>NC_049251.1:3202487-4473321 GCF_011100685.1 Canis lupus familiaris | reverse complement strand
GCTCAACAGAAATATCCATTAAAAATTCAAATGAATACAAATGGCTACTACGTAACACTTATGTCATCAATATCATCCTCCATAACAATGAGTGCCATGCTGCATCACATTATTTCTAGATGCTGTTAGGTCTTTTTTTTTTCATACAGGCCAATCACTAAATTCCTAGTTACAGCACAGCTACCTCAAGTTGCTAATAGAATCAACTCATAACAAACAAGTCCCAAGACATTTAAAAACCACCTTGCTTTAGAAGTAGAAAAAAATATGAATAAGATACATGTTTTGCTGGGAGGAGAAGTGAATTTTATATGTTAACTATCCTATCAGGCTGTGTAGACACTGCCCAGACTATTAAAACCTTCCAGTAACTGATAGGTAATTGCTCATTTGCTGACTGTAGTGGCGCACAGCAGACAGAAGCTGTGAGAGGAGCCATCCTTCCTTGCTAATGTAACATGTAGAATTTGCTGCTACCACACTTAATGCTCACAGTACTGAGTCATCTTTAATGCAAACACACATTTTCTGCCTTGTTTCTATGTTTTCCATTATAATGCAACACAAAAACAGTGTACATTGCATTCCATCCCTGCGAGGTTTGCATAAGCAGTTTCCAAGTTAGACTAAATATTGTATTGTTCTTATTACAGTGGATAAATATTTCAAAGTTTAGGAATTAAATATTTTATTTTTCAGTATGCTCTCTGCCACTATTATGAACTTTTTACAGCTCCTTCATTCATGGAAAATCTTTAGGGTTTCCTTTTTTAAATGTAAGACTATTATTTGTATCCCCGAACAGAAGCAGAGCAGAGTTAACAAATAAGTTCAATAAATCACTTTATACTTGGTGTTTCTAAGAACAGTATGCTTCTTGATATAAAGAGACTTTTCTACGAGGCATGCATCTTTTATCATAATAAAAGTTTGGACAAAAAGATAAATCAAGTAAACATTACATTTCTAAGTATACAATTTCTCTATTCATTGTTATAATAGCATAGATTTTCTCAGCATATATCTCTTAACACAGGTATTTCTCACACTAAATTAAGACAACACATCCAAAGATGAGCATGTCCTGAGCTGCTTGGTTGAAATTTCCCACAAAATAAGAAACCAAGAAGCTGTTTACACATTTGCCTTAAAAGGAGCAGACTAATTATGTTAACTGATTTATTAATATATGAAGTTCTTTGTCCAATTATTAAAACTACAAAGAGACCAGGGAGCAATTTAAATGTCTAATGTACCTCAAAATCTCTTTCTTTAAGGTTAATTATAATTCCAAGCAGAGTTACTCTAGACAGGCCCTGTAGGTTTTATGCAGGTTTAAATAAGATAATAACAGTAACATTACCTCATTGGCCAGCTCCAGGAGCACTGGGGCACTTCCATTTCTCCCCACTCCATTCAGGTACCTAGACAGACAAAGCCAAGTGGTAATGCAGTGACAAGAAAAGGCCAGCATAGACTTGTCAGCATCCCATGTGTGTACACATTTCTCCTGGGCAAATGCCATGCTCAACTCTAGTTAAAGTATGCTACTGTCATAGGAAAGCATTGAAGGGAAAAGGCAAACAAAAACAACTTACCTCAAACCCACTGGCAACTTACTAACTGAAGTTGGGGGCACAAGCTGTGAGCAAGTCAGTCTCCCTTGCTTTCGTCTTCTAACATGTAAAGTGAAGACGGAAGGGATTTTGAAAAGAACTAGCCCTATCACCCAGCTTTATCTGTACCACAAAGCACTTTATGGAGAGGAAATCAGTTTACTCTTATGGTTTGAAAAAAAAGCATCCATGCATTCATCTCACCTATTTACTTCTGTTTCACAACACTGGTTGACATCTTATTAAGAAACAAATGGGACAGACTTGTCATCGGTGGGCCAACACACCTTGTCAGGCAACACAAGCCATCATCTTACCTGCCCTGCATTTCCATCATAACCTCCATCCCTCCTCGTTGCCTAACCAGCTAAAAAAAAAAAAAACAAAAACAAACAAAAAAAACACCAAACCAAAAAAACCTCCCCAAATCCATCCCAGACATGGAAGCCAGAGTGATTTTTATTTTTCAGTAAAAATTTTAATGTGCCATTCTCCTGGAAACACTTTATAGCTCCACATTAAATCTCACGATTCAATTATAACCACTTAATATTGTTTATCAATTTCTACATAATCTGGTTCCCAACTACTGTCCTCAGCCAGTCTTATCTGTAGTCACTGTTCTGCACTCCGACTTTTACCTGGAGAACTCATGATTCAGCTGACACCTAACTTTTCTCAAACCACCACAAGCCTGGGGAACGTGAGGTGCCCCAAGGTACAATTGATGACCACCATGTAACTCTCTCCATCACTTAACACAGCAGCGTACTGTGTCTGCCTAGTTACTCTCCACCTTAAACCCATTCCCCAGTGCAGGGCTGAATGCCTGATGATGATGGTAGAGGTAGAGGTATTTTATTCAATTTATTATGCCTAAAACAGCTCTCGGCTTACAATAGGTGATTACATTATACACATATGTATTTTTAAATAAATTACTGATTTCATGACTTTAAAAATTTTTTTTCTAAGATTGATTGATTGATTGATTCATGAGAGATACACAGAGATAGAGGCAGAGACCTAGGCAGAGGGAGAAGCAGGCTCCCCACAGGAAGCCCAACACAGGACTTGATCCTGGATCCGGGGATCAGGCCCTGAGTCGAAGGCAGACACTCAACTGCTGAGCCACCCAGGCGTCCCTGATTTAAAAACTTTTAATTAAAAAAAAAAAAAAAAAAAAACTTTTAAGAGCCACACTGGACAAGAGAATTCAACATGGACGTTTACTCTAGAGCATGCTGTTTGAGTGAATAAATTAACAATACCTGTTTGATAGTAAAAATCAAAGTCAACAGGTGAGGTCTTCCATAGAACTACCACAAGCAGATACTAAATTATATTATTTCGTAAGTATATTTATGAAGATATATGATTTTTCTACAAACAAAGTAGAATAAAAGTAAATTATTCAAGGTAGGAAGTCTCAGGATCATTATAACCTCAAAGTAATTCTAATAAGTTCATTTTCCATATATCAGGGACTTTCCTAAAAAAACTGTTTAGGAATCTAATCGAGAAATAAGCACTTTCAGGAGAAAAGGGCAAGTGTGGTTTAGAGAAAGGTCCCTGGGAAACAGCTTAGCTTAGAATCTCACATCAACTCAAAACAATTCCACTGCATGGCTAAGGCTGCTCAATAAACAGCCAATCGTTTCGGTCAAGTCTAACCAACTAATCCTGTGCTCACAGCCACCAAACATGCTCATCTGTTAAGGGTTCAGACTTTGGGTAAGATGAGTTAAACCTATATTGATATTAGGGTATCTTTACAATATCTTTACAACTTTCGACTCAATGTTCATTTATCACACAAATATTTTTTAAAAATTTTATTTATTTATTTATTTATTTATTTATTTATTTATTTATTTATTTATTTATGATAGTCACACAGAGAGAGAGAGAGAGACAGAGGCAGAGACACAGGCAGAGGGAGAAGCAGGCTCCATGCACCGGGAGCCCGATGTAGGACTCGATCCTGGGTCTCCAGGATCGCGCCCTGGGCCAAAGGCAGGCGCCAAACTGCTGTGCCACCCAGGGATCCCCAAATATTTTTGAGCTAACTTATACTGAGCCTATTCCAGGTTCTAAAGAGGCAGGAGGGAACAAACCTTCCATGGTTCCTGATGTCATATTCTAGTGGAGAGACAAACAATGAAAACACAGAGACATACATAATATAATGATATATATATGCTACCATAAAGTGTAAACTTAGATGAGGTAGTCAGAAAGCCCAACCCTAAGAAAGTGACACGTGGGTAGAGACTTGTAAGAAGGAAAGTGATGAGCATGGGAGGAAGAACATTCCCAGCAAGAGGACAGTAAGCACAAATATCAGGAATGGGCCTGGGGTTTGGGGTGTGTGAGAACCAGGAAAGGCTCTAGTGTGACCAGAGTAGAGCTTTGACAGCCACTGCCTATGCCAGAGAACTGTCATTTGGATTCAAAATGACATGGTTTCATGGAAATGTTGCATTAACCATGAACCAATGGAGAGCCTCTATGAAGTTTAAAGTAACAGGAGATGGTCTAACCATAACCTACTATACCTATATAGAAATATGTTCATACCCAATATAGTGGGAATTCCTAATTACTTGTTAAAAGCTGCCTAGTTGCCAAGAAACAAAACCCCAGGGTACTGATGAAACCCATCTACGCTCTCTTAGCTGGTGACGGTAAAGCTCTGAAATGGAACCCTACCTCCCAAGGTCTACTAAGGTGCCTTCCAACGCTGAAGGGTAGACCTGCTTCTGAATATATTTATTCTCCAATTTATTTCCTAACTATATTCTGTAATACTTCAGGAGTGCTAGGGCAAAGAAATTAAGTGAAAATTAATTTGAAGTAGTAGTTTTCCTTTCTGGGAAATTTGTCTTCTATACAAGCGACTGATCAGGTTTATTCAAATTTTTAGCTATGCAATCAAAGGGGCATACTAATGACAAAAAACATTCAGTAAGGACACAACTGGAAATTCCTAATGCTACCCTTCTCTGCATCCTCAAAAAATGTGCAAACTTGCTGTGCAGACTTTCCATACATTTACAATGATTTGTTTCTCTCTCATTTAGACTGGAAGCTCCGTGGGAGGGATCTACACAAATGTATGCTGACCCTACATCCAACAGATCCTTAGCAAAGGTCTGAATTTTAAGTGAGATAAAAGGATGTGATTATGAACACTACATTAAGGTGACCTGGTCCATCTTCTAATATCTATTGATAAATTAAAACTACTTTGGACAGAAGCTATGTGTCATCTTCTAGCTTTGCCATAAGAGGACTAAGAAGTGTTTATCTTGTGGGTAAACCATCCTCAAAAGGTCTTCATAGAAGGTCCATCTTATGTTTTCTTGAGTGTGAAAGATTCATTAGCATCTAAGATTAAAAATAGTATGTGTTAATTTAAAAGATTTTTAAAAAGGTTTTATTTATTTATTTGAGAGAGAGAGCGAGCTTGCACTTGAGAGAGTATGGAGGGGGTGGGGGGCTGGCCGTGGTGGGAGGGGAGGAGCAGAAGGAGAAGACAACTCCTCGCTGAGCAGGGAGCCTTGCATAGGGGCCTCCAACCCAGGACCCTGGGATCATGACCTGAGCGGAAGGCAGATGCACAAATGACTGAGCTACCCAGGTGCCCCTGATTTAAAATACTAAAGGCAAAGTTATTTGATCTTTATTATTTTCATAATAATTATAACGGTAGAACTTCAAAAACCTACCAAAATTCTATGCTAAGCCTATAGGTGAATACTACCTTTGTTGATTCTACCTTTAAAATTTTTGGAGCCGATCCCCATGTATGTAGCTGTTTTCCCACTAAAACAGAGCAGCTGAGGATAGGTATCATGTCTTATTCACATTCATATACTTGATTCCTAGCATGGTAGATGGGACACAGTGAATGCAAAGTAAATTGTGCTAATTAAACAAAAGAGTGGTACAAATTTTCAGAAACTACTTTTGTCATGTAATGTCAATAACATATTTGAGCTGGCCTTTTTCCCATGTGAACATGTGAATGAA
Organism: Canis lupus familiaris; assembly: GCF_011100685.1. Taxonomy (NCBI): domain Eukaryota; kingdom Metazoa; phylum Chordata; class Mammalia; order Carnivora; family Canidae; genus Canis; species Canis lupus. Next base: position 4,467,670 of record NC_049251.1, on the reverse strand, counting down.
GTTCAATTGATCTGATTCTATAAAGCTAATAAAGCTGGCCCTCAAACAGTGTGTGTTGGAAGAAGGGAAAGATGGGAGTCAACATTTCTAAGCTTTGCTATTGATGGGGATTTAAAAATCTGACCACTTGTGAACATGTCTGTGTGTGTGCATACATGCCCATGTGCAATAGTCTGGATGGACCTAAGTAAATTTTACCAAGTATGTCTCCTTTATGGAAGTAAAATGTAATTAATGCAAGGAGAAAGAATAGAGCTGTTTTCAAAATGAACACTCAAGCTGTATCAGTACGTACACAGTACGAAGAACTGAGGAAATTTCCTCAATAATTCAAAAGCTTGAGAAAGCATTTTCAGCTGATATTTGGATATTTTGAACTTTCATTTAAGCACGATGGAATCACAATATGTACTATATGGTCTATAAATACAGACTTTGAATTCTGAATTAGGATCATATCAACACTAGCAAGAATGCAGACACACAGGAATTCTTAGACAGTGCTAGGGGGAAACCGTTACCACCTTTCTAGACAGTAATTTGGCAACATATAATAAAATCCTTAAACGCTCATTATTTGCACCAGTAATTACACATTTACAGAAATCTTAAAAAACTAATCCAGAATGCAAATACTTATGTACCAAAATGTTTACCACAATACTATTTTTATATTACAGCATTGGAAACAATATGTTCAACAGAGTTATAATTCAGTAAATTATGGTACTTTCCATGTGATGAAGTAATCCAATCAATAAAATGTTCACAAAAAGCTTTCTACAAAGTAGTATTATGTCATACACATTTTTTTCCAAATATAAAATTCAGAATTCACAATGGTATATATAGTATGACCTCATCTATATAAAAATGGATTGACAAAAGACCAGAATGAAAAACACCCCCGTGGTTATCTCTAGCTGCCACAATCATTCATTCCTTTCTACACCATCACAAGTGTATTAATTTCTAGATTACTCAAGTATTACTTTTATAAAAGAAAAAGAATTAAAGTATTAACATTGTCAAATTGCTTTTAAATATGTTTTGATATAATACAATTTGCCTTTATTATTATCAGCTGGAAAACAAAACTCTCTTAAGGCCAATTTACCTTAGAGAATACAGGGACATTTAACTGGCTCATTTACAAGAGGCTGTGTGGTCAATCCATCTGAAAGTTAACAATATGGCCCATCTCCAAGCACAGAGGGCAGGGCAGAAAGCCAGGGAGCAGGGTGGTAAAGGAAGAAACTGGTGAGGCTGCTTTCTCTTTAGTCTGTCCATTACAGCCTAACTTCACATTTTTGCTTGGAATGTTGTGACTCCTTGAAACAACTGAGATTTTCACGTTTAAATAAATTCATAAATATATTTGTGGGAAGCCCAGGTGGCTCAGCAGTTTAGCGCCACCTTCGGCCCAGGGTGTGATCCTGGAGTTCTAGGATCGAGTCCCACATCGGGCTCCCTGCATGGAGCCTGCTTCTCCCTCTGCCCTGTGTCTCTCCCTCTGTGCCTCTCATGAATAAATAAATAAAATCTTAAAAAATAATAATAATAAATAAATATATTTGTATATATTCTATATTCTCATTATTGCTCACTCAAATGTTCATCATTAAGTAACCAGATTTATAGGAAAGAATTTTATTTCGGGCTTGACCTACTCAGATAATCCAATAAAGTATGTTCATACTTTATTAAATATACTTTTAAATGAAACTAGATTTTAAAAAGCCATACTTAGAGATCTTAGAAATCATCTCATTAAAATGGCATTTAAACAATGAAAATGACTGTCAGAGGGCAGCCTGACAGCCTGCCTATAAGTGGATCTCCAGATTTCTAAGAAATGCTCTATTTTCTATTGCTTACATTACCAAGGCTTTAAAAACTGGACAAAGAACCAAACTTTTATATGATGGGCTAACACAATAGTTTTTACAAACAAAAATGTACTTTTTGATGGGTAAGTAGCTTTTCAGTCTTTCTTTGGAGGGCCTGAGTTCCAAAGTGTTGCTGACTTCCTAACACCCTGTGAGCCATTCCTCATTTTTCACACATGATTTAAGTTATAACTTTAATTTAAATGTTGATGTCACTGAGATTATAATTCTTGAAAAAAATCAATTCAAAGTCTACAAAGACTTGTTAAACTTGTTTTGAATTCTCCTAGACACAAAAGTGGGCAAATGTGGTATGTATACCTGTAACAGATGCTGAAGAGATCTCTTACCATACATGGTACAGTGTATACTTTCTTAAAAAGCTAACTTCAATAACTTTTCTTTTCAATAAATGCTTCTCAATTCTTAAAAAATGACTTTACAGAAACATGATACCAATATTTATTCTAGGTACTCATTTCATTCATAAAATTTTTGTGCATAAAAATCATTCATCTAAAATCGGTGGTGTCACTCTCATCACAGAAACGATGTGTCAATCTTAGGTGTAATAATTTAAGAGCATATTTCAGACAGTTTTCCTTTCCAATATATCCTTGAAATATTTAAGAAACCAACCAACAATTTTAATGCAAGCCATTACCATTTACAGTTATAAATTATTCAGTCATTGAATATTGTACCAAAGACAATAACATGTTTAGAATTTTTTTAAAAGAGCCATTTTAAAATTCTGTTTTAGAACAGAGGTTGAAAACTATTTATAGTAAATTAAGCTGAAGTCAAAAAATCTCCTGGACATTATGTTGTTGATTTATACCCAGACTTTTTTTTAAATACAAAACCCCATTTAAAATGTGACAGTTGTCTATTATTATATATCTCCGTATGTCCTTACTTGACATGTTTTTTTCCCCTCATTTCAAAAATGGCAAACCCAATATCTATGACGCAACATAGAAGTGAGCCAAACTTCAATTTTGTTTTCTAACGCATTTTTCAACTTGTTGATATAAATAAGAAATAAAATTGGGCTTGAGAACTTTCACACATATATGTAGATACATGTGTGTATTAACATGCATCTCCACAAGATATCCACTTACAGTAAGTTTAAAGTAGCCAACTGAGATTTCATAATTACTATGAAGATTTCTTACATGGTATGCACACACAATCAAGACAGTTTCACCATATTCTTTAAATATACCATTTGAGAAATCATTCAAAAATATACCTGGAGTCTTAAGCAAGACTTGTATCACAATGCCTTGAAATGTTACCATAGACAACTAATTTAGTGACCTAATTTATTCATAATTATTATTACAATTAATAGGTACTATGATACCCTCTAGTGGGGCAGGCAGGTCATACCTCTGATAATAAGTTTCAATCGCTTCTGAAGTATGATGTTTGGCATGTGTTCTTTTAATATGTTTCTGAAACAAAACAAAAAAAGATCTTTATGTTATGTCACACATCAGGTTCAAGAACAGAATGACATATTTCTTTATCCCAATATCTAGCACACTGGGCAAGGTGAATAAAAGAGTTTGGGGATTTAGGTGGGTGATAGGTCTTTTTTCCTTCTATTCAATGAATCCATGCATTTCAATCTCTACTGCATGGCAGAGATGTCTTCAGACTGCACAAGGTACAGTGTATGTTTAAAAGCCAACAGGGTCGTAGCAATTGAATCTAAATAAGTTTGCTTAGGGTTGCAGAGGGCAAAGGAAAACTTGTTCCCTCTTTCAACCTTTGTATTAATTTTCCCTCGATTCAATTCCATCTAAGTCCTCTGCACTCTAGTTTTACAACCCAATTGCCATTTTTAACCAGGAAGAACATTGCTTAAAAACAACTTATTTGAAAACTACAAAAAGTAATTCCATAGAGACTTGCCACTTGACTGACACCTGTCATCTCATGATAAATGACTCCATTTTCTGCCTCTCTTGCCTTCTGCCACTCCAGCAATGGTCATTTATCATCATCTCTGTCAGCAATGGAAAGCAGCACTGACAGTGCAAGTCAGCAAACATTTAGCACATGGAACGACGCAACACAGGGAAATTATTATTGTCAGAATAATAATGGTTTAGCATAATTTATTACAGGTCCACCAAATAAGCAAAGGCTAGATGTTATTAGACAGATGGATGGGTAGGCTTGGCAGGCCTCCACTGAGACGCAGGCGGTGCTTGATGTGGAAAGGAGAACATCCTCCAACCCAATCAGAGAGCTGGCAGTTCAATTACAAAGAAATAAAGGGACATTCATCATTCAATTAGGCACCTGTCAACCCTCACAAAGGAGAAAACTTCTAACCTGGTACTCCTGGGAGAAGATGCTCAGCAGAGTGGCCTGCGATTGACTGGAACAAATAAAAGAAGGACAAAGTTAATTACTGGAGTGCACGGCAAAGAAACAAAAGAGAAAGGAGCTTCAAAGGTAGGCCTGCTGCCCTGTAATCTAACAGAACATGAAAACAAGTGTGGAAAAGTTGTTCCAGATGAACACCTCAAACAAAGGCTTCCTGCTGCTAGGTCAAGGAGACAGAGAAAGGGAAGGGGGAAAATATGGATGGTCTTAGAGCAAATGCTCATACGATTTGGACATTTTGTAACTTTAGAACGATTCTAAATCATGTCTGTAGTGCACAGTTATGTTAAAACAGATCAAAAGGAAGTAAGGTTTATTTCCCTTTATAAATGATAAGAGTCAAACCCTATAAACAGTGGAGGACATGCGGTTCACTTTCTGGCAACAGTCTAAATTTACTTTGTTGGTGGACAGGTATCATCTGCAGCGAGCACAGAGTCAGGTGTAAAAAACTTTGGTCTTCACTAGAAGTATAACCAAGAGACCACTGGGACATTTCTACTGACACCAACGGGCTTTGAAAATGGAAGCTTTCGCAGTAGAAAGCCGAGGTCCTGGGAGTGTGTCATTCCCAAAGACTGCCATGAGCCTTATTCATCTAAGACTCCATGCAATGTCAAACACCTGGCAGGGAAGCAACCTGGAAAACACTCTTCCCAAGTGGGACTTTTCCTCTCACAACTGGAATTTTTTTTTTCTCTAAAAAGCAATCAATATCCTACTGCTACTCTTTTTGATTGCCCTCTGTAGATATATCTACCTTATCACACATCTCAAGAACAATTAATTATTTCTGATATATTTTCCTACTAAATGCTATCTGAACAAATTACAGCATTAATAATTCAACTTTTATGGTACACCAAAGCACTAGGAATAATTAAGATTTTTCTATGCGTGAATGAAACCTCTTAAGCTCATCACAGGTAATTTGGAGAGTGTGAAATACAAACAATGACACCATATTTCTTTACTCGCTGCCACAATGTTGTCATCTTCTGCACACTGTCAAAGGTTTGGCCTCGAACCCCTTTCCATTCTCATCAGACTACAAAAAAATAGGTTAAAAAAAACACAAACACTGTAAATGTTCAGCAAGGAAAACCAATCATTACTAAAGAACTGCTTCAATAACTCAAATGCACTAAAACTGAATAAAAAATTATAAACTTGTTATAGTCTATTTTTTTTCAGTTTCCCTTTAAAAATAGAAACCACCTTTGAAAGAGCCAATTTTACATGTAAAAATCTTCCTATTATTCCTGGCTTGCCTGAACTTCATAAGAAATGATATAACCCAGTAGCGTTTTCTGACAACCAGCTTCTGAAAAAAAAAGAGTGGCAAGATTAAGCCCAGATCTTTATAAACTACTGAATAAGTCAATATGTTATATATTTATGTGCAATAAATAGACCCTCTCCTCATTGTACAGCAAAATATATTTAGGTTAGCCATTTGATGATAGGCAAAACATCAGTCTCTAAGTGTCAGAAAATATGATGGAAATAAATATGCTTGTAATGGGCAAGTTGGGGACCAATGACTACTGAAGAGGGAACAAAACTGTGAATAAAACAAAAGCGTAAGCGTGGAGGCCCAGAATGGGAAAAGTAAGAGATAGCTGGGGAAGTAAGTCCAGGAATAAACAGTTTCATAGTGAGAAGCTGGTTAGGAATTGAGGAAACTGTAAAAATGGAGGATGAGACAATGTCTTTAGCTAGGAAATGGTCTTTCAACTGCTTAGAATTCAATTCAGTGGAAACTGTGGACAGAGCCTATGGAGTAACCCATTTTCTCAATGGCCAATGGAGTTAAAGAGAAGATTCCAGGAGGAGATAAAACTGACCTAGATATAAAGAGAGCCAATGAGGGGCACCTGCGTGGCTTGGTTGGTTAAACATCTGCCTTCAGCTCAGGTCATGATTTTAGGGACCTGGGATCCAGCTCCTGTCGGGCCCCCTGCTCAGTGGGGGCCTGCTTCTCCCTCTCCCTCTGCTGCTCCCCCTGCTTGTGCTCTCTCTCTCTCAAATAAACAATCTTTAAAAAAGAGAGAGAGAAAGAGAGAACAAATGACATACTTAGCATAGTAAAAAGGACAGACAGACCTGGGTATAAAATACTTTGGGTTTGGTTGACTAGATGAAGCTGTAGAGAGCTGAATGTCCTCTGCTAGGTTACTTGCCAACCAAGCTATGTGTTCCTTTATGTGCTGAGCTTACAGAATAATGTTAATAAGACTCACACCTTAAAGAGCAGTAAAGTATTAGTGTAACCAAGACACTGACTCCAGTGTATATCATTTGTTACTCTCCTCTGAAGTATTAATTCTGAGAAGATATTCCAAATGGAAAGAGGCAAGTGAAGACTAGAGCAATCACAATCTTCAAGTGTACAGCAGTGAAGAGCTTACCATGTCTGCTCTTCCCCCTCCCAGCGTTTGATTTGACTAGCTAAGAGTGCATAAGTTTTGGTATAAATTCAACAATTACCAGGTTTGCAAGGAATATGGTTTATAGCCAGAGGGGAGAAAAAGATACTGCATAACCATAAAGTCTGTTTTGAACACCACAGTCAATCAGTCGGCAGTAGTCTCTAAGCATCTATAATGTCCTGAGGTCATGGGTAGGGGGAAATAAGCCCTCAAAATAAAAATAAAGAAAAAAAAAACTAAGTAACCAACTTAGAGGAGACTTTCAACATGTATGTGCAACTGAAAAAGCAAAAATTACAACACTGTCAAGTACCAATGTATTCTTTAGGAATCTAGTGAAACAAATCACACTCTAAATCCTCACATATTTCAAGACTGCATTGGCTTTGGAGCCTATATGTGTCGCTTAGCATATACGTGTTTTAGATTTACATGTTCAAAATTATGGTCACTTATTTTGAACAAATGCCCAAGATATATTATTAAAACCTCTTAAAAGATCACTTTTGTCTTTTTTTCCCATACTACTCTCCCAGGTGAAGCACCTCACCCTGCAGCTTTCTGAGAAAAGAAGAGCAAGCCAGTAGACTCCCAGAATGGCTATGTAAAACCTTGCCCAAGTCATGTTAGTGGCTACACAGAGCAGCAGTAGTCATATTGTAGCAGTGGGCAAACAAGAATGAGGTCAGAGCCAACACAAAGAGGATGGCAACACAGAAGATGGAAAGAGCTCGGGCCTTGAGAGCATTGTTGAGCTGCTCAACCAACCATGAATTGAACCGACTATGCTCCATACTTCTCCTGAGTAATCATATGTGCTTCCCTTTTTTTTTTAATCTTCAAAAAGAAGAAATAAACCCACTCAGGTTTCTATGTGTCCTGGATATAGGAGACATGATAGAGGGAGGCTGAGAAAACATACTCTATCATGATGACATGGGTATGGGATGCAATACTTGGAAAGGATTGTCCATTTCTGTACTTTATAATTCTCTTCTTAGGTGGCAGCTATATATTTGGCTTCCTTAAAATTGTTCCTCTGACTATCATTTTGTCACTAAATTGCTGTGAGATCATCAATTAGGGTGAGGGGGGATTTTTCCATATAGATTTTAAATATTGATGGGGTACTATTTACTCTCATTTTATATTGCATCCAGGGCTCTTCAAATGCCAGGTGTATGAAAGGGGATATACCAGTTCCTCATTCAATATTTAACTCAACATGTCCCCAAATCCATCCAGCTAAGATCTCAATAACTTGAAGGATATTACAGAAAACGAACACCAGAGGGTCTCCTGAGTGCTACAGAGACTAAGAGCAAACAGAGTTCGGCACAGTCTTAGTTGCCACATAACTTTCATATAAGGAGGCAGTCCTTATGTTCCCAGGTGGAGATTTAAAAAAAAAAAAAAATAGAATCTTGGGATGCCTGGGTGGCTCAGTGGTTGAGCATCTGCCTTTGGCTCAGGGTGTGACCTCAGAGTCCCAGGATCAAGTCCCACATCAGGCTCCTTGCATGGAGCTTGCTTCTTCTCCCTCTGCCTGCCTCTCTCTCTGCCTCTCTCTGTCTCCCATGAATAAATAAATAAAATCATTAAAAAAATAAAAATTAGTAAAAATCTATCTTAAAAAAATGTTTTTAAATAGAATCTTAAGGAAGAAGATATCACACATTTTACATTCTTCCTCTTCTCAAGTACACAACTTCTGAAAAAAGACCGTAAGAAAGTAAATATCATTACTGACTTTCCGAGCACCTTTTGGTAGAGAATCTGGGAAGCTTAAATGTCTACACTTTACTGAGCTCAAAATTCTCTGAGCAAAAGAGATATTATTTCTGGACTCAGAAAGTAGTAAAACAATTAAAGGGAGATGAAGCCAGGTCCTCCTATGAAGCAACATACTTGGAGACCTCACGGTTACAAGGTAAAACCTCCCTAAGTCTGTGAAAGAACACAATGGAACATTGGCTCTACACGGTTAGTGATTCAGAGTACTCGTCAAGGAAGATCTCCTATGATAGCAATGCATCTACCCTCGCTAGCTCCCACTTTCCTACACACCTACACACAAATCTGAAATGGAGAGCCCCCCACACACACTAAAATCAAGATGAAATGCAATGAGACAGCAAGACTTGGTACCAGAAAAAATACCACTAACTTCTTCCCCCCTCAGGAAAACATAATGCAAAATGCAAAGAATCTGGAGAGAGATTACTGAAGCTCTAATACTAAAGGCAGGGGAGGGGGCAGACAAGAGGAGAAAAATAGTTAAATTCAAGAAATAGAGAAATATGTATGCATTCTACCCACCCCCGTTTCCTCTCTTCCCAATTTTTAACTTCATATCAAGGTGGCAGTCTATAATTCATGCCCAACCATGGCGAATATTCCCACAAATGACTGTATGTATGGCACCATCAAGCTTAGCAATAATCAATTATCAAAAAGAAAATTTAGAAAGGCTGTAGTTGTTATATGTATGAAAAAAGAGTGGTTACTGTCCCAGACTCTTAACTAACCTTGCTGGTAATCTGAAGTCAACTATAAAACAACTCTACACCAAGAGCTAAAATTTAAATGGATATTTACTTTGTGCTAGACACTATACTGGGCACTTTTGTTTTACCCCCACAACAGCCCTTTGAGGTAGGTACTATTATCTTCCTTATTTTAAAGACATGGAAATGAAGGAAGGGAAGTTAGATAATACAACTGCTTATTTGTAGAGTGGGGAATTAAAATCCAGGTTCAATTCCCAAGCCCAGACTCTTCATCTCAGTGCTAATCTGCCTTACCCACATTTCCCAGAAATCAGTTCTACAAATCACATGTACTGATAACCCTGCTTGAGTATTAATATGGTATCACACTATGCTCCAGACAACCCTTCAAGGTAGGCACTCTTGCGTTTTTAATAGAAAATTGAAGCCATGGATATTTCAACCAAATTCCACGGCCTTAGACAATAGTCTACTTTTTTTAGAAAACAAATTGCGGTTTTCCTTTAACTAGCTATATAAAAATGCTGCTCTTCCTTGAGTGGAAAGATAAAGGAATTTCAAGAAACAGTCTAGGATTAAAAAATTGTTGGGTAATTTCCATTGTTCCTGCTGCAGCTAAGGTATATGTTGTTAATAACCACAGCATTGCCTGAAGATCCTCTATGTAACTACATATATGCTTTAGCTTAAAATGCTATTTACTGCACATAAAGCAGCTTTAAATCCTTCCCTGAATAACACAGTATAAATAATCTAGTCTTCTCTATAGAAGACAACACCCTCTACAGGTGTTAATTTTATTAAATAATATTTAATGAAGAGTGTTTCCTAGTTATAAAACAGTATATATTCTGTGTAAAATGAAGAGATATCCATTGTTAGCATTCTGGCATATATGCTTCCTGTGTTTTTTACTCTGTGTCCACCGTGTGTACGTGTGTGTGTATCTATACACACATAAACATTTTAAAAATTTTGTTTTTAATATACTTTTTTGTTTTTAACATACTTTTTTTTGTAACATACTTTTTTTTAAACATACGTTCATTACATAAGGTGTTAACAATGATCTACGCCATTACATCATCTTACTCTTTTTAAACTATTTTTATTGGGAATAAGACACTATAAGGAAAAAAATAGAGAACAAAGGTATAGCCAATGAATATACAAAAACCAAAACCATATAAAGCCATTAGGTGAACAAATAGAAGACTGCTGGCACCCCCAATAGCACGCTATTTGATCACCAAACTTTTCCTCTCACAAATGAACCTGATGTTTATGTTAATCCCTTTCTTACTTTTCTTTATAGTTTTACCACCCAAATAAGGATCACTAAGTTGTGTGGGTGTGCTTTGCCTGTGTGTAAACTTTGCATGAATGGAACCACACAGCATTCTCTTTTGTATCTGGCCACTATCGTGGGACATGTCCGTGAAAGTCATCCATGTTAATTTAAGTGCAGTTAAATCTTTTTCGCTGTTCTGCAGTGTATTCTATTGTTTAAGTATATACCACATTTATCTATTTTATTGTTGATGGACATGGGAAGTGTTTTTAGTTTTTTGCTAATGAAACTAATGCTGCAGTGAACAATCTTGCATACCTTTTGGTGCACAAGTGCACACATTTCTAATGAGTAGAAATATAGGAGTGAAATTTTGGGTCATCTGACATGCACATCTCTGGCATCAGTAGATACTGTCAAACAATTATTCAATGTGTTTGTAACAATTTTAAACTCCTACCAACTCTAAAGGAGAGTCCCCACTGGTGACCATCCTGGTCACCGAGCTTAGTCCTTAGTCTGTAGCTTGTCTTTTCATTTTCTTCACGTATGTTTTGAAGTGCAGAAGCTTTTCATTTTGATGAAATCCAATTTATCTATTCTTTATTTTGATTACTTACACTTTCTTTTTAAAGATTATTTATTTATTTATTTATTTATTTATTTATTTATTTATTCATTCATTCATTCATTCATGAGAAACACAGAGAGAGAGGCAGAGACACAGGCAGAGGGAGAAGCACGCTCGCTTGCTCCCTTGCTTCTCCAGGGAGCCTTATACGGGACTCGATCCTGGACCCCAAGATCATGCCCCAAGCTGAAGGCAGATGCTCAACCACTGAGCCACCCAGCAATTACTGATTACTCACACTTTCTGTGTGTCTCTTTTAAGAAATCTTTGCCCATCTACAGTTATGAAGATATTTTCATAGATTTTCTCTTAGAAGCTTAATAGTGTCAGCTCTTACATTGAGGCCTATGATTTATCTTGGATTAAATCTGTATATTGATAGGAGAAGCTGCAGTTTTTTTTTTTTTTAATTTTCATACAAATATCTAATTGACCACATACCATGTGCCCACCCTATTATCACTGTTGCCTTTGAGAAAACCAAATATCTGAACGTCGTCCATTTTGGGACTTTATAATCTGTTCCACTGATCGATATATTTATCTTTACACAGATACTATATTGTTTTGATGATTGTAGCTAAACAATGTACATTTAATGTAATTACTGATATTTTTAGGATTAAATCAATCATCTTACTAAATGCTGTCTTACCCACTACACATTCCCTGTCTCCTTTCTTGCCTTGGTTTTAGTTGTTTTAATACTTATTCTTCATTATTTGAACATTGGCAATTTGGAAGTGGTACATTCTTTACAAGTTATGCTATTCTTTTAATGATTATCATACATAATTACATGCCTCCTCAAATGATCAAGATTTCTTTTTTCCAGCAATTTAAAAAAATATTTTATTTATTTGAGAGAGAGAGAGAGAGCAGAAGCAAGGAGGAGAGGCAGAGGGAGAAGCAGACTCCCCACTGAGCAGGGAGCCTGACTGGAGGCTCAATTCCAGGACCCTGTGATCATGACCCTGAGCCAAAGGCAGATTCTTAACCAACTGAGCCACCCAAGCACCTCAATCAAAATTTATTAATTAGTGATTAACTGCTGCCTGGAAAATATAGAAACTTCACAACACTATCTACAATTCTCTATTCCTAAAACAAGATATTATGGGCACTGTTTTAATTCTGCATACATCTTAAAAATCACAAGACACTGCTATTATTTTACAGTGTCTGTTCATTCAGATATACCAACACATGTACCGTATCACTGCCCTTCATTCCTTCTTTCTCTACTCTTGCATCTGGAATAACTTTCTTTTAATAAATGCATCTGTACCAATGTGTAGGTAATGTCAAATTTTGGTTCTTTTAATGCTAATATTGTCATATTTCTCTACATGGTTTGATTTTTTTTTAACTTTTGTTTTTAGGATGTTTAACTATAGTATTTAGTAAACTCCTGCTTAGAATCTGTTGGACTTCTTAAATATGTGGCTGGATATCACTCATCATTTTGGGAATACTCTTTATCATTATTTCTTTAAACACTGCTTTAGCACTCTCTCTCCTCCTGAAACATCAAATAAGTGTATTGAGTCCCCCCCCCCCTTACTACTTCCTCCATCTCTTACTCTCTCTTCATATGTTCCACCTTTTTGTTATTCTTTGCTATTCTGTTATATTCTAAGTATTTTCTTCTGTTGTATCTTCCAGTTTACTAATTCTCTCTTCAATGGGGTCTAATTTACTGCTGAATCCATCCAAATTCAGTTTTTATATTTTCCACTTGTAGATTTTCTATTTGATTATTTTCCAATTAAGTTCCCTATAACATGCTACAATTTTCTTTTTTAACTTCTTGAATGAAGTACATTTCTTAAAATTCTGTTAGTATTCCAGTAAGTAGAGACTCTTTAAGTCTATTTCTACAGTTTCTACTAGCTCTCATTCATGTTTTCATGTCTACTTATGTGACTGAGTATATCTCACCAGATGTCATTTTACTTGAAAAACTGCTTTATAAATAATTTGAAGACTCAAATGATGTTATCTTTCTCCAGAGATAATTCTGATGTGATTTTAGGAGCAATATAAGTCTAGAATCAGCTTACTTCAATTTCAGGTATCAATTCTGGGGACCAATGAAGTGAACCTCAAGCTGACATGTAAAGCCGTTTTACTTTCAGTTCACATTTACTCCTAAGCTATGGCCCTTTAGGGTCCTATCTCAAAGCCTGGGACATTTACATGAACACCTACCTTTGGTGGCCTGTGATCTTTCAATCTTGTCTCCTAGCCCTATAAAGTTGTCAAAGGTTCTGTTCAGGACTTGACTATATCTCATGCAAGGGTAATTAAACTAGAGTCTAATGATTAAAAAGTTAGTCCCCTAAATGTCCCTATTTTCAGAAATTAAAAAATGCATTTCTGAAAGAAGAAATTATGATGGCAATAACAAAAATACATAAAAGTGAGCAATCATAGTGGTGATATAAACAGCTGTAAGAAATTTTTGCACAAATTAGATATTAGGGAGAAAAGAAAAGGGAACTGATTTTATTTTAGGAGATTCTAGCAAACTGGATATTATAGCTAACAAAATTTAAAAAGAAAAGAAATGAAAGATTCAAGAAGGAAGACTCGAAGAGGAGTTGGATAAACTGATCTTTAAGGCTTTTCTGTTCTAAGTCTGCCCTATTCTAAATATTCTGAGTTAGAGTCTTTAAGTATCTAGACTTCTTTCCTTTCTAATTAAATCTAGATATTAACTTTTTAGAATGAGTCATAACATAAATCAGACAAATAAGAAGCCTGGCTGACAAACACTCAATTTCTTGTGCTAAACCAAATGTCTGGTCATTTTTCCCTAAAGCAATCCCAGTAAGTTCAACACAACATATAAATAATAGATACATTTCTAAGAGGTGTTTATCAATTCTTCCTACAATGATTTCTTCTGATTTTTCCCTTATTTAATAAATCAGATTCAACTACATTATAAATGCTCAAATTAACTTTGTGGTAATTTTATTACGATTGTAGAGAGTGAGAGAGAGGTAGAGAGACAGAGAGAGAGAAAACAGATAATGATAGATGAATAACAATAGCCTGTATGTAGATATTTACAATCTTTCCCTTGTTGGTTAAAATTCAACTTATTCCCAATTCTACAGAAGAGTATTAGCTAGTATATCTTTCATCACTTTCTTCATTTACTTCCAAGCCAGCATTATTTCCCATCTTCGTAAGCCAAAACCTGCCTACCTTTCAAACTACTGTCCATCACTGATTCTCTTCATGACCTAGGGTCTTTATCCAGAAACCCTTTGTTTCTATAAATTCTATTCAGCCTCCAACCCACAGCAATATCACTTCTGCCCTCATTCCTTAACTGAAACAAAGGCCACTATATCCCAAAGATATGTTTTTGTCCTAGTTGACCTGATGGCAACATTTTGCACCTACTATCCACCTTTTCTTAAAATCTTTCCTCCCATGAATTCCAGGGCACTAATTTCTAATAACTTTTACTCCTACCCTGCTAGCCATCTCTCTTTCTCTCTTCCACTGGCTGCATATCTTCCTCCCTGCAGTTTTGTAGGGACATCTCTTCAACCTTCTTCTCTTTGCACCTCACATGCTCATGCAAGTAAAGCCACACCCTGCTCTGCTCCCAGTAACTACTTCCAAAACTCCCAAATATATTATTTCCAGCCTCCATCTCTACTCAGAATCAGTCCCAAGTTTTTAGCTCCTTATGGGACTTTTCACTTATTTGGCTACAAGTACCTTAAAGTTAAATTTACCACCACTCCCTTCCCAGAAATGAATTTCAGATCCAACCTCCTTTAAATCAATTATTACTATAAACACAAACACTTGAGCTAGAAATCTCTGGATCACTCTAGATTCTTTCCTTTCCCTCACCCCTGAAATATCTAACAAGTCACCAAGTCTTGTTGATTCTATCATTGAAAGTTGTTCACATCTGTCCCTACTCCCCTCAACTGCTAAATAGCTTCCTGATTCGCTTCCCTTGCTACAGGGCTTTACAACCTTTAATCCAACCTCCAATTTACCAACAACACTTCTAAAATACACATCTAATTACATTACCCATTGGGCCTGAAAATCCCAGGAGGTGTCAACTATCTATACAATGAAGTTTAAACTCTTCAGCAAAGCACTCTTTAGGCCCCTTCTTTCTAGCCTCTCACACTCTTTCCCACCTTCAAATCCTGAAACAGTTTACAGCCTAATCTTACCATATCACTATAAATTACCATATTCTTTCCAGAGTCTAGACTGTTCTTCTTTATTCTATGTGGGAGAACTTTTACTCTTTAGAGTAATAAGTGGACTCAGGATACTCCTGCAGAACATATTATCACTATTAAATCAAGTTATTTTAGTGAAAGGAGTATCTCAAGAGATGAGATATCATAGGATTTCTAACCCTCTCATTTTAGAAGCAATAAAAGTAAAGGTAATAGAGATGAAATGATTTACTCAATGTTACAGAAAGTGTTATTTTTCATCAGTTACAGATAAATCAAGGAAAAAATAAGTTGTGCTACAAGCGATACGTAATGGAGTAATAGCGTGTTGAAGTCATTTTAACAGATGGGAATACCACATATTTTTGTTATTTCAGTAATCATAATGTATCTATGACCCATGTGCATAGGCTAAACCATAAATACAAATAAAAAAGTAAAACATGCTAGAACACATGTTATATACCCAGGAGATCCCAAATCCACAAAGTTCACACTTCTTACCACCAAATGATGTGATGAATGGGAAATCAACATTATGATTTTTCCCTCTATGACAGTTCTTTGTTTCTAGTACAAATGCAAAATTTTAAATGTGACCCTACAATATGAAAAGTGATGGTTTCTCCAGGTAATGTGTAATTTTCCCTGATTTAGGACCATTTTTCAGTCCTTCAGAATATTAGTTTTCTCTTAGACATTTCTGGTAGACATCTTCATGTGTTCCACAATTATTTTCTAAAAAATGGAGACCATTGAAAGCTGTACTGTCAAGGGAGCACCAATAGGAACAATTGCTGTTATTCTGGAAATGCTTAAAGTCTAGTTGTGAAAATCACTTAATATTTCTAAGTCTTAGTTTCCCCATCTGTACATAGATTTATGACTTTAGAAAGCATTTTCATCTTAAAAGTTCTAGGATTTTTATCAATTCTACAACTTTAAAATTTCTCTCTGCTTATAGCCCTAAAGCATTTAAGTATAGTTCATCAAAAAACTGTGCCTTAGTCCTAATAATAATGACTTGTAATCATGTTGACACTGGACATTTCTTTGTGGGCCTAACATAACAGGTCTACTCTAGGTCAGTAACTAGAGTGATTAAACTGTTTATTAAGACTTCTAAGCATTTAAAGTAATCAGACCACAGGGTGAGAACATGAAGGAAAATAATTAACTCCTTTCATTTACCTGTGATTATAAGGTACCACGTCCCCCAGTAGAGGTTAAATAATCACCTCTCGGGTCTAACACAACTATTTTACCTGTTGAAATCCCAGTCTCCCCCAAATTACCTTATTTTTTTTATATACAAACTGAAGACAGATGTTTAATAAAAGAGCCACCAGAATCTTAATCTGAAAAGTTGATTTTTAACAAAATATATTTTTACATGTAAAAATATATGCATATATAACAATATTCAACCTAACAATTATTCAAGTGGCAAAAGAGGGGTTTTATTGGTTGTTCTTGGGTTTTTTTGTTTTTTTGGTTTGGGTTTTTGTATTTTTAGGAGATCTCTTGCTTGAATTAAATTATCCCAGGAAGAGACAAGCAGGCCCTGAAGAACTAAAAGGGCCCCACTTCTTTTTAGGAACTTCAAATTGAACGATTGGTTTGGCTCTTAAGATTTTTATCATGGTGGCTGATGTCGTGGGAAATAAAGGTAATTCTTAAAATCAGTTTGGTTTCACAAGGGAATTTGTCAAAAGGGTTCAAAATACAAAATGAGATACCAAAAAAACAATAATATCAATTTGTATTACAGTGACAAAAATGACTTCTCTGAAAAACCACCCTCAGCACAATTCAGTAAGTAATCTATGATATTATTATCATGAATGGGATGAGATCACTGTTACCACTAGCCAATAATGGTTATCTTTCTATACCGCCATATCACTTTTGGCTTTTCTTCTGCAAAAGCCTCAGACCTAAAGCAACACCAAATACTAATGCTAACTTTTCCTCATCATGTACACTGCTAAAAAGAATACGGATTCTGATCCTCTTCAAATCGTTTTCTTAAAAGAGCTACTTATCATAACCAAATAAATTCATTTTGCTTTCTCAAGCATTTATCTTAAAAATAAAATGAATGAATGAACATCTTGAGGCTCATCTAATCCTTTGACCATAAAGCTACTAGTCTGTATTTAATAAACATAATTGCTTCTGTAACCTTTCCACAGAGTAAAAAAGTTTAGACTATTGTTTAAAACCATTTAAACATTTTTTTATTCTTTTTCTGTACAGGAGTATGTGTTCTGTACTCCCAATCCTTCTTAATTTAGTAGGTCACAGAGACCTTATATAAAATTAGTAAAAATGATTGGCTACATTCACTTTATAATTGTTTTGATTTATAAAAATCACCCTATCATCTTTACCACTTTCTTCCTAAACACATTTTCAGTTATATTAATATAATAGTATTCACAATTTCATGCTCTTTCCTTGTTTTTTATCCCCTACTCTCAACCTCTAGTTACCGAACTGATGCTTTTCATTTAAGAATTTAACAAAGAAATGCAGGAATTTGCAAAAAAGTAACTTCCTTAGAACTTAGTGCTTTTACATAGCCTCACTAGTGATCTTATGAGGTCAAGCAAACTATCTGAAGCTTTAGATGCTGTATTTTCCCTACTGCATTAGTTTGAAAAAAAAAATGTAGATTTTCAGACTTCTCTAAAAACATCATCATCATGATGATATGGACTATAATTAGTCTACAACCACTTCACTTTAATAATAAATGCTGAGAATATTAAAACAACAAATGGAATGCCTTAAGATGCATTAAGCTCTTCTCTTATTAAACACAAAATTTTAACTCTTAACCACAAACCTTTTATTCTTAATTCACGATCAAATCCTTCTGGCAGTTAATCTCAGCACTTAATGTCATTCACTCCAATAAAGCCAATTTTAAATGGCTGTAAATGCCTTCCCTACTTCTCTGTGTGTCTTCACAGAAACTAGAAGACGAACAGAGATGATGGAGTTCAGTTACTATGACTATGCACAACACAATTACGCTTCTTATACACTAACTTCTGCTATAATATCCTATTTTGTAACTTTTCCCCATTTCTGTTGAACTCCATCAGTCTAATAAAGCGCAGATGCTCAACAAATACCTACTATCTTGGTGATCAGGTGATGATGGATGATGACAAAGATACAATGAGAGTGAAGAGCTTTGTAGGTATCATGCTCTGTATTATTTAATTATCAACACTAAAATAACAGAAATAGTAGTATTTAAGAAACTGAGGGGCAGGGGTAAAGTATCTTAACCAAATCAATGAAACCAGCATGTGAACATAGCTACTTTGGCCTCAAACCCTATGTTCTTAATATGGCATCCAAGAAATAAAATTACTTTCAAGAACCAGTGGACTAACATCATATAATTCTTAGTTGCAAAACAACCTAGTTTCAACAACAATAAAAAGGATCCTACACCACAAGCTTCCACCTTTTCTCCATAAAGTTCAATTCAGCAGATACGAATTCATCACCCAGTAAAGTTAATGTGCAACTAGTGGCTTTAAATGAATATATCTTTAGCTATAATTTGAAATGAAAAAAATTACATGTAAAGCTATATTAACACTATGTTTATAATTAAGCTTTAAGTAAGCATATGTTTAAGGTCTATAAAAGAAGACATAATTGTAAAAAATGTGTACGAGTTTAAAGTTACAGGTGATTTATTTTCTTATGGTTTTAATCTTATTTACATAAGAAATAAAAATTCAGAGGGGGAAACATACTTTTTTCTTGATATGTATATAATATCCTAAAAATGTGACTGGGCTTCATGTATGTTCCAAAATATACCAACCAATCAAACTATAGCAAATATCCCTTATCCTACAGAATTGCCACTTATATTGTATAAGATTCTTCTCAAATCTCAATGTGCCCAATGCTTGAGCAGTGCCAAAGAATTATGCGCCTCAATATTTAGAAAAGCCTGATTTTGATATAAGAAGCCTAAATTCTCTTTTCAGGCACAAAAATGACCTCCAGAGGAAGGAGGAACTCCCTTCCCAGATCAGAGGAAACCAGAAAGACTGCCTTCTCTGACACAAATGCTAAGGTAACTCAAGACAGCACCCACCTGGGGACGTGCTTGCTGTACCTGGTTCCTTCTAGAGCTACATGACCTCATCCTGGGGTCTACCCACAACTTCCAGACCCAAATTAACATCAAGGAGGAAGAATCTAAGTACCTTCAGCCAAGCATCCCAGCACTTGATAAGGTTAAGTCCAATTTGCCATTATCTTGGCTCATTTCTTCAGACTCAGCCCACAGACTGCTGAGCTTCCCAGATTTTTTGTTTTGTGTGTGTGTGTGTGTGTGTGTGTGTAATGGGAATCTTGACTTTTCAAACCTCTCTAGTATTATGGTTATTTGAGAATTTGCTCTTGACAGGGACTTAAGTCTCATCCCTGGCCCAGCCTGGCTGTTGGGTCCTGCTCCCCATGATGGAGGTCCCTACAGGTGCCTCTCTCTACTTCACAACACCTACTCTGTTTGCTCCCATCTTGTTCTAAACCAGGTAAAGGGAGAGAGGACATCTATAGGCATGTCCACTTATCCCCATCCATCCCACAAGCCTACTGCATTCCCCTAAGGAAAACTGGATCATGCCCAGCTTTGCCCTACAAGTGACAGTAAAAATGCTGAAAAATCCACCTGAATAAAAACCCTTTCAGTTCTAAGATACACACATCAGGTAATATACTGAAATCTATTTTTAAGCATAAGCACATTGAAAAGAATCAAACATAGGTGATGCTATGAAGAAAGTAACAAACACCTTATTTTCAAAGTTTTTTTCCTCAAGTTTCCCACATATAAAATTCTAACCACTTATGGGTAGTCATCATTTCAAATGAATTGTGTCAAATGAAAAGGGAAAAAGAAAGATACATTTACCATAAGTGTAATTTATGGTCTTACTAAATCCAGCAGACTGAAGGATTTCATTTAGTCTATCATGAATTCTTAGACCAAAGCAATTCTATTAAAAGCTCTTGAAGAAAAACAAAACAAAACAAAACAACACCAAAAAAAAAAAAAAAAAACACTTGAACTTGTTAGGTCAGCCAACAAAACCTTTTCCCAAATATTACGTCAGATATCACATTTCCTACATTTTTGAAAAGCTAACACACTAAGTAAGGAGTCTGTCCCTCTAAACGGGGCGTGGGGGGGGGGGTGACAATTTAATTTTTTTTAAATGAAATTTTTTCCCATGAACTAAAAGAACAAGTATAATATTTTATAATTTCAGATACACAGTCTTAAAACAATACTAGGTATTGGCTGGGCAAGACTAACATTACTCTATGCAGATTAGAAATCATAGGCTCAGAAAAATTACCAAAATATACATAGAAGCATCTAGTTCCTAAAGAATTGAGCCTCTCAAAATTCAATCCTGTAACCAAAGTACCAGCTCCTCCTAGTTCACCTTTCCACCATGTCTAAGATGTGGCTTTCATCCTGATGGCTAAGGGGAGTGGTATCATCGTCATTCCAGACAATGAGATGAAGTTAGTCTATATAGCACGCTGCTTCTCACATTTTCCTGTATGCTCATCTTCCTTATCTGATAGTTTCTCTTTATATTGTCTCACTGGCCCAATGTTAAATTCAGCTAGCTGAGACACCATAAAGGCAAATGTTATCCTTTGGAATTGCTTTTAGAATACAACTATGAAGGAGGATAATCTGGAAGTTTCCAAAATGACTATATTAAACCTGAATTGTACCAGAATTTGGACAATTACACAATGTTCCAGGAAGAAAACCAGAGGAAACCATGTGGCTTCAAACCAAAAAATAAAGAAGCAAACAGACCCAGCTGAGAAAGCCTGTGTTCTTAAAAATCTTAATTTTAAGCATTCAAAAATGTACCTGGATGGCTCTTTCACTAGCTGTTGGGGGCACTAGCACTGCTATTCAATAGCTCTCAATAGAATTGCTTTGGTCTAAGGGCTCATGAAACCCTTCAGACTGGTGCATTTACTGAGCTGATAAATAAGTCTCATGTTGAATTTTAATTTAAAGTATTCTTCCTTTCTTTGTCTGCTTTTTCCCCCCATTAGATTCTGCATTCTTTAAGGCAAGGGATCTTTCTATCTTTACACCTTTTAAACTTTACATCACCAACATTTAAGCACAAGATCTTTTTTTTTTTTTTATTTTTTTATTTATTTATGATAGTCACACACACAGAGAGAGAGAGAAGCAGAGACACAGGCAGAGGGAGAAGCAGGCTCCAGGCACTGGGAGCCCGATGTGGGATTTGATCCCGGGTCTACAGGATCGCGCCCTGGGCCAAAGGCAGGCGCCAAACTGCTGCGCCACCCAGGGATCCCTTAAGCACAAGATCTTGAACATACTAACATTTCAGAGGTTGATCTAAAAGAATAACCCCCCTCTTCTGATTCTTTAACATCTGCCTACCTCTACACCAAACACATATCCATTTGCAAGGAAATGCAAAAATACTGCAGCTCATAGCACACAGAATAAATATTCATTAAGACAACATTGGGATGCTTGGGTGGCTCAGTCAGTTAAGCGTCTGTCTTTTGGCTCAGGTCATGATCCCTGGGTCCTGGGCTAGAGCCCTGCCTTGGATTCCCTGCTCAGCAGGGAGTTTGCTTCTCCCTCTCTCTCTTTCCCTTGCCCCCTACCCCCACCCCAGCTCATGCTCACTCGCGCTCTCTCTTTCTCTCTCTCAAATACGTAAAGAGAATCTTAAAGAAAAAAAAAGAAAGACAGCACGTGAACATATAACAGAGAGAACATTGGTATAAAGGGGAAGACTTATTGTTTCCAAAAATTGTGGTGCTTCAAAGCAAGCAATTTCAAGCTTTTTAAGAAAAATAAGAGAGTAAATGCTACTAATTAATTTTTAAGGACTAGAAATTTTGGCTATACCAAATACAAAAGAAACACTGAATCTGATTTAGGCTTTGCTGTCACTGTGAGAAAAGGACTACAATATCACAAAGCACATAATAATCATTACCATTTTAAAGAGATGGCAATAGTAGGATCAATGACTTCAAGGGAAACAATGTTCAAGGCCAGACTATGCATAAGGATACCTGAAAAGAGCACTATGACCTGTTCCTTATGTAATCAATTAACCCACCCTAACCCAACTTTCTACCTTTACAACAGGCAGGTAGATAATGCAAATGAGTCATTGTAGGGAATCTGTAAAAGCCACGTCTGAGCCTAACTCAGTGAGATCAAATCCAGAACCAGGAAAGTAGAGATGCTGGGTATAATAAAGCGTCAACCTTATGAAAAGCTACCTGCCTCATCTGCAATCAGCGAGGTATACACTTTGAAAGAGCTTTGAATATGGTGAACAACTTGGTCTGACCCACCTGTAATCTGACCTCTGATCCTTATACCCCAGGATTCCAATCTAATAAAACACAGCATCGCTGCCTTTACATCAGATGGGGTGAGGTACAGCTGCAAGGGACAGAAAACTCAAATGAACTATAGATTAAACAAGACAGAAATATGTCTCTTCCAGCACAGAATCCTGCTCTAGGAAATCCTTGGGATCCAGGCTAGCTTCCAGCTCAATACACCATCTCTAGGATGCACCCTTACTCCTACAGTTAATATAGTGGCATCCCAACAGCAAGATGGAGAAATAACTTGAAGAAGAGAGACGGGGCTGGGCTATCTTGTAAAGAAGGTTCTGGAACTTTACAATAGCCAGAACTCGGTCCCATGGCCACGCGGGCTGTGAGGGAGCCTCTGTTCTGGGAAGTTGTATGCCTGGATAAAATCGAGCACCCTGTCAACATGAAAGAAGGGAAGAACAGATATTGGCGGAAAACAACAATTTCTGCCACAAGCACAGCACTCTACAAGTGAACTCAACAGTCATAAACAAAGCTGCTATAATCATCATCAATGTAGGTGGCTAAAAATTAACTCCCTGCCTTGATTCTCCTAACTATGATTTAATAAATCCAAGCCTCTTTTAACTCTTGGTATATGATATTCCTTTGAGAGTACTCTCCAATTATTATTATAAGGAATTTCATTTCTAAAACACCATTAGTGAGCAACAGAATTTAGGGTTGGAAATGCTACAAATTAAATGACTCGTTATTCATTTGACAAAAGGCAAAGGCTTCTCTGTTTTCAGTTCAAGACATAATCCTCTAAAATTATTAAGAGAGAAAATCCTAAGAGTTCTCATCATAAGAAGAATTTCTTTATTCTTTCTTTTCTTTTTATTATATCTACATGAAAAGTTGCATGTTAGCTGAAACTATTGTAGTAATAATTTCATAACATATGTAAATCAAACTGTACATATGTTATGAAGTACACCTTAAACTTACATAGTGGTGAAAGCCAATTATTTCTCAATAAAACTGGGAAAAAAATTTGAATAGTAAATAAAAAAAGATATAATCTCTTATCATAGAATAGTATAATATTTACTATGGAAATTAAGCTTTTTTTAGTATCAGGTTTTTTTTTTAATTATTACTATTTTTTAAGTAGGTTCCATGACCAACATAGGGCTTAAACTCATGACTCTGAGATCAAGAGTCACATGCTCTATTGACTGAGCCAGCCAGGAGCCCCAGGAATTAAATATTTGATTTTCAAAACACAAACTTTTTTCCCTCTTCTCTTCTAAAATAAGAATACTGAGAAAATTTAAAAGCAACTGATTTTATGAGACATGGACATTTCATTCCATGAGAAGTAAGTATTCCTGGATTCATTCAACTGAACCATGATGATTTTGAGTAAATCTCCATCTCTCTTCATTTCATTAAATCCAGTAATTTTGTACATCAAATAACTACAAATGTAGGGGCTAGTTCTGTTAGGCAGTCAGTTCATTTATTCAGTAATTCAGCAAATAGCTAGCAAGCACCTATTTGGTGACACACTCTCATGTGCTAGAGAGTGGACTCAAAAAAGTATTCTGTGCAAGACTCAGCCTCCCCAGGGGTTTTATATTTAAAAGGCATTGCTTTTGAGAGGCATAAAACACAGCTATTCTCAGAAATGAAGCACCCCCCATTATTTCAATATAATGAATACCTATCAGTACAGTGAGTACAGAGTCTCCAACCATATCTATATAAATTTCCAAGAAGTGATGAGACAAAAAAAAAAAAAAAAAAAGGAAAGAAAAAAAACCTTCTTACAGTAAGTTCTTACAAATGACTTGAAAAAAGTATCCTGGTACAAAATGGTATGCAGATAATTTGAGTTACATGATTCTAGGAGAATGAGTCAGAAGTCAGAATCATCACTCTCCTAAACCTTGACCCTGAATTTGGCCTAAAACTTCTATACATTTTGAGTGCCATGTGAGAACAGATGATGTTGTAACACATGAAAATGGCAACATTTAAAATTCATAGTAGCACAAAACCATTACTTTTCCCACTGGATCCCTTGAACTTTAATAATGTCTGACCTGGTTGGCCAATAAGTTCTAAAAGCAGACAGAAGAAAATTGCCAATAATAGACACTCCTGGAATGATTTTTCATTTAGAAAGATTTTATAAGTTCTCTTAAAAACAGGTTACCAATTCTAGAGACATAATTTTCTTGAGGGGGTGGTCGTTGAAGAGAGCAGGTACTTCAGCATATGCAAAATGGAATCAGCTGAAAACCAGACTTCATTTATTCCTATTATTCATGTACACAAAGCAAAAATAAATACATACCCACTCCCCGACATGCTCACATACCATTACATACGCACCAATCCAAATCAAGGAAGTGTGGCAAAAGGAGACGTCAAAGAAAGTTATTCATTTATTTCCCAGGATAAACTGCACAAAGCCAGCATCTCATTAACTGTCCAAAGGAGACAATATACTATACAACTGAGGCTGGATAAAGAGACTGGTAATCACACATTTATAATTTTCACATTACACAAATGAAAAGATTTATAAAGGCACAACTTAAGAGTCTACCTTGCTTAAGTCACTTAAAAAAAGCAAAGTGACAAGAGGAGCAAGCAATTAGCTGCTCCTCCACAATACCGCAATTCCAAGTAGCTTTCTACATGCCCCCTTGTTTTAGTCAAATATCATTTCAACACGCAATTATCCCTGTGCTTTGATACAGTTGTCATCTGTTTTGTTTTTAATGCAAATACCTTCTCAGTGGCTAAAAATTTCCCATATTACGGTGTGAACTATTGTTTAAATGTTGCTTATAAATGCCTTTAGCAATGTGTGCACTCTTTCAGACCCCTGAGATACTCATCAGCCAGAGTAGCTCTTGGGTGCATACCCCGCTCTGAAGAGTCAGAGAGCTAGTGTGGTCACAGACAGAGCTGTATACAAGGGATAAACTCTCATTTAAGTTCTCTCCCAGAGACTGTCAAAAGTTTCCTTTCACAGCTTTACAAAAACACCAGCCTCCAGATTGGCAGGACATTACCTTGGCACTACATTTCTCTTAAAAGCTTTTTACACAGCCCACATTTATCTTCACAGCATCCCTGTGTGAAAAGCAGGGGTTCCTGCTATCCATGCGGACAAACTAGAACTCCAAGAGAGTAAGTGACTTGCCCAGGGCCATGCCCTCAAGACAGCTGCCAACTTGGCTTTGGAAGCCAGACCTCCTGTCAGGTCTGGATCTGCAGGCCTAGCTCTTGTGGACCAAGAAAGCCATACACTCTTCCCAATGCTCACATAAAAAAAAAAATACATTTCATAAATCATACCTGATTAATTACATTGTAAAAACAATGGAACTCAGTTCAAGCTTTTTTTAAAATCTCAAATTGATAAGGCCCTGATTCTTTTTAACTACATATTATTTAAAATTTCATACTTGCATTGATTTGCAAGATTTTTTTTATTTTTTACATTTTACTAAATATAGTTCATATCAGATTCTCAACTTAGATGATGTGATCAGATATATTTATGTGCATAACTTTAAAAGAAAAATATGAAAATGTCTGACCTTTTAAGTTATATTGAAGATATTGACACATTTTTTTTCTATTTAGCATGTTATCTGAAGGAAAACAACTTCACCAAAACAGTATGTTTATCAAACAAAAGAACTTCATGACAAAGTAATAATATTTTCCTTATAGGAAGGTTACAGATATATATTGACTTTCTATTTTCTTCCTTCTTGAAGTAAGACCCCTTTAAAAGAATAACTCAAGGACACCATCAAAAACATAAAAAGAGAACCAACAGACAAGGACAAAGTATTTGCAAATCATGTATCTGATAAGGGATGTGTATCCAGAATATGTAAAGCACACCTAAACTCAATAATAATAAAAATAATAAAAAAAAACAACATAAAAGAGCAAGGAATGTAAACAGACATTTCTTCAAAGAAGATACACAATAACCAAAACATATGAAAACATTCTCAACATCATTACTCATTGAGGAAATGGAAATCAAAACCACAATGAGATACCAATTTATATTGATTAGCATGGCTATAATAAAAAAGACAATACACATGTGTTGGCAAAGATGCTGAGAAATCGGAATCTCAGCATTGCTGATAGGAATATATAAAAGGATGCAGACCCTTGGAAAATAGTTTGATAGAGCCTCAAAATGTTAAGCCATATTACTCAGATACTCTGTGCCTAGGTATCTACCCAGGAGAAATAAAAGCATATGTCAACACAAAAACTTTTACACAAATGTTCACAGAAACATTCATAACAGCCAAAAAGTGGAAACCACCAAATATCCATTAACTCATGAAGAATGGATAAACAAAATGTGGTATAGTGATATGATGGATTATTCAACAGTAAAAAAGGAATTCAACACGAATGAACCTTAAAAACATCATGTTAAGTTAAAGAAGCCAGTCGTATTATGCGATTCTACTTAAATACAATGTTCAGATAGAAAAATCTATACAGAGATTACAGATTAGTGTTTTTCACAGGGTTGGTGTGAGAAGGAATAGGAATGAGGAGTGACTGCTAATGCCTATTTAGTTTCTTTTGGGGTTGATGAAATGTTCTGTAATTAAGATAATGGTGATGGCTGTACAATTTTGTGAATATACTAACCGTTGTGGTTTTTGAAGCACTGGTTTGTACACTTTAAAAGGGTATTATGGTATATGAGTTATATCTCAATGAGAGAAATTTAAAAATTAATATTTATACAACATATAATGATTTAATTTCAAATTAGAAAGCAAGGAAGAAAAAAAGAGAAAAGAAGTCTAGATCAATCTCAAAGAATTGGTTTTGATCATAGACCCCTGTCTCCTAGGAGGGTCCAGGTCCTAAATGGAATGCAGTCACATACACATTAGGTCAAATGAAGGAAGGCATTTGATTTTCCATATTGCATGGAAACCTTGCAAGCAAAACATGTTCGTTAAAAAAAAAATTAAATTTTTCCCACAGCTTATTTTAAAACTATAAAATTATGTCTCCAAATTCTATGAACTACATGATTACATCTTCATGTTTTGTTTCCCTGAAACACCAGTAAGATGATAGTATTTCCAGTGAATGTAATTCTTGTCCTCAGACTATCCTCATTTAGGGATGCCACTTCCCACTCATTGGACAATCCGACCAGGTAACAGTAGAAACAGTGGAAATGTGTGGATCTTTCCAGTGCATTTTCAATGAGTACCAAGCATTACACCTCCAGTTCACAGACTTGTAGGCACCTATCATTTTAACAACATAGTTTATCAATCTAGTGACCAGGAAAACACCTGTTGTCACCATTACCACTGAGTAATCCAAAATGTGCCACCAAAATGGCAGAAGAGAGTTAAGAAATCAATTCCTACTACTTTAAACCCAAACTCCAAAGTCTCTCTGTGACTTCCAACCTGTTTGGGTTAATCCCTAGACAGGTGGCAACCTTACTTAGAGTAAATTAACCATCCCCTAATTATACAAAAAGAACTTGCAGGTAATTGACAGGAACACAGCTAACTATGATTATGCCTGTTGGGAATATAAAATCTACAAATAACCCTTAGAGACTAAGTGAATAGTTACTTCTATAAACAGAGATTTTAACTTCACAGAAAATATTTTAAAATAAAGTTTAAGTATATAGTCTATTAAGGAATTGAAACAGGCATCCTAAGCAGGTAAATACAGAGATACTATGACAGGGAATTAGATTACCCAAGACTGGTTTTACTCAGTTTTTTAACCTTAATCCTGTATGGCTTATTTTAGATGATTTTCCAACCAGATAAAAAGAAAGCAATTTCATCTAAGTGCTGCAGTCACAGGGTTTACTGCATAAGGCCCTTCCATGCCCCATTTCCACATCTCCTCATGGGGGAGGGGCGCGTACCTCTATCATTTGTTCATTCTTTGGGAAACATGCCATGCTTTCTTCCATATGTGTACAGAGGCCCCCAGGACAAAACCCAAATTTCTTTTCCCTATTCTCACCAACCTCAAAAAAGTCAACTTCATGGAAATGTAGAAGTTGGACTTTTTGTATTCTTTATAAAGCCAACAGGTGTTTCTGTATATTTTCCTTAAAAAAAGAACAGAAATCCCATAAAGCCAGTATCTCTAAAATAATGTAATCAAAAACTCTGTAATACCCATGTTCAGATAAGATGCAATCATATTATGTAAAATATATGATAGGTGAGACATATTAATATTCTATATACATATATACATATAATATATGTAACACTGCATGATATACAATATGCTTTGGAAAAAACAACATCAAGGTTATCGCTGTGACTTCCTATCAGCAGAGAGAAGGAGGCGGATGGAATTCTGGAACATGGGTAAGATAACACTCATGTCAAAAAAAAGTTCTTGTCCTAAAGCAAGCTAATGAAGTAAGTGATAAGCTAGGGTCAAATTCCCACTTCTACAATCAAAACTTATCATAGGAGCCCTTGAAAAGGGAGTGCATCTGTCATATGTTAATGACTTCAAGCCATTCACTGAACTTCTAGGTGTACAGGAAAACTTAAAAGCACTTCACAACTCCTTGTGGGTATAATTAGCCTGTTGCAATTGTTGGCAATTCTCATCTTGGGACTTTAAAAGGTCACTACACTCTTTAAGATACCAAATTTGGAGTCACTCTCCCTTCTGGACAGATTAAGCACACCCTACAATTAGTATACAGCTGCACCTGTTGCAAAGCTTCTTTCTTCAGTGATGTAAATGGGGACAAGTCAACAACATTCTAAATTCTTGGGGGATTATTAGACCTTGGAAACCAAGCAATGAGCGAGTCTGATGTCTGTTGTTGAGGTGATGAATGGTGGTCACACCCTGACCACACGCAAAAGCCAGGATTTTTATTCCTTATAGGCAATCCCAGCTCATGCACGCCCCACAGTGACTTGACCCTCTCAATCTCAATCTCATAAGCAGGCAACATGCAATTGGCAATTTAACAGAACTTGTTCATGATCTAGTTGAATTTCTACAAAGAACAAAAAGAACCCTAAAAAAATTTTTATAAGTTCAACTAACTGATAGAGCATATTGATTTATCTCAACTTCACTAAATCATGGTGAGGGAAAAATGCTGCTGGTCACATATGGAGGATAATCCATTTTATAAAGTTTGTAGCTCAAAGCTGCAAATTCTCCTTTAATCTATTAATCCTTTAATTAATGCCTTACAAAAGTGTCTACACGTTTCATAAATTGTCATTGATAATAATTTCACTGCTATACTACAAAATAACAATATAGATATTTAAAGGATACAGCTTTTAGTGGAAACACTTAGAAAAGAGACATTAATTTAAAAAACACATTCATACAGTTCTGAGAAAATCTGATACAACTGTTAAATAAACAGTTGCTAAAGGAAGTATTAAACATAAAACCATAAACCAACTTACTTCCTTCCTTCTTTCCCTCCCTCCTTCCTTCCTCCCTTCCCTTCCCTTCCCTTCCCGTCCCTTCCTTCCTCCATCCTCCTTCCTTGCTTCTTTCTTTCCTTTCTCTTTTAATGAAAGAGAGTATAGAGGCCAAGGCTCTAAAGCCCTCTTTCTTTTTAAGCCACATAAATCACTGGTACTTTCCAATAAATCAGAAAAAAAAAATGATACTTTGGTAGCCAATATATGAGGCCATGTAAACAAATACAAAACCTTCTTAAATCAAGGATATTGTACTTAGTAAATCTATTAAGCAAAGCTGCTTATTATCACCACAGCATATAACATATCATCTTATATACTTAAGTACTTTCCTCCCATATATAATTTCTTTTAAAACATAATCGAAAGTTTACAAAATAGGGAAAAAACTTTTTTTTCAAAACAGTTTTACTACATTACTGTTAAGTAGGTACTCTTTCATCTGTGTCTTAAATTATGTGTATAAATACTTTCAAAAGGCTGACTGAAATAAGAATATAAAAAAGAAATCAGTGAGACTATTTCAAAATTAGCATTACAACACACAAATTAAAAAAGCTAACAGGACTTGGTTACAGTCTTACCATCCTCCTCCAAAAAATATTTTCACCTGACATTTCACTTGATATATTTAAATAAATATATTTCTTAGTGAAAATGTTTCCTGAGGGGAGATATATATATAGATATATAAACATACTTTTATATTTGTATATGTGTGTGTGTGAGTATATATATACTTTTATATATATCTCCTTTTAAAAGCCATTGAACTCAATTATGGAATTGCCAATTGTTTTAGTTTTGTTGTTGGGTCTATATAGTAATCAAATTTAGAAAACTATAAATTATATTTAAATTTATTATTTACAAGCAATTAATTATAAAAAACAGCCAGGTGGCTTTCATTACATAAATTACTGTTAATGACAGAGACCTCATGCTGCTACTGTATTTAGCATTTGCATGTGTCAAGTGCACAGAGCACTGTGTAACTACCCTCTCCTCAGGATGGAACTGATCACTGAAGCACAAGGCAGGCTGCCTAAGTTTAGATCACCCCCACTAACTTGTTGTTTGAACCCCAAAAAGCCTCAAGGCTTTGACAATGTTTGCTTTAGGAAATCACTTCCTAATATTTTGCTGAATGAAAGATCTTTAAAACCAGATAAATTACTAAGCAAGTAATTTTTAATAATACTTAGCTACTTTAAAGTCCTATGTCTATGACTTAAATATGACCAAAAAAATGTTTGATCAATCCTCACCAAACCAAGTAAAGGATTTCCTAATGTCTCACAAATGCAGTTTTTAAAATGATGTTTGACACATTTCCTCTCACCATGAAACTGTGCAATATAAACAAACAGTAATTCTCTTTTCAGGGCTCAGGTCTCCCTATTTTTGAGCCTTTTATAAAAGTGATTTCTCCAACTCTACAGCAGGTGTAACTAGAATGAAGAATTTCACCTCCCTATTTGTGAATTTCAATGAGGTAACAGGAGAGAAGGACCTCATACTCTTAACCTGAATTAAATGCAGTCCTTGGACGAATAAAAACACACCAAACACAAAGAGAAAATAAAAATAAAGAAAAATCTTCACCATTCTTCAAACTTGAACTCAACCAGACGCCTAAGCAACATCATCCCCTCTATCACTACTACCTGAGAAAGGGCAGTTTTATGAAAATGTGTCTTAAACTGTAGGATGAAATTTTGGAATTACTATAGTCCTTTTTTCTAAGAAAAAAAAGACAAGACAGAGAAAAGAAAAAAAATCTTTCTTTTGTTTTTAATTAACTGAAAATCCCATATTGAGCTACTTCTCTGTTATTCAAGACTGGCTAGTTTATAGTTATCTAACCCTCCACTTTTCCACCTCCCCTAAAAAGTCTCTGCCTTTTAGGAATTTTATCACTTAATGAACAACCACCAGGGAAGTGGGTAATGGAACGTATTGGGAGAAAACCTCCCAGTACAAATGCAGTAGTTAATCTACATTTGAAGAGCCCAGAAAAAAAAGGTATAAAATAATGGTTAAAAGTTTAAGGAAAGGAAGCTTACGTGCTTGCTCAGTATGCGAATAAAGTAACAAAATGGCCTTTTTCGGTCAGCAGACAAGAACTAATTCATTCAAATTATTTTTGACCAAAATAATCATCCCAGAGTGAGGCTTGCACATTCATCATCAATGATGCTGCCTTTGCTCAAAATAGAACTTATCTTTAGGGATCACTTTAGAACCACTTTACAAGTCACACAAGCAGGTCAACTTCATAGTCACAGTATCTTAACCAAAATACAGGGTGGCCAAGTCTAGAAACACAGACATATAATAAAAAGTTTATTCATTACTGAATTGCAACACATGGCAAAATACTTAAGTTTCCAGACCTTGTTGTCACCTTGTAGCACCTGCCCCTTTATTTATCAAACCTACTGATGTTTGCCTAACTCCAAATACCAAATCCATTTCCAAAGTTTTGTCACTACTGAAGATACTTACTTAAAAGATTGTGCCACATGCTCTAAAAACACCTGCTAATGTGGAACCCCAAAAGCACTTTAGTTATCATTAGAATGTGTGGCCAGTAGGAGCCAATATTCATCCTAGCATGTTTTTTTTTTTTTTTCTTTTAACAAGTCATTACTTGGTAGTTGTAATACATGAGAGGGAAGAGGAAAAGTTCAGTGATACATGGACATTAGAAGAGCTAAGTGGAAGCCAGGAGACCAAGTGGCTAACAGCTTGGCAGGTGCTGGGGAACACTACCTCTCGAGGCTACCAGCACCTTCCACAGGAGAATTCAGAAGCACTCAAGAGCACATATGGTTAAGAAAGAAATCCACACTCTGATTTCACACTCCTTTTTCTCTTATTATTACACAGTAAGTTTCAACAGTATAACAAGATTTTCCATATTTTTCTTCTAATCTAAACTAAGAACAATAGCTTCACTACCACAAGTGAAAAATAAACTTGAGAGCCGTGTATCAGTAACAGGCTTAGTGTTTTGGTTGTGTGATGTAAGCAAATGACTCAGTGATGATGTGTCCAGGACATGGTAATGATGAGTTTTCAGAGTGAAGTCTGGAAAAGCCAGTCTGCAGTGTTATCTATTTTTGTGATGCTGGAGGCTCTGCAGTGGTTGAGCTCATTGGCACCATGTACCAGGCAGGACATAAAGATTTTACTCAGAGTGTAGGGGCTTCTAGTCCCAGGGAAGGTCAAAACCAATGGTCCAGTGGAGGCTGTTAACATGAGGAGGAAGTTGAAGATTTTCTACTTTGGAAACTGCCATAATACAACATTATGGCAGGCTGAGTAAGTGAAAAAAGAGCCCTCCAGAAACAACATAGGCAGTTCATGGGGTGAATACCCTGGAGCTGCCCAGTTGTAAATTCCCTGAAGGGAAAGTTCACTAGGGCTTAAAAATAGGGGGCAGATGACTTCAGGGATTCTAATTTTGTAGAACGATCCTGCCAAAAATAAGATAGCCATCTATTTCATATGATCTGGGTTTGTAAGGATAGTACAAATCTCCATCTGAATGAACCATGAGAGCTATATGGCTGAGATTATGAGAAGAAAATGGAGAACAGAAAAAAACAAACAAACCCAAATTTCTAATTACAAATCGGCCTTGTTTCCAGCCATGGTAGTTTCACACAAAGACCCCCTTGCAGTCCAAGTTACACTTTCCTGGGGGTAGAACATTTCAATATGGTACCTAGTGTCAACGCCTAATGAAATCCCAGGTTGGGAAGGCCATTCATACTCTAAAAGGGAAACTACTCCTCACTCCATGGAAGGTTAGCACTTCACCATAATTTGCAGTCAAATAATTGCTGGAAAGGACCTTTTGATCATTTATATCTAGGATGTCAAAATACTGTAGCATTGTTTCATAAAAATAATAGAAAGGAATTACTTTGAACCACATGAAGCAAATCTACTGACCGTCTCTCTCAAGGATAAAAAATCAATAGCTGTGTTAGAATTAATTGAAGCGGGGGCAAGGGGGAGACAAAAATAAAAACAGATCCAAAACTCTATCTACAAATGTTAATAGGTCAGAATTCTTTCAGGAGTAAATTTCTTTCACCCAGTTTTACACCAAAGTTGTACAAACTACAGAAACTCTATTTAGATGGAAACCATAACGCCACTACCAGGTCTTTTGGTATATATGGCATCACAGTTAGTATCTTTTGCATGTTGCTGCAGATTTTTATATCATCATCAAACTACTCAGTTAATATCCAAATTTCTACTAAACCAAGTCATACACAAATCTTCAACTGAAAAGCTCTGTCTACCCCCTCTATAATCTGTTACCTGGAAAAAAAGCAGAAGGTCTCTCTAGCCACCTAATCACCATATCAATGACACATGCCACAAGAGAGAAGCACTAGTTTATTTGATTGATCATGGTAGATAAACTCCAAATAACAGAGAAATTAACAAATGCTTGACATTTGCTCAACATCCATTATTCTGACACTGCTTTCAGAATTTCAAAGCCTGGGAGTATGCTTAATCAACATTCATATTCCCTTGTGAGCCACAGGCACCATATTGCACCCCGCCTTCATACTGATGAAAACTGCATATTGGCCATTTCCAAAATGTTCTGGGACTCCACACAGGGCCCCTTTTCTCTCTTGTTCCTGCTCTGCAGTTTTCTTTTAAACACTTCCAAGACAAAAGCATCTGCCAGTTTTTCTCTCTAGGGATGTATGCAAAATGAACTTAACAGTTTTAAGGCAGGAGTAACCCTCACATCTAAATTCATTCATAGGACAGAAAAGGGCCTAAGAGGCCTCTCTAGGGACAAAACCCTGCTGAAATTCTCCCCACACACAACAGTGGGAGTTTTATAAAATCTAAGTCCAGACAATTTCCAATTCAAATGCCCAACATAGCATGACCTTTGTCAGATCTCTGAGCCCAAGATGCACCCATGATTTTTTATTCTAACCAGCACAGACATTAGACAGGGCACTACTGCTAAGCAGGAGGTTCAATATTTGCATGCTCTTCTATTGTGAAAATGTAACAGTGACAGCACTGTGTCAAATTCTTTTCCCTCTAGAACTTTAACTCCATAGGAGAGGCATGGCTGACAGATGACTCCCCAACATCTGTGTTATGTACACTGCACAGCTGAGGAGCCCCGGATCACTGTCAGAACATCGCAGAGATGACCTGTGCCTTTCTTATGCCTTCTTCTTATCCCTGCCCACCCCCACAAACATATATATAAATATCTACAATACAAATTGTGCGATTTTTAACAAAATGTAAAAATGGCAAGACAGATTAACATAATTTATAGTCATTAAGCTGTTCACGTAGCAGCTCAACATATGTTGTATAAATGTCCTATACCGAATAATTTATCAGATCTGACACAGTGCGCATCATATTGTTTTATTTAATACACTTACTACAATTTCATGGATCAAACATCACTTCTGAAAGCACAGAGAAAGCACTAGAAAATATTTATTCATCTCCCATGATTTATTTTGATTACCCTTACAGCTACATGATAAAGTGGAACTCACAAAATTACAAGGTTAAGGTTTACACTGCTATTGCTTCATCTACTAAAATATAACAAATGGCTCCATGTCTGTGTTATATTTTACTTTCATTTAGTGTTAAGTGGTACACTAGGCTAAGCACTTAGCTGCCTACTGAATATTTTAATATTTTTAAATAGGACTTAAACATCCTGACCCAGAGAGTGGGAGCTTAAGAAACAATCTTAGGAAAGAATAGCAAGTCCTTTGTAGGGAACTAGACAAAAATAGTACTGGCCAAAGTGAAGAAACACACTTCTAAGTTATCTCCTCCTCAAAAGAGATCATAGAGGGGCGCCTGGGTGGCACAATTGGTTAAAAGTCCAACTCTTTGGTTTGGCTCAGGTCACAATCTCAGGGTCATGGGATTGAGCCCTGAATCAAGGCTCTGTGCTCAGAGAGTCTGGTTGAGATTCTCTCTGCCTCTCTTTCTGCCCCTCCCACTAGTGCTCTCTCTCACTCTCTTAAGTAAATAAATAAACCTTTAAAAAAAAAGAGACATCATAGAAATAAGCATCGGGGCCTTATTAGAAAGTTAGTAGGAATTCACTGACTGCACAAAGGACCACAATAACATGGTAAGTTCTCAAGGAAAGAGTTGGAAGATAAAATGACAACAAAACACATGGCTCCTAACTTCGAGGAATTCACAATAAATCAAATAGAAAGCAAAATACAGGAATGTATACAATCCAAATGAACAGGTAAAAGTCACTACAGTGGTCAAAGCAAAAAAAAAAAAAAAAAATCTTGGTGGCTCTAAATCAATATTCATATATTCAAAGGACCAAAAAAAAAAAAAAAAAAAAAAGTAGGGGAGGGAGCAGAAGAGAGAGAGGGAATTAGACACTGGCACTGAAGACCAATTCATTAATCGGTTATTCATTAATTTTCCTTTAAAATGTTTCATCTGGAGACAGGCCTCCCAGACAAGGAAGATGAGATGAAAAAGAAGATATAAACATCAGAGATGGGAGATGAGAGTCTGAAGTAGAAAAGGCCACTAGAGCTCTTCAAGAAAAACACAAATGTTTCTTGGCCTGAACATTTTTGAGAGGACCATTAAAAACTTTACCAGGTCAAATGCCTTGGGGAAGAATACTAAGGAAAAGACAAAAACAAAAAACAAAACCTGTTTCAATTTCCAATAAACTGGTTTAAAATGCAATTAAAATGAGATGAAGACAAGAAAAAGATCTTTCTCAGGAACTAAGGTTTGTTTCCTTTATGAATGAGAATCATCCCAAGATATCTACAAAATAATAATCTTCCCACAAGGATTACTCTCAGGTGCCCACAGAGCCTCTATCTGTTTCAAGGTGTAGACATAGACACTGCAGTCCAGAAGCAAGGCTTGTGCTTCCCAAAATCTTTACCTTACCATCCTGTGACAGGCGAGCTGGCAGTCAATGAGATACTTCATGTGGAATAAAAAAACCATGAAGCCATATTATATTGTATTACAAGCTGGGTAGCAGAGTGACTTTAGATGAATAACAGGTTACTGTAAAAATACTGAAGGGTCTATCATACTGCACCCTCAGAAAGGAAAGATAAAGACTATGAAGTCAAATAGAGTTCAATATGAAAACAGTAAAGCTCCAATCTCCCAAAAGAAGAGAACGAATAATAGGAAAAATAATCTTGCCCAGTTTAATGCATGGTGATAAAGGCACCTGAAAACTCATTGGTAAAGAACAATTTAACCTTGCAGCTTTATATCAGAGCAAAATCACTTCACCAATATTGAAGGGTTGATCTGAAGACGAGCTGTAGCATTAACAGCCTTTAGAATGGGGGAGGGGGCATGCATCAAAAAAATTCAACAAGAGTTAATTGAGCGCATTGAAGAAAAGAACAACGGGTTTGAGTGTTGCAAATTCTTGCTGGGACCCCTATCATCACCATCACTCTGGCATCTTATTTCTAGACAAGAAATATATTTTACCTTTCTGAGATTATTTTCTGGTTACAAGCCAACCATTATGAACCTTTCAGTGAATCACTGAATAGGGCACTTAAAGGGATAAACAATTATAAAAATAACTCTGTCACAAGTGCATACATTTTATTTTATTTAGTGATGTAATAAGCTTAGGGGCATATATCAGGTCCAAAATGGTCTTGGTCATTAATTTAAGCAATAAATCATAGGTCTTGCCAACAATGACGGCAAACAGATGCTAACAAGGAAATGTATTATTTAATATTGCCACGTGTTATAAAAATGTAAGTGTGTTTAAGACATGTCTTAAATTTTTATAATAATATGCATTTAATACATTACTGTTTTGACACATGCAGGAATCAGATTTATAGGTCCCATTCCGTAGCTTCTTCTTCTGTGAACATGAGAGCGTATTCTGTATTTTTTTTTTAAACAAGAGGGGAACCCTTAAAGTGCATGCTTGCAATAATATCTAATTGGTTGTCTTGCTGTTTTGTAGTAAATAATGTCAACACTGAAACTCATTAAAAAGAATGAATCTACATACTTTGCCGGAATATAAAAACAGAACATTTTAAAATTACAATTTTTAAAGAAACATTATAGTCTAAGAAGAGCACTTTTGAATCAAGTTAGCAACTACTTTTTTTTTCATTCATTTTGAGCTGTTCTGCATGACACCAGACAAAAATATACTAAACTTGATTAATGTGTGAAGTTTAACATTAAAAAATGTGGAAGCAACTAGGTAAGAAAAATCCTACTTTATATCTTCATGCAAAAATCCTAACAATCAAACAGTATCTGAAAACACAAACTAATTTAAAATTGAGTCTATCCAAATTATGCCAAACAGTAATATTCTCCTTCTAATATTTCGTTTCTGATCAGAAGCCTGACATATCTTGCCAGCAGGCTCAACGCTCCTAGGGAAGGGGCTTGTGAGAGAAGGGAATTAGGGCTTAAGGAACTACTCAAAAGCCACATTAAAACAAAACAAAACAAAACAAAACAAAAAAACAAAAAAACCCACGAGCTTCTTTTTTTCTTTTTTCTTTTCTTCTTTTTTTTTTTTTTTTTTTTTTACATCAACAGGATGCCAACCCCACTAAAAGTGTTTTTTATTTGCACATTATTTTGTCTGAGTGTCCGTTTCAATCAACTCTCCCAACTGCCGGCATGGTCTTCCCCCTTTCTTATGTAGGCAAGAGTACATGCTTTAGAACACTTGAAGAGGCAGTGCTTGGAGTATGGAAACTAAATTTTCTTCATTAAATCTACTGAAGCAGATATTAAAAATGCATTTAATATACTGGCAATGGTCGGTGGGCACCGCTGACTGTGACAGGCCGGTTACTGATGATGTGCCGTCAGATGGCCTTCTCAGCAGGCGCCTGGGTCTCAGGCTGCTGAAGGACAGCAATATCTTCCCTTGTGTGTAAGCTCTATTCATCTCCCAAGTATTTACTAAATCACAGGCCTCTGCACACATAGCCTATGTTTCAGCGTATGCTAACAAATGATGGATGGCCTCGTCAATTCATTATGTCCTGAAAGCATGGTTTCCTGCCATTCCAATCATCAAACCTCAGTGCTTCAGAGCTGATCAGTCCCAGGGAATATATTTTGCAGGCTCGATTAAAAAAGTAGAAGTTCTTTCCATTAGAGTCTCTGACACTCTCTCCCGCCTGTTTGTTGCTTCTAACAATTATTTGGGCAGAATATTCACTAAGTATTCAGACAATATAGCACTGACAGATTTGTTCCTCATGTTTGCTAAGGTGTAATTTACCTATGACAAAACAATTGAGATATTTATAGTGAAATTTATGCTTTAAAATAATTTTCCTTTTATGTACAACAAGAAAAACCTTAAAAATATTTTATATCATGTAATACTCTAACACAAATGCATTAGTGGATGCATTTCAAAGCAACTTTCAAGGGAATAACCAGTCTCTAAATCATCTAAACCTTTTAAGACAATAATTCATAAGAGTTCTCTTAATTATAATCTAGATAAAGGTATAAACTACCTAAAAATTCTTCTGACAGTTCCAAAGTTAAGATAACAAGAGTTCAACTTGTCAAAGAAATTTCTTATCTATAGGAAGATATATTTTCATTTCCAAGGTTATATATGTCAGTAGTCTTTTCTTTAAGCCATAAGAACATTTTTATTTTTAGCTATGGCTTATCTATGGAACAGAAAATAATAGCACGCTTATACCTTTCACTCAGAAACAGTAAACTTTATAAATAAACAGACGAACTTATCACAACTAAACAGATAGCTGAGCTTTGAGGAAATGTGGTACTGTTAAAAAGCTAAACAACTTGCTACAAATAATCTCCTGAAAATACTAAAAATTAAAAAAAAAAGTGCCAGAATCCCATTTGCCAATAGCTATGTAGGCTTAGAAGTACCCACAATCAGCATAAACTACGCCATTCACCCCAACCTTGACCTTGAGATTAAGCTCACTTTTATTGTGCACAAAGGTCACCTGTATTAGGTCAAAATTCAAAGTCCCTTGTCAGAAAAGGTTGATATATTCCAACCTTTCCTTCTCCATGCATCAAATTTTTCATGGTAAAGTCATATTCAGCAGACAGTGTATTCAGCAATTTATTGTGCCATTGTAATACGGTGCAGAATACAACTGTCCAAAAAGCTATAACATGAATAAAATATTTATCATGACAATGTACCAAATCTAGACTCCTTATAGACCCTTAACAAATGAAATAAAACTAACCAAGGCTTGTTTTCATACTTCAGAAGAGTTATAAGGCATTGTCCTCAAAATACAATCCATAGTACAATTATGACTTTTCCATTACCTTTGGCTACAGGCAGTACCATTCAATTTTTTAAGTATTATTATATTATTGTTTTTTAAAAACACAATGATTTCTAACCGGTGTTAATACTTAATTTCATTCTGGTCTAAGTAGCTTAAGTTGAAGTATGAAGTAGGTCTAAACCTAAAAGCCTCTCCTGACCTAGAACCTAGAAAATACGTTCTATAATAAACAGGATAGAAAAGGAAGAGGATGAATTACTATCTTGCCCAACTCATTATTATTGCAACAATATGATCAGCAGAAGTGCACAAATAAGATAAATTAAGCAAATTCTCTGCAGGCAGCATTCTAGAATACATTGTAATTAATAATAACCAAAACTTAAGGGGCAGTAAATCTGTTTTCTTTAAAAAGTTTATGTAATTTCTTTGGGTTTATCAAAAGTCTTTTCATAATCAGTAGAATGAATAGATTTTAAGACTGTTTAAAAAAGCACTCATTCTTCAAATGTATTAATGCCTATATTAAACACTAACATCAGTGTTCACACTCATGTGATGATCTGGGGTGTCACCTTGCTAGCAAGGTAAGGCGGGAATGTAAAAAGAGTCCAGAATATGGGAATTTATATTTGAGGAGTAATTAGACAAGAAAATACTTACAAATTCTCAGGTTTTCAACATTCCCACTTACTCTAGGAGGAAGAAGAGTCAATCTAAACCTACATATCCTCATCTGTCATCCCGAAAAATATCCCTTCTTTGTTGCCAGTATCATCTAAGGACTTTACTGGAATTGACCAAAAGAAGGTTTCCTAATATCTTGGGAATAAATGAAAAACACTTTGGAAACCTAGAAAATAAAAAGGCTGGTTTTAGGCAAAATTTTTTCAGTTCTGATGTCCTGAGTCTAATTATCATAAGCACAAATACTATTGCAATGAGCATCCTTAAATCAATAATGGTAAAAATAACAGAAATAGCAAAAATTTATGCAGCACAGTATTAGGAACTATGCTACTCATTTTATAAGTACCACCCATTTCAAATTCATAACAATCCCATTTTATAAAGCACCAAAACATGAAGAAGTTACCCAAGTTCACCCAGCAAGTGAGTCATGAAGGCAGAATTCATATGTCTATTTCTAGAACCAAGTTCTTTAAGCCAATTTATAAAACTGCCTTTACAACAAAAAAACTGAACCGCCTCCTGGAGTTCCCAATAATGGGTTTTGCCTCCTATCGATTTATAAAATAATTAACCATAAGCAGAGAGAGCTAATAAACCACCCAAGGTCAAGCACAGGCTATGACAACTCTGCCAAACTCAATACCACTGGGCCAGCCCACTCATGTGGGCCTATTCCCACAAAGAATTTCTCTTGTCATTCTAAAATGCACATATTCTTGCCTAATGTTGTTAATTTTATTATCCATTTGTTTTAGCTGTACACTGTCAATTACTTTATTACTGACACTTTAAATGTAGAAAAGAAACACATGTGAACATGTGATAATTGAGTCTTTATAAAATTGCACAAAATCAAATTATAATCAACTGGGTATCTTCCCATTTGTTTTCCATTATAATTATAGATATGTTTTATTTTCTTTTTATACTGGAGTAACTGCCAACTGAAGATATAATGGCTAAGCTTGAAGTTTCTCAAAAAAATAATTTCTGACATGATAAAAACCCTCAGGTATACCACTGGAACATTTCCAAATTCCGAGAGAGAGAGAAAAAATCACTGTAATATCCCTAAAGTTAACTAATTAATCTATTTTGAAAGGGATCCATTTTCCTTAAATGAGACATACATACATGGCTTTTTTTCTTTTTTAACCAAGCAGCATTTTCTTCAGGTCAGTTCAATCAAATGTCCATTATGATATGTATCATAATACCAATAATATACCAGGTACTGCTAAGGCTCACAAAAGGCATTCTAGTTCCTGTACTAACTATAGTGGGGAAAAAGAATATGAGCCTTTTAGGAAAAAAAGCTAAAAACAAACAAA
Organism: Canis lupus familiaris; assembly: GCF_011100685.1. Taxonomy (NCBI): domain Eukaryota; kingdom Metazoa; phylum Chordata; class Mammalia; order Carnivora; family Canidae; genus Canis; species Canis lupus. The sequence continues at coordinate 4,424,976 of NC_049251.1, read as the reverse complement.
CAAACAAAAAAAAAACAGAATAAATTGGGTTAAAAGATTTCTGGAAAAGAACTGCTACAAGGCCATAATGTACAATGCAAAAGTCTCAAATCGGTGATGGTATGCAGTGGTGTGAGGGCTTAAGAAATGCCTTTGGTGGCAGGGGGGAGAGCCCAGGTTTGTTGCGTGTTAAGCAATTTATGTGGCGTTAACACTCCCACTGTGGCTGATTTTGAGCTCCTGATGTGTTTGTAGAGTCAGGAGAAGATACTTGTAATAAGCTCTCACAAGCCAGAAAGCTCCAGCTCCAGCACCCACTGGCTGCAGGCCAAATTCAGCCCAGAGACTTATTCTGTTTGGCCAGGAAGCCATCGGCCCAGTGTTTTTAAAAATTCCAACAAATTGATGACATTTAAAACTCAGAGTATTTTTTCTAAAAAGTGAGACAGCTGCTTTCTAGAGACTAAAAGACCTGGCAGCACTGGGCCCACATCCCTGCGCAACAACAGATGGCTGGCGTAAGGTTGTAGCTGCCATGTCAGTGCACAAAACTGTCCTTTCCCTTTGCCACCATCCCTACCAGGCCAGCTTCATTCATTCACTCCTTGTTGGTACCTGCCTGGCCCCTCAAAAGACAGGAATCTGAGATCTCTATTTAAAGAGCACAAAAGCAGAGTTTTATCTCCAGATGTGTAACTTTGTTCAAATCACCGGGTGGCACTCCTCCCTCGGTTTCTGCATCTACATTAACTGATCTGACTAGATGATTTCTAATTACTATCTCATTCCAACTCTCTATAAGTCACTGAATCTAAAAAAAATAGGTGAGGTATGCAGGTTTCTCTGGAGAAACTTTTGTGATTTGCACGGGAAGAGTCTCAAATATATCCACCATAGTGCAAATAAAAATTCAGATGTTATAAATTGGAAGTTAAATGTTATTTTATTTTTATATATGTATTCGAGTTGGCCTCAGGAAATAAAAATCTGGATAATGTTGACTTCACCAGTTAAGAAATGATGTTTGTGAGCTATTTGTTACATCTAGACTGTAGGAATCTGTGGGGGTTTTTAATGCTATACAACGAAGAGTCTCTCACATCCCCAGTCCATTTACTATCTTAGCTAAATGGGGCTTGAAGTGCAAGTTAATTTCAAGTTTTATTAGCTGTCCCTACCAATATTATCAGCAAAAACAAACAGCAGTGTAATATACCTTGAGCAAAAGATGGTATTAGCTTGGAAGAGTTACAGACAGAAATAAAAAAAAAAAAATAGGAAAAATAAATCGCCAGTCTAATTTCACGTAATTGTAGAAATACGCATTTAAATGACACCTTTACTCTCCCACGTCCCATCAACCAAGAAGGCTATCCCTACAAAAAGCTTTATTCCCCTACTAGTCTTAAATATCATCTTATAAATTAGAGAATCTCAGGAGGCTAAGGTGTGGCACAGGCATGAGTGACAAACCACAAAGAGATTTCACTCTGTGTTTCTATTCATCCTGGCACTGGTGTTGGGTACCCATAACACTCCTAGATTAAATATACCCAGCTCTGACAATACCCAGCTCTGAATATCACAAATATTCATGACAAACATAATTTATGAGACTGCTGAATTTAAATGTGAATCTTTCATACCACTAGCCTGATTTGGGGAAGAGCAAGTCAATGAGCTACTAAGTAAGCTTAACCAAACACCCGCATCACAAAGCTTTAGCCCTTTGCCATCCTCTCTAGTGCTGGCTGCCTATTTGGGGATGCCAACAGTCATTAAGTGATAACTCTTGTAAATATCAAGGGTGTGCTATGCCTCCTATTTCCTAAAACAGGATAAATACAAGATTAGAGGGATCCCTGGGTGGCGCAGCGGTTTGGCGCCTGCCTTTGGCCCAGGGCGCGATCCTGGAGACCTGGGATCGAATTCCATGTCGGGCTCCCGGTGCATGGAGCCTGCTTCTCCCTCTGCCTGTGTCTCTGCCTCTCTCTCTCTCTCTCTGTGTGTGTGACTATCATAAATAAATAAATAATTTAAAAAAATACAAGATTAGAGTTTATATCTCATCCTTTCTTGAGCCTGGAGCAATGGACAAGTCTCAACAATAATAAAAATAAATATATGAGAAATATGAGTTATGTCTGAAGGAAAGGAAGGGTGATAATGTCCCATGGATGCTAAATCTTAGTCTTGTATAGGACTACCGCTCCCAGAACAACTTCAGAAAAAGCCCAAACTTTATACAGAATCACTCTAATTAGCAAAGGCCAGCACCTGGTTAGGGAAAGACCCAGTACTTATTTATTTGCCTGAATAACAGTATCAAACAACATGAATCCACTTGCTTTTTCCTCTGCTTGTACTGCTTTCTCACATCCAAAATATTTATTCCCATGGTCTTGAAGTCCTTTCTCTATGTTTAAAAGTTTTCAGACATTTTAGCAGCTGAATCTCAATACTTAAAACACATAAAGGAAATAAGTCTTAAGCTATTTTAACATTTTACTTTGGATAGAAAAATTGCAGAGCTCTCCATTATCTCAATGATACTTCAGGGGTTTATCTGGTCACAACCAGAATACCAAACTAGGTTAAAAGACAAACAAACAGAAAAACTTTATGCACTGTCCCCAAACCAGAAAGAACAGAAAAGATCAGCCCTCAGTAAAGAGAAAGTGCTTGAAAAAGGTGACATTATCAACTCTGTCACTGTTGTGACAAACTTCCTTCCAAGAAGGAAGCTCTGAGTTATGAAGAACAACTATTAACTCTTAAATACATTATATCAAGATGCCTCCTGAAAGGTAAGGATGAAAAGAAAAAGGAAAGTAGAGGCAGGTATTAGTTTCCCAAAGTGGCCAGGAAAAGGTTGGCCTTCTGGCCAGCCACGTACTGTCTTAATACATAAGGCATAGATTGCTTCATGCTGGACTCAAAGCTCATGGAGCAAACCAGCCTACAGTCAGCCCTCTGCTCTGTCCCCTAAGAAATGGAAACTCGTCAATCAATTAGAAGCTGTACCCCAACACCTTTACTGTATTCACTGTGTGCCAGCTCATGATATAAAGGAAAATTTATTCCCTACCCACGTCCCATCTGATCTTCACACTGGTATGTGACATTTCCATGTTTAGGTCACTTTTCCTACTTACTCTGGAAAAGTACTTGTCTATTGACTGTTTTAAGGAAAATTCAACCAATATGGCAAAACTGCACAAAATGTATAATAAAAACATACTGGTAAATTCAGTCAACATTTGCTGCAAGTCAAATAATATGATATTATTACCCTAAACATCTATTGAACATTTTTCTCCTAGGGAGATATATAATCCCTCTTTATTGTCAGTAAACAGATGTCAGTAAACATCTGATAGGAGTTATTACTTACACTAAAGTTTGATGCCTGAATATAGACTTTAAGATGAAGTCCATAATCTAATACCATGGAAATTTCTCCCCTCAAACTAATAAGAAATAGAGTCAGCATGTGGATTCTTCTTAAGATAACATTATGTGAGATTTTCTCCAAATACTCCTTCAGAGAAATCCAGGCTCATCTCACTTTTGCAACCACGCAAATCCAAAAAAGCACAGAAATCTTTTTAAAAATATTTTATTTAAATTCAATTTGCCAACATATAGTATAACACCCAGTGCTCATCACGTGCCTCCCTTAGTGCCTGTCACCTAGTTACCCCATCCCCCCACCCACCTCCCCTTCCACAACCCTGTTTCCCAGAGGTAGGAATCTCTCATGGTTTGTTTCCTTCTCTAATTTTTCCCACTCAGTTCACCTCCTTTCCCCTATAAACCCTTTCACTATTTCTTATATTCTACATATGAGTGAAACCATGATGACTGTCCTTCTCCGATTGACTTACTCCACTCAGAATACCCTCCAGTTCCATCAATGTTGAAGCAAATGGTGGGTATTCATCCTTTCTGATTACTGAGCAATATTCCATTGTATATATAGACCACATCTTCTTTATCCATTCATCTGTCGATGCACCCTGAGGGTCCTTCCACAGTTTGGCTACTGTGGACATTGCTGCTAGAAACATTGGGGTGCAGGTGTCCTGGCATTTCACTGCATCTGTATCTTTGGGGTAAATACCCAGTAGTGCAATTGCGGGGTCATAGGGTAGCTCTATTTTTAACTTCTTGAGGAACCTCCACACTGTTTTCCACTGCACCAGTTTGCCTTCCCCTTTCTCCACATCCTCTCCAACATTTGTTGTTTCCTGTCTTGTTAATTTTAGACATTCTCACTGGTGTAAAGTGGTAGCTCATTATAGTTTTGATTTGTATTTATTTCCCTGATGACAAGTGATGTGGAACATTTTTTCATTAAGGCATCTGATAAAAGCACAAGGTCCTCTATACTTAACCTTAACCTACACCATGACCTTCCAGAAGAGTCTTAAGAGCTAAGCTACAGGGATCCCTGGGTGGCGCAGCGGTTTGGCACCTGCCTTTGGCCCAGGGCGCGATCCTAGAGACCCGGGATCGAATCCCACATCGGGCTTCCGGTGCATGGGAGCCTGCTTCTCCCTCTGCCTATGTCTCTGCCTCTCTCTCTCTTTCTCTCTCTGTGACTATCATAAATAAATAAATAATTAAAAAAAAAAAAAGAGCTAAGCTACAATGCAACAAAAAAATTAAAATCTGAAATCTTATTGAATTAAAAATCATATTTTAAAAGATGACTAAGGGAAATACAGGAAATAATCATATTGTTTCCTTAGGCCACTTTTTAGACCAATTTCTTTTCCAATTTGCACTAAAGATCAGTATAGAAATACTCCTAGATATATTTCCTAAGTATGAGTAATATTTCTGAAGGCCATGTAAATTAGTCATATTTCCTTGGCAAAACCACCAAAAGAATGTCCAGCTCAATAAAAGGCTGGCTTTTTCTTCTAACTATTACTCACTCATTATTCTGGAACTCAGGTGCAACATGGCATTATCAAAAGAATAGAAAATTGACCACATACTGAGAACCAAATATCAATTCATCTGAGAGAACAAAGCAAATAGGAGTAATCTTCCAATTTAAGTAAATCAGTATTAATTACAGACTACAATGTGCTACTGTAATTCTTAAAAATCAATGCATCTGGGTTCAAAAGTTTGTTTTGTTTTGTTCTTTATAAATGAGGTATTAGGTATTACTATCAAAGACTTAAGACAAGTTTCTGATATCTAGGCCATATTCAACTAATGATTAAATCCATGTGTTCAGAGCCATATAATCAACTGATCCGTATCAAAGCAAAATTTTGTTTTATATGTTTCAGGAGGTTACTACTCAGACATTTCTTCTACTGTTGGCCATCTACTAAATTCTAATAATAACAATAATCATATTTATCATCCATTTACCATACTTACCGGAACATCTACACTATGTTAAGTGTTTTACATGGCTTATTTAACTTAATCCTCACCACAGACTTAAGGAACTGAACAGAGAAGAGGGAATAAAAGTAGTAAGAGTAAGAAACTGGAGCCAGACTCTGCCTGGGTTTGAATCCCACTTCTACTTGGTAGCAGTGGAGCTCTGTCCCTTCTTTAAGGCAACTGTGACTCACATAAGAAGACGCAAAGCCAAGTCATTCCCCAAGAACAAATTGTTACAGGAAGCAAAAAACAATGGAATACAAGACTCCCGACGAGAAAAGGGGACAGCTTAAAATGCATCACTGGAGGTGAACTTTATTCAAAAAAGGATAACTGCAGTCAAACAACAGCACCAAATTAAACTAAACCACTCTACACAAATAGAAAACTTAAATAAAATTGTGCTTGTCCCAAACAAGTCCCTTAGTTACTCCACTCCTAACCAGACCAGACCCTAGGTCCGCCATCAAGTAGCACTAAGTCCTACCCTGGCAAATACACAAGAGAGCCAGCCCTAACTCCAGTTCTCAGATAAAAGTAGGTGAGTATCTCAAGAAAATAAACCAACTCTACTGGTTTAAATATAGAGAGCCCATCCAAACAAATCCTTAATTACCTCTAGTGAGATTTCTCTACAAACAGCCTCACATGAGTGAATGGTTACCTAAACTGTGATCCAAGAGTGGGAAAACAATAGATATGGTGGGCCAAGACAAAAAATCATACTTAAGAATGGGGAACACATTCTTAGAAACACCCAAGCCAGGATCCCTAAGGGAAAAGATAAAGCAGTAAGGTAAAGACTCTTATTTACTTAGAGATATATGGTATCAAGAATTTGACATATGACTTATTGGTATAGGCACCAATAGCAACCAAATAACTAATGCTTGACAAGGGAACTCAGGGAAAAATTAAATTTGTGCCAAAAGGCTGTTTACCAGCAAAAGAATTTCCAACCGAGTCATATCTCCTCAATGAAACCCACTTGACTAAACATTCAGGTACTAAGTGTTCCACAAATCCTTTGGTTTCTAATATTCTGTGATTCTAATGTGTCTTAAACTCTTTCCGCAGGCTAGAAGTTATTCAAAATGAATTACTGGAATGTCCTGTTTTCTAAAAAATACTCAAATAGTGCCACAGACATAGCACACAGTGAATGATTACAGACCAAATGCTATGGGAGGTGAATGAACTCTGCAAGTACCAGTGAAAATCATGAGCTGACTGTGCGATGGACTGTTTCACATGAAATGGTGGTAGCAGATGATATTAGTTGAAAGAGCATTCCAGTGAGAGAAATAGAAAATCACCATTAGGCAAATACAGGTAATAACTATTTCAAGAAAGAGCCACTGATGGATGCTAATATCAATAGAAAAGTGTGATATGAGAAAAAAAGGATATTTGCATAGACTCAAAGGATATCCCCACAAAGTAATTATTGGAAAGGGAATAGTAGTAATTTTATAATGGAGAAACTTGGCAGACATTACACCTTAACCAAATGAATAAGGTAAACCTTACCAGCAATAAGACATATGAAGAGTCATGTACCCCGGATATGATGTACTGAAAGGGTACATTAGCACTTCTGGGATATTTTTGCCAAAAATCTATGCCCTCAATCTAATCAGGAGAAAACATCAAGTACAAACATAGGAACACCCTACAAAATAATTGACCAGTACTCTTCAGAACTGTCAAGATCATAAAAGACAAAAAATAATGGTAAGGCACAGCTGCCAACTAGAGAAGCCCAAGAAGCCATGACAACTAAATCTAATGTGTGATCCTGGAATAGAAAAGGGATTTTCATGAAAAAACTAACAAAGTTCGGGGGATCCCTGGGTGGCGCAGTGGTTTAGCACCTGCCTTTGGCCCAGGGCGCGATCCTGGAGACCCGGGATCGAATCCCACGTTGGGCTCTTAGTGCATGGAGCCTGCTTCTCCCTCTGCCTGTGTCTCTGCCTCTCTCTCTCTCTCTCTCTCTCTGTGACTATCATAAATAAATAAATAAATAAAAAATTAAAAAAAAAACTAACAAAGTTCAAAACATGACTGCAGATTAATTAACCAAACTACATTAAAATTAATTTCCTGATTTTGACAATTGTATTAAAGTTATATAAGATGTTAACACTAGGGGAATCTATATGAAGGGCATATGGGAATTATCAAAGAAGGTCACATATGTATATATATGATAATAATAATTACAATTATACACACACACACACACACACACACAGACATACACTGTTTAGGCAGGAAAAAGATGTAAAATATAATCTGATTGGGCTGGGGGCTTCTACCTGAATACAGAGGTCCAGGAAATAAGCTGGGAGATGCAAATCAATGAATGTATCCTCAGCAAGTTCTTACAGTATGCCCTATATTTTGGGGCCCAAAGATTCCATTACCTGTAAAACTACAGAACAGAACAGACTGAGGGTGAACTTTGGAATTGTACAATATTAGACATCATAAAGCCCTATCCCTTCATTTTAAATTTGACGATTATAAAACCAGAGTCGTTAAGGTGACTGCCCCGGCTCCACATAGTGACTTATAAAGACATGAACTTGTAATTTCAGTGAAAACAAAGAAGTTATGGAGAGGTGAAGCTAGCAAGTAGGACCCACAGTCGGGGTTGGGGGTAAAGATGAAGCTAAATCTTTACCTTTGAGTATATACTAAAATACATTTCAGCTAGACAGATTAAATAATTAATAAGAAAGCCTATAAAGAATCTCAAAGAAAATTTAAGTGAAGATATAGTTTCAATATCTTAGGAGAGGGCTTCCTCAGCATAAAAAGAATAAAGTTAAAGCATATAAAAAATAGAACAAGGGGCACCTGGGTGGCTCAGGTCATGATCTCAGGGTCCTGTGATCGAACCCCACATTGTGCTCTCCACTCAGTGGGAGCCTGCTTCTCCCTCTGCCTCTCCACCCACCACAAGCTCTCTCAATTAAATAAATAAAATCTTTTAAAAAAATAAGTAAAATAAAACAAAAAATATAACAATATTTAAAAGCAAACAACCTGCAACAGACACATGTAAAGGATCAACAACCTTAACATATGCAGATCACTAAACAATAACAAATCAATAAACAAAAATATATATACTGTTTACCTTTTAACATTCCAGTATAAAATTAGAGGCAAAGGACACCAGGCAGGTAACTCAAGAAAAAGAAAATTAAATGGACAATAAACAACTGGAGAAATACACAATGCATTATAATAAAAAAATGCATGTTACAAAATGTCACTCTTGATTGATCATATTTTTTTAAAGATTTTATTCATTTATTCATGAGACAGAGAGAGAGAGACAGGCAGAGACACAGACAGAGGGAGAAGCAGGCTCCATGCAGGGGGCCTGATATGGGACTCGATCCCAGGACCCCAGGATCATGCCCTAAGCCAAGGCAGACGCTGAACTGCTGAGCCACCCAGGCATCCCTTGATCGATCATATTAAACATTAAATAATGACACTCTTTAAAGTTTCAGAGACAGATACTCCCATGAATTAGTGGTTTTTTTGTTTTTTTGTTTTTGAGAGGGAGAGAGGAAGGGGACAGGCAGAGGGAGAGGGAGAGAGAAAGAATCTTAGGCAGGCTCCAGGCCTAGCTAGGAGCCCAAGGAAGGGAGAGGGGCTCCATCTCACAACCCCAAGATCAGGACCTGAGATGAAATCCAAAGAGTCAAAAGCTTAACTGGCTCACTCAGGCACCTCAGTATTTTGACAGTTACATTTTTGATAGTAATTTGTCAATATACACCAAAATCCTTCAAAACATATATATATTCTTTGATTTGAAACAGCTCATGATTGTCAAACTGTGGTCATTGGGCTCCAATGGACTCCTGGAGTCCCAGAGACCCTCTTGGGGGTCTACAAAGTCAAAACTATTTTTATGGAAATAGTAAGACATGATTTGCCTTTTCCCCTGTGTAAAATTTCCATGGATAGTGCAAAAACAATAGTGGCTAAAACTGACAGCTCCTAAACAGAAATTAAGGCCAAGCAAACTGTTCTAGGAGTCACTATAAAGTGTACTGTCACACACTTGCAGGACAAAAAAAAAAAAGAGAGAGAGAGAGCCAATTTGGGACTCCTGGTTGGCTTAGTTGGTTGAACATGCAACTCTTGGGCAGCCCGGGTGGCCCAGCAGTATGGCGCCGCCTTCGGCCCGGGGTGTGATGCTGGAGACCCGGGACTGAGTCCCACGTTGGGCTCCCTGCATGGAGCCTACTTCTCTCCCTCTCCCTCTCCCTCTGCCTGTGTCTCTGCCTCTCTGTCATGAATAAATAAATAAAATATTTTAAAAAAACCACAACTCTTGATCTCAGGGTAGTGAGTTCAAGTCCCGTGTTTGGTACACAGTTTACTTTAGAAAGAAAAAAAAAAGTTAGTTTCACATAAGAGTATCTTAAGATTCACTTACTAATTTTATTAAATCTCAACCTTTGAATATGTGTCCTTTTAACATTCTATATGACCAAATAAGAAGCAAATACAAAGCACTTTTACTGCATATCCAAGAATGATGGCTGATTCAAGGGAGAACACTTACATGATTGCTGGTGAGCTGAACTAGCAACTTTTTCCATGGGATACCATTTTTACTTGAATGAGCAATGAACAAAGTATAATTATTTAGATTTGGGTATCTGGAAGACATTTTCCCAAAAATAAACAATGTGAGCCTGTCACTTCAAAGAAAACAACTGATAATATCTGTTGCAATGATAAAATCTGAGCTTTCAAGAGAAAATTCAAATACTGGAAAACTTCTGCTCCCATCACCATAAGCTTGACAGCTTCAAATCTTACATACTTTTCTGATGAGATCAGTGGGGATATTAATGAATGTGATTTCTTAATGCTATATAATGAAAGGCGACATTTGGAAAATCTGCATAACTCACTACCAACATTTTACAAACAATGCATGGATGATAAAAAATCATCCAAAAATCAAAATGCATGGGTGAAAGATTCACTCAAAGTTCAAGACAGGCCAGCAGATCGTAATATAACAGAGTGAAAAGCTCCATGATATGGTTTCACATTCTACATTGCAATTAACCTTTGAGAAAATACCATTTGTTAGGTTTTATGTGTAACAAAAATATCCACAATTACCTAAAAAGCCTATTAAATCATTCTTCTCTTTTCCAACTACATCTGTCTGAGGCTAGGGTTTCTTCATATTCCATAATCAAAACAACATATTACAACAAGTTGAATGCAGATGCAGATGTTTTGCTTCTATTTAAGACAGCCACTAAAGTGATCTGCAAAAGTGTAAAACAATGCCATTTTCTCACTACTTTTTTAGAAATGATGGTTATCAATCATAAAAATATGTTAACACATAAAGGGTTTAGTATCGTCATTTTTAAATAAATAAGAATTTTTTTTAATTTCCCAATTTCAATTTATATTTTGGTAAATATCAACAAATATAATCTACATAAACAAAAGTTCTTTGGGGGACTTCGAGGCTTATTTAGAGTATAAAAAGATCTGGAGACCAAAAAGTTTGAAAACTACTGATACAGTCACTGATACATTTGTGAATGAAAAGTAAGAAAACAAGCAAAAAACTTAGCATTACATAACAACTGTATCAGAAAATCAGGAAAAAAAAAAACTTCGTGTCCAATAAGTGGATGATACATATAGAATGTGATATTATTATTTATTTGAAACAAATTGTGAAGAATTTTATGAGAAGTGCTCACAATATGTTAAGTAAGAACAGGAATACCTACAAACTAGATTAGTAGGGACAGTACTACACTAAAAAAAAAAAAAAAAAAAAAAAAAAAAAGACTACAAGGAAATATATAAAATGTTAAAATAAATTTTCTGGGCCATGCAATTACGAACAATTTTTCTTTACTGAGCATGCATAACTTTTAAAATCAGGAAAATAAAATTTTTAGCAACTTTTAAAAAAGCATTTCAGTACTGGGGTGCCTGTGCAGCTCAGTCTGGTAAGTGTCCTCCTCTTGATTTTGGCTCTGGTCATGATCTCGAGGTCAGGAGATCAAGCCCTGCTTCAGGGTTCACATCAGGCATGGAGTCTACTTGTGATTCTCTCTCTCTCTCTCCCTCTCTCTGTGCCCCATCACCCACCGGGCTCATGCACATGCATGCTCTCTCTCTCTCATTATATCAAATAAATAAAATCTTAAAAACAAAAACATTTCAGTACTTCAATTTTCTTTGGAATTCAGTGTATGTGAATACCACCAAAAAATAATTGTCACTGTTATTATTAATATGAAGATTAATCAAAGCAGCTTAGTGTAAAACTCTGAAGTGAAAGTCAAGAAGCCTGTATTCTACATTGTTTTACCATTAAACATCTCTGGGATTTTGACAAGTCACTTATTTGAACCAGCAGAAATTATTTATGAGGTCCTTATCTGAGTGACTCTAGTAAAATGAACTATCAAATCTTAAGGTTGTTCAAGGCCTTTGCAACAACCACCCATTGTAAAACAGTACCATAATGAAAACTGTGAAGTCAACTCCAAAAATCACATTGTTAATAGAATTTCCACTCATGGTGCTAAATGACCCTTTAATTCATTCTTTTGCAGAGTAGTAGCACAGACTCTCTAAATCAAGTTTCCAGTGAAAGAAGAGTTAGTTATTCCCTGAATGGTATTTGGGAATATTGAAAAATATTTGGTCATATCATGAATAGGAAGAAAGAAAAGAAAGAGAAAAAAGAAAAGAAAAGAAAAGAAAAGAAAGAAAAGAAAAGAAAAAAAGAAAAGAAAGAAAAGAAAAGAAAAGAAAAGAAAAGAAAAGAAAAGAAAAGAAAAGAGAAAAAGGCGTAAGAGAATAGGTAAGAGAGCATGGTGCCCCAAACGAAGGTCACCCTATCAGTGTACTTCCTAAGTCCTCCATATGCGTATGGGGATGTCACCTCCAATGGAGAAGACAAAGGGAAAAAAAAAAAAGATAAAGAGATGGGGGAGAAGAGGAGAGGAAAAGAAAGAAAATCAAAGACACAGTAGTAATATGAGACCATAACAGAGCAGAAGAAATGTATGCTCCATCTTTGAACTGCCCAGAAAAATCGACCTAATCCCTCAGCTAACCAACTCTCCCCCCCCCCCCCTTCATTGCTCACTAGCAGAGCTGGCAAGAGTGAATGAAAGAAAATTAAACTCCAATTTGTCAATTTTGCTCCTTGTTCACAAGTCTGATAAAAAAAAATCTTAAAAACAATCAAAGGGAAAATATGGTCTTTAATTATATCCGGATAATGTTAAAAACAGGTCCCTTCATTTAACAGATGAGGAAAACTGACTCCTTCAAAAAACTGAGGTCATAAAAGAACTTTAATTTACCCTTCAATTTGTACTTTATTAATACCAGTGATCCGATCATCTCTCTTTCTTCAAGAAAACACTTCTTTGGTGATTATCTGTGCAAGAGTGGGAAGTATGAAATACACCTGTAATGTGTATATATACGGTTGATAAAATGACCAATGTTGACCCGAAAGTGGAATCCCTAAGGCACCAGTCTCTGACTGGCCTGAGATCACCACTTGAGATCACAATTGCTCCAGAGAGTCAAGGCTGAACAGCTGGAGGACCTCTGTGGTCCCCAGTGTCCAGGGGCCAATGGAAAAGGGTCCTCCATTTCCTCCTTCTGAATCTAGAATTTTATTTTTCAAAGATTTCATTTATTTCTTTATTCCTGAGAGACGCAGAAAGAGGCTGCGACACAGGCAGAGGGCGAAGCGGGCTCCCCGTGGGGGCCACGACCCCTGGTCACTACCTGAGCCCAAGGCAGACGCTCAAGCGCTGGGCCGCCCGGGCATCCCTGAACCCAGACTTGTACTTCCACTCTGGAAGGGCCCTGCCACCCATCGTTCATTCATTCCTATTCTGCCCATTAAGCAGACGTTCACGAAGTGCCTACTACGTGCAGCCATCACCTAGAACACACCAAGTTTTCCATAAACCTTTGTAGACTTGAATTTAACTTCAAGGCCGTGGGAGGCTGCCAGGGATTCGTCCACTGAAGAGGCTGCCGGGAAGGCTGGGGAAGGAAGGGCCCAGTCCACACCCTCGACCTAACCCCAGGCACTGGCTCGCTCGCTGGCTGGCGTGTGACACGTGGCTGGCTCCTGAGCGCTGGCCCGGGCTGCGGGCTGCGGGCTGCGGGCTGCGGGCTGCGGGCTGGGGGCTGTGCGAGCCGAGGGGCGGCCACTTACCTGGGGAACGTCTGCTTCAGCTTCCTCAGGCTCTGCCTGGTGGGCGGCACAGACACTAGGCACTGGGCTATCTCGTCGTACTGGGCTTTGGTCAGTATCATGTTGGGCGAGGGACTGGGAAGTGGCGGGGACAAGGGAGAAACACCCAGGCTGCGGCGGCCGCGGAGCCCGGAGACCAGGGCTGCGCACACAGCGGCGCGGCGCCGGGTCCTAGTCTGTTTGGGTCTGCCCCTGCACCCCCTGCACCCCCTGCACCCCCTGCACGCCCCGCACCCAACTGGCTGCACGGTTTAGGCTTCACCCGGCGGCGCGGCGCGGCGCGGCGCGGCGGGGCGGGGGACCGGCTGGAGCCCCGCTCGCCCTACCTAGGCCTTCTGAGCAGCCGCAGTGGGACGGGCCGAAGGCAGCCGGCCGCCATGACGGTTAAGGGCAAAACAACCGGGAAGTAGCGCCCTCGGCAGAGGAGGCGGCCGAGTCGCTGCGGGCCGGTGTCCCGGCTGCGCCCACCGGGATCCAGCCCGGTCTGGTCGTTCCCGGAAGTCACAGTCTCCCAGCTGCCAGAAGTCGGCGAGCCCCAGCGCACAGGCCAGCCGCAGAGCCCGGTGCCCCCCACGAGCCTGAGCCGGAGCCCGGAGAGCGACGCCCGGGGCGCGCGATGCGAACACGCTTCCAGACGCGCGGCGCGGCCCCAGCCGGAGGCCGTGGGGGCGGTGGTCGGCCCGAGTCGCCGCGCCTGCCGAGCCGGGCTGCGTGGGCCTCAGCGGGCCTGCCCCACAGCTGGGGACGCCACGGCTTCCGGCTCCTGCGGCCCGCGCGGCAGGCCTGCTCCGTTCTGTCGGGAGCAGAAGGGGAACACCTGCGACATGGCCAGGCTGCCGCTCGCCGCCCCGAGTGGGCGCTTCTCAGGTCGCTCTCACTCCTTTCGGGCTCTTGAACCCCAAGAAACGTTGGGAGAAACGAGTCACTGCATGAATTCGTTTTCTTTGGGTGTTGTCAGACCTCTCGGCCCGCCTGAGGCTTTTTTTTTGTTTTTTTTTTGACACCAGGCCCTTAATTAATCCCTTTTTAAAAAAATCTGGTTCCAGTTGCCTGAGTGGCTCAGTCGGTTAAAGGTCGGCCTTTGGCGCAGGTCAAGACCTCAGGCTCCTGGGATGGAGCCCCGCCTTGGGCTCCCAGGTCCGCCAGGAGCCTGCAGCCTGCTCTGCCTCTGCCGCTCTGCACCCCAGCACTCCCCGTGCGCAGTCTCTCTTCTCTCACAAATAATTAAATAAATAAATAAATAAATAAATAAATAAATAAATAAATAAATAAATAAATAAATAAATAAATAAAATCTTAAAACAACAACAACAAAAAAACACCTGGTTCTTAGAAGGCCATGTGTTGTGTTCTTTTTCAAATTTTAACATTTTAAGCAAAGAAAAGGTGTTTCCATTTTAAAGTGGTAATTCTATTTTTTTTTTTTTTTAAATCTGGAATAAGGCCTTGGAAATTTAGTTTAGATATGCTTTCTAGGATAAATGTCTTAATCCATCTAAGCCTTAGTTCCTTTGTCGGTAAAATTGATTTTTAATTCATGGCCTAAGAGAGTGTTACTTTTCAGTGTAGTCATTAAGCGTTAAGAGTTGGCAAGACCACAGTTAGCATTAAATAAGTTGGCACAAGGAACAGATAGATTCCTTAGCATAGTATCCTCCAGGTAGCCTATGTTACATAAATAGCCTTTGTAAGACCACTGGACAATGGTAGGTGATACGGATGTGGCTGTTGAGGAGGGATTGTTTATTCTCCACACATTCACTCACTTAATCTTGGTAATTTCCTATGAAGCAGGCACTATTGCCATTACCATCCTCCTTCTCCCTTTTGTGCAGGGTGAATAAACTGAGGCCTGGAAAGGTTAGGTAACTTTCCTAAAGGTCATGAGAACAAGTAAGCAACAGGGGTAGAGTTTAAACTCTTGAAATTTGGTTCCAGGGTCTGTGGTCTTGCCAACTCTTAATGCTTAATTACTTACACCAAAAAGTAACACTCTCTTAGGCCAAAGGTTAAGGAATTTTTTTTTTTTTTGGAACAATCCACATTTCAAAGAACCTTATAGACCAGGTTTTAAAAAAGCTTCACCACTTTATTTTCCCAGGCAGCTCAAAATCCAGTATCAACAGCGAACCCTGAGTTCAGCAACCAAAGTTTTGTTTTGTTTTGTTTTTGTTTTTAATATTTACATCAGAGTGGGGTTTTTTTCCCCCCATATGCTTTGCATCTAGCCCTGGTTGTGTGACATTAGTACATAACTATTTATTTATGGCAGCGTGGCCTGGAGTTGCCACCTGGCTAGTTTGTTGCTGACCCTGCCATGACTTTTACATGAAAGCTAGTTGACGATAAGCAGACACCACTTGATCCCCCATTCCATTCTCCTTCCCCACTTCACTCTTTGCAATTCACAGCCAACAGATTTTTATAGAAAACATCAGTTCAAGGATGTTTGCACTAGTTATTTTTTATGGTAACTCTTCTCTCTGGCTCTTGTCCTGTATTCACCCTCACAACTGTTCAGGAAAAAGCCAGGTTTGTTTTTCTGCTTTTTATTTTTAACATGCTGGCAGTTTACAATTTTGACCCAAATCCAGTAGATTGTTTAGAGTTAGCACCAGGGGAAAAGCACAGTTATGTTGCTGTTTTCATTGGCAGTGACAGTAGTGTTGTTTATTAAGCACAAAATAGAAGCAAAGCAGAAAAACGGCCGTGGTGGTGGTGGTGGTGTTTAGGTGTTATTATTATTTTAATGTGAAATGCTCAGAATAAGACCATTATTCCTTTGAGGCTTCTTTCTCCTCTCCTTGTCCTCCCCACCATTCTGCCTCATCTCTCACATCACACTACATGCCCCTCATCCGCCATGTTTCTTCTAGAGCTGCCTTTCCATCTTTGAAGGTCCCCTACTGTTTCTCAGTCAGTAGGTAGGCAATACCAACCACTGGCTCAGTGAAGTACATCATGAAATGAAAACAATACCAAAAAAAAAAAAAAAAAAAAAAAAAAAAAAGGAAGAAGAAAAAAAGAAAGAAAAAGAAAACAATACCAAACTAAAAACACAAAGAACTAGACACCTATTTCAAATCAGTCATCAGTTGTGTGACCTTGAGCAAATAACAGCCTCTCTGATCCTGATTGTGACCCCAAGAAATGGAACTTTGTGGTTCTGGTAAAGAGCAAGAACCTACAAACATGAAAAATATGTATGAAATTGTAGAAGGAAAATGTGTCAAAGTGGGGAGTAATACAACTCTCTCGAAGAACCCAGCCCTGAAAGATGGGCTGGAGTAAATGGCTTGGCCAGATTTCTTTCTGCCAATTCCTGGATGCTATGAATGATGAACAATTGTAAAGGAGTGTGGGGTTTGGCAGGGAGGCATCAGAAGGTCATTTCAAGAAGAGTGCTAAACACAAAGGACTAAAAATAAGAATGAGCCAAGTCACGCGCATGGGAAAAGTTATTCTGGCTGGAGCAAAGAGTTCTAGGCAGAGCGAGAAGTTGAAGATGCTTGACCTTGGGAAGAGTCAGTTGAATTTTTAAACAGTCTTCTGTTTGCTGAATCTGCCAAACCCAATACATGTTTTTAAAAATAAATACTGACATATTATTTTATTTATATTTTAAAGTCTGATTCTGGGATCCCTGGGTGGCGCAGCGGTTTGGCGCCTGCCTTTGGCCCAGGGCGCGATCCTGGAGACCCAGGATCGAATCCCACATCGGGCTCCCGGTGCATGGAGCCTGCTTCTCCCTCTGCCTGTGTCTCTGCCTCTCTCTCTCTCTCTCTCTGTGACTATCATAAATAAATAAAAATTAAAAAAAAAAAAAAAATAAAGTCTGATTCTACTCATGGAAGTTTGTTAAAGTCATGTCATTGATTATTTTAAAGAAAAATAATTGAAGTTTACTAACTGAATAAAGAAGAAAATTATTATTTAAGCACCTGTTATGCTCAAAACTTGTCCCATTAGTCCCTAATTTACAGGTTAGGAAACTGAGGCTCAGAGTGAGTAAAGTAGTTGCCTCATGGGTCCAGTTAAGTCCCAAAACCATGATTTGATCCAAGCTAGTCTGATTGTAGGGCCTCATGTTCTCCATCACACTGTACTGCAATTCAAAAAGGAAAAACTCTTTGATTGAACTGTCCTTAACTAGCATTTATGCTCTGAACCAGCTGGCTACTTCCTTTGGCCACCAGCAGTGCCTGCTGAAGAAGCAGTGACCTTCAATTTTGACAGTTAGCCAAAACATACCCTAAGAAAAAATTATTTGGCCCCTTTGAATAGAAGAGATTGTATATTGTTTTCTTTGCCCTGTGAAGTACTACCTAAAGTGATGCATATTTTGAAAGCAAAGTTTACATTTCCATACTTGCCATCCATGAGTGACAAGTCATTTTATCATAGTCCCAACATAACGCAAGCACTTAGTAAACAATAAAAATCAAAATAATTCAATTGTTGAGGCTTGCAGCAATTACTCAAGTTAGTGACTTGAGGAAGACAAAGGAAAAATACAGAAGGACATTCCCCACCATGATTGTGAAGCAGTTACACTGAAGAGTCAGAGATCAAAACCTAATGTTTGGTTGCTTCATGCAAGTCAGTGGTGAATGAACTCCTAGTTTGTCAACACGTACGTCTATCTTCCCTTCATTCTCAGATCCAACTTCAAGAGGTAAGTGCTATTATTAAATCCATTCTGCAGGTAAGAAACCTAAGGCTTAGAGAGGTGCTTTTTATTTATCTCATCAATCACTATACAACATTTTAGAATGGTATTTCTCCCACTGTCTGCCTGGAGGGCTCAGTTTTCTCCCAATTTTTCATGAACTTCTGTAAAAAAGAGTGACTGGAAAAAAGAAATTTAAAAAGACAAAGACGTATCAAACGCAAGTCCCTCAACTTGTTATTATGAGCATCAATAGACTTACTCTACCAAATTCCTATAAAATGTTCTAAATGCTTATTCTCAATTTCTGTACTTTTCACATCAAAATATGTAAGAAATGTTCTGAGGGCCAGCGCTGGTTTGCTGATCACATCGTAAGTGGTACTGTGGTGGTACCTTTGAAAGTCACCATCTTGAACCAGATATGTGCAAAGTTTAGGACATCACAGTTTCATGTGCCCCTTAGTTAGAAGTATAACCCGTTCCTTTTAGAATGGTACATATCAATCATCATTATGATTGCCTTTATTCTACTGTATTTAGTTTTTCTCAAGTGATGTATATTTATTAAGATCAGCAGTGCAAATCCTTACAGGCTATTTCATTATGCACCCTATGAAGTTAATGCCATGTGTTTTTATAGCATAATGCCTAATTTCTTCTTTAAATTATAAACCCATCAATCAGAGTTTATGTACCTCTTCTGTTCTGAATCATACACGGAACACTATTGGCACAGGATAAAGACTATTAATTGGCATTTACACATTTACTATTAACACATTTGACAAGGATAAAAAAGAAAGTAATGTTTTCACGGGGACAATTTCTCTTGGGTGTTTGTATGTTATAGTAAAGGGAGACACGTGAACATGTTTGTTGAAGAAAGACTGAAGCCTCTTAAATTTTCTGCTCAGGCTCATCAGGGACTTGTGGATAATTTGCAGGCAATTTGTATCCCCTTTTCCTGCAGGACTAAACCTCAGATGTAATTCCTGCAGTTGTCAATCACTCTTCTTGTCCCACAGACCATTCTGCAAGAATATATCATGTTCTGAAGGTTTTCTCAAATTTATAAATTCAGGAATTCAAAGGGACTCTGCTGGTGAAGTAGAGGGTTTCTCCTGTAGAAAGAAGAATGAGAGGCAAGGAATCAAGTCTGTCCTGAATAAGCACTTCTTTCAACATAAGCTGGAGTTGGAAGTACATGTCAGATGAGGATTAGCTCTAAGTTTCTTCATTTAAAAAATTACTCTCTTTTGCTATCCCACTGGGTTAGACTTTCAAAAGAGTAGGCAAGATGCCAGTCAGGATTTATAATCCTTTCCTCCTCCATGACTGATAGAAGGAGAGAGTTAAGGGAAGGAGTTCCTTCTGAGGTAAGTATAAAGATTATTATAATAATAATAGGCTCCTTTATTTGGAGCAAATGAAGGCATATTAAACACTTATCTAGTACACTGCCATCAGAGAATATATAACTGGCATTCTCATACCTACTTGGCATATGGGGAAACTGAGATACAATATGGCTTAGAACTTCACCAGTTTCTTTAGATTTCACTTTTAAATGTGAGCCTATAAAAATACATCTTTCTTTTTATATTTAATTTCTCTTTCATGATCATCAAAGAAACATATGCTCCTTGTAGCCAACAACACAAGATCAGATACTATAAATTATCCTTGGTCCCATCACTTGGAAGCCATGACCGTAACCATGTTGGCATTATTTCTCCCAGCCATTTTTCTACAAAGCTTTTTTCTTTTCATAGACAAAATCAAACTGTATATACAATTTGAGTCCCGCTCTGTTCACTTTACGTTACAATCACAAGCCAAAGATATTCTTATCAACACTTGGCAGTTTTGACCCCAGTTTCCTATTAAGAGTAGAGCAGTTACACTGAAGAGTCAGAGAAGATCAAAAATCCAATGTTCAAGTTTCTGAAATTAGGAGATGAACTCTTGGCAAAGCGAGTCCTTGAAGGTGGTCCTTGGCATAACCAGCAAAAGACCAGGCTGTCCTTCAGTTCCAGCAATGAGATACTCTTCTGACAATGTGGGAATTATGCAATGGACCCACTGGAACAAGGCAGAGATTTCTGTGACTTGACTGATGGGCAGCTTTCCTGGGCATTCCATTCACAGAGCTATGATTGAAATCATGTCAGTAAGCCTCCTACCATGTGGACATTCTGTCAGTCAACATGTTGACACAGGAGCCAGCGTGCAATCTTTTTTAAAGATGGCTACCAGTTATATCTGAACATTCAGATTCATTACAGCCCTTGATGCAGGGAGCAAATGTTTCTCATTGCCCAGAGGACAGTCACACTGGATGCCAATCTTCATGCCAGAAGAGCCTGGGTTTTCATTTCACTTTCAAACAGCACTAAAAGGTCTAAGTCGGTACAGAGATGAGAAGGGATTTAAGGTAATGGTGTGGGCAGGAAGTAACAGGTGGGATCTTAAGGTACAGTTAAGCTCTGAGCACATATGCGTTCACACACACACACATACATGCATGCACGCAATCTACTTTTATAAAATAACACTGAAACTATTTGTATAAAACTTTTAAAGACATAAATGCTCTTAAAATGCAAAGCTCAGTATAACTCATGTATGCCACCTCCTCTTAGGAAAATATGGACACCCCCGAAACCACATTTGTTCGTTCATTTATTCATCCATTCATTCATTTATCAGATATTTACTGAGTGCTAGCCTGCACCAGGCAGTGTTCTGGGCTATGGGTACAAACAACCTATGGGACCAACCAAGTCCCCACTCTCAAAGTTTATATTCTTCAATAGAATTTAATTTAACAAAAAAGTATTTCGTGCCCAGTTTAAAAAATGCTAAAGAGACAGAAACTCCAAGCAAAGGGGATCCCTGGATGGCTCAGCGGTTTGGTGCCTGCCTTTAGCCCAGGACGTGGTCCTGGAGTCCCGGGGTCAAGTCCCGCATTGGGCTTCTTGTGTGGAGCCTGCTTCTCTCTCTGCCTCTCTCTGTGTGTCTCTCATGAATAAATAAATAAAATCTTAAAAAAGAAAGAAAGAAAGAAAGAAAGAAAGAAAGAAAGAAAGAAAGAAAGAAAGAAAGAAGAAGAAAGGGAAAGAAAGAAAGAAAGAAAAAGAAAGAAGAAAGAAAGAAAGAAGAAAGAAAGAAAGAAAGAAAGAAAGAAAGAAAGAAAGAAAGAAAGAAAGAAAGAAAGAAAGAAAGAAACTCCAAGCAACACCTGACAAGACTGGACCTTGTACTGGGGATGGGGTGGGGGAGGGAGTACAATAAAGGATGTTATTAGATGAACTTGCAAAATTGGAATACAAATGATAGATTATATTTTACTTAAACATGTATTTTTTAGATATTTATAGAAATATATTTAAATATATAGAAATGTATCTATAAATAAACCCAAAATGATCCAGAAAAAATAAATCAAGGACAGAGAGTAAATGATAATTTAAAATGGAATATAATTCAATAGTAAGTGAATCTAGATATAAGGTACATGGGCATTTTTTTGTACTCATAATATTTTTGCTTTATAATGCTTTGGCAAATTTGAAATTATTTTTAAATAAAATATTTTTAAAACCTATTTCACTTTGTAAAATGAATGCAAACACAAAGTCCTTAAATCATGTGGCAAGCTCCTGTCAGTCACTTATGATTTTTAGATGTTTGATTGACATGCTGATTTTCTTGGGACTTCAAAGATAGGATTGTATTCCCTAATCAGACCCACAGAATAACTGAGGCATAACTTTCAAAATCTCCACCTGCCACACTACAACATGGACTGTCGATGCTTTCTGTCTCATCCAAGAACCTATTGATTTCCTTTTAGTGCTGTCTGAAATTTATCTGAAATATACAATTATCCCACTCACTGTGTAATTGTCATTCACCATTCTCTGAGCTAATAAACACCCTAAAGATCTCAGCTATATGATAGAAGCCGGAAATGCCACCAAATGATTCCTTTAGAGACGTCTCTATCTTCCTTCCTTCCCTTTCTCCTCAGGAGTCAGATAGCTTTCCTGACCTTCACCTACTCTTTCCACTCTTCCCCCTCACTGATATTTACCCCAAAAAACTCCTGCATGTCAAATCATGTCTTGCATCTGTTTCTTAGAAGACCTAGACTAACAAGGCCCCCTTATCTTCAGAAGCATGCATACAGAACTAGAGGTTATGTCTTAGTCACCTTCTTGCATAGGGGTGTTTCCCAAGCCTTCATCAGCAATACATTAGAAATGATCCCCAAGAAGGCAGTCTAATCTAATATTTATGAGACTAAACTTTGAAGTCAAAAGGACTCAGGTGGAAGAATTAGTTGGATGGTCTTAATATTTAATGGAATCAGACTTCTACCCCAGCGATACACATACATATTAGACAGTAATAGACTTCTATTTTTTTATGGACTTCTTTTTTTAGGTAAAATACAGATTTTTTTTTTCATTTCTAAAGACAGACAGCAAAGTAACTAGATGTAAACTTCCTTGGTTGCAATCAAAATCCCTATTTGCTTCCACAAGGAGATGTAAATTTATACTCGGATGACCTGAATTGGCTTTTAGCTATTTCTGTAATTCTTCAGACTTATGGTCACCAGTACTACGTTGGATTTCTTCATTTACACAAATGACTAATCTCACTTTGGTTCTCTCTTGGAGACTAATGCTTATTTCAGTCTTGTCTAAAGTGTAATAACATCTCTTGCTTGAATGTGGGGGGCCAGAGCCATGTAGCCGTTTGTGCACCACACCTATCTCGAAAACCTGAAGACATCTCAAACACAACTCTTCAAAAATGAAGCACATTTTTATGTTCCTTTAAGTATGCTTCCTTTCTAGGAAATGGCACTAGCTACTGCACATCCTTTCCTTCATAGCCAGTCACCAAGTTTACTATCACACTAAGAAATATGCTACTGCCACTATATAGGTTCTATCACTATATTTTGAAGTAAAATTGTTATATAACCTCAGTGTTCATGTACAACATTATAACTCAACATCTACATGCTCTACAAAGTGGTCACCACTGAAGTGTAGTTACCATCCATCACCATACAATCAACACCCCTTCACCCTTTTGCCCACCCCTCACCCCCGTTCCCCTCTGATAACCACCAATCTTTATATCTGTGAGTTTGTTTTTGTTTTGTTTTCTTTGTTCATTTTTTAAAGATTCCACATATGAGTAAAATCATGTGGTAATTGTCTTTCTCTATCTGGTGTATTTCACATAGCATAATATTCTCTAGGTCACCCATGCTGTCACAAATTGCAAGATTTCATTCTTTTTATGGCTGAGTAACATATATATTAATATATATAATATATATTCCATAATATTCCATTTTGTATGTAAATATAAAGGTATGTATCACATCTTCTTTATCCATTCATTTATCAATGACATTTAATTATTTCTAGTTCTTGGCTATGTAAATAATGTTGCAAATGAACTAAAGGGACATATACATTTTTTAATAAGATTTTTATTTATTTATTCATGAGAGAGAGAGAGAGAGGCAGAGACACAGGCAGAGGGAGAAGCAGGCTCCATGCAGGGAGCCCAACGTGGGACTTGATCCTGGTCTCCAGGATCAGGCCCTGGGCTGAAGGCGGCACTAAATGGCTCGGGCAGCACCTGAGCTGCCCCTTGAATCAGGGTTTTTACATTCTTCAGATACGTAGCCAAAGTGGAATAGCTGGACCATAGGGTAGCTCTGTTTTAATTTTTTGAAGAATGTTCATACTGTTTTCCACACTGGCTGCACCAATTTACATTTCCACCAATAGTGTACAAAGGTTTTCTTTCTTCACATCTTCTCTAATACTTGTTAATTCTTAATGTCTTTGTTGTTTTTGGTAACAGCCATTCTAACTGGTGTGATGTGATCTCTCATTGTGATTTTGATTTGCATTTTCTTAACATTAGTAATGTTGAACATTCTTTCATGTGCCTGTTGACCTCTGCATGTCTTCGTTGGAAAAATGTCTACTCAAATCCAATGCCAATTTTTAAATTAGATTCTTTTGTTATTATTGTTGAGTTGAGGAGTTCTTCATATATTTTGGATATTCATCCCTTGTCAGATATATGATCTATGAAAGTCTTCTGTTCACTTGGTTGCCTTTTTGATAATGGCTTCTTTATTATGCAGAAGCTTTTTAGCTTGATGTAATCCCATTTGTTTATTTTTGCTTTTGTTGCCCTTGCCTCTGGAGTCAGAGATCCACAAAAATATCTCTAAGATCAATGTCAAAGAGCTTACCGTCTCTGTTTTCTTTAGGAATTTTATGGTGTCAGAGCTAACATTCAAGTCTTTAATCCCATTTGAGTTAATTTTTGTGTATGGTATAAGATAGTGCTCCAATTTTGTTCTTTCACATATGGCTGTACAGTTTTCCCAGCACTGTTTTCCCAACATCAAAGAAACAAGTTTTTCCCCATTGTATGTTCTTGACTTCTCTCTCTCTCTCTTTTTTTAAGATTTTATTTATTTATTCGTGAGAGACACACACAGAGAGAGACAGAGACACAGGGAGAGGGAGAAGCAGGCTCCATCCAGGGAGCCCGACGTAGGACACGATCCTGGGTCTTCAGGATCACACCCTGGGCTGAAGGCGGCACTAAACCGCTGGGCTACTGGGGCTGCCCTGTTCTTGACTTCTTCGTCATAAATTGTCCATATATGTGTAGGTTTAAATCTGGGCTCTCAAGTCTATTCCAGATCTGTGTGTCTGTTGCCAATACCATACTGTTTTGATTACCATATCTTTGTAGTGCAGTTTGAAATCAGGGTACATGACACCTCCAACTTTCT
Source organism: Canis lupus familiaris (assembly GCF_011100685.1). Taxonomy (NCBI): domain Eukaryota; kingdom Metazoa; phylum Chordata; class Mammalia; order Carnivora; family Canidae; genus Canis; species Canis lupus. The sequence continues at coordinate 4,399,755 of NC_049251.1, read as the reverse complement.
TCTTTCCCAAGATTGCTGCTATTTGGGATCTTTTGTGGGTTCCATACAAATCTTAGAATTATTTGTTCTAGTTCTGTGAAAAATGCCATTGAAAGTTTGATAGGATTGCATTAAATCTGTATGTTGCTTTGGATAGTATGGACATTTTAACATTATTAATTCTATCAATCCATGAGGACTGAGTATCTTTCCATTTATATGTGTATTCTTCAATTTCATTCATCAGTGTCTTGTAGTTTTCAGTGTATTGGTCTTCCAGCATCTTGGTTAAATTTATTCCTAGGTATTTTATTCTTTTTAATGCAATTGTAAATGGGATTTCTTTCATACTTTTTCTTTCCAATAATTCCACATTTAATTGGAAATGCCATAGATTTCTTTTTGTTTATTTTGAATCCTGCTACTTTACTAAATTCATGTATTAGTTCCAACAGTGTTTTGATTGAATCTTTTGGCTTTTCTATATATAGTATGTCATCTGCAAATAGTGACAGTTTTCATTTTTTCTTACCAATTTGGATGATTCATATTCATTTTTCTTGCCTAATTGTTCTGGCTAGGACGTCCAATACCATGTTAAATAAAAGTGACAAGAGTGGGCATGTTTGTCTTGTACTTGATCTCAGAATAAAACCTTTCTACTTTTTTACCATTGAAGATGATGTTAGCTGTGGGTTTGTCATATGTGGCCTTTATATGTTTAGATAGATTCCGATTGAGATGATCCTATGATTTCTATTCTTCATTTTGTTAATGTGCTATATCACATTGATTTGCAGATGTTGAATCATTCTTAGATCTCTGAAATAAATACCATTTGACCATGTATATGATCTTTTAATGTGCTGTTGAATTTGGCTTGCTCATATTTTGTTGAGAATTTTTGTATAAATGTTCACTGGCCTGTAATTTTCCTTTTCACAGTGTGAAATTTTCCTTTTTCCTTTTCACAGTGTGAAAACCACAGTCTGGTTTTGGTATGAGGGACACTGTTGACCTCATGAAATGAGTTTGCAAATGGTTCTTTCTCTTCAATTTTTTGGACAGGTTTGAGAAGGATAGGAATTAAAACTTTGAATGTTTGGTAGAATTCACCAGTGAAGCCATTTGGTCCTAGACTCCTTTCTTTCTTTATTCCGCTAGATCTGAATGAAATTCTTACAATAATGTGTTTCTGTTCCAGTTTTCCACATTGAAACCAAAGTGATTAAAAACAAGCAAACAAACACAAGTCTCTTTGAGATGGTCTTGCTTACTTTGAAATTTCATTTCTTTCTTTTATCTCCTAATAAACTATATATATTCAGATTAATAGATCTCATTTATTAATTGCACACTACATGCTAAGCACCAGAAATGGTCCTTTGCAGCCTGGTAGGACAAGTATTACCATTAGAGAAGATAAATAACTTTTTTAATATCATAAGACTAAGAGACAGAGGCAGGTCTTTTTATTTCAAAGTTCTCCTTTAAAAAAAAAATGAGCAAGGGGTAAAAAAGAGAGTGAGAGAGAGACGCAAACCAAGAATCAGACTCTTCACTAGAGAAAACAAACTAATGGTTACCAAAGGGGGGGTTGGCAGGGGATGGGTTAAATCAGTGATGGGGATTTAGAATGCATTTGTAGTGATGAGCACTGGGTGTTGTATGGAAGTGTTGAATCACTATATTGTACACCTGAAATCAATATTATACTGTATGCTAATTAACTGGAATTAAAATAATTTTTAAAATTGGTACATAACATACATAGCAAAAAAGTATAGGTTTTTAGTGTACAGTTTGGACAAATATTTACGCCCCAATCAAAACATAAACTTTTTCCATCACCCCCGAATTACCCTTTAATAAATGATCTATAATTTTCATATAGTGAAAACACATTTTAAATGCACAATTTTGAAGGCCATTGTTTTTTGCCCTTTACCTGCCTTGTGCCACACCTGCTTAGTTCTTTTATGCTACACAAGGGAATATGCATTTTCCTATGTTGAGATGCTCATACTACTTCTGATAACATCTACTCATTTTCTACATTTCAGTTTTAACTCATCACCTTACCTAATCCTCTCTCATACCCAAACCCCCACCAGTAAACTTTTCTCTATCACCTACTAATCGTCACTTTTAACTTTTTATTCATTTATCATTCCCAGTGAAGTTTAGATTCTAAAATATGTCCACAATCTCTTGTTTGTATTCTTTGCTGGGCATCTAATCTCTTGATAGGTGCATAGTTAGCGTTCAAGACATATTTGTTGAATAAACAAGTTCATGATGCTAAAGGCATAGGTTAATGCCTTGTAAGTCATGTGTGAAGTTAAGATTTTATGCCAAGGCAACAAAGATCTGATGGGGGGTTTACACAAACGAATGCCATGATTATCTGTATTTTAGAAAGATAACTAACAGCAGTGTAAAGACTGTAAACAGTAGTGAAAATAATAGTTACAGGAAATGGAGTTGGGAAATCATTGCAGAAGTCCAAAAAAGAAAAATATAAGGATGTTGGTTAAAGGAATGAAACTAGGAAAGCCCAGAGTTCAAAAATCATTTCTGAGAAATACTCTTCAGACCTCCATGGGGGAAATAAAGAAGAATCAAGCATACTCCATTGTCTTTGGTTGAGAGAAAATAAATAGCTATACTGTTAATAGAGAAAAATTGTACAAGAAAACAGAATAATTGGGCAAATTTATATTTTAATTTTTTTAAATATGCATTTATTTGAGAGAGAGAAAGTGCAGAGTGAGCAAGAACTCAAGGAGGGAGAGAGGAGGAATCCCTGGGTGGCGCAGCGGTTTGGCGCCTGCCTTTGGCCCAGGGCGCGATCCTGGAGACCCGGGATCGAATCCCACATCGGGCTCCTGGTGCATGGAGCCTGCTTCTCCCTCTGCCTATGTCTCTGCCTCTCTCTCTGTGACTATCATAAATAAATTAAAAAAAAAAAAAAAAAGGAGAGAGGAGACAGGGAGAAGGAGAAGCAGACTCCCCACTGAGCAGGGAGCCCAATATAGGACTGCATCCCAGAACCCTGGGATCATGACCTGAGCTGAAGGCAGATGCTTAACCAACTGAGCCTCCCAGGTGCCCCTGGACAAATTAATCTTAAAGCTCATAGGTATAATACAAATAGACTGGAAATGAAATGGAAACGTTGGCCAAGATATAAGAAGAGTAATCAGGGACTAGTGATGTAGTGGTTGTGCTGGATAGTTTCCATTTATTCCTCTAGAGACATTCTTTAACTTTTTCTGTGTTCTAGAATCATTACCAATTTTGATTCCATGACTGAATTTTGGCTTGGTTTAGTTGAGTTTAGACAATTAGAGGCACCAGGAAAAAATTTAAAGGCAGGAAGATAGTGAGTTTGGGATTTTTACTGAATGACTCCTGCCCTTTCAGGTCACCACAGGCCAGTGGCATCCCTCTGCCAAAGGACACAGCTCTTGCCCAGTGACCCTCTTGAGGCAGCTACTGCATAGATTCCAGTAAGTTCTCCCCCCACACCCCTTTATCCTTTCAGGTCCAGGAGGAATAAGCCTGGGGTACTAACCATTCCTTGCTGGTTTCCTTCAGTAAATAGTCTTATTAAAATTTTCTAAACTACTCCATTTGAGAGTGTCATATGTTTCCTGCTGGGACCCTAACTGACATGTACAGATGGTACCTAAAGTCCTGGGAGACAAAATCACCAAAGGAAAGAAGATAGAATTAGAAGAGTACATGTAGGAAACCAAAAATGAATTTAAATTCTTGACTCAAGACATTTGCAAGGAATTAGTTCTAGAGACAGGAAGCAGAACAGAGCCAGAGAAGGAAAGGGTTTCAAGGAGTCAACAGTTTCAGATAGGACAGGAAAGTCTACCAGAATGAGAAGTGGACTAGACTCTTAGACACTTAGTATGCTATAGGTGACTTAAAAAAAAAAAAAAAAGACTTATGTATTTATTTGAGAGAGAGAGAGAGCACAAGTGCTAGGGTTAGGGGTAGTGGCAGAAGGAGAGAATCTCAAGTTGACCCCCCACTGAGCACAGAGCCTGATGCCGGGCTCTACCCATGAGCTTGTGAGTCTGATGCCTAGCTGACTGAGCCACCCAGGTGCTCCACAGAATGCTATAGGCAAATTTTATGAAGGGTGGTTTTGGTGTCATGGAGGGGCTAGAGGCATGGCTGCCGTATGTGGAGGTGGGGATGGGAGTTGAGACCGAAAAAAAATATGAGTTTAGGCTATTTATTCAGGAGTTTGGAGAAAGAGGAGAAGAGTAAGATAGGGTAATACTGTGATGGAGAAATTGTGTGGGAAGGTTTCTGAGATGTGAAGTCTACAGAGGAAAGTGAGATAAGACCTAGGAAGGAGTGGATGGACAAGTTCATGGAGGAGGAAAGATGAGAGGATGAGTTATTCATAGAAGGGACTATGTCCCTCAAATGTCAATGAAGGATGTGAAAGTTATCTGAGCTCTCTATCTTGCCCCATAACACCTGGTACACATCACTAAAACATGACTGCCACCGTTACTTTCAATTATATGTTTACTTTTTTTTGTAGATATCTTATTTTTCACTATATCACCAGTATTGTGTATATAGGAAGCAATTTTTTTTTTGAAAAGTTGAAGATTTGCCAACATCTTAAGTTTAAAGGTAGCATAGTCGAGGGATGTCCTACCAGATAGTTTTATATTTTTCTGTGAAACATGAGATTTAGCCTGGTTGAAATTGAGGAACATAAAGAAAGGTAAAAAGTTTGAGGGAAAAGGCAGCAGTTTAAAACCATTGTAGTTGAGAATATTCTGATTTTTACTCAGCAAGTAAAATTTAGATACTAATTTGACTTGCCATCTCTTACCTACAATGAAGAAAATGAATTAATGGGCTGATAGGAGAATTTGGGCCATGTTTATTTTTTTGACTATGAACTTTTAATTTGATTAAGGTGAATAAGTCTCTGTGTACCTTATCAGTTTGGGTGAATTGTTACAATTGCATTCTAGACTCCACAACCAGTCCCTAGGCCAGTGACACACTCAGAAGAAAGGTTCAGCTGCTCCTCAGAGCACTCCTCTCCACCTGCAGCCCAGTGGACATCACTTTATTTTGGGTCTCTATGTAGCATATACACTGTACAACAATGGAATCGATTTTCATATGTGGCCAATTCAGTCAGTCCTTGGTAGTGGTATCTTATAAAATTGTTTTCTATACTGCCAGAGGGCAGTATGGAATTTTAACTTGGCTTCTCTCTCTCTGAATATATATATATGTATATATATGAATACATATATGTGTGTGTATATATATATATATATATATATATATATATATTCAGAATATGAGCACAATTTATTTTTTAACTGTTCCCAAAGAGGATCTGAGGTGACTATTCTATTTTCTTTTACCTTTTTTGTATGGGCAGAAATTAGATTTCTTTCAGGGCTTTTAAACTGCATCAAAGGAGAGGCAATATAATACAGTTGTGAAGAGCGTAGATGCTGGATCCAGCTTAAATCACACATCCATTCAAATCCTGGTTCTACCATTAAACGGCTGTATGTGCTTGGGCACATGAATTAAGCTCCTTGTACTACAGTGTCTGCCTCCAGATGAAAAACTAAGATAATATTTCTACCTCATAGATTATTATGACAATTAAAAGCTAGAATATGGAAAATATTTCAACTCATAATTGGAACATAGTTACTAAAATTATTATTAAATCCATTAACTTACTATTTTTAAAAATATTTTATTTATTTATTCATGAGAGACAGAGAGGCAGAGACATAGGCAGAGGGAGAAGCAGGCTCCCCATGGGGGAGCCTGATAGGGGACTTAATCCCAGGATCCCGGAATCATGACCTAGGCAGAAGGCAGGCGCTCAACCACTGAGCCACCCAGGGGCCCCAACTCTTCCTATTTCTTTACAATAAATTGCTATTAAATGGCCTATCAAAATATCACTAGATTATTCTATGATTTAATATACCCATTTAGTAATATAGGTGACATGTAGAAGATATTTTATCTGGTAAGTGCTATGTTAAATAATTATATATGTTTTCACAGGAATATATAACAGAAGAAATTGAGGCTGAGGAAGATTATTAAGTCAGCCAGCAACAAACAGTTGGTTAAGTGAGATTAGAACCAAGTAGTTTGACTCCAAACCTACATACTTAATCCTAAAACTACACTCTTCTTTCATCACACAAAATTTTCCTCATTAGGTAAAAATATCAGTCAGGGTATGATTAGGCTTAGTTAAAACTGAAAAACAAACTAATGACATTCCTAGTAGAAACTACTAGAGAATAGTGACTACTCTTCCCAGAGCTGTTATATTTTGTTTTTCTGAGGAATGTTAGTAAATTTTGTCAGATTTAATTTAGGATTCAGATGTTTGGAGAAATATTTCTCAGCTTTCACTTTAGAGCACACTCAACTCCCTGAAACCTTTGAAAATAAAATATCTATAAAACTGATCTTTTTTTTTTTCTCCCGTGGATGAAGAATATCTACTGATTTAATGTATGTGAATTAATTTTTTTAAAGTAGTGATTTACAAGATGGTCATAAACACTTCCTCCAGGTGGAAATTTTCAACTCAGGAAGACAATAGATTTAGAACATGTAAACAGCAATTAGTTTGCTCATGCAAAGAAGAGGGGAAAAAAAATCCTTGATGTTCTCATTTCTCTGTATCTCTAATGTACTTACCTTTAAAAGAAATTCATTCTCTTATAAATCATGTTGCATGTTACAAATAGTTTCACTTTAGTTCCATTGCATATCATGAAGAAGTAGCCATGTGCTCTTTTTCACTGTTTAAAAGGAAAGTTCTCTCTCTCTCCCACTCTCCTCCCTCCCCCTCTCTCTCTTTCTTCCTACGCACCCCCTCCATGTATAATACATATGTTAGCATTTGTAAATAATTTTCCTGGTTTCTAGCTAATATCCTATTCTAGATAGTGGCAAAAACATCCACAATAATGTTAATGTTTTATTATTGAGTATAGTTTCTGATACTCAAGTTTGATTATAATTGACTTTATAATCACAAGCTTTACTCTTCTAAACATTTCCTGCTATAAGAATTTTGAAATAGAATATGTTTCACAAATTCAAAATCAGGTCTGTTCTGCTCCCTTAAGCACTGGGAATTAGGGCTATTATTTAAAAGGCTACATACAGATGAATTGGGGAGCTGAGGGTGGGGAAATCGAAATGGAGGAAAGATATGAACTTTGGGTAGATAGACCAGGGTTTGAGTTCCTGCCCCACCACTTATTACCTATAAATTTATGCAAGAAATTATGTATTTAACCTCTTAGGCTTTCAGTTTCTTCTGGATTTATTTAATGGGTACATTCATATTTACCTCTTTTGTTGATGGGAGGGACAAATGCAAGAATGTATTCGAATGTGTCCAGTACTGTTAATAAGACATGCTACATTATTATTATTATATAACAACATCAGTTCCGATCTCTTGGCCAATACTACTTTCATGAATGTAATTATGGACAGCTAACCCTGATGGTGGTAGTATTTGAAGAGTTGAGAGAGGAATATATTCTTGCTGTGGGCCTTAACATTCAAGACAGTTCAGAACATGAAGGAAATGGACTTGACTCTAATTGGAAGTGGTGTGATGCAATGGTACAAGGGAAGGTTTTTTAAATTAGAGAAGTAAGTATGAATTTCATCTCTCTATTAACTAAAAGTGTGATTTAAGTCATTATTTACTTATTTATTTATATATATATTAAATATTTTATTTATTTATTCATGAGAGACACACAGAGAGAGGCAGAGACACAGGCAGAGAGAGAGAAGCAGGCTCCATGCAGGGAGCCCTATGTGGGACTCGATCCCAGATCCCAGGATCATGACCTGAGCCGAAGGCAGACGTTCAAACCGCTGAGCTACCCAGGCGTCCCACTCATTATTTAATTTATAGTAAATTTAGCTTTCTCGTCTGTAAAATGTGGACAATAATATATACCTCTAGGCCTTCAGGTGAGAATTAAATGAGGGAAAGCTTCTTAACACAGTGCCTGGAAAAGACATGAATCCTAACTTCTTACCTGGAGGAGCAGGAACATCTTTCCATGGGGTGGTGGTGGGGTAGGGGATAGGATGTGATGACTTCTCTGCCATGGTTTATCTGTACCTACCTGGGGCAAAGAGCAAAAGAGTAGGGTAGAGAAGCTATGGATGCTGCATTTTTTCCTTGCTTACTACATCACCAAGTAGGCATTTCCTTTTTCATTGACTGGCATTATGAATCTCATTTCAACCAGATCATATTGGTAGGTTAGGGCAGAGTAGGATTGATGGTCTAATTTCTATGGTTAAGATAAACTATGGACTACTATGCTATTTCTCCAGAAATTATAGCTACTGATTCATGGCTGCTTACTTTGCTCTAAATTCTTTACCCAATGATTAGCTAATCACCTTTGAAGCCTTTCAAATAAATTGAAAGCCTGAGCACTTCAAGCCACATGTTCAAGATTATACAGTTTATAAGCGACAGAACTAGAAGACAAACACAAATCTGTCTGAGATCTTCTCTTCCTACCCCATCCGGTCGTCTCCATTTCCTCACCTGTTCTTTGATTGTCCGCTTCATCAACTCTGGCTGGATGAGGTCCCTCGTGACTGTAAACCTTCATAGCACTTTTTCACCTTTCAAAAGGCTCATATACTTTTCTATTAGTTAACTAAAATCATTTGAGTTCTTGTATCATTTTCCCAAATCAATAATAAATTCCTTGAGAGAAGAGACACTATTACATACCATTGTATCCATCTTTTGCAACACGGAAATTTAATTATCTCACAAAACAAGAAGTCTAGATGTAAAGAGTACCAGAGTGTAGCAATTTAACAATTTCATAAAGGGCTCAAACTCCTTCTGTTTCCTCTCCATCATATTTAGCATATTGGACTTTTCATTTTTCACCCGTCAGTTGCAAGATGGCTATCACAGATGCAGGCATTTGGTTATTGTTCAAGGTAGGAAGAGTGGGGAAGGGCAGCACAACTGAACTCTCTACTCATGCCTGTCTCCTATGAGACAGGGAAACTCTCCCAGGAGCTCCCTGTTTAACTTCCATCCCAGTACTCAATCCCTTTGTAGGTCTTCAAGAGTAGAAACACTACTATAGCTCTACATTTCCCCCAATGCAGTGGCTTATGACTGAAGAATTTAAAGGCCCATTTCGAGCCTTAATGAGAGTTCTGTGTGATGGTAAGCAGAGAATCAGAAAGCTAAGGGCATCCATGCATATTACACAGCTGTTGAAGATCCCTTCCAAGAAGCTGCGCCCATTTTCATATATCGACTTTACAGCACCTGAGATTTAAAGTCTCAAATTGAGAGATGGTGCAGATCTGTAGGATTGCTTGCAATTAGTCAAGCCCTCCGATGTTACAGAATACCAAGGGTTTACTTTGACCTCTTTTGTGATGAACAAGGTGGATTGTGTATGTTTCCTACTGAATTATTACCCCTTACATTCTTGAGAGAGTCTTTGTTGACAGCTGACTTGTAGACCCAAGCATATGTTTAGTTATAGTTCCCTCAGGTGCCAACAATAGGTAGAATAAACTTTAAAGATGTTTCAGGTGAATAGCATTTCACCCTCTACCTTGGTACAAATTGTGAGTCAATTATTTATGAGCAGAACCCAATTTGTTTAAACCTCATTGACCTTTAATACAGTTATGACATGTGTCTTGACTTGACTCTTCCCTCTATTGATTCGGTCTGGAAAAGTAAAACAAGAGGTGAAATGGCCCCTCAGGGTAAGTTAAAATTGTAGGTTACAGCCATGTTAAATTGCTTTAGTATACTTTGTGTCCTTTAGAGTCAGAAAATGAAGCAATAAAGTAAGTTGATGTAAGTAATTCTTGTTTTTAAAAGGACCTTGAAGTGCTCTTAACAATATCATGGATTTGATAAGATCTGCTTTAGACTTCTTAATTTAAAATGAACATAAAGATGGTAAAGCCAAAAGAATGTTGAAATACTAGTGTTGTGCTAACAGCTTTGAAACTGAATTCGTGGGAGAGGACTGATAGGAATTCTTCACTATTGTCTGCCATACCTGGGGAAAATTAAAGCAGCACTTTAATTTAACTGCTAGGAATTTCCTGGGGGGCATATCCAGGTGTACAAAATATTTAGGAGGGTTTCAAAAGTTTTTGCTCATTACTTCTGTGTTATCAAGTTCAGACAGTGTTTAAAACTCAGGCAATTTTCAAGCTTGAAATGTTCATTTTTGTGACAGGCAAACCTATTAAATCTGAGTGCTCACAGCTTTTTCCTCTCTCTTACCCCTTCCCATATTTGTCTGTAATTATTGTGGTATTGGTGGACTAAGTGGAAGGCTGGAGAAGACAGAAAGAAAACATTAATTCTCATAGAAAAGAAGAGAGAGCATCATTAGTTGGAGTAAAGAATAGACTGGGGAGTAAAAGTAGAGTAAAAGAACAAGAACCAACAGGGGAATGTGAGCTGTGTTTGGGACAGAATATTGTGATGTTTCGAGAGAGGGAGGAGAATAAGTTGAGGTAGGGTTTATACAGAGAGAAAGAAAACTGATTTCAAAATATGTTATGATGCATGATGAATGGTGTGCTTTGAGATAATTAGATATTTATTTAAATTGTTCTTTCAAGTAAGAACAAGCTGGTTTGGCTCTACGCTGGTCCCTATCATTATCCTCTAAGTTGTCATCACTTGCATTTTAAAACCCCTTTTTTCTTGCATACCAATAATAACCATTGTATTGATGGATAACCTGTGAGGGAAGCACGTAACAAAAAGGAGGAGATTCTGAGGTGGAGTTGGGTGAGATGGAATTGGAAGGTGAACTTGGAGTAGTTTTAGAGCATGCAAATGCTGGACCAGAATCAGAGGCTTTTGAGATAAAGGGCCAATTTGGGGGAGATGTTTGTCACTCCTAGAACCTCAGATACTGCTTAAATGTTGCCTCTTTGGTTTCAGTTTATGCTTCTATGAGTTTGATTCTAGAGATCCGTTTGTACCACTAATAACCAAGAGGCTAGTTTAAGCTTTCTAGAACTCTGGATAATATGATGTGCTGATTCAGAAATCCCACACTCAGAGCACCTGGGTGGCTCAGTGGTTGAGTGTTTGCCTTTGGCTCGGTGTGATCCTGGGATCCTGGGATCAAGTCCTACATCAGGCTCCCAGCAGGAAGCCTGCTTCTCCCTCTCTCTGTGTCTCTCATGAATAAATAAAATCTTAAAAAAAAAAAAAAAAAGAAATGCCACACTCTGAAGATTATATACCAGCCATGTAGATCAAGAGCCTCTTGAAGATGCCTGAATTAAGGACTACGAGAAGCTGCACATGAACTGGCAACTACTATTTTAGAACGAGGGGTGAAGTTGCAAGCTTGAACCAAGATATCACATAATTCTTTTGGTCAAGAACCTCAAACTCCATTGTTGTCATCAAAAAGAGCACAACATGTGGGAGGGAGTTGGTACCATTTCGAGTTAGTCTTTCCAGCTCCCTACTCTAAAGAATCATTCAGTGGGATCCCTGTCAGCTCTGTTGGATTAGGCCCTGTCTTCTTTCTGGGCCTGCCAACTATCTCTGTGCAAATGCATAGAGAACATTTCTTGAGTCCTGGTGATACAAATGTTCTGTACCAGATGCAATGGTGTCTACTCTCAAAGTTCATCCTCTAGTCAGTGATAAGCACAAAATCCTCTAAAAGTGGTTTCTAACAATAATATTCAGATTGCTGAAGCTTTTTGGAGCTTTACATGTGTTATCTGAGTTGTTTTAATAATAATACTGCAAGGCTGGTGATGTGTAAATGTCTGTTGTTCTTACTTCTATTACAAAACTAGAAAATTTGGATTCATGGAGGTTCAGAAACTTGTCTACATTATTTGGCTAAAACTTATGAGACCTACATCTTCTGATTTCAAATCTCATGTCCTTTAAAATGGAATTGCATTGGATTGAAATGACTGAAAATTAATGGAGTTTGTAAAAGTGCAATAATCTTGCATATAGTTAATCAGAGAGGGGTGAGGATTCTTAAAAATAGGCAATTTATTATAGGTTCTAAAGAGGGACACAGATTTAGAAAAAAAGATATTTGTAGGAAGTAGAAAGAAATGAACACATAAATTGATGGCATATCCAAGATTCCTTTGCATGTATATTTATAATTTAGAAAGGTATGTTAGAGTAATAGCTGACATTTAGTGAGTACACACTGTATACAAGATGCCTGATATATATTATCTTGTTTAATTTTCATAACATCCCTGAGATAGGATCTATTATCTGACTCTCTTTAATAGTCAAGGAAATGGATATCAAAGAGGTTTAAGTCTAACTCAGAACCATAGGTAGCAGAACTAGGACTCCGATTGCCTGGTTTCCCTGATAGCACTTTGCAGAGCCATGGGGTCCAGAGAGGGACTGCATTATGGTTAAGATAGATATTGAAGATCGTGAGGGGCTGGCTTAGCATGGAAGGCCACCCTGTGTCAATAAGGGCTTTGGGGGAGGGGAGGTTAGTACGATTTGTTAAGTGTCCCTAAGTCTGCTGTTATTGCTGGTTCAGACTTCTCATTCCTGACCCTGAACAAAACTTCTTAAGTTCAGTACGTTTGAAACGAAAATAGCGACATTATTTCTTTTCACAGATCTGTGGAAGAGCATCTCAATGCAAACGTAATTCATCCCCTTTCACTATAATTTCCTTACTGTGGGAAATCCTTTTGAAGATTTCATCTTATCTCATGCTTAACTTTCATAGATTAAACTCCCACAGACACACTTCTTTTAAATACATTTCCTTTTCGGGCCCCAGATTTCTCTTCATGATTGTGAGGGACCCTGCTTAACATAGGAGGCCATCCTGTGGCAAGAAAGGTTCCAGGGTGAGTTTAGTACTATTTGGCAAGTGGCCCTCAGTGTAACTCTCACTAGATTTCCTTTTGTCATTATCAAACTCAATAGGACTCAAGCTGGGCTGGTTAGGCTCCTTTAAATGCCCCTTCAATAGATTGGGAATCAATAGATTCCCCCGCAAATGTGACTTTGTTTCTCACTGTCTCCTCTCCTCCTCCTTTTTCTTCTTTTTTAAGATTTTATTTATTCATGAGAGACACAGAGAGAGAGGCAGAGACATAGGCAGAGGGAGAAGCAGGCTCCCCATGGAGACCCTGATGTGGGACTCCATCCCAGGACCCCGGGATCACGCCCTGAGCCAAAGGCAGAAGCTCAACCACTGAGCTACCAAAGCACCCCACTGTCTTTCTCAAGCCCCACTAGACAGCCTCTACCCAGACTGGGATGCAAGATGATTGAATCTGTATTATTCACTTCCTAGCCCTAAGCACCCCTTACTCAGAATCCTATTGCACACAGCCAAAAAATACTGGTCATTCCTTAGATCTTGTATTTCTGTTAATAATTACCTCCGATGACTTCCTTGTTAGATGTTAACTTTAAAAAGCAAGCAAACAAAACTCTTCCCTAGTTGCCAGCTTTACCCACAAAGTCTATTATCTCTCTTATGTAACTCAAGCCATGTTGTATCTTTTCGCTGGCCAACCAAGACATTTTGTGCTAATATTATTTTCTCCCTTGTTCAGTTGAACAAAATATTCATTTTGTGCTAATATTATTTTTCTCCCTTGTTCAGTTGAAAAAATTCTTGACTGAGACTTTTCTGAAGGTTTCAAATAAATCCTTCCTCCTGTTGTCATGTAATATTTCTGCCTTTAAAAACAAAACAAAACAAAAAAACCCAAAAAAAACCCTGAAACTAAAAACAACCCCCCCCACTCCCCCATAAACCATTCCAAACCAACCAAACAACAATAACAACAACAACGAAAAACCAATCAAAGTCCATCATTCAGGTTTGTCCTGATTTATTATTATCCCATTTTCCAATGTGGCAAAAAAAATTCCCAGCCCAAACTTCCTAATTTCCCTTTTGTTGTTTTTATTAATAAGTATCCATTTTAAAGGATAGTTATCACCTCTATTGGATTGTAAATCTCCTTGAGGGCAGGAGACTGTGTCTAACCACTAATAGGTACCCACACATTTATTAGTGAGCAGTGCTACCTCTAGGGGGTCAATAAATACTTGTTGACTCACTGACTCTATAAATATAAACGGCAAAATAATCAGACATTCTGCTAGCACCTAATTTGCTCCCTGTAGGTAAGTTTGTCTCTTTGGTAGCATTGATTCTTTTAGGCCACCAGGGTTCCATTTAGCGAATTACAACTGCCTTGTGCTAACTGGTACCCTGGTGGCCTGAATGAGCTTAAGAGTCTCCCCAAATGAAGGACATCTCCCCCGAGAGTGACTCTGAATCTTGTTGAATACCTAACCCAACCTTTATTTTCTTCCACAGCATTTTCCCTTTGAGACAAAGATTCTTTTGCCTGTGGGCCTTTTAGCCTTTTCACAAGTCAGAAACTCTCATGTCATAAACAAATAAAAATGCACTTCATTTACCATATTCTTGCTGTTTTACATTTTTAAAGGGAAGTATTGCTGAATTACTGTGAATGCTAAGCAGGAAATTCACAATTTTCCTTGTAGTTTTTTTTTATATTTTTTTTGTAAGTGAGCATCTTTCTGACAGATCCAGCCATCAACAGTGCCCTCCTACTGTTTGACTCACATTCAGAATTCATTTCTATGTGCACCACGGTACACAAATTTTGCAAAGTATTAGAGGAACATGCACAATACTCCCTAGTTGTTTCTTCCTCAGGCCTAGTCTCCCAAAGCTTTTCTGTTTTGTGCAGCATTCTCTACCAAACAAGGCTCCTTTATGCAATTTTAGGAAATCCACAACAGGATAAAGTTAATGGATGAGTAGTTGCATTCCTGCAGGGAATCCCTTAATTGAATCCTGAGGAATCTGGTCTCTTTTGTTAGGCCGTGTGCTAAAAATTGGAAGCAGATCCTTAAGAAGTGTTAAGAGTCTTCTGGACTGCAAAGATGCCATGTTCCCTATTCCCCAAATAGGATTGAGATGCTAATGAATTTGAGGGGTTTATGAACAATTCTTACCTTTGGTGAAAGCATATGCCATATGTAAGTCATGAATAAGGCAGTGCCATGCTCTGATAGTATCAATCCATCCTGATTGCAAATATTATTAATGCCCTGCCTTCCTTCCACATGTCCCTCTGCAATATCCTCCAACAATTGCATGCCCCATTCCTATGTTCCCTAAGAAAGACATCTACCCTGGCTGCAGAGCCAAAGAATACAGCTACTTCCAATGGCACACCCTTCATCCTGCTGGGGAAGTATGTTACCAAGACTTCCTTGACTCCTGACTCAGTTTCATTCCTTAGATTTGGGGAGTTCCTGTTTTCTCTCACTCTGCATCATTTTGTTTGTACACTTATTTCTTACCAGAGCAGTTTGCCCTCTGCTTTTTTTAGACCTCCACCAGAGATGATGCTCCATGGTGACTCCTTGCTGTTCTCTTGGAGGAAACTGTAAATGGTAATACCCAGTGCCTGGCATAATTTGTCTATTAAACTTCTGTTTCTAGGAGGCCTTTCCTGATAGTAGCAATAGCTGCTATGTATTAAGCACTTCCTGTGGGCCAGGCACTACACTGGGTGCTTTTAGCATTGCTCTTATTTGATGTTCCCATGAAGAAATCCAGGCCCAGTGAGACAAAGTATCTTGCTAGTGAGAGACAGAGCCAGGAGTCAAAGCACTGATATTTCTCAAAGCCAGAATTTATCATTCACTACAGTGCCATGTTCCTTATTTGACACTTTTCTCTCATTAGAACTGTGTTCACCACTGTTTTCTCATTGTAGTTACACTCACTCACACACACACACACACACACAGACATACACACACCCAATGCACATCTGTGTCCTGTATATATAATAATGCCATTGATCACTTTTGTTATAGATGGCTATTAATATTCTTAAGTTTTCCTCCACTAATTTCAGAGAGTGGAGTTTGAGTCTTATTTATCTTTTATGTCTTTCCACCCCTAACTCCAAGCCTGGAACCAAGTTATTGCTCAATAAACAGTAATGATAATATTGGTTTGGTAGAGACATCATTAGGACATAAATTTTAATTTACAGAAGTTTATTCAAGTTTCCATCACTATTGTGGTATTATAGCTTGCAATTTTGGCACTCCTAAGGGGAATATTTATAGACTAGTTGGCAATTTACAATTATTCTCTCTTTATGTGCAATGCTAGCTAATCAATTGCATATTAAAATAAAGGGTTTGTATGAATAGGCTGGTTTAAAGTATTTCTGTGTTGCAAAGATCAGTACAATATAACACACCAACTTAATTTTTAGCAGCACTTTAAGCAAAAAGCCTGAAGGAAGCCTTTACTTCATAAGGCAATGCAATAAATGAAAGCGTCGGACCAGTGTTTCTGCCTTTTTGGCTTTAAACACCTCCTAGGGATTTGACATGTATGAAGACAGTATGTCTGAAGAGGTTCATATAATATTTTTTTTAGAAGATACTACTAAAAGGCAAGGTTGTGTGGTAACTAAGTACAAAGAAAATTATATTTCCTGATAATAATCACCTACATGACAATGTGCTTTTGGTCACAAGAACGTGACAAGAAAATGCCGATGGCCCAGTATAACTCTCACTTCTGCTGTAAAAAAAAAAGCACCACAGTGAAGGAGTGTCACTGGTGGAATTTTTATTTTTACAAAAATCACAGACTCTTATAAGTGCAACGTGGTAGCCATTTTGGCTGAATTAAAGTGTTCTTTTCTAAAATTTTCTGTCGCTCTTTGCTCTAATTTCTACTTCTAGGTTTTCTCTCTGGTGTGTACTAAATTTGGGTCTAAATACAAGGAACCCCAAATCCAAAATAATAGATGGAGGGTGGGAAGACATAGGATGATTATTGCAAGACCACATCATATATTATATAAAGACAGAGTCTCAGCAATTTATTTGGCTGTGTCAGGGTGCTTGCTTAGGGAGCTAGAGATCTAGGTTTTCATTCTATCAATAGCTCTTGCTGTCAATTAATTAGAATATATATTCCTATTAATTCAAGGCTGTGCAATGCCTTCTTTATGTACACTGCAAGCATTTCCATGAAACTGCATCTGTCCTCGGTTAGCCCATGCAGTGCTTCTGCCCAGAGATCCAGTGTTTCTTTCCCAATCTACATTTTGTATGCTTGTCAAGCTGTGCAGATGCTTTGTGGATTGGAAGTATTGCTGCTTCTCACAATATTTTAAAATGTTGAGAATATAGATTTTTAACTTGATCTCTTTACAGATAATGGTAAGTAAAACCCATTTAACAGATCAGGGAATTAGGTCACCTATGATTCACTATAATAATATGCAAACCATAAGAAAGATGGTTAAATATCTGTCAACAATGGATTTTCACCAATTCATACAGCTATCTCACAGAAATTAAGGCCCCATGTCTACTTCTGAAATAATCTGACCATTTTGAAAATAGAAGTGCTAACCATTACCTTCATCCTCAAATCTGCATTTTTTTAATAGAATTCTGTACCTCGACTAATAGCATTTCAATATACCCTGTTGCCCCAGTTAGGACTCTTAAGGTCATCCTTGACTTACGTCCCTTATTTCTTATGTCCAATCGATCATCAGACCTGTCAGTTCTCCCTCAGAAGTGTCCTCTGGCTAAAGTCCCTTTTTATCATCCTCATGGCCACTGGCTTAAACCCTCATCATTTTTGTTTGGAGTATTCATATAGCCTCCTATCTGATCTCCCCAGCATTTGTCTTCCTCCCCTCGAGTTCATTCTTCACCTAGACACCAGAATGATCTTCCTGAAAACAATTCTCATCAAGTTACTTCTCTCCTTAAAGACCTCAGCTGGAGTCCACTTGTTCACAGGGTGAATGCTAAACTCCTATCGCTCGACCTATCAGGCTTTTGGCTATTAGACATCACCTTCTCCGGTTACAGTTCTTGGCATTTTCTGCATGGATTCTCATCCCTGGCTCCATTCCTAGACACTCCTATCAAACTCATATATTAATTAATTATATTACTTTATGTCATTGCACGTTTTCCTACAGCATACTGTGCTGCTTTTCTCCTTCACCTCTTGCCAACTCTTACCATAAGACCACACAAATATCATCTCTTGAGGTCTTTCCTGCTGCTGGCAAAATTGCTTTTACCCTGTACTAGACTCTCTCATCATGCCAATAATATTCCTATTATATTTACTGCTTTGTATTTTAATGATGTGTGAGCAGGTCTACTTGTAACTTCTTTGGGGAGGAAGCTCTTCCTATACCTGATTCATATTTGAATTGACCAAGTACGAGGATGTTTAATAAATGCTGCATGAATGAACAAATGATCCAGATTGATCTTTTCTCCATACTATAGTGCTTTGTAACCAAAACAAATGATATTTTTGCTATAAGTGCTTGTACCATAACATGATATGTGTTTTCCTAAAAAATTCAGTCTTACGTGAAAACAAAACAAATGCACACAATAAAAAGGGCTCACTGGGCAGACCACTGAAAACCCCATACAATTTGTAATCAAAGCATAATCAAAACCATATTTGGTATCTGAGCTAAGTTGGATCTCCCTAGCATACACCCCTCTTTAGTGTGGCCAGATATGGCCATAATAGATATCAATAGCAAACAGTAATAATAGACTGGAGATGCTAATAATGTTCTGATTAATTAGGGAGGAGTTGCTAAGATAACATGGATGGAAATGGAGTCTGAGCCAATGGGTGGTTGCTAAGGTGAGCCCTGGGACATTGCAACCTGCCACAAGCTAAGAGTTTCCTTATGCTAGGGAAGCACCTCTTTGGAGGAGGAGCCTAGAGTGCAAGCTCTCATTTTTAATTTTCTAAAAGTATATACTGCAGCCTTAGAAAGGGTTGCTGTGACCAAGGCAATAGCCATGCTGGGGAACTTTTTCCTTTCCTGCAGAAAGTTATAATTCTCCTCTTGCTATGTTTTTGTCCCTCTTGCATATTGAAACAGGGTGAATTCCACATTGCAAGAACATCCCCCTGCTTTTTAATTATATTTTCCTGCTGATCAATGATATATGAGCTAAATCACATTCTAACTAGGGGCATTCCAGCAAAGGAGACAGTATTCATATATTTGCATTGTTTAATTATCTAATGCCTATTATCTCGTCTTTCCAATGATTCTTTGAAGATGGAGACTGTATGTAATACTGAAAGAATCTGAAATTTTTTTTTCAGCTTTTGACATAAATTTCTTTGAGTAGCAGATACTATTTTTGCCAGTCATTTGTTTGTTTCCTCTCAAATCCATTCTTTGCTCTGCACCTCTCTGGTTTGTGTTGCAGGGACCTATGCTTCACAACCTCCCTTCCCCAATGGCTTCTGCATAGTTTTGGCCAATGGCAGACACAGGGGGAAGGCTGGTGGGCAGTGGGAGAGAAGCTACATAGTTCTCCTCTTAGGTCTTTGCCTTCGGCTTTCATTTCTGGCACTGGCTACCTTCCTTCTGTGGCTCTAGTTCCTGTGGAATTGTCTCTCCCTCCATGGTTCCTGTTCCTGTTCCCACCAGGCAATTCTCAACTGGAGTTCTAGCTCCCCCTATATAGGCCCTGCCTTTGATCTCTAGGAATAACACCTACTCCCCTTGGTCCTTAGAGATGGCAGAGGCTTCCTCCTGTTGCTAATTTCTGGATTGCTTCATTGTTTCTTCTTGCCTGGATCCTCTTAGCTCTTCCATCACCATGTTACCATTTTCCTGTAAATGATCTAAAGAATCCCTGTCTGGATTCTGGTATGCTCTTAAAACACAATATAGAGTAAAATCAGATGTGCTATAGGTGCCCATTGCCCAGCTTGTTAGAATAAAAATCACCTTGACTATTACCTGTAAGAAGATGATGGTAAGCGATAGCCCTAATATGTCACTTGGGAACCCAAAATGAAATCTTGTGAAAAATTCCTTAAATATTAAGAAATCTCACCAGATCTTTTCCAGCACCTTGGTCACACACTTGCACTCTGACATTCCTATCATCTACAGCACATGCTGTCAAGCCATACTGCTGCTGGTACTTGAGGACATGGCCCTAGTGACTGTGCCCAAGATTATGACATTTAAAAAAAAGATTTTATTTATTTATTCATGAGAGACACACACACACACAGAGAGAGAGAGAGAGAGACAGAGAGAGAGAGACAGAGACATAGGCAAGGGAGAAGCAGGCTCCATGCAGGGAACCTGGTATGGGACTCGATCCCAGGACTCCAGGATCATGCCCTGGGCCAAAGGCAGGTGCTAACCTACTGAGCCACCCAGCCATCCCAGATTATGACATTTAAAGGCTTGTCTCTCTAGGTTTCTTTTCAGTAGACTATTAACAGGGAAAGGTATTTAAATGTCCTGAAAAATCCCCAAAGTTCTCTGGCCTTTATTCCCAAGCAATTCATAAGGAACAACGTGAAATTTCAATTAAACCTGAAAACAAGCAAGTTCTAAACCCTTTAAGGACTGCCAAAATAAAAAGTAGCACCCCAGTAGGGGAGAAAAAAGAACTGGCTCTGTAAGTACACACTACAAAACCTGATGTTAGTATCTTCCAGAAAACCTAACTGTTGATGTTTTCAGGAAAACAGGGAACGAGATGTTCATACCCCACCTAACATGTGCAATGCGAGTAATCCAACTTTTATTGACAAAAAGGGTACAGAAGCTGTAATCATACAGCCTGACTAAGGAAAGAATAATGTAGTTCTTTTGAGTTGGGATTAAGTTGTGTTGGTTGATGGGTTTGGAAAAACAATATTATACTTGGCTTCTAGATAAATACTGCAGAGACCTCTTGTAAATCTTCCAGTAATTTTTTGTAATCCTTCACAAGTAGTAAAATCATTGCTGTGAGGCAGACAGGAGAGGGATCCACAAATAAGACATCTGTTATTGTTATATCAATGATGATATATGCCCAACTCTGAAATAACAACATTTAACAAGAAATGGAACCTTATCCAAAATGAGATCTCACTCACTTCCATGACTTCATTTGCTACATTAATAAGAGTAAACTGAAGTTTATAATTGGGTGATCTTATCTATTAGCATTAGTAATATATCACAGGTGTAGGGCTTTGTATTTTAGATTAATGGAATTCAAAATGTTGGAAAAGTTCTATGCTAACATATAGCATGCATGGACAGATGAGTATGGTGATATATTGAATAAACAGAAAAAATAAACTATTTGCTTTTTCTGATATATTTTGCTGTATATTTTTTGTATATTTGCACCTCCCCCAAGTTTTCAGTTTTTTACAAGTTTAAGGTATTTTTACAATAATCTATTAAAACAACAGTGAAAGAATGTTGAGGCTTGTAATGCTTTCAGGAGACATGTAATATTATAGTCTTAGTATTTATAATGAATATTTAGAAAAATAATGTATTACTTGAAGCTAACACATTTCTTTTCTAGCATACAGGTGAAAAATTAAATTCTAAGCTCTAAAGGCTATGTCACCATATGTTTGGAGAATTTTTAAGAACCCCAAAGTAGAACTTTGGCAGTGGAATAGGCAATTATTTGCCAACACCAGATTTATGTGCAAATCCTAAGAATCTTAAACAGAATCTTTTTAAATGCCTTCAAATGATATCTAGGAATCTCTTGGTTTTTACTTTTATTTCCATTGTCTTGGTTTGACTCCTGTACTTTATGTCCTATTAAAACAATCATTTGCTCACTTTTGAAGCTAAAGGCAGCAATTTTATGCATTCCTCAGTTGCCCCTTAGGTGTGGTCCTCTACACTGCACAAAGAAGAAAAGACCTTGCTTTGCTCTCCTGCAGATTTACAGCTCGAACTGTGTTTAATCCTTTTCCAGCCTTTGCTGAAGCTGGTGACTAGGCCAAAGTTAGAATGTTGTGTGAATCTGCTTAGAGAGAAGCTGTTAGAGCCAAGTAGGAAACATCTAGGCCTCTCCATATTTGCTACCACTGACTACAGCAGACTTTCTGAAGCACCCTCTTCCTTAGGTTTTCATGATGGCCTTTCCTCCTGGCTCTTCTACTTCTTTGGCCTGACCTTTCCTTTTCAGTGTACTTCATTAACTGTCATTCCTCTTCCCCGTCTTTGTATGTAGGGGCTTCTAGGTTTCTGTCTCTGGTCATTTTCCATACCTTTTCCATTTCATCTAGATTTTTTTGAGCTGTACTGAGGTATAATTTACCATAGGAATTTTGGTGAGAACACTTAAGATCTACCATTTTAGCAGATTTCAAGTATACGATATAATATTGTTAACTGCAGTCACCACTTTGTACATAGATCTCCAGAATGCATTCACCCTAACTTAAACATTGTCCCCTTTGACCAGTGTTTCTCATTTCCCCCTCCCCGGTCTACCATCCTTGAGAGTCCACAGTCAATGACTGAATAGTGCGGCAGGTGTTGTCAGCTCTACTTAAAGACCTGAACCATATTTCTAAAGTAGACTATATTAGAGCATTATACCATGGAGAAGAAATGATATTTTCTCTCTACAGGCTCATGGAAAACAGCTTTTTGAACTCTTATTAGGCCTGCTTTTCAAACTGCAAGTTGGAAAACTGGGTTCTCTTTTTAAAGTGTTTCTTAATTAATATTAGACAATAATTAGTTTGAATTGCTTTTTCAAAAATGGCATTTAGCCATTATTGAGAAACTTCAGGGTATGTGTGACATGAGGCTATCTAACTCAATGGATAAATTATCAGCCTTTACCTTCACCAGTCCTGTTGGGCTTATAGATACATGTATGACCTGAAGACTTCCATCTTTAAAATCAGTCTTCCTGGGATCCCTGGGTGGCGCAGCGGTTTGGCGCCTGCCTTTGGCCCAGGGCGCGATCCTGGAGACCCGGGATCGAATCCCACGTCGGGCTCCCGGTGCATGGAGCCTGCTTCTCCCTCTGCCTGTGTCTCTGCCTCTCTCTCTCTCTCTCTCTCTCTGTGACTATCATAAATCTAAAAAAAAAAATCAGTCTTCCTTAATCCCTGGGCTTAAATCTTAAGAACTGGGAAAAAACATCAACAGATTATGCCTCATTGGCGTATGTGATCTAGAATTTGTCCTGCTTCTGTAAGATCTCTAAGACCTGTTATTGCAAGATTAGTTCTGGCACTCATATACCCCCTAAAATGAAGGCTTCCCTTCATCTTTCTGTGTGTATTCAGTGAGTATAAACAGATTTCTTCTTGAGTTTTCAGATAAGGATTTCAAAATCTGGTAGGCGTGGCTTTCTGCCTTAGATCCCAGACCACTGCCAGAGGTACTTTGCTTACCTCTGCCAGCCACCTTTCCCAGGGACTAGACCTTGTTGGTACCTCTAGCTCCTAGACCAGTCCTGATCCTTAAATAGACTGAAACCCCAAAACATGGGCACTGAATTTGAGAATCACAAGAGTCTGGATACTCCAGCTGTGGTCCTCATTGACCAGATAAACCCTCTGGATACAGATGCTAATTTGCACTACTGGGTACTTTCCTCAGTGGCCAGCCCTACTGTTGGGTCAATTTCCTATTTTTAGTATCAACTTGCTCTTGCTTTGTGTCTACCACCCACTGAAGTCTTAATATGCTCTGGAGGCCAAGCTATACAAATGTGACAACTTTCATTGGTTTCAACAAGTTAGGTAAGGCTTAGTGAGAAAAAAATCATGGAATATTAAAAGAAGGTCTGATGATTTTATTATTATTCTTTCAAAAATAATGTTTATTGAACATCTAAAAGGTATGATCTCATTAAATTTGAGAAGGCAGGCCAGCATCATTGGAATTGAGAATTTAGGAAGTAAATCATGAGGAAAAGATTTCTTACTTGCTAATCAGTCTCAGTCAGAGGGGATAGAGCTTTCTTAGGGCAATAGAAAAATTGTAAAGAGCTTTCTGGTCTCCAAGCTTTGGGAATATCACACCATATTAGTGGCAGCCATTGGTGGAAGATAGAGGTGGCTCTGCTAATGGCACTAAAAGGAACCCCAGAAGTGATGCTTTCAATTTAGCTCATAATTCTGTAAAGGCAAACATTGGCCCTTTCCCACTGCCACTCAACCCCCAACCCCCCAGGAAAGCTTACTTTTCCCAGTGATGCTATCCTTGTATATTGCAATTGCATTTTGTACATGGTTTACAGAAATATCGGAGAAATGGGAAAAGGAATTTGTCTTGGGTATGGTATCTGTGCTTTCCTTAATGAAGGAAAACCTTGATTCAGATTGCCATACTCAGTACTAAAATTACTATGAAACTGAGTTTTGTAAAACGCGCAGAACAGGAACTCTGAAACATAGTGTCATGTGCAGTGCTCAGTGAGGCAGATAACATGTGGAGAGCTAAAGGTTGTGTACCCTCCCATCCAGATTATATGTCTTTTTTTGTACCTTTCTATTCATCACTCCTGCCTCAGCTGCTCAAGTTTCTGTTATAGTGTCTCATTCATGTCTGCCCTTCCAAAAAAATCCTCTAAGTAAAAATTTCCCTTTCTCACCACCCTACCCACAACTCTTCTAGTCTTAGGGATAGCACAAATATATGGCATTTGTTGAGTGCTTAACATGTACCTGGCACATACAGTGTTTCATTTAATGATTGCCCTCTTAGAGA
Organism: Canis lupus familiaris; assembly: GCF_011100685.1. Lineage (NCBI taxonomy): Eukaryota > Metazoa > Chordata > Mammalia > Carnivora > Canidae > Canis > Canis lupus. The sequence goes on along the minus strand of NC_049251.1, from coordinate 4,375,059 downwards.
GAAACATCAGTGTTTAAAATATGAATGTAAAGGGGTTAGTCCAACCTCTCTGTTTCTTCATTTATGGAATAGTGATAAATACTCACCTTATAGGTCAATTTTAAGATTAGAGATGAGGAAACTGAGTCACACACAGCAAAAATGTACTAAGCCAGTGTTCCAACTCATGGGATCTGACAAAAGCTTGTGCTTATCTCATTCTTTTTTTTTCTTTTAGGATTTTTTATTTATTCATGAGAGACACACAGAGAGAGGCAGAGACACAGGCAGAGGGAGAAGCTGGCTCCCCACAGGGAGCCCAATGTGGGACTCGATCCCAGGACTCCAAGATCCATACCCTGAGCTGAAGGCAGATGCTCAAACGCTGAGCCACCCAGCCATCCCTGTGCTTAGCTCATTCTGCTGAGCTACAATATGAGAACTTCAAGACTTTGGGGAAAGAAAAGGACCACGAGGCTTTCTTAGTCTTTAGGGTTGCCAGATACAATGCAGTGCACCAGTTAGATTGGAATTTCAGGTAAACACAAAATTTCAGGTAAACAAAAAGGGAAGAATTTTTGGTACTAGTACATAGTAAATATTGCATGGGATATGCTTATACTTTATCGTTCAGTGTTTTCTTGAAGTTCTAGTTTAACTAAACTTTACCTGGATATTTTTTCCTAAATCTGGTGATCCTACTACTACTCCATAAATCACAACATATAGACAACTGCTGAAGTGTAAGGAATGTGGTCCTTAAGGCAAAAAGGAAGTAAACTTTTATTACCAAGCCACTGCCTGTCAGAACTAGAAAGGTCACCCAGTCCTCATCTCACCAAAGAGTAAATGGAAGATCAGGGTGGGGAAATGACTTGCACAAAATCATAGTGCCTCTAAAGAGACTAGACTCAAAGTCAGGCTTCCATTGTTCTCATTTAATCCTTCATCCACCACACACACATACACACACACACACACACACACACTCATTCTGAGGACTTGAGAGACTATGTGAATATCTCCCAAGTGGATTATTAGATGCTCTTGGTAATTATGACACTAAGTCAAGTCAATCAGTTTTTTATATTTCTGAAATCTACAGTGGCTAATGGAGAAGCTAGGACAGCATAACATATAAATTAGGAGAAAGGAGGAGCTTTAGGGCTATGTTATTAAAAACAGTTTCCATTAGCTGCATGTGGCTACTGAACACATGAGAGGTAACTAGTTGTTTTATTTTTTAAGATTTTTAATTTATTCATTTGAGAGAAAGAGCGAGCAAGCAAGAGCACAAGTGAGGGAGAGGGGCAGAGGGGCCGAGGGAGAAGGAGAAGCAGATCCCCGCTGAGCAGGGAGCCAGAAGTAGGGCTTGATCCCGGGACTCTGGGATCATGACCTGAGTCGAAGACAGATGCTTAACCGACTGAGCCACCGAGGCAGGCACCCCTCACCTGTTCTTTTTTTATTTGACTTTTTTTTTTTTTTTTACTATGGCTATTGGAAAAGTTTGAATTATATGAGTGCATTAGTTTACATTTCTATTGGACAGCACTGTCGCAGAGGATTTGCTGTTTGTTTAAATAGAAAAAAATAGAGATTAGGATCCTCCCCTAACATTTGGCCATCTTTTGATGACAATATTTAACTCATTTATTTACTTCATTGAAGATTTATGAAATTGTTCTGGAAAGTGCAAACCAGTATGGAAATACAAAATATGTTTAGAGTCACTATTGTTCTTAAAAAAGTAAATAGCTGGGTATTGGATTTTCTTTCCCAAAGTCAGTAAACACTTACCGAACTCAGGCTGCTTACTTCTTTGAGACAAGTCACTTAGGCTTAGTTCAATTAAATGCCTCTGTTTCCTCATCTACAACCAGAGATCTCTGAAGGGGAGGCCTATTCCCAACACCCGTAGGGTACAGGACTGCCAGAACAATGAATAATGTGGCCCCATTGTTGCTGACAGATGGGAATCATTCACTTCTTAGTGTATGTTTTTTGAAATGCTTTTGAGTTCACGCCCCCATTGCGGCTGTTGCCATGGTCATATGCTTTATGATGTTAGCCCCTTGCCCCTTACTCTGCCTTCCCAGGGAAGAAAGAAACTGGCTGCAAATTTCACAATTGTAAAAATATTTTACTAGTCAGTGCCTTTGTACTCTCTTCTCGTATTTCCCATTAAACTTGGGTAATTCATAGATACAGATAATAAAAGCTATCAGATATAGGGGAGGCACAATCTGATTCCAGTTCATTAGAAAGTGCCCTAAGAAAGCCCCCTTCGGGGGGTTAAAGTCTTCCCTTGTTCTGGCAATTGTAAGTTTTAAGCTCTTGCTTTTGGCACAGAGGCTCTTCTGCATTTTTGGTTAGTGGCAAAAGCCAAAACATCTCCTTGTGATGTCAATTTATGTCCAGTGGAAGAAAAGATTTTGGAGGATTTTTTTTTTTTTTTTTTTTTTTGCCATCTCAACCTCATCTTTGTTAGTGCATCTGCACTCCACCTGACCTTTCTTGGTTCTGTTTTTAATTCTCCTCATATACCAGCTTTTAGTGGAGACTGTGTGCTTTAAGTAACGAAGGTCAAATTTCTGAGCCCTTGTATGCTCACCCAATGATTTCTAGCCCTCTTTAATCCTTCCCTACACCAACCACTGCAGTAATGAGGGGCAAGGGGCGACTGAGGATTGAGGTCATGAGCTTTCAGTTTGTCGTTATATATTTCTCCGGTGCTTACGTAGAACAGCTCCTCTTAGTTTCCTAGAGGTGGGTAAAAAAAGAAAGGAGAAAAGGAAAGAAATCACTGTATCCCATTATATTGTATTGATATTGTTTAAATAGGTCTTTTCCAGCTGCATTGTGCATTTTTGTTAGCAAAGGGAAAGAGAAGGTCTTGTAAGTAGTATAGGGGATTGCATCTCATCTGAGTGTATACAAGGAATGCTGCCACTTGGCCACCCAGCGGAAGCCATGGTCTCTTGCCCAGAATAAAGTACAAGGGGAATTTCCTACTAACAAAAGAATCACTGAGCCTCCTGTTCTCCTTGAAGGCATTTCTTCTGCCTATCACCCCTCAGGATGTTCATGTCATTAAAAACAGTCTATCTTTAAATCTCTGCAAGTATGTATAAAGACAGAATTCTAAAGATATTGAATTACTAATCCAGGACTCATTAAACATATTTGTAATCATTCTACAGCCTTTATTGTAAAATAGGACAGATTTTAAACTATAAGCATGTTAGAGTCATTCTTAAAACTCTTAATGGAAACTAGCTGTTGAATTACAGACTTTGTTAGAAAGCTGTTATTATAGTTTTAGACTAGAATACTGAAGACTGCTGTTTTTGATGAAATGCCATGAAGGGATTTTTGACATTATTCATGCGACACTATAATAACATTTTCCCTCCTAGGGTAGACAAATGGGAGAAAGAAAGAAAAAAAACCCTTCACTCGTTTGTTCATATATTTGTTTCTTGATATATTTATTCATATGCATTCAACAAATATTTATTGAGCACCTATTATATGCCAGGTACTCTGTTAGACATTGGAGGTGCTCTGTCTACTGATGGCTATATCAGTACACATTGTTGAGTAATTATTCAAACATTGGAGGCATTCTTTTAAACTGGTCAATTATTAGTTTTTTTAAAATTCCTTTTTGCTATGTGATAAGTACACTACTTGGTTTCATGCATGTTGATAGCAGTCCCAAACTTTAAGGAGCTTACATTTTATGAGGGGTTGTGAGACATACATGGAGATCCATAATACAAGAGCACATGAGGCAAATAAACTATAATGGAGGTACAGCGAGAGCAAAGATGACTTTCAGCAGGAAAGGTATCTCGTGGGATCCCAGGGAAAATCACCAGAAGAAATGACATTTTAGGTAGACCTTGAGGGATCCTAACAGGTGGAGAGTAGCAGAGAATGACAAAGAGATTCTAGGAGGAGAGACTATCAAAAAAAAAAAAAAATCACCAAGTCTGAGCAGCACACATGGTGTAGAAAACCAGGTACTGAGATGTAAAACTCTGTAGACGATGAGCCTTGAACGTAAGGCCTAATGATTTGGACTGCATTCTCTAGGCATTATCAGAGATAATGTGATGAAATGGTGAATCTTCACTCTTGGGTTTCTTCAATCTCACAGGCTCTGGAGATTTTGTGGTGTTTGAGAAGTGGCAAAGAGAAACGTAGGCTTGCATCAGAAAATACAATCCAAGGCTTCATATCTGCTTTGCTTTTCAGTTTACTCATTTTTTTTTTTTTTTTGGTGTCAAGTCCTTTTCTATCTATTATGATTCTGAGTTCTATAACAGAGTGTCAAAATCCTACTAAAGCATTTGCATCAATGAGTGAACAATAGCAGAATATCATTCTTTTAAAACTTTTCCTAAAGCAAACACTTGTGCTTGCAGTGTACCAAAGCCTGTGCCATTATCTCTTCCAGAAGAGATAATAATCTTCAACCATGTTGGGCACGATTCTGAAACTCATAGGATTCTATAGGGTCGGGGGTGCAAGCAATTCAGCATTCCTATTAGGGGGATTCTGTGAAGACACTAAGTGCCTCCTGCAGCTGTGTTAGGAGAAGAGAACTCCCCCAAACTACTGGCACTGACACGTAACAGGAGGAAATAAAAATAGTGAGGTAGAAGCAGAGAGCAGGTGTCAAAGAGAAAACTAGATTGTAAAATCCCATTCCGTGTTATAACTTTCCAGATCATGTTCTGAAATGCTATAAGTTGAAGATGTTTGGGAAATTATTGTGTGTGTGTATGTGTGTGCATGAGGGTGCATTTAATAACACATTACGGTTCTAAATATTCAGCTTGTGCATATGTTAATTTCAAAAGTTGCATAAAATACAACATAAATACATAAATACATTCTTATAGAAATTCAATTCGATATGTATTGGGTAACAAGTCGAGGTCCTTTTTCCTGCTCTGAGGGTCTCTTACTACCCCCTTGTCTACTCTCCTCATAGGTCACAATTGCTATTGGGTTTGGGATTCTTTCAAATCTTTTTCTGTGTGCTCACACACACAGGCACATGCACGCACACACACACGTCTACAAACTCTTTTATCTTGTACATTCATATAGTATATGTTGTCCCACAGCTTCCTTTTTTGACAATATTCCATATAATACATATGGGTTTACCTTGTTCTTTTAAATTGCTACATAGGGCTAGAGAATATGGATTCCTATAATTATTAACCATTCCTTTATTGATGAGCATTTAGGAAGTTTCCATTTTTTTTCACCATTATAAACAATGCTGTAATGACCATCTTCCTAACTCTGTTTTTGTGCATGTGTGAGAGTATTTCCCCAAAGTGGATACCTAGAGGTGGACTTGCTAGGTAAAGAGCACTCATATAAAAGAAGACAGTTGTAGAACACATTTCCAATGTGTTTAGGTTAGACTTTTTTTTTTTTTAATCTTCATTCTTTGGCAAAGATTTGAATCCAGTTGAAATCCTAAATCCAGGTGTCTATCAAAATCACCCTCAAAGTTCTTGGTTTATTTCAGATAATGCTCAAAATCCACTCTAGAAGCAAAATACTGTTTGTGATGAGATATGCCAATCACATGTATTTAGATTTATATGTCGCCACTCCCTTTGCCAGTGCTGAGCACTGGAAAGGGCTTTACAAGGCACAGTATACCTTTATTAGATAAAATCACCCTGGGCTCGATAAAGTAGAGCATGGACTTCAAAGCTATATAAGACAGTTAGGTAGACATTTGTCTTTAGTAATATAGCTTATTCTGAGCTGTAGCCAAGTGACGGAAAAGCTTGAAATGAAAGCCCTTATTTGAACGTACACTATTTGTTTCTCTCTGGCATAGTTGTCAGCACTAATATTTTACATTTTATCTTTCTCAAATGGTCCAAACACAGTGCATTAAAATGGGTATGCAAGTATTAGGAAAATCAGATATTTACAAAGCTCATTTTTATTTTTTTACCCTCACAGAATAAATTATTCAGAGTGCCCAGTGTTCCTTAAAGTATGAATTTCCATACAATAGATTATAGGATCTTTCAACAAGCTGCCTCTGGTGTTGGAGGGAAGTAAGCCAAAAGTCTTGACTGAGTTTTGGGATTAAACTGATGGAAATATTCTCCAGAACCCAGCATGAGTGGAATGACTCCCTGTTCTGTTGGTCAGTGGCCTTTATGATATGGACATGGGAAAGAGGGTTGGGCATCTGGGCCACGCAGGTGGAAACAATTAAGATTCAAAATGGATTTTGAAAACTGATTTGCTTTTCTCTTTATTCGCCACATAAAAAGTAGTTCTAGGTTCCTAAAATCTCTCAACCACTCATTAAGTAAATGCATTTGTAGAATACTTGATGTTTTATTGCTTCTGATTTAAAATCTACCTTACATAACGTATGGAATATGTATATATATACATCTATAAACACACTTATATGGTCAAGTCTGTGTTTCACATCAAACATCTACTGTATGTTTCACTAGGGAGACAAGACCCATGTGTTTTGCAGAAGCTTTTAAAGCTGTTTCATTTATTTTATTAGCCTTTAATGAATGTAATTAGAACCCAAGTAATTAAATGCAATTGTGCTCAGTATGTTCCTGTTGTAAATTGCCCTAAACAATGTGCATCGTGTGAACAAATTTGTGGGATTAATCGAGGATAGATAATGTTTTTGGATAGTATTTCACACTAAACGGCCGCAGAGAGAAACAAAGAAGCTGGCGCAGTGTCATTAATCTTAGTCAACTGGCAGCTCTGGTGTAATTTGCATGACTTAGGCAGTGACACAGGATGAGGCTTGCTTGGGATGGGTGTTAGATCACTATGATACGTATGTATTTATTCCCCTTTAGTCTCCTGATTTATAAGCAGAAAGAAGTTTGCATGTGGAAACGGATAAAAACAACAGTGTTAATGGAAGGAGTTGTAGATTACCTGAATTATTACTGGCAATATACATGTTCTTTTGTTTTCATATTGAGTATTTCTGTTTTATGGTTGTTAAAGAGACATCTGTGAATCCCTGTCAAGACGGAAAAGAAAAAAAAAAAAGCAAATATATTGTGGCTGGGTTCGTTAGGTAGACATTTGTCCTAGCATGATATCAGTGGAAGAAGTTTGGCTTCTTTTTTTCTCCTTTCATATTTAATATATATTGATTCATTGCTTTAGGAACCTATCCCTTTGGGGAGAGACACTTTTGAATTGCACTATAGAAAACCTTCAAACTCCACTTATGAAAATATCATTTGGAAATAAGCACTTGGGAACATGATTGCAAATGCAAATGCTTTTTTTTCATCATAAGATGTAGACTGCAACTCTGAATTACAGAAACAATTAGATAAGACATTCTAAGAAAAGCACACAAATTGAGCTTCAAATGTCATAACAGATGACAAATAAAAGGTAAGTGAATTTGGAGAGTTTTGATCTGAAATGACTATGCCCTCATGACCTAACAGACATGCTAATCTCAGCTTGCACAAGTATATCTGACATTTATGAGCACTTGGGTTAGGCTATTGTGTTTGTTTTTTTTTTCTTCTGATCGAGATGAAGTTGCTCTCAAAAGTTACCTATAACATAGCCAAACAATTTTGAGGGCAGGATATAAAACTATATATCATCTTTGTAACACAGTGATTCATGCAAGCTTATATTTAAATATTTGCGAGGAAGAACTATGTACAAAAGGAAGAAATATGTGCACTCTAAAGTAAGAAAAGAATATTTGTCAAAGAACTACATCTCACAATACATTTTAGGTTGAACTTTGTATAGTCTTCTACACACAACTGTTTTATTTTGATACTACTTTCTTTCAATGTTTCAAAGATCATATAGTGGATTCTTCTGAGTTCAATTAAAAAATACATTTTAGTGAGTTTTACCCTCAGTAAATAAAGATTTATTTTGCCTTAGTAAATATACAGATTCGAATAAAAGTTCCCAAAGCACAGGAACGGAGTCTGTCTCCTTCTTTTTCTCTCTCTTAAATGTATACAGGCACTGTGAGATATGTGTGTGTGTCTGTGAAAATGTTTCATTTTATGTCCTTATTTCAGAAACATTTAAACAACAAAAATAATTAACAATTCATGAGTATAGCTGACTCCTATTAATATGCCATTGACCTGCACACCCCTTTTCAACATTTAAAGACTTAGGACACCAGTATCTATTATGAGGTCAGGCCTATGGATACAGTAGTAAAATGAGTCATATTTAATATAGTGCTAGAAATTACTGTGTTAATGCAAAAACTGGCATGGCAGCATAGCTATATTCAAAATAATATAGGACATTATAAAGTCTTAATATTATACAAATCACTTGGAATGAGAAGAAACAAAAAACCAGCTTAATGTTGAAGTCGTGTGTATTGTTCCAGAATGATTGGGCATTAGGATGAGGTGGAGGGAAATGTTTTCTATACAGTTAACTCTTTTCTTCCATAAATGTTACAGTCACCTAAAGACCATTTGATTTGATAGATCAAAGGGCGATCTTTCCAACCCTTGTAGAAATCTTTTCTAAAAAAGAATATAAAGTGGTAGCTCTTGAGCTGGGCATCATAACTGATCATCATATGATTCAGTCAATGTGTTGCCTGAGTGATCACCACCATTTCTACATACTCTCTTGTCCCAGTCAAAAATACACGTGTGGCAGAAGTAATTTGTCCAGAGTACTCAGAAGAATTTCTATTCAGTTGTGCAGAGTAAATGAAAGTCATTTACTGAAAGTCTTTGCCTGGTATTATTTTGGTATGCGGCCCAAGACATGATTAGAGGCACCTGTACTTGCCAGATACACCATTAATTGCTATGTCAAGTCTTCAATGAAATCATGATTGATGCTTCAAGGTTGCAGAATCTGACTTCCCTTAGAGCATTCAGTATCTTTTTTTGTACATGTTATAACATTCAACTTTATAGTTTATACAGTATTGTATCTATTATCGACTTAAATATTATTCACAGATTGTTATATTCTTACAACTTACAAGGTGCTTCTAAAATTAAACCCAAAGGCTTACCCATGGAATATAGACAGTTAGAAGGAAAAAGTTATTTAAATAAAGTCGGAGTTGCATCTACATTAAGACTCTTGTTAAAGAAACAGAAATTTGATACAATTAAACTTATTAAAGTATCTGTACTATAAAATTCCTATTAAGACATGGAGAATAAGAGATAAGCCCATAAGATTTCAAACATTATAAACACATAGGTTTGGTTGGTAAGAGAGATCACATTTTAAAAAGAAATACAGGAAATAATTGCTCTGGAATCTACATAAATTTTTTATTTTGGAATTCTACTTTTTATTACTGGTGTTCTCTATAACTCAAACTTCATTACATTTCATGTTCCTATATACCAAATGGATAAAAATTACTTCAAAAGAGTTTAGAAACATGCATATGAGAAAGGAAATACATTTCTAGAGGCCAAGGTTCAATGAAAATGTGGTAGTCTTAGTTAAGGATCCTTGGGTGGAAACTCTTAAAGCACCGTACTTGCTGATACATGGTGGAAAGTGCCTTGCATGGTGTCCAAGACTGAAGTTCAAATACTTGCTTTACTGCATACAAGATGTGTAATTATAGGCCATTTGTTTAGATGTTCTTATCCCTCACAAAGAAATGATATGACTGACTCTAAACCAGTGTCTGTGCAGAGCTCCTTAGCTGGACTCAGAGCCTAGGACTGAGATGCTGTGCATGCCAGAGTTGTGTTACTTCCCCCCTTCCCCCCAACATACCAATTGCATCTAGACCTTGACCTGAACACTCTGTTAGCAGGGATAGAGTCTCTTTGGTGATAAGCAGAGATAAGCATGTAACAGCTTAATCTATGGAAGTTTATCAGCTTTGAGTAAGTGTTCAGAATAGCTCTTCTCCACATGGTTATTCAGGGACCCAGGTTCCTTTTACCTCATGGCTCTATCATCTCCAAGGTCCTCATTACCATCTGAAACTGACTGGCAGAAAGGGAAAGAGCATGAAGGATCACATTGGAGGGGAGGTTATTATAAGTGAAGCCTCAATGTGACACATATCCCTTCTGCTCAAATTCTGCAGGCAAGAATTTCATCATGGGACCAAATTCTAACCTTGAGGGGTGCTGTGAGATGTTGTCTATGTGCTTGAAGAAACATGAAATGGATGTTAATGGATAGCAGTGGTCCCCACACCAAGCAATAACCCTCTTCCTACATGTCTACATACTTGCATTTATAAATTTATACAGAGGTCAAATAGTCCTTTGAATGAAAAAGAATCCTGGATCTTTTATTCTCAAGTAAGCTTTAAGATGATTAAGAATGTATTTAACAAACCGTGGAGCCTCAGATCAAGACTGTATTCTGGGTTGAAAAATGCACTCTCTCAGAGAAAACCTTTGTGAGGAGTTCAGATCTGGAAGCCACAAGTTCTTGCTGTGAACTCTCTGTTACAGGTCTTAACTGGAGCACCTCCCTCCATTTCTACCTATTCAGCCCTTGTCCCGTGGCAAGGTTGTGACACCAGTTGGGTGGGTCTGGGTGGGTTTTGATATCAGGCATAAACTGTTGAGATTTAGATACCCTATAGACCTCTTGATGTAAAGTGTGTGGGGAACAGATTCAGGGGTCTTGTAATTAAGAGTATTAATGTGCATTAGCATCATTTGAAACCACACACCAGTAAGTGTTGAGTACACATGTTAACCTCATTAACCATTAAGTAACAGCCAAAGTATAAACATATAACAGATTATTTGCAATACTGGTCTTTTAGTAACATAAGATTTCTAAAATGTGGTTAAGTAATAGGCCCTGGAAAATAACAATTAGTATTCATTAAATAATCATTAAGCACCCTTCAAGTTCTGTCATTTTTTGAGCTATAAGACCCTTAAGAATTTACAGTGAGATTTGAGAGTTCGGATGAAGTACTGGGCAGGAGCATCATCAAATTGCATCCTAAGACAGTCCTGTGTCAGGTGAAGTGAAGACAGATTGGGAGGAGATAGGGTGGTGGTAGACAGGAGAGTAGCCCAGTGGTGCTGGCCAGAGGCAGAAACATCGAATCTGAGTCCCTTCAGGTTGGATTTCTGGCAGGAGATTTGCACAGAGAAGTGAGAGCAAAGACAGGATCAGGCACACAAGGCAGGGTCAGGGTTGTAGTAGCACCAGGGAGAGCTCCCCTAGTCTTTGTGATCCTTGGAAGGCAGGAAACAAGTTCTTTCCATTTATCCCAGGCCTTCTCCTGTTCGGTCCACCCTTTCACAAACCATGTAGTTGTTTAAGTGCCAAGGTCAGTCAAGGAAGTTCCTGATCAACGAGGAAGAAGACTGCATTTTCATGAAGTCAGGAACACTTAGGATCTGGTGAAATCAAGGCCATATCGTTTCCATGGACCTGAGCTTAGATTTGGACCTGGATGAGCTCCATGAGAAATGATGGCTGTGTTTTCTTAGCCCCAGTATCTTCCTGGATCCTGAACAGGGATCCCAGCAACATAAACACTGACAAACGCTGCTTTCTCTTTTCCTTGTTTTGTGCTCTGTGGTGCAAGTGGGCCTCTGGGAGCTCGAAGATACTAACTGCAGACAGGATCAGAGGCTTACATTACAGGCTTCCTCACCTTAAATGAAGGCAAATTTAGAACATATTTTCGTAGAAAGAGTAGGATTTTAGTCTGCTTTTAGTCCCAGCTGATACAGAGGAAACTTATTTGATCTATAATTCAGTTGAATGATTCTTTCCTATAATGTTTCTGAGTCCCTTACCACCAGTGGGGGCGGGGAGCAGCAGTGATGGAGGAACCCACCTGCCTTCTTACCAACTTCTAGAAAATAAGTAGCTCCCTTTGTGGCTCCCTTTGTGATACTGCCCCCACCTTGATTTTCCTGGCATTAAAAGGGGATTTCTCTCCCACTTCCTCCCATCTGTATGGGAGAGGCAGTAAGAGACAGCCCCCAATGATTGTGTGGCAGCCATTGCTTACTGAGGGATGGTCTTAAGTAGGGAGTTCCTATTTTCAGGCCTAACTAAATTTTTACAGACTGTAGGCCTGCCTGCCTTTCATATAGGACTAGAGCACTATTGTTAGGTCAATAAAGTATTTCAGCAGCTTGAAGAAATCATTTTTGTTGTTTGGGTAGAGGAGGGGTTCTCCCTCAAAGTTGGTTCCTCCAAATTTGCAGAAGCTTGTCAGTAACAGAAGGCTGTTTGACCGCCAGCAACCTTCTTCCTTGCAACTTTCTCTTATCTGAACTTGTATAACACACACACTCCTGATTTTCCCCTTACCATGCAGGACACTCTACCTCGGTTTATTTCAAGCATATGCTCTTCCTACTGGACCATTAGAGTTTGAAATTTCTCAAAACTGACTCTAATGTTTTCCTGTTGTTGTTTTTTTTTTAATTATTCCTTTCTGTTCTTATCCACTTCTCTACCCCAGCATGGCACCAAATGCTTTGTAATAATCAAATGTCTCCCATATTTTTATCTCTAGCTCAGACTGGGTTCTTGGTTCACAATCTATATCTCAAACTCTCTCTTCTGCTTTCCTAAGCAGATGCATTGAAAGTGCCTGAAACTCAAGGCATGTGAGACAATTCAGACACCAGCCCTCTTCTTGGGACTCTTCCTTCTCCTGTGTTTCTCATTTCAGGGACCCTTTAACCAGTGGGCATAACCAATGAAGGTCATCCTTCATGCCTCGATTTCTCTTGCCCTTCTTATCCAGTTCATCTCCAAGTTCTGTCAATGACCTCTTGACTTTTTCTCAGATCCCTCACTTCATTCCCTCTCTGTTGTTAGAGCCCTACCCTCGTAGTTCTGATATGTACTCCGCCAGCCTACACTCCCACCCCCAAATCTTATATAATTATTTTTCCACTACATAGCCTGAGTGGATGACACATCTTCTTGACTCCACTCTGCTCAAAACCGTTTGGTGGTTTTTCCCTGTTCTTGGGACAAAGACCAACATCCCTAACAGGTATTATCAGGCTGTGTGTGATCTGGGGACAACCCCTGCTTCCTGCCTCATCTCGTCTTGTAGCATAGCACATGGCTCCTTTCTTGTTGCATACAACCCACAATGTCTTTCCTGCTACTTATGTAGCTCCATCCTTCCCCTTGCCTAAGAATGTTCTTAAACTGAGGATTCTTTTGTGCCTATCACTGTTTGCCTTAATATTTCCTATTGACTCCTAACACCCCTTTTGTGACAGCCCAGTGCCAGCACAGTCTCTCTACCTTGCTGTTCTCTGATGACAGATACCATATCGATTTGGTTCATGACTATATTTCTAGGAAGGATGAAGTAGGGTGAGAGGCATGCAGCAGTTGCTCAATGCATGCCTGACTTGAGAGAATGAGAGGCTTTTGTCCAGGATGATCTTTGTCAGTTTGTAAAATCCTGTAGATCAAAACGGTAATTTTTCTCTTCAAAACATCTGTATCTTTTACTTATTCTCTTCCCCAGAATCATCTTTATTATATTTTCTTTTCACTGCTTCAGTATCTTAAAAAATTTTTTTTCCTGATTGAGAATTAGGGATATCAAAAGAAAAATCTCAGAACTTTCCTTCAGTTGGTGCATGGATACACATGTACCTTAGTGTCTTCATTCAGCATCATCCCTTACATTTTATTTATCTCACCAAGGCTTTCCCATCAGTTATTATTTCACAGTTTTCGGAAACATCTTCCAACAGAAGTTCTTTTTGAGTCAGTCTTCACAAGACACGATAGCTCTCATCTTTCACCCATGGCACACTTCTTAGATTCATTTCACTGCGTCTAACACATTTACTCCTACAACAAGCTGTGTGGGATTATCAGAGATAGTCACTTAAGCAAGTAAATCTCTGACTAGTCATTTTGTGCCCAACACCTTGAATAACTATTTTTGAAAGGCTGAAGGCGTGTGGTGCTTGGTGACAGAATTTTCAGTTTTATGTTAGACCATGCCAGGCAGCAGATGGCATGGGTCATCAGAAAATTTATCTTTGATTCTGTTTCATTGTTTGCTAATATCAGCATAATATTTGTGAAATGGCTCACCATTATGCTCATTTTTTCTGTTTCCTTGTTTAAAAATCTGTAAAGCCCTGTGATGCTGACACAGAGCAATAATTCTTTTCACATTTTATTGGTACAATCCCTACTCTCAGTTTATTATTATTATTTTTACCTGTCGAGGCTTTGGAGAGCATATCTGCAAAGAAATTACCTTGTACTAGATGTCTGTCTGTATATCTGTTTATCCATCCATCCATCCATCCATCCATCCAACCATCTATCCATCCTTTATCATCTAATATCTTTTCTGTCTTCTTCTTCCCTGACATTCATTTAGTGTAATCTTGTTTCTTACTTCATATAGTTTCCCTGGAGTTGGCTCAGTTCTTAGAGTGGGCATATGGTGTAAAGGAATCAAATAATAGATTTCATGCCCTTGACCACAGAGATTGATTCAAGGAGGTTATAAAGCTCAATGTAGAACAATAATGTTTAGGTTCAGAATTTTTGTATTTTAAAACTGTTGGGGAAAAAAGTGTTGTGTGTGTGTGTGTGTGTGTGTGTGTGTGTGTGTAGGTACGTGTGTTAAGAAACAGTGCTGAGAGGAGAGAATTTGAGCCTGAGAACTGCTAAAGCCACATTATCACCACAGCTGAAGAGTTGTATTGCCTGGTGATGCAACCCAAAAAGAAAGAGGCAGAACCAGGTGGTGGTATGAATCTTGAGTCCTGATTTCAACATTTGAGGTCCTGGATCCAGTTGCGCCTGAACCAGCTTTACTTCTGGACTTCTTGATATATGTCTCTATTTCATTTTTAGGGTAAGCCAATTTGAGTTTTTCCCCCATTGTAACCAAAAGTGTCCTGGCTAATATATTTCCTTTTCATCAGGCCAAAGTGGTTGCTACCCTAAAGATCCTGAGAGAGAAAACACATTCTAGCTGTCAAATTTACCATAAGAGGTAGCAAGTTTCCTAGAAGTGTCTAGATCCAGGCATGTGTTTGACAGTGATGCTGACCCCAGGATGGCAAACATCAGATCAACCTGACACACAGGATGGCCCTTTAGGGCTCCATCAATTCCTGAAGATCTATGATACCAAAATCTGGACTGTTACATTCTTCTATATTAAAGTGAAGTATCTTGATGGCTGGCTTTTGAAGATTATTATGGAATAGAAACCTAAAGTTTTTGGTATCTGAAGGTGTCCTTGGAGTTTTGGATTTATTTCTCCTAGTATTATTTCAACACATGATTATCCTTCTTTCAGTGGACTTCTTGCCCTTTGCCTGGACAGTTTGAAGCATCACGATCTCATCTAGGTGTCACCAGTACTCTTGAGCTCTCTGAGAGGTTTGAGATGGTGCAGCTGAATCCATGAATGGCCCCTAGGTTTTGTAAAACACTGCTCACATGGCCACATTTTCTTAAAAGGAATTTTAGATCTTAAAAGGTATAACATTATAGCCCTTTCATTTACCATTCAGAAAACATTTCTTTTCGTTCAGAGTTTACAAGTCTTATGAGCTCAATGAAGGACATTTTCATCTAAAATTAAGAATTGACATTTATAATCCCTTTACTTAGAGATATCCACTATCAAAAATTTTTGCACATTTTAATCTTATTTTCAGTATGAAAACATTCATATTTTATAATACATGTAGTTGGTCCTGCTTTTCTTACACTGAACATTTTATTAAATATTTTCCCACCTCTCTACCAGCTATTCAGAATTGTAATGACTGTACAATTCCCCCCTCTTTGTGTGTTCCACATGTGTTTGGCTATTACCCCATTGCGCTCTGTTAGCTCTCAACTAATTTTGTTGAAGTGGTGGTTGTCCACCTTAGGTTCAGAATCACTGTTTTCACATAATTAAGTTTGTGCTCAGAATTTTAGGAAAAAAATGTGTGTATTGTTTAAGAATTGCTTTCCTTCACACTCATTTGTTATTCATTTATGTGTTTGTAATTGTTGAGTGCCTACTATGGGCATGGCATCTTCTTCTTAGACATTTTTTACAGATCATGAAAATTATGCTTTGGAACATTTGTTTAATGATAGCTAACTTTCACACTTGCAAAATTACAAAAAGCTGTGTAAAGATTCAAGGGTCTTTGAAGCCATCTTTGGTTCCACTTACTTGTCATTATTTAATCAGAAAAGAGCCTTATTGGGACACATGTGGTGTAAATAGTTCAAAAGATATTTGGATGTTTTCATGACAGAGGATTTTCTTACATTTCAGTCCTTAAAATGTTGCATTTTATTTTTCCACAGCTATGTGCTTTTTTTTTTGAAGGTGGTATGTCATTTTTTTTTTCAACCAGAAATTAGCCCTATTTTTTTTTCTCTTTCCACAGGAAATTTTTCTTTTATATGGAATTCTTCTGGTTTGCAGTACTGTGTGTTTGTAAAAGAAATATGTGTGTCTTTAAAGTTCCATCACACAAGAGAGAACTTGTTTCTTCTACTGACTTGAATGGAATTGGACTTTAAAAGAACAGGGCTCTACGTACTACAACTTAGAATTCTTAAAACACTGAATGAAAGGAAAGTCCTGCTTATCCTACGAAATGTTTGCTGAAGAGGCTCAACCAGGGACAGAAAGATAGTGACAGAAAAACATTTGAACTCAGCTAAACACCTTTCGAGCAGTCCTGCATTTATCAGAGGTAGGTGAAACTCGGTTGATTTCATTTCCTAGGGGGCTTTATTACCTCTTCACTCCGAGCATAAATTATTCTGAATTTTCATTTCAGGTTTGGGGGTTGATACATTCTCAGACTAAAATCAACATTTCTCTCTTCTAAAACGTCTCTTTTGCATACTATTTAGAGACTCATGAATTACAGATGTAAAACTGAAAAATAAAAGGTGAGACAAACTCCTTAATACCCCAAGAGAATTTTTGACTACTTTGAGATTTTGCCGTGAAGAACTTGCAGCTTTTTCATCTAGTGTCACTGGGATGAAACGGACCTGAAAACCCGACTGCACGGTGGCTGAATTAACATTCAGTAATAGACGGGAAGGAGAGATTTTCTCACTTTCCTTCTTTTCTTTTAAACTTCTCCCCTGCATCTACTATGCGCTACTTAGAACAGATCCACTTACAGCCCGTGAGGGGCCATCCCTATACCCCACCTCACTTCTGGTCTCAGGAGCTCTCACCCGGTCCCTCTTTGAAAATAATACCTCCCTATGTATTCATTTAGAAGCTGAGTTTTGCCCTTGATGTTACATTTTATATTGATTATCAATTAACTTTTAGGTTTTAGTTAAGCTTAAGTACTTTTTATACATAGCGAATATGGCACACACTGAAATTTTTAATAGAAGCTTCCCTGAGGGCAGCATTTCTATTCAATTGCAGTATATCATATGAGCCTTTTATGGCATCTTCAGTTTGTGGACAAGTATATCCAATATGATTTGTCCAACTTTATTTATTATGCCATAAAGTTTACTTTCAACATTTAAAATGCTCTTCTTGATATCTAGGTATTTAGTGCTGGATATCATACTATCATTGAAGAATCAAAAGTTATGGAATAGGAATTAGCTTTGGGTTCTGTGTTAGCAGATGTGTACTTTCACCACTGGCTGGCTTTATGACTGTGTTCAAATCAATTAATCACACTGTGTCTAATATTATTTGAACATGAGGTAATATTATTCTATCTTTATAGAGACCTTGAGCCTTTCCTTAGGATCTTTATAGAGTCTTACTGATGGCTACTCCAAATTTATGCCTACTGTACATTTTTGAAGTTTTGGTCTATGCAGTACTCTAGTTTTCTGATCTAAAATTAGTGGCAACTCAATGTGGGAATATTTTTCCATCTGCTAGCTGTGCCTCTTAACAGTGATAGAAGTAATAACTAGTAAACAACTAATTGTAAGTAACTTATCAAGCCACATTGCTCTTGAGTCATAAAGCCAGGAATCAGATACCAACTGTCGGACTCCAGAGTCCAAATTCTTTATCTATCATCTATATTAGAAATATATCAAGTATATCCATTCACTTATAATTCTTAATGGATTTTTTTTTTACTTAACTGTTTCCAAAAAGGAGTTGATACAGCTTTCCATAAAACATCAACACACAAGACAGGTAAAAATTAGGATAAAACAAGGAGTCATAAACTTAGAAAAATGGAGGTGCAGTTATCATAACTAAAAACTAAAACCTGCACTGCACTGATTACTACAATATTAACAGGAATTTAGGGAAGCTCTTTACAGACAAGGCACAAAAAGTAAAATGTGAGGGGTTATACGGCTTTCATTTAATAAAAGAAAATATCTACCCATTCCTCAGTAGAAGCAATCTTTGTTCTGATACTAAATTCCAACGATTTATAACATGAATCTTTTCTTCTCTTCTTTATTTGTTCATCCAGTAACTATTTATTGAATGCCTTTTATGGCTTCAGTATTCTGCTTGTCACTGGGGACTCAGTGGTGAGCAAAGTAGCTTACTGCCCTCATGGAGATTGGAGGAGATGGCCACTAGTGTGTTATTATAA
Organism: Canis lupus familiaris; assembly: GCF_011100685.1. Lineage (NCBI taxonomy): Eukaryota > Metazoa > Chordata > Mammalia > Carnivora > Canidae > Canis > Canis lupus. The sequence continues at coordinate 4,356,478 of NC_049251.1, read as the reverse complement.
AGCAAGATCATTGTTATGTGGAAAGGAGTACAATTCTATGAAAGCACGTAACAAAAGAGTATGACTTCAACTTGGGGTTTAGAAGACATTTCCCTGAAGAAATGATATTAGAGCTGAGATCTAAGCTATTTAGATCCTTGCCTGTCAAGTTGCCCATAGACCAACAATACTGGCACCAGATAGGAGCTTCTAAGAGATGCAGAGTTTCAGGCCCCCGCTTGGACCTACTGACTTACCATCTGCTTCTGTTTTAACAAGATCTACCAGGTATTTCCTTTGAACATTAAAGTTTGAGAGGCACTGATCTAGGGGGAGAGGTGAGGTGGGACAGAGGGAACAACGTGTTCAAAGGCTCAGGGGTAGGAAGGAGGATTGAGGAAAACTAAAATACAGGCAAGGTGGCTGCAGTCACCTACAGAAGGAGGGGGGCTTGGCAGGAGAACATAGTGGAGATCTAAGCATGCTGGGGCCTCCTATGCAAAGCTTTGTAGGCCAGAGAGACATGAGATCTTTGAAGATTTCTAAGCAGAGGAAGAAAATAATCAGATTTGCATTTGGAAAACATCACCCCACAATGCAGATGGGAGGGTATTTGGAATGGAAGCAGAGCACCATTTCGGTGTCTACTAAAAGATGATGGTATGGAGATGGTGAGAAGGAGAGAGAGATTTGAGAGATGTGTCATGGGTTAAATTAATTGGCTTTGTTTTAGTTTTAATATGAGGGAGAAGGTGAACGAGAGATAAAGATTACTCTCAAATTTCAAACCTGCCCTTTATGGGTGGATAAAGATATTGAGATAGAGGATCCCTGAAGACAACCAGATTTGGAGGGGAAATAATCCATTGGGTCTTAGACATGCTGAATTGCAGGTGTTATTGAGGCAGGGGAGATATCAAAGAAGTTGTTAAAAAAGTGGGTTCTGACTGGTCTGGACTAGAGATATACATTTTAGGAAGATGCAAATGCAAAAATGCTTTTCATCATACTATCTCTTGTATTGAATTCCAATAACACTTGCTAATTTAATGAAAAATTTTTTAAAAATTAGAGTTATTTATTTATTTTTAGAGAGAGAGTGTGAGCGTGAACAGAGGGGAGGAGCAAAAGGAGAGGGAGAGAGAGAATTTCAACCAGACTCATGCTAGCATGGAGCCCAACATGGGCTTGATCTCACAACCCTGAGATCATGACCTGAGCTGAAATCAAGAGTTGGGCCCTTAACCGACTGAGCCACCCAGGCACCCCTTAATGAAAACATTTTTATAGAGTGTCAGGTTAACAAAGTCCAGCTCCACTGTTTTCTATTGTTTGAAGTAGATTCTGGAATAGAATTGAGATAATCTGAGAGAAATAGTCAATACAGTTTTTTAGACTTTCTCAAATATTGTCTTGATCATGCTTTGGCAGAAGTTGGATGGAACTCATTTAAAAATTGAATTCCAGGTGCCTTAAGCACGAATATTTTATGTTGCCAATTGCTAGTTCATAAGAGGCCCACAATAATATTTGAATTGCTGATTATTGAAGTGAGAGCTGTATATTGTAGATATCTGACTTGCAGGTGGTAAAGCTGGTATTCTATTATGAAAATTAATGAGCCTGATAAACCTTCTCATTCAAATATAGTGTCATCCTACCTCTTTGCAGAGAAGAGCTGCAGAGGTACATCTGAGCTGTGCTAAAGCTAATCTCTAAAATAGCTTTGATTCTGCTCAAATACATGGACAAATATAAGTAGTGTGGAAGCTATAATTTGAGTAGAATATTTAAGTGTAGATTTTATCAATCGACTGAATGAGCCATAAAAATATAAATGTGACTTTTATAGAAAAGGTTTACTGGCTGCAAAATATATACACAAGAGGCTTAATAAATTAACCCATTGCATAGAGGGAGGAGCTAAACCCAGGGGTAATTATAAAAATTTCTAATAACTGGTATGGTAGGGGCACGAACCAATAAGAAAAGACATCATTTGTATTGCTGAAGTTGTGCGCTGGAGAACCTGTTGGTAGGCATTTCTTGAATTAGTGTGGGGGGTGTGGGAGGGGTGTTCTGGGAATGAGAAACCAGGGTGGTAGAAACATGGTTGGTCCTCAGGGAATAAGAACAGTTAGTGGTTTGTGACTATGAATAGCAGTATTTCATTATTTTAACAGCCAGCATAGCCAGTTCTGTTACCTCCCAGCTCAATACCAGCCTTGCCTGAAATTATGCATTTGAATAGGAAGAAATGAAACCAGCAATCTTTGATTTGAGCTTGGTTAATATTTTATTATTATTATTATTATTATTATTATTATTATTAGCAGTGATTAACCAATAGGTTTATCTGCTTTTTAAGCCATTCCTAAGAAGCAATGTCGAGGGTAATGGAAGAAATGGCTAGTCTTCATTGTCTTTGGCAGGAGGGCAATAATGTGACACACCCTAATGGAATTTTTTATTTGGAAGTAAGAAAGGAGGGGAAGAGGTGAAATACAGACCAGTTGTGCACCATTATACTTAGAATATGGTCTTTCAAATGCCTGTTCCAATTGCCTTTGATTCTCGAAGGGTTTTATGGTCCAAGTTCTGAGAAAGCATTGAGTCAGGGCTCTTAGCTGAGATTATATGATTTAGAGGATGAGGCGGCACAGCTTGAAATAATCCTGCTGTGGTAAGCTTATTTTCCTGACCACTTACTATTCTGGGACTAAAAGAATAAGAGTCAAATAAGTGAGAAAGAACGATTAGCTGAGTTCAGGTACTGGAAGAAGTCTGGGTTTCTCTTCCCCGATGCTGATGTGCTTCCTTCTCAGACCCCACACTCCTTTCTACCTTCTCTGTCCATCTTTCCACCTATATTCTGTGTTCTTGATTATGTTTCCCATATTGTATTGTGACTTCAGTTCATCTTCTGAAATACACTTTATCTTTAATAATTAAAATAATCTCTGATTATTTCTCCTGAGTGATAAAAGTGATAAAAGAGTTAAAGCTTAGTTTCATCACTCATGAACCTGGCCTGGGCCTTGATCAATCTGACCACTATCAACCAAGCCACTTTTCCTAGACTCCTTAATACTCTTAATGACTACTTTGCCACTTCTACGTTTGGGAGAAAATCTGTTGTAAATGATACCATGACATTTTGTCCCACTCTTTAAACATTACTTTAATGACAGACTTTGAAGATTATGCTTGTAGAAAATGTAGCTTTCTCTGAAATAGCCAGATTCATCGACTCTGAAAACTTGATTTGACTGATTTATAACCAAAAATATACTAAATTATGATTCCTAGAAGCATATGTTGGTAAATAGAATAACATATGATTAGCACATAAATTGTAGTTTAGTGTTTTTCTTTTGTTTATTTGATGAGTGGTGTGGATTCCCTGAAGAAGGACAATGTCAGGGAAGAGGTTTAAAAAGAAAACAGGATCTTATGTTGCACTGAAAAAGATTTATTATAGGAGTTTGGCTCTACTTTGGTCTCCAGTCCATCTTATGCTCAGTAATAGATAATAATGGTCATACTTATGAGCACTTATATGCACTTTTATCATAATGCCAAATTAATCAATGTTTCAATGTTAAAATCATCAGTATTAAAATAACCTCATCATTTTCATTTCAAACGTCAAGGTTTTAAGATAATTTGTTTGTAACTGAGACTCTTTTTTGTGTTCCCCTAATAAAAAAACCTTAAATAAAGAAATATCTCTGTTTCTTGAGAACCAAGAGAGGAAATGAGCATACATGTCAAACTTAAATGTGGAAGGATTATTTCAATTCTATAGCATTCAAAAGGAAAGTATGACCTTCAGATAATCTCAAAGTTGAGCTAAATTTCATCTTCATCCCAGAAAGAATGGACATAGTCCTAAAAATTCCTCTGTTTAGTAAATACCCACGGGACATTTATCGCTGATTTCATGGAGAGGTGGCTTTAAGAGAGCCAAATAGTTTAGCGTGGCCTTAGAGAAAACAAAGATCTCATTCAGTCCAAGGCATTACAGTATCAAAAGTGTGTAATTACCTTCAGTAGGATGTTATGCATTATTTCTTGTACTGTTGGAAACATTTGAGATATAGGCTAATTTATCGCATCCTCAACTCTTGTCAGCTTTATAAAATTCTGTTGTTTCACTTTCCGGATAATTTTTCCTTATAAAACTTTCTTTCTTTTGTCTCCTAATAAATATGCCCTTTCTAAATCTTTTTTCTTTGAAAATGAAAAGACTAAAAGGACTACTTTTGTAATTAAAAGTCATTTAAAAATAACCTCAGAAGATTGTTTCTAGATATCAAAACATCTTTATGGTCCCATTTCTATGGCAAGAAAGACAAGCAACTCGGATCCTGTACATTTTACTGTAGTCTACATTAATTACCTTCTATTAAAAAATGACAAAGACCTTTTTGAAAGGGAATCTGGCACTCTTTCTACAGAAATGATGGCAGACACCCTACTTTGCTGATTTCTTGACACTTCTAATTACCTGTATTCATTTGAAATCGTTTCCTTTGTAGAGAGTTATTGGCATGATTTTCTGAGAACAAGAGGAAAATGGAAAACATTTTAGCAAGTTAAGGAAAAAAAATCAACAGTATCATTGTTTGCCGCTTTTGTTGAAACTACCTACACGAGTCATTTGAGGGACGTGAAGGTAAATGAAAGGTTATACTTTGCCCTGCACGTTGTTGCTGGTATTTGTTATGTCAATAACTGTAGAAGGTTGTCAGGAAACTGGAGAGATAAAGGTCAATAGCAATGACAAATATATCATTGTATGTGTTTGAATATGCAATATCAGCCTAATCGGCCAGTGAAGGCTTTCACACCCTGGAAATATCAATCAGGTGCTATATGAAACCCACCCATTGTTCTCTAGTCCCCTAGAATGTAATGGGGAGATCCAAAGATTGAAAACCCATCAGAGGTTTCTTTGGGAGGTAGTATCAAAGTCATTGCTGAATACACACAGAAATGCTCTTATTTCTTTTAAAGATGGGATTTAAATGCATACTAAAAGTTATTTGGTTTCTCAGATTGCTTCACTGGTGGGGAAATAAAACATTTTTCCTTTCACCAAAACAGGAATACTCAATTCAGTTTTGTATACCATTGCAGTGAGGTCGGTGCCAGAGATTTTCAGTGATATAAGCAAAATTAAATATTAACTATGTCTTTCATACAATCTTGACAAAAATTTAGTTGGGCTAATGGTGAACCTTTATGGCAAGTTCTCCCTCCTGTTGATTTTGACATGTTAGAAAGTGTGGTCATTTGTATTCGAAATAAATTATTTACAAATGAAATGCACAATAGGTTACTTAAACTGCATCTCTACTAAGAACAGACTTGTTAAAATGCATTTCGTTGGAGCCAAACCAAAGTATTCAGATTCAGTAGACAAACGCATCTCTCTTCCTTTTTAGTGAATTGTGCTAAAGAATTCACTTAGAACCTTTTGGGAAATGAAAAGTAAAAATAAAATAGCAAGAGATCTTTTAAATGAATGTGCTTCAACTTGGTCTTGAAGAACACCTGCAGGACATAAAGGCAGTGTGTTTGAAACACGGGGGGATCATATTTTATGGATATTACTTTTAATTTTTGCATCTGCTGATACTCTCCATTAATATATTTTGAAAACTCTTCCTGAGACGTTCTGCATTTTCTTGGATCTTGTGACCCCTTTCCCAAATGTTGACCCAACGCATTAGCTATCCTTCCCAAATGCACATGCGAACCACAAGGGAGGAGGAGTGAAAGAGATCTGCTCTTGAAGAGTGCACAGAGTGACAGGCAAAAGAACAGTAAACTCAGCCGCACCCTGAGGTGACAGACTAAGAGAAAAGGCTGGAGGGGACAGAGAGGGCCTGAAGGGGAAAAGAAATAGAAAGAGAGGTAGAAACGATTTAGGGAGGGGAAAAGACAGAAAGGCATTATGAAGGCAAAATATAAAAATAACACAATAAATATAATTGTTACATAGAAGTAAGATTTACTGAACCTTGGAAGGAGGGAGAGAGAGAGAGAGAGAGAGAGATGTAGATTGTAGAGGTTGAGAGAAAAGTGGGATAACATTCAGAAAGCTGATCAGAAGAGAAAGTCCTAGACAGAGGGAAAGGGAAACAGAAGCTAGCCAAGTCCCTGAGATTTTGCAGCCAAGGTGTAGGTTCACTCAAGGGACAATGGATCCAAGGCTCCAGACTCACCTGTTCTCTGCACAGGCCACATGTCAGTGAACCTGCTGGAAGGCTGTGCCTCCCGTCTGGTGCAGTGAATCTACAATGAGCTGTACGTTTCCCTTTCACTTTTAAATATGCTAGAGAATTCATTATGGAGATTTTACAGAGAGTTGTATTTTTAAAGTTTAAATTATTTCCAGGGAAATAATAATTTTAAAAGTCCTCAAGCAAAAAACCATAAATGAGTTAAGTCGGACATGTTGAGATTGGGTTATTTTATCTTTCACTGGTTTCCTTTTGTATTTAGTTAGTCTTTGATTACATTTCTGACCTTAGATAAGACTCCTATGTAAGTAAACAGTCTGGCTAAATCCACCATGTGCCCAATGACAGCTATGGTACTGTCCCCAAGGTCTTATTTATTTTGCTTTTTATTTTTATTTTTATTTTTATTTTTTTGTAAATTGAAATGATCTAAACAGAAGTAGACCTTTACTTTTGTCTTCTTACTTGAAGGTGAAATTTGCTTCATGCAGGTGACCAAAAAGGTTAAGACAAAATAAAAGGGCTCATGTGCACTAGATATCTGTTAAATAGAGTTAACTTCTCTTTGTAATTTCAGCAACTTGAATGCAGGTACTGGAAACAATAGAGTCCGGATCTGTCTATGCCAGGGTGTCTCCTGTTTATAGCCTAATACTGAAGTGAGAATACAATTGTGAGCATTTATATTTTTTTTCATTTATTTTTTGCCCTCCATTTTGGGGGGGTAAAGGCTAGTGTGGAGATGAATGGATAATATAGTACAAGGAGTTTCATATTTCTTGCGATCTTTTTCTTTTAAAAAAAGTTCATGATATAGCACAAAGAAATAATGATCATTTTGCACAACGTAGGGTTATTCTTTTATGTTCGATGACTGCTATTGAAAATCAGCTTAGTAAATTGTAATTTTCTCTTGAATCTACATAATTTTGTAATTGTTTTCTTTCCTTTCACAGTACAATATTTGGGCAATAACGCAATTACATAGTAATTTTTACTTTCCTCTCTCCTCTTTTCATTGTTATCACTGATCATTTTAGTCATCAATGACCCACCATGGGAAGCACTCAGAATTTGCAGAATTATTTCATAGCTTTTTCTCTTTGGGCTGAAAACTTAATATGATTTTTAAGTGTAATAACCTACTCTACGAGGTGAACATGCTGAAGGATAACTGTAATTCACCGGTGTTAGGGATGGGAGAGATTAGATATAATTTTATTCATATCTATCTTCTCTATCTCTCTATGTAGACAGATAAAGTATTAGACATGACAGAGTGTGCAGTTGTGAGGAAAATCACAATCTCAGGTCTTTTCTGAGGTAAGAACAGGGTGAAGGCCAAATGCTCCAGTGTTGTAGAAGTTAACTTACACGTACTTAAACACACACACAGACTCCCTCTCTTCTCTCCCATTTCTTTTACACACACCACATGAACCAAGTCTTCCCATCCAAAAAGAAAACAATATCTAGCTTTTAAGTGTAATATTAATCTCTTCCAGATAGTGTTCCTTCTTCAAAACTCACTAATCTTATTTATGAAGAGTCTATTTAAGGACATCAAATATACACAGAATTATTGTTAGGATTTTGATATCTGTCCAAGATATTGTGCTCTGAATGTAAGCAACAGAGAACGACCAAACGAGAAAGAATAGATAATCAAACAGAAAAAAAAAAAAGTGAAGGTTATTGGTAAAAAGTAAAAGCAATTAATGGGTGGAGAGAATAAAATCAAATTCAAGTATAAAAGAAGGATGGCTTATTCAGGCATAAGAAAGAAAAAAGATACAGGAGGCCACAGTAGATCACAAGCTAATTTTATGTGTTGAAAACAGAGCCCCGTTGTTCAAAGACAAAAATGCTGATAGTCAGCAAAGAATTTAGGGAACATAAATAATTATCCACATTATATGCATTATTAATCAGTTCCTTGTTATCATACTGTGTTTTTTAGGATCCTTCCACTTAAGTCAAATGTGCAGAATTTGGAGGAGGTCCAGAGGAAGCAGCAAAATAACTAAACGATTGGGAAACAGTCCCAATGAAACAGGGTAAAAGAACCGGCCTTGTTTAGTCTGGAGAAGAAAAGACTTGGAGGGAATTAATAGCAGTCTTCAAGTTCATGAGGGAACACAGTCCTTTGCAGGTAGAGGTGAACAGCTGGTCTCTGTTTCCTCTGAGGATAGCACAAGGCAGCAGGGCCTTAAATGCAGTAGAAGGGATTTAGGCAAGATGTTAGGAAGATCAGGGGAAGTGCAGGAAGAGGATCCTCAGGATTTAGAATGTGTTGAGGGAATTATTATTATTATTTTTTGGAGTTCGTCCAAATTGCAGAATGAAAAGAGAGAGCACAATCTACAAAACAGGAATCTGTGAGTAAAAGAAATGAAGAATGAATAGTTGTGATCTAGGGATAAAAGCCTTCTGGGATGATAGAAAGACCAAATTCTAGAAGTAAGAGAATTGATAAGAAGAGGGAAAAAAGATTAAATAGGTAAAGACAAAACCATGGAAATTTGAGGGTGTGGCACATACTTGGAGTACATGTACAATTTTAACCAAAATTTTGTTTTGGTGGTGGGAAAAGAATTCTAAGTATTTACAGGTACAATATATGCCAGCTACTAGTAATTTTTTAAAAATTCTGTTAGATCGATATCCTTGAATATTAAAAATACTCAATATCTGAACTAATGAACAGATTTGCCATATTTGATGCCCTGTTTTATAAGAAACAGAAATGGACTAAGTGACTTCTCAAATCTTATCCAACCTTTTGATCTTATGACATGGGAAGATTGTGATTATGTGCTAAGTAAATGGTGGCACATATATAGCACACAAAATAAGATTAAAGAACGCACAGAATGTAAAAAAGCAATATTATAATCTAGAAAAAAAATGATTGCAAAAGTCATCAACATCTTTATCACAAGTGATATGAACTGAGTATAAAGTGGTCTAGGGTTTATGCAGATCAAACAAAGGAATGTGATCCCTGAATTGAAAAAATTTAGAGTCAAAGACTGGTTGTGATTTGATAAGAATGTTACATTACAGGTATATTACCTGGGATTGCAGAATCCATTGCACTTAAAATGACACTTAGGTCTATAAATGACCATTTCAGCAAGTTGAGTTGTTAAAGAATGTACATTAGCTTTAAAATGATTGCAGAGGTTGAAATTTTCAGTCCCCTTGAACTACCATTGCAACTCAAATCAATACTTAAAATTGTGTTTAAAGATTACAAACATATTATATCATGGGTCAGGGTAAGCAGCTGGATTTCTAGATCACTTGGTTAGTTTGACCAGTTTTCTAGTTACTTTTATTCCTTCAAATGGTCCCTCTACCTCTTTGAAAATGGAATGGATTCTGCTGATGTTTAGCTTTGTTGAGCAAATGTCAATATTTCATAGCTGTATTTTGTCATCGATAGGTATGGTCTAATGTGCTTGGTAATGAGCGATTTTTTCCTGATGTTCGGAAGTTTCCTTCACTCTCAAATGCAGAAAATAGAATAGTCCATATTTGAATTGATTTTGCCAAGATGATAGTTATGTATATTTTAGAACATTCTGGTACACATATCTTAGCAATCTAAAAATAGAGTCCTGCAAATATTTTTTACTGCTTAAAAAAATATAGTTACAAACACTTCACTTGTAAAAGATTTTGGTTTAGAAATACATCTTAGTTTCTCTCTCTCTCTCTCTCTCTCTCTCTTTGACAAAGAAAAGCCTTTTGTTCTGGTCTCTCTGGCACTACCTCATTCTGTGACTTTCTGCTGTCCCCTAGTGGCATGTTAATCTTCTTGACTACTGTGTGATCGCCTCTGGAACCAATTCTCTACTCTTCTGTGCTTTTTTGTGACTCTCATTAGCAGACATTTAAAATACTATTAAACAACCCATGAGCTGCCTTTTAGAAGCAATAACCATGTTCTTATGCCCAAACAGTTTTCCGTTTATGAATTCTTACCCGAATAAACATGTCTAGGGAATGCCTGCTATCTGCATACATTGTATTATTTCACTACAATAAACATTTCAGGTTTTCAGAATTATAACACAAAACTGATGAAAGCAAAATGTTATCAGTTTTGACTGGTCTATACATAACATACGGTAGCTTAAAAGGTAATTTGTGACAGGTCAGACTATTTATGTCAATGGGTTTACAAACAAAAAATTGTATTATTCCTTTTCCTTTGCTTTTCAGAATCCTGGTTGGTTACTATCATTGTAATATTTGCTCTTTTCATGGTGACATTTTTCTATGAAATATTTAGAAAGATACAATGAAAGTGTATGTATTTGAAACATTAGAGGCAATTCATTTATGCCAAAGATTTTGCATCGGCATATAGTGTGATGGTAAAAAAAAGGTTCTTAAATTTTTTTTGGATGTTATCTTTTTTCTATATGAATCAGAAGTATTTTTTAAAAATTTAAAATGGATCAGTTATTTTATCTTCCTTCTATGTTTTGTGTGCTTGAGATACAACGTTCAGCTGTAAGATGGGGATGGTAAATTTTTCAATACAGTGTTTTGGTTTTCTGAATTAGGCATTTCAAAATGTATGTAATAGGAAAAAAATGTATGTAATAGGAATAGAAGGTAAGAATTTATCAAAAACAATATTTCAGTTTTTTTTAAATTTAATATTCAGCCATGCAGAATTACTATAAGTCTGGCTCACACAATTCTTTTAAAAGATGGCTAAAAAACAAAAAAAACAAAAAAAAAAAACAAAAAAAAAAAAAAGAAAGAAAGAAAGAAAGAAAGAAAGAAAGAAAGAAAGCTAAGAAAAATTTAGAAGTAAAAAAAGGTCTGACGAAATCTGGCCCATTAACTGAACATTACAGAAATCTGAGATGTATAGTGAACTAATGATTTCTTGGCACTGCCTTGTTTGGCACTTATCATGGTTTTGACAATTATCACATGAATAGCAACACTTTTTTCTTTCTGAACTTGGGGAGGGGGGCGGCGGGAAGGGCTCTGGGGAAAAAAGGAGGCCCAAAGCCCTGGCAACTCCCATATTTTAGTAATTCAAGTGTACAGTTTGGCCATGTGGAAGAAAAAAAGGAAGTAAGCAGTTAGGTTCCGTCAAATGACAATATTCTCGTTTCTTGAAAAGAAAAGTTGATATAGTTTTTGAACTGCCTCTCTTTTAAAAGGTCAGATTGCTGCCCATTTTAATCATTTTGTCTGTTTATTCATGCCTCCGTTGGGATAAGATACCCAAAAACAAAGCCATAGATTATAATCAATCTTGGCTCAAGTGCAAGGCCATCCAACCAATCCAAGAAATCCTATTGACTATCATGTACATAGGGAAAGGGAAGAGTTTAAATCTCCTAAACTTTTTCTCAAGAGAAAAAGTGAACCACTTTTTAAAACCTACTTAACACAGGAGAGGACTCATGCCTCCTCCTTCAATTTCGCTAAATTTCTCAAATTCAAATTACGGGGTTTTCTAAAAATACATCCTCCATCAAACATTGTGAATTACAATAGCTATTTTTCACACAGAAATGTCTGATGTTTCTTTCCAGTTGTCTATTCAGCTTGTAAATGTTCTAAAAATGTTCTCCTGGAGTTATTTTTAAAAACTCATGGTATGTTGGATAATAAATATTGTTGCTCTGTTACTGGAAACATTGGAAACAAAATATTTGACAGGTTAACAGGAATGAGAATTACATTTGAAATTTTAATTAATTTCATTTTAGATAAATGTGACTCTTTCACAATCTTTGTTCTAAAGACTAAACAGGCAAATTTTTTGCCATTGTAGAGTCTACTCCATTAATGGGCTTATGGGTTATTTGGAAAATAAGAATGGGCAAAAATTCTCTTTTAAAAAAAATTTAAATCCAGAGACAGCCTTAATAAATCTTCTCTAATATAATATAGCATTATCAGTGGCCTATTCTCTGCAGAATTAGTTTTTCCAAAACAAATAATAAAGCTGAGCAGTCCTACTTTTTACAACTCTGGAGACTATCTAAACAAAATGAACAGATTTATAGGGCTATTTTTAGTGTGTGTCACTTGCATTACAGTTTACATTTGCTTTCGAACCTTATTTGACATTCTCAGTAGGAAAATACAGGCAGAACACTCGTTAAGAATCTTAATAAAGGACAGTCTCCATAGGGCAGTTACCAAAAAACCAAAGTCGAGGCACGTATAAAAATGTTCTTTTGGACTTGACTTTATGTCAATGCCAATGCCAATGCCAATGCCGCTCCATTTTCAGTTGTCTCAAAAGGAAAGCCCTGAGCCAAAATGCAGATTTAAGGTTCTGTTTATAAAAATCTTTAGGCACTGGAGCAGCCTACTAATAATTAAAGCAAAAGCACATTTCTGAGGGTAGGAATTTTCACACAGCAACAGGTAAGTGCTGCCATGCCTAAATAACTATTATTTTTCCATAAATTGCATATTCACATTAAAGTGAAAATTAACTTACTGGAGAAGTTTAGTACAATGTTGTGATTTTTCTGCAAACCGTTCATCCGTGAATGAAAATGCTTGGAAAACCTTATGTAATGTTATGAAATATGTCATCACACAGAGATTTATGGGAAATACCATGTTATATTTCAAAACATAGATGCAAGGATTAAATATTTGCATTTCGTCTAAACTGAGCTTCTTCTAGTGGTTTATTACACGTGAGAAAGGCCAGTTCCTTCCAGAGTGAAAGAGAGACCTCCTTTCACTTGCATATACAAATAAGGAATGAAGAATTCACCTCCTTTTGTTCATTCTCAAAAGGTATTATATTGAGAGGAAAATAGTAGAAAGATAAAACCAGATACATATTTAGCCACTTTGTCATGTCTTTTTCTTCTTTGTAAAGGGGAACACTCTGATAAGGTTAGAAGGTACAGGAAACCTGAACGGACACCCTGCTCCATGCCTCTTGGTGCTTTCTTATTAATCGTGTTCATGTAAAACTCCCTAGTTAAGGAAATTCCTCAGCTGTAGACATCATTGAGCTGAGCCTTATAAAAAGAGCTCAAATTCAAAGGTAAGAAAACAGACAAGAATTTTACACCAACCACTCTTGATAAGATATGTTTTCAAAGCAAAAAACATGTCTACAAAGTGTTGTGGTATGGAAATGTCCGATTAAATACTTAAGAAAACATACTTTCCCACACAGCAGCCTCTTTTTTTTTCTTTGCATGAAATAATTCCTTAGAATAACAAAAAAAGCAACTTGGAACAACTACTGGAGCTTATTAAAATTCAGTGGGCCACTTTTAAACCTGAAAAAGAGATTTCTATAAAAATCATGGCTTGATAGATTGCTCTCTATGAACTTGAGTAAAATTGAAAAGAGAAGATGATACATTTGGGCTAACAGTAATATTCATCCTAACTGCTGAAAAAATACAGATTAACGCACTTTGGGAGGTTTCAAACAGCTTGTTACAAGAAGAGTCCTCTAAGAAAGTAGGTTTGTAGCTTGATTGGTATTTTTAACTAGTTAGAGATGTTACTGCAGCTACCTGAAAAACACGTCGTAAACAATGCCTCTGGTTAAAAGATTGCCACAGATGAGGTTTTAACATTAGGAGCCTTAAATCATCCTATTCCTTAGGCTTTGCAGGGTAAAGGAATTGGCATTTTTATAATAAATTCATCAATTACTAATTAGTTCGGTGGTAAGTGCCTAATTCAGGTTTTTATCTAAGACCAGTTTCAATTTCTTCTAGCACTGGTTTATCAAGGCCTATTTAACATATGAATTAAGCCCAAATATCTTACAAAATTCAGTGCTGTACTTATTCCTGCCAAAATAATAAAAAATAATTTATTGTTGTAATCTCAATTTATGGTTAAGTTAGGCAGAGTGAAAATATGACCTCTATAGGAATCCCGGTAGCCCCTTAAATATCCAGTTTGCTTTACAATGAGTTTGTGTGCTGGTGAAAGTTGGCACAACTAACCCTGAATATGTCAATTTAAAAATAAGCTGCTTTTGATTTTAGAATAATGTTTAAACAAAAGAAGAAAAACCTGAGTCTCTTCAAATAGATTTTGCTCCTTGTAACTTTAAATAACCAAAAAAAAAAAAAAAAAAAAAAGATAAACCAACTCATATGATAAATATATTACAAGCAGAGACAGATGAGGCATTTTTCAAAATTAAACTGCTATGACAAGCAGTTGCAAAGCAGTCTGCTTTCTTATTTTTTGATTGGGGAGGGTGGGTTTGATGTTGGAGGTTAGAGGTAGTATAGTTGAAAATGTATAATATCCCTAGCAACTAAAATCTTCTTTCAAGGTATTCAAGTTCCTTTTCTCTTTACCAACTATACACATAATTAAAAAAATAATTTTGGTGATCTTTATTTCCCAATTTTGGTTTTATGACATTTTACAACATCACTTTATGTATTCTATGTTTTTGTCCATAAAGCAGTCTCCAAATGACAGTTATTTATGTGAACAATAGAAAAATGCATGAAAATATGGTTTTTTCCCTCTTCCATTATTGAAATGGAAGATGATCATTAGCCAGGGTTGTGGTTTAGTGGCAACATTTTGAAAAATAGCCTATAATAAGTAGATGTCAAATTAATCAAGAAAGGACTATTATCATTATTTTTGAAAACAAAGATATATACCATTAGGATTTTTCAGCTATATATATTTGTCATGGAGAAAATGGAAGGTTGTGTCTTGTAAAAATTAGCATGCTCTACGTCCTCAGAGTGTTGAAAAGATTCAGTACTCGACTTGGATTTGTAAAAATCGTGATTCAGAAACTGTTCATGATCATAATAAAGTCATATGATTAACCCCAAATTTAGAAGCTGATGATGTGGCAGTAGACAATCCTGTGACTAACACAGTATCTATCTTTCTCTTTTATAATTTGGAAAAAGTGTTTCTGAATCAGCTTCCTCACAGCCAAGGTGTCTCACTTGTGAGGCAACAACGAAGTTTTCTTTGTCCAGATTCCTTCTAGTGCTTTCACTTTGTTACTCAAGTCAGAGACAAAGAATATTTTCTCTGGCATCAATTTTTTTTTTTTACCGTCTTGTGGTTAATATGAATTTATCATTGAGAGGTCCTGCAGGTTGAAATGCAGATAAAACTCAGTTCTGATTTCCAAAAACCATTTACAGTGAGAGCAGAATGGACTTCAATCATTTTTATCATGTGGTTCATATCATCGAGGTATACTTTTAATTAAACACTGCTCCATAAATAAGCAAATAATAGAAGTTAGCAGTGAAGCACTTGATCTAAATCATGACAGGTGCTCATTTGTCTTTGTCCTAACGAGACAATAGGAAATGACACTACGCTGTTGTTTTCTATGCATTAAGATTTCCTTCTTAAACAAATGCAATTGAGGCGGTTTGTTTTCCGACAGCCCAGCACACACTGCCAGTGGCCAGAGTTTTGTCTCGTCTTCATCCAGAGGAGGATTAATCTTGGTGATGGTGCAAACAAAATGTATGTCTGGGGTCAAAGTGCAGACTGCCTTTTGGGATCTGCATTACATTAATGTCATTTTTGGGTTCCTGACGTTAATCAAAACCAACACCATAAAGCGTCACTTAGCTAATTTGTGTATTATTGTCAATGTTACCATTAATTATGCGTTTGTGAGGAAAAAGAGGATTAATGAGATGTCACAGGTAATTTACAATGATCAGGCTCCCCAGGACATTAAGAAAACACTAGCTGGGTAAGATTACCATGCAATCATAATAGTATGCAAGAAGCAAAAATCTTTGTTGAGGGACCACACTAATATTGTCCATTGTTATGAAAACCCCTCTTCACTAGAATAATTCCTAACTTTTAAATACCTTGCATGAATTCAATGTTTATTTTGGCCTAAAATGTTATGCACTCATGTATTAATTGTGAGGCTTCTGTGGAGGTATGTCTCTAAGTTCTGAGGATAAGCTATTATTTCTCTTGAAAGGTAGGCAAGTCACAGAGGATTAATTCTTACCATGCCCCCTGAACTCGGGTTCACATGTATTATCTCTATGAAACCATTTTAGGTGGTTTGAGTGGTTGTATTTAAATCAGGCTGGAAAACGATCTCTTAAATCATTTTCTCCAGGCTAGGCTTTACTCAGAGCCATGTAAATAAATGACTTTTGCTTTCTTTTCTTTTCTTTCTTTCTTTCTTTCTTTCTTTCTTTCTTTCTTTCTTTCTTTCTTTCTTTCTTTCTTTTTTAGATTTTATTTATTTATTCGTGAGAGACAGAGAGAGAGGCAGACACATAGGCAGAGGGAGAAGCAGGCTCCATGCAGGGAACCTGATGTGGGACTTGATCCTGGATCCTGGAATCACAACCTTAGCCAAGGGCAGATACTCAACCACTGAGCCACCCAGGTGGTGTCCCCTGACTTTTGCTTTCTGTCATCTCATTTCTGGAGTTGACTCAGTGAGGAGAGATGGAAGAGTCTAATGTAAGAATTGTACCAGCACTGAATGCATGGGGTGGAAATACTGAGGGTTAGTCTTATACTGTAATCTACAAGGCTATGCAGGAACAGGGGCACTGGGCTTCAGTTTCCCTCTGTTGCCCATGTGCCATGTAGTGACTCAGGAGTGTGCTGAGAGAATAATCTGGAGCTCCCAGAAAGAAGTCAGAGTGGTTGGTCCAACCTGTTATTGGAAAATCAGGCCAGATGATACAGGAGCTCACTAGGAGCCCAAGAGCCTACTAGGGGAAGTTCTGACAGCCAGAGGTGAGGGAGGAGCTAGAGTCAGGAACTAAGACATACCTTAGAAGAATCAGGAGACAAGAAGATGGACTTGTTGAGAAAACAAGTGAAAGTTATTTATTGAATAGATATCTGTTGACCCCTCATCATGCACTAGGCACCGTGACAGAGATAGGAATATAAACTGGGGATCGAAACCAGCTATTAGCTTAAGGAATTCAGAGCTCTGGGTTTTGGTAGCTCAATCTGCTTGATCATGGTGTGGTAGGATAGAGAATAGATCAGAAGAGGGTCAGAATGGTTTATGGAAGACCCAGTAGAAGGGGACTATCTGGGGAGATCATGTGCTATTTTAATTAGAATTTTTATTGACCTATTTTAGTTTTGTCTTAGCCTTATCTTTGTTTATTTGAAGAATTATATGATGAAAATATAGAATTACATATTTGCTTTCATACACAAATCGGCAATCTGGGTTTAAGTCTCAGCCCTGAACCAGTTATTTAACTTCTCTATGTGTCAGTATCTTCACTTGTAAAATGAAGATCATTAAACTTGCCCAATGTGGTTATGAGTATTAAATGAGATAATAAATGTAAATCACTTAGCATAGAACTCAGCACATAATGTTTAGAAGTCTGATTTTCAACCTTAAATTTATATCAGCAACATTTGGAAATTAAAAAAAAAATATATATATATAGTGACCTGGCCATACTCCAAACCTATACAATCTGAATATCTGAGTATGATCTAGATGTATAGACTAGGTGAAAATCACTGTCGAAGACTCAATACTTATCATTTATTATCAATTGCTATTAATGTTAATGTATGTGGTGAAACTTAAAAAAGTGAACCTAATAGCACAGAGGGTGCATACATTTTATCATGCATTTTTATCAAGTACATATGCAAGTAATGTTTGGGGCCAAATGATTCGAATTGTGGAGTATAAAAATCTATGAAACAGTATTATATTGCAATTACTCTGTGTACGTACATATATGTGTGTGTGTATAGATCTATTTCCCTGGGGTGAGTGCAGAAGTTTGAGATGGCTAGTGTTATATGAAAGCTGTATTTAAGAAAAATTGTCCATGTACTAGAATAGGGTCAAACCACAAGTGAGCTGAACTTCGCCATCTATTAACAAATGAAAATAAAACATTTATTACATTGTCCACTCTTGCTTTTTTATATTTATGGTATATACCAAGGAGATTTCCCTGTTGGGATAAGATTTCAGAAGCAGAGAGGGGAAATCAGGGAGAAGTTTAAATAAAAATGTTTTATTATTGATTTGGTTGTTGCTGGGGCTGACCATATAGATTGTGGAAATAATATAGTTTCTTTCTTTTTTTTTATTGGCTCTACAAAGTAATAGCTTAGCATAGCTATTAGTTTATCTTGTAACTAACCTTTGAACTACTTCTGAATTGGTTGTGTTCCAGGAAGCAGTATACTCAATAGAATAAACACCAAATGATTTTTAATAATGTTAAGTGCACTGAAGGAGAAGATCCTAAAGAAAAAAATCTGCTTTTCCTCTGGTCTATGACATTTTATGGATTTGAAATTTCTTAGTTTATTATTATGGTCCTTGTAGTAACAAAACCCCAGCACTGACTAAAATTAGGGACATATCAATGTATAGAGTTTATTTATGTTCTGAAATTAAATGGTGAGTGTGCTTTGTATATTCACCACAGTGTCACTTAGGAAGAAAAAGTTTAATCAAAACCCTCCAGACCAAAAAAAGTTTATCAAATGATTGCATATTACTATGTAAAGGACTAGTCATTATTCCTTTTTTATATAAATGATGATATGTGGGACTGTGTATAAGATCCATTGAAATTATTATTCAAGACCTCATAAACATGTATATGTTTATGGTCACATATTTTATATAAATGCAGTGTAGAGATCAGAAACCCTGTATCAGGATTGCTAAAATCAAGTAAGGAGTAGATGTTCCTCAAGTGGCCACAAAAATTCCTCTTCAACATAATTATGAAAAAAACTTCTCTCAAAATTGAGAAGCTTCCTTTTGCATGTCAGACTAAGCTGGTTAAATAAGTATCACAGCATTTCTCTTTCCCACTGCTGGTCAAAATATCCTAGTAACTTTATGGACCAAATTATCAATCAAGCATTACTAAACCCATAATGTGCTTATGAATTGTAAAGTCATACATATTTAACATTGCCAGAAGAAGAATCTTTTCAACACCAGTTCACCAAAAAAGGAGGGTATCCTCATGTTCAATACTTTAAAAAAAAAATGCGTCTATATTTTCCTCTTTGAGATTCATAATATTCAATAATTTATTAAGTGCTCCTGCTGCAAATAAATTTTTTTTAACTTTAAAAGTAATTTATCCCCAGTAAAACATTAACATGACTCAGAATTTCTGCTCCATAGAACATACTCTGGTTCTGTGGAGCATGGTAATTATGGTGGTTCATAATCTACATATTGCAGTTGATATTTTCTGGCTCCACCAGCTGGGCCAAGAGCAACCCAGTGGGAGATGAGAAGTATGAGGAAGTGTGTCCAATCAAGCCAACTTGATGCAGAATAACCAGAGAGAATCCAGGGTTATAGCTAATACATCAGTGCTGATTGTCAGGCCTGCAGGGTCTGATGAGGAGCATCAGTAATTTGGAAAAAACTAGAAGTTGTGAGGAGAACATAGAATTAAGGGTGAGAAACAGGAGTAGGCCAATTGTTCTGAATCAAACTGCAAAAAAGTGCTAAAGGTCCTTTTTGATGTGGTATCTATGACAGGATATAAAAGTTTTAGAGCACAAAGATTGAGGGAAAACATAGGAAAGAGTGTCATGGTCTGCACATCGTCTGCAGCATTTTGCATGTTGAGTAGACTAGGATTATGGAAGCTGCTGAGCAAGTTTGATGACTTTGAGTTCTCCAATACCTTTTGATGGCATGATTAGAAATCTTTAAATTGGTGGTGTTTCTGTTGCCAGTTCTGAGTAATAAATAATAAGACTGGTGTTGGTCAACTGGTTCACAGAGTTATATTGAGATAGTAAGGAGCATGGAGGCCTTTTGCAAAATGTGCCAGCAGAAAACTTTAATCTCAGTAAATCAAGGAGTAGCAGTGAAAATAATCTGAATGGACATCTGTGAACCTCTATACAGTGGGAACAGTGTTTCTGAAAAATATGTCTCCAACTTTCAACTGCTTTAGCCAAGGACACAACTTCATTGAGGTTGGTAGATGAAGAATGGATTGCAAGCAATAAATTATTGGTTATTTTCACTTTAAGGAAATAGTCTGGGCTTAAGGACATGGTCTGGGCCCAATTTATCTTTGTAGTCTTAGAATCTAACATTCCTAGCACACAATAGGCAAGAGCTCAATAAATGTTCATGTGGATGAATGAATATTCAATTTATGAGGTGATCTGAGTAATATAATTACAAGCAGGAATGATAAATTAAGTATATTAAGAATATCTAGAAATAATGTTTTTTTAAAAGATTGATTTATTTACTTTAGAGGGGGGTGGTAAGAGAGTGCATGTATGAGTGAGGGGAGGGATAGAGGGAGAAAGAGAGAAGCAGACTTCCTGCTGAGTGTGGAGCCCCATGTGGGGCTGGATCTCATGACGCTGAGATTATGACCTGAGCTGAAATCAAGAGTCAGACGCTTAACTGACTGAGCCACCCAGGTGCCCTTTCAGTGATTATGTTTTAAGCCATATGACAAAATTGTGAGAACTAGGTTCACATGAAATTAGGCCCACTTGATAGATGTACATTTGTCCAAAACTTGTATAGCTTTTCTTTTTTTTTGACAATTGACTTTGTTTCCGAGAGACAGAGGCAATAAAGATTCTATACATAGTGATGATAACAACAAATTAAAGAGCAACCTTAATGAGTTCACAATGTGAACCATTTTTTTCATCTGTTGATCTTTTCTATATAGACATATATATTGGTCAGTTCCATCTTTGAAAATGGAAAACAGTAATAAAGCAAATAGATCCATATCCTTCATGCTTCAAGGTGACCTATGGGTTAAGTAGGGATGAAAGGACTTTCAAGAGTATACACTCCCCATTTCCTTTGTTCCCCCCTATTTCCTTTTTTAAAAAAAATTTTGTTTGTTTGTTTGTTTCTTTATTTGGAGTGAGTGGGAAGAGAGGCAGAGGGAGAAGGGAATCTCAAGCAGACTTGGTGCAGAGCATGGGACCCAATGTGGGGCTTGATGCTATGACCCTAAGATCATCACCTGAGTCGAAATCAAGAGTCAAATGCTTAACTGATTGAGCCACCCAGGCACCCCTTTCCATTTCCTTTTTATCTACATAGTCTGTCCATACCAAAATCTTTTTGTATTTCAGAACTCTGTGAGTAAACAGGTGGCCTGGGAAGGAAGGATTTTTACCTGTAAAACACATTCATATGCAGACAGAGATACCAGTAACACTTAAAATATAAAAAGTTGGTGCATACAGATGTGTACAAGACCCTCAGACATTGTCCCCATCCTCACAGAGCAGGAAGAACTGAAGAACTGGGCTTTCCTTGATCTATGAAAGTTTTCCTGGACCTTTGCCCCTCATCCTTTCTTTGTTTCCCCATTCTGGGTGCTGGCCAGTCTTCACTTCCATTTTGCTTTGCTTATCTTTAATTTCAGTCAGGGGTTCTGATTCTGATTTTTAATAGCTCCCTTACTTAATAATTTGGTTTTATATTATTGACCATGAACTGAACTCAAATTTGATTACCCCCACAACAACTTTCACTCTGTGTCTTTCCATGAAAAGATTCCCTTATACTCCTGTATCCTATCTCTGAGGAGCAAGGATGGAAGAACTCATTGAAACATCCTTTTTCAACTTCGTTTCTCCCTGATGCCACTCCTCCTCCACCTGGTCTTCCTCCGTTCCCCTCCTTCTTTCTCCTACTCATCTCCTCCTTCATTCTATCATTTTTCTTCAAATCCCCGGGGCTACAAAACTCATTAAAATCTTGGGCTCTTTAAAGTATATCAAAGTGAACAAATCTATTCTAAAATTAGTTAGGATTGGTTCACAGATTAAGACACAAAAGAAGAACCCAAGGAAGAAAAAGTAGCAGCCGAGAAACTGATGCAGTTCCAAATATTCTTCTTTCTTTTCTTTTCTCTTTTCTGCATTGAGCTGTTCTTCCTACATCTGGACCCTCACACATGCATGGCTTACTACACCATCCTTCAAGTCTTTGTTTAAAAGTTAAAATTTCTTCAGGGACATCTTCCCTTGTCTTCCAGACTTAGGCTTTTATTATACTCTACAGATAAAATGGCTCAGATTTAATTATAAGTCTAGATGTAGGTAAAATATGAGGATCAAATGCCATCCATCCAGAAACTTTGTACAATTCCTGGGCAATCAGAAGTGTGTGAGGAATTCCTTCGGTTACAGAGGGTCACTGTGGGAGGCAGCCTGGGACATGGCTGGCTGAGATCTCCACCTTGTGGAATTCACGCCCTCGTGTAACGCGCCCCTGCTCACCTTGAGTGTGGGCTGGATATCGTGATTCACTTCTAAAGAACAGAATACAGCAGCAGGGATGAGGTGTCACTTTTGGAATTAGGTTCCAGAAAGGCCGACTTCCATCTTGCTGGCTCTCTCAAGGTCTCTTTCCCACTGAGCCCTCACTTGCCCTGAGGGAAGCGAACTGCCAGGTTGTGAGTAGCCTCTGTGGACGAGACAGCCACAGCCAGGGACTGATGTTTCTGGCCAACAGCTAGCAAAGACCTGAGGCCTACTCACCAGCCACATGAGTGACCTTGAAAGATTGCCCCGCCCCCCCCAGGGTTCAGCCCTGAGATGCAGCCCCTGCTGACACCTTCATTGTAACGATGTGGAAACCTTGAGCCACAGCACCCAGCTAAGCCAAGCCTGGATTTCTAACCACAGAAACAGTGAAATATAATTAATGTTTGTTGCTTTAAGCCACTAGGTTTTGGGTTGCGATAGGAACTGTTAACAACGCTCTAGATAACTGATACATGTTTCAGTGTCTAGAAGTGGGGTGCTGTTGTGACTGAGTTGAGGCTGAAAAGATTTTGAGGAGTGTGTTAGAGAAAGTCTAAATTTCCTTGAACACCTGGGCCAATTTCATCCTCATCTCCTACAAGTGACAGCTAATAAGAAAGCACTGACAATAAGCTCTATCAAATGTAACAAAGTCCATTTGATTGTGTTCTTGCAAAAAATGCTCAGATTAGGGTATCAGAAGTATCATGAATATGCAGGCTAGTACATATCTGTGATTTAACATATTGGTAGCCTTTTATATGCATAATTTCCATCTTTCTCAGACATATAATGTACACTACACACAACGGATGTGTATGGTGATTTGATGTGGGGCAGGATGCTCTTCTATAGCTTTTTATGAGGTTCTGAATCTTCCCATTAACTTTTTATAGATATCTGGCTTGAATCTGTGCCTGTGAATAAATGATCACACTTTCTTTTTTCTCTAATAGAGGCAGTGCATGACCATCCCACTTCAAATCTTATTTCCATTTACTAAATAATTTCTATTATAAATGTATTCTTAGGTTGTGCATAATTTTCTCAAGTGTGTATGGGATCTTAGGGCATAGGTATAGTCTCTTTTGCAAAGTCTTGGATTAAATTTTTTAGTGTTTTTGCTTTAAATAAGTGAAGAATAAAAATTGCTACTTACCCTGAAGAAATTCTCACTCGTGGGTAATGGGGAAAAAGATACACACGGTGTAAGTGCCTAAAGACATCTGAGTTGAGATAGCTAATTTAATGTTGTGTTGTTTTATAGATGACATTCCTTTGAAAAACATAATTAAATGTTTTTTATGTACTATCAGGTAATGTGTACGTGTGATATATGTATATGTACACATCTCTATATATTCTCTCTCTATACATATATAATAATGCATGTACAATAATATATAATTATATACTATATACGATAATAACAAAATATAATATACATTTATATATATAAAATATGATCTCACAGTATCCAGTTTCATTATATTGGGTAAAAGAAAATATAAGTCTAATCAATCTATATTTTAAAATAATGTTTCACCTAAATTTGGCTATTTGGATAAGACATTTATTTGGTACAACCTCACCTTTTCTATGTCACTTGAGAAACGGGATCTTTGTAAATCCTTCAATTAAGTCTCATGGGAAAAAGAGGTAAATATAGGAAAATGCTCTTGGTTCCATTGGCATGTGATTATTTAACAGAATGTGAATGATTTAGCAGTAACATGGTCCAAACTCTTAGAATCAATCATTTCAGCCTCAACCATCACCAAGGACTTACATGCACACATATTTAAAAAATTACCTTTATAAATGAAAATTATACACATGTCCAATCTTGCACATAGGAAGGTAGAGTGCTATTTGGATAGTGTGCTTGGAAAAAAAAAAGTCTTTCTGATCAGAAATATCTTCTTCCATGGCATTCTACAGAGGTCCAAATTCCAAATACTCATGTAACCTTAAAGGTCTTTCAAGAAGCCATACATTTCAACTAGATTTTGCCATCACTCTTAGAGGAGTTAACCAGTAACTAGGTTGTTAGCAAGGATTAATTAGTCTATATGAATAATTGCTACTCATTGTTATGCAGCAGAAAAAGGGCCTCAGGCAATTTGACATAGATTAAATCAGGTTTGATGGCAATGGTTAGAACCAACAAATTGTGTTTAGTGTTACTGAGAGTAGTTACCTCTCTGCTCCAGTTCTCTATAGAGGAAGGCCCTGGAAACAGAAGAATGAGGTAACAAAGGAGAGCAAGGTGAGACCAAAAAAGTGGCATGGCATGTCTTAAAGCACATTTTATTTTTATCAATCTTGCCTAAAACTGAAATGTTTTATATTTTTCCTTTTTTTGTTGTTAAATAAAAACAATTCATAGACAAAATTTCAAAATATAATCAATAAAGAAAGGTCCTATTGTCTTAACCTAATTAAAATAAAGAGCTCTCAAATTTTGGATTAATTCTGATAGTTTTCAAGTACATATTTTATGATTTCACTGCTAGGATCTTTGTAACTTTTTTAACGGATATCAGGTGCATAAAATTGGATCATGTAATCCTTGGTCATCTTTAGTCCACAAATGACTTCCTTCCTTCCTTCCTTCCTTCCTTCCTTCCTTCCTTCCTTCCTTCCTTCCTTCCTTCCTTCCTTCCTTCCTTCCCTTTCTTCCTTCTTCCTTCTTTCCTTCCTTCCCTCCCTACACCCGTCCCTCCCACATTGGTCAATGAGTCACAGTTAACAAAAGCCGAGACCCTGGCAGTAGCTTCTGTCTGGCTCTGTCCTCTGTCCCTTCACCTCATCTTTTCTTATCTGACAGAACCACTGCTGTAAGTCCTGTGTTCAGTGTGCCTTTGTTTTGCTTTTTATATCACTTTATGCCATCTAACTATATTTCTAAAAGCATATATCATTTTATATTTTACTTTAGTCATTTTTAAATTTCAAAAAGGATAACTTTACATAGTCATCTGGGATTTTTTTCATTTAATATAAAATTAAGATTATTTGTATCATTGCATTGTGAACAACTCTAGTGTGCATTCATTCATTTTGATCATTTTTATTTGTGACTGAATAATCTTCCTCCTCCTCTTTTCTCCCTGCCTCTTTTCCCTCTCTCTCCTCTTCTTTCTAGTGTTTCTCTTGTTAGACCTGCTCTCTCTCCTATATCTAGGACTTAAAAAAAATTATTTATTTGTAGGGGCAGGAGGGACAGAGGGAGAGAGAAAATTTCAAGCAGACTCCCTGCTGAGCGTGGAGCCCAACACAGGGCTTGATCATGCAACCCTGAGATCATGACCTGAGTCAAAATCAAGAGTCAGATGCTTAACCTACTGAGCCACCCAGGACCCCCTCCAGGACTTTTTCAGTTGCATCTACCTATTTCACATTTCCATCTGCAAGTACTGCAGACACCTTCAACTATATTTCCAAAACAAATTTTCTCTTTGCATTCCTTCTCGTCTTACAACTCCCCATCAGAACCCTGGGACAAATGCCCAGCATTCCAAGGAAGAGAATTTGAAAATAACTGCATAAAGTAGTAACCAGATGCAGGCATATATTAGGACTTTCTCTATTAGTTCACTTGAGTGGTTCTCAAACTTTAGTGTGTACCAGAACCATCTGGACAGCTTGTTAAACCACAGATTGCTGGACCTCACCCCATAGTTTCCGATGCATTAAGTCCAGGTGGAGACTGATGATTTGCATTTCTAAGTTCCCAGATCTGCTGGTCTGGGAACTACACTTTGAGAACTACTGGTATTTAAAAATATGTATTTTTTTAAGTGCTCAGAACCTTATACTAGTCTCATAGGATAAAGTATCTTTCAGGATGAGTTCGGAAGCTGACATGCAGTGTACCCAAGGTCAATAATATTTCAATTATGCAGGAAAAAAATATTGGTATTTCTCCTGAATTCTATGTATAAGTTTAAGTTAATATACTTGCCTTTCTGAAATACTGTACAGTTTCAGGATATCTCCTGAAATTAAAAAAATGAACAGGATTTAAAGTATTTTTATTTTCATACAGAAGAAGTTGTGGAACTTCTTCTGATTATAGTCTTTAAATTCTACTTACAGATATACCTCACTTTACCTAATAGATGTGATTTTTGCAGGTAGGTCCCAGTTCTAGATATCAAATAATTTTTTTAAACTCACTAAGTGAGCTACTTCTTTAAAAAGCTTATGTTAAAAAATCCTTCTGGATTGTACATAATTATCCTTCAACTTATATCTTTTGTATATTTAGGTTTCTCTGTATAGTGCCTTCTTGATCGAGAGCACGCATGCACGTGAGATATCGAACTATGTTTTAGATGCATGAGAAAGGCATGCAGTGAGAAAAATAGTGACTTCCCTTAGATATCTGTGTGCAATTTTAATGACAAAAGTTGCACATTTTCATTGTATGTCATGTACAACTTCATGCCTATCTTTTTTCCAGCTCATAAATGCTACTGATTTGCATCTTCTGGGCCACTACAATATCCCCATAGACCTCTCTTAGAAGAAACACAGCTTCCGTCAAAACAGTCTTTAAAAATATTTACCTAGCTGTAATAAACAACACTCCTTAAATCTGCTGTACATAAAATTGTAACCTCTTGAGGGGCAACACCAGTTTTATTTTTACTCATTAGGCTCTGCATCTTTGCCAACATTAGTAAATGATGTGGTCAATCTAGCTCGTGAAAATAAGGCTCTTTTTTTTTTTTAATTTGAGAAGATGATCTATATTCCTTTCCCTGGTGCTTCAGATAGATAAAAATATCATCTTTTCAAAAACTCTTCCCTTGGCACTGTGAATGAGGATCTATAGTTAAGTAAACAGAAGTGCACCAGATCAAATTATATTGCCTTGAGCAAATAATAGCAATTTTAGCTCCATGGCACTGACCAGGTTGTTCAATACATTTATTAATATGTGTCCTTTAAAGTAGGAATTCAAATAGCAGAGTGAAAATTTTGTCTGGAGTGGGGAATGGATTACTGCTCTACCAGGACTGAGGACAACTCGGAAGCTTGCACAACGTAGCTGTGGGGGGGAGATGGCCACGAGCCTAAATGAGTCCACTAACAGCATTGATTGTCTTCGGGAAGTCGATGTGCTGACTGATTCACTCCATAAAAGCAAAAGAAACCTGAAATATCGAGAGGATTCTTAACAGGAATTAAGCACAAAAATAATAGAAATAACCATACATAAACAATTCCTGGGGTTCTACTTTACATAAGTATGTGCTAGTGTAGTTATGGGTATCTGAAAACTCCTTCATCTTTCTCATCACCCAGAAAAATATTTCTTTGTATTTTTGCTCTGTGTATTTATTTTCCCTACCCATTTATTTTTTTGCTCATTTTTCTTCTGTCTCATTTTCTTTCTTCTCTTTCTCTGCCACACTTTGTCTTTACTATCTTGCCTTTTTTACTTTCTTTTCTAGTTCCCTCTCTGTACATCCTCCTTCTTGTTCTTTCTCCTCTTATGCCAATCATTGTCTAAATACTGAACAGAGAAAATAAATGATGTGCAGTTGAGCTGACTTAACCTTATAGCTGGATTCACTCTTTCACAAAGCAGCCTTCCCCATTTAATACCTGCAAAATAGTCTCTACATCTGCCCTATCATTGCATGCTTCCCATAGCTAATCTGCATTCTTATCCTATTTCTCATCAGCTTAGAACCCTTAATTTCAGCCATATCACTTATCCATCCATCCATCCATCCATCCATCCATCCATCCATCCATCCATCTATCCAAGTACCCAATGATGAATATATCGTGTCTTTCTGCCTGTAAAGGAAAGTAAAATCCTCTTAATGTAGCAAATGTACCTATCCTTCTCTGGTCCATCTTTTATCTATACCTTTCCATGCAGTGTGGTGACTTTCCTTCTACATGTCCATTTCTTATTCGTTCTTTGAGTTAGCTTGCTGTACTTTCTCCTCTGAATACTTTGCTGACCCTTTGCTCACTGTGGAAGAGTTTGCTGCTTCTTTGCTCTTGAAGCTATTTAAAAAATAAAGTTTCTTGTAACACCTACTCTTGCCCTCAGTGTAATGTAGTTATTTTATTTTCATTTTTTGAAAAATATGTGTTTTTAAAGATTTTATTCATTTATTCATGAGAGACACAGAGAGAGAGAGACAGAGAGACAGAGAGAGAGAGAGACAGAGACACAGGCAGAGAAAGAAGCAGGCTCCATGCAGGAAGCCTGATGTGCGACTCCATCCCAGGACTCCAGGATCACACCCTGGGTGGAAGGCAGGCACCAAACCACTGAGCCACCCAGGGATCCCAAAAAATATTTTTTATCATAAAAGAAATATATGCTTCTTTATCACCTTGGAAACATGCAGAAAAGTTGGATAAAGGAAAAGACTATTCATAATTCTACTGTCCTGTACTACAACGCTGTGGTCATCAAGACAGTATGGTACTGGCACAAAAACAGGCACATAGATCAGTGGAACAGAATAGAGAATCCAGAAGTGGACCCTCAACTTTATGGTCAACTAATATTCGACAAAGGAGGAAAGACTATCCACTGGAAAAAAGACAGTCTCTTCAATACATGGTGATGGGAAAATTGGACATCCACATGCAGAAGAATGAAACTAGACCACTCTCTTGCACCATACACAAAGATAAACTCAAAATGGATGAAAGATCTAAATGTGAGACAAGATTCCATCAAAATCCTAGAGGAGAACACAGGCAACACCCTTTTTGAACTTGGCCACAGTAACTTCTTGCAAGATTCATCCATGAAGGCAAGAGAAACAAAAGCAAAAATGAACTATTGGGACTTCATTAAGATAAGAAGCTTTTGCACAGCAAAAGAAACAGTCAGCAAAACTAAAAGACAACCTACAGAATGGGAGAAGATATTTGCATATGATGTATCAGATAAAGGGCTAGTTTCCAAGATCTATAAAGAACTTCTTAAACTCAACACCAAAGAAACAAACAATCCAATCATGAAATGGGCAAAAGACATGAACAGAAATCTCACAGAGGAAGACATAGACATGGCCAACACGCACATGAGAGAATGCTCCGCATCACTTGCCATCAGGGAAATACAAATCAAAACCACAATGAGATCCCACCTCACACCAGTGAGAATGGAGAAAAATAACAAGACAGGAAACAACAAATGCTGGAGAGGATGTGGACAAAGGGGAACCCTCTTACACTGTTGGTGGGAATGTGAACTGGTGCAGCCACTCTGGAAAACTGTGTGGAGGTTCCTCAAAGAGTTAAAAATAGACCTGCCCTACGACCCAGCAATTGCACTGTTGGGGATTTACCCCAAAGATACAGATGCAGTGAAACGCCCGGACACCTGCACCCCGATGTCTCTAGCAGCAATGTCCACAATAGCCAAACTGTGGAAGGAGCCTCGGTGTCCATCAAAAGATGAATGGATAAAGAAGATGTGGTTTATGTATACAATGGAATATTACTCAGCCATTAGAAACGACAAATACCCACCATTTGCTTCGACGTGGATGGAACTGGAGGGGATTATGCTGAGTGAAGTAAGTCAATCGGAGAAGGACAAACATTATATGGTCTCATTTATTTGGGGAATATAAAAATAGTGAAAGGGAATAAAGGGGAAAGGAGAAAAAATGAGTGGGAAATACCAGAAAGGGAGACAGAACATGAGACTCCTAATTCTGGGAAACGAACAAGGGGTGGTAGAAAGGGAGGTAGGTGGGCGGGGTATGGGGGTGACAGGGTGATGGGCACTGAGGGGGCACTTGATGGGATGAGTACTGGGTGTTATGCTATATGTTGGCAAATTGAACTCCAATAAAAAATAAATTAAAAAAAACATAATTCTACCATCCAAAGACAACTATTGTTAATATTTGGATATGTTTTCTTTTAAGATTTTTTTCTGTGCATAAATTTTATAATTTCTTGTATCTTTCTAAAGATAAAATCTTCTACCCTGGAGATTTCATAAATTTATTTTACATTTCTTTTTTTTTTGGTTTGTTTCTTATTTTTTAATTTTTAAATTTTGTAATATGTATGTATAATACATATATATATCATCCAAACTTTATAGAACTGAAATTTATTTTAGATCCAAGTTAATTACAAATTATAGTCTCAAAAGGGCTGAAAAATACCTCTAAAGCATATATTGACTTTTTTGTCATTGTTTGGACATTGTACCGCATTCCTCAAGTGGGCTGCTTGGAATCCTCACATAACC
This sequence comes from Canis lupus familiaris, assembly GCF_011100685.1. Lineage (NCBI taxonomy): Eukaryota > Metazoa > Chordata > Mammalia > Carnivora > Canidae > Canis > Canis lupus. The sequence goes on along the minus strand of NC_049251.1, from coordinate 4,325,698 downwards.
CTTCATGACGGATGTTTCGTGTCTATTTTATAGATGAGGTTCTCAAAACTCTAAGAATCTAATCACATCTCTAAGGTCAAGCAAGTTGTGGTGAAAGAATGGGGCTCAAATTTTGTCCTAATGCCAGTAGTTATGGTCTCTGGCTCACTAGGAAGCCTAAATGTAGAATTGGTCTTCTTTCCTTATTTCTTTTCAAAACTCTAGTTTTGATTCTTGCCTGATCTGTTTTCTGATTAACTTTAGAAAGATTTTGTTAAGGTTTAAAAAATATCATAGTATAATTCTGGTTGCATTTGTGTAATATGTATATATGAATTAATTTGAGAAAAACGGGAATTTTAGTATATGTTGTCTTCTATCCAGAAATATAGTTTGTCTTTTATGTAGCTCAACACATTTTTAAAATTATTTTCCTCATTTAGATATTTGGATCCTATATATTTCTCAATAAGGCCGTTAATTTTCTGTTGCTAGTGCAAATAATATCTTTTTCAATATATTCTCTAACTAGTTATTGATTATATATGGGAAGATATTGACTTTTAAAAATACTTTTGTATACATGCTGAAGTTTTAGGAATCAAGTATTGCATTGTTTGTAGCTTTCTCTTAAATGCTTTAGCAGAAAAAAGAGAAAAAAAATACAAACATACAGATGTCTGGGCAAAATGAGAGAAAAAGCAAATGTGGCAAAAATGTTAACAATTGAGGAATATTGGTTTAAAAAATGCGGGTGGTCATTATACTATTCTGACTTTGTAGATGTAAAATTTCCAAAATAAACGCTGAAAAATGATCTTATATTTGGTCACTTTATTATCTTGCTAATTCTAATATTTTTGTGTAGATTCTCTTATGTAGTGATGTCCTATTGTAAATTATCATAATTTTGTCTTATATTTTCTAATCGTAACATCTCTTATTTCTGCCTTATGTCTCCTTGAATTAGCCAAAATTTCAAGAATGATGTTAAATGAAAATAGCAGATACCATTTTTTTAAAAAGATTTTATTTATTTATTTGACAGAGAGAGATAGCAAGTAGGCAGAGTGGCAGGTAGAGAGAGAGGGAGAAGCAGGCTCCCCACTGAGCAGAGAGCCTGATGAAGGGCTCTGTCCTAGGACTCTGGGATCATGACCTGAGCCAAAGGCAGATGCTTAACTGACAGAGTCACCCAGGCACCCTACAGATGACATTTTGATGTTGTACTTCTTATGTTTAATTGACAAGCCCTGAACTTAATTTCCCTTTTTGGCATAATATCAGTATCTTTCTATCAATCATTATTATTTTTAAATTTTGTTCAGGAACTTATTTTTCTGTTTTTTTTTTTATTCCCAGTGAGGTTTATTCCAGTATGACTGAGGAATTTTATCACGGTATTAAATAATACATTTTTTTCTAATATTACTAATATTTAATTTTCACTAGTGTCTTTCACCAGAAACTAGCAAATAGTCCCAGCAAACTGCCAGGGACATAGTAAATGCACAACACATATTTGTTAAGTAAACAAGAAGAGGCAAAGCAATGTAAGGAGAAAGGTTAAAATGAAGAAGGAGAGTGTCAAAAATAAACTGCATTTTTCACTTTTGATGCTGTCCTAGTTTGATTTAAGAGGGATTGGTTTGATTAGAATTCTGGATATTTCTATGATTCAATTACATTGACATTTGGAGTTGATATTTTCATTCTAATCCTGAGTATGAAAACAAAGATCTAGAGTTTCCCAGACCATTGGGAAAGGTTGCAGAGGAACCTTGATAATCCTGTGATCGTATGTTAATATATAGTGTGTTATGACTCTAAAAAGAAACTGTTCAGTTATGTAAAGAAACTCAATGTCATGTACTCTATATACTATCAGGGGTTCCCAGGGAGGCAACTTAAAACTAGAAAGCATCACCAACATGGAGATTAATATTGTTTATTTTAATCACAGTGATATGGGAATAATTATGTCTTCTATAAAAATATTTTCAAATGTCTTAAGATGTTTCATAATATCTTCTCAACAGTTTTTTACTTTCTTCATGAGAGACCATCTGGTAGCTGAGAGGCAGCATGGTTAATGAGAGAGAGCTTGAAATCTGAATTTGGAACTGGGCTGTGCCACTTACTACCTATGAGGCCTTAGGAAAATAGCTCTACTCCCCTGAGCTTCTAATTCTACTACTTTGTCATTTTTTGTGAGAGTTAAAAGCAATGTCACTTTGTAGACGCTGGCACATAGTAGCAGCTCAATACGTGTTGGTTTCCTACCTTCATTTTTCTTCATTTACAGCTTTTTTCCTTGGCATTAATGTTCATTTGCTCTGTTATGGACAATAAGGACATCATCGCAGTGGAAGAAAATGACAGCTAACGATTTTGCCTTTGTTTTACCTAACATGATAGTCTCCTAGCCATACAAACAGAGCCTATAAATAATGCCTCAAGGGTTATCCAATGGTTTTCAACAACTTGCTCATTGTAATATACTTAAAAAAACTGAGGTGGTACCTTTAACAATGACTATCCAAGCCAAATTACTTCTCTCCTTTTGAATATACTTTTTGTGGTATACTGTGTTGGAGACAAATTATAAAAAACCTTACCTTTGAGATACAAACCTAAATAAAAATTAAAATGAAGATAGTTTAGAAATGGAAAAATTGCATAGTTCCTGTAACATGCTTGATAAGGAGACCATGTTTTCAAATGTTGCAGAGGTAAGGAAGATCCCCTTTAATTATTTTTTTGAGACCGTTTAATTGTTATCAACCTTATTTCCATTTTCTGTTTAAGAGTCTATGGAAGAACAGCTTCAGACCACTCAGTGGTTGGTTATTCCCACCTATCCAGTAGCCTGAGCAGAGGGAGCTGTGGAGCAGACCTCAGTGGTTGGCTAAGTGGCACAGGCCTCAGTGTGGAAGTGTACAACTCCAGACCTGGCTGTGAGCTCAGGCTGAGCAGCCCTGAGCTCAGGAGCTGGAGCTGTCCATCCACCTTGCAATTCTTCCTTGTCACTGCTTTCAGCAGCAGCCTGTTTATCCTCTCCAATCTGTTGGAAGCAGGAGAGATTAGGCATGATCTCCAGCAGGAGCTCATAGGGTGGTGCCACGCATGCTCAAAACTTCCCCAGGCCTGCACCCACCACCTCAGAAGTGTGCTCCTTATGGTGGCATGGGTCGGCAAGGCCCACATAGCACAGAGAACAGTCTGTTCCCCGGGGGGATGGTAGGCAGGTTAAGGTAAGACACCTGTGTGCGAGGCTGGTGGTCAGCCCTGGGATCAGTAACCACAAGAAGACACCACTTCGGGATGGCTGCCCGGGCCCAGCTGATGAAGCTTCTGGGAGAGAAGCACCAGCAGTAGGAGTGGCTCCAGTAGCAGCAACCAACTTCAACAGCTCCTGGCCAGTATTCCTGGAGGAGAGGATACTGACATCTTAGTGGCCGCAGTGGCCCGATCTGCCAGCAGTCATTCATCCCAGGTCTCTTCAGACTGATAAGGTAATGCCATCACTTTGCCTCTGGTAGATGATGGTTCCATTTGGAGATTAAGCTTGGTGCCACCTAAGTGGTTTTCAGCTGGAAGGAATTTGGGAACATCCTTCTTCATTATTTGCAGGACATCACGGGCCCTTGATATTATAGTTCCCCTTTACGTTATGATGGAAACCCAGAGCAACATTGTATGGACTCTTCTGGGTGGTGCAGAAAGACTCCTTTATTTGGTCAAGCCTATTTTATCCATCTAAGAAAAAATGAGTAATTCTTTTAAAACTCATTTTTAAGGCAGGGCTTTGAAAGGGAATAAACAACATGTTAGTGATAAACTAATAGCTAAGATCTAATTTCACTTGAAATTATTTTTATTATGTGAAGAATTATATTTGTAGAATACAACCTATCCATTGAAACATTCCAGTTATTAAGCAGTGGAAAAAAATAACGCTGACATTATGTAGTATTTAGAGCTACCAGATGAAAGCTGATTCTTCTAGCAAACACATGCTTTGATAAGACTTGTGTGTCAACCGAGTAAAGCTTGATGGATGCAGGACAATGTATTATTGACCATAAAAGCTTTAAGATGTCGTAAATATTTTTTCTTAAAGATTTATTTATTTACTTGAGAGAGAGAGAGAGATAGACAGAGAGACAGAGAGCATGAGCAGGTGAGGGGCAGAAAGAGGGGCGACAAGCAGATTCTCTGCTTAGCAGGGAGCTCAGACACCGGGCTCCATTCCAGGCCCCTGAGATCATGACCTGAGCTGAAACCAAATTGGATGCTTAACCAACTCAGCCACCCAGGTGCCCCAAGGGCAGGGAATATTGTAAACATTTAGATACTGTGTTCCATCCATCCATTCATCCATCCATCCATTCATCCATGCAAACACCCATGCTTTTATATTTAAGAAACAAATTATCTAATAATAATTTTTATGTTTTTTTTACGATAATAAACTTGATTCTCCAGGCAAAGTTACATTTTTTTTTTCTACTGAGAAACATACATGAGTCACAGGGGAAGGGCCCTAACCAGTACTCTCTAAATATTGCATGGATAAATGGCTAGGCAGTAGAAATGAAGTAGATCTGATTCTGATTGTTAATTTGTATTACCTACTGATAGGTATTTTATCAATTTTTTTTAAGCAGGGGCTTGAACTCACAACCCTGAGCTAAGAGTTGGATATTTAACTGACTGAGCCACCCAGGTGCCCCAATAATAGCTATTTTTAAATGGTTTAATTCTAAAATTTGAAATGTGGTTTCCAATTCCATATAATTATTTGAACCCCTATAAGATGAATCTGCCTTGTGATAGTATATTTTGGAAGGAATTTTAGCATCTTATTGGTGATAGAGAGACACGTGGACTACACGATAGTATAGTCAGTAATATTTTTAGCTATTTGAACAATGTTCCCAGAGTTTTGATTAATGAACCAATATCAAACTGGAATGTCTCCAGTGACATGTCAAAAATGTCTGTCCTAGAAACTTCTTCCTCAAAGTTCATATGACTAATGTAAATGAAGATAGTCAGACACATCACTGTTTGTGGAAGTTGCAGAAATGTGAGAAATATATTAAAACATTGGACACACTGACTCAATATGGGATAAAATCAACACAATGAAGTTTAATACACACACAACACACACACACACACACACACACACAGATCCACCCAAAATGTAAGATATGTATGTATGCAACCTTGCATTTTGGTTAACAGTATCAACTGAGGTATATTTATCAAGATTATTTCTTGTTTTACTTATTTATTCATAAGAGAGAGAGGCAGAGACAAGGGCAGAAGGAGAAGCAGGCTCCATGCAGGGAGCCTGATATGAGACTCGATCCCAGGACCCCGGGGTCACGCCTCGAGCCAAAGGCAGATGCTTAACCCCTGAGCCACTTAGATGCCCAGGGGGGAAAACTCTTATAAGTAGCTACACACACGGATGTATGCACACACACACACACACACACACACACACACACAAACACACAAAGGTGATAGTGGTAGTGGAGGCTGTCATGTTCATCTTACAATATTTAGAGAGCTATCATTTGAAAAAGGAAAGACATTTTCGTGTGTCTGGTTTTCAAAGGATTGCACTAGGACAAACACGATGGAAATTACTGAATGTAGATTTCCACTAAAGGTAAAATTTCTAAGATATTGGCTCACTTAGCTCTTTATTTCTGGAAATATTAAAAGAGCCTGAATGATCATGTATCAGAAATATTTTATAAGGGAAATTTATGTTGAGTGAAGGTTTTCATTAGATCTTTTATTTATTTAAAGCTCTGGAGTTCTTTTTAACTCCTAGGTTCTATAATTTAGTTATATTTTATCTTCTTTAATTCTTAATTATTTTTCCATGTTCTTCATATATCCTATTAAGAAGTGCATCTTTTCCTCTACTGCTTTATTTCAATATAGGCACTCATCTCTGGATCCAAGTAAATGTTCTCTTTATCTTCACAGCTAGAAACTTTTCAACATTATTGCCGTCTGGGTTTTAAACGTCCATTACAAACAATTATGAGATTTGGATGAACCTGATAAGATGGATGTTATCCAAAGACATCAAATATGATCTCCTTTCCACAAGATGGGGCAGGTGGTGTCTCAGAGGCTGGGTCTGGGCAATGATTTGGAATTTGGAGCCAAAGGAGGCGGAGACAATTAGCAGAGGCAAATCTTAGGGGTTTCCAAGGTCAGTACGCAGGGTAAACAGTGCGGGAACAGTTGCCAAAGCCAAATGGAACAAAACAAGGAGGGTAAACCAATTCTCAAAGCCAAGAGGGTAGAGAGCAAGAGCAGATGATTTCTGAAATGGCTTTGAGCAATGTAAGAAAGGCAAGAGCAGAGAAACTCTCCAATCTGGATTTTAGCTTATGTCATATCCACAGCCTCAGTGAGTGAGGCAGCGGCAGGGAGAGGCAGATGCCAGGGCTCTTACTAAATTGATATTATGAGACAACATTGATTTATTTAAAAATATTTAATGAACACCCCTTATGAGTAAATTACTTTGCTAAGTACAATAAAAAACAAAAAAGAAATAGGCATGGATCTTGTTCTCAAAGAGCTTACTTTCTAATGGGATGGAGAGATATAAATAGAAATACAATATGAATTGTAAAAATATATATCATACAGAAATTAATTGGTAGAAGGAAAATGGACTTATTTTTTGCCTTGTTAGATAAATATGTAAGGGAGCCAATATGAGAGGAAGAATGGAAATAATTCAAAAGAAAACATTTCCAAAACTTTCTATTACACCATTTTTTTAGCTTTCTCATTCAGTACAATTGTACCCTCAAATTGAATTTAATTTATGAAAACAAATACATGAAATAACTGTTGAAAAAGCTGCAGCGTTAGAAGGACATTACAAATCAAGCACTCTGTATGAAGTCACTGCAGAATGGTGTGGTTAAAGGAGTTGCCCAAGTCACACAATAGGTTTATTTGTTGAGTTCTGCTTCTCTAATGAATAGGTGTTCACAGGAAATGATTGTTCGTGTGAGTCCGTATTAACTAGTGTTCCACCACCTTGTTAGGCACCTTTGTAAACTCATTAAATTGCACGTGGATGAGTTTGCGAAATGTGTTGTTCAACACCTGAAAGCATTAGGACTGATAAACTTGTTACAATGCATGCACGAAAATTTATCCAAAATTATTATTTTTGAATATATTTAAATGACTTATTTATTTGAGAGAAAGAATGAGCGAGCGAGGAATGGGGAGGGGCAGAGGGAGAGAGAGAGAGAGGTTCCTAAGCAGACTCCGTGCTGAGCACAGAGCCTGAGGCGGGGCTCTATCTCATGACCCTGAAATCAAGACCTGAGACGAAAGCAAGAGTCAGACACTTAACCAACTGTGCCACTCCTGCACCTCTAGGACATGCTTTATTAAAAAATATTATACCTATCTAATCAAACACTGGTATGGATCATGCCAGCCATCTCCTTTCCACGGCCTTTAGAACTAGTGGCTAAAGGTTTTCTATTATGACAAAATACTAGCTATACACAATGATACTGAAGCTTGCGTTCATCTATGATGTTGTCTACATTTCTTTTCAAGAGTCACTGAAAAAACCAAGAGTCACCAAGGACATTAAAAATGTAAAATATAGTCAACTGATAGATGCACAATTGTTTTTATTTTATAGTATTAATCCTATTTAAAACTTTCTTGTAATGAACTTAGAGAAAAACAGCACCATTTTGCTTGGGTTTCCATGAGAAATCTCAGACACAGAAAGGTCACAGTGCGTTAATGATAGAAATACCAAACCAAACCAAACCAAACCAACCAACCAAACAAAAAAAACCCCAAACACAGCTATGGATTAAGCACAATATTTTTTTTTCTTCTAGAAGTTCATTCTTTTCCAATAAGTATGGGATTTATAAAGTTCAATAAAAACATAAATTCTTTGTAGCCTTCATTTTAGTTAGCATAAAGAACTGTTTGCAGAGCCAGCAAGGTGTTAAAGGAAAATAGTATTAATATTATGGATATATCTGCCATGCAAAGTAATCTTGGGATTCAAGTTTTTCTATTTTCAGTAATTTTCTTAGACAACGCTTCAATATTCAAAAACATATGGTGTTTACAATTTTACCCACAGGCTATTTTTCCAAAATGACTTCACTGATGGGCAATCATAGGATTTTCAAAATAGATTTTCATTTCTTAATTTTATTTCCTCCCCTCTTTTTGGATTCTTAACTCTTTGCTATTATTACATTCACCAAGTAAGTTGATAAATTCATTATTTTGTGGGAGTGGTAAAATTACATGTTTTCTTTAACAACCTATGTAAAGCAGGAGTAAATTATGATTGTATTTATATGTATAAATACATAAACATATTTGTATATTTGTACAACTACTTGTTTTCATATCTATAGACAAATAGATCTCCTTCGTAAGTCTATAAATTGATGCTTATTCAAGGATATTGGACCAGTTTTACTTAGTGTGAAAAGTCTACTACATTTTAGCCATAACAACTACTCACAATAACAGAGAAGTTTAATTAATGCAGTAGATATATTTTCATGTACTTTGTGCAAGAAGACATGTATGCTATGATACTACTCTCGGAGTCCAGAGCATTCTAATCAGTCAACAGACATGGAGAGACTGCTGACATTGGGAAAGTAGTAATTTCTAGCTAAACTTTTGTGAGCATGTGCTATTTCTGGGATGCTTAAATTCATATTTATTAATTTTTATACCCTGCCAGCTCCACCAATTGAGCATTATTTGTGGACCTAAGCCATGTGGAAGCAAAGTCATTTGTCCAACATTATACAGATAAGAAAGCCTGGTTAGGACTTGAACCCAGTTCTACTGTCTCCAAAGAACCAAAATAAAGAGACTGGGAATGACAAACTTGTATGGCATACAGTGGTGATCCGTTAAGGTGGGATGTTGATTATTAGAGCACTGCCTTAGGCTATTGATGATTAGGGGGTTGGCAGATTGTGTTCGCTTGTATGCATGTAGTCTGTCCAAGTGCCAAGAAAGTGGAAGGGAGTTAATTGTAGTTGTTGCACTATTTCTGGATTCATTCAGCTCTAGGTTGGGACTCTGACACAATCATGGGCAAGTTACTGACCATCTTTCAGTTTAAAACTTTCTCATCAGTAAATTAAGCTTATTAATAGCACCTTGAGAGGCACCTGGGTGCCTCAGTAGGTTAAGCATCTGCCTTAGGCTCAGCTAATGAATCCCAGGGTCCTGGGATTGGGCCCCAGGTAAGACTTCCTGATGAGCAGGGAGTCTGGTTCTCCCTCTGTCCCTCTCTTCACTCATGTTCTCTCTCAAATAAATAAGTAAAATCTTTAAAACACATAGCACTTTGCAAGTATGCTTAGTGAGCTGTATTGAGACAATCCATGTGAAGTTCACTATAAAGATTGCTTAGTGTATATTAAGCACTCAATAGTGTGGTGTTAATTGTTATCATGAAATTTTAAAGTTATAATACTCATTCACGGCTTTATTACAACACAGGCATTATTATTTTTGAAGTAGGCTTCATGCTCAGCATGGAGCCCAACATGGAGCTTGAACTCACAACCCTGAAATCAAGACCTGAGCTGAGATCAAGAGTCCCATGCTTAACTGACTGAGCCACCCATAACACAGAATTTATTGGCTAAAATATTCCTGAATGGTTCAAGAGCCCACCAAATTAGCATAAAAGGTAATTATCATAAAAGATAAATGAATGTTCAGGGTTGGAATACCTTAAATGGTAGATGATAGAGCATAGTTTAAAATTTCCATTTTGTGCTCTATTCAAATGGTAGAAACAGTATGAATGTTGTAGTGCCTGCCTAGTGACCTGGCACAATAGAAAATTGCTTGATATTCTAAGGTGGTTGGAAGGAAATGAAAACCTAATGAAAATGTTCATTTGCAATACTGTTCCTTTTTCAAAGAAAGACTTGAGCTTCAGGTAGATGTAATAGCCTGTCCCATGTTTTGTAGGTGGCACAGCCACGAACCCCCTGAGGTCTGACCTGTCCCTATGCCACTGTCTTCTCCATGACTTCCTGAGTATAAGTGAACTCTTACATGCTCGCTGAAGGCGAGTTGGATCTCTCAACTGAGGATGGTTTCCAGATGAGTGCTTAGCCTGGTGGAGCTGCAAGTGCTGGTGAGTTAACCTCCCAGGATGGATCTGCAATCACCGTGGGTTGAGAGTTAGTGGATAAATAGTCCAGCTCTACCACCTACAGTGATACAACTTTAAGGTGTGTTCCCAATCTCTCAGAGGTCCCTGGCCAAAAAGGAGCCTCATTTTTCCACAGTGGTAACCCCCACACCAACACACCTCTCTATTCATTTTTGTTCTTTCTCATTTTTCTCCTTCATTTCCCTCACGGTGCTTACTGGACTACCTGCACCCACATTCTTTTGAAGAACTCTAACTTAAGACCCACCCTCTACAACAGCTGCCCATGACATTGTGCTACTAGCAGCTGGGCATGCACAGGGTCCTTGCTCCACTGAGAAGGCTCCTTAGAACCATGGCGGATCCAGTCATTTTACTGCACATGGTGTGGAAATTCTGGAACGATGATCCCTGGGACCCACCCAATTCTAACACCATCATCTCAATTCTTAGGACTTGTCCTTGGTAACCAGAAAAGCCTGGGAGCTCATGGTGGAGGAGGTACAGGTCTTTGAAGTAGCACGTTGCATTTTTCTTGTGAGAAGTAAATTCCCTTTTTTTTTTTTTCTTCATTAAACGACAGGTAGAATCCTTAAACTATTTCCTTAGATAAATCAGTTAAGATCTCTGGGCCTCATCTGAAAGGCTACATCAAGTCTTTAATAAAAAAAAACAAAAAAAAAAAAAACAAACTACGCCAGATGGGATTTCTTTTGGTTCCAAGATGTATGATTTTAAAATTCCTCAGGATATCCAATTTTAAAATTTTTAATATACTTTTTTGCATTTATTTTTTTTCTAATTTTAACATCAATCTGTGTTCATTGTAGAAAATTTGGGAATAAGAGGTGCTGTTGAAGTAGAAAACAAAACTAATATTTTTTCTTTCATTCTTCCATTCTATTTGTACAAATAGATATAAATCATTACATACACATAAACATACACATATATAACTATGTACTTAAAACATTAGGATCCTATTTATAAATAGTTTGTATCACTTGAAAAACTTGACATTGCCTCATTGTATTTTCCAGTATTAATCAATATTCTTCAAACCATCCTACCCCACAATTGATTTGATCCTTTTTCTACTTGTGGGCATTAACCCTGTTTCTTATGTGTCATTATTATACTAAAAAGCTGCAGAAGTCTTTGTTTTTCACTCTCTGATTTAGAATAAATTTCTAGACATAGGATTACTGGTTCCAGGGGTAGGAGCAACTTTGGTTCTCAATGTATTTTGCCTTTGAGAAAATCAGCATATTCCAACTAGAAGCATACGAGAGTCGAGTTATTTTTTATTTTTATTTTTTAAGATTTTATTTATTTATTCATGAGAGACACACAGAGGCAGAGATACAGGCAGAGGGAGAAGCAGGCTCCATGCAGGGAGCCTGATGTGGGACTCGATCCCAGGACCCCGGGATCACGACTTGAGCTGAAGGCAGATGCTCAACTGCTGAGCCACCCAGGCGTCTCAAGTAGAGTTCTTTAAAAAAATAATAATTTTAATAACATTGAAGAAAAATATTAAAAAGTGAACCCCATAGTTAACTGAGTTGTACAAGCTGTGCCCAGTATTTTCAAAAGCTGCGTATTCTAAAAAAGTCACTCTGAACACTGCTCAGAGCTTACTTCGCCTTTGCTGTTGATGTAAGCCACAATTTAAATGTAATGTTTTTTTCCTGGGGAGGACCCAATTAGGATACACATCATAAAAGCACTGTGGATGGTAGGTTTGCAGTGGACGGTTTCTTATTCACACATTTTTGTTCATTTTACGAGGAGGCTGAGCTGACGCTCCTTCTCTGTGCCACTGAAGGAGAACAGAAGAGGAATGGAAGCATGACCCTTGGCTTTTGGCAAAAAGGAAAAAAAAAAGAAACAACTAAGTGCAGTGCTAGCAGGTGGCTGAACGTAAACCACAATTGTGGAGTTAAAAAATTTTCCTTCACTCTATTGAAAAAAAACCGCTGATATCTCATTTGGATGTTTTCTTTTTTTATGGCAGTATTATGCAAGGAAAGTGGTACTTAAAAAGCCATAATCCATCGCTAAAGGCATTAGTTTCCTTTTACAGTTCAGGTGCAAATGCAATATACCATGAAAGACATGTTACACTCCTTAATGTTTCTTCTAATAAACAGGGTAGGAGAGTGGTCCACGTGAATTTTGAATCCCAGAAATTTTCAACTGGGAACTGCCATGAAGAGAGAGCTCTAAAACCACAGCAGGAACTCCAGACCCAGCTAACACAGTCCATTATAAAAGGAGATACTTTCCTACGTGAGAATAAACTTACTAAATGGGTCTTTCCTTTCAGTTAGGTCTTTAAGGAACAGTTTAAGTGCACGAAAACTAGTTTGTGGTATCAGAAAATGCTTGAACGTTTTAGCTGAGAAATTTGATAGCCACCTTCTCAGAGACACTCGGGGATTTTCAGCAATTGGGTTAGAACCTGTAGGCACACATCACGTGGTGAACTGTATTCTGCAGGCCCCAAGTACTACCCCATAAACCTCAGTATTTTGTTTCTCCACCCTTGTTCCCTCTGTCTTCTGTGTTTATGTATGTGGGAGAGGCCTGTTGAGTGTGGCTGATGTCTCCCAGCTGTGGCCTCTCCATTCACCCTAATTTCTTCCTCCATAGCTCATTTGGTCCCAAGCAGTGGTGAAATTGCTGACTGGTGAGTGTGTCCTGCCACAGAAGCCATAGGCAAGACATGACCATAACCAAAAGAGCATGAAGGATGGAAAACACCATCTGGACCATGCAATTTAAACACCATAAACCCCTCTTTTTTTCAGTTAAGAAAAATCAGCCATGCAGCCTTTTGTTGCTTTCTGCTGTGGCCAAAACCACTTAGGTTGCAATCCGCTGTTAGTGAAAGAAATCCAAAGGGACTCCGGAAGATGCATTGCCCTGTTTTCAAGTTCTATGTGTAGCTTTTTTTGGCCTACATCTCTGTGGACCTCTCCTCTGCTCAGAGCTTAGGAAGTGCCTCCCAACTGTACATCTGTCATCGATCACCCTGAGAGGGCTCACCATGCTTCTTGGGAATTTGTGTTCTAGTTGTCGGAAGACAAGGAGAGTTTGTTTTCTGTTTTATACAAGCAGTAACCCAAGAATGAGCAGGGCATTTCGGAGAGTTTATGGTCACATGCATTTAGGAAAAAACAAAACAAAAGTACTCTTTTCTGATTTTTAACCAGATTTAGTTGTTCTTTGGCTTTTGCTCAGCAATGAAGATCCATAGTTATGTTATTGCATTTTGATAGTGGTATTTTTTTAAAGGTTATATTTATTTGAAAGAGAGAGAGGGAAGGAGAGTGTGAGCGGGGAGGGCCAGAGGGAGAGGGAGGAGGAATCTGAGGCAGACTCTGCACTGAGCACAGAGCCCCACTTGGGGGCTTGATCTCACGACTTGAGCCCCAAACCAAGTCGGTCGCTTAACCAACTGAGCCATTCAGGTGCCCCAATAGTGGTATTTTATAACAAACAGTGATCTGGTTGCTTTTATTTTAATTGATGATTGAAACTGAACTCTCTAGCCATGAGGGTAATTAAATAATGGTTTTCTCAATGATTTGGGTTCATTGCAAAAAGCATTCATCTCTGTTGAGGGGGGTAAGAGAAGTATTGCCAGACAGTAAAGATGATATTGGACTCAGGGTTAGAGATCCAGCTCTGTCACTAACCAGCTGTATGATGTGAAGAAAATCACCTAGCCTCTTTGACCTCAGTGTCCTTATCTGTGAAAAGAGAGTTGGAATCCTCTTCATTTCTGCAAACCCAAACTTCTTAAATCTTCAAAAGGCAGATCAAAGAAGAAAGAAAAAATAAGTAGCTGCTATTTGATGATGCCTCTGAAGTGCCAGCCACCTAGAAGAATACATAAAGTGCTCTACACACATTATTTGCTGTCATTAAATGGAGCAGGTGCTACTATCATGTATACTTATAAGTGATGAAATAGAGATTTAGAATATTTGAGGGATTATTTAATGTCACAAGAGGAGAGCTGGAATAAAAGCTCTAGTCTCTCCAGTACCAAAACTTGACTCTTCGTAATTGTTGAGCATTTATTATGAGCATAGCAGTTTCCATACATTATTCCATTTAATCTTCAGAATAACATTGTTAGGCTAATATCATCATTCCTATTATGTAGATGAAGGAACTGTAGCTTAAAAATTCAGAAACCTCCAAGAGTGACATAAAAGATGTGGAACAGGAGAGCCAGGATTTATTTCTTAGCAGCCACGATCTTTCTATGACCTCAGTTGAATGTTTAGATGTACTCAGTGTTATTGGATAATTAGATAGCATTTCGTTTACTTTTAAATTTTGGATTTGACTTTAGACTGGCACGTTCAAATTCATGAAGCCAAAGGTTAGGGAATGTCATGGAAAATGTTATTTATTCTCATAATCTTTGAACAAGGTAATAGAACAAGTTTAGGCTTAGCTCCAGACCTCAAATAAAACCTTGGACGACCTAAAGGACTGATGGGTGGCTGGTGGGGAAGATTGAAGTCACCAAGGTTGGATCCATGCTATTCACTTTTATAAGTCAGATAATTTAAGAGTTCAAAAGTTCTCTTTGGAAAAGATTGCATGCTATCTTGAAATCTGGAGAATATCACAAAACATCTGATCTCTTTTTTCCACGACATTTTTTTTATAAAGGCATGAATGGAAGTGGGTACCATATATTGGAACCTTATCAAATGATTGCTATCAAAAAGAGAGGCTGCAGTGTAGACATAAAGTGTTAGTATCAACTAGAACATGGCTACTTGGTCGATAAATGGAGTATCATTTATCTTGTATTTTGGATGGTATCCAATCCGAAACAGAATCATTTGGGGAGTGTGCCTCACCAGTTATATTGAATCAGAATCACTGGTGGATGTGCCCATGGCCCCTGGATTTCTGAAAAGCTCCCCTGTTGATATTGATATGCAACCAGGTTTGGGAACCACTGAGCGATGACGTTTGGCATCTGGCCTCTAAGCAGTCTCTTGCAGGGAGTCTCTGAAAAGAAGTAGGGATGCTATTTTCAGCTACATATCTAGAAGGATTTGATGTTTTAATGAAGGCTTAAAGAGAAGAGTCACCAGGAAATTCATTTAAATGCCACTTTTTAAGACCGAGGCCTGAATCACAGAAAAATCTCTGAAAATTTTGTGATTCTTTTTTTTGCCTTGCTCAAAAATATAATTCTTCTTCCATTTTTTTTCCTTTCAAGGGAATGGACACTAACAATTTAGACTGTGCTTTATATTTTCTGTGGTTGGAGGAGAATGGAAAACAAAGAAAACATTTTGCTTTTCATTCTGAAAGCATGATGCATTCCTTTTATGAAGAAACTTGGTTCAGAATGCACTGTAAGGAAAATTAAACATCAGTTTTCATGTATTCTCTTGAGAAATATGTTTTAGAAATGTGTGCACCATATATCAGAGTATTTTACTTCCTTTAAAGTCAGACCATATATTTTGATATGCTCTCAATTTAACAAAGTGCATCAGTTCTAAAGGGCAAACATTTTGGTATTATTAATTTGCTTTAGATTTATAATGTCTTTTTCCATTATGGATATGATTTAGGTCTTAATTTTTTTTCCATATTCTTCTCTTAGCAGCAATTAAATAGGTTTGCCATGAGGTTTTTGTTTTTTTGTTTTTGAGTTGATGAGAAGGGCAAGAATTATATTTGGGTCAGTGTGTGCAAAGAAGGAATAGGAATTCTCTGTGGATTATAAAAGAATGAGTAGATTTTTACAAAATGAAAGAAGAAACTAATATTGCAGATGTTCAGGATAAAATCAGTTTCTGGGAAGAATCTTAAATCAAAGATTGTAAGTTCTGTAAATTTTTAAAGTCATAGTATACTTCATTTAAAATAAAACCTTTTGTTTTTCTCTAGCCAGTTATGTATGGTTCAAGTAGTTTCTTATCAATTAAGTTAAGTCAGGTAAGGAAGTACTAATGGTAGGTCCAAGGAAAAAAATGTCCTTTTACCATTTTTCTGGTGAACAATTTGGTTTAGTTGATGTGTATGTTTCTAATAGCTGCATATTCCAAGATCAGTATCTAATTTATGTGTGAGAAACATACATTCTTTTTTTTTTTTAAGGCAAAGAGAAAATCAGAATGTTATGGGTCTATTCCATTGATTTCAGAAAAATAAACATACCGACAGCACAAAATGCTGCCAGAAGGATGAGGACTAATGACTGTGGGTCTGTTTGCTTTTAATCATTTAACTTCCATCAGGGAAAAGTCCACTGGAAGGAATATTAAAATTCAAACTGAAATTGTCATTTAGAATCAAGTTCTTGGGAAAGTAGGCAGGGTAGAGATTGACTATAAATGGTGAATAATGTAACATTGATTTAAGATTTAACTGTATTTTGTATGTTCCATGAGGCCCTTTGGATCAGAGCATTTCTTTGGAGAAATTGTACTTTGTTTCCAAGGCCTGTATCTGCCCACAATGGGTGCGTTGCATTGTGGTGATCACAGCCAGCCATTCACAAATGGCATCGCTGCAGGGTTCTGAGTCAAGAAAGGAGATGTTACTGTGCTTAGAGCGATTCTCTCCTGTATATTCCTGAGCAAAGTGACCCAAAGATAATGTTCACCTTTAACTCAGGCGAATTATGTCCCTTTACATTAAAGAGTTTCCTTTCCAGGAGTTTAATCAAAATACTTTTTGATATGAGTTCTCATGCAAGGCAATTGGCCTTGTTCTAGGGTCACATCCTCATCTAACCATAGCTAGCTTTTTGAAAATACTTGACCACCAGTCTGTAGAGAGAATTTTTCTAGGGAGTGTGTTAAGTCTAAGAAAATATTCATCCTGGCTACCAGGAAAGTCACTTGTTAATTTTTGCTCTATGATTGCAAATAATATTTTCACAGGAGGACAACATGGAAAAACAAATGGTATTGCCTAATGAATTCTGATTAATCTTATGATGGATTATTTACCTTCAGGATGAACATCGAATGAATAGAATTTGGAGTTACTTTAACGACCTGAGGAGCATTTGCTTCTGTGTTGTGATCTGGATGATCAGGTACCTTCTATTCCTTGCACATGCTTCAGCCACAAGTGAGCCATCAGCACTTCCTCCCTCGACTCACATCCCTTGGATATGTTCAAAGTCACTGATGAGCACACGATCAAAAAGCTAATATCTCAGTGAAATAAGCCAATAAATTTGTGGAATGGCAAAATCAACAAGGCCTTGGTGCACCAGGTTTTGGGTTGGATGTCTATTTTTGAGTCATTATGCACATAAGAATCTTCTGGACTGCAGTGATGGTAGTGGTTCTTAAAGTTTTCTGGGGATTGATGTTCCCAACAAAATCATGGAAGTTTCCCTTTTGCTAAAAATGTCATGCATGTGTAAATTCGAGCCATTACATTCTGGATTACATGTAGGTAGAAATTTACATAACTCTCTATAGAGAGTTAAGTATGTATTGGAAAGAAGAAGAAAAAAAGAACCTTGATGTCATCTCTCCCTTAGAACCCTCCATGGAGGAATTCAGGCACTAACTTAGATCATAGAGCATCTTTAATGTCAGAGTCTCTGCTTCCTTATTTTATCATTCCAGTGTTGGTTCATTCCAAATGTTGTCTTCTTTTTTTTTTTCTACAAGGTAAGACCTAAATGGAGTTACTGTTTGTGTGTGTGTGTGTGTGTGTGTGTGTGTGTGTGTATGCTTTAGGAAGGGAATCATCATATACTACATATACTACTACACGTATAGTTATTAGTTGAATGACTCTGGAAAGTGGCTCTCAGACTTACGTGACTAAAAAAAGTTTAAAAAAAAAAACATAATCACCACAGAAATAAAGATAGAACACTGAGATGGTTTGGGGCTTGTGAAAAATTTAGAAACTGATAAAGCATTAGGGAATCCTGCCTTTTTAATGGAAATAAAAATGAAGCAGATGGATAATATGTGGCTAAAGATTCAGGGTTATATTTTCCACTTTCAGCATTTTGGTTTCCTTATTTTTAGTGTAACAAACTGTTGTGGTTAAGGCTTGAGTGTTGGTATTAATGTTTAATGAAAGTTATATATTTTTCCCTTGAAATATATAATTTTAACAAACTTGCTGCATGCTTAGATGCCATCTTTTTACACCGAGGAGTCAATTTTTTTTTCCAACAGAATACATCTGCGATGATTATATGATGGGAAAATAGTTCACAGGAAAAGCGTTTTCCCTCAACAGGCCTTTCCTGAATAGTCCTTTTGCTTGTATAGCCTCTGCTCTGGCAGGAGTTTTTGTAGGAAGTAGACCACACTTCATTTGGCCTGTTCTTTTGCGCAAAGATGCACTTCTTGAGTGACTACCTACCTCTACCTGGTAAGAGAGAAACTATAAATAGTGACCTTATCTGAACTGATATTCATAATGATCACCTATGCACCTAAAAGAAAGTAGGTGCTAAATAAATCTTCCAGCCTGGTTCTGCACATGCTTGCTATGTATACACATCATAACCCTATGATATAACCCAAATAATAACAACCTGCCTTGTATTCATAACACCAATTGATTTGCTTAGAACTATAGTAAGGTCACAACAAATTAACTTGTTCTTTTGAGGTTTGTACATTCGGAAATGCTCTTCATATTTGCCTTACATTTTATGAAAGTATACCTTACTCTGCTCCTAAATGATCAGTTTCTCTTGTTCCTCCAAAGATTTTTTCCTTTTTTTTTTTTTTTCTTTAGAGAGGGAGAGAAAGAGAGTGTGTGCACGTGAACAGGGGGAGGGGCAGAAGGAGAGGGAGAACAAGAATCCCAAGCAGACTCTGCACCCAGGGCAGAGCCCGACTCGGGGCTCATCGCAACCCTGAGATCACGACCTGAGCCGAAATCAAGAGGTGGCCGCTCACCTGACTGAGCCACCCAAGCACCCCTCCAAAGCTGTTTTTGATTCCAAAATATTCGGAAATAAAGAATCAGGTTGAAAATTAAATAATTATGGTCACCTTATACAGAGTATTTGTTCTGAGGTGATGATGAAGCATGTAATTCTTCGAGGGCATGTGGCTTAAGAAAAAAAAATTACACCTCCTTTTGAAGAACAGATGGAAATCTCCAAACACATAACCAGTCTCAGGAGGTGTAGCAGGCAGAATGATGACCCCCCCCAAAAGGTCCATGTCCTAATCCTCACAGCCTGTGAATGTTATCTTACACTGTGAAGATGAGTTAAGATTGCAAATGGAATTACGTTTGTTAATCAGCTGACCTTAAAAGAGGGGGATTATATTAGATTGTCCAGGTGGGTCCAATGTAATCAAAAGGATCTTTAAGAGTGAAATAGGCAGAGAAGGAGACCAGAGTGATAAAACAGGAGAACAACCCACTATCACTGGCTTTGAAGATACAGGAAAAGGCCACAAGCCACATAAGGCAAGTGGCCTCCAGCAGCAAAAAAGGGCAAGGAAATGGATTCTCCCCTAAAGGAAATAAATTCTCCCCTACAATATCGAGAAAGGAATACAGCCCTGCTAACAGAGATTTTAGCCCCTTGGGACCCATTTTGGATTTCTGATCTACAGAACTGTAACATAATAAATTTGTGATGTTTTTTGTATTTTTGTAACTTATGGCAGTGGTCGAAAACAAATGGCAGCGGTAGAAAACAAATGCAGGAGGTGTCTCACCTTCCGATCTGGCTTTGCTAATTCATTTCTATCAGGTATGACATGAGTGGATTGTGATTCAGCTAAAGACAAAGGTACTAGTGTTCATCTTCAGCCCTCAATAACTAGCACATTCTTAGCACAAAGGCATTCAGAGTTGGTGAATACGTCCGTGAGATATATGCCTCATTCTTGGCTACATGCTCATAAGATAGAGCTGCATGTTCAATTCCTTAATAGATTTTGGAAACATGTTTAGTGGTTTTACTTACACTGAATGGTAAAACTAAATGAATTATATTTTTAAAAAATGTATTTTAATTTGAAACAATTTTGTCCAACTTTATCAACTTATGGTTGGCTAACTGGCAAGGAAAATAATCTGTTTCCAAGGCCAGCGAGTTCCCGTTTTTAGCTCTGTAAATATAATGAGGAAGCGAGGAAGGGAGTTAAGGAGAAAGAGAGAGTGCGGGGGAGAGAACGAGATAGATTGATTCTCAGAGGATTTGACAATTAATATCCTAACCCCAGTCAATCTTGGTGGAAAAAGACTCAATTATGCAGTACCAGTTGAAGAATAGTTTTGCTGTCAGAAAGCTTGTATTTGTTGTGATTGAATGTGATTCAGGTAACCCCAGTGGAATGGTAAAGTCAGATAAAGTTGAGATTTGACTGGGTTTGCATGACCAATAACCTTTCCAATTTAATAGAATAAATAGTGCCTCTATGTGTGCTTAACATATTGACATTATCTATACCAGAATGAATTATTTTTGAAGGAATGGAAGGATTTTCTGAAATCATGTTAAGGAAGACCTGTGACATAATAGCATTTGATCATCTGGATTCAAATATATCAAATGCAGGCTATAAAAACCTGCTAGGATTAGCCCAGGGTGCACGTAATGGTCCTGTCTTGCTGTTCTTATAGGATAATGATGTCCCAATGTACAGTTTATGAATGGAATCTAATATAATCTAATATAACTGCAAGATTGAAGAAAATCTAGGTTGTTTAGAATTTTTCTCAATTTTATGTCATTAGTTCATCATGTGTGCATAGATATATCTAAATATTTTTCTCATGCTAATTTCACTAGTAGATTAAGAATATCAGAGTTTTAAAACATTTACAAAATTGAAATAATTTATGAGCTTTTCAAAATCATGTTTGGGAAAATGTGTTGAGGCCATCAGCAATGGTGATTTGGAATGTGTTGGTATTTTAAAGTGGTTTTGAGCATTACAAACTACAAATTAAAGAAGGAAGATAAATGTGCCAACTATTTTAGCTTTTCCATAAGGCAAAAGATATACAGATATGGGCATGAACTATCTAGAAAGGATATAGTTGATGGGCACCTTAATATTTTGTGACTCATTGATTTCTTTGAAATTTTTATGAAATCTATGGTCCCTCTCCTTAGAAAAATGTACATTTATACACACATGCACACACACATTTGTGTATTATGCACTTTCCCAGAAAATTTATATAGCTCTTAAAGCCCATTCATGAGCTTGCAAGGGTAAAATCTTGTTCTTCAAAACATGGTGGATTTCTTATCTGGACTACACTGATACAATCAACTTGAACTTTGGTTTCTTAGGAGATTTCAGGAATGTGGCACTTCCGTATTATAAAGAATGAATTATTTGGGGTGCACTGTAATTTAAAATTTTAGCCAGTTTAGGAGCTAATTTTAGATAGTTCTGGGTAATTGATTCTGCTCAAAGTCTAAGGTTTTTAAGAAAGCAGAAAGTTTTAGATGGAAAGTGAATTCTAGGACTCAGAGTAAAGAATTCAAGACAACACCAAAGATTATAAATGGAAGAGGATTCTAATTTCCCCAATCTGATTTATGAGTGAAAGTTGATGAAGGTTGGAAAGAACAAGAGTGGTCTTTACTGCTACCTCATCAAGGCCAGCAAGGTTGCATGTACAGGGGGTCTGCCTGGAGGTCCCAGAGGTCCTGAAGGAGGTCCTTAGAACCTTGGCACCAAAGTACTGGGCCACGAATTTAGAAAATGATTGGTCAAGGGACAGGGATGGAGGGTGTGGGGGTGGAGGATGACTAAGCAATAGGCATTGTGGCTGACTTCATCTTGAACCTTGATCTTTGGACTTAGGTGACATTCAGGCATCTTCTCTGATAGTGGGACAAAAGGCAGGCTGGGTTGACTTCACAAGTAGGAACAAGCCTGCAAATCTGCTAAAGGTAGAAAAGCAATGCTAATCTGGGTTCTTTTGGAAAATCACATGCATTTATGTGGTCTATATGTATCTAAATAAAGTCATCTATATTAGCAGGCAAATTCTAGCATGACCTAATGTTACTTACTCTGTGGAAGTCTTCTGGATCACTCCTCTTTCCCTATTTAAAAGTATTAGAAATGTGACTGAGAAAGATGAGTTCAAAACCCCAGTGGAATTTCTGATGACCTTTGATCACCTTCATCTTCGAAGATTTTTTTGTGATTTCCTGAAAGATTTCATCAAGGATACAGATTCTCAACTCCAAGGCTTTGTGGCTGTTCTTTGATCTTGTTCTGGCATCAACCCAAACGTGGAACTTTGCCTCATTCTTTATTTTGCATGCACATGCACACACACTCAAATATTCGCAAACATTCATCTTTGAAACAATGCTTTGTTTCAAAGTATAGAGCATAGAGCTGACTTTGCTGATGGTTTTAGGACATGAAGGTTAATATATTTCAGCAATTCAATTGAAAAGAAAATGTTCAAAAGGTGGTGTGGGCAACAAACGAGGGCTGAATCTAGGCTTTTCCCTCCATAAGCCAAGCCATAGATGGGGCATGGGGCTGTGTCTGCCCACAGGAAAGGTCACCTTTTAAAATTCCTGCAAAGACACCAGGCCATCCACTTCCCAACACTTTCCCTGAGCCTGGAGAGCACTAGACGCAGGCTGCATGGGTTTGAATCCTGTCCCTGCCACATACGAGCTGTGTGACAGTCGGCAAGTTATTTAATCTATCTGTATCTCATTTTCCTCTTTCATAAAATAGGAATAGTAAAAGATCTACCTACTTTATAGGGTCATTGTGAGGACTAAATGACACATAAGCATGTAAAGTGCTTAGAAACATTGTCTAGCACATAGTGCTCAATAAAGGCTAGTCATTGATATTCTCCTAAATATGTCATTTATGCCATAAATGACAATATTTTATTCATGTAATAAAATTTCTAGTAGTTTCATGTTACTGACAGCATAAAGTTCCAAACCACAATCTGACATTTAAAGTCTTCTCACCACAGTCCTTCAGCTGCATTTCTCTTTTCATTGACACATGATGAAGTCTCCATATTAGTCACATGGCTTGCCCATGAGCCCTGTCTTACTGCTCTCCCCCAACTCTAAGTCTCCTCTCATGTTGCTGGATACATCTACTAGTACAATTCACATAATACAGCCTCAAAAGACATTTGCCAAATGCATGTGAAGGTTAAAGAAAATATTTCCTTCCCCAGTGACAAATGAAAGAATAAAAGAAGGAAGAAGAGAGAAATCCAAGTGTTCCTTAGCTGGTAGTCAACGGAAATTGAAATCAAAGGCCTTCAGTGGGACCTTCATTGCCTTTGAATACACTCTGCCCACTGTAATATGTCTACTTGTGAGCAAAACTACCCGGCAGATGCCTCTTCTGGTTCCCTTTTCCTAACGCTTCTCACCTAAATTAAGGGACTGGGATCTCTCCCAGAAATATCTGATTTTCAGTGAGGATTAAAGCCTAGAATAAGGTGCCTGGGTGGTTGAGTGTCTGCCCTTAGCTCAAGGTGTTCTGGGATCGCGTCCCGCATGGGATCCCTGTGAGAGGCCTGTTTCTCCCTCTGCCTGTGTCTCTGCCTCTCTCTCTGTCATGAATAAATAAGTAAATCTTTTTTTTTAAAGCCCAGAATAGATTAGGGTACACAGTGACAATTTAGACAATAGCAGGAGTGGAGTGTGTTAATTTTTTCCCCAATTTGCCTTCAAATATCACCCTTTGGGCAGTTGCTTCATTTGTGGGAACATGAGCATAGTTTGAGTGCTAATTAATAAAAGAAGAAAATGAAAAAGATAAAAGAGGAAGGGCATCCTGACCCCTAGTGTTTATTTTTCTGCTCGTGGTGGTTGTGCTACTACTTCAGACTATTTAATTGGCCCCTTTTCCATCCTTATGACCTAGTTCCTTCTGCTTTGTGACTGTCGCTTTGGTGTGTGAGAGGGGCTAAATGCCATTGATTTCCTTCTCTAATTTTGGTGATTATTTCTACACCCAGAGGGAAAAAAATCATCTGAGAAGCAATCCTAAAAGCTGCTGACAATCTGGCAAGGCACTCAAGAGAGCGGATGATGCTACGGAGAAGGTTTTCAGTGCCCATGGGTAAATGAAATGGTTGGCTTATCTGACCTTTTGCTTTTGAAGCTGGCATCCTGACAAAGCATCACAGAGCTAAGCAGAAGGGCTCCATGTTCTGACCGGGGGAGAACACTAAGCCGTGCCACCCCTTAAAAACACTGAACAGGCAGCCATAAAAAAGAATGAGATCTTGCCATTTGTGATGACATGGATGGACCTAGAGGGTGTTAGGCTAAGTGAAGTAAGACAGAGGAAGACAAATACCATATGATTTCATTTATATGTGGAATCTAAAAAAAGGAAACAAACAACAACAACACCCCCAAACAAACAAAGCCAGAAATGGAATCATAAATACAGGGAACACACTGTTGGTTGCCAGAGGGGAGGGGTTTGGGGGACGGGTGAGGTAGGTAAAGGGGATTTAGAGCTACAAATTTCCAGTTATAAAATAGATAAGTCATGGGACAAAGGCAAAGGGCAAAGGGTCAGTAATGTTGCAATAACGTTGTAGAGTGACAGATGGTGACTACACTTATCATGGTGAGCATAGCATAATGTATAGAATTATTGAATCACTATGTTGTACACCTGAAATTAATGCAACGTATGTCAGGTATACTTCAATTAAAAAAATCACTGTGCTGGAAGAAGCAGACCTATTTTCTATTCTGCTCAGTTAATAAGGCTTTTGACTGCGCCACATCTTAGTTTTTCATCTGTAAAGTGAAGGGTCACTCATTGAAATATTTATTGTGCACTCGGCATTGTCTTAAGTGCTGAGGCTAGGTCGGTGAACAAAACTGACAAGATTCTTGCTCTTAGGGTGTTGGGGTGGGGGTAGGCAAGGAATGGAGACAGTCAGCAGACCCATAAAATAATACAGAAGAAAAGGCCAGATACTGATTAACAGCTGTGGAGAGAAGAACACTGAGTGGGATGGCAGAGAGTGACTAGAGGTGGATCAAGGGAGGTCTCTTTGAGGAGACGGGCATTTAAGCTGTACTTGAATGATGAGAATGAGTCATGCCATAGGGCAGCAGTTCCCAGAGAGAAGGCACAGTTGGTACAAAAAAAGACTAGAAGGCAACAATTAGGTGAGTGTTTTTGAGGGCCTGGCAAAATGCCAGGGTGAGGAGACTGAGAGGAGATTGACAAGAGATGTGATTAAAGAGGTGGGCGGGGGGGGCCATGGAAGACTTCAGTGGCACTGTGAGGAGTTTGGATTTATTCTCAACATCATGTAAACCCATCGAAGCAGCACGGTCCAGTAGAAATACAACACAAGCCACATATGTAATTTTAATATGTTTAGTGGCCACGTTAAGAAAGCAAGAGAAATAGATAAATTAGATTCAGTAAGTGTTAATTGACAAAATATATAAAAATATTACCATTTCAATGCATCATCACAATTGAAATTATTGAGATATTTTACACTCTCTTTTTGAATTAAGTCTTTGAAATCAGTGTGTATTTTAAATTTATAGCACATTTCAGTTTGGATGCCAAATTTTCATGGGAAATAATTGATCTACATTAAGATTTCATAAAATTTACATTTGAGATGGTAGATTCACATACCCAATGTGTTTCAGACATACTTAAATGCTTTCCAATAATTAAATCCAGAATCAGTTTTCAAATTTAGAATAATCGAAATTAAATAAAATTTACAATTCAGTTCTTCAGTTCTTGAGTTGCACTTCACACACGTGCTCAATAAACACGTGTGACTAGTGGCTACCATATTGGACAGATCAGGGCTGGATTGTTCAAGCAGCAAATGACAGGATTGGGTTTGCTTTAAAAGGACCACTGGTTGCTATGTGAAGAACTGACTGTGGCAGAGAAAGTATAGGTGTTGGGAACTGATTACAGAGAGGTCAGCAAACATTTTCTGGTAAGGGTCAGGTAGTAAAAAGGGACCAGACAGTAAATATTTGGGGCTTTGTGGGCCATATGGTCTTTGTTATACATAATTCTGCTATCGTAAAACAAAAGCAGTCATAGGCAATACGTGAAAGAATGAGTGTGGCGGTGTTCCAATAAAACTTTATTGATGACACTGGAATTAGAATTTCATATAATTTTCACATGTCATGAAATACTATCCCATTGGTTTTTTTTTTTTTAACAATCATTTAAAAATGTAAAAATGATTCTTAGCTTACAGGACATACAAAAAGAGGCAGCAAGTGGAATGGCGAGCTGAAATTTGCTAACTCCTGATTTGCTAAATCAGGAATGTTTGGTGGGAGCCCAAGTGGGATGTGATGGTGCTGGGGAGCTGAATATGTAGCAGTGGGAAGAATGTGATTCCTGTGGTAGAGCTGGCTAGACTTGCTGATAGTCTGGGTGTTGGGAGCCAGGAAAGGGAAGAGTCAAGAATGAAGGCATTAGGCTTCATTTTGAGCCTGACCAGATGGTTTCTAAAGTTCTCTTTAGGTCCAACAGTTTGTGATCTATGATTTTTAAGTGGAATCCACCTTTTGGCCAGAGTTTGGAATGAGACTCTTCCTCCTCCTTGAGTGGATACATTCCAGTATCTGGAAATTGTAAACCTGGGACTCTTCTCTGATAGAGGGGTGTTATATATTTTAGCTCTTCACTGACAGTGTCATTAAGCCATTTTGTACTTTTTAATTTTTATGTTGTGGAATTTCATGGATCTTAAGACAGACTTTTTGTACAAAGCATACTTTTGTACACATACCAGTGACAGGGTTCACTTCTGTACAGCTATGATCCTGTTTAAATGGATTACGCTTGCTTGTTTTAAAACAAGTTCTACGGGAATTCTAGATCATTTAGGTCCTTCCCTCCCCTCTTTTTGTTCTGTCCTATTGTAGTTATCTCCTGGGGAGCAAAGTTTTCGTGGATTAAAACAGCAATTGATTTTGTTTTTAGCTTTTATTTGAATGTATCCTTTCACCTCAGATATATTATGCATCTCCAAAGAACTCATAAATTATAGACTAAGCAAAAGTTAAAATTAGATCTGAGTGTGGTGTAATGCCCATAGGAAACTACTCGAAAAGGTTACAAGCTGTCAAAAAACAATTTGTATGGCTAAAAGCCTACACAGTTAGATGCTGTTAATGGAGTCTCCGCAATGATTATTTGGGCATTGGTTGCTTATTACGTCTCTGTGGCAACTAATCAGCGTATTTCTTTGGAAGCCAGAGACGGCCGGAATTTGTCACCTATAATACCAGAGAAGTGTGTGATAGAATGGGTTGTTCCACATCAAACAAACCGCACCTCTTCTCTCTCCAGATTTTAATAATTCCCCACCCCTCCCAAATTGTCATTGGTGCTGATTGCAAGAATAAAGACTAGTTACTTCAGTGAAAGGATCATAAAGTCAATCATGTGGATAAAATTACTGAGCCATCCAGCCAGCTGGTCTCTATTTGGCTCCACTTTGGTTCATTAGTTTATGGGGTGAATTCACTCCATATTTAAGGAAAGCAAAAACGGCATCAAAACTAGTTTGTAATTAATTGCAGCTTTTTAGAAAGGAATGCATTTGCAAATGAAGAATATGCAATGTCAGATCCTGATTTCTGATTATGTTATGCATCTGTCTAAAATGTAACTTTCTTTTGTTTTTATGTTAGTGCCGGGTATAGGTTAGACACTTTTTCAGACCCTTACCAGTATTATCTGTGTTTTAAGAGCTTCTCTTTGCCAACTTCAAAAACTTTAAAGTAGCAGATCATTGGTTGGCTGGAGCCTGTGCATCTCCAAACAATATAAGAATCATTTGGATGTCTGGCCATATAATCTGGTGTTGTCTCAATGTATTGTCATTCAGGTGATTAGATGGGCTTGTGCAACTGTAAGCTGATGTTGAAATGACTATCCATCACAAAAACATCATGGTTTCCATGCTTTGTTAGTGGCAAAATGGCTAATGTTAATTACTTGGGCATTTAATGGACCTAGAAATAACAAATACATGATTCTCTTGATTTGGAAACCTTTTACAAAAGGACATAAAAGCAGTCAAGCAACTCTGGAGCTTTGCCTTTACACATCTAACTCCTCATAAGAGCCAAAGTAAGGGCAAAGGACACAAATGCTTTTAAACAAAAGGAATCCAGTAGGACAAAGCACTAACAATGCTAACTCTCATAAACACAGAAAGGAAAAATCTGTTGAATCTCCATATGTCATAAATATGCCTCCCTATGTCAAAGACTGGAATTAGTTCTCAACAGAACACAACAAGCAAAGGCAAAACAGAACTTCAGTTGGCTACTTATGGTGGAAATAATCTGCCCCATAGTAAGTCAAGCCACTGACAAAAGCATTTCTTTGGAATTCATGGGTATTTAGGATGCAAGTCCTGTAGCTACAGGGTATGAGCTCAAAATGTGTTTGGGGAGATGTCCACGTATGCAAATCCCTACCAGATGCCATGAGACATAAGAGCCGAGAACTTGCCATGACATTTGGACAATTTTGGGACCATATCTCAACCTTCTAAGTCCTACACCACCTGAACTTGCAGAAATTATCCACAAATTGAAAGTTAAGGAAAAAGCAACATGTAAATGGACCACTAGGAAAATGAATTTGTTTCAAATGAGGGTGTTTCAAGACCCTTATTTGACATGGGGGGACTGTGACCCAGAGAAATGAAAATGGTAAAGGAACTTGCTCAAAATTACCTATTTACTTAGTCAGTTAGAGTAATTAGCAGAGTATTTTACAAAATGACTTTAATATGTGTTTTAAATAATCCTCCCCCAACCCCCCCCAAAATTTATGAGGTAAGTAGAGAAGGTATTATCTTTAAAACATTACAGGTAAAGGAGGTGAAATCCAGAGAATTAATTTGCCCAAGACCAAGACCATCTAGCTAGGAAGTTGTGATCCCTTCTAGCTAGTTCTTTTTGACTCTGTGAACTTTCCATTATTATAAATTGCCTCCAGATTTAAGTTCCTTTTTCTTCCCATGTAGTAGCCAGGCATAATGAAAAGCTAAAGCATGAGGAAAGAAAGGAACAAAGGAGTAGAATTAGCTTTGTGTCTAATTCCACCAATGATAGCTTTCTCAATTAGAGTAGATATGCTGAGTACTCCAGAGCACATTGGTGGAGGAGAAAAACCTACAGCTCTGGTAATGATACTTCATAGATGAGCCAGTCTTTGCATTCTTTGAACATGTTTTTCTTCTCTTAAGGTGTCTCAGTATTTCCCCCTCCAAGTCCCCTCAAAATTAATACAGCCTCAAATAAAGTAAAAATGAATTATTGCTTTCAAAAAATGACATAGGGCCCTAAGAAATGTATCCCGTCAGAAATGCAATTTTAATGGCCTAAGTTATATAAATGACACATAATAAAACATTATAATTACCTATTATTTACATGTGTGTTCTAAGAATTACTTAAAATTAATTGGGAGCTGGATTAACAATTTTAATCACTTTATGAAATATTCATGAGCATTCATAAAATCCACAAGGCATTTCTTTAATGAATTAATGATATTTAATATCTTTTCACAGAATTTAAGGGCAGAAAAACCTGATTTGATAATGCAGTGTTAAGGTTTTGAAGATACTGTCCGTCTCCCTGAAGAAATGGCTACTGCACACTATTCATAGCTGTCAGGTCCATCCATAGTTACACAAGTGATTCTTTTCTGCTTTTGATGATGAACCAGAGTCTCCCAGCCAAGTCTTATTAGATGTGACAAAAACAATGACAAGAATACCTTTGCAGATAGTTAGTAGTTATTGTTTCCAAAACATGCGTTCTGATGTCAGGGGCAGGAAATCACAGCCTGGTGCAGACTACTCTAAGCACTAAATGAAGAGACACCTGGAATCTCAGGGCAAGATTTGAAATTCATTCCCTCTATAATGGAAGGGAAAGGGAACCAAGAGGATGTGGTTGGGGTCAGTAATCTGCAGGACAACTCACCACGTGTATACAGTAGTGCTGAAGTATCTTCTTAAGTCTTTTTTTTTTTTCAAGGTCATGTTATTATTATTTTTTACTTGAGAGAGAGCGAGAGAGCATGAGAGAGCTTGGGCACAAGCAGTGGAGAGGGTCAGAGGAAGGGAGAAGCAGACTCCTTGCTAAGCAGGGAGCCCAACTGGGGGCTCCATTCCAGGGGCCTGGGATCATGACCTGAGCAGAAGGTGGATGCTTAACAGACTGAGCCACCCAGGCACCCCAGACTATCTTCTTAGGACTTAATTGTTTGTATTCTCCACCCACCACTACACCTTTCCTCAAATCCAGTGGGGAGGCACCAGCTATAATGGCAACTAAAGTAAGATAAATGAGATCATTAAATCTTAACTTGTTGTCAAGAAGTATTACTGACAAAAGGGGGGGATTATTTTTACCTTTTCCAGTTTTGTAACCTTGACATTTATTATATAACTATAGTTAACTATAGTTTTAGTAAGACTTCATACTTAGTCTATAAGTTGAGACCAAAATTTTACAGTTAATAAAACAACTTTTGTAATATTATGATTATATGAATCTTACTCATCGTAGAACCTCATAGTGGAAATGAGTGCACAGAAGAAAAACGATAATGAGCCCTGAGTCACGAAATCCCTGTAAGGGAAAGTAGTCTTAACAGAATACATGAGCGGATGGCAGATTCTCTGCTAGGGTTCTTTTGATTTTTTTTTTTTTTGGTGTCTTTTCATTTACACTCAGGTGCTAGTGTTCCCTTTACATTTCAGGGCATCAACTGACTTGTATTTTTTCATTTTCCTTGGGTATCCTTCTCAGTAAATGGTGTTTACGGAAGTGGCTTGGTTGGGTAAGTGCTAAGTTTTCTGACTTCCTGACAGTTTTTTCCTTTTGTTTTTATACATGAGGGGAAAATCAAGGGTCCAAGATGATTTCTTCCCCAGCCATTAGAGGAACAGCCCCATTGTTGGACACATTCCATGACAATTCAAATTATCATTCTTTTGTACTCATCTTGTTTTTGTTTTTAGTCTCCTTCAGTTCACAGAATTTGTTCTTTGTAAAAAATGATTTCCTTTATCCCTTTGCCCCTCTAACTCTCCAGCTCTTGCTAGATGGATGTTGGATATCCACATCTTTTAACATTTTACCAATCATTTTCATTTTTTTTTTCTTTTTGCTCTTTGTTCTAGGAAACTGTCCACTCCATCATCTTGATTACCATTTTGGTTATAGCACTCTCCTTTCTATTATTTAGTTTGTACACTAAAGTTTTCATTTGTCATTCATACCTCTTAATATCTCTTTACTGTCTATAATCATTTAGTGTCTTGTATTGCTCTGCTCTAATTGAGGCCTACTCTAATTTTATGGGTGGATTAGCTTCTTTAGTTTCTCTGAGGAAACTAGTTAGAATTTTTTAAAAGTCTTTTTCCGTTTGGAGGTTGGAGTTTGGAGTTTGTTCACTTTCATCCTTCTTTTTGATGCCATTGACTTTTTCTAAATGGCCACCGCACCCTGATTCTCAGTTCATATTTGGGAATGATAAATCAATTTAATTTATAGGGGTTAATCGAATTGAATTTACTCTGCAGTTATAAATGGTAGAGTATAAACACACTTTAGGACTGTGAATTGGTCATGTTTCTTTTAGTAAAATCCAGGAGGAAGTAGAATGGGAGGGCAGATGAAAGGCAGCACATCTAAAGGAGCAAATATATCTGACTCTAGTTCTAGGAATCTGAAATGTTTGTCCCTTTAGATGTGACTTGAAACTATAGCTGGAAGACTGCATATTATGAATGAGGAAATAGGCAGAAGGTTAAGTGACTGGTCAAAAACAGCAATTATGATTTTCTTTTTACATCAATGATTATATTTAGAAAGCAAGCACATTTTAAATTTCTTTGACTTTGCCTTGCATGTGGACTCATCTCTCTAGAAGGTGATACTGAGATGACAAAGTACCCTGGGATCTCTCAACTGGCTATTGATGTTTCTCAAATGGTTTCATTCATCTTCTCAGAATCCAGTCTCAGTTTTTTTTTCTAATGTTAATCTCTGTCACATTCTCCATTGTTTTTGTAGAAAATGCATTTTCAAATAGAATTCAAGAGACATCAGTGTCTAGTCTAGACCACACCCGGAAATGGACAGACTGACCCATGATGACTGTTTTGCAATTTCTAAAACATAAAAATAAATTACCTAGGGCAAGTGGCCAAATTTTTCAAACGTATATTGCATCTTGTTGTGTGATTTCAGGTCTCACCTTTAGAAGCAGCAACTAAAAGAAGCATTTCATTTTAAGATGTTGTGAACATTTCTATTATCAGAGACAGCCAAGAAGAGAGAGAGAGACTCAGGCTTTGCGTATAGTACAGAGGGTGTAAACTGGAATCCTGGCTCAGTCAAGTGTTTTATTGTTTTATGTTATGTGCACTGATTTATTGTGCACAAATTTCTTAACCATTCCGAGCTTCAGTTTCCTTATCTGTAAAATGATTATCCAACAACACTTACCTGATAGGGTTGTTTAAAGATTAGAATATAGGAATTCATCAAATAGTAAACTATATTCCTAGAATATGCCATTGCACAGGCACAAACTGTTTATTGAATTTATTAGAAGATTAGACTTTAATCCTTTAATTGAAATATCTAACCAGCAGAGTTTTAGAAAATGGAATCACTCAGGAAGATAATGCAACCTATAAAATATATGTGCCATTCTGCAAAGTTTCTAAGTTTAATCATTATTCCTAAATTGGCACATGAAGACAAATGAAATACTATGAGTAATGTTTGAAATTCTTACTAATTTAACAGATTGTTAAATGGGATTTTCTTTCTGTCTTAGAGTCTTGGGTGGGACCCAACAGATGAGGAAATCAGTGATAAGGCTGCCCATTCTAAGGAAAGAGGCTAGACTCATCTGTGGAGGGCTAACCTTTCTCTTCTGGTCTGTAGAAGAGAATTCTATGGAGGGTTTTTTTGTTGTTTGTTTTTGAGAATTCTACAGAGTTTGAAGGAAGCAGGTGAGAATGTGCTTTGTAACAAAGCTCTATGATGGTGATACGATTCATAAAACACACAATTCACCAGTATAAAGTGCATAATTCAATGGCTTTTAATATACTCAGAATTGTGAAAATGTCAAAAGAATCCATTTAAAACCTTTTTAATTACCCCCAAACAAAACTCATCAGCCCCTAGTTATCACTCTTCTATCCTCACCTGCCCTTCCCAACCCCTCATCCTTAGCAACCACTAATCTAATTTCTGCTTCTATTGATTTGCCTGTCCTGGACATTTCATATTAACAGAATCATACAATTTGTGGTGTTCTGTGGGTGGTTTATTTCACTTAGCACAACATTTTAAGTTTCATCCATGTCAGAGCGTGTATCAGTACCTCATTTCTTATTATTGCCTAATACCATTCCACTGTATAGATACATTTTGCTTATCCATTCATTAGTTGATGGGCACTGAAGTTGGGGTTACTTTTGGCTATTAGGACTAATGCTGCCATAAACATTTATATACACATTTTTGTGTGTGTGCGTGCACATATGTTTTCGTTTCTCTGGATTACATACTCGGGAATGGAGTTGCTGGTGAGAATGGTAACTCTATGCTTAACCTTTTGAGGATGTGCCCGACTGCTTTCCAAAGTGGCTGAACTATGTTATCAACTCCCATCAGTGGAGAGTGAGGATTCCAATTCTTCCACACTCTTGCCAACACTAGTTATTATCTGTCCTTCTGATGATAGACATCCTAGTCGGTATGAAGTGGTATCTCATTGTGGTTTTGATTTGCATTTCCAAGATGGCTAATGATGTTGAGCATTTTACATGTGCTTATCATCCATGTATGTATCTCCTTTGGAGAACTATCTGTTCAGATCTCTTGTCCATCTCTTAATTGGTTGTCATTTCATAGTAAAATAAAGCTTGCAATGTTCCCAGTTTCACCCAGCCATGGAAGACAGCTCCAAATGAATGCTACACAAACACTGAAGGTGTCTGCCAGAAGGAAAGTCTGCTATGTCATTCCCCACCTAAGATCTTGTGATCTTCAGAAAGTTCCAGGTCCAGGGCTGCTGTTGAATTGGAGCAGAGACTGGAGAGAGAGCTGTGGTATGATGGTTTTTACTTTTAATATTCAGGAGGCATTGGAGTTTAACTTTCCTCTGGACCACCTGGATAGCTCTATTGTTGATGGCAATAGCCATTTTGAAAGGAATCTCCATGTGAGTGCTGCCTGCCAGGGTGCTGTGGTCTGAATCATTATGTTCCCCTCAAATTCATATGTTGAAATCCTAATGCCCAATGTGATGGCATTAGGAGGTTGGGCCTTTGGGAGGTGAATAGGTCATAGGACAGAGCCTTCTAAAAATAATCCTCTCATAAAAGAGGTCTAAGAAAGCTCCCTTAGCCTCTCCACCATGTGAGGACACAATGAGAAGTTGGGGGCCCAGAAGAGGACAGTCACCCAACTTATACTGAACTTGTACTTCCCAGCATCCAGAACTGTAAGAAATAAATTTCTGTTGTTTATGAGCCTGCTAGTCTATGGTATATTGTTAGAGCAGCCTGAATGGACTAAGACACAGGGGCAGGAGTTCCAGGAATAGAGCACCAAGTGAAAAAGCTGAGACAGAATCAGAAGTTATCGGCTCGAGCATGTGTTATGTATGCATTCGCAAGGCAGTACTCAGGTCCCAGTCGAGGGATCTCCAAAGACACCCCCCTACCCCAAGCCGTCCATGAGATAAAGAGTCTGAAGAGAAAGCCACAAGCACTGATCAAGAAAATCTTTGTCCTTAGCCCCCTACTCAGGCGGCTCTCTCCTGCCATTTCCCCATTTCTAGTACTCAAGTTGCAAGTGTGGTGTGTGTTGGGGCAGGGAGAAAGTTTTGAAATGATTCAAGTTTGATTTAGATTAGATCGGATATTTTTACACCTGAAAATAATACTGTTCTAATACCCCAAAGTGACCACAAAAGCCACAGGGAACTTTTTGAGATATTTTCCAAGAGAGTGGAAAGAACATCTAAGAGGGAATTTCTTAAAATAGTAGTAGAGAAATGGAAAGCTAATTCCTGATTGTACCCCATCAAAGCTAGCCTGTTCAATATAGACACGTGTGGACACACACATAGGTACCTACGTGTTCTCACAGTATTGCATTCTTTCCAGGTGGATCATTTATCTTTAAGCCCATTGGTCCATGTGTCATAGCAGATAGTGAAATGGAGTTGTATGGACTTTCCAGTCATAGAATGTAGGGTAATTAGGGAGCCAAGGAACAGAGCCCAGACTAGGACTATCATTTCATATTTAGATATGGTTTGGAACTCTCATCAGGGCTGTTCATATTTCCAGTGACTCTAATAACTGACTGTTTAGTTCTCATTATGTGATTAAAGATCTTGCTTCTCCTGGGAGATCTCGGATCTCTTAGTAACAGTTGTTTTGATAAGTGAAAACACTCAGTAAACAAAGTGGCTCTTTGCAATAATAGGATATGCAGAAAACAATTTTCCAAATTCATATATTAAAATAAATGACACTTTAGTTGGAGAAAGCCAACTGTTTAGGTAGCAGCCTCCTAGATGCCAGAGTGGAGTGACAATATGGGTCAGTCCCTGAGAACCTGAACCCCTGCGTCCTGGTCATGTCAGGCCCAAGATCAAGAGAAAGCTCATGCGCTAAAAAGCTTGGCATAACATCTTAGAGACGCAGAGCACGGAGGCCCTTTACACAAACAGAACAAATCCTTTTCAGTGCTTTTAGACCTTAACAAACATGAGGTGATGTATAAAACGTCACTCCCCCCACCACACAGCCAGCCCCCGCCCCGCGAACCCCGGCACTCTTTTCAGCGTTTCTTAAATGTGCCCCATTGAACAATCTGTATTCATTGTAACAAATACAATCTCATTGAATTAGATTCTGAAGAGACTTTATAGTGAGAAAAAAAGAGGACTGATCCTGTGTTCTCTTTAGTTTAAACAAGGGACAGAGCACAGCAAATGAGAAATCTTGGGTGAGCTAAGTTCCCTGGAATGGGTAGGGAGGGAAGGAGAAGGGTGAGAATTGGATGGAACTTGAGTTGGGTGAGGAATCAATTTCTAGGTGTCCCAGGAATAGAGAAAGCAGTGTTGGTTCCTGTAAGTGCCTTCATTGTGTGAATGGTAGTTGTCCCCATGTATGTTTTCATTTTCCTATCATAATGTGATACATTTCCTTTTAATTTAAATTTCCTTGGATGGAAGGTAGGGTTTGGAGTCAGGATCATCAAAATTATAAAGTGGGAGAGGAAAAACATGCCAGTAGCTATTTGCAGATGTAATAAAGATTTGACTAATCTTCATATTTATCTTTCGTATTAGCTTACCAGCCATCACAGCCTGATAAAACCTGAACTACGGCCCAGCTGCACGCAATTCATGGTCTAGTATCATTGTGATTATCTATGTTCCTCTCATTACTCACCCATTGCTTCAGTTGTATCAGGAGTAAAAATAATAAGCCGTGAGCTTCCCTGCTGTTTAACCTAACAACAGATCATTCTCAATTCCAAGCCCAATGTCGACGATACAGAGCAAATTAGGATCACACAGACAGATTTCTCCTTCCTTCACCAGGCAGCTGACCTCTCTTGCCTCAAGCTGTCGACCCATGCAAATGGTACATTTAAGGTACTTGTCCTTGATTTTGGGGAGGTAAAAATCCCTAATAATTTAACAAGCAAAACACAGAGCTACCCTTGTAATGCGTCAGCACACAAATTAGCTAGACAAATAAAAGGATTAAAAACAATCTTGAAAATAGCACTTATCATCAGTCTCCCATTCAGAAATAATGAAGGAAGATGGCTTATACAGATTTAGTAATAAGACATGACATAAATGTAAATATAACATGTTACGACCTTTCTTTTGGTGAACAATAAGCATTTTGTTCATTCTTCAGAGCCTCTTTGTTTACAATGAGTGTGGTGATGAATTGAAGTTATGACATCAATTAAATTACAAGTTTATATTATTTTCAGACAAAATGCAGATATTTTAAGGCAGGTAGCAAAAATGATGAGTGACTATCTATTCCTGGTCTCTAAATGAGTTATCCATATTCAAAAAAAGAACATTAAAGATGCTCCACAAAGCCAGGATCATATATTACTTTTGCTCTGAACAAAGATAACATTTGTTGAATCCCATTAGCAATAAATCTTTTAGATTATTTTCACTTAAAATCTTATGATCCCGAAGGGAAGATGAGATAATCAGTAAATAGAACTCTGATATCTGTCAGAAATTTGCCTGAATTAGAGCCAAACTAACTTGACAGAGAGATTAAAAAAAAATTACCTTTAGTATTCTGCTGAATCTATATGAATTTTTCTTTAAACATACCACTAAAATGGAAACAAAAACAAAAACATGTTGTTCATATTTGAACAACCCGTGACACGTAGTATATAATTACCAATAATATAGAGTAAATATCCTTGGGCAAAGGATACTCCTAGATTACAGAATACCTTTTGAAAATACTGAACTTTAATATGTTTTTAAAACTATGACATAATAAGGGACAAGAGTTTCATATTATGGATTTCTCCTTTTAGTGATTTCAACATTAGAGAAAAAATTAAAGTTCTTTTATAAATCCTCCTTTTTCTTAACTAACCCATAGATATAGCATTAGGAATTTAAAAAAAAGAAAAGATGAGAGAAAGTGAAGAGCATTCTGGAATACCATAGGTAATATACCCAGCAACACATGGTCATCCCTGACTTTTGGATGGAGCATTGCAGTGTCTAGCACTAAATGTGATTTGGTTATGGAGGCCCTATGGATTAAATACCTATTTCCTTGTGTAGGAGAGTTAGGATCTTTTCACTTTATTTACCTGAAGAAAGAGGTTCTCCAAAAAGCAGGACTACACCATGCAAAGGGATTTTTCTTGAGATGAGAGTTGCTTCCTTAAGATCTCTGCAGAACTCTCCTTGCTTTTCCATTTAAAGAGTGTGCTGCACATTAACTCAAACTGAAGAGTACCACGTTAACGTCTTAGGTGTCCTCACAAGTCATTCATTCGTAAGGTGGTAGGACATGGCAGCAGGAGTGCTGGTGGTGGCAATGTCCAAGGGAGGGCCTTGCCCCCAAACCAGCATGTAAGTTGAACCAGAAGAGAAAGCTGAGCATAAATCTACCTAAAATTGAAGCCAAAGTTTCAGAGCCACTAGCAGGAAAGGAAAGTTTTGGTTGGGGCTGTATCTAGAACTATCAAGTGAAAAATAGTGAAAAAATAAAATTTATGTTACAATAAAAAAATTCTCTAATTCTTAGAACTAGTGAAGAATTAGATTTTTGAATAATCATTCTAACATAATTTTGGGGTATCAAAGTCTTCCTATTTAATTTTCAGGTTATGCTGATAGAAAGGATCAATTTTGCAAAAATATTCTATGGCTTTATTAATTTTCAAACAGGTTTTCTAATCATTTGGTTTTCAATTTTGTTTTTTTTTTTGATCTTATCTTTTTCATCTTTTGTTTTCTCAATTGCTTCATCTTGATAGTGGTGATGGCTTGAGCAGGTTTCTAATATCACTTTAGTAAACTTTAGGAAATGCTGCACTTTGAAGATTTTCAATTTAACTTTTAGTTTGCATTCTATCTTCATAGGAAGTTATAGAGGATAGATTCTCAGCTGGATTAAAACCGATCAGGATGTTGATTCTCTGGATTTTTAATAGGTGTTATGTTAATTGCAGAGGGGACTTTGAGTTGGAACTAATGTTACAAATAGTTCAGTACTGAAAATTTTTGTGCTATGATAATTTTTGAAGTCCCATGGACAATTTCTTTTTTTTTTTAAATAAATATTTATTTATTTATTAGAGAGAAAGAGAGTACATGGGGGAGGGGCAAGGTAGAAGGACAGAAAAACTTACACATACTCCCCTTTGAGTGTGGAGCCCAACACGGGGGCTCATTGATGGGCTCCATCTCATGATCCCTAGATCAGAACTGAGCTGAAACCAAGTCAGATGTTTAATCAACTGTGCCACCCAGGCGCCTCCTGGGGACAATTTCTTAACTGGTAAGAATCATGAAACGGATATTCAGATGGAGAATCAGACACCTGTGTCCACTTGACAATCTACTGGCGATCCAGAGAAAGCAATATAGGTGTTAGTAATAGTGAACCAGCTAATTTTGTTTGAAGTTGAACTATGTTATAAGCACTTAACATGTATGGATTTGTGCTTCAGAATTCCTACTGCTGTCTGTAAGAAGGAGGGGAAATTTGATTTCAGTTTACCTATTTTATACTTAAATTTTTTAGATTCCTTGACTGCCATCCATTACCCAGGAATATATGGACGCTGTCTGTCAGATACTGTGCTGGGCTCTGGAAATGCAAAGATGGATCATGTGTCTCTTTCCACAAGTAGCTCAGGACCCAGTAGGAGAACCATCTGGACATAAATACAGTAGAATGTAATTTAGAAAAATGACTAATGGTTGGAATACATTTATGATGTATCAGCTCTGGATGGTTTCCTTAGATAATTTCCTTGAATCCCAACAACTGAGTTGCTGAATCTAGACTCACACCCAGGTCTTCCTGAATCTAAAGCTGTGTTCTTTACCACTGTATCCCACTGCTACTTCACAGTAAGCACAAAGCAAAGGTTTACGTCCAGGTGTTGTCAGACATCGGAGAGGGGGCCCTTCACCTAATTTGGGTGTACATAGGAAAGCTTTCTTGAGGGTGTTGTTGTGTGAGCTAGAATGCTGAAAGAGAAGCCCACAGGGCCTTGGCGAGACTGGGCAAAATGGAGATGCAGTGGAGGGATGGGCTGGGTTCTGGAAATTACCCTTTGTTTTTTTCAGTATTATAAGCACAGTTATAGTATAGACCATTTTACACTACATTGCCTAGAATATAACAATGCAATTTCATTTACAATCGTGCTTAGTGTTCCTAACACCAGAAGATTCCAAATAAAATCTTATGTCTAATCATTTTCCCCATTTTTGTGCAAAAGATTTCAAAAGCCCGCAGCCATAGGCAGTGTACTTAAGAGGGATTGTTACTCAACTGATCACCATGGCTTCTGATTCCTTCTACAACGTATATTTACCCAGAAATGTCACATGGGATTTTGCATTTATATAATGCTTTTTAGGGCTATGAAAACCCAATAAAATCAGTCGGCTTATTTAATGTTCAAAGTGTTTAATAAGCTTTTTTTTTTTTGAATGAATCATTTAAATGAGTTTTTTTCTTTTTTCATTAATTAACTCACCAGTGCACCAAATACGTATCAGATAAATGAGTTGATAGGGTCCCCAGTTTAGTTGAAGATGCAATACGGAAAGCACTAATTAGGCAGGCGAAGGCTCCAGATAATTAAATAGTGATTAATAGATTTTTGTGCTACCAAAATTAAAAGTAACTAATTGGTTGAAAAAATATTTAAAATTGTGTGCTTGGTACTTACATGTTGAACACGATTCTGAGGGATACTAAGATTTTGTTGGTTTTGTTAAGAGTGAAGGTTTTAGTTTTTTGCTAGTTTTTTTCCCCTTCTGATATCTTGTGTCAAAGTGTTCCTGTGTTAATAGTACAATATGATGGAAGTTTATGCAATTAAATACAGCAGGAGCGTTTATAGACCATTTATCATTGGATATGGGTCATATACTGTGAATTTCAGAAAATAAAAGGGAATTCTATTTGTAGCCCACTCTTGCCTGAGCTGACCTAATGAAATCTTTCTCACTCATAGAATTAACAGTGTATCCAGCTGAAAAGTATTTAGCATTCACTGTGCATACTAAGCGTGCAAAAGTAGAATAAAACCTTGCATACTTACAGGGGATTTTTGTTGCTTTTTCTTCAGCCCAAATTAGGCAGCTCTTGTTCATTTAGTGCATTTGAAAGGAGCTGAACTTTGAAAATTCTGAACTGTCACTCCCCATCATTTCGTTTGACAGCTGACACTTTGAGAGTGAAGAACACACAAATCATGTGAATCGAGTGAAATGCTGCTAATAAATGCTATTGTTTTTCCTGATGGAAAAGGAGCACCTGAAACAACTGTTTGCAGATCCAACGGGTTTGTTATGATGCAAAATGCATGTTTGACTGTCACCATTTTTGTTTACTACCTGCAGAGCATAAAATTGCTTAAAAAAAAATTGCAGAAACATAAGGCCAGATTCATTAAGAAAGAACCGTGTTTTTCTCCTCCTCACCCACCTTTACACCCCACTGTCCCATTTTAATGTGATAAACATTGAGTCTTCATTAAGGCATGAACCTGATAAATAATGTATGGTTCTTGAGATAATTACGAGATTTCTGTATTTATGGAAAACAAGAACTCTGAAAACGTGTTCATCGGCTTATACTCTGCTTGCTAAATCAAAGAACTTGTGAGAACTGGTTCTGCCATTTTGGAATTTTCTGTAAGAGGGTCCACAATAGTTTTAGAGTCTTTATAATTTTGTTGTCTATCATTAAACTTGTGAGGCCAAAGTGTCTGTGGGTGAGTTTGAAGGACCCACCTTCTCGATACAGAAGATCTGTATGGCTTTCAGAGCTATTGACCTGACCAAACTATATAGAATGACACGTTACATTTTATCACAACCTTGATTAACGTTAGTTAATATCCTTCCAGCAAGAAGATTGTTCCCACATGGTTTAGCACATGCCTACTTATAGGGGAAGATAGAGGAATGACTAGAGAAGAAATGTGTTTTGTCTACCTCATAGTATATTATCATCCAAACACTTTTAGCTTGGAAATATTTTATAAATATTGCTATTAATCTTAATATCTTTGACTTTCTTAGTAACCTTAGTAAGATGTCTAACAGATTGAAGTTCGACCTGACCCAAATAATGAACTGAAAAGGTTATGGTATGGGATGCGATGGTTAATTTTGTGTCTCGACTTGATGGGGTACCCAGATATTTGGTACCCAGACATTGGGTGTGTCTGTGAGGATATTTTTGGATGAGATCAACATTTGAAGCAATAGACTGAGTGAAAGCACATTATCCTCCCTATCATGGGTGGGCCTCATCTAATCAGTTGAAGGCCTGGCTAGAGCAAGAAGTCTGACTTCCCTTAAGTAAGAGGAAACTCCTCCTGCCTGACTGCTTGAGTTGGGACATGGGTCTTTTTCGGCCTTTGGACTCGAACTGAAACATCAGCTCTTTTTTTGTGTCGCGGGCCTGCAGGCTTTTGGACTAGATCATATACCATCAGCTTTCTTGGTTCTCAGGTCTTTGAACTTGGGCTGGAACTACACCCTTGGCTCTCCTCTTCTTCGGCTTCTGATGACAGTTCTTGAGATTTCTCAGTCTCCATAATCATATTAGCCAATTCCTTATAATTAATCTCTTTCTACATATGTACATCCTGTTGGTTCTGCTTCTCTGGAGAACTATGATTAATTCATGTGGCCAAAATTATGAAAAAAATATAGTAGTGTGAATAGTTCAGGAGTGGCTCATATTTCTTTTTACATAATGACTTTTAGTTTTCAATGCAAACAATAGGAAAAGGAAATTATTTTCAATATTGTTTCTTACTGATGAATTGACGGAGATAACTCACTTAACTGTCTAGACAGGAAACATACACGCATACATATGAAAGCATTAAAAAGCTCATTACCACATGGCCTTGAACAATGTTAATATCTTATGCACATATTTATGTCATATGTATACAAAGTTCAGTTGGTTGCGAAAGCGCTCAATGGAGAATCCAGTAAATCATCCCTACAGGTATTCTACATATAATTTTCTAGTGCCTCAGTGTGGCATTAAACCTGAAAATTCTTTGGACTTTTATGGAAAAGTGACCTTTACATTCAAGGGAAGGTACATGCAGATAGTAAGTATGTAATCTCCACGGCTTTCAGAGGAAAGTAGGGAGAGTCTTAAAGCTCTTCTTGGAAAAGCCATGGCTCTGCTTTCTGGTTACATGGTTTCGACCTCTCCTCCAGGTTTCCCTTAAATTGTGTTCAGCGTTGAGTCACCATCTCTACTATTTCCTTACCTTCTCAAAACCAACAGATCAGAAGTCAATGGGTACTTTTTAAAATGCATGACTGTCCAAGGATGTGAGATTCCCAAGACAGCTGTGGCAAATAACCAGTCTTACAGATGGAAAATATCCAGAATGCTATTCCGTGGCCAGGATTTTACTGGAGTTGCCCCTTATGCCCACAAATAGGCAGTTTGCTTGGCTTGTCATTCCCTTCTGAAGGCACTTAGGAGGGGTGGAAGCCTAGAGTGAGCAGTTAAATTCCTCCATGTGAGAGTGCAAGTGAATTAAAGTTCCAGTGACACGAGTCTCAGAGGCAATTACAAAGGTTTTCAGTAGTTAAACCGAGGCAACTTGCAAAGAGCCCGATTCCTTTGCTGACTTGATCTTTAAATCAATATGTTTCCACGGACATTATATATGATAGCATATGGAGGCTGGGAAACAAGGAACCGAGGCCTCGGAACAGTTTTAAAAGGGGAGAAAGCGAGTCTTTATATGAGGCTTCATTTTCAAGAATTATCTAGGGCAAAAGTTTTTTAAAATCTTAAATTACCTGTCACTCTCTGGCAGGGAACAGTTCCAGAGACTTGGCTTGGCTCTTACATAGTCACGCCACATAATGCCAGACACCCCTGAAAGGGTACTTTGAAAGATATATTGCAAATTGTTATGCAATTCCCCACTCCTCTGGCCAGGAGAATTAAGAATTTGGGAGGGTTTTTTTTTTTTTTTTTTTAATTTTTATGTGGGGTAGGGGAAGGAGGGTAAAGAATTGACATGGAAATTTATTTTTAAAGACACTAAAACCTGGGCAGATTTTACTGCATAGCCACAGGATACTGGCTAAAATAATTTGAAAAAAGGCAATGGAGAGACTGAACTAATGGTAACAGAGAATAGGTTCTGAAAAAGCCCTCTCAGTACAATTTAAATGAAGGAGGACCTCACTGGTCTCAGATATTTTCTAATTTTGTTGGAAGGCCTGAGGAGCAAGGAGGTCAGATACAGCCATTGCTAAATGGGTGGCTGGGTGGCTGTTGTGACTCCTACATGGATCGTGCACAAAGGAAAACCAGTTAGTAGTGTCATCTGAGCTCTGACTGGGGGCAGGACACCCATTTTATGGATTGCAGTTGAGTTGATGTCTTCGTAAGTAAGTGGCCCAGGAACTTAAAAGCTTGGGCTTTGAAATGAGACATGCTGGAATTCAAATCCCAGCTCCGCAGGGTGCCCTAAAAAACTGACTAAATCCTTTTGGCTCCATTTCTTCAGCTGCTAAGTGAGTATTAGGATAGTTACCCACCTCACACTGAATGAGATTTTGGTAGAACCTGCTCAGCAGAGGTCTTGGCCTTAGCAGATGCACAGTACAGGTTAGCTAATTTGTTACATGTGGAAACTAAGAAATGGAAGCGATATGATCGGGGTAAACATAATACAGAATATTTAGAGAAAAGCAGTCCTGAAAATTTAGAATTGGCTTCATGCAACTGAGACACTCTACTGCTGGTACATGGAGTTAAAAAAAAAATCACCTTTATTTT
This sequence comes from Canis lupus familiaris, assembly GCF_011100685.1. Classification (NCBI taxonomy): domain Eukaryota; kingdom Metazoa; phylum Chordata; class Mammalia; order Carnivora; family Canidae; genus Canis; species Canis lupus. The sequence continues at coordinate 4,280,823 of NC_049251.1, read as the reverse complement.
TATCAACAAGACTGCAGGGGGCCACATTCTAAATGCTTCCCAACAGTGGCAGCTGAAATATTACCATACAAAAAATGGATAAATTAAACTATTGAGTATTCTTGGACAAGAGTGACTCACTGAGTGTTCCTCTAATGTGAGCATGTATTGCACTCTTTATAAACTTATTTTTTTTCTCTTTATAAACTTAAACGGAACTGATAACATGACTTGAAAATAAGACATTGTGAAGACTCATTCTCAAGTGACTTTAGGTGGTGTGATTGAACCTTTTGTCAGTGAAAGAACAATACAGATGTTATTTCTCTCTTTCATTCACAAAGCCTAACGGGGGGAAAACACCCAAGTATCAGAAACATATGGTTTCAAAATTCTGAATCTACAACATTGATGGAGTTTTATGTAAAGAGATAAAAATCTGTGCAAGGACTGTCATAAGCTGTTTGGGTGAACAAAGCCACTGTTGCTAAACCACTGTTGCTATTCTTAAATTGGTTGCAATGAGAACCACCTGTAAGCCAGACAGGTTTGGGGATGGTGAAAATTATCAAGGGATCCAGGTCAAAATAATGTAAATGAGATGGGTAGAGAGAAGTTGATCAGTATCAATGAGTCACAGTATGATGAAAACCTCAAGGAGGAAGAATGCAGAAAACAGGTGTGACTTCTTTCAGAAGCGAGGCAGGAGTATGTTTCTGAGGGATGGGAGTATTAGTGGCAATTTGGGAAATTGGGGTTCCTGGATCCATTCACTTTTCATATTGTTTACCCTAATCATGCTAGTCATAAAGTGGTCAGGCGACTCCACAGCTTCAGAAAACATACAGTATTGAGAAACAGAGTAGCCAAATTTGGAGGTGAAGAACTTTCTGGAACAGATACTTGGCAGTCTCTATTACTGTCTTGTTGGAGCAGGACAAGTTGGGTGTGTGTGTGTGATACAAATCTGTCAGCTGTTTTATACTTGCCTAGGTGAATTCTCAAACTTTATCTCATTTGACCCACATGTGATAGGCATGGTGAAAGAGGTCTAGATAGCAAAAAACTTTCATGAGCGATGTTGTTCTAGATGAATTTGATGAGGCAGAGTGAAAATAAAGTAGAGATTAAATGAATTAAATTGAATCCCTTCTGAGCATCAGATTCTTAAAGCATATGGCCTCATTCTTGGCAGGCTCACATTAATACATTTTCTAGATATTTATTAAATGGTTGAAGCACCGTGGCTATATATATGGTGGCAGCGGTAGTGGAGTGTAAGCTGAGAAGACTTCTAACCAAAGAGTTTTAGAGTAGAGAGGAAAAATGCATGTTACTCATTACCTTAAAACAAGCAAAACAAAATACTGTACTGGTTGGATAGAGAGGGAAGGATCAAGCACATGAGGTCTATAAACAATGGTCTAATTCTGCCCCTTGGTAGCTGGATACCATCAGGCAAGTTGTTTTATGTCTTAGAACCTCAGTCTCCACCCTTGTAAAGGAGAACCTATAAAATGTCTAAAGCACTTATCATAATACCTGGCATTAACTGCATACTCAAAAATGGTAATTATGATTATTAATCATTATAAGCTATGTGCTATGATTAGGGGCATTACAGAAGACTTGATGGGATTTTTTTTATCTGATTTCTGAAAGACTTAGATTTTAACTGTAGTGTGGATAGTTCATTAAAATGAAGTGCAACAAATGAAAAAAATCTTGGACTTTGATGTTTAAAGACTTAGTTCGTTTTCCTATTTTTTGATCAGTTTTTATTGGCTTTCTATTATATGCCAGGTACTGGGTAAGTCACTTAACCTGTGTGAGTCTGTTTCTGGATCAGAAAGTTGAAATAAGGAGCATATGTATTTCTCACGGTTGCTGCTGTGAGGAAGAAATGTAACAATGTTGAGGAAAGCACGGTTGTGATCTGAAAATTGTTTTTGCTATTATGATTATTACTTCAAGATGGACAGAAAGGACAGGAAAGGGCTGAGAGGCCAGAATGAATTAAAGACATGGAAGTGTAACAGCACACATAATGTTCAGGAACTGTCCAAAAGGTAGCTATCACAAGAAGGTGCAGGTATAAAGGGAAGGACTTTGATGGACTTTATGGAGGGCCTGAGTGCTGGGACTCAAGGTTTGGTCTTTATTTTGTGCCCAATGGAGAATCGATGAAGATTTTGAAGGGTAGTACATGTTCTGGAAACACGATCCTATGCCCTATATTACAATGGTCTGGGAAAGTGCCCATTGGTACATTATTAGTGAAGAAATCATAAAATAGTTTTGTCCTTAAGCACTGGTCCTCATCTTTTTTCCCTTCCCTTTCCCTGGCTCTTGTCTATGGCATTCTTTGACTATCCTCTGTTAATTCTCAGCCTGAGGTATACATATTAATCTTCTATGGAAATTCAGAACTGTACTAATGCCAAAGCTCTGCTCCACATGATTGAATTAGCATCTGGACGGTAGGACCCAGGCTATGCATTTGAAAAGTCATTACAGGTAAGTCTGATGTCCAGAAAGGATTGAAAGCTTTCTTTTGAACTTTTTCTCTACTCAATAGCTCCTTATGACTTATCGAGGAAGGTCTTGAAGTTGCACGAAATATCCATATGGTACAGTGGTCTGTTGTTAAGACTGCAGTGGAAATAACAAAAAGAGAGGAGTCTTGCCACTTGGTCATGGCTCAGGGAAACCAACACCAGGTCACTAGGCAGGATGGGGCAAATAGAAACCACAACACGTATTGGTGCCCAGGTGATGGATCCTAGTTCAAAGGCAGGAGGGTGACTGGGGATTCAGTGAGGTAGCTGAGTAATTAGCAAGAGTCCAAGGATTTCTTCTCATGTTGTACAGTAAATGTGACTCAGCTACTTCCTCAGGTCCTGCTATTTCTCTGTGTGAATTTTAACCCCTGCTTTTACCAATGATTCACTGACTGTTCTGCACCCTTGATGGAAATTCCAGGGAGAGACAGTTGGATCGGTACAGTTACTTCCTTTGGATCATCTGCCTTGGGTCAGGTCCTTTTTCTTTGGTCAAGCCAGTTGTGATTGGGTGGCAGGGTCTCCTAGCATGTGATGTGTGGAAGAATTTCTGCAGAAGGGGCCTGGGCTTCCCAGAAGGGGGCAGTTGAGTAACAGTATTTATATAGTTCACCTTTAGTGAGTACCTGTGGCACAGGTCTAAGCGTTTTACATGTGTACCGACTAACTCAAGTTTCATAACTTACATAATTTACATTTTAAATTTATTTAAGAAATACACTTTATATAAATGTAAATTTATAAAAGCGTTTATAAATATCTGTAGCAAATAATCATACCAGACACTGTTCTAAGTACTGTATAATTATTGACTCATTTAATGAGAACTTATGAGGTAGTCACTCTTATGTTCTCATTTTACAGTCAGAAGCCTAGACTTAACACCTTTTCAGAGGCCCTATGGCTGAGAGTGGCAACATTGAGAGTCCAACCCTGGTATTCTGGGCACATGTTTACCTGTTGTGCTGCTTTTGGAATCTGTTTCTTTACATGGTGAGAACCCAAGGTACTAAAAGTATATTTGACCTATTATGCATCTTATGCTGATCTGTAGAGTGGTGTGAGTGGTGTGATGATGGAGAAGAAGGTAGGTACCTGCTTCTCAGTGAACTCAAGTCTTCTGAATCTGTATCTGGTGCTCTTTTCCACCATACCCCTTTCCCTTTAAAGTTCTATATTTCTGGTACTAGGTGCTCAATAAATATCTATTAAAGAAATGTGGTATGAATGAATGAATATATAAAGGAATGAGATTTCACAAAAATGAAGAACAATTGTTGGAGTTTGAAGGAAGATGGAAAGAATCTTTGGCTGGGTAGAAAATCATTAAGAATACCAATGTTAAGAAAGAATATGAACTTTGCCTCCTACTTTGAGAAACTCCAATGGGATCTGACAATGTTTTTAATGATTTTGCTTCCATCTTTTTAGTTTGTAGAATTTGACCCATTGGACATCCCAGAATTTAGGAAGTTGTTGCTGCTTTTCCAGCAAAACTGGTATGAGAGTCAGTCATCATTTAGTATTGTTGTGAGTCTTGAGCTGTAGCAACAAAAAGAACAAGAGGAGAAAAAGTAAAATCTGAACAATTTTGCCACCCTGGGCACATTGGCATTTGATGGGGTTTTTATTTTATTCATGCATTTTATTTTTTTAGGGAAAAAAGTAATGACCAAAAAGAAAACTCAGAGGCCCTTTTGGAACACGTTCTTCAAAGATATATTATGAAGAAAATATATTTTCAGTTACGTAGCACGGAAGTGGATAACGCGATCATTGAGAATGGGATGCATACACTGAAGAGGGAAACCAAGACCAGTGACAGCCCACTTCTGTGACCTCACTGTGGAGTGAGCAGCAGACAGAGGAAAGGCAGGAACAGCTGCACATGGGCAATAAACAAGCACAAGAGACTAAGTGGAAGCTTGATGCCAGATTAAACCTGTGTGTGAACCTTATCTGTTCCTTGCAGTTAAGGGGAGACACCACCATTCAAATAGACAAGCTATGTAAGGCAGGCTGTGTGCAAACCAGAAGCAGAGTTTCCAATCAGAAAAGGCTTTCATGTCCTCTCCTTTTAGGAACTTGGTTTAGACAGCTCTGTTACACGAAGTACGTTGGTTCTAATCAGTTAGAGAGGGAGAGCATAAGACACGGTCACACGAAGTATTCTGACAATGTCACATGATGCTTGAAGATTATGCCCGAATTTTAAATGAGAGAAAGAGGACATTTCACCATCCAAGATCTGCTTCTGGTTGTTGTACATTTCTGGTGCAATCTTATGAATGCAATATATAGGGTACTAAGATACTCATGCAACAGGCTTCTGTTATAGAATTCCCTGATTCATTTATATTCTTATTCTCTTTCAATAAATCAAATTTTACTTTTAATTCTGTGAAACAGTGTCATTTTGATTCATGTACACATGTTTCTTTCAAGAAAATCAATTCATTCTGGATATCCCTTTGTTGTTATACAAAACCCTTCCCTATTGCTCTCCTTCTTTCAATTTCCTTCCTTTTCCCCACCCACTACCCAACTGTGGCCAAGATTAGAAACTATAACAAAATAGAAATATGTAATGAATTTGGTTTGTAACTGAAATTCTCAAGAGATGCATGTACTCGTGACTTTTTTTTTTTTAACAAGATGGTAATAACAAAATGTACCATGACTGGAGGAATAGAAATATAGAAATCTTCTACTGGAATTTCTTGAAACCTGTCTTTAGAAATTATTTCACATAGAAAAGAGATTTCTATTTGATTTTGTTTTCTATTATTCTATTTTCTACTATTTCAATAGATTGACTTATTTACATTTTATAAACACACCATGCTTATTATCAAATCATTTTTATAGTTTTCCATATTAGGGGAGGAACACTATTTTTTCTAGCCACTTCATAATCTAGGGAGTATAACTAGAAAGATCTACAATGATATGCTTAAGTTATAAGGAAAAAAAAAGGATTATTTCGGTCAATTTAGCACGTAGTGATTGTCAAAGACCAGTTTCTCATATCAAGTCCCTATTCTCTGACAGATTTATTAATTGAAAACTATTATCTACAGGTAGATAAAGAATAAAAGAGATTTCCCTGGTGATGATTTATGAGTCATTTTGTAAGATGAAACTAGTTTTAATGTTTCAGTAGTCATTTTTAGATTATCATTGAGGTGGGTGGATGTGGTGCCTCAAAGTTAAGTCCCCAAATCTAGAGGTGATGTTAATGCAAGGTGGCATGAGGAAGACATTTGGATGAGTTTTGGTTATAGCAGGAGTTCTGACTCTCTTACTTTTGGAAATTTAGCGAACTTCAGAGAAGGCTACTTATTAGTAATGCTTTGCATATGGGACATCAGTGGAGCAGGCTTAGATCCTATTGGTAGACCTCAACATGCTTTGGTTTCCTCACCACATTTTTTTGTGTACTTTGGCCCTTGATTTTGGCTGAGGGCAACCACAGAATTATACAAATAGAAAATACCTTTTTGGCTCAGCCAAAAAACCTAGTCAGGTTAATAAAGAATACAATGTTGGAAGATAAATTTCATTGGTGAGTTTTGCTTTTAAGTTCTCCATGGAGAGTCTAATGGTAAAACCCAATCAAACCAACCAACCAGCCAACCAATATCAAAAGCCCCAACAACAAACAACTGTCCCTCCCCAAACCCTCAAACAAAAAACTCAGTCTTTTAGAGAGGGAGAGGGGGAGGGGCGGAGGGAGAAGGAGAGAGAATCTTAAGCAGTCTCCAAGCCTAGTGTGGAGCCCAACATGGGGCCTGACCTCATAACCCTGAGATCATGACCTGAATCCAAATTCAGAGTGTGACTCTTAACCAACTGAGCCACCCAGGCGCCTCTCCTAGACAGCCTTTGGACTGCCACTGGGAACCAAACTGAAATGTCAGACTTTAGAGCGCTAGGATAATTTCATGGAGCTAGAAAAATCACTAAGGTTTGCCATTGACGTGGTTTTATTTATTTGTTTGAAAAGCTTGTGTGTGTGTGTGTGTGTGTGTGTGTGTGTATGTGTATGAGTAAAAACGGTGGTGGTGTAAGTTAACTATTTTTGAAGCTGTTGCGTCTCCTAAAACTCTTGTTTATTATTGACAGGGTCAAAAGAAAATACAAGATGGATTTTTCTGCCCCATCTGGTGGCTTCAGTTCAGCAGAAATGAGAACTAAACACAGCTGTGAAGACAGAAGGCTGAGGAGCAGCATACTGTTAATGACCTGGGACAACTCTGAGCCGCTGTTGGCAGTGACTCCCTCAAATGGGTCCCCAGAAGCCCTGTGGCCTTTGGCACAGAAACAGCAGCAGCCCTTAAGGTTTTCTGAATTTTACTTATTTTTTTTTGTTTTTAATTTTTTAAAAAGATTTTATTTATTTATTCATGAGAGACACAAGAGAGAGGCAGAGACAGAGGCAGAGGGAGAAGCAGGCTCCCTGAGGGGAGCCCCATGTGGGACTCGATCCCAGGACCCCGGGATCATGCCCTGGGCTGAAGGCAGATGCTCAACACTGAGCGTCTGAGCCACCCAGGCACCCTAGGTTTCTGAATTTTAAATGAAGGAAAAAAGTGACTCATGAGGTTTGGTAAAATATAGGGAAAAATATGAACCTTCCTTGGGCTGGAGAGAGAGAGGAAAGGGTTAACCCCCAGTGGGAGGTTTCCACAGCCAAAGGTACCTTAATTCCTACATAGCTTTTTCTTTCTTCTCGTTAATTATTATATTTAGCAAAGTTCTCTCTGTTTCTCACGTTTCTTAAATATGGCGTTTACAATGACTGGCCCTTTTGATGTTCCATGAATTAAAACTTCTAAATAGGATATATTTTTGTCTGTCTTCTTTAACTTCCTGAAAAATTATTGTTTTGGAGGTCTGAGAAAAAAATTATGTCACGAAACGGTAGCCCCTGCACCTCACTTCACTTCCCCCTTGAATTGCCTGCTTTTCTTTCCCCTTTCTTTCTTCCTCTCTTCTTTGCTCCCTCTTTTACTTTCTCACTTCCTTCTTTCTGTCCTCTTATCCCAAAACATATAGAGCATGGAAGCATAAATTGATGCTTTATTAATGAATAATTTTGCGATAGTGGATATAGACATCTTCAGTCATTTGCCTTTTCTTTGTTCATCTTTTCAGTGTTGTTTCTTAATGTATCATTTGCATTTTTAGTTTTAGGGTTAGGCTTTTTAGTTTTTAAATATATTCAATGCTTTGCTACCAGCCTTTGACCAACATACACACTTTAGCTGCGATTCTGATGTAGCTTCAGTGCAATTTGTGATAATGATATGGCAAGATTCTAAATCAAGTTTAGAATCATGAAAGATTAACTTTTGTCTACTAGAGTCATAGTGTTGTCATTGTTTATTATATTGCAATCATCTCAAAATTGGAAATCCAGGTATGGCATATGTAAATGACTGCATAAAAGTTGACCTGAAGGCTTCATTCTCCTTCCATGACAGACAGGATTTTTCATATGAATATTTTGAAGCACATGGCAAAGGATGGCTTTCTCTTCGTACTGGTAGGGGAGCCAAAACATTTTGAGAATAGAGGACCCCCCTCCTTTCCCTCTCAGTTTTGATTACATTCATCATTGTTCTCCCCTCATGATGTTCACTCTAGATAACAGATGGTTTTGCATGGTATTATCCTGGTAGGTATTTTGCCTTAGTAGAACAAGATTTTCCCACATAAGAAATTATACTTCTCATATAGCAGTTTAGTTTGGGGTCTACAAATAGATCCATTCTAGTCAATATATATGGAAAGTAGCCTGATAATGTAATGGCAAAATATTAAAATTTGTATCTTTAAGGCCATTAATGAAAAATTAAATGTATTTCTTTGACAAAATAATTTAAAAATCACTTTATTACTGCAGGCTACATACTTTTTTTTGTTCTCATAATAATTCCATGAGTTTTCACTGTTCATGTTGCTTTGGTAGCCCTGTAGCCCCGCGTATTTCCTTGTTTTATGTCTAAAACTAAATTAATTACTTTGTTTAATTTCATGGACATGCCAAGCTGCAGTTACGAATAGCTACTAATACCTAGTGTTTATACAGAGAGCATGGGATGTGACAATAAATATCTACCCAATTACCAAACAACTGAGGGCAGTATTGTTTCCAGGTGAGCTGGACAAATTGTAACTTTACTATTTTTAATAGGAAATAAAATCATTGCAAAGTCAGCACTGAGGTTTTGTTAAAAATCCAATGGGGCTACAGTGTCAAATTAAAACTTTATTAAGAAACGAGTTTGCAAATACAATATTATATAAGGCAGGGTTTTTTGTTTTTGTTTTTAAAGCCAAAGACTCTCAGGGAAAATAGAGACACCCCATGAACAACCATCCTACCAGTGCTTTGAGAATATTTTGACAGACCTTCATGAAGTGAAGAGAAGTCAGTGTGGGTGGGCAGTTCAGCCATGAACTTTACAAGACATCTGCCTAGAAAAAGAGATGAGAGGGTTTGCCAAATACAAAATAACAGTGACAACAATGACTTCAATGACAATCAATGCTCTAGACTTTGCAAGTTTCATATTTTTATACAAATTGTTTTATTTCACCCATAAGCAATTTCATGGAGGAAGTGGTAGAATCAGTATTTTTCTAAATGATCTTCATTTTACAAAGGAGAGAATCAATGCTGAGCCAGAATTAGGAGTGTGGTGAGGGGGAGGATTGGATTGCGGGTCAGAGGGCGTTAAAACTGAAATTAAGTGGGTCCTGTCCTTCTAAAGAACCTTCATGTAGTGGAAGTGCCTCTGTTCCCATCCAGGTGAGGAGGGAGCCACAGGGCTTGAGGGTTGTCCTCCCCATTGGGCACTGAGCTCCAAACCTAAATTAATTAATTAATTAATTATTATTAATTTATTTATTTTAATTTTATTTTTTAAATTGGAGTTCAATTTGCCAACATATAGCATAACACCGAGTGCTCATCCCATCAAGTGCCCCCCTCAGTGCCTGTCACCCAGTCACCCCCACCCCCCACCCACCTCCCTTTCCACCATCCCTTGTTCTTTTCCCAGAGTTAGGAGTCTCTCATGTTCTGTCTCCCTTTCTGGTATTTCCCACTCATTTTTTCTCCTTTCCCCTTTATTCCCTTTCACTATTTTTATATTCCCCAAATAAATGAGACCATATAATGTTTGTCCTTCTCCGATTGACTTACTTCACTCAGCATAATACCCTCCAGTTCCATCCACGTTGAAGCAAATGGTGGGTATTTGTTGCTTCTAATGGCTGAATAATATTCCATTGTATGCATATACCCCATTTTTTTTATCCATTCATCTTTCGAGGGACACCGAGGCTCCTTCCACAGTTTGGCTATTGTGAACATTGCTGCTGTAAACATTGGGGTGCAGGAGTCCGGGTGTTTCACTGCATCTGTATCTTTGGGGTAAATCCCCAAGCAGTGCAATTGCTGGGTCGTAGGGCAGGTCTATTTTTAACTCTTTGAGGAACCTCCACACAGTTTTCCAGAGTGGCTGCACCAGTTCATATTCCCACCAACAGTGTAAGAGGGTTCCCTTTTCTCCGCATCCTCTCCAGCATTTGTTGTTTCCTGCCTTGTTAATTTTCCCCATTCTCACTGGTGTGAGGTGGGATCTCATTGTGGTTTTGATTTGTATTTCCCTGATGGCAAGTGATGCGGAGCATTCTCTCATGTGCGTGTTGGCCATGTCTATGTCTTCCTCTGTGAGATTTCTCTTCATGTCTTTTGCCCATTTCATGATTGGATTGTTTGTTTCTTTGGTGTTGAGTTTAAGAAGTTCTTTATAGATCTTGGAAACTAGCCCTTTATCTGATAGGTCATTTGCAAATATCTTCTCCCATTCTGTAGGTTGTCTTTGAGTTTTGTTGACTGTTTCTTTTGCTGTGCAAAAGCTTCTTATCTTGATGAAGTCCCAATAGTTCATTTTTGCTTTTGTTTCTTTTGCCTTCATGGATGTATCTTGCAAGAAGTTACTGTGGCCGAGTTCAAAAAGGGTGTTGCCTGTGTTCTCCTCTAGGATTGTGATGGAATCTTGTCTCACATTTAGATCTTTCATCCATTTTGAGTTTCTCTTTGTGTATGGTGCAAGAGAGTGGTCTAGTTTCATTCTTCTGCATGTGGATGTCCAATTTTCCCAGCACCATTTATCGAAGAGACTGTCTTTTATCCAGTGGATAGTCTTTCCTCCTTTGTCGAATATTAGTTGACCATAAAGTTGAGGGTCCACTTCTGGGTTCTCTATTCTGTTCCATTGATCTATGTGCCTGTTTTTGTGCCAGTACCACACTGTCTTGATGACCACAGTCCAAGCCTAAATTTAATCCTCAATTATAGCTGGTCTTTTCTTAGCCTCTATTCCAGCATTCTGTCCTGTCAGAAGAAGGAAAGTGTATGCATACCTATCTGCTTGGGTCTTTTGGTTAATCCTTCACAGTTGGGGAGGATTTCCACCTGCTATTGATCCTGTCCCCACACCTTACTCCACCCTCACAGGACCTCATGTCTTACTTACCTTCCCTTTTGGCTTCAGTTCTGCTAAGTTCTTGGTTAGCTGCTAACCACGAATGGCTCTGGTTGTTTGTAGTCACTTTCTCTTCTGGTCCCACTTTGAGTTTTGCCTGAAAACACCAAAAAAAAAAAAAAAAAAAAAAAAAAAACAAAAAAAGAAAAAAGAGAAAAAGAAAAAAAGCTAGGGATCTGGTAACTGTTTCTGCTGAGATTTTAGAGCTTTCAGAGGGGGCTGGGTTTCTGAAGACTTTTCCCAGAGTTGCCTACTCATTCCTTCGCTACATCCATATTTCTAAAACTTGGGGCTATTAGTGAGGTATTTGTTGACTTACCTTCCTTTTCTGGTATCACCTCCAGGATGCCCAGGTGGGTTGGGAGTGCCACTAACCTCACTGGGAAACTTTGGCTTTTCATTCTGCCTTCTTTTCAAGTGTTTTTGGTGAGAGATATATTCCTTTTAAGTTTGGTTGCTGCTCGTAATCCCTCCTCTTTTAAACTGTAATTTGTTATTAGAGAAAACAACTCTGATTTCACTATTAATTTTACTTAAAAATCCTCTCCAATCTTTTTTTTTCAGTTTAATTACTAAAATACTAAGTAGGTAGTTATACTGTTTGTATATCAGAATGTAATTTTGTATGAATATTGTCCTTGCCTGAGATGACTTTTGATGACTGCCTGTCTTGGGCAACTGGCTAACCGTTTTTAGACTGATTTATAAGCCTGTATTTCATTTAGCCCCTCATGGCATTTATGCTATTAATCATTTCCTCTGTGTAACTCTATTCTTTGGTTCCTACTAAACTTTTCTGAGCCAATTTCAGTCTTTCATATTTTCCTGGCTTGGTTTCTTCATGAGAATTTCTTCCTTTGCTCTTTAAAAACTGGGTTCCAGGGATGCCTGGGGGGCTCAGTGGTTGAGCGTCTGCCTTTGGCTCAGAGCATGATCCCGGGGTCCTGGGATTGAGTCCTACATTGGGCTCCCTGCATGGAGCCTGCTTCTCCCTCTGCCTGTGTCTCTGCCTCGCTCTCTCATGAATAAATAAATACAATAAAAAAATAAAAATAAAAACAGGGTTCCAAGGGTGCCTGGGTGGCTCCATCAGTTAAGCATCTGCCTTAGGCTCAGTTCATGATCCTGGAGTCTTGGGATGGAGCCCTGAGTTGGGTTTTCTGTTCAGCAGGGAGTCTGTCCCTCTCCCTCTGACCCTCCCCCTGCTCTTACATTCTCTCTCTTGCTCACTCTCTCTCAAATAAATTAATAAAATCTTAAAAAAAACTACACACACACAGCAACAAAAAAACTGTGTGTTCCATGGAAGTTGGTCCCCAACTCATTGGCCATTTCAGAGAATATTCTTTACTGCCATGATCTTACATAATACATACAGAAATAGAAAAAGAACAGGGGATGAGGAAAAAATTAGTTGTTCTTGTGGGGTCATGTTGAGTTTAAGGTAGCTATGAAATTCCTGAATGAAAAGAGAGTGTACTATAGGCATTTAGATATATGAGTCAGGATTAAGTGAGACATCTATGCTACAAGTGTAGATATAGAAATACCCTAGAGACAGTTGAACATCAAATCTTACATTCTTATTATGTTGGAAAACCTCAGTCTTTGGCCAGATGTCTCCTTATTTCCACACTACTACACTCACACAGAACACGTCACTTCTGACACTTGCTTCTGCTTATCAACTGTGTGGAGGTTTCTACCCAACATCAAACACTGGAGACCATCTCAAAGCACTGGGCTAACATCACTCTGTGAGGCACACTGTTTCTACAAAGGTTGGCAAGCAGAAGGGATAAAGCTTAAAAATTATTTTACTGAATAAGATGAGGGACAGATATTCTGTAAGGAACCACCCCAGCCTAGAGGGGTCTTTTATAAAAGCCTTACAAAGAGGAGTTCTCTCATTTGTATTTCTGTTGGCTATTGGGGAGCAAATTGTATTTAAATAGAGAACAAGGGATCGCTGACATCTTGAACAGAGTCAAGTTTCTGGTGATCCATCCAAGAGCCAGCAAGTTTTCCCCCTTTTGCAATAGATTGGAACAAGAAAGGTAACAACTAAGGTAGGAAGAAGCGGTAAGTAAAGGGTATATGGGTCCAGTCCAGTCATTGTGGGAAAGCTGCCTCCTCCAGATGTTGGCTGCTTCAATTCCTGGAAATCTTTGTTCTCGGGTCACAGTTGACGTGCAAGTCCAGTCAGGGTTTGGTGCTTTCTTTAGACATGTTACATGGGTCCAAGAACCTATTCCTTGGAGTTTGGTGGCACAAAGTTTTGTTCCTTTATAATGAAGCTGAAAAGCATATTTCTGGAGATGATCTCTTCCAATAGATGAAATCTCCAGCCTGCAAGGTGTGATGTTTAAGATCTTCTTCTCCCCGGAATGCCCTGAAGAAAGCTCATTCTCCTAAAGCATGGTTATTTTCAATAGAAAAAAATTAGGCCTTTCCAATATTGAAGCATATTCCCCTTTACCAGATGAAGATCAGAAGAAGCAGGAGCCGAACGTGTTGGGGTCCCATAGTTAACTCAAAGGTTGGGTTTATGGGTTCCAAACGGGTTTGATTTGAGATTTACAACTAACAGCAGTGCTTTTGGCTAGGGTATTTAAAGTGTCTCTAGAAACTTTGCCAATTGCGTTTTAATAACACTGTTAGTATATTCAACCATCCCTGAAGATTGAGAATGAAAGTGTTGTAAAACTGACCAAATGGCACAGACCTATTGAAGCACTTGACTTGTAAAGTGAATTCCTGGTCACTGGGAAATTTGAGGGCGGTTCCTCAGGATGGGATGATATTTTAAAACATAGGAACCATTCCTAAGACATGTTTATAATCCTCGAGATGGGGGAAGCTGTATAAAATCCATTTGCCAAAACTTGGGCAGTGTCATGTGTCTAGGAGTAAAGTGGATAGGTTGTCTTGAATTGTATTTTGGGAAGAGGGACAAGCATAGTAGATACTCTGTAGCCTTGCTACTATTTCTCCACCAGTATTGGTTCATAAAGGTTATTATTTCATCAGTGGGCCAACAGTTCAATGCATGTACATAGTCAGAAATGTGAATTTCAGTCTCTGGCAGGACTGGATTATTATTTGGTCCAAGTCAGAGATTCTTTTTATTTAAAAATTTTTTTGATTTTTATTTTTTAAAAAGATTTTATTTATTTATTTATTCATGAGAGACACACAGAGAGAGGCAGAGACACAGGCAAAGGGAGAAGCAGGCTCCCTGTGGGGAGCCCGATGTGGAACTCAATCCCAGGACCCTGGGATCACACCTTGAGCCAAAGGCAGACACTCAACTGTTGAGCCACCTGGGTGTCCCTAGAGATTCTTTTTAAATTGAACCAACAATTCTTACATTTTTATTATTTTTTATTTTTTCAGGAGCTATTATTGAGAATATCTAGTCAATTTTTTTCAGATTATCCTTTGGGGATATACCCTTTTGGCCACATGACAGGCATTTTGTTGTTGGTCCCTTGAGAGCAGTGTTCTTTGAGAAGTATTGGTGAGGTGGTTTCCTTTAGCCTTCATTCCAAGATGCAAAGTCCAGCGACTTTGATAATGGCCAAAGTGGCTGGCAAGTGCATGGCATCTAATAATTCCTGGACATAAGATCATTTTTAATTTTGTCCCTGCTGGAAGTGAGGGTCAGCTTGTTGTTTTCATAACATTCCAAAGTCATGAGCTACTACAGTACATCTCTACTGCCAGTCTAGATGTTTTCTTTTTTTTTTTTTCCCTTGGCTAAAATACAGGCCCAAGCCAAAGTGTACAATTCAGTCTGTGGGACAGGGGAAGCCCAGAGCCAAGATGCCACCTCAAGGACTTCAAGAGAAGTTACGATAGCATGCTCATCATAATGTTTGCCATTTCCCCTTTGAAATTAAGAACTATTGGTTAACCATGAATAGTTAGTGTTGTTCAAAGGAGTTTCTTATAAGTCATCATGGGGCTGGGGGAGTGAGGTCAGAAGATGACCTATCAAGGTCACACAGTCATGAGGAGTATCATCCTCAGGGGAGGGAAGAGGGGTGGCGGGGTTAGGATTATATGCAAGGATTATGTAAGGAGTGGTTAGCAACAGAGGATGGGCCAGAAGGTGTTGAGTGTGCTGAGCAGTCCAGAGGGAAAGGACAGAGGGAAGGTGACGTTCAAGGACTAGGAGACTTATCAAGCTTTCTTTTAGGGCTTTAAAGTCTAAGTCATCCCATTTGTCCCAAATAATAGAGTCAGGCTTGTTGGTTTTAAATAAAACATATAGGGGTTGGGCCATGAAAGAGGAATTTGAAATCCAGTTTTAACAGTAGCCAGTTAGCCCAAGAAAAACTTCCAATTAGTTCTTAGTTTGGGGTTGGGAAAAGTTCAGATTGCCTATTTTGGATCTATATGTGACTTTTTTTCTGAAATCACATACCTCAAATGCCCAACCAGAGTTGGAAGGAACTGCAATTGTCCTTGGAAATTTTGTGTTCCTTTAAGTCTAAAAGTCTTGTCCTCTGAATGCTGTCACTCGGAGAAGAGGCCTAAGAAGGGAAGGAGGAAAGAAAATTCTGTAATAAGGTAATTTTGTATCCTCTACACCTGCCTTTAAGGTTTGGGAGAAGCAGGAAGGACTTTTGGTAAAACCCCCCAGGGCAGGACTCTCCAGATGTATTGCTTTCCTTCCCAAGTAAAGGCAGAGAGATATCGACTGGCCCTGTCCACAGGGATGTTAGAGAAAGTGCCACATAAGTCCATCAGAGTGAAAAATGTGCTTTCAGTGGGGGTGGAGGCTAACAAAACATGGGGATTAGGAACTACAGGGTGACAAATGATAATAATATTGTTTATGGCTTGGAGATCCTGAACAAATCTCCATCTGTGGCCCCTGGATTTCCTCCCAGGCAAAAGAGGATTATTCTAAGGACTAATATAGGGGACAGGGAGGCCCCAAGCCTTATAGTCTTCTATGATGAGCTTGATGCCTCAAAGGACCTCTTTATGTATATAGAGTATTGATTATGAGGAAATGTTTTGAGGGATCTACCTGGAGTTATTATTTTTTTAAAATTTTTTTAAGATTTTATTTATTTATTTATTCATGAGACACACACACACACAGAGAGAAAGAGAGAGAGAGAGAGACAGGCAGAGGAAGAAGCAGGCTCCATGGAAGAAGCCCGACATGGGACTCAATCCCGGGTCTCCAGGATCAGGCCATGGGCCGAAGGTGGCGCTAAACCTCTGAGCCACTCGGGCTGCCCCTACTTGGAGTTTTTCAAAAGATTTATTTATTTATTTGAGAGAGAAAGAGAGAGTGCACGTGCTACAAGGGAGGGAAGGGGCAGAGGGAGATAATCTTCAAGCTGACTCTCCACTGCTTGAAGTCCATTGTAGGACTCAATCCCATGACATAGGAGATGATGACCTGAGCAGAAACACAGAGTCAAATGCTTAACCGAGTCACCCAGGTGCCCCACGACTTGAATTTTTACATAAAAAATAAAACTGTGCTATGGATTCTATCAATTATCCATTAAGAATATTACCCCAAAATATGTGGGGGCCAATCCAATAAGGACAAATATTTAGTGTCTTTAAAATTAGCTCTGCTGCCATCAGAAATAAAACAAATAGAAGATGTTGAAGGATTGTTTGTTTCAGCTGATTGGCTATTTTGGTTGCTGCTATAAATTCTAGAATGATCTCCCCCTTTCAGGGAAAGAAATTACAACATATTTCCTAAGAAATCTCAGCCTGATGAATAAACTAGGGTTGAGAAACTGAGGAGAACCATTTTAGTACTCTAAGGCAGGGCTGTGTATCACAGTAGGGTTGAGCACTGAGTTTAGCCCTGTGTTAAGATTCTTTCCCAGTCTGGAGAGTTGTTTCTCCAAGCCAGTTAAGAGGAAGGGCTGGGAAGAACCTTCTGAAGTTCTTCAGAGTCTTATAATTGCAAGTTAGGAGAGCTTTGGGAAGCCAGGTTGGAGAGTGGGAGGTGCCTGAGTTTATGTTTGTAACAGTCCTTGTTCCAGTATCCAGCTTTTGGTAATAATGAAAAGATGGGGAAAGGGAGTTAGCTTTTTTTTATATATAAATTTATTTTTTTTTAATTTATTTTTTATTGGTGTTCAATTTACTAACATACAGAATAACCCCCAGTGCCTGTCACCCATTCACTCCCACCCCCCGCCCTCCTCCCCTTCTACCACCCCTAGTTCGTTTCCCAGAGTTAGCAGTCTTTACGTTCTGTCTCCCTTTCTGATATTTCCCACACATTTCTTCTCCCTTCCCTTATATTCCCTTTCACTATTATTTATATTTTATTGGTGTTCAATTTGCCAACAAATAGAATAAACACCCAGTGCTCATCCCGTCAGTGCCCACCTCAGTGCCCGTCATCCAGTCACCCCCACCCCCTGCCCACCTCCCCTTCCACCACCCCTAGTTCGTTTCCCAGAGTTAGGAGTCTCTCATGTTCTGTTTCCCGGGAAAGGGAGTTAGCTTTGCTTGGAAGTTTCCAATGAAAGATTTTAGTGGTCTACCTTTTAGTTGAATCTTCTAGGGGGTGGATGAGTTGATTGCTAAATTAAAATTGGATAGACATGGTTACCCATTCTATCCTGGTCCTTTTTTTTTTTTTTTTTTAATTGTCTCTAAGCCCAGCATGGAGACCAGTGTGGTGCTTGAACTCACCACCCTGAGATCAAGAGCTGAGATCCAGAGTCAGACGCTTAACCAACTAAGCCACCCAGGTGCCCAACTATGTTGGTCTTTTTAATTAGAGGGGAAAGATTCTGGTTTAGCCCACTAATGAGCATAAAGTTGAAAGATGAGTGGATTCAACATCTACAGGAAGACTAAAATTTTACTTAAAAACAATTTGGGACTGGCCGTATTCATGTACTAACTTGCTGGGTACAGGCCTGAATCTTATTCCAATCAGTAGGTTTTGGGAAAGCCCTAGGGATTGCCAGGTGAAGTCAGTTAGTGATCGCTGATCCTGAACATATGGCAAGGCAAGGAGCTGGTCTCTTATTTGCAGCTCAGAGATTTTTCAGGATCATCCCTATTAGCTGTTCCCATCCAGTATTGGGCTTGGCCACTGACAATGAGCCTAAGAACTAGCGGGTACAAATCTGAGAAACCTGGTTGGTAAGTCTGTACTAAATTAAATTTCTTGGCAAATCTGTGAGGATCTTTAGTAATGCTAGGAAAATCTTTGAGTGTAGCTCACAGTTTGGCCTTCCTCCAGAGGACATAGGAAGTTAGGGGGTTAGCAGGATCCTCAAAGGGTCGAATTTTAAAGGGGCAGGTTCTAATGGGTTTGGGTGAGAAGGAAGTAGAGAGGTTTGGAGAAAAATTGGAAATGAACTAGAGGGTTGGAATGAAGATGTGAAAGGTGCAAAGGAGGTGCATTAAGGGAAGAGATCAATGGGGGACTCAGAGGTGGAGGGGCTTCTTTTTTAAAAATTTTTTTCCAGTTGTGTATATTTTCCTTGGTCAATTTAGAAATAGCATTTTGCAAAGAGGTGACTTTAGAGTCCTGAATATGCTTGGAAGCCTCAAGATACCAATTGAAATAGGCATCCCATACAGTGTGTTTTATTTCAGGGCGGCAGTCTTCTAATTTGGTTCTAAACAGGCAAGTTTAGGGAGATTTAAAGTTCCCTATAGTGGTTATTAGAGTTCGAAATTACTTTTGGTTAAGTTGGTCCGATGAGTTAAAAATGCACATGAAGAGGGACCATACTTTTTAAACATAAAAATGGGTGGGATTCCCAGAGAACTCTCCTGAGAGAATTTGGCAGATAGGGATCCCCAATCTCCCAATCTGCCCCAGAACCAGAGGCTCAAAAAACCTAAATGAGTACTCATCAGGAAAGACAAAGCCTTTTTCTTTTTAAAAGATTTTATTTATTTATTTGAAAGAGAGCTCCCACACAAGCAGAGGGAGAAGCCGGCTCTCTGGAGCAGGGAGCCCAATCAGGGCTTGATCCCAGGACCCTGAGATCATGACCTGAGCCAACACCAAGAGTTGGGGAGCTTAACCAGGCTGAGCCACCCAGGTGCCCCAGGAAAGACAAAGCCTTTAAATGGATCCCAAATAAAGCTGGAGAGCTCAACCAAAAGGAAGGAGCTCAGATCTGAGAGGAGACTTACAGAACTAAAAGGAAAAAGACTCATGGAAGCTGAGAGTGCAAAGGGCTCAAGTGGGTGCCTCACGTGGTTCTGTGGGGTTCATTGGTTCCTCAGTGGCTCATCTCTTCCCGAGCCTCACATTTGGTCACCCTATATTGTCGAACTTAAAAAAAAGGAGTCAGTTATTTTACCAGCCAAATGAGTTTATTTAGGACTTAACAGAGGAATTCTAATTTAGGACATGCAAACACTGGAGAGTCGCAGGTGAGTCCAGAGAGCAGAAGAGAGGGGGCTCCATTCAACAGGGGGAAGGAGGAAGCCAGGAGTGGCAGTCTCACTGAGTTTTCATTAGCTGGGCTGCTGCTGGGCAAGGAGAACATCTTCCTTTCTCCTGCTGGGATATGTACAGTGAGCTGCTTCTGTCAGAGAATGCCTCGGATGCTTTGTGCGGTGAGTGGTCGTGTGTGGCTTTTCTCCCTTCACAGGTTCCAACTCCATTTAAAATGATCTTTCCTTTATTTTCACATGGGGCGGGGGGAAGATGCTCCTAGTAGTCCTGTAACTTAGGAAATTAAAGAGCTTCAGGAACTCTGCCACCGGGGGGCAGAGACCAATATATATTTTCTCATATCTCGTATTTATCTACTCCATACATTTAAGGTCTGAGCTCTAGGACTATAACCCATATTACTATGCACTCACCTGGATGTCCCAGAGAAAAGGGAATATTCACATGTTTCATCATGTCCCAAACTTTGTTAATTTTTCCTCACTCTTTTGCTCTCTTTATTTTTTTCTATATTTCCATTTTTCTGTTTAGTAAGTCAGAATGCCCCAAGACCTCTGACCTAAATTTCCTGGGAGTCATGCTATACTTCTTTCCCTTCCTCATCATCTATACTCAAGCATGATGGATTCTATCCACCGTATAATATCAGGTTTAATCCACCCATTTCTGTTTTGTTTATAGTACTTCCAGCTGCAAGGAGTAACAAATCTGACTAAATGCCGTCTAAACATCAAGGATTTAGGAATTTCACTTGAAGATTCTAGAGTTAAGCTACTTTGAGCTGTAGTTCAGCAGTTCAGAGCTGTCAGAACTCTAGAAAGTCTTTTCTGAGACTTTTGGGGGTCTTCTCCCCAGAGCTGCATGCAGCAACGCAGCAATAAGCAATACTTGTCCACGTTAAAAATATCCAGAAGCCAAAAGGCTAAGGTGGTTCTTTCTTGCAGTGCTCAATATTTTTATGAGGGTAAAAAAATCTCTTCCAGGAATACCTTGCCAGCTTCCACTGGCTCAACCCAACACAACATACCCTGTTTGTCTGTCTCTACTAGCATGAGTTCCCTTGCGCAGGGTGGGAACACGGCTGCTGAGTGTCGGTTATCTTTTTCATCTTCCTCCCATTTTCTCTACTCTTGATGGAGTTAGGGTTTTTATCATGTCTGGCATGGGCTGTTTCATGGACTCCTGAATTATCTCCCTGTTGCCCATGTCACTAGCACCATGTATCCTGGAGTGAGCTTTCTAAAATGTATTGTAAACATTAAAAAAAAATTATTTCACTTGCCATTCTGGCATTTTTCATAGTTGATGCAAAAAAGGTTTGAATAAATTGGGACTACACTAATTTATTAGAATCTGTTTAAAAATTATCAATAGGAATAACAAGCTAGAACTTTGGAGACTCAGAGGGATGACGGAGGAAATATTGCCTGGAAAAGCATTTCTTTTCCTTGATCAGTAGAAAAAGTATAGGTCTACATTTTGGGCGTTGGTGGAGTGACCTCAAATTGTTGGGCGTAAATCTAGTGACTATTTTACAAGCATGTAATATGGACACCCATATACGGTTTATGTTATGGGTACTTCTGATGAGCTGAAACGTCTCATTTTAATAAAATTACAAATTCTCAGAGGAATTTATGCTTTACAGGAACATTGATACTTTCATTAAAAAGAATCTCTTGTAATAAGTTCAGATTTAAGGAAAATTGCTTTCTGAAATCAAGAACATCTAGAATATATTTTTAATAGAAGTTCAATAAAATATAGAAATATGACCTAGCATGCTCTATGCAAATAAAGCTTTCAAAATAACATTTTTTGTCTGGGAGTCTTTTGGAAAAATTATGGTATCCTTACTTTTGGTCTTTTTACATCATAAAGAGGTCATTTCAGTATCAGTTTATTTAAATAAAATAATTCTTGAATTTTACTTTATGTACAGAGACTAAAAGTGATGTTAATGGCTGTTTTAGGTAGTTTTGCCATAAACCTCTTTGCTGCAAGCATTTTTGCTATGAATATTTTTGCTGTATAATTAATTAATTGCCTGTAAGACAATTTTGCCTTAAACAATAAAGTAAGGAAAATAAAACAGGGACATTAGAAAGGACATAATGAAACATGGAAAAATGATAAAATTAATTGTTGATTTCTTCCTTTACTAAGAGAAGTTATCAATTTTCCAAATATGAGCATGCCTATCTGTAACTGAGCTTTGTATTGCATCGTGAGTCTTTTACACTGTTGTTCATTCTTGGCACAGTGTCCCATGTCCACTGATGGGCACTTCAAAGTTGTGTGGGAAACACACTAACGCTGTACCGCATTTGGAACTGAGCTCTCTTATTATACTGCTATGCTCTCACTCTCTAGTGTAGCACAGCAGTCTGGCTTTACACAGTCTGATTTCACACTTCTAGTTATCATTGACTTTTCCATCAAGTCGATATAGGTAGCTGTTGTCTACCATTTTAAGACCATTGAATCTAGTTGTCACAGTACAGACAATTATGGGGCTACCTAAGATTTATATAATATAAAAATGGGAGCTTTTTCAATGGAGTAATGAAACTAAAGTGATCATTTAGTTACGGAGTGAAAGTGTATGTGGCAAAAGTGCTTGTGACAAAGATGCCTACTGTAAAGATGGCTTACAGCAAAAATACTGAACCCCCGTTGATGGTGTAGTTACAGTATTGATGCTTGGCTGATGATAGGTTGGTATGAAGATACGTGACTCTACCTATATACAGCATTAATAGAAAATAACAATTCTGTGTGGAAATGGAATTGTAATGTCCAAATTGTTTTATATCTCGTTTTCTTTCATCCAGAATGTATCCTAGACATTAGAATACATTTTATACCATATCATAGAATATGTTGATTGTTTGCAAGAAACTTTTTAGCTGTGTTTTTAATTTCAAAATTAATATTCCTTCCTAAAGCAGCTCCACTGATCTATGCAAGGACTAAGAGTAGAGAGTAACTATGTTGGGCTTTTAAATCTATTTGATAGTACCAATAGTATATAGAGGAAGTATATTTATGTTATAAATATACATAAAGTATATTTATGTTATAAATCCATCCAATATGGAAAGGGGGCAAGTGTGAGGCGTTTTGTTAAATGCCTTCGTAAGTCTGTGCAAATAGAGGTTGGATAAACCTTCAAAGAAATTTTTTATTAACATTTCAAATGCATTGAAATATTGAAAATCTTTCATTTGTATCCTTTAATTAGAAATATTTTGGGGCACCTGGGTGGCTCAGTCAGTTGAATGATCAACTCTTGATTTTGGCTCGGGTCATGATCTGAGGGCCCTGGAATTGAGCCCCATTTTGGGCTCTGTGCTCAGAGGTGAGTCTGCTTGTGGATTCTCTCCTTCTCCCTCTGCCCCCCACCCCTGCCACACAGTCATTCTTTCTCTCTCTCAAATAAATAATTCTTTTTTTTAAAAGATTTTATTTATTTATTCATTCATGAGAGACATACAGAGAGAGGCAGAGACACAGGCAGAGGGAGAAACAGGCTCCATGCAGGGAACCCAACGTGGGACTCTATCCAGGGTCCCCAGAATCATGCCCTGGGCTGAAGGTGGTGCTAAACCACTGAGCTACCTGGGCTGCCCTCAAATAAATAATTCTTAAAAAAAAAGAAGAAATATTTTTGTAAGTTGAATTTCCCAATTTACATTATTATCCTAGGAATTATTCTTGTTTTTGAGGATGAAATGTCCATCTAAAAAATACTAAAATCATAAATGAATTTAAGAATAAAGCTCATGAACAAAAATGGAATTCGTTCTTGTTTTTTAGACAAGGGCCTGGAGAAGAAGGTGGGTCAAGTAGTTCCCCAGCTTCCCTTTCCTCCTCATCCCGTGATTCTGGTGGCACCTGAGGATGGTCTGAAGCTCCTAGAAGAGGCTAAGCGGGACACAGCCTCCATCTCAAATGCAGCACTGTCCAATTTGAAAAAATAATGTGAGATATATTGCAAGTCACATAGGGAATTCAAAATTTTCTAGAACTCATTAAAAAAGGGAAAAGGGAAATGAAGTGTAATAATACATTTCATTTAACTCATATCCAAAATGTTATCATTTAAACATATAATTTACGTAAAAATATTGAGATATTTTATTTTCTTTGTGCTAACTCTTCAACATTTTGTTTGTATTTTATATTTATAGGACATCTCAAATCAATCTAGCTGTACTTCAAAGCGCTCGATTGTCATATGTGATCAAGGGTTACTATTGGCTCGTGAGGATTCCTAATTTCATTGGCAAAATACTCGGGGACCAGTGTAGGAAGTAAAGGCATGCTCAAGATCAAAGGTAAGAATCTAGATTTTGGGGTGTTTCAGGAAAGGATACACCTGTTGGCATGCGGCATGTGGTCAGGAGAGGCTGCTAGATCTGTTAACATGGAATCCTTGAAGGAGGACTATGGCAGTGTGCTGAGGTGTCTCCACGTCTTTCAGCTAGATAACGACTACCCAGAGGGCCTTGGGAATACAAAGGTCTCTTTCAAGTGTCAGCAGAAGGATGACAATTTACCAGTTTATGCTGCTTGCCCATAAGAACAGAAACTTCCTGCCTTCTGCCGCTAGTCTGATTGCTGCTCCCCTGAGAGTGACAAACAGCCTGACCTGTAGTAACATCCAAGGACAACACAACCCTGTAGAGATAAAGAGGGCGCACAGCTAATTTTGGGAGACTGAGTCACTTGAGGAAAGAAGGCCAAATTAAACAATGAGAATAGAAAGACAATGAGAATAGAAAGTTTTTACCAAATTAGAGCTAATGAAAGAGATGGAAGAGAAATTAAACAAATAGTAATGACTCTTGAGATATATTTAGAGTATAAAAAAGATTTTTTTGGAACTGTCTTAATCAGCTTGGGCTGCTACAACAAAATACCATAGACTTGGGTGACTTAAGGAACAGACATTTATTGCAACCTGTTCCGAAGCCTGGGAAGTCTAAGATCAAGGTGTCAGTGGATTCAGTCGGTAAGGACCCTCTTCCTGCCATGCAGACCGCTGCCTTCTTACACTCTATTCTCATGTGGTGGGAAGAGGAAATTTTCGTGTCTCTTCTCTTTCTTGTAAAGGCACTAATCCCATTATGGGGGCTCCACCCTTAGGACTTCCTTCAAACCTAATTCCTTCCCAAAGGCTCCTGCTCCTTAATACCATCCCACTGGGGCTGCGGCTTCCTCATGTGAATTTTGAGGGGGCATAAACATCAATCTATAACAAGAATGTATAAAACTGACTTCCAAATGCAAAATTTTGATAGTTGTGCTGAAAAAGGATGTAATCTTTGCCAAAAGTAGAATTAGTGTTCTGGGAGATCAAGAGAAAGAAATAACATATAAAACACAGCAAAACTACAGAGAACC
Source organism: Canis lupus familiaris (assembly GCF_011100685.1). Classification (NCBI taxonomy): domain Eukaryota; kingdom Metazoa; phylum Chordata; class Mammalia; order Carnivora; family Canidae; genus Canis; species Canis lupus. The sequence goes on along the minus strand of NC_049251.1, from coordinate 4,255,888 downwards.
ATGCCTGCAGTGATTAGGCAATATCCAGGAGACCTCACATGTGAGTAACAGGACTTCTAGAATAAGAATATAAAATATATAGAAAAGTGATATGTAGAAAATCAGATTATTTTAAAAAAATACTCCTCACCCCTCAGTAGCCACGTGGGAAGTGTGCCAGTTTCTGAGCTGAGACATTTAGAAGTCAGCCAAATTTCTGACAGCTTTCTGAAATGCCTGCTTTTCTACACCACGGGATGCACATGCAATAGAGCTATCATTCTTTAAGGTATTGTCCTAGAAAAAGACATGTGGACTTAACCTAAACCCTGAATAGGTAAAGAGTCTGGGCCAGACAGTCTAGCTGAACCCAGTCCAGAGCAGCTGACCGGTAGCCAGTCTACACACCTCAGAGTAGGCTGATTATAAGCCAGTAAGATGTGGGGGCTATGGGCTGGGCAGCATCCACCAGAGGAAAAATAAAAAATAAAAATAAAAGAATATGGCTGCTACAAAATAATTCAACAGACAACTGAAGAAAATTTCCTGAGCTGAAGAAAGACTTGACTCCTTAGATTGAAATGACTCATTCAGTCTCAAAGAGAATTTAGGAGAAACAACTTAGAATTTATATATCGTGGTGAAATTTTAAGAATAAATTGTAAAGGAAAGAGAATCAGTTTGATATAAACATTCTTATCATTCTTTATAAAGAAGGCAGAAAAAAGAGCTGCTAACCAGAAATTCTTTATACCTCCTAAGCATCATTCATCTGTTAGGACACGAGAAAGCTAAGGCACTTGAGAATATACCACTCAGTTACTTATTTGAGGAAAGACTTGAGGAGAGACTCCAAACTTTTGCCAGTGGATTCAGATAATATCTCTCAAGATAATGGGAGATAAAGAGGAAAGTGTAGTAACAAATCTTGCAAAAATTGAGCCTCCGTAGGTGATTAAAAATTAACTCCGTAGGTAATTTATTATATAGAGTAAGGAATAAACAACAGAGATACACCAAAAATGATAACATAGCATAGTTTGAAATTAAGAATTAGAGTCTACCTAAGTAAAATTTTGTGGCACAAACATTCTAAAGATCTCGTATCATTTGGAAAGGGAAGAAAATTGGGAAGTGAGAGATCCTAATAGTCTCTTTGTTTTTTTTTTTTTTTTTTCTAATAGTCTCTTTGAATGTCAGAGGAAAGAGGAAGCAGTGATCAGACAAGCCTATTGGTGGGAGGCAAAATTATTATTTAGTATTGATATATTAATAAAATATATAGTTTAAATTATTACCAGGAAGGGACTGTAATTATTAGTGACATCAAGAAACACAATTTTTATTTCCAAATTAACTGGAGGGGAAGGAGAAAGGGAGAAGGAAGAGAAACTTAGACAAGTCTGCAAACTTAAGAGAACTGAAGAAACCATAATAAACTATAATAAATTCTAAACATAAAATCAGATAAGAAGAGTAAAAAGCATCCCAATAAATGTTAATGGACCAAATACCTGGCCCTATGCTAAGTGCTAGTAAAGGATAATGTCTCTTTTATTTCCTTTTGTTTAATATTTTTGATTATCTGACATAGGATGTGATTTAAAACTTTAAAATTAGAAGTAATCAAAGGGAGTTTATTTTTATCCATTTACTTATGGACAACGGCATTTATATTTTATATTTTGTTATTTCCTTATTACATTTTTATTGAGAAAATTACATATAGTTTCCTTTTTCCGTGTGTTTAGCTACTGAGTTGGATTGTAGAGATACTGAGCAAAATAATAATTTAAAACTTTTGGTACAAACATTAAATATATGATATTGTCTCTCAAAGTTCTAGCAAAAGCTGGTTCTTTACTCATTTTTTATAATGAGCACTTTCTAAGCTACTTATCTCATGTGTAGTTCATTGTTTTTATATGGGTATCATAATAATGCCTTTTAAAACCCATTTAACATGTTTAGAGCTTGTTAGGTAAACTATTAGAAAATTACTTACTCTTTGTGTTAATTGAAGAGGTATTTTATTTTTTTTCAAAAAAGATGGATTATAAAGAAGATATTTTCTTAAGTAGTGTATCAATGAGAAATATTATATGGAAGATTACATATCCTGATAAAGTGTGTGTGTGTTTTAAAGATTTATTTACTTATTCATGATAGAGATAGAGAGAGGCAGAGACACAGGAGGAGGGAGAAGCAGGCTCCATGCTGGGAGCCCGACACGGGACTCTATCCCGGGACTCCAGGATCGCACCCTGGGCCAAAGGCAGGTGCTAAACCGCTGAGCCACCCAGGGATCACCGTGAATTGTGATGTTTAAAGTCCAGTTATATCTTCTGATATTTCCTCATTATGGAAATTTACAAAGGAATACCAACAGAGAAGGGGAGAATAAGTGACCACTAAGCAGTGATAGTGACCAAGTTCATGTGAATATTTGCAGTTCAGCTCATCTATGGTATCTCTGGGCTTAAATCAGTCTTGTCTTGTCATTGCAATTGACTTAGACTTTTAAAATAAATATTTTCTTTCTCTTCCTCTTTTTCTTTCTTTTTGTTAATCTTAAAGAAAGGTTTTTGATAATTTTCAAAATCGACTCCAGCTTTATAAATTACTCATGAATAAGCATTGTTAAAAGGAGAATCCAAGCCAAGCGAATCACTTTGCAGTAGCTTAAAACAATTGTTTCCCAAGTCTCCAAAATCTGTTTTCTATAATCAAAAAGGGTCAAAATCTATTTTCACATTCCTACTTCTCTCTGATTTCCAGAACACAACACCCAAGTCTTTGATATTTTTTTCCTTTGCTAGTCGCCATGCAAGGAAGTATACAGCTCAATAAAATGAAAGACTCAGCACTGTGTGGTTCATACAAGAGGCTGAAGGGATTTTGAGATAGGTTAATGGTTCCGATTGTTTTCTCATATTGATTTTTAAGATGATTATATTTTATTTATGGGGAAAAAAACTTGGACTTGCATGTGAACTGCCTTGAGGGTAAACTAGGCCTCCTACATATAGGAAAATTTTATGTGAATTTGTAATGATTTGCAGGAAATAGAGTAGAATATGCTTATAAATAACTCCTTTTGTTAAAAAAAAAAAAAAAGGACTTGACTTTAGAAAACCATTTGGGTTAAGCGGTTGAATTAGTACTGACCCCTGAACTGACCATTTTAGTAACCAACAAAAAGAGAAACAAAACATAGTCCTTTTTGGTTCTAGTCCAAAGCGAGGTCAAAAGGGTTGATCATCTAGGGCGGTGGGGTATGAGGTTGGGCAAAGTCCTCTATCTTGGGTGGGTGGGAGAGCTGGTCAACTCCTCACTGCTTGGTTTGGAGATTACTTACAGCCTTTCCAAGGTTGCTGCAGGTGCCCATCCCATTAAGGGGGTGTTGCACTAGTTCTGGAATCCTGAGATAAATGCAGTACTGGCTTGAAATTTTTGGATCTATTTCAAGTAGAGCAGATGACTAATCACCCCCTTCTGCTAGTTGATAATGGGTTGTCTATAAAACCTTGTTTTTGTATGGTTACCTTATTGTGAAGTTCACGTCTTTTGAGGAACATTCACAACTCAAAGGCAAGGAAAATGTCCACTCCAGGGTGTCGTAAAGCTGACAGGGAAAAAGAAAAAAACACTAAATGACTTGGCTTTGTTGTTTTTTAGTTTCCTGAGAGAAAGTGGCCTTGACCCCCATGCATTACTGCTTTTGAGATTGTAACAGCAGATGGTATAAACTGACAGTTGGTGAAGACAACTAAAGATGTTTATCACATTGCAGGGTTGTGCAGGTGACTTTAAAAACAAAGGATTTGGAAGTGATAAAAAGTGGAGGCTGGCAGTAGAGATGGTAATAAAGCCACTAGCTACTTGAGGCAATGTCCTTTTTTATTTTTTTTTCTTTTATTGCACCTGATTGCAAATTAAAGTGGGGGAAAGAAAAAGATTAACCCCAGGCAGAAAAGAATATTCAGCCCCTGCCTCAGTGGTTTTCAAAACAAAAAACTGTAGTCTTTGATTTTTAGATTTGATTTTTTCTTTCTTTTGCCTGCTGGTTGCCATACAAAGAGATATAGCTCAATAAAATGAAAGATCCACAGCACTGTGTTTCATAGCGAGGGCCTGGAGGGATTCTGAGCCAGGTTAATGGATATGATGGTTTTCCCTTCATTGATTTTTAAGATGATTATATTTTATTTATAGGCGAGAAAATAATAGTTAATCGTAGATTTATTGAAAACTTATTGCAAGGCTGCATAAATTGATAACAATAACAGTACATTTAGGGCAACAAAACTAGACTTGTCTTTAATCCCTTAAATGCTGATGTGCAGGGAATCTATTGACTTGAAATTAAATATGCTCTAACCTACAACTGATTCCAGGTGGAGAAGAGTTATATTTTTCAGGCTGCTCTGAAAGATTTCATTACACAAAGCTTCGGTACACCCGAGGTGTTTCTTTTGTAAAAACTATGTAAAAGGTCTAGGAGTCGAAAGCTCAGGGGTATGGTCATGTTGCTCTCTGGGGGCTTTAAGAACTGACATCCAAATCGGTCAGTCATTTGTCAGCTAAAAAGCCTACTGGTCAGCCATAATTGTGTCCAGAGGTTTGAATCCTAAACCAGGATGTGTGTGTTCTGAGATGCAGGTAAAACTCAAAACATCAGCTTATCATAACTCAGAATTCCATTGCCTTAAAACTATTCTGTTTTAATATCTTAAATGAACTTGATGCAGGTGGGCTGGGTCCAAAGAGCCGTGGGAGGGTCCCACAAGACCTGTCAAGAGAGTCCTTGGCTTCATGCAGGATAGAAATCAAATGTGAACCAAAGAGAATGAAAGTAGAGTTTATTGAATAACATGAATGACCTACAGAGAATAGCAGACAGAGTGTCTGGGAGACCTGGAAAAGGAGACGAGACTAAGTCTCATCACTTGAGGTTAGGGATTTGTATTGGAAAGGGGTCTCGGGCAGCCCTTGACGTGCTCCTTGAGGATTCCAGGCTAGGGTGTAATCAGAGGTGAGTGTCAGGTGAACAATAGATGTTATTCTATAAATTACCAAAGGTAGGGGATATTGATGCCAGCGTCAGTGGAGGTTTGTTCAAAGCTAACGTCCTGGAACATGTTTGGGATCTGGCTCTTAGATGTTATCAGGTGTTTAGGGCCTAGGACAAAGCTCAGAGAATGATTAATTTTTAAAATTTATTTATTTATTTATTTATTTATTTATTTATTTATTTATTTATTTTCTCTTGAAGTGGGAACATAACTTCTTTGGCTTATTCAGAAATGGGACCTAGAAGAAAAATGACAGCCTTTCTAAAATGGAGTACCTTTGGCTTTCCTATCTCAAGTTCAGGGACCTTTTGGGTTTGGAGCAAATGAATTCCCATTAGCTAATCAGGGACAGTAATTTTTCCCAATCTGGACAGAAGAACACTGGGTCTTTGTCTCTCAACAGATTGAATAATTGTCAATACAGATCTGTGGCTCAGAAATGTCAGTGACAGGCCCTTGATACACAGTGCTTATCCTAAGTGGAGGAGCAAAAACATACTCTTCAGCAATTTAATTAGTCAGTTTTCCAGATAATTGAATGTTTATGTAGAGGAAAGGAGATGAAATGTGTAAAGTGTGCCCTAGTGACAGAGAACTTTGACCATTGAGTCACCCAAAATAACAATGTAGCATTGTTTTAAAGTATTTCAAAGTTCACTTTTATTAAAAGTACCATATTGGGCTTGCTTTGGCAGTGTGTATAAATAAATTTGGATCAGTATACAGATTAGCATGACCTTTGTGTGAGGATGAAATGCAAATTCATGAAGTATTTTTTTTTTGCACTTTCAGCCAGAAGTACAACATGTATGTGCAAAAGCTAAAATGGCTTAACATTATGTTACACTTTACACTGAAAATGTATTACTGTGTGAACGGTCTATAATTAAGCCCAATGAGACATCTAGGGAGTCCATACATGCATCAGTGAGCAGATGCAGTTTACTTATTTATAGAATGTTTCTTTTTGAAAGTCTAGTCGTGGACATATTTGGATCACATTTATACAGTTATGAAAATAAAGATTTGATCATGGTCATTCTTCCAAAAATGCCATATTAACTCATGCTTTAGCTAATATGAATGGTAAACACTGACTTTTACCTGTGCTAAAAGATAAACCGAGGTAGATTAAAGAATTCTAAGTTTAAGGGGGCAAAAATAGATTCCAGTGGGCCAGCACCAAGCAGACGTGGCTAGGAGTGCTTTGCTGACAGCAGCTAGGGGAAATACTCGTGGAGAAGAGGTGGAAGCAATGTAAGAAATTGTTTAGTTGGCGATACCTTGGGCGTTTGCCTTATTTGGGAAGGCGAGGTTGGCTGTTGGTGACAGGTTGTCCTTAGGTTTTGATTCCTTCACCTTGAGGCATTTCAGGCTTAGGTTTTGGTTTGCTTCAGAGGCTACTGTGAGGTATGAGAACCACCTCAGTCTGATGGTCTCCTTGTTTAATTAGTTTAATATCTACAAGGCTAATGTTCATTTTCAAAGTACATTGTGGGCTTGTTTTCCACAAAATTCAGCTTGAATGCTCAGTCACACTTGGTTAAATGCAGTGACAGTACATGGAAACAACTTTCTACCACAAATGCACTTACAAGTATCTCATCAAGAGCAAGCCAGCGTTCTAACGCGGATGCCAGGAGGCATCGACCTCCTATGTCTGCATCCAGGAGGTAACCAAAGTAACAGGACAGATTAACAACAGAGTAATGGGATTAATGAGATTTCTTTTTTTTTACTGGACTATTCTACGTTTAGTGGATTCATATATGTTATTTAAAGTTCTACAGTTCCATGAAAAAAAGAGAATAGAATAAGAAGAAAGACCAGAAGTTTTAGCTCAGGTCCACAAGACTCTATCGAAAGGGAGAAGTTACTTTTTAATGACATTTTAATAAATGAATATCATTAATAAAATTTTATATTTATTTAAAAGTCATGTTGCATTTTCCTGCTAGGAAAATGTATAAATGCAAATAAATCTTTAAGCTGTACATGAATTTAAAAATACAGACACAATATTCGGGAAATAGTTACAGAAAAGACCAAAAAAGGATGTACTTTTAGATAAGAAACTGATTTGAAATGAAGCAAGAGAGGACCCATACCTTGAACACACACACACACACACACACACACACAATTTTTGCTATTGTTTTTCATTCAATTTCATTCTTTCTGGTCCTGTCTTGAAAGAATTGTCAATAAATTGTCCAGAAAACTGCAAAAAAAAAAAAAAAAAAAAAAAAGGCAACTCTGGTGAACATTCTTTCTCAACCAGGAAGATAAAGGACATGAAGATTTTCTCATGAGGAATCTTGTTTTCTCAAGATTTGAGGTTCACTTAAAAATATTATGCAATCATAACAATGATCATATTTTATCAAATATGTGGTGCTTCTCTGATAAGAAATTCTCACCTAGGTGGTCTAACTTACTTTTATCTTAAATCTATCTAAATTTCTTCCTATAATATCAGGGCACCTCAGTGACTCAATCGATAAGTGGCTGACTTGGCCTCAGGTCATGATCCCAGGGTCTTGGGATTGAGCCCTATGTTGGGCTCCCTGCTCAGCAGGGAGTCTGCTTTCTCCTCTCCCTCTGCTTGTGCGCTCTCTCTCTCTCTCTTCTTCTCTCAAATAAATAAAATCTTAAAAAAATAAACTTCTTCCTATAATATTGAATTATAGAAACTGAAAAGGGGCATTGTGGTAGGGTTTTTTTAACTTAATTTTTTGTTTCTGATGTCAAAAGTTATAGAGGTTTATTGTAAAAAGTTTGAAAAATCTGAGTGAACAAAAAGGAAAGGCCATTGTGAATCTCTAATCTAGAGATAATCTTTGTTGGCATGTGAACACATGGTTAGGATTATACATATTGCTTAGTTACCTATTTTTTTAACCATATATAATGAGAAAAGTTCTTTTGAACAAAAAATGTATAGATTGTTCCTTCAATGATTTAAGTATTTTTTTTAATTTTTTAAAAAATTTGTTTATGATAGTCACACACAGAGAGAGAGAGAGAGAGAGGCAGAGACACAGGCAGAGGGAGAAGCAGGCTCCATGCATCGGGAGCCCAACGTGGGACTCGATTCCGGGTCTCCAGGATCGCGCCCTGGGCCAAAGGCAGGCGCCAAATCGCTAAGCCACCCAGGGATCCCTGATTTAAGTATTTTTAATCACAGTATATCAGAGCGCATGTGTTCTTTTTGGCCAAATCATATTTCTGTTAAATTGTGATGTTTTCCAGTTTTTATTTCCTTATGTTTCTGTAGGTGCGCATTGGACTAGAACAATGCATATTGCATAAAGTTCAACCGATTTTCTTTAAGTTTTATTTCTGTGATATTGTGATATAGTAAGAAACATGTATTTTGGTCGTCATCCCATGCTTTGGGCCAGCCCTCCTAAAATCTTTGTAATTTTCTTTTTTCTAAAGATTTACTTACTTATGGGGCGGGGGGCGGCGGTGGGAGCAGATGGAGAGGGAGAGAGAATCTCAAGCAGACTCTGTGCTGAGCATGGAGCCCAACATGGGGCTCAGTCTCATTGCCCTGAATCATGATCTGAGCCAAAAGCAAGAGTTGGAAGCTTAACCAACTATACCATCCAGGTGCACCAAGTCTTTATAATTTTCTAAGTGATAAGAACAATAGGAACATCTTTTGTTTTCATATTTATCTCTGACACCTGAGACAGCTTTGAACCTAAAAATGAAAGGAGCCTCTTTCATTATTCATAACAAGCCTCTTCCCACCACACCTGACTTTATGTTTTAAAGTGCTGAGTGTGGGGATCCCTGGGCAGCTCAGCAGTTTGGCATCTGCCTTTGGCCGGGGGTGTGATCCTGGAGACCCGAGATCGAGTCCCACATCGGGCTCCCTGCATGGAGCCTGATTCTCCCTCTGCCTGTCTCTGCCTCTCTCTCTTTCTCTTTCTGTCTGTCTCTCAGGAATAAATAAATAAAATCTTAAAAAAAATATAAAGTGCTGAGTGTAGTTAGTGTCAGGATGGTTTAATATGAGGGGACAAAAAAACCCTCAAATGTTTGGTGACTGATGAGTTGTGAGTAGGGAAACTAGCTTTTTAATTCCTGCTTTTGGTATCTTATCTCAGCCTCCCCTGGCAAATTTTCCAATCTGGCATGTATTTTGTATACTAAATAGATTTAATAAAATTTGTTTGTGAATAAATGTTATGAAGATATGTGACCATTCACAGTAATAATTACAACTCTCAGAATCCTCACTTTAACTCTAAGTTGACATAAAACATTAATATTTCAAGGAGAATAAAAGTACTAAAAATCTGGTCTAATGATTTATGAATTTCTTGGTAAAATACTATTCTTTTTTTGATCCTATTTATCTAAATAATACCCCTCTCACTGATTTAGCATAATCAAGAATTATAATTGTGAAATTCATCATTAGCACTCAAGGCAATCAACTGAAAAACTCAGGATTTCGAAGAATCCATTAAAATTATATAAAACTGCTTGCCTGTATGCCAGAAATAACCACTTAAAAACCATAATGGAAAATATTTCAGTTTATAATGACATCAAGTGTGCAAAATGCATGAGAATAACCTTAACAAGGTAACCTATTATTGGATTCTCTATAAGAAAATTCTGATTTTACTCCCTACTAACCTCAAAGCAGGACTCAGCAAGTGTTCATATTCTTTCCATAACTATACTCTTCAAAGATATTTTGAAACTCTGTAGAGTTTACCAAAAATATCCTTGACTTTTGGGAGGAGGGTTTACATGGCTTTTCCCACAATACCATTCTTTTTCAGAATGTCTTCTTTGGTATCTTAATAATTAAATCAGGGGAGGTCCTCTTTCGACCTTTCCCCCATGCAGCCTTTAATTTTGGAAACTAATAGGGCATGCAAGTGGTTAAAGAGATTTGTATATGAAATGCTCATTGGAATAGTAGGAGAAGCATTGTTTTTAACACATAAATGGAAAATGGTATAAACCAATAAACATACACAGGAAATAGAAAGCCAATAAACGCATGGAAAAATTAAATATTAAAGAATTTCAAACAAAAGCACATCATTTCACTTAATAAATTGGCAAACATTTAAGGAAAAGGTGAACATGCTCATTAAGTTTTTTTGAGATGTCACTCACATCTTGGTGGTAGTTCGAAATTGTAGTATTCCAACCAGCAATTTGGTAATATTATAAAAAATCTAAAATGTAGCCTATTTCCTTTACTTAGTTTAGAGTCTCACATTTCGTATGAAATGTCCTCTGAACCTCCTTGACCACAGTTTGAATCTTACCACATCAGACTATGTTTTCTTCTTAAGAAACACATCTCGTTAGCCAGACCCTTTGGTGAGTCAGAGTCACCTTGCTAATGGCATTGGTGTTCCTTGTGCAGAGACATGCAAGACCATTCACACACTGCCAGCAGGAGATACACTATTTATTGAACAGTGATTGTATTTTAGCATGTTTTCTAAGGGTTTCTCTTGTTTTATTTGTTAATACTCGTAACAGCCCAATGAAAGTAGGTATGATTTTTATCCCCATTTCACACGTAAGACACAAGGTATTTGACTAATTTCTCAAGGTCATGCAGGCATCTTGACACTAGAGTCTGAGCTTTAACCTTGGTGCTATATTGTCTATAAAAAGTGCCCAGCCTTAACCTCATCTATTCCTTTCCTAAGCATCTACTTTTTAACCATACTGACCTTTATTAAAAAAAAAAAAGATTTTATTTATTCATGAGAAAGGCAGAGACCTAGGCAGAGGGAGAAGCAGGCTCCATGCAGGGAGCCTGATGTGGGACTCGATCCCAGGACCCTGGGGTCACGCTCTGAGCCAAAGGCAGACGCTCAACCCTGGAGCCACCTAGATGTCCCTAACTAAGATTCATTACCTTCCCTGAGTGTAACTCGCTCCCTGATCACTTCGAGATGCCTGTTAATTTTTCTACAAAGGATTCCTACGCTCAACTAACTTCTCATAAAACTTTACACTGAAAAGCCAGCACTGACATACCCATCATGCCATATTGTCAATGATGTTTTTGCTACTTATGGGAGAGCCTTTTCATTGCCTACCTGATATCCATTTTCATCTTTTAATAAAAAGGCTCTCAGGTTTCCTGGAGCTAGATGTTGCCCTGTTTCATATGGTAGTCATTGTAGGGGGCAGAGAGGAAAGCTCCTTAAATAGGGAGGGGTGTGGTCTTACTGCCAATACTTCCTTCTTGCCAGTGCTCCAACATCTAGATTGTGATCTTGAGGATTAAGGATAATAAAGGGAAAAGATCAGAGAAGCCCAAGGCCCTGGTAACTTCAGAAACTACCATCTTTGGGCTGTTCACCCATGTTAGGTGCATCTCTGTTAATAGTAGCTGAATGCAATTGCTTACCGATAATATTTGTCAAGGGTAGTTTGAAAAAACAAAATTAAATCAAGTAAATTTGAAGGTCTGATTGGCTTTATTGAGTGATTTGTGATCCAGGCAGCACCCCATGTAGCAAGTAGGGGAAAACTGCAGGGAGTTGTACAAAATGCAAGGTTTTTATAGGGAAGAAAGGGAGGCAAGGAAGTTATTAGCAAAAGGGGAAGAAGGACAGAGAGGTTTTAACACACAGATGACCTCCTCTTCCTTTGAGGGATGGAGAAGACCCATGTAACAGATTACCTCACTGGCCCTGAGCAGAATATCCTTGACTTTCCCGTTAAGACGGGTGGGAAAGGTTGAAACTGACAGTAACTTGGGTATTTTTTTTTTAATTTTTATTTATTTATGATAGTCACAGAGAGAGAGAGAGAGGCAGAGACACAGGCAGAGGGAGAAGCAGGCTCCATGCACCGGGAGCCCGACGTGGGATTCGATCCCGGGTCTCCAGGATCGTGCCCTGGGCCAAAGGCAGGCGCCAAACCGCTGCGCCACCCAGGGATCCCTAGCTTGGGTATTAAGTCCAGATTTGGTGACTTGGCTTGAGTGATGCCATTTTGGGCCTGTGGTTTTCTTTAACAATAGAAACTGAATTTTACAGGTTGTTTTTTTTTTTTCATACCTAATGTTTATACTTCAGTCCCAGGCATACAGTTGGCATACCCACAAATGCTTGTTCCATATGTGGAATTTTTTGCATTGGGAAAGTCATAAGTAATATTATTGTAGAACTTAAGTAAACACTGGGGATTTATGACAATTTTTTTCTCTTTAACTTGACCCTGTAATCAAGTTCAAGCAACCCTCTTTATATGTTATATCAAATATGCACATACACTTTCGTTCAATTTTTAATCCATTTCTTACCAGGTTTCTGGTGCTTGGGGTACAATGGAAAAATTGGGACAATGCTGCACCTGATTTAGGGTGAGAATGTCTTTGCATTTGAGCATAATGTTGAAAGTGAGATTCATCCCTGAGTCATCTTGATAATCACCTTAGCAGTCTACTTTAATAGAACTTATTTTGAATTTGGATATGCTCTTGCTTTTTTGAATATATGTTGCTTCCAAGAAAAGATTGTGTTCACGTTGAACAAAACTCTTTACTTTTGAAATGTTTAGTTAATATTTAATTGGTGGTGCCCAGTCATTTCCTTTGTCATTCTGTTTACAGAAGACAAGAAGAAAACATGAGGTTATATATTGCCCAAGTCAGGTGCACAGATAATTGATTTGGAGGCAATAAGAGGTTAGGCAAATGAAATAAGGATGCTATTCTAAAATGTAATATCCTGAAACATACCTAATTACATACTTATGATCTTGGATAGATTGAACCAATAAAATCCAAGAAGCATTTTATTTTCTCAGTGTATGTGTGCAGCAAACCCTAAGCAATCGTTTTCAGAGGCTTATGGTATCCACCAGTTTTGCTTTATCTCTGGTGTTGTCCATAGAGATGTTGCCATAAAAATAGACACACCTACTCGGATTTTTATTCATAATTCCACAATGTTTGTGCACTTTAGGGTATTTATTGTTACTTCAGCTAGACCATCTGATTCACCTTTTCAATAAGAACTGATTACAGGAACATTTAGCTCAAGTGTTTACCGCCTCTTCTTCTATGGAGACAGGCCATTTCTTCCTTTTTTTTCTAGGTTCACCCTTTCTCCCATCCATCAGGAAATCTATCAAAGGGCTTCAGTAACAGATGATTCCTCCTGGTTTTCCCTCTACTCTTTATCTTCGTAAGAAATACCAAGAACAAATTCTGACCAGCAGCTTAATTATTTCTTCATTTTTTGCCTCTTTGATGTCTCTTATACTTTACCTTTATAAATCTTCCAAGTCCTAATTTTTGAGCTGGAAAAACCCTCTATTCGTCTTGATATGAATGGCCAACCTTAGGAAGTATGGAGAGTTTACCTAATTTTTCGAGTGTTAAATGTCCCATACATGATACCCAGAGTTGCTCTCAAGAATTGAGATTGGAGACAAAATCAGAGTTTTCAGCTGCTATACAAACTACAAAGTGGACAGTCTACTCTCTTCATGAACTTGAGATCTTTTTCAGTCCAGGGATAATATTATAGGTAACTAAATTTTACTTCATTTCTGTTAGTTCCCTGGCTTCAATAATAATGATGAATTCCTTTGGTTTTTTATTTTTAAGTGCTGAGAAGCCCTGTGGCTCTGTTAGAGTGACAGTATCCCCGTGGGGAGTCCTTGCTATGGACACTATAGGTCCTCTTTAGTTGCTCATTCTGTTTCTTCCTAATTTGATGGTTCCTTGTTTCTTCTGGACGCTTTTCCAGAAACACCTTACATTCCCAAATGTCAACTCATCTCTCCATCCCATTAAATTTCTTTAAGCTACCAATATCCATCTGTGACTGTCTGTAGACCTATCTAAAATCTATTTATGTTCTTTTATCTATGAAATGTGATAATTTTGATGCCTACTAAATTCTAAAAACAAATATATGCTTTACACACATTAAAAATGTAATTCTCCAAAGAATCTTATAAGATAGATATTACCACATTTTATAGAAGAAGCTACATTTTAACTTAACTACTTATAGTAGCAACAAAACAATAACCATTATTTATTGAATGCCTAGTATATGGTAGGCATTGTGCTAAGATCCTTACTTATTTTTTAGGTCTTATTTGAAACTGGATTTAAAGCCATTTAATCATTCTCTAATTTTCATAGCAACCCTGGAAATCTCATTTTAGAGATGATGAAAAGATCTTCTACTTTGTTTATAAACCTCTATTTATACGTTTTATGTTTATACAATTTTGAGGGGAGCTTCTTCCTGATTGCCTACCCTTGCCTTGTTCTCTTTATTATATGCCCTCATAGTAGCCAGAAATTTTTATTTATAGCACTTGTTCCACTTCATATATTTACCTGCTTTATAAATGTTACATATAGCTAAGTGTTAAATATAGCCAAAATAAAATAGAAAAATATTCTGTTCCATTTTTCTGAAATACGCTTTTCTTGATTTATTGTCTGGCATCCTTGAGCAAGAGCCACTTATTGAGGGAATATTCTTATCCCTAGATTAGATCTCTCTCTTAAATGTTCCTTTAGTCTTGTATAATTCTCCTTCAAAGAATTTAGCAAGGTTTTGATGAACTAATTATTGTTTGATTAAGACTTCACTTTTTTAGAAAGAGCAGTTTTTGGTTCACAACATAACTAAGAGGAAGGTACAGAGATTTCCCATAACCTCCTTGTCCCCACACATGCATAGCCCCTCCCATTGTCAACCAGAGTGATATGTTTGTGACACTCAATGAACCCACATTGACCTATCATTAGCTCCCAAAGTTCGTGGTTTATTTCTGATTCACTCTTGGTGTTGTACATTCTATGGGTTTGGACAAATGTGTAATGACTTGTGTCTACTATTACAGTATCACCCAGAGTAGTATTTTCCCTGACTTAAAACTGCCTGTTCACCTGTGCCACCTTCTTACCCATCTCCAACCACAGATATTTTCACTGTCTTCATAGTTTTGTCTTTTCCAGAATGTCATATAGTTGAAATCATACAATATGTAGCCTTTTTGGGTTGATTTCCTTCACTTAGTAATATGCATTAATTTTACTCCATGTTTTTTCATGGCTTGATAGCTTATTTCTTCCTAGTGCTGAGTAGTGTTCTATTGTCTTGATATACCACAGGTTATTTATCTACTCACTTCTGGAAGGATGAGTAGGTTGCTGCTGAGTTTTGGTAGTTTTGAATAAAGTTGCCACAAACATCCAAATGCAGATTTTTTTTTTGTGGATAAAGTTTCATCTCCTTAGTAATTGATTTTTAAAAAATAAGTTCATTTAGTCAATGTATATTTATTCCTACCTTCTTATGTGCTACACATTGTTCTGGTTTCTGGGTGTGGAGTGGTACATGCTTTCATGTCTGCTGTCCCTGGAGAATGGAGGGTCCATGAGGGTGGACATATGTCTAGTGGGTTCATCACTGTATTCACAGATTTTAACATGTTTATTGACATATTGATATATAAAAGATGCATTTACATCTAAGAGACTGAGAAAGGTTGAAAGGAAAAGGATAAGCAAAGAGGCAACAGACAAATGCAAGCATAAACAAACCAGGAAGCACCGTAATAATTAATATCAGACAGCATTGAATCAAATATAAAGTGTCTTAAAATGATAAAGCTATGATCTTCAGTGAGAAGCTGGTATTGACAATTATGTGCAATAAATGCAACAAAATGTCAAAATTCGTATTAATTGACTAAATAATGAAAACATGGTGAAACCTTCCTTAATTTTTGTACACATATTTTTTTCACCTTTTTTCTGCCCTAAAAATCCCTAGGTATAATAAGTCATGTGAAACACTAGGATCTGGTCATCAACTCCTGAAATTTACATGGATTCCTGGATGGAACTCATGAATATAGTGAGGAGATTCATGGATTGCCATAACATATTGAAAAACTGGGGGATTTATTTTTCCTGTGTTAACAAACCTTGGGTCACTGCCCTAGTTTGTGGATTTTTTAAAATTCTTTTCTGGTAATGCTCTGTCATGTTCAACTCAAATCCAAGTGTCTGTGCTTCTGAAGTCTGTGTTCCTTACATACCAGTGTGCTGTCCCCTTCTACCCAGCCTTCCTCGCCCTTTGTTTTCTCCTGTCGCTATAGGTCAATTAGGCTCTCAGAGGCAAGTGATAGAAACAGCTAAATAAAGGGACACAAAGACAGAGGAGCCCTTACTTTAAAGGTTGAAGTTAAATAATTTTTAAAACTGCATTAAAAAAAATCCAGTTAAACTCTCATTTAAATGTAGAGGTGTAAGAAATATTCTCATGCATACAAGAAGTTTGAAAATATATCCCACAAAGACATTCTTTGTCTTCCAATAAGAGAAATAAATATAGGAGGTAGCAACAAGATTAAGTGGAAAGGAAGAGTATGAGTGAATAGCTTACTAAATGCTAATTTTATCTTTTAAAAAAGGGCATGACAAATAAAGCAAACAAAGATAATGTCTGAGCAATATAGAATTAAAAATCTAGACATGCCATTTCGAAGTGGGGGGAGGAAGGCGGAGACCAAGTGTATGTCTTATTTTAAGGGAAGGAAGTAAGGATATAGATACATCTAAGAGATTGTTAGAGAAAGATAAACAGAACACAACGACCAAGGACCAGAATGAGAGAGTGAGTGCATGATTGTAAGGCTAGAAGAAATTTTGTATTAGCTAATAGAAAGGGAAAGAGAATAAAAAGAAAACCTCCAAAATAATAAGAAATAAACATGAAATATGAAATATTAAATAGGGGAGAAATGTTCTAATGTCAGGGTAAATGGATAAAATTTGCTAATTAAACATAGAAACATGGATCAGATGAAAATATATGATACATGATAAATGAGGCCTCACAAAGAAAAGATAAACATCTGGTGTTCAGGAAATTAGCTCATTAAATGCAGAAAATTAAAGCTGATTCCTTCCTTACACCATATAGATAGGTGGATGCCACATTAATGAAAGATGTAAATGTAAATGGTTAAACTATAAAACAAAGAATAAAATCTATCAGGATATCTTTGTGACCTAGAGATTAACAAAAATAATCTGTCATATAAGATTCAAAAATAAGAATCCAAAAGTCAAAAAAATAGAGAGAGATAAATGTTACAATCAAAATGAAGGGATTCCTACTGAAAGACAATAAACGAAGTTCACATACTGGGCCAAGATATTTGAAACATCTAAAACTTACAAGGAGTTCATATTTACAGTAGGAAAAAAAACCCTGGAAATCCCCAATAAAAAGGCATAAAATCCAGTAGGAAAATGCACAGAAGTTATATACAATTTGACAGACAAAACTCAAAATCTGGCAGATGTTAGAAGAAATGCTCAATATCAATAGTTATCAGAGAAATGTTAATTAGGATAAGAATGATATGATACCTAACACTCACCAGCATATGGAATAGTATAAGAAAAAGGCAAGTTTGAGTGAACAGTGAGGAATTCTCTTGATCTGTGATGGGAGGGCCATTCTGCAGGGCAGTTGGGCAGCATTTGGTAAGATTATGTCTGTGTACTCAAAAACCCCATTGCTATCCCAAAGAAATTCTCTCGCTTAACCTCAAGGTGATATGTCAAAAAAATTTGAGTCTGTCAGTTTAGGTTTTTTTTGATGGAGTTGGATTCATCAATAAAATACATAAGTAAAATATGATACATTAATATATACTGTAGAACCATATGTGCATAAAAAGGAACCAGACAGATGTAGCACTAAAAATCTGGGCAGATTTTTAAGAATAGCATTAATAGGACAAAAGTAAGAAGCAGAATATGGTTCATAGCATAACACTGTTTGTGTAATTTAAACACATAAGCTCAAAAAAAAAAAACCCAAAAAACAAAAAACACTGCTTCATATTTTATAAGAATACATGCATATTTGAAGAAATGAGGTAATGTATTGAAGTAGATGGTCAGGAAGGCAGAGTAATGGAGGCAGGATTTGGCATAAAGGGAAAAACTAACAAGAAAAGGTCTGGAGTAGCCCCGTTTCCCAAGATAGGAAGACGGACAGGCACAGAGAAAGCAAAGGGAAAGAACTGGCAAAATGGAAGCAAAATGGGTAGGTGGGACTCTAGGTGGCAGTTCCCCTTCCCCCTTCCGAGCTCTCTTTCTTGAACTCTATAACAAGCTTCTGAGTAAGATTTCACTTGAAAACAAATTTCTAGTGCTAAAAAAGCAGTGTTACAGACACAGACCTAATAGGTAAAGCCCCGTGCTGGGAAGCAGCTTCCTTAAATTCCACAACCTGCCCCAACACAATCTGTGTGCCTTAGGGTGAAACCCTGAAACCTTTGTTTCCTTATCTGTAAACTGAGAGTAAAACACCTCTGGTTTTCTTAATGTCTCAAGATTGTTATGATAAGGGGGAAAAAAAGCCTGATGACCCTTGAAATTATATCTAAAATCAATGAGTCATGCAAGAGAATACCTGTTGCGGTGCCATATTAATCTCTAGCATTGTTCTTGCCCAGAGGTTTCTCTGGAGCACCTGTGAGTAGTAAAAAAAATTACATGGGATCAGATGCAGACATATGCCTATGGAAATCTCTGTCCTCGCCCCAGACTCCCCTCCTAACCCCACCCCAAGTGAATAATGAGATGAGGTCCTCAGATATTCTTCTAGTCAGATACTCCCTTATTAGAAGCAGGTCTAGGCTAGGCTCCCTTAGGACCAAATAAATAGTTTGATTTATAAAATGTCTTGCGTGTATTGTTTCCCTTCTCTTTTCCTGATTTATCTTTTTAATTAATCCGGTGGTTCTCAAACTTTTTGGTCCCAGAGACATTTTATACTCTTAAAAATGATGGAAAACTCCACAGAGCTTTGACTTTTGTAGGTCAGATCCATTGATATTTACTAGATTGGATATTAAAACTGGGGTTAAAAATTCTTTATTCATTAATTATAGCATACCCATTGTAGTTAACATAAAAGACATTTTTCAAAGCAAATAACTCTATAGCCCAAAAGAAATATTTTCCAAAAGCAAAAAAGGAAGAAAAATAGAAGAGTGGTATTATTTTTAGTTTATAAGTCTTTTCAGGTTCTTATAACTGCTTCCAGAGGAATATGTTCAATAAAACATTGAGTGTAGGTATCAAATACTGTCTCAGAAAATTTTGTAGCACAGAATACACAATTTTGGTGGTTTGAAAATAGCCTGATACTGGATTTTGTCTTTCATCTGCTATTGAAAGAGTAGCATTTTCTATTTTAAGCTTAATGAAGGAATACAGGAAAATTTGACTTTAACTTATTTGTCTCACAAATGACTTTTATAAGGAACATTAAAACTATCTAGAATAACAGTAGATTGAACTATATGAAATTGCAAATACTTGACCACTTTTTTTGACCTATAAAAACAGAAAATTTGTATGGGTCTTTCTAAAAGTACAGGAGTGTAAAGCCTACTTGTGTTCTTTTAAATAATCTTTATTAAGGAAGAGGTTTAACTTCCCTGAGGAAGAGTTTAGGCTATCCTTTAAGAAAAACAGTAGTCTTGGAGCAGATTCCTGAAAAAGTTTGAAGATGTAGTTTATGGGTTGATTCTTGACCAATGGTGGAAGATTCAAGATGGCCTGGAAGTTTATGATAAAATTGTCAGTTCTCATCTTGTATTCTTGACCCAGTATATAACATTTTGCTTGAGATGAGAACAGATTTCAGTTTTTTTTTTAAATTAAAATACTAGATATCAGGGGTACAGTTGATAATACTAGTCTTAAAATGGTCCATTTTTATTACTGCTAAATAATAAACCCACCATTACAGTACCAGTATAGCAATAATACTTTGAATCAGAAGAATGTATTTGTATTTGTCCATTCAAAACACTTATTGTGATATATATATATCTAATATTCATATAAATATATATCTACATAGTGATATTTTTTACTTACAATGTATTCCTTCTTAGACCAAGGCCCATCCTATCAAACCCAAGAGTTATGTAAAGATATTGCTTGGCATTGATGCTTCATATTTTAAAATACAAATAGTTACTGTGTTCTGATATTCTAATGTGCTACAACCAAAGCAATCACTTTTTAATTTACGGTGAATCTAAATTTTAATCATTTTTTTCCCCTTGAACTGTGTACTAGTGATAAATTATTTGAAAGACAGTGTGAAATGTCTACAAATCTCCTATGACAGTATAACTCATTTAGTGTCTTAAATCAACAGTGTTTTGCACCGGGAGCTAGGGAACCAGCACTTTTAGCTAAAAGAAGGCATAGGCAAACTCGGAAAGGCTTTCTTTCCTTTGGATATCATTGTACAGAAAAGTCAAAGGTGGTTTTTTTGTTTGTTTGTTTGTTTGTTTGTTTTTTCCCCACTCACACTCAGTCTTGTCAGTACCCAGGTCCGTGGCTAGTCAAGATAAGATACCTGCATGTACCTCAGTATCTTATCAAAGCCCATTCAGAGCATTCTACCACCAGTCTTAGAGAATGTACATCAAGTAGAGGATCTCTAAGTATGTATGGGGCAGTGAGAATGGAAGTAATATCATAGAGAATATAATTTTCAGTGGAAGGATTGGGTTCAAGAAGAATGGGAGACATTCAGTTACTGGCATTAAAGAAGCAATACATGGGGTCCATTAAGGAAGGAGAAAACAAAACTCTGTCAGTGTCGGCCACAGCCCAGTGCTTTCAAATCCTGCATCCCATCTACTGTCCTGCTGGCGGGGGTCTTACTCACCAGGCCACCTCTCCGATGTATCCAGGGGAAGGGGAACTGAGACACTGCTGCTGGCTGTGGGATGGGCTCGGGGAATTTGACAAGGAATCATAAATCAAAGAGAAGTCTGTCTCTTCTCTAATTATTAAGTCATGTTCATTTTTCTTTGGGAAACAATAGCAGAGACTTACATGTACTCAGGCAAAAGTGCATAAGTCAGATAATTGCTTGATATCTTTTTGTTTCTCCTCTTAGGCCATGTTTCTGTCCAAACCGTTTTCAAATCTGGTTTCTGACTCCTATGTTTTCTGTCTTGTGCCTGTGGCATCCCAAACCCAAACATAGTACTGCGTTTGGAAAGAAGGTTAACTAATGTGAAATCAAAAAACGGAGGGTGGGTGAAGCTGTATGACCATCTGTATTTTTATGTACAGAACACAATGTGAGACATCATAGCTAGATGGAAAGTAGCCCACTATACCTTCCTCTTTCTGCCCCAATAGGAGCGCCTTTCTTTTCTTCCTTAGTTACTGTCCTCTCCCTGATGGAGAAATACATTGGACAGAAGCATCATAGATGGGACTGGATCATGGGTGTTTAAGAAATATATAATGTAATGTGTTTGGTAAAAACCACCTACATTGTTTTCTGGGATGTGCATATGATAGGAAATTAGGATGCTAAAATGTATGTGGATGAGATAGCACATTTCCCCCTCAGCTGTTAAATCAGTGTAGCATAATATCTTTGTATGCTTTATTAAAAAATATGCTAATCTGTAATTCTGGCCATAGAAATTGGGGAGAGGCCTAAAGATATTTTACAAGAACTACTATTTATTAAGATACAGTATTAATATGCCTTAAAAGCCTTGAGTAAGAGGTTTCTCTTTCTCTCTCCCTTGATAAAGCATATCATATATAAAATTTTTATCATGTCATCCCTCCACTCCACTACTTTCTCCTTATCTGTGCTTCTGATCTGTCTTTTTTTTTTTTTTTTTTTTTAAAAAAACTGATCTCCTAAAACAAGTCTGACAAAGCAGGTAGATAGAGCGGCATGGCTTATTTTCATAAAGAAGCTGATAAGCACTGGTTTGTAGATAAATGCCCACTTAGTTACAACTTTGGAGAAGGCTTTGCTGAATATTTTTAAATTAGGGGCCTTATTTACCATTTTCGGTTTTTTTGATGTCACTGATTACGTGAAATACTGATTCAGGAAATAAATTCATAGAAATTCTATGGCAAGCAGGTACATTGCCCTTAATAAGAAACTTGATTTAAAGTAACCATTACCAAGACCAACAACACCACACAGGTTTCCATGTATCAGAAAGTATTTATTCTCAGAAATTCCCTTCAAAACTGCGTTGGCTCTATCTTGGTTATCCCCACATGCAATTGTCTGACAATGTCTCAGTAACAGGGCAGCTCTGTCCTGTAAATAGCTTCAGAAAATAACTTCATAAACACAATGCAATTATACAAATAAGATTTAAAACAACTTTGATAAAGATAGTTTTAGAGTAATTTGATTAAAGCCATAAATTATTCTTTATCTGTTTCCTTGTTACCATTCATGGTTTGACACTTGTGGAGTAAACTGATGTTAATATAATGCATTAGGAAGAATTCCCCTCCTGAGAGCCAGTGTAGCTTAGCAAAGTGATATTTAATGTTTTCTATCATATTTATTTAACTAAAATGGCTGATTAGATGTTAAACAGAACAGAGGTTAATGATCTTTGTTATTGGTATTATAAAAAACTTAAAAAGAATAAAATAGAGTTAATGATGTATGCCATTATTGTTATTATGGAGATTAAAAACATGCAGTTGTTGGCTGCCGTGAAAAAATGGGCACCAAGCTGTGAGTAATTAGCAAAAGTATATTATCTTCTAACCTTATAATTAATTATTTTGTTTGACTGTACTAGTATTTTTTTATGTTGGTCTTCATTGGCTTCAAGATAACATACAAATCTGTACATAATTTTAAAACTAAGTGATGAAAGCAAACTTATGACGATATTCTACATCTGAGAAAGAACCAATGAAATCTATAGCCAATACCAAAGAAAACACATGGCAGGAGACAAGATAGCCAACTATTTCTAGACATGGGGAAGTCAGTGGGAACCTCTTGGAAAAAGCTTTTAAGACCTTCGTTAGCTTTGGAGCAATCAAAACTTCTAACTCTTTGACCACTTCTACTTATTCTACTTCTACTCTTTGTTCTCTGGATTGTACAGTAAAAAGATTTCTGTTTTCCTTTTCCACATGCATTATTTCTAAGGTTGTCAGATTTAGGAAACAAATGGATGTCTGGTTACATTTAGAATTCAGATAAACTCCGAAAAATATTTTAGTATAAGGGCTTCCATGAGATATTCTGGATCTATTTATGCTAAAAATTATTTGTTATTTACCTGCAATTCAAATTTAACTAGGAATCTTGTGGATTATCTGGCCACTTTAATTATTTTGAGCTTTTTGAATTTTATTCCACTAGCCCTGGCTACTAAATTCAGACATTAGATTTGGAATGGAATGTTCTCAGGGCATAAGAGTGCAAGTATTCTTCTCTTGTAGTTAAATTGAAATTTGTAAGGTTTTCTACATCATTTGTGTATTCAGAAATCACAAGAACATTCATGTCTGTTTATAGAATATTTCTATATGGTTGCCCTACAAAAGTTTCTAAATACAGATGTCTTTTCTTAAGTTCTTCATGTCCCTGGTTTCATAGCTAGATATTCTACACCAGAAGGGTATGATAGATGGAGTGTAGGAAACAAGAGTAGAAACTATATGATAGTGAAATGTATGTCAAAAGCTATTGATTTGTTACTGACTGGCAATCCTTCAACATTCCCTCTGCCCTGCATACCTATCCCTCGTCACTATGACAGGTAACGTACAAAGAGTTATAGATTTCGAATTGCTTGTTGAGGAGATTATTAATACACACTCTTTTTTTTTCTTTTTACAAGGAACTAATGAAAGATCTAAGAAAGTTTGGGATATTTGAATGCTGATGAAGTTTACAAAGCTAATTTTTAAATTTAGTCTGTTAAAGTAAAATGTTTTACATCATTACATTGGTCTGTGCTTAGTGCCTAAAGTGAGTAAAATTTTGAGGGGATGGAAATATGCTTGATTTAGTCCATTTATGGTGTTTATTGGATTTCCACAGTTTGCTCCTAATTATGTTATTCTAGAAGGAGGGACGTATTAGGCTGAGGGTTTTTATTCACCCTTGTTAATTCATTAGACTCCATTTCTTTGGAGGAAATAGAAGAATAAATTTATCCTTGATCTTGATCCAATTTGCATGTAGGTCAACAAACGTGTGAGTTCATAAGAGAGATAATCCTTTATTTTTGTGTGGCTCTCAGGGAAGAGTGCTGTGTAATACGAACCCATGTGTCTTTAACATTTCTACATGAGTTAAGCATGTTGACTTCTTATCCTGATATGTCAATTAGCATTTGTTTATAGGCAAGTTTTCTTAAACTTGTTGATAGATATATTTTATATTTATATGAGACATAAAAACCCAAAGCCTTTGTGTTGAATCCATTCTTTCAATTAAAATTTAACCTTTTCTTAATACCTTTTAGAGATTGAAGTCCATGTGGTCACAGAGATACATTAAGATTGAACCATATGAAATTGTTAATATTTGTCTGGTTTTCATTAACAACAATGACAATGTTATATAGTACGTTCAAATATAAGTTCTTTTATCTTCCCTGGAGAAATTTGGGAATATCAACAATGTATAGTAACATATGGAAATTTGCGGTCATGTAGACCAATACCTCTCATACTTTTGTCGTCCATATGTATTGAATACCATCTGTATTTTTATCTACTTAGTTTTTTTCATTGAATCAATTTTTTTAATCTATCTTTCTCTCTTTCTTTCTCTCTTATTTTGTTAAAGATTTATTTTTATTTATTTATGATAGACAGAGAGAGAGAGAGAGAGAGAGAGAGAGAGGCAGAGACACAGGCAGAGGGAGAAGCAGGCTCCATGCCAGGAGCCCGACGCGGGACTCAATCCCGGGACTCCAGGATCCACCCTGGGCCAAAGGCAGGTGTGAAACCGTTGACCCATCCAGGGATCCCCTGAATCACTTTTTTTACTTGATCTTAGCCAAAAGGCTGAGAAGTGCTCATTGAGTCACTTTTTAAAACTTAAGTAAATGTAATCATTTTAAGTATTATTATCCATTAAGGCATGCTGGTTTGGAATGCTAGCTACATATTTGCTAGTAGCTCTTGGGTTCATTAGTGTACCACTTTATCTCCTAAACAGGACTTGCATCATACCTTGGAAAACCCCTAGTGTTAATAGAAAATGCTATAGTAGTTCTGCTACATTAGACATTTTAAAAATGTTTCTGGAAATTCAGGCACAGATGTAGGCCACCAGGGAGAAATTTCAATAACATAAATCTGAAACAAAAATGGAGATAACAATTTTTTCCTCTAAATTCTATACTAGTTTATAGGATATAGTAGGTTGAATGGTAAGAAATCAGCATTATGGATCAAAAATGTTTGCATAGGAGTGTTCGGTGGCTCAGTCAGTTTAGCATCCAACTCTAGGTTTCGGCTAGGGTCATGATCTTATTGGTGGTGGGATAGAGCCCTGTATTCGGGCTCCATGCTCAGCAGGGAGTCTGCTTGAAGATTCTCTCCCTCTGCCCCTTCCTGCTTGCCCTCTCTTACTCTCTTTCTTGCTCTCGCTCTCTCTCAAATTAAATAAATGAATCTAAATGTTCGCATATTGGCAATTTCATATGGCTTAATCTAGTATGTAGAGGAAAAGATTCCTTTTCCTGAGAGAAATTAAACCAACTTTATAGTTATAGATGATCTATGAAGATATATATGAAGATATCGATATCTATGAAGATATAGATATAGATTATGAAGACTTATTATTTTAAATAATTTTATTTTATTTGTCAGATAGGGTTTTCCACTGTCCATTGACACACGTAGCTTGTCAGAGGGACTCATTCCCTTGGCCATTTTATGGCAGTATTTGTACTGACCTTTTATATAAAGCAAGTGAAAGCAGTGCAGGTAGTAGTAGGACTAGATAAAGTAGCATACCTGCTTCTGATTACCTATATCTTACTCTGATTGAGTGAGACATCTACAAAGAAGATAACCTCTTACCAGATGGATCATTTGCCTCCTATCCACAGCCAGTCAAGTGGATAGAAGTATATCAACTAGCTGGGAGCAATCATCATCTTGCTAAGTATATGGAAGGCAGACAAGCATGAGATATGTGCACATGAATTGTCCTCTTTCAAAGGTCAGGTCACTACATTGCTAATATATGCTTGGATGCAGTATGCCCAAATGTCCAGAGTTTAATTTTTCTGATGTCACCACCACTTGGATTCCCATAATATGTGGTGACACTGGAAGATAGTAAGAAAATAACAAGAAATTTCAGTAGTGTGAAAGATTTTGCTGCCTTCGAGAGAGCCAAAATATCTAAGAATTTATGCCGAATTCCTTTTTATTCTCTTCAACAGGTGCTTATCATTATTTCTTATTTTAAAAATACGTGGCTTTTTTTTTAAATTGGACTACTATTATGAATGCAATGAATAAATGGCAGTGCATTATAAATAGGAAATTCCTATAGTGTTAGCTATTTAAAGTACTTAATTTGTATTTGGAAAAGACATTATTTTAGCAAATCCTATAATTCTCTTTTGGGTGACGGTATTCAGTGACATTTTTTCCAGTGTGAAGACAATTGTGGTGGAACAGGAGGAGGAGAAGTAAGGTATGCTAAAACAAGTATAGAATTTATTTATTTTTATTTTTACGGTTAAAGTTTTATTGAGGTATAATGGCATATAATAAACTGCATATTTAGAGTATATAATTTAAGTTTTAACTTATGTATACACCCATGAAATCATCATCGCACTCAAAATAATGAACATCTCTATTGTCCCGCAGTTTCCTTATGCCCCCTTGTAGTTCAACCCTTTCACCCCTTTTTACTCTCGTCTCTATGCTGCTTCCTGTCACTATAAATTAGTTTGTGCTCCTAGAATTTTGTGTAAATAGAATTGTACAGCACACACTCTTTTTCTGTCTTGTTAAGTTCACTCAACGTAATTATCTTGAGATTCATTTATATTGTTGTGTGTTATCAGTAGTTTGTTCCTTGTATTGCGGAGTGATATTCCACTGTACGAGTGCATCATAATTTGTCTATTCATGTACCTGTCGATGGACATTTGTGTTATTTCCAGTTTGGGTTTTTCAAATAAAACTGCCATGAGCATTCAACTGCTAGTCTTGGTATAGAATTTAAATTGTTGAATACATGGAAAGTGTCTGATAAATAATTATTTTATTTAAATACATATTCCAAAATTATTTGAAAGTGGCGAAGTCAACTTTAATGATTTTTCTATTTTTATAAAGGGCCTTTAGCAACTTTTTAAAGTTTCTCTTAAAATTTGGGTATAGCTAAACCTCAGAGATAATGTTCTGAATGATTTTAATCTATTTGTGTGTAATGAATACAAATAAATAATTAGTTATTTTATATAGATTCTACAGTGGATTAATACACAAAATATTTAGTGTAAATAATTTAATGGGAGTAGGTCTTAGCTACATGCCTAAAAATTCTTGAATATATTTTTTAAATGGAATATCTTATTGTTATCTAAGTGGACAAAAGAAGCTAAGGTACCTTCACTAATTATCCCAGGATTTCTACAAAGTATCAGTGACTTTGGAAAAGTTATAATAAAAATGTGCACATATTGAGATGCCTGGATGGTTCAGTGGTTGAGCATCTGCTTTGGCTCAGGTTGTGACCCCAGGGTCCTGGGATCCAGTGCCACATCGGGCTCCCGGCACGGAGCCTGCTTCTCCCTCTGCCTGTGTCTCTGTGTCTCTCATGAATAAATAAGTAAAATCTTTAAAAAAAATAAAAATGGGCACATATAAATATTTTGATAGAAACGTATTTTATAAAAAAAAAGAAACGTATTTTATTGCTCTAGTAAAAATTTTATAATTGTTATTTATGAACTGGTGGTGGTGGAAATATAACTTAGCAGGTAATTTTCTTCAGTCGTTCTTACAAATGACTTCAAAAACATTAGGTTAAACATAAAATTTGGCAAAAAAAATTTGCACTAGCGCCACCCACATTAGCCATGGTGAATCACATTGGATAAGGTCATAGTATTACTCATTTTTTTTTTTTTTGCTACATTAGATGATGAATGCATAATTTCAAAATAACCAGAACACAAATACATAAAAGAAATGCAAATATGTTGGAAAATTTTTGAGAAGGTTATACATTCCTCACAGAGTGGAAACGGGTTAGTAAATCATTCTTTCAAATCAGAGATTTATTTTCACATCATATATTTAAAAGCTGTAATTCAGGGATTCTGCTTGTTTTGTTTTCTTCCATTATCAGCAATAACCTTAAAAATCTTTCATCTTTCATAGTACAGGTTCAGTATTATCTATCAGATAACATGTTTCACAGGTTAATTTTTCTATTGAATTTTTGCACTTTTGATAACAGTGAAAACATTGTAAGTCTGTATTTATTCAATGAAGCACAATGTCAGAGGAAATGATTTCTTGTCTGGATTTGTGTTGTTTAACAGCATACCCAATATAGTGAAGTCTCATATTTAATACTAGGATCATGATTTGCATATAGCAGTTTCTGATATAATTAATTAATTCATTGATTTAAAGATTTTATTTATCCATTGAAAGAGAGACCAGAGAGAGAGAGAGCACACAAGCAGTAGGGCAGGACAGAGGGAGAGGGAGAAGCAGACTCCCTACTGAGCAGGGAACCAGATGTGGGACTCCACCCCGAGACCCCAGAGATCATGACCTGAGCTGAAGACAGACACTTAACTGAAGGAGCCACCCAGGTACTCCAATTTTATATAATTTAGGATGCAAAGTTCATCCTTCCTGGTTTTCTTTTATGATGAATCTTGCTTGCCTATGAGGTATTTTCCCCCTTCCATTTAATTATTAAATAAAAAACAATCTTAATAGTCAATAGTACATAAGAAAATACTATAAATTAAATTAAAAGCAATTTAGGGACAGTTAAGTAATTAATATTATTTTTTAGCACAACTAAATTTATAAATCTGTTTCTATGTTTATGTGTGGATATAAAGTAACTTGATATAGTTATAACACCTGAAAGAATTGCCATGAAGATAAAGTCTTCACCTCTATAATGTATATTGACAAAGAAAATATTAATCTCTATAACAAGTGCAATTTTGAGTTACTAGTTATTTTATTATGAAAAAACATAGATATGAGTTTAATTAAATTCAGATATCAGTGCAATATTTTCAGGAAAGAAATAATTTCTAAAATTAATTTCACAATATAGTTATCTAAAATAATTTTTCAAGAATAGAAAATGAAACCTGGAACTTCCGTTTCTGGTAACATAAAGCATTATTGTGCTTAAAATTTTCAGTTGTATAAAATATCTTGTGTTTTGAAACTGCATCTTTGAGAGAGATTATATGTTTGGAAACTTTTATATAATTTGACATGGCTTCAATATTTTAAGTGCTTCAGTATTTAATTTAAGGACTAAATTAATGGTCTGTAAAGTGTAGAAAATTAAAAACAAAACCCCCCAAACCCTGGTCCTTTACCTTAGGTGTCTGAGAAACATTTCCTTAGAGCTTTAGGATTTTTCAAAAAGATTTTGTTTATTTATTTGAAAGAAAGAGAGAGAGAGAGAGAGAATAAGCAAGGGGAGGGGCAGTGGCAGAGGAAGAGAGAGAAGCAGACTCCCTGCTGAGCAAGGGGCCTGAAGCCAGGCCAGAGCTTTAGGTTTAAGAAGCTAATGCACTGCTCAGCCATAGACAAAATGTTGGGTTTACAAAAGTTGGGAGGTCATATCTAATATTCTTGCAAAAGTAACATGTTCTCTGTGGATTAAGAATAGTAACAACAAAATCAAATAATGAAAAAAAATGTCAACAATAAAACTGTTCTGCTAAAAGGGTTTGTGGGAATACTTCAGCTCTGAGTAAATGGAAAAAATCTTCCATGAATCTCTAACAATTCCTTTCTACTGATGATTTGAAGCGCCAAGTCATGCTACCTGTATGGTCTCACAAAAAAGCAAAAAATTACATATAAAGCATTTCTGGTGTAGAGTTTTACAGACATTAATCTCTTTCCAAATAATGCAGGGACTTAAGTCTGCTTTATTCTAATTAATTAGCTCCCTTCCAATTTATATGTTATTATTGTTCAAGTTAATGATACTATTATGCAGAATCTTTTAAGTGACATAAATCTAATATCTAATATCTAGGGTAACCACTAAAAGAATATAAATTAAAGACTGAGCTGTGGAACTAGTAGAGGGGAATGTAATAACAGAAAAAAAAAGTCGATGGAAACAATTCTAAATATTTTGTACAAACATTACAACAAATATAAATAGACAAAATACTTTCTGAAACATTATCAGAATTGAAATAAGAAGAAAATCTTGCTATGTGTTTTTTGTGAGCCACAACTAAAATATAAAGATGAAGAAAGGTTCAAAATGAAAGGTTAGAAGGAAAGATACCACGCACATCCTAAACAAAATAAAATGCAGATAGCTTTATTGAAAGAGGATGAAGTACATTGTATGGTATAAGCATCCCTAGAAATAAAAAGGATGATAACATTCTGCCTATCTCTGAGCAGTGTCTCTGGTTTGTTAAACCTAAGCTCCACCACATGTCAAGACTTAAATTGAACCTATAATAAGATAGTTTGATGTTTGTGCAGGAATGGATGACCAGATTAGAGAACCCAGAAATTAACCAGTGTATATATTCAGATTTGATACAGAACAGAGTTCGCATTGGGAAAAGGATGGCTTATTAAATAAATAAATGGATATTAGATTCAACACTCACAGTATGCAGAAAAGTCAATTCTAGATGGACAGAAACTTAACTTTGAAAATCAGCTCTTCAAACTTCTAGCATCAATCATAGAGAATATCTTCATGTGCTTGAGGTAAAAGATGATTTCTTAATATTAAAAAAGCCACAAACATAAAGTAAGAAAGTTGATAGTTTTGCCTACATTAAAATTAAGAATTTCTGTTCATTGAAAAAGGTTAGAAAACAAGTGAAGGGATTAGTATGATTGTATATATGTTTTCATGAAACAAACAAAAAATAGATAATCCAACAATCCAGTGAAGGAAAATGTTATGAACAGTTATTTCTTAAAAGGAAAACACAAATTTTAATAAACATATGAAAAGATGCTTAAGCTCATTAGTTATTATGAAAACATCAGGTAAAGGCCCAATGATATACTTACCAGATATAAATTTAAAAGTCTGAAAAAACCATATATTTTCAGATGTGAAGAACAATGCAAACTTTAACATACTGCCATGGAAATTTTAAGTTAGTATATTTTAGAAATTAATTTGCCTTTTCCATGTAATGTCCAAAAAAATGCACATCCCTTTGATCTAGTAACGGAGCTCCTAGAGTCACTCTGATATTATAATAGGAGGCTCAGACAAGAATATAACTCTCAGCATGTTCATTAGTGGTACATAAATAAATTTTGATATATGCAAACAATGGAATCATATTAAGATTGAATGATGCACAATTACAGACACAAGCATGTTACAAAATGCAATGTTGACATGTTGACAATCATGTCACAGATGAGTTTCTTCAGCATGATTTTATTTATCTTAAGTTCAAATTCAGGCCAAAAGGAACAGGTTGTATAAGTATATAGATATATGGGGCAAAACCCATAAAAGAAAATAGAATACATAATACAAAATTTATTGGTTATCTCTGTAGGGGGATGGGAATTACAAGCAAGGGTGACAAAGTAGGAAGCTTTAGAGATGCCTATAATGTCCCAACTACATAAATTGGTTCGTGGGAACACTGGTATATGTATATTACATATACTCTTATTTATGAATATTTAATATTTGGTTACAATTAAAGAAATGTATAAATCATGATTTATTTGATATTTTGAGGCCTATATACAATGTCTTACTGTAACACTGGGGGTACATTAAATGGACTAACCAATCAATAGGAATTGAAAGGCAAAATAAAGATATTAGTCTTAGTTGGGTCCTAGTTGTCATAGAAAATATGCCTTAATTAAGTGATCATTGAAATTCTATTTTCTGTTGATAGGGCAATATACTTGATTATCAGCACTATACAATGAATCAGAGATGCCAAAAAATATTTTTGACTGCCTGTTATTTTGTCTAGTATATTCATAGACAGATGATGAGGTGACTTCATCAAGATACCTACAAAAGATTTGGCTATAAATATTTGAAAGATGGAATAAACATAATAAAAATAAAATGTTTAGATAAACAGTTTAGGATAGCAATATAAGAAAGATCACACAAACAGGTCAAGAATATTTAATTTCAGACTAGGCAGGAGCAATCAAATGACAAGCTCACCCAGTATAATGCACATTGCCATGAGTTCTTTGTGATTATTTCTAAAAGTATATTTTCTTTTAACTATATTGACTGATTTTTTTTTAAGATTACAAGGGTATTAACAATCATGTGGACCAAAATGACTGGAAAAGTTAAGTGTGGAAGAAGAATTACAATCATTATGGGATATTTAGATGTAGCTTCATAAAATTTGCCATCAAAACTTGATTAAAAATCTCCCTTTCACATTTTATGCATAATAATGACTGGAAATGTTCTCATAGATTTTCATTTCTGAGTCTTGTTTATCTTTAAATGATTGTGGGAATTCTATTTGTTTGGGAAAAATGTGTTTAAGATGGCAGAATGTTTTCTCAAATTGAAAGAAACAGTGAAAAACATCAAATGTGCTAGATCTCTTCATCTCACCTAATCATTATTCTTGCAGGCATTTTTTGTGCCTTTAATTTTCAAATGTTCTCAACTTTCAATTTGCCACAAGTTTTCAACAATGTCAAATGGATAAAGTATGACACAAAAGACGGTTGCACCCATAGCTCATGATTTCCATGTATTATTCTGTTTTAGACAATAAACTAAATTCATAGCTTGGTTCTTTATTGAAATTTTTTTCCTTGTCTAATAATAGGAATTTAATTTTATCCCACAACTGCATTTGTGATTAATTTGGACCTTATATCTTAGACTATAGTAAGACTTTGATCATCTATAATATTTGGAAGATTTTGTTTATCATTCAATTATTTTACTTGTTAAATTTAAAATGGACATTAACAAAACACAGGCTTTTATGCCAAACATGTGACATTTTATTCCCATGTCAGACCAATAAATGAGATAGGCACAATTTTCTATCCTTTTCACCAATAGAGATGGATTTCGAGAGGCTAAATGACCTCCCTATGATCACATATGCAGCAGGTGGTCTCGAATCCACTATACAATACTGAAGCCATGCTCTTTAAGCATTGCTCTGTAGTACCTTCATTCTGGGAAGTTTTCTGAATATTTATCTTTAATTTCCTTTCTTCTTACACATTTATTCCCACCATTTGTTACCCATTTTACAAGTGGAAGCTTGGGACCATTGAATTTAAGTTTATATTTAAAATTTACTCAGAAATCACTCTTTTCACATTCCTAATACATCTGGACAAGTTATATCATCAACATGTGTTGTTTTATCTGCATTTGTCTCTTTTCTAAAACTGGAATATGAATCTTCACCATGGTTTTATCCATTAGAATGTATTTATATAAATACATCTACATTTATATCTATCTATACTGAAAATCATTTAATTATAGCAATAGTATAAAAAATTTCCCTTGGGAGAAAATAGTTCAATGGAACATTTGGCTCTGAAAAATTTTTGAAGTCAGAAAGTTACTAGACTTTTTTTCTTTGAATTCCAAAAGTGGGTATAGATAAATATACCAAGAAGTTGTATATTTTTATTTGTTGAACTAATTGTATATTTTCAGATACATCCCATTCCAAACTTTGCTGAAATTCAGCACTGTAATCTACCTTCTGAATCCTATAAGGTGTAGTTTTAAAATTAGGGTCATAAGAAGGTGAAGACAGGCAGTAATACACTTGTTGACCCTTCACAGGAATTCCAGATAAAACCCCAGAAGTTGAGTCAGAGATAATCACAAGATCTGGAATTTACAATAACAAACTCTCCATATATCTACCTGTCAGACTTCTTCCTCTTAGGGAGGGACAAAAGGTCACTAAAATAGTTTTTTCCATGAAAATGTCTTTACCCTTTTTTAGAGGGTACTGAGAAGTTATAGTGTAAGTCAGAGACATTAAGATTCTTCTTTTTTTAAAAATTGAAACTCTTTATTCTTAAAGGTCTAAATATTAAGAAACATTTTTTTTTTCCTCCAGGAAGATTGTAGTAAAGGTTAGAAAAAGTCACAGCAAGAACAATAAAAAAGAAAAACAAATGATTAATCACTCATGTGAAAATCAAATGTTAGCAAATTTCACAAGATCAAACATATGAGAAAATTCTAATTTGAAGAAGATTCAAAGCAAAGCCCATGCAATTTTATTAACCCTTACATATACTAAGGTGAGGTAGTTTCTACTTTTTTTCTAGTAAGTAGAAGAAATCATGAAAATACTGCTAATTATTATTATAATTTTCCTTGCAATTGTTATATTGATCATATTCTGTTTTCTTAGGATTTTATGAGCAATAAAATAGAATATAGAATTATATTCTTTAAAACTTTTCTGGTTCTAAATTACTGACATCATGATTTTACTCATCTTTATAAATATGAGAATAACTAGCTAATTATAAAAAATGTAAATCCCTGCTCTTCTTTCTCATCTCCCTACTCCATGGGTTTTGGTTTAAAAAGCAAATATTATATATAGAACATACAGTTTATTTTCAAGAACTGCAGCCTAGATATGTCTTAAAATTAACACGCAGTATGTTTGAACTTTGTAACATGACCTTAGTAACATTTAGTGTTTTATAGCATTTCTTAAAAATACACAGGTTCCCTCCAGCTTCTAATTTACCATAAGTCTCAAAGCCTTTAACTAATAGTTAAGTTGTTTAGCAGGAAAAGAATCTAATATTTTTTAAGATGAGAATATGAATAGAAATCATGTAAGAGTGCATTTGATTAAAATTTTTATATACTTTCTAATGGTTAAAAATGGTTAAAATCATAACAATAAATTATCATCCAAGAACACAATACATTTATCTTAAAAACACAAAAACTTTCTTTTCAAAAGAGAAAAATAAAATATCATATTTTCATATCTTATCATATGAGTAGGACTACAGACAATATTGTTTAGAGGCAATAAACATTTTCCAAAAGCCAAATAGTAGACTCACTTGTCACTTATCTAAAGGATCTTATCTATTTGGTGTTCATTCTGGCATGGGTTTCAATTTTTCCATTAACATGAGATGGGGAGAGAATGGATAAGGGATCTACTTTTATTGAGATGCTATCTTAATGCTATTTCTCATTTTACAGATGAAGCCAAGGGGGTGTGGGCCATGCCTGTTTTGCTTACTTTTTAATCCTCATCACCTAGAACAGTAGTTGGTGCCAAGTACATATTTGGTGAATAAATGAATTTTTTTGAGGCATGGTTGGTAAAGTTGGATTTAAGCTGAAGTTATCTGAGACTTT
Source organism: Canis lupus familiaris (assembly GCF_011100685.1). Taxonomy (NCBI): domain Eukaryota; kingdom Metazoa; phylum Chordata; class Mammalia; order Carnivora; family Canidae; genus Canis; species Canis lupus. The sequence continues at coordinate 4,220,364 of NC_049251.1, read as the reverse complement.
CCCCTTGATCTTTAAAGAAAGACAAGTCATCAAAAATGGTCATAGAAAGGAGATAGATGTCTCTATCACATGACTAGAGATACAAAAAACCTGATCAAATAGAAATTTAAAAAGAACCATTAGGTTAGATTTCTTCATTATTTACACTGTAAGCATTTTATCAGTGTTAATATTTAAAAGATCACAGAATGAGTATTTTTAAATTGAAGAGACAAACTTTTCAAATCCCCTGACTAATCAATTTCTGTAAAACAATTAGAATTGCTAATTCCAACATAAGATTATCTGTCCATTTGAGACTTGATGATTCTTGCTTAACCTTAGAAACACTTCCCCCAGTTATTCTTAGTTTCTCTTAAAAATATGAAGACTTGATGGGTATTGACCCTCTAGTATATGCCAACCAACTGTGAAATTTAGAAAGTGTTTCTTCCAAGCTTTAAACATGTATGTTCTTTTTGGTTGGTTCACGAATCATCAGGTTATATGACAAAAAGTAGCCAGTAAGATGACTTCACTTCATCCATTTCCCCAATTTTTACTTATAAATTAAGTATATAATTTCCCCAAAGCTAAATGAAATTTCTTTTTTTTTTAAGATTTATTTTTATTTATTTATGATAGACATAGAGAGAGAGGCAGAGACACAGGCAGAGGGAGAAGCAGGCTCCATGCAGGGAGCCCGACGTGGGACTCGATCCCAGGTCTCCAGGATCACACCCCGGGCTGCAGGCGGCGCTAAACCGCTGCTCCACCGGGGCTTCCCTAAATGAAATTTCTTATTCAAATTTTTGTGTTTCTTTTAGGAAGCTTAAATTAACAAGAAATCAAACAATATCACTTTTCCTTTATCTCAAACTTTCTATTTGGAATCAAGTCTGTTCTGGGATCATTTTTATGGTCTTTTATTGGTTTGTGTGGCATCCTTAACTCTTTGTTGCCTCTGACAAAAGGCATGCTCTGTTTTTGTCTGTTTCTCTTTTTTTTAAATAATTTTTTATGTGGAACTCAGATGAGAAAGGATGCGATATTGCTTTGCCAGCCATAATATAAAATGCAGTAAAATGTACAGCTGGTGATAGTCTATTTAGAATTTTTTAATGAAATATAAAGGAAAAGACCAGGTGCTTAATTTTTACATGATGCATTTTATTTTAAAAATTCATGGTATCTTTTTGAATAATTTTTTCTCATGCAGATGTTCTGAATATTGGAGACAGACGTTTATTTTATTTCCTTGGTTCCCATTTCACATGAAGCTTTTGCACAAAGAAGGTGGGTTGAATGGCTAAGTTATTTGTGAGTCAGGATTCCAAGGATAATTATTCTCAGATAATTGCCAAATGACTCATGACAAGACTTTCAATGAAGTGTACCTTGGTTTTTCTAGTTCAGATCTAGAGGATAATGGTTGTTTAACATAATGGAGAAGAACTTTAGGCTATTTAAGAAGAAATACATGTCAGTAGGAATGAGTTGACTCTTAAAATAATAGACAACCCCATTTATATTATTTGTTAGAGGATGAATCATTGCCATAAAAACTGTATTTCACAAATTTCAGAAGTTTGAAATTACCAAATATCAGAAGTGCTTTTTGTTTTAGCCTAACATACATTGTGAGAAATTCAGTTTGAGTAATTTGGAATTAAGTGACTAGAAGTTATGATGTTTTAAGCTTTGTCCTCCAAATTACCAGTATATAAAAATCTCAACCAGTGTCCTACCCTTTAGATAAAATCTAGATCCATGGCTAGATAACTTATAGAGCCATATGCCTGATATTCATGGATAACCCTTGTGTTTAATGATGAGTTGCCAATTTGGTTAATGAATGAATATGCAAAGAACATCAGGATATATTTTGTGAATGATTATCATCATCAGTAATAATGAGGATGAATCCATTGTGAGTTTGGTTATTTCTATATTTAATACTCTTCAAAGTTATAGCATTCTGGAAAGAAAAATTACTGATGGATTTCTATTTGAGAAATTATCTTTTAGTATTAAATTATAATGCACATAATCCTTTTTAAAAAAAGGATCTCACTGCTGTTTATCCTGTCCATATTGACCCTGCTAACAGGAAGAATATATCTTCCTGGAAAAGAGGAACCCCCAAATTTAGGCTTTGTTCTACCTCTGTTTCCCATTAATCGATTTAAGTAGATGTTAAAAAAAAAATCTCCTCAAAAAAAAAGTCCATTGTTTTGAACGACTACATAGTTTTGCTAGTCACACATTTCATTCTGTTTTCCTGATTTGCCCAAAATAAGGCAGTTTTCCTGTTGAGGTTAATTTGGGATATGTAAAATAACCCCATCCTCTAAAAAACAAGGTTGAAATATTTTATCCTGGATATCAGTGACAGTCATTTGTTTTTTACTATGTTTAGATTGTCTCAGTATTCTTCCTAAGTCACAAATTGATCAAGATTGTGATCTCATTTGGTATAATATAAGGCTGCTGAGAGGGAAAAGATTAAAATCCAAAACCAAAACAATTAAAAAATGTGTCCACTATTTCTGATCCCAGCTATCATATTGTGGCTGAAAGCAATTCCATGTGACCTATCACTCTGATTAGTTTTCCCCTTGATTGTAAATTGTACCTCAAACACTCTTGGGCATGTACAAAACAGTTAATGCTAATAAAAACATTTTGTGTAGGTATAAAAGAAGTACAGAATTGAATTAATTCTGTGCCTTTGGAAGAGTTTGACATCTGCAACAAACAACATGTTTCCACCATTTTCAATATGGCCCCAGGTAGGATAATAGTCCTGCAGTTTTCTCAGGTTTGTGATAAGAAAAAATATTTTGTTGTTTATTCTCATTAATTGTTTCTTTCACCTCTCAGTGGTTGTGCTCTGGTGCAGAGTGGAAAGGGAGGTGGTCAGAGTTGATTAGTAGAACAGAGCATCATGTTGTCGATATCAGTGGTAGGCACAAGTTCACTCATTGTAGGACCAACTGAGAAAAGCTGGAAGGAATGAGGAAATAGTACAGGTTGTGTAACCATACATACTCACAGACACACACACAGAAACCAAATAAAGGAGCTGAAGCAGTAATAAGGAAAACAAACAAATTATGCTATTGAAATTCTCAAATTTCACATTTTTCTTGACAAAGAATGGGCATATGAGTGGGCATAGTAAGACTCATAAGTGCTCAGAATTTCAACTATGGAAAAACATAATTACCAAAATTGTGAAATATTTGGCTAAACTATTACATCAATACTTTGGCAGGAAATCAATATTGCTAATATTTGTCCATTGGGGGGAGCTGCGATGGAGCAGCAAGATATGTGAAAGGAACTGAGCCTCTATAAACATATGGATATTTGCCTTCTTTCCATATTTCTCTCTGGACATTAATGAAATATTGTCTTTTTGCCCATTCCTAAGATGACCAATTGGCTTTTACTTTTAAAATAAACATTGAGTTAGAATTTCATCTCAAATTAAGCAAATGTGTGTGTATGCTTAGCTGGATAAACACTAGAATCAGTTTTGAGTTTGATGGGCTTACAAACAATAATCAAGCACTATACATTTTAAAGATAGGAAATTGAGATGCAGTAAAGCTAGCTTAGCTGATGCCTTTGACTCTTGATATGTTCTGCATATCATGCCTCTCCTTAGTAAGTGAGTGAATGAGGCCAAAGTGTGATTCAACTGGTGGATTTTTGTTTCTCATACCTTTTTGTCTTCATGCAAGTGATGATCTCTCTGTACCTTTATTTCTAACACTGGGACTAAACTACTGTGTCTTCCATCAACTCCTTTCTAAGCATGAATCAGTTAACACCTGTAAATCACTTTATGTCATTCAGGGAAATGTGTGATATAAATACAAGGTAGTTGTGAAAAAGAAAAAAAAAAACCCACAAAACCAGAAGCTAATTTCCTTCAAAAAGCATTGATATTTAAAGAGCATAATGCTAGCTTTGTCTAGCAGAGTTGCCAATATTTTGGAAACAAAAGTTTTATTGTGCCAGAGGCAGCAAGAGCAGGTGAGCTCTTTCCTAATGAAACAGAAGGTAAAGGGAACCTTGAGGCTTTTATAGACCTAAAGGTATAGGAGCAATAATGTGGAGAAAGAAGGCAAAGACAGCCAAGATTACTCTGATGATATTTGAATTTGATTATCCTATTATGGTATCTTGAAATTATAAATATAAGAAAATCAGTTTGTGGGATTTAGGCTTTTTCATTGGTTATGTAAAATCAGAGAGTTCTTAGGAATTGGTCAATATACCCTTTTACCCTCATATGAGTCAATAAGTTGTATAATAATGTTATGGAATAGAGAAATCTTATAGATTAGCTTTGGTCAAACAAACGGACAAAAGAATTCAAGGACTTTCATTAATTACAATTTTGGTTTCTGTTTTTGAAATGTCTATTGTGTATTAAAAAAAACAAATGAAACACCTTTCAAAAAGATAGAAAATGTATTTACCTACTAAATGATGAATAGGGAAATATGCTTCATGGTGAATGAGGAATTCAAGATATTTGCTACCTTTGTCCCAGATCTTCTTTGTGAGGCTGATTCCATAATGGCAAATACTGAAATGCCACATTAATGATAAGACTATCTCATATAGAAAGAAAACAAATATCTTTTTTTTTTCCAAAGAGAGAGAGAGAGAGAGAGAGAGAGAAAGAGAGAGACAGACAGACAGAGGAAAAAAAGGAGGGAAGGAGGGAGAGAAAGAGAGTGAGAGGGAGCAGAGTGGGAGGAGAAAGAAAAAATAATAAATATCTGCCTCATCTCAGCATTATTGGACGGGGAAGAGACAGCATTTACCTCAAAGGTTTTTCATAATTTTAAGAAAACTCTTAAGGGAGAATTGTTAATAAAAGGAAGTAGGGAGGGCAAAATTCTACGTATCATATGTGGTAAACACACAAAAAATGTATTTATAGTAGATATATATATATATATATATATATATATATATATATATATATATGAAGAGAAATACAGGTTCTTTATTTTTCTTACTGGCTGCTCTATCTGCTTTGCCTGTCCTCCACTTGGCTAGGTAAATAGGGGGGATGGACGGGATGGGGTGGGAGCTAAATTTAGTCCAATCTGGTAATTTCAACCTCATTTGGATAAATGCCCAATCTTTCACTTCTCTTCCTTCCTCTTTCCCAAAGTGGGATCTGAGTGTATGAGGTAGCCTAACATATTCTCAAGGGAAAGGGGTCCTTGGACTCGTGCTGTCCTCTAGCTCCTCTGGTTTCATGAAAATGTCCCTTTGTGTCTGGAAACTGCTTGCCCAGCAAGCTGTCTTGGCTAAGGTGGTGGTCCACACTTCTACAGGTCTGCAGGTCCCTCAGTCCAGGCCCAGTAATGCTGGTTGATGTCTCCTTCGATATAGCTTCAAGCAGTTCCCCTGTGAGTCTGTGCCTGGCCTCATTCTGCTGTAGCCAACTCCAATGATGAGCTTCACGAGAACCTTGCTGGGTCTCAACTCAGCTGCTTTCTGAGTTTTGTGCTCTAAAGACTTTGAAGTCCCATCTACAGTATAAATAGAAAACAGCAATAGTTCTGGAAAGCAAAACTGGCAATTCCTCTGCCTAATTACTGTGCACTACAGCCAAATGAACTTTTCTACGGCCACTCCATTGGTGTGTTTGGGACAGGGGCACCTGTGAACCAATTTCTTCCAAAAGACCCTCAGACTGGATATTCTCAATGATCTAACATACCATGCTTTTTCTAGGTTAAATTCAGATAAGGAAATTCACTTTTCTCATCCTCAACTTCTCATGTTTCCTCCCTCTTCAACTCTGACATTCCATCAAGGCTGAACGAGACATTTTTAAAATTTTTTTATTTAAATTCCAATTGGTTAACATATAGTGCCATATTGGTTTCAGGAATAGAATTCAGTGGTTCGTCACTTACGTGCAATACCCAGTGCTTATCGTAACAAGTACCCTCCTTAATACTCATAACCCATCTAATCCATTCCCTGAACACTTCCCTCCATCAATTTTCAATTTGTTCTCTACTGTTAAAAGTCTCTTATGGTTTGTTTTCCTCTCTCTCTTCCCCCCCTCCCATGTGTTCATCTATTTTGTTTCTTAGATTCCACAAATAAGTGAAATCATATGGTATTTGTCTTTCTCTGATTTATTTTACTTAGAATAATATACTCTAGTTCCATGTATGTCATTGCAAATGGCAATATTTCATTCTTTTTATGTGGCTGAGTAATATTCCATTATAATATATATATACTAATATATGGGATATATATATATATATATATATATATCTTAATCCATTCCGTTGATGGCCATTTGGGCTCTTTCTATAATTTGGCTATTGTTGATAATGCTGTTATAAACACTGGGGTGTATGTACCCCTTCAAATCTGTATTGTTGTATCCTTTGGGAAATACTTAGTAGCATAATCACTGGATTGTAGGGTAGTTGTTAATTTTAGCCATTCTGTCCAGTATGAGATAGAATCTCATCATGGTTTGGTTTGTATTTCCCTGATGATGAGTGATGTTGAGCATCTTTACGTGTGTCTGTTGGCCATCTCATGTCTTCTTTGGCAAAATGTATATTTATGTCTTCTGCTCATTTCTTAACTGGATTACTGTTTTTTGGGGGAAGTTTGTTTTTAAATATTTTCTCTTTATAGCTGAGACTTCTCTTATATGCTACTCTTCTCTTTCTGAACTTCACCCTTGTTACTAAGTAGTATTTTTGGATGGGATGGAAAAGAGGGAAAGGGTGGCCTAGATGTAAGGGCAACTAAGTTTGAGAGGTATTTCCAAAATATCTGACCTATTATGCAAATTATAGAGCTGCCAAGAGATTGGAGGTTGTGGATGGATCCTGAAAGGATCCTGAAAGAAAGGGCTTTAGCAACACAAGACAGCAATGAGCTTATGATGGAAGTTGGCTGTTAAGAAATTCCACTGGGAGGATTGGCAGAAAAAAACTTAAATTGCTTACTATTCTATGCTGTAGTTCTCTGTTCTGTGCAAACTTATAATGTTTTGTCACGTGCAATGAAGCAGAACTCCATGCTTTGCAGAGACTAAAGTAAGGAAGGAGAACAACCTCAGGAAGCAAGTGACAAGCAAAGTTCTAGAGAATAAAACTGAGGACAAGAATTCAGAGTGAGATTATTCAGAATAAAAGTTTTTTTGCCTTTCCTCTCCACTACACTGTTACCTTGTCCCAGAAATGAAAAAAGTGAACAAGAAAACCCTTTGTGGGAAAGTCCTGGGTTTTTGTTTGTTTGTTTGAAGTTACCTCTATAATCAAACCACACAAATTGTGGTGAGACACAATTAAGCCACATTTAGTTACACAGAGTTTCCTTGAGAGCAGAATTTGGTTTACGACATGCCCATCTTTTATGTTATGCAAAAACCGTCTATTTGCTTTATCTGAGTATATTTCTGAATCAAGTGTCATAATGGTGTATTAGAATAGTGCTTTCAAGGCCAGCATCAACCATAAATAATCTTAGAAAAATACCGTACCAGCAGGTCATCTGATGTAGAGAAATTGCTCTTAGGTCTCTTGATACTCCACCTGTATCTTAAAATAAGATTTTAAGGGCCAGTAAATTTTACCAAATGTGTTTTGGTATCACTGGAAAGATATTTGGCTGGTGTTCTTCTGTATCATTTATTATCCCATTTATTTTTATTCTCTGCCTCCATTTCTGGGCTCTATAGGAATAACTTTTGCTACTAAAATTATTTCCAAGTTATGCTTCTCTTGCTGTACTCTTTTCAGAGATAATTAATTCCAGAATTGTCGTGTATTCTTTTATAGAAAAATAGTGCCAATTAATCACTTTTGTTCTTGCTCATCTCTGGACCTTCTCTTTGGCTTCTGAAACCCTGCATATTCAGAGGAAATAGGCAATTATCAATTTATAATTTTTTGCAAAGTGTAACAAAGAGTCTCATCTTTTTTGTAATATCTTTTAATCCAGTATAGTAACCTACTGGCTTGCTTGACTACTGCATTTTATGCAATAAAGTAGTCATGTGCAAAATGACATTTTAGATGAGTGTGAAGGATCTGTATTTCATTAGGACCCCATAATGTGAGTGACTCTTTGGATACTACAGCATGGCAGGGAGCCTGTTTTATAATGGTATATTTGAAAGATATATTTATTGTTCCCCCACAAGAAAAAGCCAAGAAGAGAAGGAAAAATAAGTTAAACTTTAGTCTTGGGGCAGAATCCCTGGGGTACATTTGAGGCCATCAAAAATCTGACCTCTCTTCCCAAAAGAAAGCAAAACTTCCAGGAGTTCTTAGTTAACTTATAAACAAAGAGGAGAACATACAGAAGTAATGAAATTTCCAACTGTGGAGAAAAGCACTCATTTATTTTTTTTAAATCAAGGAATGATTGATGTGGTTGCAATTTGATGTTTGCTTTTAAAGAAATTCTTTTCACTGTTCTCCCGTCCGCTTCCTCCAGCTATTTTATAGCAAAGCAATACTTACCTTGTTCAGACTTCCAGGGTTGGATTAAAAGAAAGTTAGTTTATGTTTTCTGTTCTTATTCTCCACTCCCTAACTACATTTATGACAGTAATGCAGATTGTGACAAACTCATGTCAATTTTGTTATCCCTAAATTTCTAGTTGCTTTTGAGGTACCCGGTTATTTCTTTGGGCATACTCATCTTGAAGGCAAACATCTATAAAACAGTTGGCTTGGTGTTAGCTGCTCTTGCAATCTCTGAATTTTATTCAAAACATGAAAGAGAGAGTTCTTTGTGTGTGTGATGAGACTGAATTTATTAAAAGTATGATTAAAGAATTTCTGTGCTGGTGACAACACTGGTTTAGAACTCACATTGGCTTTTTTTTTTTTTTAATGAGTTTCTTAAGACAGTTTTGGGAGGACTTCACACGAAAGATAAGTGGGGCTGGACAACTTCTGATTATCTCCATTAAGATCTGTCTAAACTACACATCGACACACACGTAGACACCAGAGAGGTAGAAGCTGATGTTCCTTTTTGCATTCCGTATATTTTGTATCTTAAGGGAGATACTACAAGTCAGTGAGGACTTTTCAGAGCAGACGGAGAAGAACATCCCTCTTATTCCTTGCTTCGTCTGAAAAAGCTCCCTGAGGGATTATAGTAAGAAGGGTCTTCAATGAGATTAATGGATGACAACAAATATGTGTAAAGTAGCCAAGTCACACCCCAGCATTTCAGCCCTTCTGAGTGGCACACAGAGCTCCTCAGTATCACACGGTCCTTTGTAATCAGAGCCAAATTCAGAATGCCAAAGTGTCAGCTACCAAGCAGGTTCAAAAGTTTGCTCTGATATATAGTGGTATCATTTATTTAGGTTACCTGGGAACTTTCAGTGAGGGGTGGCTTCGTTTCTTTCTCTTTTTCCTGTGAAAACCCTCTTGTCGCTGATTTCTACTTAAAACCATTTATGATTCTAGCAGATGTTTCTGATTTAGAAAGAGTACTTTCTTGAACCATTTCTTTCTAACTTCCTTCCCCCTCAACTCCCACCCCCTCCACCCCCGCCTCTTGCTCCTCTCAGGAGCTAATTCCAGTCAGGTTGGAAATTACAAGCATGTTGCTTAGTGCTGGGAATGATGTGCTGACTGATGAGCAGAGGTAGGGCTTGAACTGGGGTCCTGAGGAACAGACTTCAATAGATTAGAGTATCAGCCTACTGAGAAATGTGCCATGCAGAAGCTTGATTTCCCTTCAGTCCAACTTAGTTTTTCAGCATCTGTAACTGAGACTGGCAGTTCTGAGCCCCTTGTTCCTTCAGCACAATTTATCAGCACAAGGTCAGAGAATTCTTTTGGGCCTGTTTCTCATGAGCAGTGATAATTATGCATATAGACAACCCTACTCATATTATGTAATGTATGGAATGAAACAGGGAGAATGGTTTTAATTTAGAATCAGAAGCACGGTCACCAGACCCAAATATGTCCAACATCCAACTAACCCAGGAATCACCTCTCATGTTCTGGATCAGATCCATCAACACACCCCCAATGAGGACACATCCTTCTCTTTATGACTATTGATGGGCTTTCAGCCTGACAATTCAGAAATGTGCCATTGACGTAGGCCACATTCAGAGGAGAACGCCTTCTGGGATTTCTCAGTCATCGGCCTAAGTGGGGGTGATTTGGTGGCAGGAAATGTCTCCAGATAATGCATTCTTCTAATTTCTTTTTCAAATACTCTGCATCTTAGCTATTAATCAGGGAAGCTCCCACTTTTCTCTGTCAGAGCCATTCACCCATTTGGCCCAGGTTTTGGCTGTGGGAATGGATGAACCATGTTCAGTTCATTGCAAGGTTAAGCGGATCAATGCTCCTGTCACTGTCTGGTTAGATGATATTCAACATCACTCTAAACAAAAGCATTTCCAAGCAAAGAGGAAGAGTGGTAGTAAAAATAGAGCATTTGTGTAGGTACTCTGTACTATCCTTCCCTATGTAAAACATGGAAGATTTTGTTAACACTTAAAGCTTCTTTTGGTCCTTAGGGAGTTTTTATATTTCACAAGTTGGGTAGTAAAAGTAATGGCAATACCTATCAGATGGGAATCACTGATAGTGATAGTTTTAGAAAATAATTAGAGAAATCTGGGAAGATGTTAGTGTTACCTGTGCTTCATGTGATAGTTAAATGCAGGTAAACCAGATAGCCATATGTTCATATCAAAAAGGAAAAATTTTAATGGGACACTTGAATAATGAGTGAGCCAGGTCACACATTTCAGGGCCACTCAGAAATACCTCACACATATTCACTGCCCTGGACAAAGCCATTCACACTAACCTTGTGGTGACTTTGTCACTTTTCTGCTTGGCACCATTTGCTAGTGCTTTCTTGATGGAAATCAAACAAAGAAAGGAAGCCCAAACCTGCAGTTCTTTACTTAATGATGTATTGTGTTATAGAATACACAGGCATAGCCTCTCAAAACATACTAGCCATGACATTGCCCTTATTGTGATGCTGATTTGTAAAAACAAGCACCGTAACTATTTGTTATGTGTACCTCATATGCCAGGTTTTCTTTAACAGTTTTCTGAGGTTATTTATTTTTGTGTGTGGCTGAAGATAAGTGTTTCATTATTTTCACTTAGTACAATGAGTATAAGAGAAACTCAGCGGTATTTGTGTGTGTGTGTGTGTGTGTGTGTGTGTGCATGCGTGAATTTCTCTGGTTTGTATATTTTCTCTTTCTCTTTACATCACTTCAATCCAATCAGATGTCTCAAGGAAGTGGATGCCAGGAATGATGAATCACTGAAGCTTGTCTGGGGATCAACATTTCATGTAGGTGGAGAGTGCTGGAACATTAACGTATGCCATGGCCATCCAATAGAGATAACACCTTATGTTTGGCAAATTGAGAACTGATATCTAATAACTTGGTATATCAGAGACCACACTATAAATAAAGGTATGTCTGAGACAAATTTTTAAATATTATTTTGAGTGCCAGATAGGAATCTACCCTTAGTAGCTCACAGTGATGTACCTTAGAAAGGTTTTTATCTTGCTGACTACATGTGGATTCTTTATACAACAGTATCCTGATGGCTATTTTTTATTTGTTAAGATATTAAGTAATCCATGTGATAAAAAGGTAAAGAACTTATTTGGTTTAATGTCATTTCATTCTTTTTCTGTTTGTGTTTATTTGTGTGTTCCTGGGTTGTCTAATCACCGTATGCCATTACCTACCACTCTAAGCTTTAGCATAAATTCTGTATTATATTATGGCTCCCTAAAATATTATTGGGACTATGCAATTTTTTTAATATCCATGGAATATGAATATATTAATATACATATATTCAAAAGGCTATTTTATTGTTTCTTTTGCTGGAATAATATCTTGAGGTCAGGCATTAAAAAAAAAATCTCAACCATTTCAAAAATTAGCCTTCAAAAAAGCAATGTTGGCTCAAAACAGTAGCTCATATTGAAAAAAACCAAAGTGGTAATACAAATTTTAATATTTTGTGAAAAAATTCCAAAACAGATTGACATGGAAGCTATAATATGACTATTTTTCTTATTTCCTGAGAAGACTTTGCTCATTCTTTTCATGTCTCAGCATTTCATTGTCACAGTCCATAGTTTATCTTGCAAACAGCCAAATTAGAAGATAGCTTTAGTTTCTATCTCAAAACCTTAGAGGTGAGGAGGAAAGGTAAATTTATAATCTTTCATCAGCTTTGAATTTGAGATCAGCACAGTTTTGTATTCGTACACTAAATATTTTAAACACGGTCTTATTCCTTATGTGCAATTCAAATCAGTTCATTTCTCTCCCTCCACCCCCACAGCAGACCATGTGTTAGGGTCTACAGAATAATGTAGAAGGAAACTATGCCCCCAAATCGAGGAAAAGGACTATCAGTATTATGTGCACTTAAACTAGCTAGTACTTAATAAAAGGATACTTTAGAATTTCACAAAGGTAGCAAAAACAAAAAGAAGGACCTGAGATCAAAGGACATTGAATTTCAATCCAGTGAGGAATGGTTAAAAAAATTTTTTTTTCTTTGAGCTGGTACAGTTTGTGTTGCATAAAATTTGCAAGAGACTCTGTCTCAGCCAGTCATGATGATGAAACAATATTTTCTAAACAAATAAATGGTTACCAACTGGACTCCATTTCTAACACTAATTATTCTGGTTTTCTGAAATCAGATGCCTTCTAGAAATTGTATTCATTATTATTAGGTACGTGTCCTTAATACCATTTTAAATGTTTTCTGATTCTTGGCCTTGCCAAATGTACTTTTGCCAACCTCAGTACTTTTCAAGGATGTAGTCCCCAAAGTTAATGAGGGATTTCTGTCTAGTTGATGCAGAACAGCCAAATGGTGTGGGAGCAGTTGAGTGCTAAACCAAAATGATCTAATTCGGATAAAGCAGTAGCAGGGTGTTTGATAGGGATGAGTATGAACTCAATGATCACCCTCCAGGTTCATTTTTAAGACTGTGGAGATGATGCCGTGCTGGATTCAGGCTTAGTTCTGACAGAGAACTGGATAACAGACCACCAGTTACCTGAGACCCTCAGAGGGTTGTTAAAGTCCTCTGCACTTGTGCCTCCTTGTGCAAACTGGACCCAAGCCCACTCATTGCCTAAGAGTGAGCAGACGGGTAAGGTGTCTGCAAGCTGATTAGTGATTTCAGCTAATCAGGGAACAGTTTGCGAGAACACAGTCCTTTTTCTAACTTTCTGGCCTCTCCTGCTGTCGTAGAAACAGTTTTTGCTACTGATGAGGTAGGTAAGACTCAGATCTACACCAAATACTGCAGAAACTGTGCAGCCCTGCCTACTGGCAACCAAAGTTTGCCTTTCCTGGGCTCAAACTAGCTTTTCCCTGGCACAGCTGATTTTGCTCATGGTGAAATAGGACACAGGGACCACTGAGCCAAAAGAAGCTGGGCTTCATCCTCAGCTATAGAGTTGCCCAGAATGAACCATTGAACAGAATTCTCATGCTTGCCATTCTTAATAGTCATCTTTACTCTACATTACTCCCAGCCTAACATGGAGAAATTTCTCAAATAACATCATTTTTATTTTGGTCATGTCCCCAGATTTCCCTTCACCTGCCTTTGTTCCAGGGTAGCGTAGTCCCTCTTCTAAAGATCTTAAATGCTTTGCTCGTAAAGATTCAGTTTGGGGCACATGGGTGGCTCAGTCAGTTAAGTGGCCAACTCTTGACCATGGCTCAGGTCCTGGAATCAGCTCTGTGGGGCTCCACGCTGGGCATGGAGCCTGTGTGAGAGTCTCTCTCCCTCTTTGTCCCTCTCCTCTTAAAAAAAAAAAAAAAAAATGGAGCTCTGGTTTTCCAGGTAAGACTCGGATTCTAAATCTGAGTATGATGGCAAAACTACTGGCATATCTCTGAAAACTTCTCACTCTTATTGTCCAGAGTTTGGTTGCACTCCTTAGCTGTTTTCTTCATAATTTTACTTCTCAAATAGCAACTCAGACACCTGGCATGTAGCCTTAAATATTTCTGAGAGACCCAATTTATTTTCTATACATACGCAAATATATGTGTTTCTTAAAAATACCCAAACAACACACAGAGATAAACTAGACATTGCTATGAGTTTCATTTTGGGGGTGGAGTTGGCCTTTATCGGGTAAAATTCCAGTGGGCAGAGAGCTTGAGCCTGGTGGTTAATTTTATATCAGATTTCAGCCAGCCGGCAGTTACTCTTGTCTGCCGGTAGACTACTTTCTCTGTCACTTGGTATTAGATGTATTACACACCAAGCAGTAATTATCTTTGACACATAATTATTATGGTTTTGATGACAAGAAAGTCTTTTCTTTCTCTGCTTTCATAACATTACTCCTGAAAGTCCAGGCTTGCAAAATGCAGCTAAAAATTAAAAGCACTTGGCTTCAGATCTAACTCGAAGAGAGGGAATAAAACAAAAGAATTGCATGTGCATTGAGGGAGGACAGTTTGGGGAGGGCAAAAATTGAAAAAAGAAATCAAAAAAGCAAAAGCAAAAGATACAGGTTATTTGAGATTTTTCCTAGGTGATTTCACCTAAGCAGATTGCAGAACAAGAATGAAACCTCTGAGGGTCATTGAGACCCTGGGGAAAAGCTGCCAGGACACAGCCAGGCCAGGTTCCCAGCAGGAAAAGGGTGCCTTTAAAGTAATAAACCAATCAAGGCTTGGATTAAAGGAGAGAGAAGAGAAAAGGAGGAGGCTCCCGGCAAGGCCACACAAACCATACAAATGAGTTTCTAATCTTGCCACATGAGCATTTTCCAGCTTTGCACTCTGAGTCAACCCCAGCTGTGGGCCTGGATGAGCTGTTTGACAATCCTTGTCTCTAAATATTTTTTTTTTTTTTTTTTTTTTTGGTAGTTGATCAGAAGGGAGCATCTTGAGCTTCTTGAGCCTGGGAGCTCTGCTGTATTGAAACAGGCCAGTGCCTGGCACCCCTCCAGCTCTACCTGCAGCTGTGTTTCTTGGAAGGCTAAGTGGCCAAGCTTTGGCTGCAGGACTTGGTCTTAGCTGTCTTGAACAATTCCCTGAAGTCTTTGCTCAGGAGCAACTGGGGACAGTGGGAGGTGGTGAGGAGGACAGATGGCCTGAAGACATGGGGATGGGGGAAAATTGGGGTGTACTGGAGGGACTTGCTAGGGATGGGCATTATAATACATGGATGTAATAATTTAACTCTCGGAAGTTGATGTTCTCCAGGATCTGATTATCACAAGAGGAAATCTCCTGGTTGGCCAGTGATGATTGGACTGAGACTGAAGCTCTTTTCCTTTTCTCTGTTTGGAAGTCAGAAATGTGAGCACTGAGGAGTCACTTATATTCCCAAGGGTGCTCTGTCCCCTTGTAGACTTCTCAGCTGTAACTCAAATAATAATAATCAAGTGAACATACTTGAAAGCAGCTCTAATTTTAGTTCATTTTATTATTTAGAAATGGGAGTGGAGGAGGGGTGGGGGTGGAGGCTGCCACCTATGACTAATGCGGTCTTGCAAGCTCTTAAGCCATATTTAGTAACATGGGGTATAAAAATAAGCTTTTGGTTCAATTTTTTTTTGAGTTGACTTCTGTTTCCTTTCTTCTATTCCCTCTCCCAAAGACGGATTTAACTAATTACACTTTCAGCTGAATGCTGATAGACATGTATTTATTATCGGTGCTGTAAGCCCTGGAATTCTTTTTTCTGCTGTGAGGCCACAGACATATACATTCAACTCCAGTCCCTGTGAGCTGTCAGAGTTATGGTCCAGCCCAGAGCAATGCAACATGATAAAGTTTTCAGGCCCTGTTTAGTTAAGACTGAAGAGCTGGGACCCAGCCAATCTCCACCACTCAGGGCTCTTTTCACAGTCCAAAATGATTTGGCTTAAACGTTTCCAACTGTGATGAGGTCCCATTTCAGTGATTATGCAGTCATTCACTTTTCCACATCAACATCAAAGTCATTAACAGCCGAGTATTATTGCATTGGCTGGAATTCAGTTAAGGACTAAGGGGAAGTTGCTCTTTATTAAGATAAATCATTGCCTTGGTTATGTCACCCATGAAATAATCAATTTACTGTGTTGGTTAATTTCCTCCCTCTTTGATCTGTGAATTAAATTCAACAGATCATTGTTTCACACAACTACCACTCAAAAGATGTTTTAAAGGCAAAACGCACACACATGTTCTGATGGCTGTGGACTTACAAGTGTGACAAACAACATGGCAAATGGAGGGCTCAGTTCATTCCATCATTCATTTCTGCAGTTATCTTATCTCCCCTGGGCTCCGAGGCAGGGTACCACCCCGATCGAGCTGGGTGATCCTCTCTCTGAATTCCTGAAGTGTTCTGCTAAGAAATAAAATGTAAAGCAGAGCAAGCCTTAATACTTTGGGGATCATAAGCTTGTACCAGATCCAATGTGTGATATCCTTGCCTGGAATTCAAGATGAAAAAGCAATGATCTTTACAAGGATACTCACTTGTAAATGCGAGGCATCCTTTAGAAGGATCCCTCTTGTAAATACAAGGCATTCTTTGCTCCATAATTCATGGCTTCTTATAGGGAAAAGAAGTTGAGTGGGATGTTTTATTTTTCCTTGCCTTAGTGATTCCTCTGAGAAAAATTCTTGTGCTTTGGTAATTTAAAAAAATATATTTTATAATGAAATATTTCAAACATGCAGACAAGTACAGAGAATAATATAATAAAAATCCATGGACCCACAACGCAACTTTATCAAATCTTAACATTGTACTTCAGATGTATGTGTGTGTGTGTACGTGTGTTTTAAAGAAATAAATCTTATAGATGCAGTTAGAGGACTCCTTTGTATTCTTTCTCTGTGTCTAGTCTCTCCCTTCCTCAGGGGAATGGCTAGCTTGAATTTATGCACCTAAACACTTTCTTTATTTGCTTTTACTTTTTACTCCTGACGCATATTTTTTGCAACTACAGACAATACATTTATTATTTTACAGGTTTTAAACCTTTTAGAGGTCTATTATATGCATCCTGTTACATCTTGCCTGTGTGTTGTTTTTTTTTTTTTTTTTAAGATTGATTTATTTACTTTTAGAGAGAGAGAGAGGAGGAGGAGGCGCAGAGGGAGACGGGGAGAATCTCTAGCAGACTCCCTGCTAAGTGTGGAGCCCACCACGGGGCTTGATCTCAGGACCCTGAAATCATGACTTGAGCTGAAACCAAGAGCCAGATGCTTAACTGACTGAGCCACCTAGGCACCCCTACCTCTTGCCTGTTTTATCTACAGTATATTTAGAGTTTAACAATGTTGAGACATGCAGATCTAAGTTACTCATTTTAATGGTGGTGAAGTATTTCATTGTATGAATATATTTAAACTTAGTCCTGTATCTTCATTCACAAAGTATGGGATTTTCTCTGGCACACTTACCAAACGCACGAACAAACACGAAACCCAAAACGGGATTTCTGGGTCATAGGGTGCACATGCCAGCTTTACTAGATACCAAATTGCCAATTTATATTCCCATCACCAGTATGTCAGAATTTCTATTTTTCCAAAGTTTCTGTGCCGGAATGATTAAAAATACTTATTTAGAATCAGACTGAAGCCACTATTCCATGTCTTCTGTGTTCTCAGTCTCCATACTGAACATAAACTAGAAAAGGGCACTCAATACAATTCCAGTGAAGGTAGGGACTGGCCAGTAATTGTCTCCTAGTCTTTTGCAACCTTGACTTTGCATATCTGGCTCAAGAGATCCATGCAGCGTAGACAATAAGGAGGGCTAGGCCATGACAAAGTGTATTTTTAAAGCAATGTGGCTAGCTCTTTATAGTCAGCTGAACCATAAGTCTATGACTTTTTTTTTTTACATATTTCAGACACAAAACAACACTTTGACATGCATAGAACTACAATCTTCGTCCTTTCAATCTCAGCTTTTCACAAAGATGACCAAGTCATTTCAATTTTTTAAAAATGTCTTGATGCATTGAAGTGGAACAGCATTTATTCAGGACTTAAGAAGACAAGGAGCGTGGTGACAGCTATATTCTTATACTTGAGTAGACATGGGGCCTATATCCACGAATTTGTTAGAGAAAAAAGTAGGTTGATATTAACAAAGAGAAGTAGGAAGAACTTAAATGTGCTTAGGAAACCAAACCGCCAGCTGTGGTTAATCCCAACTTTAAATGCTGGTCTTCCTGAACAAGGTGCACAAATCCATGTAGAAGAAACAGGAAAGGGTTCAGAACTATTCCCTCAGCCACACTGAGAAGGGTTATTCCCTAAGCAAGAGGCAATGGAGTCTGATATCAGGAATAGCCTACATGTTTAGCACTTTGCTATATGCGTGCTTTCTTGAACACTCTAAGAAAAATATACATTGGCATTATTATTACTTCACCTTTTTTACAAGTCAAACAGTGGCAATTTTCCTATACTGCATCTGCTATCTCTAGATGGACCTTTGGCACCAAATCAAATGTGTCTTAATAGACCCCATTTGTAATTGGGAGAGAGGGTGGCTAGGCTGGTATTTCCCAATTTGCCCAAGCTCTCTCACTCCACTCTTCCTCCACCTGTCTTTCTTGCTCTGAGGCTGCATTAACCAACCTCTCTGCCCCCCCCCCAAGCTTCTGGCTGGGTTTTGCTAGTAAGGATGGCTGGAAGATGGGGAGGCAGGCAGGCATATTGATTCCTTGCCCCCTTTCTTCCTAGACCACTCTCAGTGAGAACAAACTGTTTAAAATATTTGCAGTCTTCATGGTATGAACATCAGATTGGTAAAAGAAAAGTGGAAGAAATTAGATCTTACATATTAATACTTTTATATTTTATAAAGGCAAAAGTCCTATTCTCAGATAACAAATCATTAACATATTTCACATGTCTGAGTTTCTCAGAAACATATCAAAGCTTCAGTTTCTTTATCTGTATAACGATGACAGTAACACTCTCTCTGTAAGGACTGCTGAGATTTGGAAACTATAGGGCACCTGGATGTCTCAGTAGTTAAGGACCTGTCTTTGGCTCAGGTTGTGGTCCTGGGATTGAGTCCAACATCAGGCTTCTTTCAGGGAGCCTGCTTCTCCCTCTGCCTGTGTCTCTGCCTCTCTTTGTGTGTCTTTCATAAATTAATTAAAAAAAAAAAAAAAGAGGCTGGAAGGGCCAGTGATGGTGTTGCTGGTGGAGTCATCCTGTGAAATGCACAGAGTGCTTGCCCCCCAAGGGGCTCCTGACAGCAAAGAACACTGATCAAATTTTTTCTCCCTATTTCTTTCCTACAGGAACAAGAGTTGCTCTTTCTTCGATTTGAGACAGGGTCTCATTATAACTGCCATCAAGATATTCTGGGCCCTCACTTCTGAAAAAGTAGAGATTAGGAGGGGAAACCCATAAGTATCATTATTTCCGTTGAAACTTTTGTCAGAAACGTTTGCCACCTCAAACACACAGACCTTTAAATTTTATAGGTTCAGATACATGATGTTCAAACAGCTCAAAATGTTTGTTTTAGGTGAAAAGTCCTAAATTTTTATCAAACTTATTTCCCCTATAGGGGAAATATATGATGAGAAAATATGACTACAGATTCTCTCTGATTATAGCAGTTTCCAAAAAGGGCAAAAAGAGTGAGAATGTGAGTATGCATGCGGATGTATGTGGGTGAATTCTCTTACAGTTTATACCACTAAGATGTATTAGTTAGACAACAGTACAGGAGAAAACATGAACTAGGATTGGATTCTGATAAATACTGCAATAATTCCGGTGAGTGATGCTCTTTATTTTACGATGATCATTTCTGATGAAAATTTCTCATCCCTACCTGTTAGCATATTTGGGAGTTAAAGATGTGAAAGTTAATGGTAAATAAAGTTTAAAATTAATTACATTTACTTTCAAATGTCCCCATCAATCAGTATCTAAAATTTACCAGAATTAGATATTAATCCATCAAGTGGCTGGAAATTGCCAGGGTATTCCAGGCTACTTTAGCAGTTCATATTTTATAATAGTACTATCTCCACATTACTAACATTAAGCATAATTTCATGGCAGAAGACAATTAGATTAATGAATGACTCTTGTGTTATCAAATCCCATGAAAGCCATTTCTGCAAAACGAACTGGAAAATCTGCTCTGTATTTTAGAAGAGGTGGCAGTTTCCACACTAGACAAAGAAGGCCAACTTTCGAATTCAGTTACTAACATATAATTCTGGCCTGGAATCCTACCTTCAGAAAATGGTCCAATAAATTCACGTCCAAAATAAGTTCAAGTCCAATGAAGCAGTTCATTATTCATCGGGTTGGATATGAAAGAGAAGCTTAATATTTTACTGATGATTCCAAGCCCAATAAAATTTGTTATTTCTAATTCAGGTAAAAAATCAACTCTCTATTACTTGTGATATTTCTGAATTAGAAGCAATCTCCTATTTGACTTGATGACTGTGTATAGAAATTTCGAGCCTTGATTATTTCTTTTTGCTGATAAATAACATTTCTTTGCCTGTGGGGTAATTGGTTTCCCCAGTGTGATCATACAATAAAGGGCCTTTAGAAGCCGAAAGTTAGACCATTGAACCTCATTCAGAATTATTTATGTCAGAAACCCTCATCATGGGGGTTATATAATTAGATTATGCCTTCTGTACTTTGGAGTATATTTCTTCCAAGGCCAGATGAAAAGGAAGACTCATAGTGGTCAATAAGAAGTGTTAGACTTTGCATGCAGCTGAGGATCATTGTGTAAAACCCTTTTATCTTATAGGGAATCTATAGGGAATTTATCTTATAGGTCCAGAGAACTTACACGTAAGCACATGTGGTTAAGGGTAGAAACAAAATTAGCAGGGCAGAAATTGACTTCAAATTTCATACTTTGCTACACTTAAGGCCTGTCCCCATTTCTATTACTTCTCTAAAAATTTCTCGGATATTTGTCAAAAATGCAATAAGATAAGGTAAGTGCATGAGACCAGTGCTTTTCTGGAAGATGAAAGAAGATAGATCCGACGGTGATGTGAGATGGGGTTGCTCTAGAGCAAAGGCTCCATGAGCTCTCTGGGCAGCTAAGAAAGGATGCTTCAAGAAAAAGAATGAGAATGCCAGCAGACAGACCCTTCTTTTGAGATGTGATCAGCATGGATAGTATGTCAAACGTGGGAAGACAATGACTCCATATGCCGCCCACTGTGGGCAGCTGGAGAGAAAGGATGGAGAAGCATTTCCAAAATTTTTTAGGTATGCCAATAAAAGCAGAAATCGTAAAGAAAGATGGTGGATGGGATTAAAATAGAATGAAAAGGTACAGAGGGATCTAGAAAAGTTGTTTGCAACATTAAAGAAATCAGCAGAGTTAATGTTCCTCTTCTAGCATAGTGCTTATTAATGATGAGAAAAGATAAAACATGTAAATGGGAAAAAGAACAACAGACACAAGAACATTAAATAGGGAGAAATACAATTCTCAGCAGACATAAAAAATGTTTATCTTCGCAAAGAATAACATAAATGAAAAAAGATTTAAAACAGCACCGCAATGCCATCTTTCTCATACTAAACCACTAAAGATAAAAAATAACGAGAATGCACTAAATTGAAAACCATGAGATCTATGGGATCCAGGCTGTCACTTTTGCTGGTGGGACTTGCACTGGCATGACTTTGTTGGAGAGGAATTTCACAATCTAACCCTAAAGCTTAAATGTGTTCCTAGTTTTCATCCCAGCAATTCTACCTCTATGAATGAATCCTAAGGCCAAGTAGTCATTAAGCATGAGAGTTTAAAAATGGAAAAAGAGAGATTGAACAATAGATCAGTTAAATGAATTATATATGCATAACATGTATGGTTTGTCCAAAAACTGTACATAACAATAATTCTCTCATTATTATGGATTTTAACAAATTGAGAAAATGTATATCATGTGTATAGTAAGCACTCTATATCTGTTTACTATTGTGTACACTGCTTTTTAAGGTTTTGAAAGTGTTTTTATGTCTTAGAGATAAATATTTCAGGTGGATGGAAATACCCTGAGGTGGCACATGCTTGTTTGTAGCCAGGCAGGTGGGCAGTGTAGCTGCAGCCTGGTGTGTGCAAGGGGGTAGTGGGGGATGATGATGATGATGAGTTTGGAGAGGTGGCTGGGGCCAGAGCACATACGGCCTTTTAGGCCATGTTAACAACCTGACATTTCATATTTATTTGTTTACTGTCTGTCTTCCTCACAGACTAATCCCCATAAGAGCAAATATTTCTTTTCTTTTCTTTTCTTTTTTTAAATTTTTTTTCACGGCTGCACCCACAGCATCTCACACTGCACTGTTCAATATGGTAGCCTCTAGACACATGTGGCTGTGAGTGGTTGCCATGTGGCTGGTCTGAATTATGATATAAAATACCTCTTTAATAAATATTTATATTGGTTGCATGTTGAAATGATAATATGTATATGTATTTTGGGTTGAATAAAATATATCATTAAAATTAATTCTACTTATTTCTTTTTACTTTTTAAAATTGTGGCTATGGGAAAACTGCAGATTACAGATGTGGTTCACATTATACTTGTGTTAGAAGCCGACATGAAAAAGCACAATTTTCATTCTGCCAACATCTGTTGACTGAATGAACGAACGTGTATTGTTACTGTACCTCGATTCTGTTTGACAAAACCTCTGGGTTTGAAACTTGACTCAAAAACTCAAGTCTTTCTAGTTGGAAAAAACCTTGTCTCTGATTATTATTTGTCCTATCAGCCTCTCTTAGGTTCTTCCTCTCTCCTAGCTCTCCTGATTGGCCCTTCTGCAAGTTGGGCGCACAGGTATTTGGCTTTCGTCCATTCTGATTGAGGCAGAATGTTCTGCTGTCGTCCGTGTGGGTAGACAAAACTCGGATCTGGTAGGATCAAACAGCGCACTTGTAGCCATTTGTAATGTTAGGCCCAATATCATAATCCTGGTGGACATTCTAAAGATCTGGGCAATGAATACATGAACTCATCCAATTTGTTGAAAAAGTCCAAGCCAACATCCATGTCAAGGCAGTTATGATATAAATACCTTTTATCCTGAAAGACGTGTATGTACAAGGTAAAACTCTAAAGCGGCTGATGTGTTTAAGAAACCTGCATCTTTGTCTGTCTGTAGCTGTGGAGGATGAAGTTTATACCCGTGCATTTATCTGTGGGGGCTTCATATGCATCTGTGTTGGCCTGGGACATATTTATAGAAATCACTTTTTCCTATGTAGAAAAAGAAATGTAGATGAGCAAATTTTTAGAATTTATGGGCGGCCATCGAAAGTGTTTTCTACGCGGATGACAGACACTGGGGCTGAATCCTGCTTCAGGCAGTAGCAAGCAAGTTAAACCATCACTGATTGACTTTTATTAACTCTGATTTGTAAGGCTGATAGGCTCAGGCTTGCTGCTGATGGACAGGTTTTTGTCACCCAGCCAAGACAGGAATCCTAGAGAAATGCCAAAAAAGAAAAGACAGTGTTGTTCCCCCAAACCCATTGTGCTCTGAACGTTTGCTACTTTGTTTTTTCTATTTTACATACCCAAGCTGAAATGTTTTTACCAATTATTTTGTCATTCTTTATAAAACTTAGCTTAATCAGACGCTGAGTCTGATCTTTGTGCTTTAGGCTACGGCTGTAAATAGCAAGGGAGTGGGAATGCTGTTTGTTTGAGAAACTGGAATGCACCAGTTCGGTTGAGAGACATAGTGGGAGAACATGAACACTCACTCTTTCCCCTTCAAGAAGTCTTTTCTGGGCTAGTTAGTTGTGACCTGAGGTCTTCACACATAACTAATACATTTCTTTCTCTCTCTGGCTACGTTGAGCCCTAGGCAAATTTATAAAGCTTTGTTTTGATAGTTCAAGCTACTTTTTCACCCAACCAGTGTTTGTTGAGCACCTACTAGGATGGACCAAGCCCTCTGCTTTGTCCGCGCTTTTGCAAGCATTGCACCCAACCTTTGACTCATGTGGTATTATTCCTGTGTCAGGTGGACAACTACCTTCTCTGAGAGGCTTTTAGAAAGCCTCACAGCCAGCAAGCAACAGTGTCAGGCCCTTTAATTCTGTTTTCGGTGATTTTTTTTTTTTTCTCTTCTCAGGAGCAGCCCCTCCAAGTCTTTCTCATATGTTCCACTAATTAAAACCTGCTCTCTGAAATGATCAGATAATCTCATTCCTATGAAGATGTAAAGGTGATTGAGCCATTAAGGGCTTCTCATTTCCTTTGAGATTTTTTTTCTTTGACCCTTGAGTTACTCAGAAGTCTGTTGTTTCATTTTGAAATATTTGGAGATTTCCTGGCTATCTTATTGTTACAGAATTCTGACTGAATACTGCTGTGGTCACAGAACACATTCTATTGTTCTGGTCCTTTGAAATTCACTGAGCCTTGCTTGATGGCTCTGCCATGGTCCATCTGGGTGAATCACTCATTTGTACTCTTTGCCCTCGTTGGGTACAGTGTTCTGGAAAAGCAGACCCAATCGAGCTGTTGATGCTCTTTGAATCTTCGTTATCCTTTCTAATTTATCTACCTCTTCTGTCCATTAGTTAGGGAGGAGTACTATCACCTTTGTGTGTGTGTGGGGGGGAGTTGTCTATTTCTTCGTTTACTTCTGTAAATTTATGATTTGAGGACTTCGTTATTAGGTTCAACCCACATTTACAATGGTTATAATTTCTTGATGAATTGAGATGTTTATCATTATAAAACCTCCTGCTTTACCTGTTAACACTTTTTGTCTCCAAGTTGACTAAGAAGTGGACTGAGCGTCAGCTTTTCTTGTGCTTAGTGTTTGTATGATACACTTTTTCCATCTTTTTAATTTCAATCTGTTTGTGTCTTAATCTTTAAACATGTTCTGGTAAACAGCACGCAGTTAGGCTTGCTTGTTCATTCATTCATTCTTCATTCATTCATTCATTCATTCATTCTGTGATAATCTTTGCCTTTTAATTGCATTGATCAGTCCATTTCCAGTCAATTTAATGATTGATTTGTTGGGATTTAGGTCTACTATATTGGAGTGTGTTTCCTATTGTTCCATCTACTTTTGGTTTGTCTTTGTCTCCTTCTGTGCCTGTTTTTGAGTGAAATGAGTATGGTTTCATATTTTATTAGATTCTCTGCTTTTAGGTTAGACTTCTTGGTATTACTTTCTAGTGGTTGCCCTAGATACTAAAATATTCTTCTTTTGCTTTTCATAGCCTACATTCAAACATTATTCTACTACTTTGTCATCAGTGCAAGAACCATACGCTTACAAACTTCCCATTACTGGCCATGTGTGTTCGTGGTGCTCTTGCTGTCACATGTTTTATTTTGACATAGGCTATCAACCCCATAATACAATGATAAAATTTTGACTTTACACCGTCCTTATTGTTTTAAAACATTTAACATCTCTTTCTTCATCTGATAGAGGCATAGATGTTGATATGTTGGAATTTTAAAATACATTTTATATTTTATAATATAGTAGGAATGATTTTATAGGATTTAAAGTATTTTTGCATTTTATGTGTGCATATATATGTGATATATATATATCATATGTCAGATCTATCTATATCTATATCAGAGTAATTTAGAAAAAATCCTTTATATGTATTCATAAATGTATCTTCCCTAGTGTTCTTTGTTCCTACATGTGGAACAGGTTTTCCTCTAGGTATTTCCCTTCAGATTAAAGAATTTCCTGTAGCATTTTTTGTGGTGCAGGTCATCTAAGGATAAAGTCTTTCAGCCTTTGTCTGAAAATATATTTATTTTTTCTTCCTTCATAAGGGATATTTTCACTGGATATAGAATCTAGGTTGACAGTTTTTTCTTTCAGAACTTAAAAATGTCATTACATTTTCTTCTATCCTCCATTGTTTCTGATGAATATTCATACTTCATTCTGATTGTTGTTCTCTTGTGCAGAAAGTGTGATTTTTTTTCTCCATGCTCTTTTCAAGATTATATTTGGCTTTTAGCACTTTGACTATGATGTGTATAGGTATATATTTTTTAAATTATCCTGTTCAGGGTAAATATGGTAGATATCTTTATCAATTTTATAAAATTCTCAATCAGTATCTTTTCAAATATTTTTTTATGCCCCATTTTCTTTCCCTTCCTAATGTGGAATTCCAGTTATGTGTGCATCAAACCATTTGATATTGTGCTACAGATTTCAGCTGCTGTAATCTTTTTTTTTTTTTTTACACCTTTTCTTTGCATTACAGTTTGGATAATTTCTATGAGCACATCTTTAACTTCTCTTATTTTTTCTTCCTCTGTGTCTAGTTTGCTGGTAAGAATGAATAAAAAGAATTCTTATAGAATTTATCATTTTTTTTAGTCCTAGAATTTCCACTTAGAGTTTTTATATAGTTTCCATATCACTGATGACATTTTCTGTTTGCTTACTTGTGCTTTTCACACCTAGATCTTTTAACATATATACTGTATTTATTTATTTTAAAAATCCTCTCTAATTATTCAAAAACTGGACAGTATATAGTTGGATAATTTTTAAAATACATTATGTCAATCTCTGTCTTTTATTTTATTTTTTAGAGTGAATGAGAGAGAGAGAGGGAGGAGGGGTGGAAGGAGATAGAGCATCTCAAAAAGGATCCATGCTCAGTGTGTAGTCCAACATGTGTCTCAGTCTCATGACCTCAAGCTCATGACCTGAGCCAAAACCAAGAGTCGGATGCTTAACTGACTGAGCCACCCAGGCACCCCTCAATATCTGTCTTTTAATTGTCATACTTGGATCTTTCACAATTAATTTAATTTTTAATATGTTAAAATAGACACTTTATCTTTTATTCTTGGTTTGTTCTTTCTCTGTTTTCTTTTCCCTGCTTTTCTGTGGATTACACAAACATTTTTTAGAATTTATTTTTGATTTATCTGCAGTATTTTATGTATACCTTTTTGTAAACTCTTCTAGCAGTTGCTCTGGGTATTATATTATATATATATATATATATATATATATAAAACTTGTCACAGTCTACTTATGTCAATATTTTACCTGTTTGAGTAACATTTAGAAATCTACTTTCCTTTTTGTCTCATTACCTTCCTCTATTGATAATATAATTGCCTTAAATATTTTTTCTACATACATTTAGAAATGTATCAGATATTATTAAATTTTTTGCTTCAACCATCAAACATAATTTAGAATTTCCTTAAAGAGAAGGAAAATATATTGTATTTACTTACATCTTTGCTTTTTTCATTATCCTTTGTTCTTTTCCTTTTTCTCCTCTCCTATTATCCTCTTCCCCTCCCCATCTTCCTCCCCCCCTCCCCTTCCCTTTCTTCTTCTTCTTCTTCCTTTGTTTCATGATTCCTTCTTCTATCATTTCCTTTCTGTTTAGATAACTTTCTTTAATCAATATTTTAGAGTAGCATGTTGATGATAAATTCTCTTAGTTTTCTTTTGTCTGAGAATGTCCTTATTTTCCTTTACTCCTGAAAGATAATTTCTTCAGATATAGAATTATAGATTGAGAAATCTTTCCTTTCACAAATATTATGTCATTTCTTGTGGCTTCCCTAACTTCAGATGAGGAATGTGCTGCCATTTAAATTGTTCTTCCCTATAGGTAAGATGCTGTTTCTCTCCTGCTACTCTCAAGTCTTTGTTTTTGTCTTTCATGTCAGATGTTTACCTATAATGTGTTTTGGCAGGTGATTCTTTGGTTATATCCTGTTTGAGGTTTGCTCAGCTTTGTGAATCTGTAGGTTTATGTCTTCTGCAAAATTTGGGAAGTTTTCAGCTGTTATTTCTCTGAGTATGATTTTAGCATGCCCTCTTTATTCTTTCTTGTATTTCAACAACAATAGTGTTAGATCTTTTGTGATACTCCCACAGGTTGCTGAGGCTTAGTTAATTTTCTTCAGTCTGTTTTTTCTCTGTTGTTCAGATTGGGTAATATCTGTTTTTCTATTTTCAAGTTCATTGATTCTTTACTCTGTCTCCTCCATTCTGTTGTTAAGCCCATTCATTGAGTTTTCTATTTGAATTTTTGAATTTTTCAGTTTTCAATTTTCCTCTTGGATCTTCTTTATATTTTATATTCTTTGTGGAGACTTTTCATTTTTTTTGTTTGTTTCAGACAAACAAAATGTGTTTTCAATGACTTCTTGAGGAATTTTTATGATTATTTAAAAATCTTTATCAGATAACCTAATATTTCTGTCATCTCAGTGTTGGCAACTGTTTTTTTTTTTTTAATTCAAGTTGAAATTTTTTGGTATTTACTGATTATTTAAAATCAAACCTGGATATTTTGCGTATGCTATAATATTATGAATCTGATTTACACCTTCTATTTTAGTTGGCTTTTTAAATTACTGCTTTGGCATAGGAAGTGGGGGTGTGGCCTTGCTACTGAAGGTGAGAATAGAAGTCTGTGTTCTCACTCAGCCTCTGCTGACTTGATTGGGGAGAGGTTCCTCATTATTGCAGGGTAACAGTGGGATTTTCAGCTATTGACTAGTCCTTTGCTGATATCATAGGGAAATGGCTTTGTTAAAACTATTTGGTGGTAAAAAAAAAGTCTTTATTCCTCACTAGATTTCCTCTGATTCTACATCAACAGGAAAAGGGATGGGTACTTCTTTACTTTTGGTTGGGGGTGGTGTAAGTTCTGGATGTCCATGTGATGTCCATTGGGAGGGCTTCATCACTACTTAGTGGAGATGAAAGTCTGACTCCCCTCTCTGATACCATCCTAGCAGGTAGTGGCAGCCTTGGCTCCCCATTCCTGGTCCTCTTGCTGGAAAGAGCAGGCTTTTGTTGAAGATTTTTTGTTTGTTTGGGTCAGTTGGCATGAGCAGCTTTCGAGCTTCTTTAGTTCCTAGGCTGAGATATATGAGGTGAAAGGAAAACCCAGAGAACTAACATTATTCCTTGAGTCATATATCCCTAGCTAGTCTATCTTTTTCTCTTCCCCCTTCAATCTTCTTGTGTTTCTTTTGTATATATTGTCTAAGATTTTTAGTTGTAGGCAACAGAAGAAATAGGGATTATCTCTATTTCATCTTCTTGGAAGCAGAAATTTCTCTGATGACTTTTAAAGATATCTTAATATTTTAAAAAGATTTTATTTATTCTTTTGAGAGAGAGTGAGGAGGCAGAGGAAGAAGGAAAAAGAGAATCTCAAGCAGATTCTAAGCTGAGTGGGGAGCCCAATATAGGGCTTGATCTCACCACCCTGAGATCATGACCTGAACTGAAATCAAGAATCAGATGCTTAACTGACTGAGCCACCCAGGCACCCCCAAAGATACCTTAATTTTTTTTAATTTT
Organism: Canis lupus familiaris; assembly: GCF_011100685.1. Classification (NCBI taxonomy): domain Eukaryota; kingdom Metazoa; phylum Chordata; class Mammalia; order Carnivora; family Canidae; genus Canis; species Canis lupus. Next base: position 4,190,947 of record NC_049251.1, on the reverse strand, counting down.
ATGTAACAAGTTTGTAGCTGGCTTGTCCTTAACATCCTTCTGTTTATGAAGATATTTACATTTTTATAGTGAATGAGAGCTTAAATTATAAGTAACAGAAAAAAGTTGGTTATGCCATATTTTATATGCAAGTCCTTTCTAAGACTTATCAAATTGCACAATAAAACCTTGTATCAAAAGCTCATTGGCATCGATTTAATTTTCTTGAGAGCAGACAGTATTTTGGAAATGAATAAGTAACAGAAGCACACTTGTGTCAATCTTTCTAACTACTGCTAAAATACAGTAGTTCCATATATTTCAAACTGACAAAAGCTTATAAGGGTCCTTGCAATTCACTTATGCTGTGACATTTTTGTAGCATAAAATTTCATGTATTTGATAAGCATCAGAGAAGAAAGAGATATTCCTCCTCTATTCCATAAGGTATATGTGAGGCCATCTGAAGCCTGAGAACAGGGCTTGGGCACTGACAGAAACTTCAGCAAATCTTAAGTTACTATATGCTAGCAGTGAAAAGGGGGAGTTTGAAATTTAAAACTCAATACTATTTATATTAGCACCCCCAAATATGAAATATATCTAAAATATATATGTAAGATCTATATGAGAAAACTGTAAAACTTTGATGGAAAAAACCAAGGAACTAAGTAAATGGAGTGACATTTCATGTTCATGGACAGGAAGGTTCAACATTGTCAAAATATAAGTTCTTCCCATCTTGTTACATAGATTCAGTGAAATCCATACAAAATCTCAAGTTATTTTGTGGATATCAACAAACTAATTCTAAAGTTTATATAGAGAGTTAAAAGTTTATATAGAGAGACAAGAAAATTTTGAAGATGAACTAAGTCAGGGAACTGACACTACTCAACTCTAAGACTTGTTACAAAGCTATAGTAATCAAGACAGTATGGTATTGGTAAAAAAAAAAAAATAGATCAATAGAATAGAAAGCTCAGAACCAGACTCACATAAATAGAGTCAATGGATCTTTTACAAAAGAGTAAAAGCAATACAATGGAACACAGATAGGCTTTTCAACAAATGGCATTGGAACAACCTGAACATCCACATGAAAAAAATGAATCAAAATACAGATCTTACACTCTTTAGAAAAATTAACCAAAAGTGTTCATAGACATAAAAGTAAAATTCAAAACCATAAAACTGTTTGAAGATAACATAGGAGAAACCTAGATGACCTTGAGTATTATGTGACTTTTTAGATATAATAGAAAAGATACAATACAGGAAAGAAATAATTGATAAACTGGACTTCATTAAAATCAAAAACTTCTATATGACAGATGCTGTCAAGAGAATGAGAAAACAAGCCACAGACTGGGAGGAAATATTTGTAGAATACAGGGCTGATAAATCACTATTATCTGAAATATTTGAAGAACACTTACAGCTCAACAATAAGAAAATGAACAGCCACTCATCTTTCGATGGACACCAAGGCTCCTTCCACAGTTTGGCTATTGTGGCCATTGCTGCTATAAACATCGGGGTGCAGGTGTCCCGGCGTTTCATTGCATCTGTATCTTTGGGGTAAATCCCCAACAGGGCAATTGCTGGGTGGAACTGGAGGGTATTATGCTGAGTGAAGTAAGTCAGTCGGAGAAGGACAAACATTATATGTTCTCATTCATGTGGGGAATATAAATAATAGTGAAAGGGAATATAAGGGAAGGGAGAAGAAATGTGTGGGAAATATCAGAAAGGGAGACAGAACGTAAAGACTGCTAACTCTGGGAAACGAACTAGGGGTGGTGAAAGGGGAGGAGGGCGGGGGGTGGGAGTGATTGGGTGACGGGCACTGGGGATTATTCTGTATGTTGGTAAATTGAACACCAATAAAAAATAAATAAAAAAAAAAGAAAATGAACAACCTGATTAAAAATGGCCAAAATACCCTCAACAAAGAATATATTCACATGGAAAATAAGCATATGGAAAGGTGTTCAATATCATATGTTTTTAGGAAATTGCAAATTAAAACAATAATACGGGCACCTGGGTGGCTCAGTTGGTTGGGTGTCTGCTTTCAGCTTGGGTCATGATCCCAGGGTCCTGGGATCAAGCCCTGCATCAAGTTCTCTGCTCATCAGGGAACCTGTTTCTCCCACTCCCTCTGCCTGCTGCTTGCCTTGCTTATGCTCTCTCTCTCCCTCTGTCAAATAAAGAAAGAAAATATTTAAAAAAAAAAGAAAAAAGAAAACAACAATGAGATGCTGTTATGTACATGTTAGAAGGGCTGAAATTCAATATTACAAATGCTGGTGAGGATGTGGAACAATAGGGACTCTCATTCATTGCTGGTGGGAATACAAAATGGTAAGCCACTTTGGAAGATAGTTTGGCAATTTCTTACAAAATTAAATGTACTTTTACCTGATATGTTCTATTAACCATGCTCTTTGGTATTTGCCCAAAAGAGTTGAATATTTAATGTTTACACAAAAACTTACACACATATGTTTATATGGCTTTACTTATAATTGTCAAAACTTGGAAGCAACCAAGATGTCCTTTACTAGATGCATCCAGACACTGTGGTGCATCCAGATAGTGGAATGTTATTCAATAATAAAAAGAAATCAGCCATTTAGGCCAAAAAGACATGGAGGAAACTTAAATGAATATAACTAAGTGAAAAATGGTATTCTGGCCTAAGCTAAGATGACAGCATTGTAGGAAGACCCCTGCTTGTCTCATCCCTCAAACAGAACTAGGAAACTATCAAATCATTCTGATACCCAAGAAATAGACCCAGGGATTGATAGAACAAACTGCACAACTAGAGGGAGGAAAGAGACTACATTGAGAAGGCAGGAAGTGCAGAGATGTGGTTGTGGGAGAAATGGACCTAGGATGCTGTGAAGGGAAGGAAGTCCTAGTTGCAGAGAAGAGAGAGAGAGATGAGTGCACAGGGATACACACAAGGAGAATGCTTCCCAAAGGCCATTGGCTGGAAAAATGAAAGGGGCTGATTTTCATGAGTTTTTGCAACCAGCAAAACACACAAGGGATACTCCCTGAAGTGCCAGACCCTGTACACTGTATGACCTTTCTTCATAAAACCATTACTCTCAGGAGCAGGAAACAGGCTTTTCTAGCAGAAGAAGACAGAGAATTAGACAAAATGCCAAGGCAGAAGGATTCATCCCAAATGAAAGAACAAGATAAGGTCATGGCCAGAGATCTAATTGAAACAGATATAAGTAATATGCCTGATGGAGAATTTAAAGCAACAATCATAAGGATACTCATTGGGCTTGAGAAAAGAATGGAAGAGTTCAAGGAGGCCTTTACTCCAGAGATAAAAGAGTTAAAAAACAGTAAGAAATGAAAAATATATTAACTCAGTTTCAAAACAGACTGTATGTAATTAACACAAGGATGAAAGAATCAGAGGAATGAATAAGTGATATATAAGATAAAATAATGGAAAATAATGAAGAACAAAAGAGAGAAAGAAAAATTATGGAACACGAGAATAGACTTAGGAAACTCAGTGACTCCACAAAATGTAATAACATTCATCTCTTAGGAATCCCAGGAGAAGAAGAGAGAGAAAAGGGGGAAGAAAATTTATTTGAGGAAATCATAGCTGAAAACTCCTTTAATATGGGGAAGAAAACAGACTTCAAATTCAGGAGGCACAGAGAACTCCCATCAAAATCAACAAAAGCAGGCCAACACCAATGCATATGGTAATTAAATTCACAAAATAAAGTGATAAAATATCCTAAAAGCAGCAAGACAAAACAAGTCCTTAACTTACAAGGGAAAACTCATAAGGCTAGCTGCAGATCTATCAACAGAAACTTAGCAAGCCAGAAGAGAGTGGCATGATATCTTCAATGTGCTGAATGGAAAAAAATCTGCATCCAACAATACTCTATCCAGCAACGCTATCGTTCAGCATAGAAGGAGAGATAGAGTTTCTCAGATACACAAAAACTAAAGAAGTTCATGCCACTAAACCAGCCCTGCAAGAAATACTAAGGGGAATCTTTGAGTGAAAAGGAGAGACCAAAAGTTACAAAGATAAGAAAGGAACATAGAAAATCTCCAGAAACAATGACAAAACGAGTAATAGAAAGGCACTAAATACATATCTATCAATAATTACTCTAAATGTAAATGTACCAAATGCTCCAATCAAAAGGCACAGGGTGTTGAATCTATTAAAAAAAACAAGATTTAATTATAAGCTGCCTACAGAAGACTTATTTTAGACCTAAAGACAGCTGCAGATTGAAAGTGGGAATGGAGAAAGAAAGAAAGAAAGAGAAAGAAACATTTATCATGCAAATGGATGTCAAAAGAAAGCCAGAGAAGCAAAACTCAGATAGTTGAGATTTTGAACCAAAGCCTATTAACAAGAGATGATAATTGATTGCTGATAATAATATTAGAAAACTTTAATACCCCACTTATACCAATGGACAGATCATCTAAGCAGAAAATCAACGAGGAAACAATGGCCTTGAATGATGCACTGGACCAGGTGGACTTAACAGATATATTCAGAATATTTCATTCTAAAGCAACAGAATGCACATTCTTTTCAAGTGCACATGGGACAATCTCCAGAACAGATCACATACTAGGTCACAAATCAGGCCTCAACAAGTACAAAATATTGGGGATCATAACATGCATATTTTCTGATCACAATATCATGAAACTTGAAGTCAACCATGAGGAAACATTTGGAAAGACCACAAATACATGGAGGTCAAACAAAAAAATGAATGAGTCAACCAAGAAATCAAAGAAGAAACAAACAAACAAAAATATGTGGAAGCAATGAAAATGAAAACAGGATGGCCCTAAACCTTTGGGATGTAGCAAAAGTGGTCAATATGTAGCAATACAGGCCTACCTGAAGAAGCAAGAAAAATCTCGAACAAGCAAACCTTACACCCAAAGAAGCTAGAGAAAGGACAACAAATGAAGCCTAAAATTCAGCATAGGAAGGAAAATAATAAAGCTTAGAGTAGAAATCAATGATATAGAAATTAAAAAAAAAAACAAAAACAAAAAATTCCACAATAGAACAGATCAATAAAACCAGCAGCTGGTTAATTTTCTCTGAAAAAATTAGTAAATTGAGAAACCCCTAGCCAGACTTTCCAAAAAGAAAAGAGAAAGGGCCTAAATCCATAATCACAAATGAAAGAGAGATAACCAACACCACAGAAATACAAATAATTATAAGAGAATATTATGAAAAACTATATGCCAACAATTTAGACAACCTGGAAGAAATGGATAAATTCCTAGAAACATATAAACTACCAAAATGGAAGCAGGAAGAAATAGAAAACTTGAACAGACTGATAACCAGCAAAGAAATTGAATCAGTAATAAAAAATGTCCCAACAAGCAAAGTCCAGGGTCAGATGGTTTTGCAGGAGAATCCTACTGAACATTTGAAGAAAAGTTAATACTTCTCAAACTATTCCAAAAAATAGAAAAAGAAGGACAACTTCCAAATTCATTCGATGAGGCCAGCATTACCCTGATACCAAAACCAGTTATCCACTACAAGAGTACTATAGGCCAATATCTCTGATGGACATGGATACAAAAATTCTCAATAAAATACTAGCAAATTGAACCCAGCAATATGCTAAAAGAATCATTTCACAATCAAGAGGGATTTATTTCTGGGCTGCAAGTGTGGTTCAATATTCACAAATCAATCAGCATGATACACCACATTAATAAAAGAAAGGGTAAGAACCATACGATCCTTTCAATAGATACAGAAAAAACATTTGACAAAGTACAACATGATAAAAACCCTCAATAAAATAGGGTTAGAAGGAACATACCTCAACATTGTAAAGGCAATATATGAAAACCCCACAGCTAATATGATCCTCAATGGGGAAAGACTGAGAGCTTTTCCTCTACACTCAGGAACAAGACAGGGATGTCCATTCTCACCACTTTTATTTGACATGGTACTGGAAGTCCTAGCCTCAGCAATCGGAAAACAAAAAGAAATGAAAGAACATCCAAATCATCAAGGAAAAAGTCAAACTTTCACTATCTGTAGATGGCATAATACTCAATATAGAAAACCCAAAAGACTCCACCAAAAATTGTTAGAACTAAATGCCGTAAAGTCATAGGATACAAAAATCAGCATACTGAAATATGTTGTATTTCTATATACCAATAAAGAAGCAGCAGATAGAGAAGTCAAGGAATCAATGCCATTTACAATTACACCAAAAACCATAAGATACTTAGGAATAAAACTAACCAAGGAAGTAAAATATCTGTGCTCTGAAAACCATAAAATGCTGATGAAGGAAACTGAAGGTGACACAAAAAAAATAGAAAAACATTGCATGCCCACAGATTAGAAGAACAAATATCATTAAAATGTCTATATTACCCAAAGCTATCTACATAGTTAATGCAATCCCTATGAGAATACCACCAGTATTTTTCACAGAGCTAGAACATACAATCCTAAAATTTGTATGGAACCAGAAAAGACCTCAAATGGCCAAAGCAATCCTGAAAAAGAAAAACAAAGCTGGAGGCATCATAATTTCAGACTTCCTGTTATATTACAAAGCTGTAGTGATCAAAACAGTATGGTACTGGCACAAAAACAGACACATAGATCAATGTGACAGAATAGAAAACTCAGGAATGAACCCATAACTGCCTGGTCAATTAATTCTTGATAATGCAGGAAAGAATTTGCAGTGGGAACAAGACAATCTCTTCAACAAATGGTGATGGGAAAACTGGACAGTAACATGCAAAAGAATGAAATTGGACCTCTTTCTTATACCACACACAAAAATTCAAAATGGACAAAAGACATAAATGTGAGACAGGAAACCATTAAAATCCTAGCGGAGAACACAGGCAGTATCCTCTTTGACATCAGGGATAGCAACTTCTTACTAGGTAAGTCTCCTGAGGCAAGGAAAACTAAAGAAAAATAAACTATTGAGACTTCATAAAAACAAAAAATTTCTGCACAGCAAAGAAAACAGTTAAAACTAAATGGCAATCGGTGGAACGAGAAAAGATATTTGCAAATAACGTACCTGATAAAAGGCTAGTATCCAAAATCTATAAAGAACTTATAAAATTCAACATGCAAAAGCCAAATAATCTAGTTTAAAATGGGCAAAAAACACAAATAGACATTTTTCCAAAGACATTCAGATGATTAACAGATACATGAAAAGATACTCGACATCACTCATCATCAAGGAAATACAAGTCAAAACTATGAGATACCTACTTTGTACCTGTTAAAATGGCTAAAATTAATGACACAGGAAATAATAGGTGTTAAGGATGTAGAGAAATGGGAACCCTCTTGCACTGTTGGTGGGAATGCAAACTGCTGCAGCCATCCTGGAAAATAGTATGGAGGTTCCTCAAAAAGTTAAAAATAGAACTACTCTATAACCCAGCAGTTGAATTACTAGGTACTTGCCCTACGGACACAAAAAATACTAATTCAAATGGATACATGCACCTGATGTTACAGCAGCATTATCAGCAATAGCCTAATTATAGAAAGAGCCCAAATGCCCATTGATTGATGAGTGGATAAAGAAAAAGCGGTGTGTGTATGTATGTATGTATGTATATACATATATATATATATGACATATATATTGGAATATTACTTAGCCATGGAATATTACTGGCATATTCCTCAGCCATCAAAAAGAATAAACTCTTGCCATTTGCAATGATGTGGGTGGAGCTAGAGAGTATTATTCTAAGTGTAATAAGTCAATCAGAGAAAGACAAATACCATATAATTTCACTCTTACGTGGAATTTAGGAAACAAAACAAATAAACATGGGGTGGGGGGGGGGCAATAGAGAGGCAAACCAAGAAACAGACTCTTAACCACACAGAACAAACTGATGGTTACCAGAGGAGAGGTTGGCAGGTAGGTGGGCTAAGTGAGCCATGGGTATTAAGGAGGGCACTTGTGATGAGTACTGGGTGTTGTTTATAAGTGAAGAATCACTAAATTGTATTTCTGAAAGCATGATTACACTGTATGTTAACTAAGTGGAATGTAAATAAAAATTTGGAAAGGAAAAAAAAAGCTTTATCTGTAGGGGCTACGTACTATATGATGCCATTTATATGACATTCTGGAAAATAACAAAACTCTGCAGACAGTGAAAAAGCAGCAGGGGTTAGGGGGAGAAAGGGATTAGCAGGAGGAACACCGACGATTTTTAGGGCAATAAAACTACTCTGTGTTTGAATTTTATCTGTTTCTTAGAGCATTGATATTTTAAAGAGTCCAGTGTCCGGAACATAGTACTCATGCAAAATATGTTGGACCAAATGATTGGATAAATGAGTGAATGAATGTCCAACTCTAGACAAAATGGTGAAATAGAGCAAAATTTCCTACGAGTGTTTTTCCTTTATGAACTACAAAGTACTTAGTTGGAAAAGCTCTTCTTTCTTCCTATTGGAGTAGTGTTTATGCCCTGGAGAAAAGTTTGGCAAATGTGACGCAAACTTATTACACTACTCACAGAACTACATGTTTGGGATAGGTGTATCCTAGTTACAATAGATTATAAACATTAAAAGACAAAGGATTGTTTGCTACTCCTTTTATACCAGGCATAGAATCTCCTTGGCGTGGGTTTGAATAGTAAGTCCTTATTAAATATCTACTGAATGAATGTTAACAATTGATCTATTTCCTATTGGAAGAGGATCTTAGTTTTAAGCTGAAATGTATATTCTGCCCTAAATATTTCTACTATGGGCTGTGGCGTCCCTTCACACCCAATTCATACATTGAATACATTGAATTTTCACCCCCAGGACCTCAGAATACCTTCTATATATATATATATATATATATATATATATATATATATATATATATATACCCCATTTGTACAGAAAGTCTTTAAAAATGTGATTGAGTTAAAAGGAGTCTTTAGGGTGTGGCCCCGACCCAATATGTTGGTGTCACAGCAAGATAGCAGTCATTGCAACCAGGGAGGGGGCCTCAGGAGAACCCAGAAGTGCCAGTACCTTGATCTTGGATTTTCAGATTCCAGAAATGTGAGAAAAATTAATTTCTGTTTTTCAAGCCACCTAGTCAGTGACATTTTGTGGTATTTTGCAGCCCTAGCAGACTAACACAATCCCTTTAGATAAATAAGAGATAAAACTCACATTTTAATATTAGGAATGTTTTATTTAACAGACGTGTTGCTATTTCTCTACATGTCTTGGCAAATTGGCAAATATGTGTCCCTCAAATTTAAAATCACTATTCCAGTTAATATCAAGGTATTTTCCTCCCTCTCTTTTACCATTAAAAATATACTAAGTATATTTTTCCCAAGAAACTCTTTTCCCCAAGAAACTACTGTCTTTATCTTACAATCTGCTTTGGTTGGACTAGTGCTAACTTGGCACCCTTTATCCCAACTGATTGAAATCTGGAGATCTCAAAGAGTGCTAATCCACAAGGCCCCACGCCATGTCATTTTTTTTTTTTTTTTTTTTTTTTTACGCCATGTCATTTGATATTCAGTTCAGAATTTCCCTGCAGGGCCGAGGATCGCCTTTATGCAACAACTTTCCCTCCATGCATGTTATTTCCACCCCCCACCCCAAACCTTCTTAGATGACACCCTCTCAGGTTAGAACTGAGGAGGAAGCAAATACTGATGACATTTTATCAGTGGGCTGGGATCCAAGTATAACCACAACCCCAATTTTTGGGAGTCTACTTTTTTAACACTCCTCCCAGAGGTAGGGTGATAATGAAAGCAGACACAGACATTTCCTTCAACTTTTGCCAGACGATGTGGCTCCTTGAAGCAGATTACAATGAAGTCTGTACAAAGTAAGAGGCATGTTGGAGCCTCCCTCCTCAGAGGAAAACCAGTTTCCAGTCTGAGACTGACCCTGAAGCAGAGTCAAAATCCAATTGTTACATCATCCTTAAAGCATGCTCTTTAACACAAAGGCAGCCTATAAAGTAGCAGTTAGAGCAAAACTCTGGCTTCGACTATTATTAAATATTTTTTAAGAGGCTATGGAAGGGTTTGAAGGGATAAGAAAATAAAGGTTAGGTTTTTATCTAGGCTGTCTGATTTTTCTTTTTTGTGCATCTTTATGCTGCTAAGCCTTGAAGTTTGTGACTTTTATATGATATTCAAGACATTTTTTAAGCCATAATTACTATATATTGTATTATTCATATCTATCTGATAAAAATATGCTAATTTAGTTGTGAAATGGACAAAAGATTTAGATGTGATTTCCAAAGACATTCCATTTCCACTTTGTTCTTTCTTCCAATCCTGTGTTCCACCAGTCAGCGTTGTGTCAGAACATTCAGTAGGTTGTGGGGTAGACAAAGGGATAGAAGTCACCCTTGAAGACCCTTTGCCCATAATATGCCAGAGAGAACTTTCTGGAGTAGAACACGTTTCATCATTAAAAACCCCTGCTAAATGGTGTTTTCTGTTCACTAATGGATCAAAGCGCTTTTGTTATGTATTACTGCTGGATCTTTGGCAGCTCTGTGAAGTTTTGTGAGTTCCTTGAGTTGAAGGATAATCGTAGGCAGGAGTGCCATCAATGCCAAAGTATTTTTCCAGAAATATCCTCTGCGAGTTGAACAGAGGTCTGAGTTGCCTGGGTCTTGAATGTCAAGGTGATCTTTAGAGTTGTGCAGAAAGTCCTCTAGATTTCTTCCTGACTTAATTTACCCATTTGTACAATGAGATGGTAGATTTGATTTACGCCCAGATAACTTTTTATGTGGTGATGGGGATGGTAATAGTAGAGAACCTGTGGCAGTGGTAAAATCATGCTCAGGAAATGTGTTGGAGGGCAACTATCAGTAGGCACCTCCACCTTTGAGACCTGACTCGTGTGCATGCCTTATGCACAAAACTGCTGAGACTTTTTTTTTTTCAATAGGGACTTCCCTTATCAGTCTCCCTTTTAGACAGAACAATCCTTGGTTCAGGAATCTAGGGGTACATGTAAAAGGGAAGAAAGTGCTAGAACCTAAATGGAATTGTGCAAACAATGACCATGTTGGAGATTAGGTGGCTGAGAATCAGCCGAGAAATGTGAAGAACTGATGCAACTATTTAGATAAATCAGGGAAAGAATTAATGCAGTTTTCTGCCACATTTTAACCATGAAATCTAGGCATTTGGGTATATAAGAGTTAAAAAAATTAAAAACAGACATAGTTCTTCAAGTTTTGCCATATACAATCTGGAGTAGGGGGTGACAGTAAAAACAAATAATTACGTAATTAAAAGTAGTTGGGCAAAAGTAAAAATTGGAAGCTAACATACCTGGGTTATAACTGATTTATTTCTTCTGAAGAAGTAGGAAGTTCCCCGGATGCCTGTCTCCCCATGTGGCCTTAATTAACTTGGTTGATATTCAGAAGTTTGGGGTCACAGGGACAACATTGGTGCCATGCAACATTTACTATTTTGATTCCAGTAAAGAAAAGTGATAATGATCCATATTTCACTGCATACTTTTTGTATAATGCAGAGTTACCAAATGTAAAAATTTTAATTGGACTATTCTAAGCAGTGCCATTGTTATAGGCATTCTTGTCAAGATGAATCTTACATTAAAACATTTCTCCCAAGCTACCACAAAACTCAGAATCATTAAAAATTTAAGAATTGCTAAAATACAAAGGATACGCATCTCCTTACATTGTTTATGTTTGTATTTCACTCAGTTTAGAGTAATGAAATGAAATTGGTTGGTTTCTTTTATACTTTGCCTGTTTCTAATCAGTTTCACTTTTGATTTTCCATGAGCTCACTGAGTGATGTTGTTTGGGGGGGTTTATATACTCCTGACATTATCCATATCCTCAACAAGGTTTTGGTTATTGGAAGAAAATATTTCAGGGTATATCAAGGTGTGTGGAGCCTGGAATACTTTAATAGAGAAAACTTAGACTTGGAGTTAAGAATATTTTAACAAGTACAGGAATGGAATTGTGTGGAACTTGGGTTTTTTTGAAATAAGTCAAGCTTTATTGATACATCTGTATTTTCTCAGTTGCTTAATAAATTTCATAATTATACTGAGTTTTGTTGAAGCACCATAATATGAATGGATATGTTACAGTGTTTAATTTTTATCTGCTGATGTCTGCTGTAAATTCTGGTAATGTAGGCACCGTATATATTTAACAAACACAGCTTAGTTGCAGCATATCCTGCTAATAATCATAAGGCAAGCTCAGTAGGATATTAAGTCTATGCCAGCTCAGTTAAACCAACAGAAGACTTCAGGACTTCATCAGGAACAAAATGCCTTTGGTTAGCAGATCATTCTGTGCTATTCATTGGTAACGCAAATGAACAATTGATATGCACCTTGCTCTACGTTCTGCTAAAAGACTCAAATCTTTTTAAGGCAAATCATCATAATTGAATACAAAATAGCCAAATTTCATCATTTATGCCAGGTCTCTCTAATTTGCGTTTATAAGTAGAAGAATGGAATTGCTGCCTCTGGATAGGAGACAGAAGTGAAGGTAAAGCTGGAATTATCAGTAGTTTATCATTCAGCTGGATGATTACCTAAGAGGCTCTTGCCCCTTCTCTCCCTTTGAGTGAGCTGCCTTGTGGCCATGCTGCCTTCCATTAGCACCTCTCCCGGAGGTGTGCAGGGCAAGGAATCCCAGTCAGTCCCACTTTCCTTCTTGTCAGTGATTCTGGTCAAGGAGGAGGCAGGGGACAAAAGTGAAACTAATGGGTGAAATAAGGTTTGCCATCAGGAAAATACAAATCAAAACCACAATGAGATACCACCTCACACCAGTGAGAATGGGGAAAATTAACAAGACAGGAAACAACAAATGTTGGAGAGGATGTGGACAAAGGGGAACCCTCTTGCACTGTTGATGGGAATGTGAACTGGTGCAGCCACTCTGGAAAACTGTGTGGAGGTTCCTCAAAGAGTTAAAAATAGACCTGCCCTACGACCCAGCAATTGCACTGTTGGGGATTTACCCCAAAGATACAGATGCAGTGAAACGCTGGGACACCTGCACCCCAATATTTATAACAGCAATGTCCACAATAGCCAAACTGTGGAAGGAGCCTCAGTGTCCATCGACAGATGAATGGATAAAGAAGCTGTGGTTTATGTATACAATGGAATATTCCTCAGTCAATAGAAACGACAAATACCCACCATTTGCTTCCATGTGGATGGAACTGGAGGGTATTATGCTGAGTGAAGTAAGTCAATCAGAGAAGGACTGTTTGTCCTTCAAACAAAAGGACTGTTTGTCCTTATATGGTCTCATTCATTCGGGGAATATAAAAAATAGTGAAAGGGAATTAAGGGGAAAGGAGAGAAAATGGGAAATATCAGAGAGGGAGACAGAACATGAGAGACCCTAACTCTGGGAAATGAACAAGGGGTAGTGGAGGTGGGGGGGGGGATGGGGTAACTGGGTGACAGGCATGAGGGGGGCACTTGATGGGATGAGCCCTGGGTGTTATGCTCTATGTTGGCATACTGAACTCCAATAAAAACATATATACAAAAAAAAAAAAAAAAAGAAATAGGGTTTGAAGATCATCTGTGGGTTTCATTGGTTATCCCACTTGTTAGCAGGCTGAATCCAGAGCTGAAAGCAATAGTTTTTCTTTATTCAACTGGATGTGCTGTGTATTTCGTCCCCGACAGAAATTCTGCCTTGCTATTTATGCCCTACCAATAAGTGGGAAAGTATATTGAAAAACTGATGATATTAGTATTTCTATATAGATAGACAAGGGTGAGATGTTTCAAACACACACACACATGTATGGAGGTGGAAAGAGACAAAAAGAGATGGAGAGAGACTTTATAATCAAGTCCTTGAAAAGTCTCATCTCTTGTAGTATTTTCTCAGTAATTTTACTTTGGATACAAATGATTTATTTGTGGAATACACACATTAGTCCCTAACTCAGTCAATTGTTCCAAAAGGAGAAAAAAATTTAACATGGATTTAGTCATAATTTCAGGAAGTGTTGAAATTCTAAGCATCAGATGTTACTAGATAAACACAGTGATTCAATTGTAGGAATCAGGAATGTATACCTACAGGAAAAAAAAAATGGTTTCAATGGTATGTGAATAGGTACTTCGAATAGGCAGTGGTGCCAGCATCTTATGTGGATTGAAGTAGAGCTGCATCCCAAAGATCGAGGCTGAAGTAGGAGAGAGTCTATTGGTGGGCTGGGTCAGATGATAAACTGAAGTGAAAGACACACATGCAAAACTTGAATAAAATTATTTTGTAAAATATCTGATATTTTACAGAAGGGAAGAAAGCAGTAGTCCCAAGTAGTACTTTCACATGGGCAATTTAGATGTGAAAGCATAACTAAATTAATAAATGAAATACTCTAAGTAGATATTTGACAATTTCACTTACATCCCTACTTTATATGCTTTATATGTTCTCAGCCAAAAATGATTTTGGTAAATTCTCATTAGAAATATAAAAGGTGATCTTATATTCAGGGTTGGTCTTATGTAAGAGCATATAGTTGTTTTCCAAAACATGGTAAAATTAGATTGTGCTAGTAGTCATAACCACCTTTAATCATGTAGGGCAATCTAGGATTAATCAATTACAAAAGGACAATAACATTTGGAGAGAGTTTTACAAATTCAACACAAACAAGCCACATCTTAATCACATGTGCCTCCAAAAGAGGATGGGCCATTCCATCTAACGCTATACAATATAAATCTGAATTTTTCCTACTAGGAAAACTGAGGTGGGAAAGCTCATTGAATTGACAAAATCAGTCCTTGAGACATGTCACACCCACGGCTCCTTTGTGGCTGCCCCATGGGTGAGTCCAAATCACTGCCCCTGTTTATTTGTGGGCATTCACATTGGCAAAGAGACTCAAATGTGCATTTTGCAGCATATAACTGATGTTATCATTCATTATTTTATTCAGTTTATCAAATTACTACTTTGGTAGCCAAGGATTCTATGAGGATGAGAGTGATACAGTTTTCTGAAGTAACGCTGTAGCTTGCATCTTTTTTTAAAAGGACAGTTGTTCTATAAGCTTTCGGTACTTAGAGCACACTTGATTTAGTACCTCAAGAAGCCTTTAGCACATCGGTGAGCCCCAGAAGCTGAATTTTGCAGTACTTCATCAGGCTCAGCAAGTAAGGAAGTAGAAGCTGCTTTATTTCTGTTTCCTTTAATTCAATCTAAGCACTAATACACTCTCAGCCCCATCTCCTTTCTAGAATTCGCTGTGCATTCTTTGAGAAAAATCCCCTTCTTCATTTAAGTGACCCCAGTGTTGATCTACAAAAGAGAGTTTCTGAGGCTTTCCCTAACCAATTTGTTAGAATCTGCAAACTGGAGAAGGCAGATCAGATTCTGAAATCTAGACCTCCCTACAATTTCCTGTCTGAAACCAAAGCTCAGCTCAGAAGACTAGCAAATGCCAAATACCACTTTCCCTGGGAAAACCAAGAACTTGTTCTCTCTCTCTCATAACATGACTTTTTAAAATATTTGAGTAAGTGTCAAATTGCTGTTTTTGCATCTTGGCAACAGTCTGAAAATTGGTCAGAAATAGATAAGTGAAGCCGGAGGGTGCCCTAGAAGCTGGAGTATTATTGATTAATATTTTATAATAGTATGAATTTATGTTTTATGTTATTATTAGGCAAACTCTTGGAAGAGACCTCAGTTTAAATGTCATCTTAACCTTAGAGCATTCAGTGTAAGTAGTGAAAATTAGCTGCTAGTCCGTTCCACAGATCACAAAAATAGACTCGATGTGTTACAAATATGAAAAAAATATTTGCGGGGCATCTTGGTGGCCCGGTTACCCATTCCACTCTTGATTTTGACTCAGGTCATGATCTCAGGGTTGTGAGATTGAACCCTATGCTGGACCTCATGCTCAGCAGGGAGTCTACTTGAGATTCTCTCTCTCCCTCCCCGCCCCCCCGCCAACCCATGCTCTCTCTCTCTCTCAAATAATCTTAAAAATATATATATTTGCCTTTTGTTCTGGCTGCAATGCGATTTATAGCAGAATAACTTACTGGAATATTCAAGAGTTAAACTAGCTGCATATGAAGTCAAGTTACTTGGGAATGCCACTGCTTTGGAAAACCGGGTGTTCTGTTGAGGCTAACAACTGTCTTTTCTGCACAGCACTCACTGAAACCTACTTCAAGTAATGGGCCATAACTCAGGAAAACATTCAAAAGATAATGTAGCAGTGATATGGCCCAGATGGCTAGGATAAGAATACCACCAAGACCAAGCCTTCAGTATTTCAGTATGTCACAGTGCCCGTCCTGGTCCAGCCTGACCGTCCAGAGCAGAAAGACATGAGTATAGCAGATGGGGAACCCACTACCCCATAGTTGGTCACTTGAACCTGAATAAATCCTTGTGGAGAGTGAGCCCTTGGTGGGAATGAAGATTTCAACATCATGCATCAGACTCTTCGCAGCTGAAGAGATAGAGCAATAACATGAAAGAAACAATGTAGGTCCTACCTAATTTCATAGGTTTCTTTTCCTTCCTCCTCCTCCTTCTCTCCCCCTCTTCTTCATCTCCTCTTCATTTTCCTTCTTGTTTCACGTTGGTCTGATGATTTCCATTTGTGGAATACTTTTAGGTTGTTACTTAAAACTTACATGACACCTTTGAGAAATGGCAAGACACGAATGAAGGTTATTAGTTTCAGTTATAATGTTACACAGGAAAGTAGAATGGGGTAGGAAACTATATAAAGACAACTAGAATGCCTCTTGGGATAGTAGCTCTACCAAGCCTGTTTTATCCCCAGCAAGGTGGGTGAGACCCAAGCTATCCTGTTACACTGGGTCAAGACTAAAGCCTTTCTCTCTTGGTCGGTTTCTAGTAGCTATTTGGGAATTATCCCTGTCTTGTCTATTCACTCACTGAGAATCAAGCCATAGTGTTGTTTGGATTTAAAAAAAAAATTAGTCCTGTTATTATTAAGATAGAAGACAATAGTCTTTAAATGTAGAACTATAGTTTGTGTATGAGGGTCTTCTTGGTTTGCAACCCTGAGAGTTCCTTGCATTAAATCTGGAACTGAGGAGGGCAAGAAGAGATGAAGAAAAATTCAGGCCACTTTAGATTTTTAGGTGACAATTTGAGAAAGCAAGGGAATTTAACTATGAAGTTGGTCTTGAACAGCCTCAAGAGGAGCAGATCTCTGCACTGCTCACCAGAATCTTAAGAACCTCTATGAAGGACTTAACTGGGTTCAGCCACATAGATCATCCAGATCCTCTCAACAACACATGGCTCTCTCAAGGCTGAGTCCTTGAAAACAGCTCTCAGTGTGGGAACCGTGGGCAAAGCATACATTCCAAGGACAGAAGGGGAGGTGAGGAGCCTCTGACTGCCTGGGTCCAGCCTGTGGGTTAATTAACTGGCAGCCACATTCTCTCAATGACCTCCTTCAACAGGTACAGAACAGAGTTGAAAAATACAGAAGAAATGATAGGAAGAGAAATAGCAGATCTTCAAAAAAAAAAAAAAAAACTGCTTAGAACTATTAGCTAACTATATTAGCTTATATTGCTGCTATAACAAATTGACACAAATTTGGTGGCTTACTGGCTTACTTGGTCACTGGGTGAAAAGTAATGTGTTGGTAGAGCTAGAGGCTCTACGGGAGGATTCTTTGCCTTGCCTTTCCTACATTCTTGAGGCTGCCCGCATTTCTTGACTCATGGCCCCTTACCATTATCTTCAAAGTCAACAATGCCCCACCTCTGTGTTCTTTGATGGAGACATCTTTCTCTGACCACATCTGGGACAGATTCTCTGCTTAAGGACTCAGGTGATTAGACTGGGCCCACCTGAGTGATGCAGGATACTTTCCCCCCTCAAAGTTCATAATCTTACTCCTGAAAAGTCCCTTTTGCCATATAAGGAAACAAATGAACAGTTTTTAGGGATTAGGAGGACACAGACACACTTGAGGACTATGAGTGTGCTTACTTCATTAATATATTCTGTTCTTCCTTTTCCCTAAATTTTCTTCCTTTTGCTAAATTACAGAACCTTACCTTGAGACACTTATCAGATCAATCTCTGCTCAATTTTTGTTTGTTTACCCATTTGTCTTTTTATCTTTCTATTACTTATACATGCAGCAAGTGTTAACATCTTTTGTGTCAGATTACTCTCTAATCTCTTAGAACAAAATATAGGAAAGGCAATTGTTCTATAATTTGTGGACACCTTCATGCTTGCTGAGTGGAAAATATTAAGGAGAAGACTGAACATTCTTATCAGAATAAACACATGGAGTACTACTGGCCCCAAATGCTCTGCAACACTCATGAGTCAGTTGGCTGAATGAATGTAGTACAACAGGGGCTGTTAGGAGTACTTCCCAAATCCATTCTGTTTAGGACTGATTGACTATATCACCTCCCAACAGACTAAAGTTCAAATGAATTCGTCTAAGTCAGATTGGCCAACCATGGTCCATGGGTCAATCTAGGCCCCTGTTTTTACAAATAAAGTTTAATTGGAATACAGCCAACACATTTGTTTATATAACATTTATGGCAGCTTTCATGCTATAATGATAGTCTTGAGCATTTTTGACACAAACCATATGGTCACAAAGCAGAAAGTATTTATTATGTGGCCATTCTACAGAGAAAGTTTGTTAACCCCTGATATAACCCAGTAAGAGACTCGCATATCAGTTAGGATGCTTTTATTTATTTATTTTTATTATTATTTTAAAAATTTTATTTATTTATTCATGAGAGACAAAGAGCGAGAGGCAGAGGTATAGGCAGAGGGAGAAACAGGTTGCCTGCAGGGAGCTGAATGCAGGGTTCTATCCCAGGACCCTGGGATCACAACCTGAGCCAAAGGCAGATGCTCAACCACCGATCCACCCAGGTGTCTCAGTTAGGATGTTTTTAGCACCAAGTTACAGGGTGTTTAACTGATCGCTTAAATAATAATAAAAAAATGTATTATAGCATGTAAAGACAGTGCAAGGTTTATTAATTACATGGTTCAAGGAGTCATCAAGGTCCTAGGTTCCTTCCATCCTTTCTGCTCTGCCAATCTTGGCATGTTGCCTTGTTATTAAGCTCCTCTATTTGTCCCCTTAGGATGGCTGCTGCATTTCCAGGCATCATATCCTCAGGCCACCCCATTAAAGGTAGAGTAAAGGGACACTTCCTTCATATGTCACTTTTCATGAAGGTAAAAGATTTTTCTTGAACAATGCCCCACCACCCCATCCCCATTCTGAAGCAGACTTTCTTTTTTTCTTCTCATTGGACAGAATTGCATCACATACTAATGGCTAATTCACTGGCAAGGAGAGTAGATTGACTGAGACTGGTTTGGGCTATTCTCCATGATTGCTCTGAAGACTACCCATATGAAACTGGTGCTATGCCAGGAAGAAAAGGTAAAAAGTGTCTCTTATATAACATTTTTCCTAGTATTTATGTGCCAAATCTAATGCCTTTAACCTCAGACCTGCCCATGAATACTTCAATACATGTACTTAGCTCAGATTTTATGTTACTTATGATTTTAAAGAGTAAACGACCCTGACTTTTGATTCAAGCAACTTTTGGGGGGCTTCTGCCTATGTTTTTTCTGGACTAGACCTCTGCTTTTCTAGCACAGTGGTTTAATAAGGAGCTCTGGAGTTACACTGTGAGTCAAACTGACAACTATGAATTCCAGATCTGCCGATTACTTACTATGATATACTTTTCCCCCTTTAAAATGGTTATAATTCGGGATGCCTGGGTGGCTCAGTGGTTGAGCGTCTGCCTTCAGCTCAGGGTGTGATCCCGGGGTCCTGAGATCGAGTCCCACATCAGGCTCCCTTCATGGAGCTTGCTTCTCCCTCTGCCTGTGTTTCTGCCTCTCTCTGTGTGTGTCTCTCATGAATAAATAAAATAAAATCTTAAAAAAATTAAAATGGACATAATTCTAGTACTCATGTCACACATTATTATTAAGGTAAAATAAAATAATTTTAATAGACTATTTTGTATAGTTACAGGAACATGGAAATGCTCATGAATGCTATCTGCTACTATTATCTCTTTCTTTGCACAGGCAGTTCATAGTAGTATTTCCCTGAGATAAGTCTGAAATGAGATGCTAGTCTACTAATTAATTATTTCATATGTTCATAGAAACCTCAGGAAACATTTTGAAGAAAGGCACAATGCCAGGATCTGAGATTGTCATGCTGACATCCTGAATCCTGGGATGCCAGCTCAGAGCAAGTGGCCTAGGAATACATGCAAACTGATCTAGACTGAATTATGCAAGCTATTCATTGGTAAGTTTGGGTACCCTATATCTAGACGAAAGAAAATATATAATGCCACTTAAAATGAAATGCCTTGGGGAACACTTTGAAAATCTATGCCCCTAATATTTAAGATCTCATCATGCTTCACCTTGCATATCGATCCTTTCTGCTTTCTCAATTTCTTACTGGTTTTATATTTCAAGTGTTTCTCAAATCTCTCTCCTCTTCATTCCTAGTACCATAACCCTTAATATCTGACATTTCTTCTGAAAGGTTTCTCTGCTCTTTCACAGCTAGACTCTATCAGGATGCCAGGAAAAAATACATAAAAGAAGAATCTAATTAGAAGAACCCTCCATTTAGAACTATAGAATGGGAACTTCTGTTTCCGGATATAATAAAGTGGCTGTTATTAGAGTTTCCATCTCCTTCTAAAGTATATTAGATCTGAGGAAAATATAAAAAGTAACTGTTTTTCAAGCATGAAACAACAGGCAGCAGAGAACTGTGATTCTTTAAAGAGGGAAACACGTGAGACCAAGTCTGCATTCACCTCACATTCCTGCTGGAAGGAGATGTTTTCCAGAGCAGGAAGTGTAGTTCAAGCACAGTGACAATCTAGCTGATGAAAAGGCAGAGATCAAAATTCAGGAAAAGTAAAGAGACTGGATTTTAAAGGGAAAAGTATTAGAGAGGAAAGAGTTGTGTAAAGAAGGGCCTACAAGTCAGCTTGAAAAATTACTTTGAGTTGTTTTCATAGTTCTGGTTTGTATGTTGGTAAAGCAAGACTCAAAAGTCTAGCAGAGATAGCCTGCCTAGGGGCTGAGAAGTGAACAAAGACATCAGAGATCACATAGAGATGAAAGATGGTGTACTTCTGGCCTAACAAAAGTGAAAAGACCTTGCTGATTGCCTCAGGCATTGAATTGAGACAGGAGAAAGGCCATGCCAGAGCACTAAAGACCATGCCCCAGAGAAAGAATCATATCCTAGGGCTAATGACAAAACTAAAACAGAACAGCCTTTACTAAATATATAATGTTTAACAGGGTCAGAAAGATCTGCCAGTAATTTAATTGCCCTACAAGAAAAAAAAAATGCAGCAGACATGTAATACATACTCTTTAAAACATAAATTAAAAATTTATTGGACATGCAAGGAAGAAAAAAAATAACCTAATAAATTACAAAATTGCGAAGCTAGTGAATAAGAGCAGAGACTGAAATGATTCAGATGTTAGAGTTAGCAGACATTCATTTTAAAGAAACTATTGTAAGTATGCTCAAGGATTTAAAGGAAAAGATGACAAAATGAGTGAATAGATGGGGAACCTAAGCAGAAAAAAATTATTTAAAAAATATAAAAAGTAACTAAATGCATATTCTAGTATTCAAACGGATACTGTCTGAAGTGAAAAATGCACTGTATGGATAGACTTGGCAGTAGTTTGGACATTACAGATAAAGTGGTGAACAAAACTGAAGAGACATTTGTAATTATCAATCATGAAGCACAGAGCAAAAATAGATTGAAATGAACAAAGGCTTAGTGGCTTGTGGGACAACGTCAAGTGATCTAAATTATTTATAATTGCCTATCTATAAGAGAAGTAGCGAGAAAATAGGATAAAAGACATTTGAAGGAATAATGGCTGAGAATTTCACAATTTGGTGAAAATGATCAAACTATACATTTAAGAAAGTCAGTGAGTCCCCCAAAAGCATATACAGAAAAATCCTGAGGACATCATAATTGAAATGTTAAAAAAATTAAAATAAAAAGCTATCTTATAGGCAGTCAGAAAAAGGGAATACTATGTATAGGAAAATGATAATACACAAATGATAGTTGATCTCTGATCAGGAACCATGAAAGGGTATTATGCTGAGTAAAAGAAGTCAATCAGAGAAAGTCAATTTTCATATGGTTTCACTCCTATGTGTAATATAAGAAACAGCACAGAAGATCACAACATAAGGGAGGGACGAAAATCATAAGAGACTCTTAACTATAGGGAACAAACTGAGGGTTACTGGAGGGGAGGGGGTGAAGGGTGGGGTAACTGAATGATAGGCATTAAGGAGGGCACTTGATGTAATGAGCACTGGGTGTGATATACAACTGATAAATTACTGAACACTATATCTGAAACTAATGATGTACTGTATGTTGGCTAACTGGACATAATAATAATAATAATAATAATAATAATAATAATAATAAAAGAAACCATGAAGGTCAGAAGACAAACAAAAAATACTTTGAAGTACCCAAAGAAAGTAAAACACTCAACAGAGTTCTACATCCAAGAAAACATTATTCCACAATGAAGGCAAAATAAATGCTTTTCTGACCAAAAATAACCTGAGAAAATTCTTTGTCAGTAGTTGAATATGAGATATGCTAGGAAACTTTTTCAGAAATAACACTAGGTGGAAAATCAGATCCATAGAAAGGAAATACAATTTCCTACTGGAAATAGTAAATATATGGGTAAATACAAGACTAATTTTTTTCTTAAATTTTTAGAACTATGAACTACTTAATGTTAAGGAAAAAGTAACAAACTCTATTGTGAAATTAGGACATGTTTGGAAGCAAATATAAACAACAAAAACACTTCTGATAAAGAATAGATGGATATTAAATTAATTATAATATAAGTTTCTTATATTTCAGTTATGTGAAGTAAGTTTAGTAGACTGTGATAAGTTAAGATTGTATGGTTTGATTCCCAGACTAGTACCATTAATAAAAGTAATATACAGAGGCATATAGAAAAGTCTAAGAAGTAAATGAAATAGAACAAACATACACACACAAAAGATTGGAACCAAAGAAGGAAGAAAGAAGAGGAACAAAATCTGATGAGACCAATAAAAAAACAAATAGCACTATGGTACATTTATAATCAACCATGTTATAACTATATGGGTGGAGATGGACTAAATAATCTTATGAAAATAAAGCAATCCAGACCAATTTACTGGATAAAAAACAGTGAGATTGAACTATATTCAAAGAGATGTGCCATAACATAAAGGCATGGGTAAATGTATGGAAATATGTGAAGAGGGAGTACTGAGAAAAGCTGTGTGGCTATGTCAATGTGAGTCAAGTAGATTTTTAAGGCATGGGGATTGCCAGAGATAAGGACAGACATCTCATTTGATAAAGGGAGCAATTTACCAAGAAGACATAATGATCATAAATGTGTATGTATCAAATAATAAATCCTCAAACTATATGAAGCAAAAATTGACAGAACCAAAGGGAGAAATAGACAAACTCATAATAGGAGATTTTAATAACCCTTGTCAGTAATTGACAGAAAAAGTAGACAAAGACTTATTGAAAATATAGATTTGATGACAGTAACAACTAACTTGACCTAATATTTATTGAATGCTGGATTTAACAACTACAGAATACACAGTCTTTTGAAATGAGCATGAGTGTTTACAGAGATAGACCATGTAATGGGCTAAAAAATAAGTTTTGATATGTTTTAAAAGATTAATTTTTTTTAAAAGATTTATTTGAGAGGGTAAGAGAGAGTGAGACGGAGCATGAGCAGGGAGGAAAGGGAGAAGCAGGGAGCCCAATTCTATGTGGAGCTCCATGCCAGCTCCATCCCAGGACCCTGGGACCATGACCTGAGCTAAAAGCACACTCCCAATGGACTGAGCCACTCAGGAGACCCTAAAAGATTGAATTCTTATATAGATCATGTCCTCTGGAATTAAAATAAAAATCAATAGCAATAATGTATCTAGGAATGCTCCCAATATTTGGACATTAAACAGAATTTCCTAGGTAACCAACTGGCTATAGAAGAAATTATAAGGGAAATCAGAAAATATTTTGAACTGAGTAATAATTACAATTGAACATCTCAAAACTTATGCAATGCAATGTTTAGAGTGAAAGTTATAGTTTCATATTAGAAAGGTAAAAAAGGATTAAAATAAATTATCTAAGCTTCCACCTTAAGAAACTAAATAAAGAAGAGGATATTAAATGCAGAGAAAGTAGAAGAAAGAGAATAACATAGGTAAAAGCAGAAATTAGTAAAATAGGAAACCTATGAACAAGAGAGAAGTGAACAGAGCCAAATGTGAATTCTTTGAAATATTAATAAAATTAATAGATTAATAGAAGCCTAATAGAACTGTTCAAGAAAAAAAGATATAATCTTGTACATATATATCTTTTATATATATCTTTTAAATATATATTTTAATATGATCTAAACAATCTATATTATATGTAAACTATATGTATGTTCAATCTGCTACCTATAATCTTATGTATAATCATATATGTACATCTGTATCATGTATAATATAATCTAATATAATCTATAAAATATATACGTATACTTAATATATATTATGTATAATCTTTTATATGTATATATATAGTGATTGAAAGAAAGGACATTGATGTATATGCTCCAGATATTAAAGGGATAGTGAGAGAGTATTAACAATAAGATTATTTCAATAAAATCTACAGTTTAGATGAAACAAACAAATCCCAAAAAGTATATGATATATCAAAAGTGGCATGGCATGAAATAAAAAATCAGAAGTATAGCTGCATTTATTAAATAAACACATAGCAAATATATTAAAGAAATGAAATTCATGTTAAAAATCTTTTTCACAAAGAAAACTCTGGGCCAGGATGATTACAATGGTAAAATTTGTCAAATATTTATTAAAGAAATAAAATCAACATTACAGAAGATAGTGTAATATTTTCAGAAAATAGAGAGGGGGAACTCTTTCCAATTCATTTTATGAGGCTAACATAACACTGGTACTGAAATAAAACAAAACAAAACAAAAAAATAAACTCTAAGAAACTTGGTATAGAAGGGAATCCCTTCAATTTGCTAGCTGCCTTCATGTAAGTCCTATAACAAACACCATTCTTAATGGTAAAAAACTGAACATTTTCATCCTAAGACTGGAGAAAGGCAAGGATGCCTGCTTCCACTATTCTAATATTGTACTTGAAATAAAGTGAGACAAAGCAATTAAAGGAATAAAAATTAGAAAAGCAAAAGCAAAACAGTCTGTTTTTGTATGTGGTATGAAGGGGTGCATAGATGATAGTCTACATATAATATCCTAAGGAAACTACAAAGCAATTACCAGCAATGATAAACACAAAGTTGATAAGTCAAGCTGTAGGATACAAGGTCAATATACAAATACCAATTGTGGTTTTACATATTTGTAAGGATTAAAAGTAAAATTTAAAAATATAATTTAAAATAACAAAAGTAAGACAAAGTACTTGTGAATAAATATAACAAAAGATGTGCAAGGACTGTACCCCCCAAAAAATAAAATATTGCTGGAGGAACTCATAGAAGACCAAATAAATGGAAAGATGCTCGTCGATTGGAAGACTCGGTAGTGCTAAAATGTCAGTTCTCCTCATACTGATCCATAGATTTGATGCAGTAAAAGATCCCTGTCTTGTAGAAATAGCTTAGTTGATTCTAAAGAATATATGGAGCCAAACAAGAGTGCCCAATGCAATTTTGAAAAAAGAAGAATGCATTTGGAGGCTTCTGTTACTTGAAGATCTACTACTAAGCTACAGTAAGTAGAACACTTCCTATTATAAAGATGTCAACATATAGGAAAAAACGGAATAGTATAATTGTCTAATGCTTATATGCTTGCCTCTGAGTTTTAATAATTATCTTCTTACAGCAACTATTGTTTTGTCTATACAACTCTTCACTTAACCTCAACGAATTATTTCTTCTTAATTTAGTATCTTAACACATCTAGAGAGAAGTTTCCACTGATCACATATTTGATTACTCTGAAGGTACAGCTCATATAGGGACGGTAGATTTGGTTATTTATTATTCCTGTTATTTGTTAGTTTTTAAAATAAGGAGTTAAAAATAACAAGATATTATTTTTAATAAATAATAAACATTTAAAAATAGCATTCTCCAGAAGTGACCAGTTGTTGTTTAAATACTGTCAAAGATGCCTGGATTTAAATATCTTTAATATCTTTCAATGCATTGCAAATATAATATTTATTGAGGTTCAATTGTTCTATCATTGGCAAAGAAGGGCTTATTCAAGTGGATTCCTGAGAACCTACAAGAGCTTTCTTGCTTGTGCCAAGATATTCCTATATATTTACTGTTCTAAATCTGGAATTTGTAATTTCTTGAAGAATCTCTTCCTTTTTCTGGGAAATGCTATTAGGAGGGTATATTCTGAGTACTAGGAGTGCTCATTGCTTCTGGGTTGACTGTAGGCCTTTGCAGTGGAGAAAACAGTGTGTGTGTATAAATTCATCATTGCTTTATACCAATTTAAGTACATTGATGCTTTATACCAATCCCAATTCAAGATATCAATGGCTTTTTTTTTTAATTCTAACTTCACTGACCCCATGTTGTCTTTAACATTTGTTTACTTGTCTTTTCCCTCACTAGACTGTAGGGCTAGACTTTATGGTTTTTCTTCCCTTGTGCCTAGTATGATTTTATGATTTGCTGTAAAATTTTGTTGACTGAGGGAACAGGCAAATAATTATCAAGTAAGATTTCCCAAAGAGGGTTACACTTTATGGAGAATGGCAAGAGAAGTGTGGTTGGTTACATGTGTGTGTTAGGATTACTGGGTAGATGATAGTGGAACCTATTCTAAGGGTTACATAGGCTCGTATCAAGGTAAATCAGGATGTTTTAGATCAGTATAATAATTTTCCACTGATTGAAATACTTTGAAACTTGACATCAGTAATAAACAAAGACATTGACATTTTTATATATTTCTTAGGAAGAATGTCTTAGGCAAAATGAACTTATCTGTATCACTCAATGAACCAAACCCTAATCACTTCATGCATTTTCGGTTCTCACTATTGTCTTGTGCTGAGAAGTGGATCACATTACCACAGAGATTCTCTCCTGGTTATGCTGAAAATGCTGGGTTTATTAACCCAGGATTCATTATGTCTATGGTTCCTTCTGCTACTTGGAAATATTTGCATGACCTACAGTACTGAGGGGTGTTAGCCCTGGCATAGCCTTCTATGAAAAAAAAAAAAAATCCTTGATCTTATTTAAGCCAGGGTGTAAACATTGTTTCAAGACAAATCTCATAGATCTTCTTCCTACCATATTCCCCCCACCCGCCAAAACCCCTAGAAAAAAATTCTGTAGCTGCCAATGATGAGTGATAATACATAATTAAATGAGAAAACAAGATGTTAATGATAACAGGAAGAAAGTAGCACTTCTATGTTCCATGGTCTAGGTTAAGTACTTACTTTCATGTGAAATAATAAGAATAATACCAATGACTGAGCAGACTTACTGGAATACAGCATTATTTTAAGCCCTTTCCATATATTGACACCTCACCCTGTAACTATTATGATCACTGTTGTACAAAGAAACTAAGAAGCAAAGAGGTAAATAAGTTGCCCAGCTCAGGTTCTACGCTCTTAACTGCTATCTTGGACTACCTCTCAGAATGCTTTCTAATCTCATTGGCCACTCAAGATAACTTTTTTGATGTAGGTATTATTTATTCCCATTTTACAGATAGTTAAATGGAGGCCCAGAGAGACTGAATGACTTAAGTTCATCCACCTTGTAAACTGGACCTAATATTGTCTGAGTCAAAAGTGTGTGCTCTCTTTTAGATAGAAGCAAACAGAATGATAATTTTCATAAACTAGCTTATCAGCAGCATATCATTTGACTCCCTAGTTTGTGTTTTATATGTAATAGAATATTAAAATGTTGCAAGTTAGAGAACTATAAAACATAGTTGTGTATTAAGTTGTATTTAGCAACTTGATTTATTAAAGCGATAAGTAGAGGAAAGAATTAGGATTGCGGGGGGTTTGTCTTCATGCAGGTCAGTATAACTGCTGAAACCACATCACTCACTGTGCTTGCCTTTTTTTTCCCCCAAAGTAAACAGATTAATAAAATGGTGCTATTTTTGTGCTATATGTAGCTTTTTGCTAGCAAATTAGTTTAAAAATTTGACATGTAAGGAAATGAAAGTAATGAAATTATTTATTTCTACAAGAGAAAACTAAATGCTTCCTGGCATAATGACTACCCGGAAAAAAATACCTTGTATTTACTCCAATGCAAATACTCCCCTCTTGGAAACAAACTAAAATGGGAAAAGTTTTAGACCAGTTGGAGTTGCATAACCACAGTAAATACAATGGAAGTCAAATTTAAAGGGTCATTTACAGGCATTTACACTTTGTGGCCTTGACTCTACCAAATGCATCCCCAGTCAGGAGGTTCATTATCCCCAAAACATTCATGACCTGCAGATTCTTATATGGATGGATCATTTATTGATATATATTCATATGATTTATATTATTCTACAGATTACAACGTTGGATATTATTTATATTTAAAGTCTTCATTATTCATTTCTTGGCCTTATTGTACTTACTTTTTCAAACTTAGAGTCTTCGTTAATAAATAATTAATGGAATTATAGACCCAAATTTCTCTTCTAGCTATATTTCATATTAAATAAAACAGAGGTGTACTTGAAGACTTAGAATGTTAAAAGTGCTATTGAATGGCATTTTAAGAAGATGCTTGCTGTTTCATTAACACCTATAGTAAGTACAATTTGCAAAATATGAAATGATTTTAGAATTCTAACTGCAGTCATCTGATCTCTGATAATGAGAGGATGAATCAAACCACAGAAAAGAAGGGATGGAGCAGTGGAGAGTGAGGGCAATGAGGATCACCCATGCCTGGAGGCCAGCCCCCTGACCCTTCCCAACCTCCCTGCTGCAGTCCCTGGTCAGGGGAAGTAAAACCTGACACTAGCTGTTTGTCATGCTTTAAGACCAGAATGTAAAATGAAAACCATTACTACCTCTCAGGATGCAAGGAATGTACAAGAAAGGATTAAATCAACTGAAGATGTTATCTCAATGGAGGAAGGAATTCTAATTAAATTGAAGTCTTAAAAAAACAACAACAAACAACCGCCTGTTTGAAAAGACTGATAGAGACATGTATCTGATGAGTCAACTTGGTCTTTTCAAGGCCCTACCCAGGGCTCCTTCTATTTACATTTATGATTAGATGGATAAACAGCCCTTAAAAGCTTGCTATCTACCCAATCCAACTATTCAGTCTGAAAAATCACATTCTGAGTCTACAGATAATTCTTGTATCTGCATGTGTTGGGATGTGAGGGATACCTAGAAATCTATGGCAAAAGCACTCCCCTGGGGGAACTGATGCAGGGCATGCTGGTGAGAGGCACACACACAACAAAAGAAAATAGAATATTATGAGTCAGAAGGCAGTGTGGTACCGTGGAATCAATCTAGAGGCAGACGGGCTTAGGTTGCCTTTGAATGACTTTGGGCTACTTATTTCACCAGAACTTGTGTTTTCATGTCCAGAACTTCAGTTTTTTAACCAGTTGGAGTTGCATAATCACATTAGATACAATGCAAGTCAAATTTGAAAGGCCAAAAAGGAAAATAAGATCATCAACTTTGAGTCTGAAATGATGGGCATCAATTTTGCAGGGGAGAGTCTTGTGCACACCGAGCATTCCATGCTCAAAAGCCGGGATGACCAGGCTAACCATGACATCACATAGTGTCCTCAACTGTGAGGCAGAAAATAATGAATTAATAGGAATACCTGTGCAGGCTGCTGGAGTGTTTGAGGAAAGCACCATGAAGTTCAGAGATCAGAACTGAGTGGGTCCTGAGTATGAGCAAAGGGGAGTGAGGACAAAAATATGACATGTTTAAGGGTCATTCAGGGAACCATCCCCTACCCTGAGACTTGCAGGCAGCTTCTACTTTGGCCTTGGGGACAAGTGATGATGCTGGAATGAACACCTTTGTCCACATTCTCCGAATGACTCTGCCATGAGCCTCTGTGTTTATGATTACTGCAGAATTGGTGCCAGCTTTGCCTCATTAAGAATGCCAGATGTAATGTAATTTTAATGACTTCTATTGTGTTGGAGGCTTCCTTGCTAAGATCCAGTGTCTCACTGCACATTTAAACTGACCTGAGTATACTAATGAAGATTAATTGTTCATTGATTAAGGAAAGATGAATCACCCTATTACTGATGTCAACTTTCTGTCCTAAAGTAAAAGTGTGTTGAGCCTCAAAAAGACTGGCTCAGATATAGTGGGAGCCTTCATGTGATGGTCCTTCATTTTATTTTACCCTGATAATAATGGTGACAAAGCATTTGTTACTTTCAAAAAAAATCAAGTAGAAATTTTGTTTTCTTTGTAAAAAAAAAAAAAATGTTTATGCACATTGAGGACCAGAAAGGGATTTTATTAACGCCTCTAATTTTTTTCAACAAAAAACTGGAGTGAACTTGTTTTTATGACTCACTCAGTAAGTTTTATCATTTATTTAGACTTTCATTGAGCTGCACGTAAATAAAACCTGAAATAGTGCTTTAACCAAATAAAAGGAATAATTTTTCTCACCTAATAGGGAGATCAGGGAATTCAGGGAACCAGTTTTTTTCTCTTTCCCATTTCATTAATCTAAGTGGCTGATATTTAGCTTCATGCTTGTAGCATAGCTGCTGTACCCCTGGGCACTATGCCTGAATTCTATCCAGAAAGAAGAAAAGGAAAAACAACAAAATACCTGTGCCATCTGAACTAGTCCATTTTTAGAAGGAAGGCAATGGGTTTTTCTAGTCTAATACAAACAGTATATATGTATATATGGAATATAATTTTACTTATGTCTCTTTGGTTAAATCTATGCTTCATAGCCATCCAAACTTGTTATTTTTTTAGGTGGGTACATTGCTTTCCCAAACAAAATAAGAATTAATTTTTGCAAGGAAGAAGGGGAAAATGGTCTGTAATGATGAGCATAGCCAATGGAATTTGTTACTGCTGATGGATTTCCCTACAAGGCTTTTCCTGGAGGGGATGGTTTGACAAAAGTGGGCACGGCACATCAGAACTCCCTGCAGAATTACAGATGAAGAATTAGTAAGGATGGCAGGAACCAAATAATTGCCAACCATAGAATGCTTGACTGGGGTTGCAGAACTATTGAATTTCAACTCCGTTTCTTTCTTAGGTTTCAATAGCCTGCTCATCACCTTCAGGCCAACTTCCTGCTTTCAGAGTAGGGCCTTCTTTATTATAGCAGTATGGTTTGATGACATACATAATGTAGCCATGGAATCTCCATGGAAATAAGACACCATGAAAAGAATCTAGCCTCCGGTGGTGGAAAACTTGGGTTCAAATTGCAATTTTGCCATTAATCAGATGTATGATCCAGGGCAAGTTATCTGGCTTTACTGGGCCTCAGTTTTCTTTTTCTTTCTTTCTTTCTTTCTTGGGGGGAGGAGGGAGGGGAGGGATGGTCTGGCGTGGTTGCTGAGGGGCGTTCGGAGTGTCTGGCGCTTTTATGCGGGTCTGGCGTTCTTCGGCTGTCTTTTCTTCCTTCCTTCCTTCATTCTTCCTTCTTTCTTTCTCTTTCTTTCTTTCTTTCTTTCTTTCTTTCTTTCTTTCTTTCTTTCTCTCTCTCTCTCTCTCTTTCTTTCTTTCTTTCTTTCTTTCTTTTCTTTCTTTTTTTTTTAAGATTTTATTTATTTATTCGAGAGAGAGAGAGAGAGAGAGAGGCAGAGACATGGGCAGAGGGAGAAGCAGGCTTTCTGTGAGGAGCCTGATGTAGGACTCAATCCCAGGACCCTGGGATTACGCCCTGAGCTGAAGGCAGAATGCCCAACCACTGAGCTACCCAGGCATCCCGAGGGCCTCAGTTTTCTTATCTGCCAAATAGTAGCAGGCTCTTTCTTGATAGATTAAGTGAGTTAATACATGTGGAAGATTTAGAAAAGCATCTGCCACCTGGTAAGCACTTAGCAAGTATTAGCTATAATTTAATTCAACACATTTTTTTAAGTTCCAAAAAAAAATGTGATTTCTGACATCTGAGAGTTCACCTATTTGGGAATAAAGATAATATGAAAGTTCTTGAAAAAAAAAAAAGTTCTTGAGAACAATTCTAAGACATATTTTAAGTAACTGCATGGTTGGAAAGTAATCTATGAGGTCACTCTTGTTCTCTTTGCATTATTATTTATCTTATTAGATGAACGTAAGATTGCCTAAGTTTGGGCACTGACTTGTCTATCTCTTTGTACACACAGGGCCTACCATAAGTATCATGTATGCAATGGACACTTCGTACATATTTATTGATAATTATTACAGGAAATTGAGCTAATTGAGAAACTGTTGTGGATTGAGGTAAACAAACAAAAAATGATTCCATGAATTATGAGAGCTATTATCTGGAAGAAATTCCAAGAATTGATTTAGCAGGAAAGGATAGAAAAGGTCATTTTGGCAAGAATGAGCAGGACAGGGTATGGTGGTATACCATAAGGAAAGGATGATCATTGAATGTGTAGCCGTGTATAGAGCTCATGGTGGACAACTGGCTTGTTTGACCTTGACATAACGAGGTAATGAAGAAACTGGTTTTACCAGCTAATTGAAGACTTTAAATATCTGCTGAATACTTTGGGCTATCAGATTTTATATAAGAGACAGAAAAAAACAATTTCAGATTCTTTCACAGGAAAACATGAAGAATATTGTGTTTTAAGAAGATTAGTTAAACAGTGGAATGCATAATTAACAAAATTTGCAAAAGAAAAACCAGAGGTAAGAAGACCTACTAGAAGATGATTAAAGTCCAGGGGGGAGGTCTTGGTAGGGCAGCTTTTCTTCAAAGGCCTGAGATTAGACGTACAGTTTCAATTTCTTTTTGAGGGCATAATGGCAGCTTCAAAAGACATCCTAGTCTCCTCCTAAATTCCCTAAGGAATTCTAAGCATTTTTCTAAACACTCAAAATCACTTAGGAAAGAATTACTCTTTCTAAATACAGAAAAATAAATTGCAAAGCAGGAAAAAAAAATCATTTGCTAGTGTATATAAACTTTTTAAACCTAACTTCATTTTTAAAAGTTATTTATTTGCTGGATTTTTGTAGTGGTACTATACTTCTTGAATTTTACTTTCAGAACTGCAATTTTTGTTACCCGAAAATTCTTGAAAGGATTTTGTATTCCTCTTTACTTAATGCATTTCATCTTTCTTACTAATCTGTTGTCCCTTGAAGTAGGAAAATTGCTGTATTTTCTTTCCACCTTCTACATTGTTGATAGTGATGACTTTAGTTAACACATTAACAATTCAGTGGAACCTACCAGCACAAAATCTTCTAAAATTCTCTTATAAGGTATTGATGATTCAATCAACATTTACTGATTGGCTTATATTTGCTAAGCATTCTTCTTTTCACTGGTTACAAAGTGATGAACAGACTAGACATAATCCTGACCCTCATGAAATTCATTATCTATTATTGGCTGAATACAAATATAGAGATGAGTAATGGATTCTAATGTGTTATGAAGGAGTCAAAGAAAATTCTGAGATACAGATGCAGGGAATGTGGTAAAGTGTGAAAGGACTTGAACCTACTTCAATAGAGTGGTCACCTCCAAAGAAGTGTTATTTAAGTTGAGCTGAAAAGATTTTTTAAAAAGCTATAGCCTTGTAAAAATTCAGTGGACTTAAATATAGTAGTTGAAGAAGAACTATATTGAATGTTTAATTGTAAGACAATTTATAAGGGCAAACACAGTTAAGGATAGTCAGCAAGGGAAGGTGAAGTGCCTAGTTTAAAGACAGTAATGAATTGTTACCACCCCTTGTCCCCTTGGGGCAAGAACAGGAGGACAGCACATAATCCAAAATGAATGTAGCTGTAGCCATAAGAGATGATGGGGAAAAAAGAAACTATGGCTTTGAAAAGAGGAAAGCATTACTGTCAAACTGCAGCTAGCAGAAAAATAGCCCAGAAAGTAAAATCTACACTCTCAATCTCTTCTACAATATATGGAAATGCAATTTAAAGGACTTAAAATAAGCAAAACAATTTTTAAAAGAACAAAGTTGGAAGACTTGCCTTATTTTATTTTGAGAGAGTGTGGTGTTAGTGAAATGGAATACATGTAGATCAATGGAACAAAATAGAAAGTCCAGGAAAAAAATCATATATATATATATATATATATAGTCAATTGATTTTTAATAAAGGGGCTAAAACAATATGTGGGAAAATGCTAAATTTTCAACATATGATCTGGACTGCCTTCTCTCTCTTTCTTTGTCTTTCTCTGCCTGTCTGTTTGTCTCTATCCTTTATCTATTTACCTAGGGAGTGAGACAGACAAAAACATGGGGAGAGATCAAATTTTCCTGGTCTCTCAGCACACATAATAGATTATTTGAGGTGGATCACTGACTTAAATATAGAAATGTAAATAACAGGGGTGCCTGGGTGGTTCAGTCAGTTGGGCATGTGACTCTTGGTTTCAGCTAGAGTCCTGATCTCATGGGTCATGATCTCCTGGGTCCTGGGATGGAGCCCTCAGACTCAGTGCTCAGTGGGGAGTCTGCTTGAGGATTCTTTCCCTCTTCCCCTCCCTTGATGCACATGTGCTCACTCTCTTTCTCTCTCTCAAATAAATAAATAAATCTTAAGAAAAACAAAATAAGCTTTTATACAAAGATTATATGTCATGTAGTTCATTTATATACATTTTTAGAACAGATAAAACAAAAATATGGTGAAAATCTTCATAGCCTCTGGAGCTGTTGGCGGTGGAGATTGAGAAGGGATGTGCAGAATTTTCTGGAGTTATATTGTTTTCTATATCTTGATAAGGATTTAGGTCATTTGAGTGTATGAATTTTCAAAACTCATAGAATGGCTCACTTAAGATTTGTTTAATTCATGGTATGTAAATTTTGCCTAAAAAAAAAGAAACTTAAAGATACATTAAACTCTAGTTAATGGTATTCATAGTGAAGCATTTAAAGATGGTGTCTACTCACGTCTACAACTAATTTGGAATTAAAACACAAAGTGAACTGACAGAGAGATGGATTAATGGACAGATACAGAATACATAAAAGTAGCAAAAAAAAAAAATCTCTTTTTTAGACAATGTGGGGCTTAAACTCATGACCCTGAGATTAAGACCTGAGATGAGATCAAGAGTCAGAGGCTTAATTGACTGAACCATCCAAAATAGCAAAATGTTAATTGTAGAATATCAGTGGTGGATATAGGGTAATCATTATACAATTCTTTCAACTTTTCTGT
Organism: Canis lupus familiaris; assembly: GCF_011100685.1. Taxonomy (NCBI): domain Eukaryota; kingdom Metazoa; phylum Chordata; class Mammalia; order Carnivora; family Canidae; genus Canis; species Canis lupus. The sequence goes on along the minus strand of NC_049251.1, from coordinate 4,155,288 downwards.
ATGCTTGAAAATTTTTATGATTAATTTTGGGGGAAATTACAGAGGATAGTTGGAAGAACCTAAATGCATACTTCCCTTCAGTTCCTTTGTTTTAAAAACATTTAATTTATTTATTTGAGAGAGAGAAAGTGAGAGAGCAGGGAGACAGGCAGAGGGAGAAAATCTCCAGCAGACTCTATGCTGAGCTCCGAGCCTGATGCAAGGCTCCATCCCACGACCCAGAGATCATGACCTGAACTGAAATCAAGAGTCCCTTGCTCAACCAAGTGAGTCACCCAGGCTCCCCTTCCTTTCCCTTCTAACCCCACTTCCGACTTCACTTTAAAATGACATGTTAAAATTGGGGCTCCTGGGTGGTTCGGCTGGTTAAGCATCTGCCTTTGGTTCAGGTCATGATCCCAGGGTCCCCACATCAAGCTCCTTTCTCATCCACGAGCCTGCTTCTCCCTCTCTCACTCCCCCTGCTTGTGCTCTCTCTCTGTCAAATACATAAATCTTTAAAAAAAGAATAATAAAATGATAAATTAAATTTGAAATTATGAGAAAAGCAAACTCCCTTAAGAATATTTAATAGTTACTTTAGTGAAACATGCAAAATGACTCTCCCGTTCTGCGACTGACCTGCCCAGTGTACTATTTTTAACATATGGAGTAGGTAATGGTAAAGTGGCCTGACTGTATTTGAGCTAAATGTGTGTGTACACTCTGAAAACTAGCCAAACCTGTCCAGTGTCTTTAGAGCTAAAGCTATAGACAAACTTCTACAATTAGCCATATTAACTTCTCCAAATGTGCATCTTTTCAGGCACAGCAATTCTTTGGCCACAGAGGTATGGTTAATAGGCCAGTTTGATGCCCATATCTTCATCCCTTTTTGGTTTTTCATATGTCCTTGCCTGTTGGAAGTGATTGTTTTGTGAACTGGACTATTTTAGGCCTATACTTAATCTATCATGAATCTTGTACCACCTGATATATAATTGCCCAGAACGCCCAAAGTTTTCTTACTAGAAGAAAATACATTTCCAATAATAAAGTTTTATGGGATACCACATGTGTTTTAACATTCAGATTCAAGTTTGCTGAGAGCAATTTTTCTAGTCTGCCCTTGACGCTGTCTTCAGTTGGTCTGTTTTCAGTGGCAATAGGCCATTTCTCTGCTACTACTTTCTAGGAATTTGTTTTTCCCTCCAAAAAGTGAGCTTGGAAATGGAGCACGTAATTTTACTGAAAAATATCATATTTGAGAGGTTATTGCGTTAAATGCTTTCATCCTCTCGCATCGTTTTTGTTAAAGCCACTGTTCTCTTGGGAATGGGGCAAGGGAAGTTGGGAGAGGGGGAGTGGAAACACAGAAAGACAAAAGCAGCCCAGGAAACAACATGCTATCACTACTTTCTTAACTCACAGCACTTTCTGAAACTTTGTCAGGTGCCCTCTCCCTCTATTTTGCAGGTGGTTAGAGGCATAATTGGAGCCTAAAAAGAAATGTTACTGCTGGAGATCAAAAGTTAAAAACACCATTAATTATTGATAGGCCTGGATTCTGACAAGAGCATCCTTTGGGTCAGAGATGAGTTAAGAAGCACTTAACAAGCATTCCTTTTGCAGTTCTTGATGGAACAAGTAAAAAGAGATGGGAGTTTATTATCCAGATATATAGCTCATTCACTTAAAAAATCATGACTATGTTATGTAAAGCACTGTCTTATGACCAAACATTTAAAATGAAATAATTTTTAAAAACATGACCACCTAAAAGGAGAGGTGGTCATTTGAGCCAAGTGTTTGTGTTCAGAAAAAAAAGGTATTTGTGTTCATCTTAACCTATATACCTTTTGGCCATTGTATTGAGAAAAAGCATTTTGAGGTCTTCACAACCTGTATTCCTTTTGGCCATTGTAGACAAATCCGAATTTCTCCTAAGTAGGTCACAAATAAGTTCTGATGCTGCTCGTTTCCATTTTAACAGCAACCCAGGAACAGACAAGCCATCTCTTCGAGGGAGATGTTGCTGAGTACCAGTTAGAGCAACTGTAGGAATCAGGCATGATGAGTTATTGCTTTATTCTTTACCCCCCACATGAAAAGTTCTTCGCCCCCAGCGTTGCCTCAGGCCAAAGCCATAAGGCCATAGCCTCAAGCTCCTGATGAATCCTTATAGACCTCTGTGGTCAGAGTTTCTCAGGCAAAGTCAGCATAGAACAAATGCTTTTCACTTGATGTCTGCTTCTTGAAAGCTTAGGGCAAAGACATCTCTTTGCAAAAATAGAAAAAAAAATTGAAATTATGCTTTTATGGTCATCCTTCCCTTCTTCCCATTTGTGTATGCAGTATACACTAAATATTGTATTGCCTAGCAGGAAGTCAAATACAAGTGCCCAATGTGTCTTAAATAAAATACGAGGCATGTTCATTTAGAGATTGTGAGTGATAATTCAACATGAAAATCTGGGGGCAAAGAAATGATCCTGGGAGCCCGTGGGCAATCCTGAAGAATTGGCACATGGGCAGTCAGCAACCTGGCTTGCCTTCATTACCAATGGGATGTACTTTGCCTTTTTTCTCCTGTCTTTATTCATTTTTCAACAGCCTGCCACATGCAATATGCCAAATCTCATATAAAAAAAGCTCCTATGCACGCACGCACACACACACACACACACACACACACACACACACACTCACACTGGAACTAAAGAACCTTCAGCGGATTCCGGCATAGACAGTAAAAACAGCCATCTGTACCAAAGCTCGGGATTTATTCAGTTACACTTGCCCGAGTTATTTGTTTGGCTTTGCAATGTAAAGAGTTCTGTTTTATTGTTGGAACCTTTCATGCTGTCGAATTGTTTTCAAAACTCTTTCCCCAGATGCGATTGTCATTTACCAACAGTGAGCAAGCACCAGCAATGGAACACAAAAATGTATGTGCATTAAATGGGCATTGAAATCTTTCCCAAGGTCACTTGCTAGCATCAGACTAAGATTTCTGGTATTTAATGGGAAGGTTAAAAAAAGTTTACAGGTTTAATGCCTGTGGCACACTGATCATTTTTCAAGGTTTTAAGGATTAAAGCTTCTGAGATTCTTTGAAGCAAGTTTGAACAAGGGTGTTGGGAAGCATGAATGGCAGGTGGCTGATCTATACAAAGTGTCATCCGGGTTCAAGCTTCTGGACATGATGTTATCAACAACCAACTCAGATTTCATGTTTGATCCCAAGGATTCTCACGTTGCTATAATCAAATCAGGTAGTGCAGCCAACTCTTCATTTAAAGTAAGGCTTTTTAGTACTGTGTATGCTTTCTATTAAACCACATAATTGCTCTCACATAGTATTTTTTGTGAAGAGCTCAAATGCTCATTAATATTTACACCAAAGAAAGGAAAATATAGAATAATAATTGAAAAAGGTAAAATATAATAATTAATTACAACACATGTAATTTTCTGATGCAAAACCTCTATTCTTATCTATGGCCATAATAGTGAAAGACCTTAGATCAAAATGGAATGATTTCATATTCTATATCAGAATACAGTATTACACCACAATAAATTTATCACATGCAATCTTAAATTTAATGTGCAAAGCATGTAACAATCCACAACTCTTGGAATTGTCATGACCAGAGGTGAATCTGATACTTTAGTTACAAGCCTTGTTCAATATACACCTGCTGTAGAGGTTTCATATATTAAAACAGATGGATATGTATGTGTGTGTATATATAAATATATATATATTTATGTCTCTATACCTATCTCCATATCTGCCTTGGAATGTTGCTCACTTTGGTAATAGCTGGGCACGTTTTTATCCCAGTTCTAGTTTATAGTAATTATGAAAACTCTTGTTTTTCCCACAGATATTTATCTGCATTTGAACATTTTAAACATCCTTTAATTTGTTCCATTTAGGAACATTTTACTATATGAAACAATCCAGCAGAAGTCTACTTATGGTTTCTCAAAAAATATATAAAATATTAAAAATATTAAAAACTACTTATAGTTTCTCCAAAAATATAAAACGTTAGAAAATATTTCTTCCTTCTTTCCTTCCTTCCTTTCCTCCATCCTTTCAAATGTCAATGCTTGGTTAGGATTTGAAAATAAACTGTGCTTTCACTGTTTCTAAAAAAGAATGAAATTGGAAATTCAAAAGATATTACACAAAAGCATATCCAAATAAGACCCTGTATGAGATACATGAACGTCAAAACTGATGCTCTTAGTTGTAAAATGAGGCACAGTGCCATGTTGATATGTGTTGTTGTATAGTCAACTGACTGAAGTTTATCCTCTTGGTGTTTTTCCTTCCTGAATTATTACATGTCTCAGGTTCAGAAAGGAAAGAGATGTTGGGTCTTCATTTGTAAGTTGCACCCATAGGTGTTACACTATAGATACCCTTATTATCTTTTTCCCAGATGTTAGCCAGAGGACAGGTGTCCTCCATTGAGAGCAAGGACGGGTTCTTTTTCTGGATATAGCCTGAAGGAATTGGTTAGTTCTGGTGTTTGGTCCAAAAGCTCACTGTAGGCTCAGAGAGAATCTTTTCTTTTTCAACATAATAGAAATCCAGGAATCTCTTTTTATTTTGGGGAAGGAAATGGGGAAACAATCAGAACCAGGTCTTAGTTCAGTATGGGTCCCTGGATGCCTCTCTGTTTCCAGTTTTTTCTTCATATTTCCTTTCCATTATGAATTTGAAACATGGTGGGTTATGTTTTGTCTTGCAGGAGTTTCTTAAGTCTGGGAGCAATTAGCGCCTGGAGGCTAATAGCCTGTAGTATCCCAGCTGTGACTTTGGAGACCTAGCAAACTGCTACAAATATTCAGTGACCTAGGATTTGAGTGAGAGTGGGATGCATACCATATCCATCTATGAATGTATTTCTTTGGATCTGTTCAGCTTTGCTTTCCTATGAGTGAGACAATGACCATTGCTAATTTTTATGCTTTCTGAAAATATTGCTGTGTTGAGCATAAAAATGTGATTTCTTTGTGTCATAACACTGCTGCCAAACAGATGCATAGTTTGCATGTATCAGTGTAGCATTTAAATAAAAAAAGACAGTGAATTAATTGTATTTTAGATAAGATTTAAATCAACGAAACTGGAGTGGTGGGATGGCTATTTGGAATGTAAGAAGCCTTTTTCTTGTTGTGATTTACATGGTTTGCTGTTTAATTTATACTTGAGCATTTACTGCACAGTCTCTAACTTTTATTCTGTCTTTCAGAAACAATCATCAGATGTCAACTATGAACTAGACACTGTATTTGATATTTGGGTTCTAATGATGAATTTACCCAGTCAGAGAAATGTGGAAATACCAAGGGGATCCCAGGGAAAAAAGCTAAGACATAAGGATTAGGAAATTGACTTTTTACCATGCCAATAAATATCAAAACACTTGAAATTATTTGACAAATAGGGAAAGTTAAGGATTGGCTCCATAAATTCCTGCAAGTGTTCAAAGTATAGTTATAGAGGATATGTAGAGGGTATTTCATGTTTACAGAGAATAGTAGGAGGCTCCAGGAGTCAGGTCCGTTGCAAATAAGAATTGGGTTTCACATAACAAACGTTTTGACATTAAAGGTAGTAAAGAGTCTTTTTAAGGGAGGAGGTGAATTCTCCCTCCTTCATCAAGGAACTGAATGTTGAGCTACCTTCCTACTCTGTCTTCCATGATTTGGGTTTTATCTGCAGTAAATGGAGAGATTGGACCAGATGTCCCCTCTTGGTCTTTTCCAGCTTTTATGATTCTTTGATACACATGTTGGAGAATAGCTGTGGACAAAAAGTAATTTGCCATTACTTGGTTCTTTATAACTTTTCTTTTCTACTTAGTTCAGAGTGAACTGAGGCTTAGGGGGAAAGGAGAGTTGAAGATGACAGTGAATTTCATAAAGAGCACACATCAGTGCATTGCAAGTGAGGACCTGACTCATCACACAACTCTTGTTGAGTTATCAGGCCCCATCTCATTCAAAGATTCAGCATGTCATCTCAGGGGTGGTTCCTTTTCAGTGCAGCATTGCCCTTTGCAATGCCATAATTAAGATTGTCACTGTTTTCCTTATAAACTCCTAATTTCTGAATTTATAAGTTAAGGCTAAAAACTCCTGAGCTGAAGCGTGGAAACTGCAATCTGATCTTTGTTGGGTTTTTGTTTCTGCTTTTGCTTTCATTTTGGCTTCTGAAGATGAAGAGTAAGTCCAGCTGAGCTCAACGAGGACCTGATGTGGAGAAAATTAGACTGAGGATTACCCTTCCAGTTTCAGCTCAATTTTGCTTAACATACTTCCAGCTTATAGACTCTGAGCCTTTAAATCTCAGACATATGCTGTAAAGGACCATTTATAGATAAACAAGGTCTCAGAGGTTGTGAGTGTCTCATTTTGACCATGTTTCATCAAGTACACTCTATGGGTTAAATAACTGGAAGTCCTTCCCTGGAATTAGTGAGTTTTTATAATTAATTTCTTAACCATTTCTTTTCTTTTCTTTCTTTTCTTTTCTTTTCTTTTCTTTTCTTTTCTTTTTTTCTTTTTTCTTTTCTTTTCTTTTTTTCTTTTCTTTTCTTTTCTTTCTTTTCTTTCTTTTCTTTTCTTTTTTTAAAAGAGATTATTTATGTATTCATGAGAAACACAGAGAGAGGCAGAGACACAGGCAGGGGGAGAAGCAGGCTCCCCATGGGGAGTCTGATGAAGAACTCAATTCCATCTTAGCCATTTCTTAGCTTTCCTGCTCATATGGCTTTATGCCACACCTCTAGTAGTCTAGTCCAAACAGCATCTACTAATTACGATAAACAGGCCTGATAAAAATAGCAAAAGAGAATCAATTTATACATATCTCATTTGGTTTGGATGGAAGGAAACTGGGAATACTGACTGCATCGAATACTGCATTCAAAAAGCCACGAACAAGCTAAGTAGAAATAATACCTGAGTCCCAGTTGGAATCAATTGAATTTTACTTGGTTTAAATTCAATGATTTGATGTATCTCTCAAAAAAAAAATATTTTTTACCCTAGGCACTCAAAGAGTCTAAATATAGGAAAAGATTACAATTCATAAGGGTGTGAAAACCTGAAAGGTAAACCTTCCTTAATTCTTGCCTGTTGCATTTGTGTGTAGGTGTATCTGACCCCCAGACCTAACAAAAAACAAACAACAACAACAACAACAACAACAACAACAAAACCGTCCACTGCGTTCTTATATATTTTCCCCTTTTCACCCAGGTAGATAATCTCACCATTGAACATGAATCCCTGTGCTTCTGAAGCTCTTGATTCTTTACTTTTTCACATAAAACATAATATTCTCAGAAAGTACGATTTGATTTTTTTAAAAAGGCATTTTTTTTAAATGCCAGAAAGGAGATGTTTTATGCTTCTTTTCTGTCCTTTTCTTTTCAATCCACATGAACAAGCTTACAAGTTTTATTTTTTATTCTCAGTCCAACACAATTTCATGATTTTCAAGCACTGATTTAAAAAATAGATAAATAAAGCAAGGTCTGTCAAGCTTTGGGTTTTTTTTTTTAATATTTTCTTTTATAATAAATTCTTTTTCAAATGATGCCTGTGTGTATATTTTGACATAATCATGGGTACAAATGTGCAAAGCCTGAAATCTAAAATGACACTGGAATGTCTTTTCTTGTATTAGCATTATTTTAGCATTCTTACAACAGGGGGTGGTTTGGAGAAATGCAGAGGCTTTCAGTTATATATACACCTCTGATTATTATTCCAGTACCTCGAGCTACAGATCCAATCTCATATCATGATGGATGCATCTCTCAGAGTTGAGAAGAAGTGTTGGCAAAGAAAAGGGCTTTCAATAAGGCAACCATGAGAGCCCAAGATGTAAAATTCAAAATCGAATGCCATGGTGTTAAATGATGATCTAGTTTTCCTTTGGGTTTCTGCAGCAACACCTGAAGTCTATTTGGAGCCTTCACGGGTAGCGTCATGTATGAACACAGTACTAAGAATCCGGAACCACAGTGACTGCTTCAGTCATGCTCTATGTTGCATTCTGATCTATTCAGTGACTTGGAGAAAGTCTGGTCCTGAGAGGATGGAGACATATAAATCAGCATGTCCTAAAGAGGAAGAAGAATTAGGCAAATGTGGTAGGAAAGGAAGAAAATGAGCCTATTGTTCTCGTTTTATTTCAGGTATTCTTCCATTTGAGGCACAGCCAGGAAGTTGCAGAGCAGAGATTTGGGTGCTGGTCTTAGTAGAGCCAGTATAGAATGTTCTCACAAGTGTATTGCCATCAAAGTAACTGCAGACACTGTCAATAGCTGAAGATTTTTCCACACTTAAACTGAAGAAGCAGGGATGCCTGGGTGGCTCAGTGGTTGAGCTCAGTGGTTGAGCATCTGCCTTTGGCTCAGGTCATGATCCTGGGGTCCTGGGATCCAGTCCCACATCGGGCTCCCCATGGGGGAGTCTGCTTCTCTCTCTGCCTGTGTCTCTGCCTCTCTCTTTCTGTCTCTCATGAATAAATAATATCTTGTTTTGTGTTATGTGTTTATATATGTTATGTGTTTATAATAGAAATGTTTGGTCTGTGACAGTTAGTAGACTATTTTAATCTCATCATTGGTTAGAAAACAAAAAGAAAGGACTAAAAAGAAGGAAGAAGGTAAGGGAAGGTTCATTCCTTTGAGATGTGATACTGCACTTTTGAGATTCCAAGTTTGAAAGGAGAATACTCTTCATTAGGGTAACAGGTAACCGATTATTCCCTGAGCTGTGCAAATTAACTGATTAAAACCAAGAGGTGAGGAGGGGAAAAGGTACTGCCAGATGTGGCTGTGGCCCCAGGTGGCAGATTCTGCTGGACAAAGAGCCTCGTGGAGGGAGAAGCTGCCACACAGCAGGAGGGCAAGAGGGAACTAAAGACCCATTTTGGTTTTGTTCTTGGATTTGCCTGAGCCTGGATGTGAGCACAGTTCTGGTAAATTCTGGCCAACAGTCCTTAGGATAAATACTCCTCCTTTCATACCAGCTGGTGAACTACTGATGGACCCAGTGCCTAGAGGTTAGAGGTCAGCTGTCATTTGTGGACCCTCAGCATCTTTGCACCTGTTTTATTAAGTGAAAGTATTGAATGGTGTCTAACATCTCTCTAGCTTATAAAGTGCGCTGTTCCAGAGGATAAATTCTATCTGTCCACTTGTAAGAACTCCAAGGTAAATCGAGCATTATCAGGTTTAGATCTTGCTGTCGACATGCACAAACTGATAATGATTTTTATAACACTAATTTGTGGATTTTTTTTTCAGAATCAAATGAATCAAGTTAAAACCATTTGCAAAAGCTATTGTCACCTATTGGTTCCTTAGCATGGGTCACTAATTTTCTTCGGAATGTGACAGGGTGTTTAGGGAGAAATCAGGCTAAAGAGAGCTGAGGGGGACTCTCCCTTGAAAAGAAATATTTCCATTTATAATGTGCCTGAGTAATTCTCAGGGGCAAAACCCTGGGATAGAAACCATAAGGCTTTTCTAGAGTGTTTTCTCCCTTTACAGCTTTTGTTGTCATGTACTGAAAAACTAAATTATAATCTCACATTTTCTTCCTCCCTCATTCTTCTTGCCTCTAACTTGTGGAGTTCTCAACTTAAGAACTTATTTTCCCCTTTCAAAATGTTCATTAAAGCACAAATGACTTTCTCCCTTTTGATGTTGCCAGAGAAGCTGAAGCACTCTGTAATTAAGCTTCTGTTTTAAAGTATTTCTCTCAACAAACACAGGCTTCCAGGACTAAGACTGCATAATAGATGTTATTAACTGTACATATAAATAGGAAATGTGTCTTGCAAAGCATTATATTTGCTGAATGAGTTTGCCTTATTCCAAAGTCATCTCTTTACTAATGACTCATGAATTTTCTTTCCATTATTTAAAAATAATGTAATCATAGACTATTCTGTAATAATTTGACATATCTTATATTCATATCTGAACCTATTAATTAGAGACAGCACAGGTATTTATAATATGTCTTTATTATTCAAGGTAATCCCTTTAATCCTATTTAAATGGCCAGATAAAAATTAATCCTTTCAAACATCTTTATAAACAAACATTTAAACTCATCTATTTTCATCTTTGTTCCCCGCACCTACCCTGAAAGCTTTCATGATTGAGGTTGATAGAAGCAGTAAACAAGCAATCCGGGAAGAATAATATGCAAATTATTTTTCTTTGCAAAGAAATAATACGCATTTACAAAAGACTTCTCCCAGTCTACAGGGGCCTAAACTCACAGAGAATTATTTTAAAGACTTCAGTAATGTCCTTAGAAATTATTGTTGCAATCATTCTTAGGGCACAGGGTAGTTGTCGGGGTCCTTGACTCCTATGATGAAGCTGTCTGTCTCATAAAATTAGCAGATGTCTATTTGAAGACTTTTTGGCCCAAGAGAACCAGGGCAGTACAAGGCTTTGAGGTTTCTCAGAGGGTCCTTTGGACGAGGCGTTTACTAATGTAAAAATAACAGAGGGAAGCCATGTTGAAGGCAATTTTGGATACTTTTTCCGACACTGTGATCCGCACACACGCTAGGTCACTGGAAACAGGAGAGGAAGCAATTGTTTTTCCCCGCTGTGAGCAATGGATTTGAACATGGCTCACACTGTTCTCATGCTGAGTTTTCCTTCCCTTTCTTTTCCCCATAACACAAGTGTAAACTGAGCTCATGCAAGTCCTTTGGGCACTAGAAATAACACAGCCTGTGCACAAATGAACTGATTATCTGATGTCATTTTTTTCCCTCTAGAATTATGCAGAATTAAGTAATGATAGCTTACCTAACCGGAGAAAACTCACACATAGCACGTACTTATTTATTTTTAAAATATTTTTGTTATATAGAAAATTTGAGAAATAAAGTCAAAAAGAATGAAATAAAAGTCATCAGTGATCCTAGAACTAAGAGATAACCATGTTTATTTCCTTTCAGGCTTTAATATGGTTGCATAATTGGGATCATGCTATAGCAATGACATTATGCCTTTTTTCATGTTATTAATAATTAGCTACATGACATCTCATCTCAAACATTCCCTCTTCTTATGTCCTGTGAATTGCCTCTCCCCACCCCAACATCTTTCTTTTGTTTTTAGCTGAAGATGGTTTTTAAAGTAGTGGCTTGGCCCATTTTGGGGAGTTTCACTATTTTCTTGGGTATCTCCCATGTATACATGAGGTATACATGTTAACAACCTTCTGTTTGTTTTTCAAATCTGTCATTTATTGCAGGGAGTCTCAGCCAAAACTTGAAAGGGTAGGGGGAAAATTATTTGTTCTTTCCTGCAAAGCTATTACCTACTTGCGAAAGATCATAATGGAATGACAAATTTAGGGGTTCCCCATTGGGTTTCTCTTCACCAGGAGGAAATGCAGTATTGGGGAAAATGTTCAGAATCTCGCAGAATTAATTCTCCTCCTCTACAAAGAGGCTTGGCTGTACTGGTAGTGAGGAACTAAAATAAGTGATACAAAGCTCTCTGAAAGAAAAGGGAAATATAGGGAGAGCAGTTATTAAGAGGTCTCAGGAGGTTTAGTAAATAGGCTTAGTATATGGGCCAAAGTACTTAATATTGCTCATTTAAAAATTCTTGAAATAATGAGTTTTTGGCTTCAGGCCTCTGAACAGGACTGGGGAAATGATTTAAAACTCCAGCATGATCTCTTAGGAATGGGTGAGAGAGCCATAGACTATTATCTATGGAGACAAAGGACATTCAACAAGTTTGGAGAAGTTAAAGTAAAGCCATGGTTCAAAACTAAGGATATAGACAATTCTAGCTACATTCTTTTATTCCAGTTATCTTATTCTTGCTTTACCATTAAATATTGGGTTGGAGTTAGGAGTTGCCTGACCTTGAGAACCCACAGATGAACCTGATGGAAAGGTTTGTGTGTCACCAAGGGATCCAAGACTATCTGGAAGCCATACTTTTCCAGTGGAAAACTGGAGAGACTTTTAGCTGCTCTTCAAAACCCATTTCCTCTTCTTCCTCCTACACGAATGGACCATATTTTCCAGTCTTCCCCAGTGTAATATGGCCATATGACTGAGTTTTAGTCCATGGAATGTGCAAGGGAGGGATGTGAGCCTTTAGATAGGCCGGCATCCCCCAAACTATCTAATGTTATCCTCTGAGCTCAGGTAGCTTTGAAAGCCTGTTGCTGAAGACGAGGAAAAGGGGACAATCTTAGCCTCTCACTTGCTCTTTGTATTAGACTTCTCCCACCACACCTCTCCAAACTGGAACCATCTTCTGCCTTTTTGTGAACAACAAATGCACTTCTATTGTGTTTGAGTCATAATTCATTTTTGGATCTATTTTTTACAGCAGTTATCCACTCTAAGTTTAGGGAAGGTCTTGACAAATGGCAGAGAAAATGACCAAGCATCTCTAGGCTTCTTCATGTCTTCATTGCTCACAATATCAGGTTAAGAGAGAGATCTGCTCTCTTTCAACAATCTTAAATATCATGTGGGAAAGTTGTTGCCCTTTTAGTGTCTTATGTTCATTCTTAAAAGATGGAAGGCCAACTCCTCTGCCCTTTAAAACCACATGGTATTGGTTGTCAATGAGAGAAAACAAATGTGTTTCCTGAAGGATGAACAAGGCTTCTAGGTAAGCAAAATAATTTTGAACAGTATAATCTGAAGGTACCAATACAGATAATTCTCTAGCATATATAATATGATCACGTTAGTGTAAATATTTTTAAATGTGTGTGTGTGTGTATGTGTGTGAGTATGTGTCTGTTTGGGGCAGAAAATAAACTTAATTTTCCATCTATTGTCTGAAAATTTAAAATGATATTTATTACTTCATTTATTTTTCAATATCAATGGTTATATTTCATGAGATGACATTGTGGGTCAGTTTGTTTCCTACTTTATAATTTTAATTATGAAAATTAATTTTATAGTGATATAGGACTTTAGGAATTTTCCTTACTTAACATGTGAATGTGGCTTGTCTTGACCTATATCCCCAGTACTTTCCAATGTTGCTAATATAATCTGAAGAATGAATGTGGCTTGTCTTGACCTATATCCCCAGTACTTTCCAATGTTGCTAATATAATCTGAAGTAAGAGGTTCAGATTACTTTGAAATTATTACTAATTATTAAATTATTATTTCTGCCATTATAGATGAAATCCTTAAAAATTTTTTATTTTACATTAGATTTTGTTTAATATATTTATAAATGTAATTCTTATTTAGTGAAATTAGACATTAATTTAGTCCTTTATTCTCTGACTTATGTTTCTCCTTTGATTCACACTGCATGATCATCAGGAGGATTTTTTTTTTAGTAGTTTTTTTTTGGAATATAGTAATATATATTCTGAGCCCTCTGTTTGAGAATATTTTTTCATTGCCTTTGTATGTGAAAAAAATAACTTGGCAGACCATGGAATTCTTGGATCTCATCCTTTCTTACTCAAAACTCTCAAGATTAGTCCCATGTCTTCTGGCACTCAATAATGAGAAGAATGCTAAGGCTGGTCTAATTTTTTTTTCTTTGTAATTTTTTTTCTTGCCCAATTGTTGAGAGGATTTTGTATTTACCATTGAAGTTCAAAATTGCTGCCAAGATATTTCTAGGTATTGGCTATTTTTCATATACAGTATTCGATCAATTATAAGATATGCACTTTTTCCCATCTTAACATCTCTGAAATTAGGATACACATAACAATCAATGATTAGAAAATCATTTTGTCATAGTTTAATTGGCAGCATTTTTTCTTTCATACTGAATCTGAAAATAGTAGTATATTTTAGAATTGGTGGAATTTCAGATTTGATGAAATAAAAGCTATAGTTTCTACCAATATATACTATTTATATGTGTTCCTTCCCTGCCACCTCCTTGACTAAAGGAAAACATATCACCACCAAATATGTCTCTGCCCTTTATCATAGCCATCTCTTTGATCTATTTCTCTGCTCTTTTCTGTGCCATATGTGGATATTAGTTTTACTATTGTATCCTTTATTTCCCTGGATATGTTTTTATGTTAAGATAAGTATTTTTATTTAGATATCTTTAAAATTAATATTTTAATGAATTTTAATTCATTTAAAAAAATAAAAATGATACTTGCACCTGGTAAAATTCTCATATAGTACCGAGTATATTATTATATTAGCATAATGTAACCTTGACATACGTAAATCTACCACAGTCTTTCTGACTACTCTATACTTCTAATTTATTTCTAATACTTTATTTAACCATTCTCTCAAAAGGGACATTGAATTGTGTCTAGCCTTTTGTGATTATAGACAATGTTACAATAAATATCCTTATACATAAGTTTTTCCATTTCTGTAGGTGATAACTGTAAAATGATTTTTTTTTTTAAGATTTTATTTATTTATTCATGAGAGACACAGAGAGAGAGGCAGAGATATAAGCAAAGGGAGAAGCAGGCTCCATGCAGGAAGCCTGATGTGGGACTCGATCCCAATACCCTGGGATCACGGCCTGGGCCAAAGGCAGACTCAACCACGGAGCCACCCAGGTGTCCCTATACAATGATTTCTAAAAGTGAATTGATAGGTCAAAAAGTAGCGTGTATTTTAAACTTATATAGATGGTGCCAATTGCCCTCCAATGGGTTTATGACATTTTTGTTTCTGACAATGGTCTTTGAACAAGACTTTTAACCTTGATACTTGCTGCATTGTATATTACCAAACGTATTGTCTTTTCCTAAATTGAATTTGAGAAACACTATCTATGGGGTTTTAATACCCATTTCCTTAATTCTAAGAGGGAGAGTTTGAGCAATTCTCATGAATTTCTGTAATCTGTTGTTTTTTGTTCATGTTCATTACGTTCACGTTTTTTCTTATTATTTTTCCCATTATATTCATTTTCTTATTAATTTATAAGAGCTTATTATATTTTTTTCATGAAATGAAATACAGGAATTTTTAATGTTTTGTTTTGTTTTGTTTTGTTTTGTGATCTACTTAAAGCAGCCTTACTCCAATATTCTTCTTCTTATTATTATAATTTTTTTTATAAAGATTTTATTTATTTATCCATGAGAGACACACAGAGAGAGGCAGAGACACAGGCAGAGGGAAAAGCAGGCTCCTTCCAGGGAGCCAGATGTGGGACTCTATCCCAGGACCCTGGGATTACGATCTGAGCTGAAGGCAGATGCTCAACCACTGAGCCACCCAGGTGTCCCTCTAATATTATTTTCTTAAATAGATAGCTTGTTCTATTACTGGTACAGGTCCTTTCTTTACTTGTATAACTTGAGCCCCTCTAAAATATATTTTAGTATAAAGAGCTAGATATAGATATATCATGTTTTTTATAACATGGACACTCTCACATCATTTTATTAAATAATCACTTTCCCCAACTGTCCTGATTTTAAAAGTCATATTAATTATAATCTAATATTGAATAATGCATTTTCTCTTACTTCTAAACTCTGTGTTCTCCTCAATTGATATGCTATATATTCCTGGATAAACATCAGTTCTAATTTCTATAGCTTTAAAATATGTTTTATTATTTTGTATGAATGTTCTACTTAGATTCTCCACTGCTTTCCCTGCCACACACTCAATTTTCATGACTGCTATCAGGCACCACCTTTCCCTCCAATAATCATGTTGATATTTACATTGAAATTACATTTGATTTATAGATTCATTTTTGGAGAATTTCATCCACACTGTATTGATTCATCTATTTAAAACAGGTTTTATCTTTCTGGTTTCTCACCTCCTTCAGGTTCTTTAACAGTTTACATTTTTTTTCCCCCAAACAAGTCAGTATTCCTTGTTATATTCATCTCTAGTTTAGTATTTTTTGTCACTTGTCAAAATGTGGTATTTCCTTTCCTTATATTATCTAACTTATTTGTGTATGGGAAAGCTATTGGTCTTTGTATAACTGAAAACCCTAGAATTATTATTGCCGAATTATTATTATGCTTTAGTTGTTTTTTTTTTAGTTGATTCCCTTGGAGTTTCTATGATTATAATCATATTGTTGTCATATAGGAATAATTTTGCCAATATGTACATCTCATGTATTTCCTTCAGTTCTGATTGGTCAGAATTTGTTCCAATGGGTTGGTGTATGACTCACACCGCTTTTAAAAATATTTTTGCATGTTACTCCTGTGTTACATGACACATTTCTATTCCTCATCAGAATAGAAGGCATATGTGGTTCACAATGAGACCTTAGAATTTTAATGCACTTCATGTCATGATTTAGTATATATTTCTTTCATTTTCATTAGCTGCCTCCAAGGTGATTGCTCCTTTACTTTGACATTCCCTCCACCTGCTTCTCCCAAAGATGGCTCATCTGAAGGCCATCCCCTAGGGTTTGCTTCACCTAATACTACACATTTCAATAACACTTTAATGTATATTTATAAAAAGTAAAATAATCCTTGCAAGGGTGTATAGTAACATAACATAACCTGGACAGACACAATCTACTAAGTTCTTTTTAAGTACCGTGTCTAGTTATTTATAATAGCTCATTTAGGTAGTCTTTTATAAAAATATGTGGAAAAGCATTGTTTTGACCAACGTGTGTATTGTCCACACCATCAGATGTGACTATTCCAACTCTGACACAGCTGCTTAGGCCTTTTGCTGATTTCGCATCTAGAACCTCTAAGAAACACTGCATCCTCTAGGAGAAATGTAAAACTTTGCACATACTCTCAGGGCTCTTCTTTCTTTAGGATTTCATCCTAAATTCATTGTATTTGGCAGCTTTTTAAAAATAACCTGAGACCCAGGATTGTGACTATGTTCTTAGTTTCATAAGGATGGAGATTACTGTTTTTATCTTTTTATTCTATTTTATTTTATTTGCAATGAGTGATACAAGTGAAGAGAAACTGAAATGATGCCGTAATCCTCATTCCTAATGCAGCTGGTTTGCTTTATACTTTATCTTTAATAATGGTCTCTTTCATCTTATCTTGTGTGATAAAGTTTATGTTTTCATATGTTTTATTGAGAACACAAAGTAATGCATTTGAAAATAGAGGTATTCTTAATTTTTCTTTTCTATTTAAAAAATAATTTTTATTGGTTTCATTCCCTCTACCTCATTAGACCAAGTTTTCTTTTCTCCTATGCTACAGATTTTTAAAAATATATAATTGCTATCTAGTTCGTCGTTTGCTTTGTTTATACTTGAAAGCAGGGAGAATTTGCCAGGTCTTGCCAAACAACAGACTGTCTATAATCTCTTTGATATTTTTTATGGTTAATGTGGGGATGGGGTGGAGTGTTAGAATACACTGTTCAGGTTTCTTGCTGGAAATAACATGATGTTCATAGCCCCCAGCTAAATGTGTAGTCTGGCAGGCATTTATCTAATGCAGCTTGGCTGGTTTGAGGTGAGAGTAACTTTGCTGTTGAGTGGTATATGTCTCTCTCTTTACTAGTTGGTTCCCTAGCTGTTTGCATACCAGAGTTCTATAGAAATTTATAATTTTTAATTCTCAGAGGCAGAAATTTGACTATTTGCTAGAGTTTTCCTTGTAGAGTTGTTTAGCCTCAGGTGAGCCAACTCACCATTTTAACATCCACATCATAAAAGATCCTTATGGTTCATTGTAGTCCAAACAAAGTAAGGCCAGTGAAATGCAAAGCAACCTCCATATCTTTCCGTGGTTGTTGCTATAAATGGCTAACCCTGAAAAGGAAACCCATTGCTTTATAAATTATTTTAATCCTACATTTATGGAATTATTAAAGGTTTTGAGAGGCTTACTGTCTTTTATTGAATTTCATGGGGGAAATTATAGCCCAACTCAGTGTTAAAAAAAAATGTAACTATTAGAAGATTAGGATATTTTTTCCCTACTGAGTCGCATGATTTTTTTCTCACAAACTTCTTGAAGAATTTTTCTTTAGCCAGAAATTTATTATCTGGTTTCTTTCTTGACTGTTTTCTGCCTCTTGACTTTGTTAATACTCCTTTAACTATTTTACTGTTGTGCAATTCAAATTTACATCTGGGTTGAGCAAAAGAAGCAAGCAGAGAGAGGAATCTGGAGTCGTTGGTTTTACATAGTGACTTATGGTCTTGCATTTGTCTCAGCAACACTCGGAAATGGTTGGACCTATTTCTCTACTACTAAGAATAAGTACAGGATCCTCTTATGTTTGGTGGTGATATTTCTATTTCTCAGCAATTATAATACTTTCATCTAGGCTTTGAGATGCTAAAGTCATTTACAGAAGTGTCAGAGCTGGTGCACAAATATATTCAACACAACTCTCCTTTTAAATGGAAATTTTCCTAACAGTTGAGTTGGTGCCCGATTTGATTCTCTGTCAAATGCCTGTGGTTTGGTAATCCATGCCAGGCTTTTACCTTTATTTTCGTAAGTAATCAAATATTGTTTGAATGTGCAAGTTAGTCTAATTCTATATTCATTCACTGAACTAAAATATCATTCTGAGAGACTCTAAAGTAAACGATGCCCTCCCAATATCTCCCTACCTCTGAGAATTGGATCAGAACGCAACATTCATTTGCCTCTGTCCACACAGGCAAAATGAAGTGCAGAACTGAATTAATTAATCAGATATTTCAGATAAAACTAATTTTATTGTTTTATTGAGGAGAAAGTAGGAGTTTGAGGCTAGAATTTTCCTTTTTTTATTTTTTTTTTCACATTGGCTAAATTCAGCAGATAGCTAACTGCTCAACTCACCAGATAATTGGCAGCTCCTCTTTGTGGATGTAGGTGTCTAGTCTCGGTCTTTTAAGTATTCAAATTCTTGGAATAAAATCCTATTAGATCTAGAGTTACTCTTTCCAAAAATTCTACTCTTCTCGCTGAATTTAAACTTTTCTCCCCCCGACAGGTCAATCCTCTTTGCTTTCAGTATCCTAATTCAGCAAGAAGGGCTAAGTTGATATTTAAAGCCACTCTCCCTAAAATGCCTCTCATAATTTTAACAAAAAAAAAAAAAAAAAAAAAAAAGACAGAGAAAAGAAAAAAAAAAAAGAAAGAAAGAAACTTTTTTTTTCAAGATTTTATTTAAATTTGAGTTAGTTAACAAATAGTTTAGTATTATTAGTTTCAGGGTAGTGATTCTTCAGTTGTATATCACACCCGGTGCTCATTATATCATGTGCCTTCTTTAATGCCCATCACCCAGTTACCCCATTCCCTCACCCACCTCTTTGTTTCCTAAAGTGAAGTGTATCTTATGGTTTGCCTCCTTCTCTGGTTTTTGTTTTGGTTTACAACTTTAAAACCTATCTCCCTCTCTTTTCTAGGTAGATAATTCCAGCATCTATGAATTTCATCATTGGCAAGGTATGTGATGGAAAACCATTCTCTTCTTTAAGTAAACCATACAAGTTAAATTTTTCTTGGAATTAAAAATGATAATGTGGACATTTAAAAACATGCTGGCAGTTGGTCACTGAGATTGTAAAGAAAATATAATGTTAGTTGACAATGAAGAGATATCCCGTGTATTTCCAAAGTATTTACCATTTAACTGGGGTTGAAGCCTAAATGGCCTAGACTCCAAGAATATTCTCACAAATACTCTATCAGACTAATTTGAGGGGGAACACGGAGAAAATGGGTGAAATTAATCAGATCTTGTGGAGCGAAGTAAGAAAGCCTTGGGAAGTGGTCTTTAAAGGCAAGTTTGTAGCTTACCTGACAACAAAACAGAAACAAAAACAAAAAACAAAAAATCTAGAGTCGACTCTTTGTAATGGTGGGGGCTGTCAGATATAAAATTTAGGAAAGAAAGAAGGAAGCCAGGCTATATGAAGTCACAGAAAACAGAGTTAGTCTGAAACAATAGGTGTTACCTCAGGAGAATAAAGGAATTAGGCCAAGAAGTCAGGAGTTGCTGCTGTCCTGGCTCTTAAATTCACCCAGATTTTTGGGTGGATCTAAGGCACACACTTCCCAAGTGTTCCCGGAGCTGCTGTGTGGCCTTGCCACGTCCAGGACGCTGACATAAAGAGAACAGCAGCTGCTAAAGTAAAATTTACACTGGTCTGGTCATAAATGCCGAAATGGACAACTCCTTGGGGTTCATGTTTTCTTCCTTTCTCGGGTCAAGTTGAAACTAAGACATTGTATTTTAATCTCTTTACTGTGTAAAACTACCCAGAAAGGAATATCCCGGGACCCCTTTTCGGCCAATAGCCAAGAGAGCAGCGGATCTGTTCAAAGAATACTCTTTTTTTTCTTTTCTTTTTTTTCCTGTGATAGATACTTAGCATCGTATACCCTGAGGAGGATCATGAAAATCAGCAGAGCTTTTGAGAGGAAATGATCTGCTAAAATTTTTGTATATCAGATATTAAAAAGAGACAAACTTTGTTTTCTGTAATAGGAGCTGTAAAGCAAGTAGCAGGACAACACTTCCACTTACTCTGATACACAAATACAAAGGGAAATGGCACGGCACGTTTGAACGGCAGTAAAGTTAAGGTGTTTTAGTTTTTTGTTTTTTTTTTTTAAGATTTTATTTATTTATTCATGAGGGACACACACACACACAGAGGGGCAGAGGCACAGGCAGAGGGAGAAGCGGGCTCCATGCACCGGGAGCCCGACGTCGGACTCGATCCCGGGTCTCCAGGATCACGCCCTGGGCCAAAGGCAGCGCCAAACCGCTGCGCCACCGGGACTGCCCAAGTTAAGGGTTTTTTGACAAAATAAAAATACTCTATCCATAGAGGACGCAAAGCTTAGCGATGAGGTCTTCTTAAATCATTGTACCTTTAGGTTTTCAACTCTAGAAGTGCTGGAAGAATTTGGCACTATTCATGTATTCCTTGTGCAACTACTATGTTTAAAATGCTGGGAGGAAACCAGGGCACCTGGGTGGCTCAGGGGTTGAGCGTTTGCCCTTTGCTCAGGGCATGATCCTGGGGTCCTGCATGGAGCCTGCTTCTCCCTCTGCCTGTGTCTCCCCCTCTCTCTCTGTGTCTTTTATGAATAAATCAGTAAATTATTAAGGAGGAAACCAAGATGGATCATATGCAAATCCTGGTCTCAGGAGACCTCCATGCTAGTAGTCAAGTGAAGGCAAAAATAACTGGTGCTTAAATGCCATAAAAAAGTACCTGGGATTTAGGATTAGAATATGTAACAGGCAATGATTTCTTTGAGCTGGGTAGATTCCAGGCACTATAATGAAGAAAGTGAAATTTCAGCTACACTTTGAATACTAAGTAGCTTTTATACAGACAAATGGAACAAAAATCACCTCCAGGCTGGGGCAACAAGCTTGTCTATTGGCGTCCTTGTCTACCATCGGAAGTATAGTACTTGGCACATAGTAGGTGTTTAACAAATATTTATAGACTGAATAAAGTAAATGGTTTATTTAGCAAGAGCATACTGTAAGGAGAAAGGAGACAAAGAACACAAGGTGGGAAGTAATGATATCCCAACGGTGACAGTTGGGTTTCCTTCTCTGGGCAATGGACAGTCCTCAGGATTTGTATTTTTTAATTATGTCATTTAAGCAAGGGGAGATGAGTGACTGTGGTTCGAAGACTATCTTCTTTACATGGTGGGAAAATGTGTGTCGATGAAGTGGAAACACTGACAGTAAGGGAGAAAACACTCCTCCCTGATGGATAAACTATAAAACAATTACACAAAGAATCAGATTTGAGCAATCATGCTCTGTAGCAGAGAGAGACTTGGGCAGCAGATTTTATTTTATTTTATTTTATTTTTTTGGGGGGGGGGGCGGGGGGATAAAGGTCTTTATTCAACAAAGTTATCTCACTTAGTAGGGCAGCAGATTTTAAATACCACTCTTCCACAGCAAATATTTTCACATTACAGAGCCTGACTTGATACGATGTGTCTGAACACTCACCGATAATAGACTTTTGACCAAAGTTGATGCTGTCATGAAATGTATGTTTTTATGTCTGTATCTGCCAAGTAGTTGACACACTTCTTGAGGTCAGGGAGTACATCTTGGTTGACTTGGTGTCTCGTTTGTCTTCACATGCTTGATGTTCAAAGTCTGTGCAACAACTGATTGACCAGTAGACTCCCCATATTCCAATTTTCTGATGCCCTGCATACCTAGGAACAGATAGTTGCTAAGTCAGCTAAAGGATTAGTCATGCCACCAAGAAAAGAAGTTGGGTCTATGTGTCAGTCTCAGGGAACTTTGTTGATTACATCTTCCCATGACCAGTAATTCCTTTCTCCCCTTGCTCGCAAGATCGGACTTCTGAGCTTGCACAGATTAGAGGATCAGACCCTGGATTATCACAATTTTGCAAAGTAAATGCCATCTTGTGTGCAAGAGAGGAGGCCTCCTCCAAGGACACCCTAATCTCATCACACCTGATCTTCCAAAGGGTTCATATTAGAGATAGTGATTAATTTTATGTTAAATGAGAACAGAATAATAAACAAAGGTGCCTGAGTTCCAGAAGGAACAGCCTAGGCTAGTGGAAACAAGAATTTGCCGTATTCTGAGTTTTCCCTTTTGAGATGTTAAGAAACTGTCTTTTGGCCTATAAGGATTCGACTAACCTAAATGACCTGGGAGAGGCATGGTCTATGCTTGCTCTTTAATTCCATGACACAGTCATTTCTTTCCGCCTAATTTTCTTTTTGTGCTTTACTAAAGAATGAAGGCAAGCTTTACAAATGCATTAATAGCAAAACAGATGACAACTTTAGTACAGGCCCCATTAGCCATGTCTGTATAAGCGCACATGCTGAGAAAGGAGAGCATTTTATTAAATATCACCTGAAGACAGCAAAATAGCAACAGCAGAAAAGAAAAATGGTCACTGAAAAATTTAGTGCTGAGGAGCACACACTATATTTTTTACCATTTGCCATATTTACTGAAAAATCAATTACAGATCTCCCGTGGTATGACCGTGATGGGACAAACTCTTATTATAGGCTAACATCCTATTACACTGGTTCATTTGTGTAAAACTTTCTGCTGGATCGGCAAATATTAGTTGCATTGTCAGGAAACAATAGCTGGGGTCTTCCAAGGATGAGAAGGTAAGGGGCATCTCTGAGAATGGTGATATTTAATTACAGCTTTATTTTGTGTAAATATTCTACTCAACAAAAGATTTGAGATTACTTCACAAAATGTACACAACCCAACAAGATGGAATCATTCTTTAAAACAGACAAGGGAATGCAGTAAAGGACAACAATATTAGAAGGATAATAAGAAATTAGAATTGAGACTAGTATCCGCATCAAATGTTGGGAGTATTTTTACTCTTGAGTGAATTGGGCCATGCATATGGCTTTAAAATTTTGAGCAGCCAGTTTAAAGAAGACTCGATCAGCTTTATGATTCACAGCATTTAATGAGATTAAAACAAAACAAAACAAAACAAACCAGGTCATTGTTCATGAATATTCTGATTTTTCCCATTCTATGCCCAGAGATAAATTTCTCTTGTGGATTTTCAGAGGGGGAGAGAGAGAGAGAGCGAGCGAGCACTAGAACATGGGAGACTGTATTCGTACTTTCACAATGAGCTTACTTATAATTTTCTACTACAGAGCTGGGTGGAATTATACTCCAAAGCAACAAAGTAATAAATCTTTGGGGAACTAATAGAATGTGCTTGAGGGGTGACGCTTCCTACTGGAATGGTATAATGAAAGACAAATTCTAAAGTATACTAAGGACTGGATGGGCTCTGCATCCTCTTGAGGTTCTCTCCCCCCCCCCCCCCCATTTCTCTTATTTTCTTTTTTATTTGGGCTTGGGATTTTTAAGTACCTGGCTAGCCTGACTGAGCCGTATGCTTCTACTGTTAGTCCTGCCGGGAGTAGGATCAACATACTCTTATGGGAACTGGAGAGTGGCAAAAGCATCTACCTGAACAGACCACTCTGCCTCCCCACCGAGGTGACCCCAGGATGCCCCAACACTTTCCTCAGTAAGAACAGTCCCATTAAGGATACAGAGAAGCATATTGGCCACGATGTTCAGAGAGAACCAAATTCTTTTGGCAGTATCACATCAGGGAGTAAATAAAAACTGATTTATGTTCTCATAAAATTTTCAGTGTGAACTGACAAAGACAAATCAAATAGAAATAACTCCAATCTCTGAAACTTAAGTCTGAAAATTAGTAGCACAAGCTCATCTGAGGGATGTAGAATTTCAGAAATTGAGAACATGGGAATGAAAAGATCAGGGGAAGGAGATGCACTCAAGCCTCCTTCACTCTCTACTCGTTCTTCCTCTGTGTACTTGAAACACCTGCACCGCATGCTCAGATTCGTCTGCCTTATAATATCCACCATGGAACTGGAGCCCTGTGATGAAGTGATTCTCTTCCTTTTAGGTCTCTACAGCAGCAGCAGCAGCAATTTTGTTTACCTAACATGGTAGCAAAGTCAATATTGGTTGAATGAATTGATATTGCTGTTTTCCCAGCCCCATTTGTGTAAGTAAAAATCCCTTTGCTAGTTTAGGAAGAGCCAAAAGTTTTATTCCTAAATTGGTTAGCTAGTGAAATATTCTATTTGCATTATAGATTTAGGACTGGGTTTAGACAGGAAGAAAAATTAGGGGAATTTTTAACAAGTGTAAGAAGTCTAACAGTTGATAGGGAAAAAAAAAAAAAACCTTAACAATTTTTTCCTGTTTTGCTCATCCTTTTTCACATATTTGAAATAAAACAGAACAAAAACAACTAAAACCTCTTAGTCACACCCTTTTACAATTTATGCCATCCAGCATTTAATCCTTGGCCAGTGAAGACGAGGACTTTGAATTTGGATGCTGGTCCAGTGTTGGTGCGATGTGGCTTCCAAGCCCAGAAACAAGGCTCTGCGGAGAGCGGGGTGGAGCCTTGGCCTCCGCAGGTGACGTCTGGGTCCGGGTCTGGGAATTAGGCACATTGGCCCTGATTCTCAGCCGGTAAATGGGTATCCTCCCGACAGTTTCAAAGTGGCTCCGGCCGTGTTTCACTTCTCTCCCTGTGGGGGGCTAATCTCATAAAGATTTCAGCCACACAAGCAACAGTGTCTGGGGTGTAATGATTGCTTTGAAGTTTGTTTGCTCGCCAGTGCATTTAAAGCGTTTAAATGTTCCAGGAATAGGATTAGATGCCCCAGTGAATTCATTTCATTTACCCCCAGCAGTGGTTTCCCGATGCTAGCAGAGGTTTACATGGTATCAATTTAGAGGCATGCTGCTTTTGAAGATTTTCCCCTTCACCCTCTCAATTTTCTACCTCTCCCAAGGTCTCGCCTAGAAAAATATTTAGGGGTCAGGGCTCAATAGAAAAGGGCATTACTGTTAGGCCCTTAGGGCACGCTAAAGATAATTTTCTGAATCATCTTCGGAAGTGTTGTTAGCTTACAAAGGAGAAGGAAGAAAATGAGAACAAAATCAAGGCTACTTTATACTTGTGCAAAAATTAAAGCACCCCCCACCCCCAGCCCCAACCTCTGGATCAGTGGTACCTTTGAGAAGTGGAGAATTTTGAACCCGAATCAGTGCACTACCTACGTGGCCGTTTCCTGGCAGATGCCCTTTTCAGCTTCACCCTTTGGAGCTACAACCATACATCTTCAAACAGCCCACATATTGTCTTTGAAAATAAATGGTTGATTTTCAGTGGGCCCTCGATGCCTAGCATCTCTTTTATACTTAACCATGACACACTGATTCACCATGCAAGAAAAAACAGATTTCACCTCTCTCTCCATGTAGATGGAAGGAAAAAGTTCTCCTCAGCTACTGTGTCCACTGCCAACGGTCTCTGGGACCAGCAAGAATTAATATGGAGGATAGCTAACATTCTACATGTGGGGCATTTTCATGCAGCAGGATCTTCATGTGTTGGAAATGTTATTATTTTTCAATATCCACACTCTCCTAGGTAGCTCAAATGATACGTTGGGTGGATATTAAACCATCAATTGTCAGATAGAGTTAGCTGAGCTTCTGCTCTCCTTAGAGGAATGATGTATTTCTTAGACACTTTGGTTTTGCTATTTTTTTCTTTTTTTTTCTAAAAAGATTTTATTTATTTAATCGTGCGAGACACACAGAGAGGCAGAGACACAGGCAGAGGCAGAAGCAGGCTCCGTGCAGGGAGCCCAATGTGGGATGTGGGACTTGGTCCCAAGACTCTGGGGTCACAACCTGAGCTGAAGGTGGATGCTCAACCTCTGAGATAACCAGGCATCCCACTCTTTTTTTTTTTTCTTAAAAATAAATTAGAAATAAAACATACTCATTTTAGAAAACTTAAAAAAATAGGGAGTTATAAGGAAAAAAATTAAAATTAACAGGTACATTTCCACAAGGTTGATAACCACAGTTAAGTTATTAAGATATTTCCTATTTTCTATCATGTATGTTTCCATAATTATGATAATGTTATAAATGAATGCTTTTTAGAAAGATATTATTTACTCATTTGAGAGAGACGGGGAGAGAGTATGAGCAGAGTGGGGCAGAGCAGAGGGAGGGGAAGAAGCAGGCTCCCTGCTGAGGGGGGAGCCCCACAAAGGCCTTGATCCCAGGACCCTAGGACCCCAGGACCAGGACTCAAGCTGAAGGCAGCCGCTTAACCGACTGAGCCCCCCAGGCGCCCCTTATAAGTAAATGCTTTCTTCATGTCAGTTAAGCATTTTCTCATGTCATTAAAATTATTATTCAATGCAATTTTAGTGGCTGAAGAATATTTCATTAGGTGAATATACCATAGCTTCTTTCTGTATTCCTTTGTTGCTGTTGTTGTTGTTACACATTTAGAATCTTCCCAACCTCTTGGTGTGCAGTTTCTATGTAGTTAGAAATATTCCCAATGCTTTGATTAGGCTGAATTTCTACAACTGGAATTACTGGATCAAAAGTTCTGAACGTTTTAAGGATTCTGATATATATTGTCAAACTGTTTTTCAGAAATGCTCTATCAAATTATGAGATGTTTAATGTTAAAAATATACTTATTAGCCTTTTTTTCATGTTCCTTGCCCAAACCCCAGTCATTTGTCTATTTTTTTTCCTTTGAGGATGTTTATGTTATTCTTAATGATTTTTTAAAAATTTGTCATATTAGGGTTATTGTCTTTTTCTGTGTTTGTTATAAACATCTTCCCCCTGGGCTGAGAATTATTGGATTTTGCATCTCCCAACACATTCTTATCTTGCTGCCATAGCTTCTGAATAAACTCATTTAAATGGCAGATGTTGGAATTTATATAGATTATTAATATGAAAAATAGATTATTAACATGAAAAATAACTTCGTACTTAGCAATTATTAGTTACTGTTTCAGCGTTATGGAGAACCAGCTACAAACTTGCTAGAGGTATGACAAAACATTTTCTAAGGGAACCAGACACATTTCATCTAACTTGGTCTTTACTGGATGCTCATGCTTCTTCCATTTTCTCCACACACCCCCCACTCCCCATTAACCACCTTATCTCTGTTTTTCCCTGAAGGAGAAAACTTTTCTTTCTTTAAAGCAGAGTGAGCAATCAATTGATCTTCTTCTCCCGCTGTCTGGTTAGATTACCCAGGGACCTGCGGCACATCTTTTAGAGTATAGTCTGCTTGCCACACACAAAAAGCTCTGCATGCAGAAACTGCTAATATCACTCTGCTTGATCCTATTTTAAGGGACTTTGCAGCCTGCCACACTTGGTGTTATGATGCAAAAGCAACTCAGCCCTGTGACTTGATACTCCGTACCCTGAACACACTTTTGTCTAGCTCATTAGTCTCTGTGGAGATACAGCTCTAGATAGTTCATTCATTATGCCAACAGTGAATTGGTATCCTCCCTCTCTCTCTCTCTCTGTAGTTATTTTATAGTTGTTATATGCTTGAATATTCGAGGCAGTGGCCAGTTTTTTTTTTTTTTTTGGGGGGGGGGGATGACCCCAGAGAAGTAAGAGTGAACTGCTTTTGGCCTTGAGTTTAGAATTTCTCTTTTCCCATAGGCAACACCAGTATACCACCAAGATATAGTTTATCCTCCCTTGAAAACTGGACTTGGCATTTTTGCTGGGTTCTTGCAGACAATTGATAATGGACAGCGTAGCTTATAAGGCTCAGATACCAGACAATTGGAAATATCTGTTGCCTCTCCTGTGGTTATTTATTTTCGGTGCTTTTGAAAAATGATAATATGCTCATTTACACAATTACAGAAGGACATTAAGGTTATATTTTAGGGTAAAAAGGCTTGTTCCCTGGAATGACCTATGGGAGAGATTATGGAGGTCTTCGACTGTAAACGGTGAAGCAACAAACACCACTTAAACTAGGCTCTGCTTCCTAAACAAGTATTTAATCTCCTCATTAAAGATATATGAAACTAAAAATCAATGAGCTCCGGTGGTTAGAGCTTTTTAGTGGAACTAATGGATACACCTTGTCTAACATTAGAAACTTCACTTGTGGTTTACAGCTGTATATGAGGAGAAAACATGAATCTAGAAATAAGGTCTCTGGCCAGAGTAATAATTGGGCTGTGAGTTCTGGATATGCAGGCCTCATAAATATATAACGTATGGAATAATGTATTGCCAATGCATATTCTCTCACATTAAATAGATATAGTGAACTCTTACTATAAAGCTCAAGATTAAAGTCAGCAAAATTCTGCTTGGATACATACCCTCCTGAGGCCCATTAAACTCTTTAACTGTGTAAATTTAAACCTCTGACACGCTGACATCATGAACTATTTAAACTGAAAAATATTCCGTAAGACTTGTTTGGAGATATAAAAAACAAAAAACAAAAAACAAAAACAAAAACCAGGCTTCCTTTCACTGGGCAAATATAAGTAAAATGCTGGCATCTTTCATGTAAATAGTATCCTGGTCATTTGGACAAACATCCAGAGCCTGAAATGGATCTCATATCAAAGATTTTACCAACAAAGCTACAGTATCCTTAAGAAAATTTTAGGACATTTATTACCTATTCATTAGGCTACTAGGTTTCAAAGTCCTTTTTTTTTTTTTTTTTTTTTTTTTGTCTATACATGTTCTAAACAGTGCAAGAAAAAAATAAATAAACACATGAAATAGATTTTTAAGCTCCTTGAGGCCAGAAACTGCATCTCTTTTTCAAAACCTCAACTGGTGCTCGCTTCAGAGTGGGCACTCATATTTTAGTTACATTAGTGAATGGAGCCTGGTGAAGGTAATATATGCAGGCTGGCTAGACTGTGAATGGAGGTAGCAGTCTACTTTGGATGGTGAGCCAGATACCATTGCACATAGTCCCGACTCAATTCACTGTTTTCAGTCTTTGCTTCATTGGTCTATGAAGAGATACAGCCCTAGGCCTTTCATTCATACTTTTGAAGCTCTCACTTAGTAAGAAATGAAACCGCAAAACACAAAACTCCACTAAATTTGCAACCTGACCAAAGTCACACTTGCTTTTCATTCTAAGCATACAGCCAGGTATCCGGTAAGAATTACAGGACAAATGTCCCCTGCAAATGGAGAAGAGGGTTCCATGTAGCATTTTAGTAAGGTCCCTTTTTTCTCAACACTAGGGAGATTTCTAGCACTACAGGTACAGAAAGTTTTTTTTTTTTTTAAGATTTTATTTATTATTCATGAGAGACACAGAAGGAGAGGCCGAGACACAGGCAGAGGGAGAAGCAGGCTCCATGCAGGGATCCCAATGTGGGACATGATCCCAAGACTCCAGGATCACGCCCTGGGCCAAAGGCAGGTGCTCAACTGCTGAGCCATGCAGGTGTCCCAAGGTGCAAAAAGTATTAATAGAAGTTAATCAGAGGGCATTTTTAAGAAGTCCAAATGAATTGCAGCATTAGTAGTTCTAACATTGCACAAGATATCAACGCACACAACACCAAATTAGGAAAGAGAAGCTTTCCTATAGGCTCCCCATATAGAACAGATATCTAACCCTTGACCATACCAGTGAGGGTTTACACCAAAACCTAGTGCGGAATCCCTCAAAATCCCACGGTACCTATGTATCTTTACATCTACAGTTATCTCTTGCTTCTTCTCCTTCACATGTTTAGTAATCTATATATGGTTGATTTGCTAGAGTAGGTGCATTCCTTTAAGTGAGTGCTTTTGCTATTATTATGAAATCCCGACTTTAAAGAATCTGTTTGGCCAAGAGGACTGATTCTTTGTCATTATTGTGCTTTCCCAGTGAGAGCAGTACAGGTGAGCACACCCTTACAATCCACTCTTAATGAGCTCATATAAAGTGGCATGCAATGATGAAACACCATTCAGGATGATTCATTATAGGAAAGCCATCCTGAGGATAACCAACTGTCTGGGCACAGCTGCCTGGACTTCTTCAAAAGTCATCATAAATGACTCACAGATCCTCGGGTCATTTTTCAATTTCAGTGAGCAGAATTATACTCACCTAATGACAGCACGAGAGAAGTTTTGAATCTCAAAATAAGGAGCAAGGAAATTTAGCTGAGGCCTGGCTTATCAGAAATACCTAGAGACTGAAAAAGGAAATACTTAGGGATTGAAAAAGAACTCTTTGCAATGAACATGAATTGATCAAACGTTTGTAACTAGGATGCCAAGTTCCTCTAATATTGCTTTCATTTTGTGGAGTCTAAGGAAAGCAGAAAGCAGAACCTTCTTGCCAAGAACATAGCATCCCTACTAATAAAATACCCTATCTACTCCCAATCTTAATGAATTCTGTCTGCAAGATAACCTTTAGAAAAAGAATGAAACCTGTCTTTTGGCTCCTTGATAAGTTGTTTTGTTTTGTTTTGTTTTATTTTTTTAAATGAGTTGATGTGATTTTATGATGGCATTTTCAAATCATTATGCTTACTAATGCCTGTTCTTGTTTTATGTTTTATAGCCTATTCAACTCTATAAATTTATTCTGATAATTCACCCTAAGGCAATTCAAAGCCAAATATATAAACCAAATATATAAAGTACATATTATTGCTGTGAGGGCATGCTTTTTGGTAAAGAAGACACCACCGAGTATGGTAAATGATAGCCATATGGGGTGGAAAGAGAAAACAATTGTCCATAATTTTTAAGAGAGGAGTCAAGGAAAGGAGTGAGAATAAACCCTGCTCATCACGAAGTATTGAAAGGAGGAAAAAAGTAGCTTTTAAAGTTACTCAGTCTGTAAACAGTAGGTTTATTGTAACAATGCAGGCAGTTGTCTCCTCCTTTAAAATCCCACTTTAGCAAGACTCCTCACTGTTTATTGAGCTTTGCTTTTACCATCTTCTTTACGTTGAAACTTGTGTTTAGACCTCAGCTCAAATTATCTTGTGAGATGTCCTTTTCTGAGGATCTTATATAAAGTAGCAAGATCTTTCACTTTGCATGCCTTTACCTTGCTTCTTCTTCTATTTCTCCACGACGTACTTACCTATCAAATATATATATATTCATATATCTTCATATATAATTTATGAATCATATACATTTCTATAGTGTTTGCCGTCCCTTAATATAATAAGTTGTGTAAGAATAAAACAACTTTGATTTCTTTTCTGGTTTTGGTGCATTAGACTTTGCCTGGTGCATAGCAGGTGCTCAAAATATTTTGCTGAATGAGTAAAATTATGGACAGATGGCAATGAAAGATTCTTAAATAAAATCTTACTATTTAGAAAATAAATGTACACTTTATAATACATTCGCAGTAAGCAAAGTCCCTGTTTACTTGTATGTTTTCTTTTTTGATGGCTTAACATGCAACCTTCAACAATAATAATTCATGTCATGTAAAATAAAGTGTGTATTCTAATAATAACTTGGAGTTCTTTTGCATTAGCAAAATATAGGGTTTTTTTTTCCCCCTGGGAGAGAAGGGGGATCAAAACATTACTATTATTAGTTGAAGATGAATACACAGTAGAAATATCTGAGAATTGAATACTGTTTTAAAATGATGTGCTTTGCCAGAATGTAATTATTACTAATTTATTTTTGTAAGAAAACTATATATATATAACAGAAATTTTAGATCACGGTGTAAACACTAAGAAAATGTACATCACATTTTATTTTTTCATCAGAGGTAATTAAAGTTAATTTGATACATACCTTCTATAAGTGTTTTAGAGGAGGTTTATAGAGAATTGGCATTATAGTTTTGAGTATTTTGAAACTTGCTTCTTTTTTCTATTTAGTCATATTCAAAATATCTTCTCATATTGTTAAATGTTATTCTACATGACATTTTGATAGCTTAATAGTATTTCACTTTATGGATGAAAATTATTAATTCTGACAGTCCCCTGTCGTTGGACATTTATATTACTTATGACCTTTCTCTGTTACAAACAAATTGCAAAGAACATCCATATTGTAAACCATTATACCTACCCATGATTGTCTCCTTAGGATGAATTTCCGTAAGTGGAAATTCTAAGTCATAGGAAGTATATGCTTTTCATTTACTTTATACTTAACCTCCAAGTTATTGCTCTGAAAGATTATAGCATGTTATTCTTCCTACTTAGTGTACAGAGTATAAATATAGTAATTTTAGGTAATGAGAAGAAAATGTTGATATTTTGACGGCTAAGATCAAAGTTTATTTTCAAATAAAATTGTCTTTGTTTGAAAATTACTTTAATTCATACTTACGTTAGAAAGTAAGCTCCCCGAGGGCTTAGAAGTCAAGAGTTACTTTGTATGAGTCCTGAATTAGTTGGTCAGTGAAATTCCATGGAGGTGAGGAGTTTCAATGGTTCGTGAATATACTTATTAAATCAAACAAACAGAAAATACTACTGTATAGTTGTTTGCATTGCTATTGTAGGAACCCATCTCATGTAAAGTTACCTTTACTCATAAGGAGCCTGTGTGTGTAGTTTTTCTTAGCCAAAGTTGAAGGGAGGTTTGGGGGTCACTATTGAGCAGCATTTGAGTTGATAAATAGGGAGACTGGAACCCAGGATAAGAGGGGGTTATGAAAATCAAGTCCTCAGGGAAGTGTTGGACTCTTGGAAAGGAGCTTATATTTCCCATTTCATTGGGACAGTAGAGACATGGTGATGGTTGAGTCAAGTTCATTAAAATCCCAGAGATATGGAGGCTCACATCTAATAATTTGGCTTATATATTAGTAAATTCTAGATAACATTTTTGAAGATCTTTTAACATGAATATTCAGACTGTCACAGGAAACAATATTCAAAGCCAGTTCCGCTATTGTTGCCATTAGATCAAGGATAGTGAGGAGAGCGGTGCTTGGGTGGCACAGTTGGTTAAGTGTCAGACTCCTGGTTTCTGCTCAGGTGGTGATCTCAGTGTCATGAGATCGAGTTCCCGGGTTGGGCTCCGTGCTCAGCGGGGAGTTTGTTTGAGTTTCTCTTCCCCTCTCTCTCTTCCTCTGTCCCTCCTGCTTGTGCTCATTCTCTCTCTCAAATAAATATGTAAGTCTTAAAAAAATAGTGAGAAGAATGGAACCTCTTAATTCATGTTTTTTTATGGGTCATGATGAGATCAATAAAAGTATACATTGACTATGTAGACAGATCAGCATGAAGAAGCTGAAGCTTGGGCAGGGTTGCCAGATTTAGCAAATAAATATAGTTCATGTTTATACCAGAGACTTGTTTGTTTCTCTGAAATTCAAATTTAGCTGATATTCTGTTTTTTATTTGGCCTTAAGCTTGGGTTTCTTATGAGGATAAAGTAACCATTCAGGAGATGCATAAAATGATAACAATGTGAATTATATTTAAAAAATACAGAATTTTAAATCAAACTAGTAGATTCAAGGACTTGCAGATGACAGTTCTATGAGATGAAGGTCCAGTGTAGCTGTTGTCTTTCTTGAATAATTATTTCAGGAGCCAAGCAAATTTATATTTCTAAATTGGGATTCGCAACACTCTTTATTGGCCTGTGGCTAGGGCAGTTCAAGTGGGCAAGACCCTGAGGCCAAGAGATATAACCACTTAAATGGAGACCTACAAAACTTGGGTTGTATCAACCTCTTGAAACATAAAATGCCACTCATTGGCTCCCTGAATCTGCCTATCTTAACAACAGGACAGATGAGAACCTCAGAATTTCTCTAATATAATTGATACCAATACCCAAGAAAGCTCAATGTTTAGATCTCTTGCCCTTGTAATATTGAAGAAAGCTACTGCCATTCTTTATCATTATTATTTATAATGTGTTGTCTTGATCAGCTAGCTGCCAAAAACAACTTTATCAAAGTATGATTTATTAATCTCTATTTCCATTATTTTAATGTGTTATATCCTAGCAATTTAACACATTGCATTGCTGTTGGAGTTAGAGACATGGTCTTGAGAGACCCTACTTCGCCACTTCATCTATCAAAATTCCACCTCTAAGTATATACTCAAGAAAAATGCATGTCAGTGTTCTCACAGACATGTATAATAATGTTTATGGCAACGATACAGATCCTCTTTCTGATATTGTAAGGCTTAGTAATACACAAAAACTAGAAAAAAAAAAGTCACTCAATAATCATGAATGCATGTCAAAAAAGATAAACAAACTAGAGCTATATGCAACAACATGGATGAATCTCACAAAGACAATGTTGGGTGTAAGAATCCAGGCGCAAAAGAAGATATATTGTATAATTCCATTTATGTAAAGTTAAACAGGCAAAAATAAACTATAAGGTTGAGAGATGCAACTTAGGCATAAAGGTAAAAAAAGCAATTTCCATAAAACTTTCCATAAAATCAGCATAATGACTATGAAAAGGATAATGAAAAGGAAAGGGTAGTGATTGGGAAGGGAAATGAGGGGGCACACATGGGGCCCAGGCAACATATTAATTCTTGATGTAGTGTACAGGTGTTTGGTTTATGAGAAATCATTGAGCTGTGCATCTTTCCTTCATAGGGCCTTTTTGAGTGGATATTTCACAATCAAAATGTTTAAAAATTAGAACAAAACCAAACTTCAGCCCAGCTAGAATGAAATGATAGGCTCTTTTAATTTATTGGAGCATGAATTAAAGACATTTTCACATTCTGCTCATGACCATGAAAGGTGCCTTGGTTGCCTCTCTAATATTAAAAAAGTGATATGTTCAGTCACGAAAACAGCATCTTTAACAGGCTACCTAATATCTTGTAGATAAAAATAAGAAAATAAGAGATGAATCACTGATGATATTAATTACATTCATGTCTGATTTTGTTTTATTTTATTATTTTTTTTTCATGTCTGATTTTAAAGCATCTCTTCAAGACACTGAATGAGATTCTTTCGAAATAATAAAACAGAGTATCTTTTTAAAAAGATTTTATTTATTTATTCATGAGAGACACACATAGAAAGGAAGAGAGATAGGCAGAGGGAGAAGCAGACTCCCTGCAGGGACCCTGGTGCATGACTCAATCTCAGGACCTTGGGATCACGCCCTGAGCCGTAGGCAGATGCTCAACCACTGAGCCACTCAAGTGTCCCTAAAATTGAATATCTTGCATAGAGCTATTATTTAGCAATTGAGTTTTATAGTCATCCCCAACCTAGGCTGTTATTCAATATTATTAGCAATATATAAGCCCCATGTTCTGTTGAACAAAATGTACAACATGGTTTCTGACAGTAAGCTATTAATTTTAGCAGATGTACTTAGAAACTTGAAATTGTAAATCCTTTTTCTTCTTTCTGATAAAGTTAGTCAAACAGATGAAAAGCCTACCAAACCAATGAACTGGGTTCAAACTCTAGATTTATAAACACTTGTATGAAGATATATGCACTTAAGTCCTTTTCTACACCCTGCCCCCCACCCCCCGCCCCAGTCTTGTGACAAGGGCAATACCACCCACAGATTGGCTCAGGCCTTTAGCACCAAATCCACTGCTAAGATAGTGGTAGAGCCCCACCCAGCCTCTTAGCCTGAATTGTAAGGTGGGAGGTGTCCATACTCCATCGAGGCTCCTGGCAGAAAGAAGAGGCTATAAAAGCCAGAGTCAAAAACATGCTCACCACACGTTTATGAATCAGCCTTCTCTTTTCTTTGATATGCATCCTTCAGAGTGTCAAAGGCCATGGGCCTCTTCTACTTCAAAAGGTTGATATATAAGTATATTCATGAACTAACACCACCTCCTTGCCTACCAGCTCTTTGTGTAAACAGTCCCAAGGCTGGGGTATCATTAACCCCACTTGCACTGAAGTCCAAGCTGATATACTTTGACAAAGAAGGACACAGTGAGTCAGTGGCTATCCTTCCAGCTGAGCCAGCTCTACATGCAGAAGGAAGAATAAGTCCTGACTCCTCGTTCCCATGTAGCTCAATGCAAACAGACAGCATCCTACACATTTGGTCCCAGACTGGCCAGATGAGACAACACAGTTACCACTGATTTCTGCAAACATTTTTTCTTCCATCCTTAGCCTGTCTGTACTGCGTTTGAGAGATATGAATGACAATATAGAGGTCAAAAAGACACTCTAGTTCCAGTACATCAGACAATAAGGACACAAACAAAGCTTCTTTTACCAGCTTCCATTGACGCATGAAGAAACCCATTATTGGGCCATTTGTATGTTTTCTCTAAAATGGCAACCCTTGGCAGTGATGTCTTGGTAATGATATGTTACAATGCCCTGCAAAGAGCTCATACAGGAAAAGGCTGTGGAAGCGTTGTCTCCCTCCTATTTGGAGAAAGGTCAAACTCATGTCACTCTTGCTGACATGGCATGAGTACTAATCTCTGCACTTCGAAGTCAACCAGAAATGGAGTGGGCACATTAGACAGCTTGTTCGGGGTTCCTGACTGCACTAATGGTAAATTAGCTCAGTACTACACATGCACAAGCAAAAATCCCAGTTTAGACTTTGTTGCCTAAAGTACTGTAATGATAATCCTAAGGCCTGTCATTACGTCTGAAAGTATAGTCAAATGGCTATGACTTGGCAGCTACCAGAGGATAAAGACTCTTTTGTTGGGGCAGTTTGGCTAGATCATTCTGCACTGTAGGGATGTTGATGAAGACCACCTGAGAAAAACAGGAGTGAGGACAGATAAGGAAAAACAAATCGGACTGGAAATGTTTCCAGAGCTTCTAAGTTGTTTGGCAATTTATATTTATTGACTCAATGTAAGAGTAACTACAAGAATGTCTTAGTTTAGGTTCACCTGCGTATGATGACTTCCTCTCTGATTTTTAACCTGAGAATCCTTAACAAGACCGATGTATAGTTGTGGAGAACTGAAGATGCTTAGTTGTCCTGTAAGAGTTTTATTCTTTAGATAGGACAACAACTTTAGGCAAATGAATATCAATCTACTCTATTTAAAGTATGGTCTCAGGTTTTGTTTGCTTCTGTTTTTTTTTTTTTTCCTTTTTACAAATAGTGTCCATATAAGATATTTATATGTATTTTTCAGGCTTCAGGTTTTCTTTTTTTTTTCTTCTTCTCTTTTTCTACTTTGTAACGGAAGAGAGCCAGCATTTCCCTTTCTTAAATTTTGGTCTTCATTTTTATCGCACATTTTGTTGCTCTAAAGAAATCATAGAGTGTTTTGGGGGAGTGTGTTCTATATAATTAATTCATTCTTGCAGTTTTAAAACCCTTTTTATTCCAAGTAATATTTAGTGTTCTATTTTTTTCTTTCGTATTTTTTGGGGGAAATTATAAATACAACAATGCAACAGTATTTTCTTTTTGCTTTTCTTTTATTCATTTGTATCCAAAATTTATTATTGATGTTATATTGTGTGACTTTGGAGATCTGTCATCAAAATTCTCCTTCATAACGTATTCCAACGTTCCACAACAGTTTGGAAGGAACATTTCACAATCTTCATTATTATTATATCTGTATCACCTAATGTCAAATCCTTATATCACAGCTTGGTTTAACATCCATAAATAAAATTAAGTATTAAAGTTTCCCAGGCAAGTGGAATGTTAAGGATTAGAAGAAACCGAGGAGAGGCTAGGATTGGTTCCATGGTGGCAAATGACAGGGGAGAAGAGATGGTGCCTGATTTACAAAGGTTTGGCTTAGGACTGAGTTTATGATGGTACAAAAACAATATGCTTTCAGTGGGAAGTGAAACTTTTGTATTTGAGATTTTTTTTTGGCGGGGGGCGGCGTGCTGTTGATGCATGGCACAATGCTCTTGTGATCCTGGGTGGGGCAGCAAGCTGCAGTTCCCAATAAGCTGCGTGACGAGGAGGGTAAACAGCCAATACCCTTACAACCATTATGCACCCATATAAGCCTTCTGTTTTTCACTTTTAGTACAGTATTCAATTACATGAGATAGTCAACACTTTTTTATAAAATTGGCTTGTGTCAAGTGATATTACCCAACTGTAGGCTAATATAAGTGCCCTGAGCATGTTCAGGGTGGGCTAGGCTAAGCTATGATGTTGGGTAGGCTAGGTATATTCAGTGTATTTTTGACTTATGATATCTTCAACTTAGGATGGGGTTTATGTCCCAATAAAAGAGAAAGATGTGTATTCACTTACAGTTCATCAGTTTCTGGGTGAGGTGTGGAAAACGAGTCATTTAGCTCTTGGCTGTTGTTACTGAGTCCTATGACATAAATAATTTGGGTGTTTTTCAATGACTAATATAGTCTTTAAGAGTAACAATTAAACACAAGAAAAATGCTCCAGTAAAGGATGAGAGAGGGAGGGAGGGAGGGAGGGAGAGAAAGAGAGACAGAGAGAGAGAGAGAGAGAAAGGGAAAGAGAGAAAGGAACACATTCAATACACTTTTTCTTGCCATTCTTTGGTTCCTATTTGGTCTTATAGTTCTTGATGGCAACCAGCTTTTTCCTATCTGTGAAATTCTAAAAATAAACCTTTATAAAGCTTTAAGTCATTTCAGGAATTTGTGCTCTATTACATTCAATCTGGGAGGTACATCAAGGAAGCTCTGAGTATTTTGCTTTTTGCCCTTTGTCTTTAAGGGCAGTGTAATAAAATGGCTATAATAATAGGGAAAGGAAATGGGGAAGAAATCATGTGACCAAATGACTTATGGGGAAACATGTTTCCCTGGTGTTCCTATTCATTTATCTCTACTGTATAATGCATTTTTCTTGTTTTACTGGGTAATTAAACCTTCAACACTCCCAAGTTTGTGAGGAATCTGAATCCCATTATGGGGAGATGCTGGAGTTTGATTCCCTTGTATTATTATCAAGAGTTGGCCTCGTTCAAAGGGAATGCTTTTGATAATGCTTGGAGAGGTCTCTAAGGAGAGTCCCTACTCTGGGCAAGTTAAGCACTGTCACATGTCTTGGCAAGGTTTACTGAACTTTTAGGTTAATTCCTACAGCTGTTTCTCCCCCTCCCACCTAAAATTTTGTTTTAAACTTATTGCCTTGTCTGCTTCTTAATAGAGCAGGATCATTTTTCAGAGGTAGAACGATTCTCTTCTTTCAAGTTACATTTTTATGAAAAGGGAAAAAAGAATAATCCACATCAAAGCCCTTATGGGAGAGACCACAGGTTTTCTGCATGTGTCTGCTCTAGTAGAACAGTAGTCTGATATCAATCCTAAAAGATGAATTACTTAAAAGTTACACTTTCCATTCTGACCTTTTGGATTTAAAGCCAACTTTTGTGTCATGTGTCTTTAATCTGAAATGCACAGCAAGGATCATAACTCACTTTTATTCGTTTTTCTAATCAAGGGAAGAGGAAGCTACAAACTTCTGTTTTGAATGCTGCTTCTCCTTTGGATACTTCGATCATGCATCTTTGTTCAACTTTTCAAAATCATAAGTAAAAAATAAAGTGGTTCTAGTTTTTTTTCCAGAAAAAATACCTAAATAGTCTGCTATATGTCTTACCTGCTTACAAATTTACTCTATCTGGAAACTAAGAGACTATGTGATTTCACAATGTACCAGTTTTTGACAAGAACTTTGTAATATGCGGTGCTTCCAGAAATGGAAGATGAAATTTGAAAGACCAAATGCTGTTTTTGCCTCTTCAAAGAAAAACCAGGAGATTTTAGTAAGGAGGTATTCTAAGACTTCAAAAACTATGTGAAATAATGGATTAACAAGTGAAGGAAGATTTTTAAATCCTGAAGTAAGTTGGTTTTGTTGAGACATGTATTAAACTATGTGAGCTTTCAAAAATATACTGGGCTTGGACAAAACCAAGTATTTTGGTGAAAAGAAATAGAGACATTGTCATGGGACTATAAAGGTGTATATGGAATCTTTATTAGTGTTTAGTGATGTTATAAGTGATGAAAAGACTAATTGAGAAGTAAAATTCATATTCCTTATGTTTTTTTTTTAGTGAAAATTTCCTGTGCATTTTAGTTTTTAATATATTTCTCTTTGGGGAAAAAACAAGTAAGACAATAGTGAATTATTAAGAGAAACTAGATTTGTGATTTGATAAAAAAAATCACTTGACTTTTTGGGAGACCTGGACTGTGGTGGTAGTATTTCCATGAAATAAGATTCTGGATCAGATACTGAATTTCTATGAGTCTCAATGTTCTTATCTGTAATATGTCATTTTAGGCTCGAATCTGTAATCTTATAAATTTATGTTTTCTGAATACATTTTTCACTGAAAACCTCATTCATACTGTGATTGTAATCCCGGTTCAGTTTTTCTCCCTTAAATCTGGGATCTCAACTGTATATTATAACACGAAGAATAATTTTATTCTGCACCGCCCCCCCCCCAAAAAAAAGAAAAAGAAAACACCAAATTCTCTTCAAGAGTAGTAAAAGCTCACAAACCAGATGCGGTTTGTATAGGTATTCATTGTGAATTTGCCGCAAACTAGAATTATAGAGATAGCCAAACCCAAAGGTACACTTCAGAACAGAGTAATAGGGACAGAGATTTAAGTGATCCTAAAAGGAAGAGATTTAAGAAATATTTAAATGTCTTCATTATTTTTCCTTGGTGAAATGGCAGCACACATTAGGAAGAGTTCCCTTTATCCTTTACCCTGACGAGAACTTCTGTCCCGCTTCTGCAGTCTGGTCAGGCTCACAACACATCAAGGAGCACAACACATCATGGGGTTATAACAAGGCTCTAATTCCAAATGAGCTGGGATCAAATCTCATCTGGGCCATTTGCTAAACATTTAACTTTGCAAAATCTTGACTTTCTGAGCCTCTCTTCCCTCATTCAGTTATGACTTTGGGTAATAAAACTTACCTGGTAGGACTCATTGTTAGAATTGGAGATAATTTTCACCTGCCACGAATTTTCTACCCAATAAGCTACAGATGTCAGTAATGTTATTAGTTGGAGAAGCTAACTACATGTGTCCTTACAGGGTAATTGGAAAGGCCTGGAGACTGTTGATCAGGATATCGTAAACAGGAAGGTCAAAACCAGGAGGCCCTATTCGTGTTGGGCATGGTTGAGGAGCATGCTCTGGCAGCAAGTCTTGGGAATGTGTAGGCCTTGAAGGGTGGAGGGATGCATCAAGTGCAAATAACTGAATAATTGTAAGGACTCCACTGTTTTATTGATAGCTGGCTCCAGGAGGCTACCTTCCTTGTTGGAATGGGAAATTGCTTTTTGTTCTTCATATCCACATGGTACTGTGAGTAAAAAAATGCACATTTTAACATAGAAACTTTTATTTTTTCTAATATTACAATTATCCTGTGTGTTTACAGTCGATGTTTATGTTGTTTCCTTCCAGGATCCTCTCCATCTCTTCTGGTAGCTGCCCTTGGATATCTTTTAGAAAATAAATTGCCTTCCTTCCTCGTTCAGCTGACTGGCTTGCATGAGATTGATACACACTCAGCAACCAGAGATGACCTTGAATAGTTTGGGCCAATCAGCACATTACATCTTTTAATAGGGAATGTGTTTGGAAAGGGAACTTGAAAACCTGTAAGTCTTGTTCGAGTCTCAAGACGTTTGCTTGGAATGCTGGGGCATGGATGGCCTTTTCCCTTCTGGACTTGAAGGAAGCCTAAAGCCCCGAGAATTGCTGGAGCCACCTTGGGATTACCAGGGAAGAAGATGCCTGGGGAAAGGATCAACGGCACGAAAGCAGAGCACAGAAAGGAGAAGGTAAAACGTATCCATTACTTTTATTTTTATTTATTTTTTAAAAGATTTTATTCATTTATTCATGAGAGATACACAGAGAGGCACAGACACAGGCAGAGGGAGAAGCGGGCTCCATGCAGGAAGCCTGATGCGGGACTCGATTCTAGGACTCCAGGATTATGACCCCAACAAAAGCAGACGCTCAACCACGAAGCCACCCAGGTGTCCCAGATCCATTATTTTTAATATAAGTGAGCCAATTATTCAAACAAACTGAAAAATTTCACTCGTATTCACTATATTATTTCATATAAGCTAGTTTTGTTTAGATTTCTGAAACTTTGTAAGATGTTAGTGATATACTTATTAATAGTTGAAAATTTAGAAATAAGGAGAAGAAAATACATTCTATTTATAATTCTAACACCTACAAACTATCTTAGTACTTAATGTAGAATATACATCTAGTCATCTATTTTTCTATGTGTATTTATATACACGTGCTTTAAAATATTTAAAAATACATTTTGTAATCTGCTTTTTTGCTATGATTATAAGCATGTTTTTTTTGTATATCATTAAGTGTTATACTACAATCCCATTTTTATAGTTTCATAGTAATCTGTTGTATGGATATACCATAATTTATTTTACCAATTTCCTACCTTCGGGAATTAAATTATCACTCTATTTTCATTATTGTAAACAATGTAATGAACTTCATAGATAAGGCCTGATGCATATTTTTAAATATTCTCAATAGGAAAAATTTGTTAAATCTACTTTTCAGATCAATGTGTTTGATGCATTTATATGCCTTCCAGAGGTTACATACTAATTTATACTTCTAATAGTGATTGAAAGTTTTTGCACTCAAAAACCATAAGTGTTATTAATAAAAATCTGCCAGTGTGGTAGATACGAAATGCTAGCTGTACGGCACCTCTCATGGATAGATGTGTAGATACGGAGTAGAGTTTTTGCAATGTGCATAAAGGATTTTTTCTCTGAAAATTCCAAGAATTTTGAATTATGAACATGTTAATGGGAAACTACAGGATCAACTAAACTGATCCATTTTAGTTGAAGAAAATGATGGTTTTATGTATTTTTACTGATTTATTGTTTATATTAACTATCTTTAAAGATAGAACCCTTCAAATTCCTTGAGAATACATAACAGAGATGAAAAAAAATACTTCAGTTACTCTCTACAGTAGCAGCTGATGGTTTAAAACTGAATATGATATGGTTTATCTTAGGAAAATATTAGGTTGTGGAACCTTTAGAAATGTGCAGATCTACGTAGCAGACAACATTGTGTATGTCATCTGGAGCTATTTTCTACTATCTCTGTTGCTGTTCAACTAAAGTGTTTTTAAAGGTGATTTGCAAAAA
Source organism: Canis lupus familiaris (assembly GCF_011100685.1). Classification (NCBI taxonomy): domain Eukaryota; kingdom Metazoa; phylum Chordata; class Mammalia; order Carnivora; family Canidae; genus Canis; species Canis lupus. The sequence goes on along the minus strand of NC_049251.1, from coordinate 4,111,782 downwards.
GCTGATCGAGTTACTCGGAATGTTTCATTGTCTAAGGCCACGACAGACATGGTTTCAAAGATTCTTAGGAAAAGAATGGAAAGAAATGGTGGAAAATAGTGAACATAAGGCAAGGTAAATTCAGAGTAGCATTGAATGATGTGACCCATTTGTGACTCTAAGTAAGTCACTGTGTTTGTCCAAAGAAAGTGTGCAGGTTCTTGCTTTCAAGCCACCAAACTTCCCTGTCTGGAAGTCTGAGTGATTGGGGTCACCACAATGTAACACTTCAAAATACTCATCTGGTTTGGCTGAAATATCCTCTTAGAAACTCACTAATTCTTTTGGGTCAGGGTTAAGGTACATATGACAGTACTGTTACTGACCAGAGAATTATCAGACCCCAAAAGATGTAATTGCTAACAGTATGAGGAGCTATAGGAGATAGAGATGATTTTTTTTTTTAATTCCCATTTTAAAAATGGCAATACCTCTCTCACCTCGACAGGGAAAGTAGATCTTCCTGAAATGCTTCAACTAGCTTCTTTGTCTGGGTGACTATGAACACTTGAAGATAAAAACCTTCCTGATCCCTATAGCTATTTCCGTTAACTCCTTGAAAACCAAATAATGTGTGCGCTCAGCTGCTGAACTGTTTTAATGAGGTGCCACTGATTTTAATGGGGCAAAAAGATGGATGATTTACACCAGATGTCCGTAAGGGCCATTCGGGGATTGCTTTGCTGGACACATAGTACATCATGTTGCTCGTTGAATTCTTAAGGGGTTAACTTGACCTTTCCCTTTAACACAGCACTAAAAATAATGTAATTTTCATTCTCGGTGTCTCTTTTATTTATATAGAAAAGCTTCATGACAAACCCATCAGGCCTCTGAGAGCAAGTTTCTCATTTATGTCTTTGCCATCCATAAACCCAGTGGGTGATTTTGAAAGTGAGAATAGACACTGGTGGATGCTTCACTCATGAGCATGAACCAGGCTTTTATTATCAACACTTCAGGCATTGAATCATTCCAGGATGAAAGGTATTATTTTCTGAAGATTGCTGGTCAGTGTTGTATGCCTCATCTCTGGAAGAGTATTTCAGTTAGATGATCAATACTCTTGCCCCTTGAAGTATGAAAATAAAATTTAAAATCAAGAGAATGAAGCATAAATCTTCTTTTAAACATAACATCACAGGCATTATATAACATTATTGTTCCTTATTTTCTAGATTTTGGGGGTGATATATGCTGTACCATTTAAGTTATCAAGTAGTAGGATATCATAGGGTGTATAAAATGAACACTTGACTGGCATTCATCAGGATTCTTACTTCAGAATATTTTCTGTTTAAAACTGGAGAACTGAGATTCTAAGTATTAACATTTTGCCTCTTGCTTGGGCCCAAAAGTTAGATTTGTGTTCCACCTGAGGTCCTAATGTGCTTATTTCAACTCCTTATAAAAATAGCTTATTTATTTGTTGGTTATCATGACCTTTGCATCAAGAAAAGATTCATCTTTTGCTGTATATTTCCTTTGAAAATCAGATATTATACGATTGAAAAAGAAATCCAGAAACTCCAATGCTTGTGACAATCATCCAACAATGAGGGCACATCATTGTAGAGAATCTAAAGTGTGACCCAAATGATAATCACTCCTTTCTTCTTTCTTCTGCTGTGTCTTTAGGGTTTACCTATCATTTTGGACTTTGTATGAGGAGCTTCATTTTGCCATAAAAGTAGTACAGCAATGTCCACATAGTCAAAAAATAAATCCCCCCATGTTTATTCTGCAAACTTGAATTTTGTGTATCAAGATTTTTTTATGTCTATGTATCCTTTGGTGATGCCTACATATTTTCCTTGAAATATATAACAATTTACATTGAGATTATGTCCTTTAAAAAATATTGTGCAAACAAAAGAGAAAAAGAAAAAAAGATAAAAATATCCCACTGACTAGCAGATATTCCTCCCCTCATCTTTCTCTGATATTGTAGATTTTTGTTTGAGGGCTCATGGAAGTGTGATTTCTCTTTCTAGTCTCAATGTGATATTTATGTTTAATGGGAATTGCAGTTAATCAAGCACACTAAGATACTTCAGTTCTGCTCACTGTATTATTTCACTGTTAAGGTATAAAAACCTTTCATTATGTTAGCACTCTCATTTCACCAGTTATTTGTTTTTACTCAGATGAAAAGGATCTGAACATTGTTACCAATTCTATTTAGTGGCCTTACTGTTGTTTTCCTATCTTTGGTATTACATATATCTGTGTGTCTGACCTTATAATGCAAGCTAAAGTTTTGTAAACTTTTGGTTTCTAGGCCTACACCCACCTCTATTTCTTGTAAAATTTTGACCTGATTATAAGTATGTGGTAACATTAAGTACAAACATGACCCCAAATGTCCTAGTATATTCACTCATCAAGGGGTAGGAATTCGGGCAGCCCTGGTGGCTCAGCAGTTTAGCACCTGCCTTCAGCCCAGGGTGTGATCCTGGAGACCCCGGATCGAATCCCACGTCAGGCTCCCTGCATGGAGCCTGCTTCTCCCTCTGCCTGTGTCTCTGCCTCTCTTTCTCTCTCTCTGTGTCTCTCATGAATAAATTAATAAAATTAAAAAAAAAAAAAAAGGAAGGGGTAGGAATTCTTTGAATCTGGATTGGCCTTGTTAAACTGTGATTTCTGTTTAATAGAATTCAATAGAATAGTCTAAGCTTCTAGAGATCTTATATATATATATGTATATATATATATGTATGTGTATATGTATATATATCTGATATATGTATCTGCTCTCTCTCTCACCCCTCTGCCTCTGCCAAAGAATACACCTGCGGTAGCCTGCTGGATGATGAGACACACGTGACTAGCTGCCTAGTCCCATCCAGCATGTGAGTGAGGCTAATCTAGACCAGAAGAACCATCTAGCTGAGTCCAGCCTAATTCTCTAACTCACAGTATCATGATCTACATGTGTTCTTTTAAAAATTTATGGTGTATTTTGCTATACAGCAATAATTCAAGTAGATTTGGATTTAAATAGACTTAGATTCAAACAGATTCCAAAGAAAAGACTAGACATAATTATAGTGAGCATTGAGCTATCTATGTGGTTGGTATATGGAGATTGGACCCACCTAAGACTAATGCCTTTTGCTCTACAGTGCTCTTTTCTGGGTTTATAATTTATCTGCCAAATACTCTCTTTTAAATGACTGTGTATCACTTCATCTTCTTCAGAGTCAGCTATTAGTCCACAAAGGGTTGTTAAAGACAATGATGGAAGAATTTCTTTGCAAGTCCTTCATATGCTCCAATTTAGCAGTACTTCCCAATATTTTATCAGTAAAACAGATTGCTTTTTGCTTTTGGTTTTGCTGTGTTATTTATTTTCTCCACTGACAGCTATGGTTCTTTCTTTTATAAAATCACATGAATTAATATATATTCTGGGAAACATTGAGATCGCTGGATATTTTTTGACAGTGAAGAAGAAACTCTTGATGGTCACAAACTTATTTTGGAGAATTTATTTGGGAGTTAGAGGGGCAAACAACACAAAAAAAATTCTGGTTTATTAAGCAAAAAGTGAATTATGACAGTCCTCATAATATTAATTTATCGCCACAAGACTTCATGGAGTGGCTGGAAGAAGAATTTTTTTTTAAAAAGATTTTATTTATTCATAGAGACACAGAGAGAGAGGCAGAGGGAGAAGCAGGCACCATGCAGGGAGCCCAACGCGGGACTTGATCCCGGGTCTCCAGGATCAGGCCCTGGGCTGCAGGCGGCGCTAAACTGCTGCACCACCGGGGCTGCCCTATTTTTCTTTTAAGTAGGAAATGGGTGGCTTGAACTCACAACCCCTGACATCAAGACCTGAGCTGAGATTGAGTCTGGTGCTTAACCAACAGAGACACCCAGGCACCCCTGGAAGAAGGGATATCTAACTGCTTTGCACTTCTTTAATGGGCCTTTGTTCCCATTTATTTTGGAATGTATTGTGAATAAGAAGGATTTTTAATCTTTATGCAGTCAAGAAACAAGCGTCTTTTCCTATCTCTTTTGCTATCTAACATTCTCATGTACCATTTCCCCTCCTGCCAATTTTCTTACATTGAAGATAAAAGCTTTAGGAACAATGACATCATTTCCATGCAATCAAAAGATGTACTTATTCCCTCCCTAAGAGAATGGTAAATGAAATCTTGTAATTGACTCTATCAAGCCTCAAGTCTAAGTTTAAGGATATTGGTCAGGTCTCTGAATTTTTTCACAATCTTTAATAACAAAGGAAATAGCTTAAGGAACTACATATGTGAAAAATAAAAAAAAGCTATTTGTGTAGAGGCCACAGTCCTTGTTTTAAGATTTATTGAGGACTTAGGTAGTATTGATAGCTTTCTTCTACTTCTCATGTTTTCTTTGCTTTCTGCCAGTACCTCATTTAATTGGTATTTCTTATCCAGTAGGGTGTCCCATATCTTTGTTCTTGAAGAATGGTAACCCTTGACAGCGGCACTGCCTCCACGAGATGCTATTTAATATGACTTTCTGTGACCAGGAAACTATTCCACAGTGTGTGCTTTCCAGCATGGCAGCTTCTGGCCACATGTGGCTATTGAACACTTGAAATGAAACTAATGAGATGAAGATACTGAATTTTAAGTTTTATTTATTGTTAATTAAATCTTAAATAGACACTTATTAGATAATATAGCTTCAGTAGTCTTTCTTTTACTTTTACCCCACATATAGAAATGCCCGGAGGTACCCCAAGGGATCACTTGGCTTGGCTTCCATTTCTGTTTATTATTGGTTTCTTTTGAGAGTCTTCTAGACCCTCTTAGAGGATATAATTAGCTTTTTGGTGTGTACATGACACGTGATGATCAATTCCAATAATTCCATCTCCCTAATTTTTTGGATTTAACCTATTTTAAGTCAAGAGACAGATGACATTTCACCTGAATTCACAGTGAACCTGTCTTAGAATCTAGCTAGACTATGAGGTAATCAATTAAGACCACTTCCAATCACTCATGCAAACTTATTCCACAAAATATCAGTTCAAAATTTGTTCTCTCTTTCTGTCATAACCTGAATCTATTCCTACACATTCTCTCCTACATCAGATATCTCCAAATATCAAATATCTCCAAATACAGTAGCAAAACTCTAAAATTTATCTGGAGTATAGCCTTCTTTTTCTGAGTTTTATTTCATAATTTCTCTATGAGGACTGCTGGATTCTAAATTTATGGTTTGGAAGATGGTAAAGGAGGGATGTATGTGTGCAGTGGATGGGGGAGGGTGGCATGAGAAAAACAGATTTCCTCATAGGAGATCACCAATGCAAGATGCAAGAAAGAGGAGTAAGAGTCTTCAAGGAATACTGGACTTCAACTGTGCTTAACTCGAACTCCAACCCAAGATTCTCCCTATTTCCTTGCTCTTGTCTGCATCCCATTCTCTGTTACCAGTTTCACTGGGAGTCAAGTGTTTTATGTATAAACAATAAAAACTGGCCCTAATAAACTTAGGAAAAAAACTTTACAGAGACCAGAATCAACAGAATGGGTGGAAGACTAGTCAAGGGAAAAGTAGAGTCAAGATCCTGTGATCAGTTGCTGGTACCAACATCAATGGCATTTGCTGCCTTTGCTACTGTTACTGTAACCACTGAGCACTTGTGGCCATTCACTGAATTTTTTTAAGATTCAAATTCATTTAATTAACATATAATTTATTATTGGTTTCAAAGGTAGAGATCAGAGATTCATCCACCCAGTGCTCATTACATCTTAATCCCCATCACCCAGTTACCCCATCCCCCACCCCCTCCCCTCCAGTAGCCTGCAGTTTGTTTCCTATGAGTAAGAGTCTCTTATAGTTTGTCTCCATCTCTTGATTTCATCTTTTTATTTTTCCTCTCTTTTCCTATGATCCTGTTTTGTTTCTTAAATTCCACATGAATGAGATCGTATGATAATTGTCTTTCTCTGATTGACTTATTTTACTTAGCAACTCTCTTTTTTTTTTAACAAACATTTTCTTTTATAATGGTTTTATTGGTGGGAGGACACAAACATTCAATCCATTACGGTTTCTAAATTTGCGTTTTTATTTTTGTTTTTTGGTAGATAGATGTTCCATTGTTCCAGTACCATTTTTTGTAAAGACTATCCTTTCTCCATCAAACAGTCTCTGCTCCTTTATCAAAGATTGTTGACTATATTTGTGTGGGCTTATTTCTGGCCTCTCTATTCAGCTTCATTGATCTATGTATCTGTTTTCTTTTTTTTTTTTCTTTTGTTTGTTCGTTTTTCATCATTACCACACTCTCCTGATTACCACAGCTTATAGTAAATCTTGGAGTCCTGGAATGTCAATCTTTCAAATTTGTCCTTCTTTAGTATTATGTTGTCTATTCTTGATCTTTTACCTTTCCATATAAACTTTAGAATCAGCTCATTGATATCTACAAAGTAGCTTGCTGTGATTTGATTGGGATTGTATTAAGTGTATAGATGAAGTTGGGAAGATGAATATCTTAATTTAGAGTCTTCTAATGTAAACATGGAATACCTCTCTGTTTATTTAGATTTTTAAAATTTCTTTAGTGTTTTATGGTATTCTGTATGCAGACCCATATTTTTCTTTTGATTTATATCTCCATACTTCCAAGTTTTGGTGCTATTGCAAATGGCATTTTGTTTTTAACTTCAAAATTTCATTGTTTATTTCTGGTTTATAGGAATGTAATTAACTTCTTCATATTGTAAAGGTCTGCTGTGGTTGTGATTCTTGGTAAGGTGTTTCTTCCTAGTTGCTTTCAGCTTCTTTCAAGATTTTTTTCTCCATCTTTGGTTTTCAGTAATTAGACTATTATATGACTCTGTGTGTGTGTGTGTGTGTGTGTGTGTGTGTGTGTATGTTTGTGTGTGTGTCTGGCATACATCCTGCTTTGTATTCTCTGAGTTTCCTGGATCTATGCTTTTGCATCTATCACTACCTGTGTTGGAAAGTTCTTAGCCACAATTACTCAGAATATTTCTTCTATTCATTATCTTTTTTTTTCTTTTTTGCATTCCAATTATACAAATATTACATTTTTTGAAGTTGCATCATAATTCTCAGATATCTATTCTCCTCCCACCCTAAACCCTGCCATCTGCCATTATTTTCTTCTCTTTGCATTTTAGTTTGGAAAGTTTCTATTGATTTATCTTCGTGGTCTCTGATTCTTTCCTCAGCTGTGTCATGTCTACTGATAAACACATTGAAGGCTCTCTTTATTATACTGATTTTATCTCTAAAATTTCTTTTTATTTCTCAGGTTTCCATACTTCTGCTTATATTACTCATCTGTTTTTTCATGTTATCTACATTTTCCAATAGAGCACTGAACATATTAATTGTAATTATTTTTAAGTTATCTGTTTGATAGATCCAACATCAGTGTCATATCAGAGTCTGATTGTATTACATGCTCTTTTCTTTTCAAACTGTCTTCTCTTGACTTTTGACGTAGCTTTTATTATTGAGTGGAAAGCCAGACATGTTGAATCAGGTATTAGGAACTAATATAAATAAGCCTGTAAGGTAGGATTTATGTTAATCTGATTAGGACTTGGATTGTGTTAGCAATGGGGTGCCAGAGGCTTCACATTTCTTTTCTGTCTTTGTGTCTTCCCGCTTGACTTAGGGCTTCCCTAAGTACTCCTCCTCAGAGGATATGTCTTGCAGCTTTTTCAATTATAATCTGCTGTTAACTTATTGCTGTGGCTGTGAATTGTTGGGGAGAGGGAGCATTCTATATTCTGCCAATTATCTCTCAGTCTTTTAGTGGGCCTGTGACCCAACATTGTGGGCCTCACAAGTGTTTTTCCAGTGGGATAGCTTTTATCTCCTTCCCCTACTCCCTTCCCTGGCTATAGTATTCCAAATTAGCCAAATCTAATTCCTTAAAGATCTGACCACTGTTGACTATATTTTTCTCCCACCAGTTGGGTAATCAGAAAGGCTAGAGGGCACTAGAGTGGGAGGAAATTCCTTTCCTCTGTCTGATAGAAAGATCCAGCAAAGTCTTTTTTTCTGGAAAGTAGGTTTTTGTTATGAGGAAGACCTATGGTGAAGGTTCTGGATGTATTCCTCAATGATCCATCTTCTCCTCTCTTTGTAAGGGCCAAAAGGGAATCTTTCTCAGATCTCTATGATGAGAACCTGATAGGGCTTCTGGAGGCAAAGTGAAGAAAAGTGTGGGAGCTCCCCTAAAACTGTGATATTGAGAAACTTCAATATCATGCTGGTCTCATACTCAGTCTCAAGCAAGTAGCCCAAATTGTCATTTAAGGTCCTGTTTATGGCACAACCAGCTTCAGCTCTAGGCAAGCAGATCTCAGCTGTGACTGGATAAACCTTTAGATTTTGATATGGCTTTTTGCTACAAGACCTTCATTCTCTGCTGGCTCTGAGAAATATCTCTGATTTTCATTTACCTAGATTTTTCTTATTGTAAGGACAGAATGAAGACCCAGAAGCTTTTTTCCATGGCAAAACTGAAACCACAAGTCCCTCACTGAATTTGTGGACTCATTGAAATAATTTTTAATGGTTCTTGAGTGATTGTGTCATTTTTTTCAATCTTCATAGTCCTCCCTTTCAGCAGGCTTCTCTAAGCTGTGTCTCTCACATACAAGATCCTTCAGAAGGAACGAAAGTACCTTGATTCTGCGTAGCCAAACAAAACGCTGTACCAAATGTGTGATAGCAAAATTTAAAGGGTATTTTTCTTGAGTGGGTATATATATATATCATTAGATTGATGTAATTAGAATTCTGGTTGTTTTATACATACTGAGTGATCTTTTGGAACATTTTAGATGTCACTCTTCAACCTAAAGATCATAAGTTGCTTGCCATTTTTTTTAGGATACAGACAAAAATGTTATTACCTGATCTGGTCTTGACTTTGTACAGCCTTATTTGATGCCGCCATTCTCTTTATTCAATAAAGAGTTCAGACAAAGTCTGCCTAATATATACTTTCACAGAACTGTGTGTATTTTTTTGTGGGAAGGGGGAATATTGCATCTATAATAAATTATTTCAATTATCATGTAATTCCTTCTTTATTATCTGTCTCTCCCATTGAATATATATATTTCTCTCCCATTGAATATATATATTCCAGTAGGTCAGGGACTGCCTGTCGTGTTCATTGTTATATTCTTTGCACCAGCAGAATCTTGGAAAACATTTTTCATGTGCATGAATTACGAATGAATTCAACCTTCATTTTCATTTCATGGCAAACCAAATCCTTGATTTGGGCTTAGGGGTGAGAAGCATAGAGAGGCACGAATCACACAACTAGAGGTTCCTGAGGAGAAAACTAGGAGCAGAAATTTAGCTTGAGTAATGATATAAAATCTCTTCCCTCAGGAAACTCAGGAATATTTGTAGTTTTATTTTCTGCAGTTATACAGATGTCAGCATGACTTGATTTCTTTGGGTATCAAAGGAAAGGATAAACTGGAAATGTTGGCAAATAGAGGGGCACTCAGATTACAGCCACAGTAAAAATGTGATTGTTATTATCAACTAGCTAATATTTTTAGGTTTCTCAGTGATTGGAATGAAGCATGAGAGGATTCCTCAAAACCACTGTCAACAGAATGATTCCCTGGGTGAGATTTTGTGCTCATCTAGAGTCTTCTGGGGTCATTTTAGGACTTCATACTTGAAGATGGCCTTCCATGACCACTTCTAATGAGTATCACACTTCACTTATGGTGGGGTAAGCTGTGGCCATACAGTTACCTTTGTAATAACATATAACATGAAATGTTTGTTAGATAGAGATTGAAGTCCATTAAACACATGAAATAATTACATTGTACTTGGTGTGCTCTCATGTATTATTACATTTAATTTTCAAAAGAATTTCATCCAGTAGGGCATCATTTCCATTTTTCACAAATCACAAAATAGGAGGAATGATTGAGGAATATAGCCATAATCAAAGAGTTCATGTAGTGCCACAGGGAGGATGAACCTGTTTTCTAAGATCATTGAGGTTGGAGGCCTCATTTCATGAAGAGTTTTGTAGTCATTATCAGTATCTATGGCATTTGGAGGATTTTCTTCTCCCTCTCTCTTTTTTTTTTTTTTTGGTACTGCTTTTCAATCTTAGTCTCTTTAAACATTGACAACATTAAACCTGTGAGTTCAGAACAACAACACAGATTAATACTTTTTACGCCAAATTTTATGATCATTGTTGTCCCAACCTCAATCCAAAGAAAGAATTCCCTACCACCAACACCAAAATTCTCAAAACATGTGTGTTAAACAAAAACAAAAACAAAAAACCCCAAAAACCCCATGGAAATATGTCGGATATCAAGGTTCTTAAAGCAGCTGTTATGCATAGAAAGTGAGCACACTTTATAGCAGTTTTTAGTATCTGTTCCAGCTGCAAGTGTGTAATATAATCTGAAAATTATACAGTGTAGTATTCATTTAAATGTGTAAACTTTATTGACAAGAAGACAGCTTCAAAAGAAATAGCAAGAGTGCGTTTTGTCAATTTTGTTTAGAGAGATTTCTTGGTAAATAAGGATAAGAAGAGAGCATGATAACTTATATGACACTCTAAATTGCATTTCAGGGCATCCAGCCAATTCTGCAACTTGCATAGCATGGGTAGGAAAGCAATTTTGTCTAATTAGAACACAGGGCAATCTTGATAAGCATGTTATATATTGATATTCATATAAATGATGTGAATGAATATGTATTATTAGATACTACTTGTTATACACACACACACACACACACACACACACACTCACTCTAATATGAGTTTGATTTTGTTATAAGAAACACCAAATAAGAAAGTAGGTGATTAAAAAAAAAAAAGAAAGAAAGAAAGAAAGAAAGTAGGTGATTCTAGACAAACCATTACTGGAAAAAATGCAAAGTTTATTCCCTATAGGAATTAATGCCCTAGAATCAACTTGGTATATGACCATTTTTGCATTGAGAAATTTATTTTCTATTAGTTTGCTAATAAGTCTCTTTCCTCCTGTGCCTATATTAAGACAATCATAATTTGTTTTCTACTTAAATTATATTAGCATTGTGAATGATATCAATAGGGTTTTTCGTCCTGGCATAAGATAGAAATTATGTATTATCTATTCCTTGAAAATTTTATAGACTTCACCTACAAACCAATTGAATCTGGGTTTTGAGGTTGTTGGTCTATGCTAGTTTTTACATCTTGTACCATATTTTTTCAGAGGTGTATTTATTTCCCTTTGTTTTCAAACTTATTAGCCTATAGGTTTTTTGATATTTTCATTATTTTAAAAGTCCTTTTTAAAATCTGGATTATTTTTCTTTATATAATTGGAATTTCTTTTACTTGCATTCTGTCTTTTTTGTTAAATCCGTCTTACCAGAAGTTCATATTGTTTTAAGTACCAACTTGGTGTTTTATGAGTATTCTCTATTGCTTTCTTTTGTTCTATTACTTTATTGAGTTTTCATTTATTCTTATTCTTCCCTTCCTTTTTGTTGCTTTTTAAATTTTGTTCTGTACCTATTCAAACTTTTTTATCAGAATGCTTAGCTCAGTTTTTATTTTGTCTTTCCAATTTTTCTATATTAGTTATGTATCACAAATTTTGGACTGTATAGTTTTTACTGCTGTTTAATCTTAAATATTTCATTATTGCTTTTGTATTTCCTCTTAAATACAGAGACCTATATTACTTATATATCACACATATAGAATTTTTAGCTAGTCTTTTATTATTAATTTTCTGTATTGTCTTCAGACAGCATAAACTATATGATATCATCCTCTGTAATTTATTGAAGCTTCCTTTAGGGCTAAATACAGGAGCAGGTTTTGTAAATGTTCTATGTATATTCAAAAAGAAAATATGCATTCTCTGTTTAAGTGAATACATTTTTAGAAGTGGATACATTTTTAAGGTATAATAGTTTGGCATTATTAGTTGAGTTATTTATTTATTTAACATTTTCATTTCATTGTTTCCTTTGCTATACAGAAACCTTTTTTTTACATTTTAAATTCCAGTATAGTTAACATATAGTATTATATTAGTTTCAGGTGTATAATACGATGATTCTACAATTCCATATTGCTCATTGCAACGGGTGCCCTCCTTAATCTCCATCACCTATTTCATCCATACACCCACTCACCTCCCTTCTGGTAACCATTCTTTTGTTCTCTATATTTGAGTCTGTTTCTTGGTTTGTCTCTCTTTCCCTCTTTTTCTCTTTGCTCATTTGTTTCTTAAATTCTACATATGAGAGAAATATTATGGGATTTGTCTTTCTCTGACTTATTTCGCTTAGTTTAATACTCTCTAGCTCCATCCATGGCATTGCAAGTGATTGAACAATATTTCATTGTGTATCTACACCACACCTTCTTCATCCATTCATCTATCCATGGATACTTGGGCTGCTTCCTAATTTGGCTATTGTAAATAATGCTGCTATAAACATAGGAGGTGCATGTTTCACTTTGAATTAGTGTTTTTGCATTTTGGGGGGTGGGGTAAATACCAAGTAATGCAATTTTTGGATCATATGGTATTTCTATTTTTAATTTTTTGAGGAACGTCCATACTGCTTTCTACAGTGGCTATACTAGTTTTCATTCCCATCAACAGTACACATCTTTGCCAACACTTGTTTCTTACGTTGATTGATATACCCCCTTTAAGAGGACTATGTTAAAATCAACAACAATGAATGTTTTTTCTATTTTTACCTGTGAATTTGTTAGTTTTTGCTCTATATATTCCTGGACAATATTGTGAATTATAAATATGTCACTTTTACTCTATGTAGTACCTCTTGTATTTTGATTTTTTTGCCTTAAATTCTCTTTTGTCAGAAATAAGGATTATTACCTTAGCTTTCTGTTTATTCTTGCCTGACATGTTATCTCCATCCTTACTTGTCAAATTTTTTTATATTATTCAAGTGTGTAACTTGTAGACCAGTGCTTCTCAAAACATTCTGATGAAGGACCAGGGTTTCTAAACTTTCTATTCTATTTCCATTATATTCTACTTTTGTAACATGCAGTAAATATGGTTTTCTAGCAAAGAAAATAAAACCATACAAAATACGTGATTATATTTTTACCTATTAACTCAATAGACAGGAAATTTCTCTGTCAAACTTCTATAAAACTTTATAAATGATCTCTATTTCTCTATTAATTTTGTCACAGATTGGTAGCAAATAGGCTGTAGACCAATATTATTCTGCAGACCGTATTTCAATAGTGCCATTATAGGCAAATATAGCTAGATCTTGTTTTAAAATCTATCTTAATTGGTGATCTTTGTTAATTGGTGAGTTTAATTTATTTAAATTTATTATAATTACTGCTAAGATTTATTTCTACTATCTAGTGTCATATTTTTAATTTATGGTTTTTTTCCCCCCTCACTGTGACTATGGGCACTATCAGTTCAGGCTGGTAGATGTAAACTTACACTTATAATTCAAATACCATGGTCATTTTGCTGATGTGATATTTTTGGAATAGTGAAAAATCCTGGATAAAATTCCCAACAAAACAAAGCATGTTGATTCCTGGACACTATAAATAGATACTGAAATTATGCAAAAATACTTGGTCTATAGAAATAGTTATACTCTGGGTTAGATAAGTACATAAATATATAGCAGAATATTACCATGTTATTTGGAAAAGAAAAATTAATTTTCTGGGATTATTCTGTGTATTGTAGAACATCCATTATCTCTGCTTCTGTCTACTAACTGCCAATAGCACCTCCCAGTTATGGTGGTAGTCAAATATACCCTCAGAAATTTCCAAAATGTCTCTTTAGGGAATGCTTTCCTTTTATTGAGAACAGTTGCTCTGAGATGTGACATAGAATTTGAACTAGATCAATTGGAGTCCTTTCCCCAGGGTTTGAGACAGGCTCTGTCCAAGCTGTGAGGACGACTGTGGACACTATCAATAGTACGGCCTTGGCTTTGTGGAAATGGTTAGTTTGCAACAAGACAGATTAAAACTGACACAGGGAAGGAGAGGCAGCAGATATATCCAGAGTGCACTACTATCTCCCTGCCTCCCTTTCATTTGGGGATATTTTTCCTCTTTGCTAGAGCTAGTTCTGGTTGAGTTTCTGTTGCTTGCTACTGAAGGAATCCTAAAACAACATAGTTACTTATTTGTGCATTATTATTTTACATCATGTATAATCAGTTATCATTATAATATCCTGGAAGGAACTGAATAAAAGAGATGTTCAATAAAGCCAAAAGAATGAGAATAACAGTAAATAGAAAGTCATTTAGATGGTTATGATGAACTACAAAAAAAAAAAAAAATTCCCAGGGATGCTTACTTAGGTACAATTGAAACGTTGCATTTGTATTTTAAAAGTGAAAATAGAGGGGTGCCTGGGTGGCTCAGTCAGTTAAACATCAGACTCTTTCTTGATTTCAGCTCAGGTCATGATCTGATGGTTATGAGATCAAGCCCCATGTAGGGCTCCCTGCTGGGCATGGAGAGAGATCTCTCTCTCTCTTTCTCTCTCACTCTCTCTCTCTCACCCTCTGCCTCCCCTCGCACACTCACACTCTCTTTCAAAAAAAGAAAAGAAAATACAATAGATTTGGTATAGAAATTATGCACTCATTTTAAATATTAAAAAAGAATAGGTATCCAAGGATGACTAAAACGTTCTATCTGGTCCATGCAGATTCCTTTCCTGAAATGGAAAGCTAGGGCATTTACTTTTCACATACATTTTACTAGGTGTTATTAAGTGCTCTCTGGCATGGCCAATGTTTTCATTGGAAATAGCTACCTTATTATAGAGTAGATGTTTTCAGGATAGCAGTTTCTATCAGAATTTTGTCTGTGGTCCAAATTTGGTATGTATATTCTTTGGAAAGTCTGCAGAAAAGATTTACATTATAAAGAATGTTTAGTTCTTCAGAGACCTGCTATAAAATGTGTATTAGGATGTATGATAATGCACCAATTCAGAATAATGAAACGTTAAAGAATGGTAAATAACTCTAATTATGTCTTCTGTTATTTCTCCAGTAGAGTTTGGTACACATAATCTCTGACAGTCAACTGTAGTTAGAGATAAAGGACATGGATATTAGGATTTAAAGGGAGAATCACTTAAAGGAAACTTAAAGGATAAATTCATACATATTCTTAATTTATATTTTAAAAAATATTTAATATATACATGTACATATTCATTTGTGAAGATCATGAAGTAAAACAAAGTAAAGGCTAACATGTTTAGTTTTGTTTTTTGATTAATTTCCATTTATCCTTGTTCCTTTTATTGAACTTGCTCTTTATTGCTGAGAACCACCAGTCTCGCAGCTCTTCCCTGTTCTCCTGACCCAAGATGATTTTCCTGACTTCATTTGCTTGTCCACTTAGCCTGGATCTCTAGGTCAAACTTTAAAAATTGACACAAATAGAAACAACAGAAAAGTTGCACAAATAATAGGTATCAGAATGGGGACTCAAAATCAAGTGCTCCTTGCTGCCAAGGCCTTTGTAACAGCTGCTACTACTACCGTTTCCATACTTAATGCTGTGATGTATTACAGGCTTTTCACAGATAAGAACTGAATGTTCATTTTTATCTTTTTCAGAGCAGAATAAAACACCTGACATAAAACAGGAAACAATATATTTTAGACTAAGGGGATGATATTATCTGTTTTATTTTAAATGCATACTTCATTAAAATATTTTAAAATGTTGAGTAATAATCAAAATTCTAGTTATATACATACATACATTCTTTTTATCTACCTGGCAATTTATTAACAATATGAAGTGAGAGCATTGGATGATAGAAAAAAAATCATTTATGTAGCAATTGATATGAAAGATAGAAAGAATAATACTCTTAGAATATTATTTAGTAATAAGCTTTAAAAGCTCAGTAAGTAAGCTTTTTAAAATATCAAACAGGAAGGAAAACAGAGGTTCTGTAGGATTTATACAACTCAAAAATAGTAAAATGGTTGGATATTGCCAAATTCAATTACTAGAAAGCAAAGCAAATAATTTTAGTATGAAATTTGATGGAAGCTACTATTTACTTTTCATTGGCTTATTTATTTCTCCATTTGATCCCATGAAACCAACTCATTTTATTCTTCATTGTATGTTATGCAAACATTAGTCATGAAAGAAATTTTGAATTCTTGAATATAAGCTCTAAGTTATGGTCTAATTCTTAAGCAGAGTATTAAGTCCCATTATGCATTTCAGTGTTTTGCTAATTAACTTTAGTAATTTTATTGCTGTTATTATGGTAACATGTAATTATTTACAATATTTTATTGTAACTATTTGCCATTTAGAGTTGGAAATGATATGGATCAATAAAACTTTTCTATTGTTTGCATGTCTACATCATTTAAAATGTAATAAATCAAGAAAAAATAATAATGGTGGAATATATTTGATGACACAGCCCTTTTTTTCAGGAGAGATATTAGGAGCCCTACTGTTTTTGTTATTTGAGATTAGACTAGAAAAAAAGGGATAAATGTTATGAAAAATTAGTGTCTGAAGAAAGTGGCAAGATGACCAAACCAACTGTCTTCCCTCTTTAAATTTTGTGGTGTCTTTCAAATGGTTTAAGTGGATTGCTGTATCTTATCTACAACAAGTTTTAACTAGCTTGTTTCTAGGCTACTATTTTCATTTAACATTATAGAAAAGAAAATGTAATCAGAACACTAGAGACAGCATCTTTGATACAGCTCCTGAGTTTGTGAATTATTTCATATAGTTCTGCACATGTTCGAATAATATGAAATAAGTAGTTAAAAATCTCTAAAGTATGTGATTAATATAGGCTAATAATCTGATTCTTTCAATCTGAAGATTTTAATCCCATTTTTCCCTTCAAACGGTATTTATTTTTGGAATCATCTAGATTATCATCTTAACCCTCTACTTTGAATAAATGCTACCTTCATAGGTTCACCTGTGTGGGTGTGTTACCAAAAAGAAAGCTCCTTATAAATATTCTCAGAAAATATACCCATCTCTCTGAAGTATTCTTATTTGATTCATTTTACTCGGGAAAAATAATGAGATAGAATTACATTTCAATGGTATCTGTTTTGAAAAGTTGATTATAAACGCCTCAAGAAGATTCCAAAATTCTTGTCATTCTGTCTTCAAAAAGGTTCTCCTTTCTATCTAATCTAGATTTCCCACATCAACTTCTTTTGTATCTCTACCACATATTCCACACCATTGTCTCGCATGTTTACATTCTCTCTTCTTTACATGTGTATGTATATAAGCGTATACATATATTTACTTGCTTTTTGGCTCTCATTTCCATTAGACTGAGAGTCATGAGGGCATGGGCTCTTTGATCTTACTCACTGCTGTGTTCCCAGCATCCTGTCTAGAGACTAGAGTGCAAAGGAGGGATCTTTGTCTGCTTTGCTTGCTGCTATATTTTTAGCATGTAGAATAGTGAATGACATATAAAAAAAATTGTCAGAGTGATGAATATAGTAAGCACTTGGTAAATATTTCTTGAATGAACATATTA
This sequence comes from Canis lupus familiaris, assembly GCF_011100685.1. NCBI lineage: Eukaryota > Metazoa > Chordata > Mammalia > Carnivora > Canidae > Canis > Canis lupus. The sequence goes on along the minus strand of NC_049251.1, from coordinate 4,094,125 downwards.
AAAAATTCCTATAACTGAAAATTTTATTTCTGGACAGTGTTTTTAGGTACAGATTGCACCCAGAGTTTGTTCAGACAGCAGCAATATACTAGTTTTGCAAAGCAATGGTTCAGTCCTGTCCATCTTATAGGCTTATATGCTTTTGCAAAGTATTGCATTCAGAATTCAGAAATTCTGTTTGTTTTAGATACTTTATGTTCCATAGAGGTAGAAGGCTTTTCCAGAAGAAAACAGAATTGTCCATATTTCTAAGGAGGTTGTCTGTGGGCCTTGATTCATGAACTGAGTTTAAGACAGCTAACTATATATAATATACCCTGCTTTCTGGTAAAAGGAAGCAGTTCACAAGCCATTATCTATTGTCCAATATCCTTGAGAAAATCTGAGGGAGAAAGTGGGGAAAATAAGTCATTGCTCTTTCCAGACCTAGAGTTTCTATGTAGTCACCTGATATTTTCTGTATTCCCAAAAAGGTTATGGGCTGGGATGGTGGGCATAATTGTGACAATTCTGTTTAACAATGAGTTTTCTATGAAGAGAAACCTTTTGATTATTTCGTGATGATAGAAGATTTTCTAAGAATACACTCACTGATTTAGAGTTGTACTTTTGTATTAATGCCAGGTAATGGAAGAGAAATCTCACCATCATAAAATTAAAATTAATCAGTTCTTAGGGCACCAGGGTGGCTCAGTTGGTTAAACATCTGCCTTTAGCTCAAGACATAATCCAGGGTTCTGGAATCAAGCCCCAGTTTGGGCTGCCTGCTCAGTGAGGAGTCTGCTTCTTTCTCTGCTCCTCCCTGGTTCATGCTCACTCTTTCTCTTAAATAAATAAATAAAAATCTAAAAATAATTAAAATCAAACAATTCTTAAAATTATGTCCACATGATCAACAATTATTGCTTCTTTGTGTCAATAAGAACATGGCTCAAAATAGTAATTTGGGGTAAAAAAAATACACTCCTGCCTTCCTTTTCCTCTGCTTTCTACTCTTTTTACTCTTTTAAAAGTCCCTCTCTATTTTCAACTTGAATGATTATTTGTCCCTGGTACCAGTGTGGAAGAGGAGGTGAGTGGCTAAAAATGGGAGTGGAGAGAAAAATGAATGAGAAAAGAGGAAAATTAGATAAATTTCTCTCCTAGAAAAACCCAGCAGAATAATTTAGTTGTTTTCAATGGATTATGGGCTCTCTGCCTACTTAATCCCACCTTGCCCAGCTCCCCAGTTCACTCACACTTATGAACATTTTTTGAAAATGGAAGAAGAGTGCATGCTGAATATATACCAAGTCAGATTATGTTGATGTTTTGCTTTCTTCATTTCTGTTACAGATTTTGGCACCTTAATACAATGATGATAGCATGCAAATCTTTATACAATAACCTAGTTAGGATTTCTACAATAAATAATTCCCATATCCATCACTTTTAAAGCATCATTGCAAAGAGTAGAGTGTAGCAATGTGCCCTTATGTTTCTTATTTTCCAGATCAATCTGTTTTTCTTAATTTTAATTTATAATCAGCACAACTGAAGCTTCCTAATCATATCAGACATGCCAATCCTTTCAGAAGCAAATCTGATTTAACATCAAGGAGCCTGGCTTGTGTTCATGGAGGAGTTTTTTTCTCCCACTGCTCTCCAGAAGTTTTTGTTGGTACTTAACACATTTACACAGCTGAAATTCAAACCAGTTTCCTAATACTTGATGGACAAAAAGTCTCCCTCAGTTGAGCCAAGTAATCTTGTCAGCATATCAGAGGGTATGCCCAGGCAGGTGACCCTGGAGTTTCTTGTTTGTAGTTTTGGTGGAGAGGAAGAGAAATAAATATACACACAAAAGGAAATTGCTCTTGAAAAAGTCTAGGTTAAAATAGAAGATGCTGCTTTGAAGATGGAGATGTGTTTACTGTAAGCTTTAAGGAGATGTATAGATAGAATATAGGCTTTTTGTCCGATTTTGTTTTGCATCTCAGAACAGTTGAACCTAACAAATACTAATGATCCTATCTTAAGGGATACACAATTTTCCAAGAGGGGACTTTGGGTATTTTTAGCCTATAAAACAGCGGATGAGCTTTCCTTGCTAGCTGCAAGCTGGAGCTTGTGTCAGGCTTCACTAGGCACACAAGGCTCTGATTTTGTATCATTAAAGACTCATTATCTCTTTTAACTTCTGTTGAAAGCATTCATCCATAGCTCTAGCTACTACTGAAACAATAGAGGCTCCTAGCTCAGTAATAATGCCCCCCCCCACCCCCCGGCCCCCAGCTTAAAGAGCCTTTAAAGGATGGATTGGCTTCTACAATGTAGAAACAAAAAGCTACTGCCCAGGAAAATATGAAAGGCTATTTCTGTAAGTAACTTCAATTTTAAAGAGTGAAGGAAAATCATCTGATGCGAGTTTCTGGGAGCTGGGAGTCTGAGTATACCTGAATACTAAATTCCTGTTGGGGAAATATTACATTTTCCAAAGAAGAATGGCATGCCTTACTTATGCTTCGTCTCAAAGAGAAAAATACTTTAATAAGAATGAAACAGGCTTGGTGTATTGATCTTGCCAATTTGTTTGGTATTAATATATATTTGGCAGGGAGCTAAACTCTCCATTGAATTCAACAGTGGATTATATGAACAGTAATTTCTACATTTACCGGCTTTGTTTACACTTTCATTATACCTCTACTGCATTATCTGATGCCTTCATACAGTTTTCAATCTTATAGCCACTTTAATCTCCTCCTGCACTCAGCATATCTGAGTGAGTTTGTTGGCATAAGGGAATTTTGAAGGTTATATTACAGTACATGAATCAACAGAAAATGAAATGCACTGGAGACACGATCAGCCAGTTTTAATTCATTGCAGAAAGTTATAGATACCAAAATGCATTTAATGTAATCTGATCTCTTTATTCAGTCCTGAATTTATGAGCAATTTACCAGGAGTCAAATGACAACTTTGTTTTAAAAATAGTAGTCTATATCGAATGCCATTTTAATATATCTCTGACATATTTACATTTAAAGAGTCGGGAAAAGTGGAATCTTTGAACATAAATTTCTCTTTTCATAGAAAAGAAAAGCCTGAGAAAGATGCTACTTTTGTTCATTGAAACATTATTTGTCACTGTAACATAGGTCAGGTTGGTGATAACAGTTAAATAAATCCAGCTCATCAGTACAGCTGGTAAACAGATTAGAAGCCCCCTCGATTACTGAGCATTTCATTTTAAGGAGGAGGCAAATAGCATCACTGTGCTCAGCTCTGTAAAAAAAACATTTTATGTCAATAAGCCTGCTCTTTGCCTAGAATGATCAAACGTTCTTGGTTCACACCGGTCAACAAGAAGATATGGACAGTGGCTTTCAGACAGTTTCCCTAGCAGCAACGCAAATGGATGTTAAAAATCAGTCAATTATTGCCTGGCTATAAGATGTGATCTTTCACTTGGGGTCCTAAATCATTTTTGGTAATACTGACCCCATCAAAATCACTCGTCTTACCTGGGAGGAGATAAAGTAACTCTTCTCATTCATATTTGAGACATCTCCCTTCTCACATACCATGGCACTGACATTTGGGTTGAAGGAGAAATATAGGAATACTACTTGCTATTTTTATTTTAAAGTACAAAATTTGCAATCTATTCCAAAGCAAACGACATTTTTTTTTGTGGCTCTGAAAGTTTCTTACTGTCCATATAGAAAAGCTATATCATTTTATTAAGCCCAAAGAAATAAATCACATTTTTGCAACTAGTACATTGACATCTTAGCTTGTCAAATGTGGAAATTATTATTATATAAACAGTATATAGTCCTCACAGAGAAGAGATGTGTATTTTATATATTATATTAGTTATAAATATGGTCATAAAAGTAACCTGTTTTTATCAAGTATGTGAATTAAAATTTTAGGCTACACCATAATTTTTATATAATAACAATAGTTTGGGGATGGTGGTCATTTTATTTTATTTTATTTTATTTTATTTTTTTTGTGATGGTGGTCATTTTAAAGGATTGTTTTCATAGATCAATTCTGAGAACTAAATTCTGCATTGCTTCAGAATTTCTACTTTCACGGTAAACATTTTCCTAACAAGAGTCAAATGGCTAGTTCTATTTAAGAGTTGTTAATTTCCACTCCAAGAATGTTCCAAATCCAAAATGGACTGCTTTCAGATACTTTTAGTTTTTAGTTCATTTTACTCTGGAAAATAATGAAATGGTAGTATATGTCCTGTATATTTCCCTTAAAAGTAGACCATAGGGTTGGGAGAAGAGAAAAAAGAGTTAATGTATTGGAGGAGGAAGAATTTATTTTTAGAATCAATAACCAGATACCCTAAACGTTTTGGTTCACAGAAATCAGGAGTAAAAACTATTTATTAGACTCTGTCCAAATAGACCCATACCCCTAGAGGGAAAGCTTGATCCAATCCAGTTTTAATGAAATAAGAAAAAGGGTTTCACCATTTCCCTCGAAAGGGTGACTTTTCCAGAGTCTAACCAACATCTCTGTTAGAAAATACTTCGTAATACACAGCCCAAGTTATTTCCTCGCTCGATTTCATCCAATTGCTCCATTTCTTGTGTGTTCCCTTCAAAAACCGGTTGACTAGTCTTATCTTCTTCCTTCAGTTTTTATCCATTCAAGCTACATTTAGTTCTTTGTGCTTTCATTATGGTTCAATTCCTCTAATCAAAGGTATCATTTATTTTTCTCATTTTTAACTTTTATTTTTGTTGTTTTGGTAAATCAGTGATGGTGTTTTAATTATGTTCTTTAAATGATGTGAAGAAAGAGGCTTTTCTAGCTTATAAACACTGAATCTCTACTAATGTAGCCCAACCTGTGGTGCCCAGGAAAATTACTTGCCTTAACTTTTCAGAATTAGCAATTTATTGCAGCTCTTCCTTTTGAATATCCCTATACTTTGAATTTTTCAGGATGACTCTCAAGTGATCTCTATTCCCTCTGTGTAACTTTTCTTGGTTATGCCAGGTTTGCCAAATAGAATGAGAGTTTTATCCTGTTTATCTCTGTTCTTCTGAGCTGTCTTTTGTAATCTTAGTAACTATTTCAACTATATTTAAACTACAAAAGTGAGCATAGCAAGAATATACACTTAACAGAAAAATAGAAGCATAACACCATCTTTGAGTATACAATCTTAAAATAATAATCACAAGTGACTTAAATTGTCATTGTCTTGTCTTCATAGAATCTTGAGATGAAGAGGCAAAAGCATTTGACACCACAGTTTATGTCCTTACATTTTCAGGCAAAAGGAACTCTGGTTCATAAATGCTGGTATTCTTGGAAGAAAGTGATTGACAACAGGTAAGTTCTCAAGTTATGAGGAACCAATGAGGATGGAGCAGTTTGGAGAAGGATTTGCCTTTCACTTAGAAGCAAGGACTTAGAACAGTGGAATCAGTGTTTGTGGGGGACAAGGATTGCCATGATCTACTTACACTATCCCAAAGCTCAAATTAACAGTCTCTCACCCCCTCTATGCCTTTTGTTCTGTCTTCCTTGTCAGTTGTATCTTCTCCAAACTTATCTTTGCAGTTGACTTTTAAGGGAGTAAGAATTTATCCATTCAAGCAATGTTCAAATTTTAACAAAATTTTACAGATAAATGGACCTCAAGGTTTCAGGTGTTCAGAAGACACTTTTAAATTAATTAATTAATTAATTTATTTATTTATTGAGACTTTTTTTTTTAAGATTTTATTTATTTATTCATGATAGACATAGAGAAAGAGAGGTAGAGACACAGGCAGAGGGAGAAGCAGGCTCCATGCCGGGAGCTCGAGGCGGGACTCGATCTCGGGACTACCAGGATCGCGCCCTGGGCCAAAGGCAGGCGCTAAACCACTGAGCCACCCAGGGATCCCCTCAGAAGACACTTTTAAAAAAGATGTTATTTGCATAAATAATTCCAAGGCCCTTAGGGTTTAAGTCAATTCACCTAACCCATCCAAATGTCAGTTGCCTTCATATGTTCAAAATCATCTAGACATAATAGGAAAATATTTTGTAATTGTCAGAAATAGGATAGAACTGATCTAAATACATGAAACCAGTTACACAGATTGGCAAGTATGACTAAGGATTCTCTGATTCCCCAACAGTGCTAACACTGAAATATTTTCATCTTGGTAGAAAACAGTAGCAAGGAAAAACCTATGAGGATTAACTTTTTTGAAAGATCAATCATTGCTTTGTTCCGATAACCCTGGGCCTTCTCCAATTTTTGTTTTGTTATCTGTCCATAGTATGCTGTCTAGGGCATGCCTTATATTTGCCACATGGGCAGTCATTTATGTTTCTTCTTGAGAACCATGGGTCTGCTCACCAGTGTGAATGCTATGAGGGATGATGCTTTCAATGGGAACAAGTGGAGCAACAGTTAATGGGGGACACACATAAAAGAATAAATCCACAAATATTAATCCAACCTGTGGTCTTCACACCACATTCAAAAATTTGCTTTTGCCCATGGTCAATAAATAGATATGACCAACCATTGTTCCATTCAGTGGCTATTAATTCAGGTATTGATAACTCCCTTGCATTAGGAAATTTACTGTCTAACTCTGTTGTCCATGCTATCCCAGGGTGCCCAAAGAAAAGAACGCACTGATGGAAGAGTCAAAATAGAAAGTAAAAGCTCCGAGTGTGGTTGAGGCTGAAGGTTGTGGGGCAATGGTGTGGAAAGGAAAGCTGTGTACAAAATGATACCTATGAATTCATATAGCAACTGCACTCATCCATTTGAGGTAATGTAAATGCATGATAAAAGTAAAATGACCAAATCCAATTATATGCATCAATTCTAACTTCTTGAGCAATTATCATTCTTTCGTAAACTGCAATTTTGGCCACTTGTGTGTACCAACCCTTAATTGTCAGTAATTCTCTAGTTTTCTAGCATTTTGTAATGAGATATTTAGCACACAACATGGCTGCTGCCAGCTATTTACATTGTAGAATTAAATTACTAGACATAAAAAATCATGGGAAGCAGCCACTTGGAGTATTCTTAAGTATTTTGCTCTTTTAGTTGATATTTAAAAACAGAAAATTATTGACAGAATCAATGGTAATCTCAAGGGGCTGCCACAACTACTCTTTTCCTTTCCATGTCACAATCTCATCAAGAATTACAGAGAGCTCTTTCCTATATCAAATGACACCTAATATAGAAAAGGAAAATCATGACCACTTCTGCTGGTTGTTTAAAAATTATTAAAACTCTCCATTTTTTTCTTTTTTTTTTCTTTTTTTTTTAGATTTTATTTATTTATTCATGATAGTCACACAGAGAGAGACAGAGAGGCAGAGACACAGGCAGAGGGAGAAGCAGGCTCCATGCTGGGAGCCCGATGTGGGATTCGATCCTGGGTCTCCAGGATCGCGCCCCGGGCCAAAGGCAGGCGCCAAACCGTTGCGCCACCCAGGGATCCCTCTCCATTTTTTTCTGAGAAATATGCTTTTAAATAAATATCAGGAATAGAAACTAGTCATAAAGTACTAATACTTCAAAAAAATGACCATGTGGACTTCCTGAGGACTGTGGTCTTGAATGAAGTTTTCCAGATAATCAAATCAGTAGAGTGGTGACATTGTTAAGAATTTATAATGTCATGGAGAATCCAGGGTGGGCATGGTTGGGAAGAATCCCTAGATTGCTTCACTCTTTATTGGAAAAAGAAGCCACTAGAAACTTTAACTGCATGTTACAAAGTGAAAGAAGCCAATCTGAAGATGCTGCATGCTATACAGCTCTAATCGTATGACTTTCTGGAAAAGACAAAACAATAGAGTCAATAAAAAAAAAAGTCAGTGGTGGTGTGCCTGCATGACTTAGGTGGTTAAGCCTCTGACTCTCGATTCAGTTTAGTTCATGATCTCAGTGTCATAAGATTGAGTCCTCCATGGGGGGTGGGGGAGAGTCCATGCTCAGCAGGGAGTCTGCTGGAGATCCTCTTTCTCCCTCTGCTCCTCCTCTTGCTCTCTCGTTCTCTGTCTCAAATAAATAAATAAATCTTTAAAATAAAAGATCAGTGGTTGTCAGAGGGGAGAGTAGCAGGGGAGAAATTAACAGGCAGAGCATAGAGAATTTTTGCAGGAGTGAAATGCACTGTATGACACCATAACGATGGGTGTGTGTCATTCTACCTTTGTTCAAACCCATAGAATGTATGATACCAGGAGTGAACTCCAAGGTAAAATAGAGATTTGGGGTGATTCTGATGTACCAGTGGAGGCTCATCTTTGGTAAAGCAAACAAAAAAGTGTACCATGCTGGTAGTTGGATGATGCTAAGTGGGGAGGCTATGTATGTGTAAAGGCCCTTAATTTTGTTGTAAACTTAAACTACCCTCGGGGGGAAAAAGGTCTTAAAGAAAAGAAGCTATTGCATTGGCTGTTCTCAAAGATGCCTCATCGGTGTCTAAGAGTGGCCTTTGGTGATATTTTAAGGGGTTGGTAAATGCAATGCTGATGGCTGATGGAAGAGAGCTGGCCCTGGGCTCACTAGTTATGCAATTCACGTCCACTGCCTGGGGTTGGAGCTTTTCATCTATCCACTGAAGATGTTGAATTAGATTTGTGAAATACCTTCAAACCCCTAGTTTTTTTGACTGCAGTGATCTAGAAGTTGTATATTCCCCCAGGCATTTCTTTGCTTATTGTTTTTTGAAGCTATTTTGCATGGTATCTTTACTATTTGCTTTTGGTTTTGCTTGATTGCCTGATCTTGTGTTTGTTGCTTTAAAAAAGAAAGTTTTAGGGACATCTGGCTGGCTCAGTCAGTGGATCAGTGACTCTTGATCTGGCAATTGTGAGTTTGAGCCCCTCACTGGGTGTAAAGATTACTTTAAAAAAATCTTTTTAAAAAGTCTGAATATGAGCTGTTTTGGAATGAAGAGTTTCTTCTCTTATTTCTTTTATTATATGAACCACCCTTTTCTCCTATTATTTTTGGACTGCTGGAATGAAAATACTTAAAAAGAAATGTATTTCCCGATCTCTCCCCATATGGAATGCCTTACTTTTGAGTTTGTTCTTATTTGCCAGTTTCCATGTTTCATTTAGTCCATAGACCTCCTAAGACTATCTTCCAGGAACCTGGAGATAGTCCACTCACCTGATTCTTTTTGCATTTTCTTCATTGCATATCCATTGTTGCATATCCGGTTCTCTATTCAGGTTGGGAACCTCTTCTAATTTATGTTATTATTTGTATTTATTTTTGGTTCTTTTTAAAAAAAGATTTATTTATTTGACACAGAGAGAAAGAGAGAGTGAGACAGTGGATGAATAAGCAGAGGGAGAGGGAGAAACAAACTCCCCACTGAGCAGGCGGCCTGATGTGGTGGCTCGGACCCTGAGATCATGATCTGAACTGAAGGCAGACAGTTACTGATGGAACCACCCAGGCACCTCTATTCTTTAGTTCTAATTAACATTTGATTTAGTTCATTTCTGTTTGGATATCTGACATCTTATGTCCAAAGCTAAATGTATTACTTTCCCATCCCAACATGTTTCTGTGCCCTCTTCCCTCTCTTAGAGAATGGTGTCATTATCCACTACGTTTCCCCTTACTAGAAACATCGGCAACATCCCCAACCTCTTTATCTTTCTTTTTCTTCATCCAGTAGGTCACAATTCTCATTGCCATAGCTGCACTTTATACATTCTCATCCCATTTTAGATCACTTCTGGAGAAAGAATTTTTATAAGGTAGAGCTATGGGAGGGGTGTTCCCAAAGATTAAGGATGCTTGTAAGAAGGGAGATTGGAATTTTGTTTCTCAGTTGGTCATTTGGTTGGGCAGCTGGCTTGGCCATCTGCCTTGCATCTACGTGGGCAGGACAAAAGTAAGTAGAGAGAGAGGCAGGGGAAGGGAGGCAAGGCAGCCTCTATCAGACACAAAAGTATATGTGTTCCTTACAGGTCACTGGGCATCACAAAGGGCTAGAGGCTGGGGCAGGACTCCAAAAGACGTTGTGTCATATTTTTCTGGGAGCAGGAGCTGCAAGACTTAGAAGAGGATGATTCCTGCACATAGAGATTCACAACAGTCAGAACAGAGATAGGCAGCCCAGACAGATGGCTATAGAATTAGGCCTGGAAAGTGGAGGGTACAGGATGTGTCCCAGAGCAGATGACAAGCATCCTGCAGTCCCCATAAGATCAGAGAGGGGGGAAAAAGAAGGAGGAAGGAATACTTTCTCTTTCCTTCTTTAGGTCCCTGCAGGGTAAATTAATATCTTTAAATGTGATAGAGGGGTGCCCGAGTGGCTCAGTTGGTTGAATGTCTGACTCTGGATTTCAGCTCAGGTCATGATCTCAAGGTTGTTTAATGGAGCCCCAGGTCTGGCTCCACATTTAGCACAGAGTCTGCTTGAGATTCTCTCTCTCTCCCTCTACCCCTCCCTCTGCTCTCTCTCTCTCAATAAACAAACAAAAAAACTTTAAAAAATAAACGTGATGGAAAAATAAGTTTTAAAGCAGATGACAATTGAAAATGAAAGATTACAACCTTAATAACTAGAAGTGCTTGAGAAATTTTGAGATCTGCTCAAGACATGATTTAGTATATATCCACAAGATAGGGAGATTTGACACAGTGCAACAGGCAATGGGTTTAAGAGAGAAAAGTATATCATGTCATCACTTACCCATCTGAGACAATTCAATAACCCCCCTAGCTATTAACATATTGCATGGCATTTTTCTATTACATGTCTACTTTCCTTCCTAGGGCATCTGTACCCCTAGTACTTGCGTTTCACACATGCTCAAAAGTATTTGTTAATAAATGATGGAATACACACATGAATAAATCAGTGTCCAAAGCAGTGCATAAAGGTACATGTGAGGCACTCCAAAAGGGGAAGAATTAGGCAAAAAGAATAATCTACATTCCTAAGGTAACAGGTGCTATGTAAGGACTGAAACATACATATTCCTCACTAAAAATGAAATTCATAGTAAGCTGCCCATCTGTCCTCCATCCTACTCCACTCATCCTGACCTCTCACTCTTTTAATCTAAATTCTTCTATCCCTGCATATAGCATATGATTGCTATTGTGCTTTTGAATGCCCCTTGTGTTTCTTGGTCACAGGCTATCAACTGGCTAGTTCTAGATGGTAGCTACTACTTAGTTACATGATTACATAAAACTTTGAATTAAGAGAGGCCATTGTTCCCGGGCCATCATTTTTCTTGTCCATATTTCTTCATGTAATACCCTCAAATCATCTGATATAGTTGCCATCAGGTTTTGAAACTGCAAACACAAACTTCTCATAGTTTTAGATCCACACCTGTATGAGGCTCATTCAATAGAATGAGTTTATGCTCCTTTTCTTCTTTAAAAAAATAGTACTTTCCATTGCTTTCTGCTTTAGAGATGCAAACCAATACTGCCATCCACTGTTCCTTTGGATAATCTTTTTCCCACAGTTCTCACCAAGATGCTTTGGGGAAAGAAAGAAGGAAAACTGACAACAAAATTAAGTTCTTTGAAAGGATGGGGAATTTGTTACTTTTGAGCAAGTGCTGCACTGAAGACAATAAAGGAATCAAACAGGATGACTTACCTTCTTTTTCCACATGCCTCAATGGAGAAAACACACTCTCAAAATGTGACCTAGTAAACGAGCATCTAGAGAGTCAGCCTCTTCCTGGACATCATAAGGAGGAAAAAAAATCACCTAGACCCTCTTTTTTTTTTTTTTTTTAAGATTTTATTTATTTATTCATGAGAGACAGAGAGAGAGGGAGAGAGGCAGAGGGAGAAGCAGGCTCCATGCAGGGAGCCAGACGTGGGACTCAATCCCGGGACTCCAGGATCACGCCCTGGGCCAAAGGCAGGCGCTAAACCACTGAGCCACCCATGGATCCTCGTAGACTCTCTTTGGTCACAGTTTAACTTTGCTTCATTCAGCTCAAGGCCAGGCTCAAGGTCATTTATCATCCTAGTCACATTCTAGCATTTCTGGAAGAGAGCCCGGGTCTTCTTCCTAGTCAATAAGCAGGGGACCTCTGTCTCCTACTGCTGTCAGAGAAGGCCCAGCACTTTGAGAGAGGAGCACACATTCCTAGTGTCTGACGCTTGCAAGTGATTGTACTCCATTTTGTTCCACTCAATGCCTACCGCACATTATAATGCATCTCCTTTTAGCCTTATGTTTTCTGCCTGCAGTTCGGTTTCCAACGAGTACATTTGTAACTAAGATTATGAGGAAATCCTTATTTTCCTCTCACTTGAAATAGAATTGATCTTCCAGGTGCTACAGGCAAAATCAAGGGGCCAAACTTTGAGGCAGATGATGGCAATGCTGGGGAGGGGAGCTGGTCTGATTCTCCGACTCTGTGAATGTAGGAACTGAGGCCCAGAGAGGAAAAATAGAACACCTGGGGCTATGGAATCGGGAAATAGCAAAGCCAGTGGTATAACCCAGGTCTCTCAACCCCTAGTCAAAACCTATCTACTGCAAAGTGTTCCTCCCAGAAGCACAGTCCATCTCTCCATCGCTGTTACAGGACTTCATAAATGGCTTTTTAAAAAGTAACATAAACCCCTCTGAAGGCATTTTTGTTCCTCTGTGACTCTTATCCTCCTCTTGACTCCCACCTCCCGGAAAGCCACAGGATGTCTAGGTTGGGAGCTCACAACAGTAACATCCTTCTTCCTTCTCACACAGGAAAGGAGAATGTACAGGAGCATAATGATCTGGAAAGGGGAACAGAGGAGAATCGTCTGTCTTAGGCCTGTTTTCATAAAAGGACAATCAATGTTATTTTACTTATCTAGATTTATAGCACCAACGTTAGGAGACCTCAATTCCTTCATTCATTCAGGCACCATTATGTTTGAACTGTTCTTCGGATTTATGCAGGTTATATCCCCTTATTATCTCTTGAAAGAGCCCTAGAGCAGGCCGCATGATATTAGAAAGCTGAGTAGCTCTCTCAATGTTTGTTTAGTGCTATTCATTCAGCAAGCACAACCTGCTTGAAAAAACACCAAGATGAGGTTTATGTTCCCATCAGATTCCAATGCAAGGGAAATGCTGGCACTTTTCACTTTATGGATTGTCATCGTGTGGTTGTGAGGTTGAGCTGTACAAAGTTTTACCACAGAAGAAGATGGTGCCAAAATGCTTCAAAGAAAATTATTTCTCGAGCAACAGGGTTTTTTTTCTCTAAGTAAATGATTTAAAAAGATAAAAGTGATTTAGAGAAGCTATTGGAAGATGGTAGGTATAACATACACCTAGAAAAGGACCCCAATGGGCAGAAAAGGGTAGTGATCAATTTGAATTACAAAATAAAACGTAGTAAGAAAATTACTATTTCCCAAAATTATATTATGGACCAGGCATCATGTGAGGAATTTTGAATCTATTATTTCATTCCTCAAGAAGCTCTAGAAGTAATTGTAATGACGTACACTTTTCTGGTGAATTAACTAAGACTGGGAGAACAAGAGGCTTCCCTGAGATTGCTTAGCAGATAGGGGCCAACATGAGGAATGAGTCAGTGAAGAATGAGGGTGTGTTGAAATGGAAAGCTTACAGAAGCAAGGATGCTTAGGGCACACACTGGCAACAGGAGGTTGATTTACTTGTCTGGAGTAGATAATTCATAAAAAAATATTAGGGTAGGGGCCTAGGAAGATAAAAGTTTGAATGCTAGGTTAAAGTAATTTTGTTCTGTAGACAATGAGGAATTATTGGTGATTTTAGAGATAGGAAGAGTCATCAAAATTGTGTTTTACAACTTAAAAATCTGGTAGTCGTGTACAAAGCAAATGTTGCAAATAACAAAACCAATTTGAGAGCTATTCAAGTAGCCCAGGAGTGATGCTAAAGCAAAGATGAGGAGAAACCGTTTTTACAAGGTGGCCTTAAAGTTCAATGCTAAATAACCTGACAATGTTAATTTTTCATTCACTCATTCATTCAGCTAATATTTATCACTGTGCTAAGTATTGGCATCTTGTGGTTCAAGTCAGGAAACTGTACTTTTCTAATCGAACATTTTATTTGGAATTAATTATAGATTCATGTATAATTAGAAAAAATAATACAGAGATATCCTGTGTGCCCTTTACCCCAGTTCTCCTATTGATAAACATCTTATAAAATTCTAGTATAGTATCACCCCAGGATGCAATCCATTGATCTCGTTCAGATTTCCCCAGGTTTACTTATCCTCCACAGGTTTAAAAAGCATTGTTTATTCTATAGGCCTAGTAGACTATTACTATACTCGGTTAATCAGCTTCTATCATAAACCCTCCCCACTTCTCTAGCTCACTGCAAGGAGAGTCTAAGAACATCGTCAAATGCACAGTACACCAGTCTTTCCTTTACTCAGGTCTCAAACTAACAGTTCTGAAACTGTGTTTAAATCTTATTTCTTGTGGTTAAAACCTGCCTACGCTTTCCTTTCAGCTGGCTTTTATCCATCCTGAGAGTTACTGGGGACTTGTTAGGTATTTTTCTTCTATGATTGAAATAAACACAGTCCATTAATACCCTGGAATGGTCTTCATTCTTAAAAAGCTGGGTATTCTGCTATGCTCAGGATTCATATTCTCCACTAAACCGCGTGGATTTATCTACTTGAAGACTTTCAAGTGGAATATATCAGACTCACTGATGTTATTTCTGACTCAGCATGACTTTGGATGATGTTCTTAACCTCTCTGGGCCTCAGTATTCTTGTCCCTTCCACTTCAAATTGTCATGATGCTATGGGAGGCAGATCCTACATTTTCTGACCCTTTCACCTTTGTTTGGTACCTGCTTTTTTATCCTCTCAGGCTTCCAGGGTTCTCATTTTCCCTGCTGATATTCCCTGAAATCTTCTCTTATGAGAGGATTTGAAAACTTAATGCCACCACATACCTGGCTTGTGTAGCTAACAAGCAGAAGCAAACATGTGGGTGTCAGCCAGGGCTCTGGGGATGGCATTTGGGGAGATCCAGGGTTTCCTGTCTATGGGATGTGTTATAATGTGAAGAACATTAGACTCTGAAGGCAGACCGTCTGAATTTGAACCCAGGCTCTGCTACTTACCAGTTATATGATGGTGGGAAATCATTTACCATTTCTGAGGCTCAGTTTCTTCATTTGTAATATGTGACTAGTTAATAGTACCTTCTTCATAGCATTGATTTAAGTAATAAATGAGCTAATATAACTAAAGCACTTAGCATAGTGCTCGACACACAATGCACATTTAAGTCTTAGTGTTATAATTTAAAAACCCATAGATATGAATGACCCATGGTATGTATGTAGAATCTGTAGTTTTCCTGATGGGTAGATTATTTTAAAATTGTATTTAAAAAAATATTTTATTTATCTATTCATAAGAGACAGAGAGGGAGAGAGAGAGAGAGAGAGAGAGGCAGACACATAGGCAGAGGGAGGAGAAGCAGGCTCCATTCAGGGAGCCTGATGTGGGACTTGATCCTGGGACTCCAGCATCATGCCCTGAGTCAAAGGCAGATGCTCAACCACTGAGCCACCCAGGCATCCCTTTAAAACTGTCTTATTTCACAGATCTCCTCTTCTCTTCCTCATAGTTATTATATTGCTAGATAATATGTCAAAATTTTATAAATATATGAATTTTATACCTAACAAGCAATAAAACACATTTTAATGGGGGTTTTCTTGCATCTATGTCATGCCACAAAGCTATCTCAGTGTGTTTTTGGAGAAAGGGAAGGGGATGGTGTAATTGAACATGTATTAACTGTAGACTTATATGAATATTGTAGATTTATTAACTCAAATAATCTTTAACTCTTTAGAACAGATATCAAAAATTCAGCGTTTTTTTTTTTTGTTTTGTTTTGTTTTTTTTTTTAGAAGAGAATACTAAGACTTGGAGAGATTGAAAAACTTGTCTGAGACCAGAGATCCTGGCAGATCAAAATTAGAACACAGTAGTCTCTACACTATAATATATCTCCTCCTCTGTTTACTCCTTATGCTTTTGGAGAAGCCAAAGTACAAAGAAATAATGGCTTAATATAAATATCATAATGCAATAAAAAAGTTAAATAATTGGTGACCATTTTATGGGAAAATAGTATTTAAAGGTCCATTTTGAAGTGGTCTTTCCAAGCCCACATTTTCATTGCCAATTCTAGGACAAGCTCATTTGGGTCTTTCTAGAAAACTCTTTTATTTTTTTTTATTTATTTTTTTAAAATTTTTTATATATTTATTTATTTATGATAGTCACACAGAGAGAGAGAGAGAGGCAGAGACACAGGCAGAGGGAGAAGCAGGCTCCATGCTCCGGGAGCCCGACGTGGGATTCGATCCCGGGTCTCCAGGATCGCGCCCTGGGCCAAAGGCAGGTGCCAAACCACTGCGCCACCCAGGGATCCCCTCTTTTATTTTTTTTAAGCTTGAGTTACAATAATCTTAATAACTCAATGTAAATGTTTCTGTCTTTAGAATCTTTGTGTTTCTTGCTTTGGATCTTCTATCTGTGTAACAGCCACAAAATAATATTTTGAGAGAGAAAATAAAAACAGTTGATTTGTGTTTTTTTAGGAGCGCCAAAATGTTGATTCTCACCATGTCTATCTATCCCCCTTCCTTTTCCCTACCCTTCCTGCATTTTCTGCCAGCAATCAAGCTAAGATTCAGAAAATTACCAGATGCAGCAAATGTTAACCAAAGCTGAATTGATAGCTAGACAAAATGCCCTCTGAATAAATTCTTGTCAGGGTCAGAGGGGATTCTTTGTTCTGGGAGGAGAAAAGTCCTTTGAAGGAAGGAAGGTTGGAGGTCAGCAGTCCCTGAATCCATACCTCAAATGGCTCCACCCTCTCTTTCAATCTCAGGCAAACCCATTTCATCTACTTGTGGCCCAAGGCCTTCTGGATTCTGGAAGCTACCACAACTTTTTCCTGATTATTTGTAATTGGTCATTAGGCTCTGATATAGAGTCTCTTTTTCCTCCTTGGTTATATGGTCTTGATTTTTCTTGTATCACCTCTGGTTTTGCTTACTTGTTTTATAAGTGACAGAAGCTCAAAGAAAACTCAATTGTGTAAAAAGAGGAGTTTATTGGATCATGTAATCCAAGAAAAAGCTGATTGCTAATTGAACTTTGGATCTAGCTAAGGATCCATTGGCTTTAGCAGTTACATTTGAATTATTCACTAAGTCTTGAATGTTCAGCTGGTACCCTTCATAGTCTGCCTAAGATTTTTAGGAAAATAAATATGTAACATTTTGCTGTTTACTTAGCATGACTGACATGGTATTCTAATAAATTTGAATCAACTGCCAGATACCACCATCATGTCATTAACCAGATTTCTTACCACATGATTTGGATCTCAAAATTTTTGCCATTGAAGTTGTATGTAATATACTCAAATTTAGTTTAACTAAGATCATAATATAAAATTGTACAAACCATTACAAAAATATTGGGAAAAAAATTAGGAAGCAGAGCTCCTCAATGAATTACATTGAGCCATAGCTAATGTTTTTTTTAAAAAATAATAAATTCATAGTGATCCATTAATACTTCTGATTACATATCCCATTCTGAAAAATATCTGTGTACCCATGCAATTATTAAGAATGCTCAGTTCCTCACACCCCAAATCTTAGTAAATACCCAGAAAGCTGAATTGCTGACATTTATTCAGAAGGTAGTCTTTCCACCAAACGGTCATTGACCTCTAAAAATGCTTTTGCTGTTCTTGTATAAGTGAGTGATTAAGATAGAATTAAAAATTGAGATATTGGCTTCATCATACTCATTTTTAATATTCCTTCAATTTTGAAGCAAAATAATTTTGGTTAAAAAAAGAAAATACTTTGCTGTCACTGCATACTTCACATCAACATTTTATTTTCATGTTGGATTGGCATTATCTGCCTAATTTCCAAATAAAACTGCACATTTTAATAAAGAGATCTTAAAACAGTGTTATATGGATGTTCACATGAGAGTAAGATGGAATAGTTGATGCCATACCAAAGCTTCCATTGAGAATAGCTAGAAAAGAGATTAATTAAAGGATCATATGTTTAACAATGGAGAAGGCTATTGACACAATGAAGAACAGGGGGATTAAGAATATGGAAAGGGGAGAGCCATGGAGTAGTGGGCTGACATTTTGTACTTTTACTCTGGTTATATTTGCAAACTTGGGGTATGAGCAAGAAATTGAGTTCCTGGACTTTGCACAGGCAGAGAACAGCTGCTGCCAGACTTAGAAGTCAACAGGACATCTGGCAGTCTTGCAGGACTTCATTAACAAAATTGGAAACTTGTAGGACCTCAAATGCATGGCCAATTCCCCCCCTAAGACATTTGCTGAATTCTGAAATTTTGGGTAAGGGGAGATAAATAGCTAGGTAGAAAACAGAAAGGCAGAATAGAGTTTTCTTCAGTCTTCCTGTAAGGAGACCAAAAGCTTCATGTCCTGCAAAGGAAAGGAGCTCTGGTAACACATCAGGTTCTCACTGAAAGCCCTGGTTAGGGGGATCCCTGGGTGGTGCAGCGGTTTGGTGCCTGCCTTTGGCCCAGGACGCGATCCTGGAGACCCAGGATTGAATCCCACGTCGGGCTCCCGGTGCATGGGGCCTACTTCTCCCTCTGCCTATGTCTCTGCCTTTCTCTCTCTCTCTCTCTCTCTCTCTCTGTGACTATCATAAATAAATAAAAATTAAAAAAAATAAAAATTACTGAAAACCCTGGTTAGGTATGTCATATACAGAAGAAGGGTGAATTAAAATTAGGCTGAGTTCAGCTCACTCCCTAATTGGATCATGTTGGTAAGACTTCACATTGCCTCACTGAGGAAGGGTTAAATAACTCTGGAGGATGAGCTCATCTATACCTCTACCATGTACAGATGAAAATTTATGCCATTAAATCTAAAGTTATTAGGCCGCCAAAAGATAGAACCATGAGACTAAAACTCAAGAGAATAATGAGTATACAAGAATATAAGAAATCCAAAGGTAATCCATATTTTGAAGGTAGCAGACATAAACTCTAAAGTTGGTGAAGATGAATAGTTTTAAGAAATAGATAAAATATGCAAACATATAGATGAAAGATGAAGATTTTTACTAGGCAATTTAGAATCTATAAAATAAAATTAATGCACATTTTAAACTGAAATCACAACATCCAAAATCAACTCAATAGGTATATTCATCCACATATTCAACACAGCAGAAGACAATTTGAAAGCCAGAAGACAGCTTGATAGAAAATATACAAATTGAAACAGAAAGAGAAAAATGATCTAGAATACAGAAAAGAACATAAGAGATGCATAGAACAATATCCAAAGCTCTAGCATACATATAATTGGAGTTCCTTAAAGGGAGAAAGAATGAGGTTGAAGATGCATTTGAAGAGCTAATGGTGGAGAATTTTCCAAAACTGGTAAGAGATAATGACCCTCAAATTCAAGAAGCTTAGCAAATTACAGGCAAAATAATACAAAGAAAACAAGATTTGAGAATATTAGAGTTAGACTATTGACAACCAAAAACAAAGAGAAATATCTTAAAGGTATCCAGAGAAAAACAACACTAAATAATAAGCTCATAGTTGACTCTTCAACATAAACTATGAAAGCTGATAGAAAATTGAAAATGCCAGAAGAAGAAAGTATCAAATTATCCAGCAATAGTGCAAAAAGGATTAAATAGAAATACACCAACCATCAATAAGTGAAAATAAAGTCATGAAAATTAAGTTAAAAAGATCTTCTGATCATTAGTGAAATGTTTTCTCAGGAAAGTAGAAGCTGAGAGATTTTGTCACTAGCAGACCTTCATTAAAACAAATACTAGAAGTTCTTTAACAAGATGTCTCAGAGGTAAATGTAAAAATGCAAAAGAGGAAGATAAACTAAAGTATTCCAGAGTTCTAGCGTTATTGGGGAAGAGATAAGAATGGTAATTTGTAGTAGTCTGTTCTAGGCAAAGGATGTATATCATAGTTTCTAACATCAGAGAGGATAATAAAAAGAATGCATAACTAAAAAATTAATGGAGTAGGATAAATAATATTTTTTAACCCAAAGGAAGACAAGGGAAGGAGAAAAAAAATAAACATGAAACAGGTTGGTCAACTAGAAAACAAATAGCAGGATAATAGACATGAATTTAAATAGATCATCGATTACATTACATACAAAGAGTATCTATAAATCTTTAAGAAAGGGAATGCAACCCAGTAGAAAAATAAGCCAAATATTTGGCTAGCCACCCACAAAAGAGGATTATTGAATGGCCAATAGATGTGAAAAGTTCTCAATTTTATTAGTCACCATGGAAACGTAAATTATCTTGTGATATCATTACACACACTCCAGGATGGCTAAAATTAAATATACAAACAGGTAATATTAAGAATTGGTGACAACGTGGACAAATTCCAATTCTTATTCACTGCTGGTGGCAAAAGCAAATTGAAAACATGTTAGGCAATTTCTTCTAAAACTAAACCTAGCAAATCACATTATCTAGTAAATAGGAGTATAATAATTCAGCAATTTCCCCAAGTTTATACTCGGTAGAAATGTATACACAAGTTCACCCAAAGACATAATAATACTCAAAACAGTACTATTTATAACAACCCTCATACTATAGAATGAATAAATAAATTGTAGTATATTTATCGAATGGAATAATAAATATTATAAATAAAAAATAAAACAAACCCCACAGTTATATGCAGTGGTATGCATTGATTTCATAAACACCAAGCTGAATGAAAAAAGCCAGCCATGAAAGAGTACCTATTGTATAACTCCATTTATGTAAAGTCTAAAAACAAGAAAAATGAATGCTGTAAGAAGGGAGGATACCTGTTATACTTGATAGGGGGATGGGTATGGGCTTGGAGGATGTACAAGAGGGGCTTTTGCGATTCTAATAATGTCCTGTTGCCTAAACTGGTTGCTGGTTTCACAAGTATGTTCACTTGGTGAACATTCCTTTGGTCTGTGCACTGGAAGTACTTGCATGTTTCTGTATGTACGTTATAAAGAATTTACTTGTGAATTATTAAGTACCAACTGAATGCATGGGACTGAACTATGTGAGTCTCCATTTTAAGTACTCTGCTAATAATTATCCACTGTTACTTGCCCTGAAGTAGTGGAGAATGGAAAAATAATAATGGTGGCGAAAAAAGACAAAGTAAAACATTTCATAAGAAAATAATAAACCATACCTCCAAAACTTGTAAAATTCTCCAAAAAGTTGAAATCTGCTAAACAAGGAGCCCAGCATCTAAAAAATTGTGAATTGCATCTGTTTGCCTGGCAGTTCAACAGGTCAATTGGCAAGTACTGCAGAAGTTACAAAAAAACTGGGTATTATGGTTTCATCCTTCAAGAATCAAATAATTCAGTCAGGGACACAAGAGTTAAATCTGCAAAGTAATGAAAAGAACAACACAAAGAAATGTAGTTTACTAAATTGTGTCAAGTATTCCATGGATAGTCCAGAAATGAAAGATATGGTTATAGGATGGAGTGATTGAAAGTCTTATTGGAGGAGGTGTGGCTGGAACTGGGTGGTAAGAAGGTGATTGACTGACAAAGTTTATTGGAGATCTAATTAACACATGTTGTGTTGGACAGTTGAAGATTACCTTTTTATAATAGTAAGAATTGATATCATGAATGGTTCTGATGCCATTATGATGTATCTTGTGTGAATAATTCATGCATAGACTACTGGAGCCATACAATGGAACTGCAGGGGGTGTTACAAATTAGGATTTATGTGCATTGACATAGCTGTGGGTGGAAGCTGGTAGTGTGTTTGCACCCCTCGCCAGTGACTATACCTCACTCTTTCCAGGACTAGTGTGAGAGACAGTGTGTGTGTATGTGCATGCATACATGTTTGATTATTAGGAAAACAAAATTCATCTATACATTGAATTCACAAAAATATTTCTCAAAATAATTTGTACAAAGAGTCCATGTATATCCATTGAAGGAAAATTGAAGGAAAGAGACCAAATCATTTGCAGCAAAGTTTATGAAAGGCTGGATCTTTTGAACATTATTTTTAACTTTTTTTAGAAGTTTAGCTGAGAATATAATTTGGTTGAGTTATTTTTTAATTTTATTTATTTATTTATTTACTTACTTATTTTTAGAGAGGCAAAGAGAGAAGTGGGGGAGAGGCAGAGGGGTATGGAGAGAGAATATTAAGCAGGTTCCATGCCCAATGTGGAGCCTGATCCAGGGCTCGATCTCTCAACCCTGAGATCATGACCTGAGCCAAAATCAAGAGTTGGATGCTTAACTCACTGAGCCACTCAGGCATCCCTGGTGAAGTTATCTTAAGAGACTTACCTTAAGTTTTATTAGAAAATTTCCTGTATAAGCCCACTGTTCCATTTTATACTGCCATTGATTTTTCTTTTTGCTTCTAAAATTATCAAAGTTAATGTATGATTTGCTAGGCCTTTTTTTTTGGTGGTGGGGGGTGCCAGGGGCATAATTTAATCTATAACAACTAGTATGTAATTATTATTTATCAGATTACTGTGCTTTGTATTTTAGTTCCATTACCACAAGGATAGCAAAATGTACTGTAAATGCTCTGTTTTGCTCATGGTATAGGGCTTTGCCACCGTATGTAAATGAAGTCATTTAGAATAATAAATTCACACAGCAGAACATTTTGAAGGTAACTTTTACCTCTGTTAAATCACTACTATGTGCCCAGAAGAAGGAGTAAATTCATACTTTGATATTGTTATGTTCACTCGAAGATTCAGAGTCTTAAAATTGAAGGGACTTAAAGGTTCAGTAATTCCCAAAGGATGATCAAGGGACTCATGCTAATCCATGACAGGGATTTTGCCATTTTGCCTCAATAGGAGAAAAATAAAGCTCATGTCAATCTCTTGATTTAGCAAGCTAAATTTTTGTCCAATAAAGTTAGGATCTGTGCAAAATTTGTGTTTATTTTTGCAGACTGCCTTTAGTTTTAATATTATGTCTTCTTATGTTTTCATTTAAAATATAATTTATTTATGAAATGATACTGGTCACTGGTTTTGGTTTGAAGGTCTTGGCATTACAAAAAAATTAGGGAGCATTTTTTAGTTTCCATTAAAAAAATTATATATATTCCTGGTCCATGAGATTTATCTTCATGGATCATTGACCTGATCAAAAGACCCATCTGATTCTTGAATTCCCTGAACTCTATGCTCACTGCACTCAGGTCAAATATATATATATAAAGAAAAGAAAAAAGAAAAGTCACCAGTCACCACTTTCAACATAGTGCTTTCCATCCTTAATTTTCTTAGAAAATTCTTTTAAAAAACTTAGCTGAAATTTTCTTGAAAATTTATTATGTTTTAATTTTTCACCCCTGAAATCATACCAAAGAAATATACTCCCTATTCTGAATACATCCCTTCACAAAAATGAAGAAAAGTATTGTTTTCTGAGTCTTCTCTTTTTTTGACCGATCACCTAATTTTCTTGGTTCTTCATGAAACAATGAAACAATGTTGCAAATCACTCAACTTTTTCTGTTTTAGTTTTAGTTTGTCAGTGACACTCAAACTCTTGATACCCAGAACTGAATTAGAGGCTCAATAGACATAAATATTTAATTGAAGGCTTTATCACTTACCAAACTCCAGATACCATGTTTCAGTACCATTTACTATTTTATTTGCCATTTTGTCAATTGCAACTCATCTCAACATTTTCAACTGAATGAGCACTTACAATTTCTTCAGCCTCTAGCTTACTATTTTCATCTAGAAAACTAGAAGGCATTGTACTAAGAAAGGACAACTAAATATTCACTTGTGGACAATTTACAGCAGGCCAAGTATAGAGCACTGGGTGTTATATGCAACTGTTAAACTACTGAACACGACATCTGAAACGAATGATGTACTACCTGTTGAATTGAATTTAAATAGGACAACATAAAAAGACAAGATAAAAACAAATTATTTCCTCAGTGTCCAGTATCTCCTGGATGGCCATCTCCTTGTGAAAAATCAGTTCTTGGTAAAGACAATAAAGTTGGTTGGTAGTTAAAGAGAATTCTTCCATGGGCCTCTTCATTTTAGCCAAGTCTAGAGCCATAAACCAAAGCAGGGAACAACATACTACAGTCCAGGGGCCAAATGCACCTTATCTGCCTGTTTTCACAAACTTTTATTGAAACACAGCCACACTCATTCATTTTACATGGTCTATGATTGCTTTTGCACTACAAGGGCCGAATTGAGTAGTTGTTACAGAGGCTAATTATCCACAAAACCTAAAATATTTCTTTTTGGGCC
This sequence comes from Canis lupus familiaris, assembly GCF_011100685.1. NCBI lineage: Eukaryota > Metazoa > Chordata > Mammalia > Carnivora > Canidae > Canis > Canis lupus. The sequence goes on along the minus strand of NC_049251.1, from coordinate 4,069,726 downwards.
CTTTTAAGAAAAATTTTGTTGATCCCTGAAGCTGCAAGAGCATTTCAGCTATGGAAGTTTTGGAATAACAGGGCAGAGGAGCATAAAAGAAGGAGAGAAGGTTTCATGGACACCTAAAATTAGAGCTGGTTCTCAATCTACCCGACAAGAGGTCAGTCTGGGTTGGGAGAAGAAATGAACAGCACTGACCCAGTTATTATGGATTTGACATCTGCTTGAGAAGAGATCTGTTCCATATGGTAAAGCTGAAAAATTAGAAGTCAGTGCTGAGTTTCTGCAGAGGAGGCTGGCTGGCTTGAAGTACCATACATATTGTCATTTATGACATGAATTACATTAGCGTTCTTTTTGTCACCATGCTCAGGCCTCCTTCAATTTGCAAAGAAGGTGGACCAAATAATCCTATGCTTTACCATGTAGTATTCACTGAAGAGATTTTTAAAAGCTGACTCAACAGAACCAAAAGAAGTCATATTACATACATACTGCACTGCTTTGGGGGTACAGAGCTAGCATCTGAAGAGACAACACCATACGTGGTGAAGTCAGCTTCTGTTTATCAACTGTAGAGCAACAGGATGCTGATCCAGCAGATGTAATTTACATCTGAGTGGTGGTTTTTAAAAAGACCCTTTTATATTATAAGAGTTTGGGCTTTTTTCCAGTCTGGAAAACAAATAAGAAACCAACATATTCTTAATTTCTTTCTATGAAATGCATCCCAGTCTCCACAAAGGAAATGCCAAAAAAAAAAATAAATAAATAAATAAAAGATCAAAATTTGAAATGATGTTAAGAATGTCTGTGCAGGAATTGTCAATTTATGAACACACAAATAAACAAGTGAAAACCTACCTTTGCAGTGGAAGGAATTAGCATGGAAGACCGAAAGCTAGACTGTGACTGAGGCAAATTTACTTTCCAGGTTTTTTTCTTCCTCCCTCCATTTTTGGAGTTACCTCTGCCTCCCTCTCTCTCTATGAGTTTAATACACTGTGCCACTGATGGTGGTCCTGGTTTTCTTCTTTCACAAGTCTTTTGTGGATCATTTTGGAGATTCATATACACACTCAAACATGTACATACACTTTCCCACATTTTGTAATCTCTTTAGTGGTTCTGAATACTTCCTTTTCTTCAGAATTTGATGTCATGGATGCCATTCGCTCAGGGCCTCTAGATGATATCACAGGTCCTGCCTAGAAGACCCCAGAAGTAAATGCCCATGTATGGCACCAACTTGAGGAGAAAACTAGAAACTCCAATTCTTATGGAATACACGATACCTACCTCATATAATGTCCCTTGACTGGAGAGGATGTGCAATGCCTTGCTGAGCCATATTGGTGCTGAGGCTAAAGGTAAAATGTGCTCTATACCCAGGCACCAAAATATCTTTCCATAATTTTAACCAAGTGGAAAAGTTAATAAAAACTATAGTTTTTAAAAAAATATTATATGTAGAACCCTATGTTGCCTAATCTGTTTGCACACTGTTAACCTTTATAAATATGCCTGGAGGAGAACATGATCCCCGTGGTCAGGAACCAGACTGACTGGAAATAACTGTTTTTCTTTGTACAGTAATGCATAAAACAATTCTAATATTAAATACTGAAACTCTCATGCAAATTAAGATTTTTTTTTTTTACCTGTCTGCTTCCTCAGCTCAGGCTAGACACAATTCAACTTTGAACTATGTTTCAGTTCACCTTTCTGCACTTTGTTCCCAACACCCTAGGTGCCTTTGACTTCTCTAGGATTTGAAAATGCGGAGATAGGTCAGACACTGAAAATGTTTTGCTTGATTGGCACAGTTGGTAAACTAGCATTGGTACCCTTTGCGTTTCATTGAATTTCATGCAAATAAAATGAAATAAAACCAGAGAGGAAGGCAAACCATAACAAGCTGAGGGTCACTGGAGGGGAGGTGGGTGGGGGATGGGGTAACTGGGGGATGGGCATTAAGGAGGGCACATGATGTGATGAGCACTGGGTGTTGTATGCAACTGATGAATCACTAAATTCTACCCCTGAAATCTAATGATACACTATATGTTAACTAAATTGTATTTAAATAAATTTAAAAAATTCTTTTCTTCTTTCACAAGTCTTTTGTGGATCATTTTGGAGATTCATATACACACTCAAACATGTACATACACTTTCCCACATTTTGTAAGACTTCTTGCTGAGTTTTTCCAGCACAGATACTGCATTATTTGCTAGCTGCTTAGGACTCGATACCTAACTTATGGAAGTCCACTCACACAAATTTACTTGTTAAGTTCACTTTGTCTTGCTGATGTTCCTCCAGTCAACATCCAGGACATCTCAAGTCTTCTCTGAGGTCACATTTTAGCACAGAAATCATCCATGGTCTTGCTTCATCAGACTCTGGAGGTATGTGATTTTCCTGTGGTGGGTGATGCCTACGAGTCACCAAGCCAGCTTTCTCCATCTGTGAATGCCTGTGAAGACCCAGCATGCCATTTTGATATAGGAGTACTTACATCTAAAGGATTTTTTTAACACTGAGGTTTCAGCCCAAATTAGGTAGCAATCAAATTCTCATTTTAATATTCTTTACAACCATGTAGCTAGTTTTTAAAATAGAGTTGGGGCAGGAAGTTTTTGCCACTCTTCTCTGATGATACTTCTTTTTATTAATCCATCAGCCTCTTTTATTTCAAAGTTAATCCTGGTAGTGACCTGTGTAAATTAAATCTATGAGTGAGAAGAGTGTGTGTCAAACATGCTCTGTGGGAAATTAAAAAGAAGTAGTTAGAGCTCTTGTCCTTAATTTGCTTATTGTCAAGTGGATGTGCTTTACTATCACAAGTAGGTTCCCAGTAGCATGATTGAGAGACATACATACAACCATTCGCGGCTCACCTCTAAAACATATTCTTTAGTTGACAATTTGGTAGAAGATATGAGATATGTAATAAAATAAATATAACAAAAAGGTACCACAATTTTAACATTAAATTAGGTACTACGTTTTTCTAAACACGGCTTCTTTAAAAAAAAAATGACTAGAGTAGATCATTAATGTGATTCTAGACTCTGAACTTGGAGGAACTTTGTTCTTTTAAAATAGAGATGGAATCACTTCCTTTACCTGTTGGGACAGAGGCTTCTTTCTGACTTTTGAACTGAACCAAGTGGTCTTTTCCTAAGGTTTCTGAAAGCTATTTGGTGCAAAGTGTTCCTTTGTGGATTTCAAAAATACTTCAATCAATAGTGTAAATCATTCATACCTAATTTTAAGTGCTCCCCTTATAACTGCTTTCTATTTCTTTCTCATTTCTTCCAAAATCCACCTCTAATGTACCCATTTTTTTTCCCTGTGGGGGGTTGTAATTCTGCTTTCCCTCCATGCATGTTATTCAACAGTAAGTTCAGTGCAGTCAGTGAGTCAGCTTTATGACTGGATGGATGTTACCCTGGGAGACAGGTAACATTCTCTGATTTTATGGTTGTCATATATATATAAATACTGAGTCCAATTTTCTAGTCTACTCCTGTTATTGCTTAATATAGTGGCCAGGCAACAGATGAGATTGGGTCAGCAAATTTCCAAATCTGTAAAAACTGTTCTTTAAAAAAGAAAAAAAAAATCAAGATTTTTTTATATGGTGTTTTTGTTTGTTTTGATTTTGGTTTTGTTTCTGTTTTTTTTTTGGGGGGGGGGTTTGTATTTTAACTTAGGATCTGGCTTTCTAATGTAAATACACACTTAAAGTTCTGGGAGTTTCGCTGGAATTATTTTCAAAATCTATAAAGTGGCCTACCAGTAACAAAAAAATGGCCAATAAGAAAAGACTAAAAAATTAGCCTGAAGAGCAGTCACTGTCTTGCCTAAGAGTCTTCGGAGTGCTGGGAGTCTTCAGAAAATTCCAAGAAGACCTGAGAGCACATGGCAACAGAGCACCGGGTTAGGGTTGGAGATTGTTAAAGGTAAGTTGGGGTCAGATTGTGTCCGCATTCAAAGATATCTGTGGGTGTTTGGTCTTCATCCTGTAGGCAGTAAGATGACTTCAAAGAATTCTAAGAAACGGTATGGCATGATCAAATCTGTGGCCGACTGCAATGTGGGAGAGATTTGAAAAGTGAAAAGTCAGAGGCAAACAAGCCAGTGAAGAGGCCATTATAATGATCTTGGTCATATACGGCCGACACATTATTTGGTGGAATGTTACCCTGAATTATTACCAATGATAATTAGCCTATAATTTCTAAAAGATATCAGAAAATTTCACTGGTAATTGTCAGGCCAAGTATAGTTAGGAACATCAGAGAAGTTCTGTCCCTGGCTGGGAGTTAATAGCCAATGATAATTCGGACATGAGCCAAAGATTTTGGTGCAAAATCTGAAGAATTTGCTTGCCAACCAACCTCTCCGTGACTTGTCCTTGGCCTTCAAACTCCACAGAGAAGTCTCAGCAATGAGAAAGCCCAGAGTTAGGAAATTTTAGAGTTCAAAGTATTGTAACTATTGGTGTTTCACCTGAAGCTTGGTAAGTTTCACAGCAAGTGCCTTCCCTTCTAAGGAATATTTATGGTTTCAATGTTAGGAGTAAGAAAAATCTGAACACTTGGACGATGTGAATCAAGTATGTTATTGATAGATGAACACAGTGTGTAAGTGGTTAGAAGGCCCATTGGGGCATATATTCCTTTCTACTTTAGTTATTTAGCAGATAATGATGTACTTTTATTAGGTTTTATGCAAGGATCACCCAAAGGAGTTTTAAGAGAAACATAATTGAGAGAATGATAGAACAATGTGTTGGAACAGACAATAGATACGGCTTTGATATCATGAAGATCATGGATCTAGATAAGACACTTAAATAATAATGAAGGCTTTAGAATCTCTTGTTGAAGGATTCAGTTAAGCACTATAAAATCCCAGGATATTCTGGCTTTTACCACTTGAAGTTAGTAGAAATGGAATTAGAAAGATCTAGGCTTTGTATTTATACTAAAATCATTGAAATTCCATCTTCCAAGAATAAGGAGATTTAGATTCAAGTGTTTAGAAGGACTAGAATGTGTACGTGTGTGTGTGTGTGTGTGTGTGTGTGTGAAATATTAGCTTTTAGTTGGCAAAATACTGATCTTTGATTAGGGAAACCAAAATTGTTTCAAATTATATGTCACAGACTTCAATTGCTCTGCAGAACTATTTTCCAGTTTGGTGAGTTGTTTTATTCCTTGATTCCTGCTTATGCTTTTCTAGTCCAGCAGGGGAAAATGAAATGGATCCTATTCAGCCAGAACTCTGTCCTTAAGTCTTATGAACTTGATGGCTTGTTAACGGTGCCCAGCACAAAACAAACCAGTCTTTCTATTGGAAAATTTCTAAGCAGGCTTCATCTCAACTCTGTTCTATTAAGGGGACCCATACGCGTTTTCAAGGAGCATGGATTTTATGACTGCAGCTTGAATGCAGCTGTGTCTTTTCCAATCTACAGCCAAGAGACAAAATGCAACATGAGATTTTTAAACATTCCAAGGCCCATCTGCCATGTAACCCACTTATCTTTGTGGCTGCAAGTTCTTTATTGATCCAAAATGGTAAAGAAAAAAAAAAAAGGCAACAAAGGGGTAAAATGTAGGGGGAGAGAAAAGCCATAAATCCATTCTTTTGTTGTTCTTCCAACAGCATCTGTGAGCAATTGTCACAATTACTAGTCAAACTGTATTTGACTTGTTGCCAACATGAATTTTCCAAAAACCCAATGTAAACAAACTCTGCAAGTACTTCCTCATTTGCCAAGCCAGTAATTATTTACTTTGTTTGGGCCTAGCATTAATGTCAGTTCAGCTTTACAGCCTGTAATGTGTTTGTTAATGAAACCGTGAGGTCTAAAGCTATGTATTAACCTTGCCACCCTTCAATTTTGAGCTCAATAAAGTTGCACCATGGTTTTGTAAACTAGTGTTGGGGGACAGGCAAATGATTAATTATATTTTTCCTTTTTCCTTTATCCAAGCAAATTGTTAATCTTTAAACCTGCCTCTCATTTTAAAGTTAACAAACCAAAATCCAGCCGCCGAGAGATATGATATCATTTAGACGAGAGTCACTGTGGCTGTTGTGATGCCATATTTGGAAGTCATCAGCGATAGTGCTTGCATTCATATTTAGTAACCTTGCAGGCACTGCACACTTCTTGAAAGGAAGGGAAAAATCCCCAGGGAATTGGGGAATATCAATTTGGTAGAGAAGTGATGGAATGCATGGTTGGGACGTAGTATTCATTTTGTGGAGACTAAATGAAAGTCAGGTGGTTTGAGGATGTCTGAACGATTCAGCTAGCAGAAGAGATAAAAATTCCTGATCTGGGTGAGGAAGTAAAAAGGTTGGGGAGAAGGAGACTTAGCCTAAGGATATGATATTTTTCTCCCAGACACAACAGAATCTGCCTTTGTCTCTGGTCTATTAAACATATACTGTGCACTGCTGGTGGCTTAGAATAAAACAGAGGACAGGGAAAAAGCCCTGTTCTCAGAGAACTCAGATTCCAAGGGGAAACGGAGGCCTGAAAATAAACAAAGAAATAGGCAAATTTGTCTCAGGTCATGAGAATATTACAAAGTCAGTGAAACAAAGGAATAAGAAATGAAATTTCTGCTGAAGCCACTTTCAATGGGTGGCTAGTGAAGGCCTCCCTGAGCTGAGACTTGAACAATAGGACAAAGCCCTATCAGAATGTGTGTGTGTACGTAACTTTTCAGGAAGAGAAAACAACAGCAAGTAGCCAAGCAAGGACCAAGAAGAGAAGAAAAGGCAATGTGGGTGCACCCAGTGAGGAGGAGGGGGTTGGTGGGGGCAGAGGGATGGGCCTGTGTATTGCTCTCTGGGCAACGCTGGATGTGAAAGGAAAGAAGTGATAGGGTTTTAGGGTTGCACCTTCCCAGAAGATGCATTTGCCCCAAATTAATTTGGCAGTCTTGATTTGTTCTGAGGAGGGAGAAGCATGAAGGGTGAAGCATCTGGCTAATACTGGGTAAAAAGTCCCTGGAAAAAATATCACTTTTCATAAGCTTTTTCATGACCACCTCCTTTGAGTATTTGAGGGTTTAAAAGCCTCAGGAACTGTCTAGAAATTTGACTTACAGATGAAATTTAGTTCTTCACTGTGGAGCTATGACTATTTGATTTACCTGACATGGAAATTGACTCCAGATAGAGGTGTCTGCTCTATCTAATGTAAAACTATAATGTTTCAGGAAGTTAGATGATTATTGTCCCCTTTATCTCCAGAGAAGGTGTGAATAAATCCCCCCAAAGGGATAATTTTGTTTAGCATCAGAAACTGATGGTTGTGTTTGATTATGTAGTTCTGAGCTCAGAATAGGCATTTTATGCAAAAATCAATATGAATTATGGAAAGAATCTAGCATTTTAGTTACACAGTGTAAGGGTTTTATAGTTAGCTACAGTGAGGAAGGAAACTACAGAAGGCAATTTCAAGACTCTTTCAGGAATCCTTTTTTTCTGGGGAAACACTTTACACTTAACAGTGTAAGTTGATGAAAAATGCACAAATTGGACATTCTCAAAATAAATGGTGAGAGAGAATGTAAAGAATCTTATGAATAATGTCAGTTCCTTATGAAGAATTATATTTTAGCTTACTTGTATGCCAAGAGTGCTTGCATTCATATCTTGTGGATTTAATTTAACATATTTATTTTGAGGTAATCTTAGCTTATGAGCTAAAATTTTCAACTTGTCATACCAAAAATATTTTTAAAACAACAACCCTCCAACCCTAGTATACAGAAATCAGGAACAGAACCTAAATTCGTGGATAATTGGATTGAGCCCCGAGCTTAAAGATGAAGGAGACAAAAGCATGTCCCAAAGCAGCATTTGATAGTCTTATCTGTGGATGTTTTACACCAGGCGTGGAGGCAGTATTTGTTTATGGTGATTTGTGCTATTTGCAGTGACATTTTATTTGAGCTAGTATTCTGTATCCAAGCCAAAACATTTATGTATAATGGCTTGTTTCCCCCTTTCCTTTTGGTTCAAAAGAGATACCAAAGCAACATCGCCTATTCTGATGACCATGTTGGCAAACTGAGAAGGTGGTTTGTGAGACAGGGACACAGGCTATAGAGCAAGGATGATAACAGAAGACAATGACATGTCACGGGGGCTTTGTGACAGCTATAGCCTGCTCGGGCAGAAACAGAGCTGTGAGCAACCTTTGTAGATGGAGAGTATGGAACTCAATAAACTCAAACTCACAAGATTTGGGAGTAGTTGAAGGCTGACTATCTCAATGCTGACACTTCTCAAGTAAGTCTGGTATCTGACTGTTTTGAAAGCATCATAGTTTGTGATCATGCTCATTGGGAGATACACAGTGAGGCAGGCTCTTCCATGCTGTTTAGAGCGGGGATCTGCTTTCTCGTTAAGGGCCCTGAACTACACGTTTTCACGCATATCACTGAGCCATGCTCTGTAGATGGGCACCGAGTAATGCTCAAGGCATTTCCCATTTTTTTCTTGTCCACAGTCCTTCATATGTTTGTGTCATCTCTCCCCCTCATTTCTAGCCATTGTTTCTGGGAAGTTCTTCTAAGTCAGTGACGACAAATGGAAACTAACTTTAGTAGGTGTTGCTAGGCTCAAAGGGTCAATGAGTGGTGTTTTTTTTTTAAAATTTACACTGGTGATAGTAAAAAAAAAAATATTTGTTTTTACAAATGCATTTTAAACATTTCTGCCCATCTCTGTAAAGTTAGGAAGATGGACAAGAAAGAAAGGTTCAAACACAGAGAAAAGGGAAACCACGGTGAAAAATAAAAATCCATTAAACAAAAATGCTTGCTTGTTTTCAAACCGTACTCATGGAAACCAGTGATGGTACCTATATTTAAACTAGGTTAAGAGTCATCCCGGGGCAGCCCCAGTGGTTTAGCACTGCCTTCAGCCCGGGTTATGATCCTGGACACCCGAGATAGAGTCCCACGTTGGACTCCCTGCGTGGAGCCTGCTTCTCTTTTGCCTGTGTCTCTGTCTCTGTCTCTGTCTCTGTCTCTCTCTCTCTCTGTGTCTGTCATGAATAAATAAATAAAATCTTAAAAAAAAAAGTCATCCCAGAATTATAATTGACTGTATGAAAGGCAATTGCTTGATTTAATCGGTGTTGCAAATTTGAAGAAACTGCTGGAGGCAACACAGATATTTCTTCTTTCTCTCTCTCTTTTTAAATTCTGTGGCCTATGTGTTTTATTAAGAAACCCACATGTGGTTTAATTACTTCATATCAAAGTTATGGAGTTCTATATCTTACCACCAGTTGTATATTCTTCTTTCATCTGTCCATCTGCTAATTTATTGATTCACTTTCAGAAAGTGCCTACTTTGAGAGAAGTACTGAGGATATAAGAAAAAATAAGACCTAGTCTCTGCCTTCAGGGACCTTATTACTTAGGGCACACTTGCATGTACTCACTCACATATGTGCCCACACATAGACTTGTGCACACACCTATATTGCCAAAGTGTTTTCTCTGCCCAATGATGGCCTTGTTTGTCTACTTGTCATCTGGTGGTCAGAGTGTGAAGAAAAACTTATTTTCAGCCTTAGGCCCAGAAAATAACAGATTTCTCTGACCAAATATAAAATAGTCATGAGGATTCAAGAAAGAATTCCCTTTTCCCTTTAGAACAAACAGTAATTGAACCTATTGAGTTAAAAAAAAAGTCTTAGATTTATGTGTCTTCAATTATTCAGGTCTCAGAAATACACTTTTGATGTAGGTATTAAATAGGTTATAATGTTTCACTTTGAATAGACATAGACATAATCCCTCCCAATTCTGCTTCTATAAAACCTTAAAAAACTAAGGAACCATGGTATCTCAAATTCCACAAATATGTACATGGGTATTTGTGACTTTTCATAGTCTTTCTATATATATCTTCTGGATTGCAATTTTGAATAAAAAATCTAACTCCTCTCAGTATGAGTAACCTAATACCTTGGATAAAAATTCTTTTGCTCTTTTTGGAGATAAGTATATTTATGTGGAAATGTTTGAGAAGTACATTTGTTTACATCTTGGATTCTTCCAAATATTATTGGACAGTGTTGGACTAAGTGCAATGTTTAGATCACATTATGTCTATGCCTGTTTACATAGACGCAATGGCCTCCCTGTGTATGTGTTTATTGGGGCGGTGCAGGAGGAGGGCGGCATTTGCTTCTTTAAGGCTTAAGCACCAGCTCATGTTCGCAAGGTGAACAACTTCATGATCAGTGCATTATAATTCTACTTTTAACATTAACATGACAGTAAGCCTATGGAACACAGACTGTCTACTGTTTATTTCTACAGCCCCAGTATCTACCTCTGTGTTGAAACATTAAAAAACCTTGAATTAACAAGATCTGAAGCCCAAATACAAAGGGCCAATCATGGAGGTGGCAACAAAGTGGAATTCCAAATGTAAAACACATTTTTGAAATGCACGTACACTTTCAATTCCTGATAAGCAAACTCCCCTCTGGGGAATAGCAATTACTGAAGATACAGAACTTGAATATTTGCTACCATTTATTGAGCTCATAGTTTGAGTTGCAGTCTGCATGCCAATTGCTTTATATACTTTATCTCATTTAATCCTCTCGACAACAGGGTAGGTGAAGGCAAGTACAGTAAAACAAAAGAGCTGTGTGATAGCAAAATGGGAAGTATTCATGGGAACAAGGACACTTTCCAGTTCTTACCCTGTTACTGATTTGTATCTCTGGTAACTGGTAACTAGAACAGTGCCTGGCACCAGAGATGGATTTACCAGAAAGGCAGACTGTGCCTGGGGCTGGAGGGGAATTGAAATGCATAAGTGAAGGTCTCTACTCTAGAGGACTGGATAGATCTTTTTGAATGTATTTGGCATTTAAAAGAGCATTTATAAGGTTGGTGACTAAAGTTGCATCAGAGTATTTGGGATTAAATCCAGACGGCCATGGGCTGAGAATAAATTCAAGCTGCAGAAGTCAGCAGAATGCATAGCACATTCTTCCAAGGAGTTTGATGAAAAGAACAAGAGAGGAGGGGGAGTAATCTAAGAGAAATCAGGACTGAAAGATTTTCTTATCCATTTTCTCAGTGAGGAAATTGAATTCATCACTGATAAACTGAGGTCAAAGAAAAGATGGAGAGAACACAGAAAAACTACAAGGGGGGTAAAGCCATTTATAGGAAGAAGCAAAAAATGAGGAGAACAAGATCATGGATGTACAATTCTATTTCAATCTTTTTGAAAATTTAAATAAACCTCCTTTTCTTTTATATGTCTATTTATACCCTAGGAAATATTCATTGGAAATCTTTGCTTAGTCTTCTAATCCAACTCTCCTTAGGCTTATTTTTTATTATGATTCCAATGACTTTTTCAAGATAGTTAATATGTTTTTAAATAATATTATATTAAAAATAATAATTGTTTCGGCACTTGGGTGGCTCAATTGGTTGTGTCTGCCTTTGGCTCAGGTCATGATCCCAGAGTCCGGGCATTGAGCCCCACATTGTGCTCCCTGCTCAGCAGGGAACCTGCTTCTCCCTCTCCCTGCCATTCCTCCTGTTTGTGCCCTCTGGCTCTCTATTTGTCTGTCAAATAAACAAAATCTTTTTTTTTTTTAAAGAAGGCTTTAAAAATTATAATTGTTCCAAAAACCGAATAATTCAATTTAAAAAATGGGCAGAAGACAAGAACAGACATCTCTTCAAAGATGACATAGAAATGGCCAAAAGACACATGAAAAGATGTTCAACATCATCAGGGAAATGCAAACAAAACTACTATGAAATATCACCTCACACCCATCTGAAATCAGAAACACAAGAAATGAAAAGTGTTGGCTAAAATGTGGAGAAAGGGGAATGCTCTTGCACTGTTGGTGGGAATGCACACTGGTACAGCCACTGTGGAAGATAGTATGGAGGTTCCTCAAAAAGTTGAAAATAGAAATACCCTACAATCCAGTAATTGGACCACTATTTACCCATAAAATTTAAAAAATACTAATTCAAAGTAGTACATGCACCCCTATATATATTGCAACATTATTTACATAGCCAAATTATGGAAGCAGCTCAAGTGCCATCAATAGATGAATGGATAAAGAAGATATAATAGACATGTGTGTGTTTGTGTATAAAAATATTATTTGGGGCAGCCCAGGTGGCTCAGTGGTTTAGCGCCTGCCTTCAGCCCAGGGTGTGATCCTGGAGCCCCGGGATCAATTCCCACATCAGGCTCCCTGCATGGAGCCTGCTTCTCCCTCTGCATGTGTTTCTGTCTCTCTCTCTCTCTCTCTCTCTCCCTCTCTCTTTCTCTGTCTCTTTCTCTCTGTCTCTCATGAATAAACAAATAAAATATTTAAAAAATATATTATTTGGCCATAAAAAAGAATGAAATCTTGCCATTTGCAACAACATGAATAGATCTAGAGAATATAATGCTAAGCAAAATAAGGCACTCAGAGAAAGATAAATACCATATGATTTCACTCATATGTGGAACAAACAAAGGAAAAAGAGAGAGATCAAGAAACAGACTCTTAACTATAGAGAACAAACTGATGGTTACCAGAGATGAGGTAGATGGGGGTGGGGGGGCGGAATAGGCGATGGGGATTAAAGAATACACTTATCTTGTTGAGCACTGAGTAATGTACAGAGTTGTTGAATCACTATATTACATACCTGAAACTAATATAATACTGTATGTTAACTATACTGGAATTAAAATTTAAAACAATAAAAATTTTTAAAAAGATTCTCAGAGCAACATTAGCATCAAGTTTCTTCACGCACTGGGGGAATGAGACAGGTTAGCCTACGTGGCAAAATTCAGTATTGAGTAAGATCAAGAAGATCATTTGGCTCCAAATCTAATGTCCCAAAAATTCACATGGATCATAGATTTTAAAAGACTGCCATATTTTGATAAGGTTGGTCTCATATGGGACAAACATCGTGTAATATAACAGCTGTGGCCTGGGAGCTGAGCCTGAGTTCCAGTCCCCCCTCTGTCACCACATAACTTTGTGACACTGGGAATCATTAACATTTTGGCTTTCATTGACTCACACATTGAGTAGAGGCCATTGTCCCAGCTGATCTGAGGTCATTTTGTAAATATTACAGAAGCACAGATGTGATTAGAAGTCACAGATTACTTCTTGTCGAGACAAGGAGCAACACTGATTTTATTTCTTGCATTCCTTGTAGGGCAAGCAGGCAAACATCAGTCAAACCCATTATTCAATCATTCAGACTATCATTGGTAAGAGGGTAATAATGCACGGTCTGAAGAGGGTGCATCTGTCTAGTGTGATGGATTCCTTCCAGGCCATTGAGGAGGACTTGGATGCCGGACTATGAATGGGAAAACATAGAATGAATTATACAGTGGAACTGCAGCTTCTAAATCACATGCAGCCATAGGCATTGGGGAAAACTGATTGTAGTCAACTTTCCCAAAAGCTAATGATGGGTGAGGCTAGATATCTGAGAGGTAGAATCTGGCATCAGGGCCCAGCGTCCTGCTAATTTAGGAGAGCTCTGGAAATGTGCCCTGAGAGCTTCAACTGCAGGACAGAGGAGAGCAAATCTGATGAGGCTTCTGTCTCACACTGGGGAGTCCTGTCCAAGTTTAGACCACAGGAAGCTGCCCTGTCCCTTGCTCTCAGGCCATCCCACCTATACACAAATGTGCTCTAGAAAAACTTTGGCCTTTGTGTGCAAGGACGACAGGGAGGAAGGGTAGAGACTTCCTTTGACTTGTCGTCAAGACTCCTGAGTAGAAGTGAAGTGGGTCAGGACCTGGCCAATAGTGGGAAATGGAGTTGCAGTGTAGGGATACCAGAAAAACCAGGACTGCAGAAGTGAATGAAAAATAATAATAACAATAACAACAACAATAATAATAAACAATAATAATAATTATTGATACAAGTAATACATGGTTCTTGTAGAAGATTTGGAAAATATAGATGAAGCAAATAATTTTGTATTTTAAATCCTTTATAAATATATTCATTATTCTTCCTCATTAGGAATTATGATCATAATTGATGATCATCACTGAACCAGTCTTTCTACCATTTATTTGTATTTTCAAAAGTTTTATTCCTTTTTGTAAAACAAAAATGGGATCATATATCAAACTATTTTAAATCCATTCCCAAATCTGTTTCTTAAACAATATTTTTTAGCAGCTTTTCATGTCATTCCACATAATTGTCTCATGATTTTACTAACTGAAGATAATTAAATTGTATGTATTTATTATAATTTATTGAGTAATCTTTTCCTATTAGATATTTCAGATTTTTATATCGTAACCAACCATCCATGACTAACTTTAGGATACTAGGAAGGAAATGCTGAGTCAGAATATGCATTATTTTATGACTTTTGTGAAGTTTTTCCTGATAGTTCTCCAAAGAGATTGTGCCAATTTATACTATCACCAAGAGAATATATGGGAGTGATTGTTGCCCACACCCAGGCTAATTCTAGGGACTGGCATTAAAAAATCCTTTCTAATATCAGTTTTTTTGAAACATACTTCACTATGGTCCTACTTTGCACTTTTACTATAATAAGATAGAACTTATTTCTAGTAGCTCTTTCTCTGTCATTCCTTGCTCACTTATGTGGTTGTTTGATACATTTTGTATTAGGGTTGAATTTCTCAGTGTGTTGCAAGTACTTTTTAAATGATATATATTGAAATATGAACCACTTATTAGGCATTTATTTTCTGTAAATATTTTCCCTTTTTGTCATTTGCAATTTACTTTATATGATTTAGGTCATGCATAAGCTTCAAAAATTTGATATATTAAGCCTTTTTCTTTATGGTTTCTACTTTTCTTATGAGGCTAAAGGCTATAAATATTCACCTCGCATGTTTATGGTTTCACTTTATACATTTGAATCTTTAAACCATTTGGGATTAATTTCATTGTATGGTATCAGATATACAGTTAGAATTTAAAATTATTTTTATGTTTGGCCAGTTGTCTAAACAATATTCATTAGATAATGAATTCTCTTCCTCACTGATTTGAGGTGTCACTCTTACCATAGATTAAGTTCTTGTAAATTCAGCACTTTAGGTCTAAATATGGTAATTTTCTCCATTACTATATCTATCATTTCTTGTAATAATATCTCACTTTTATTGTATTATAGATTTATAATGTCGTTGGGATAAGACTCCCTCATATTTTACAATTTCAAAAACTTTGGCTCTTTTGACCTATTCATTCCATCAGTAACCTCACAGTTCTTTTGGCAGCTATGTTCATGCAATGGAATACTATTTAGCAATAAAAAATGAACAAAGTACTGGCACAAGCCACACCAAGAATGAATCTCAAAAACATTGTGTTAAGTAAAAGAGCCAAACACAAGAGATCTTATAAAGTATGATTCTAGTCATCTGATGCCTCTTAGTGCTTCTCTGGAGCCTGATTTGGGAAGGAGAATTAACTACACATGGGTATGGAAGAATTTATTGGAGTGATGAAGACATGTTCAAACTGATTTAGGTTGATGGCTTCACCATGCAGCAAGATTACTAGAAATCATTGGATTGTGCACTTGAAATGAGTGAGCTTTATGATATGCAATATATATGTCAGTAAAATTGTTAGGAAAAAAGACTCACCCTGGAAAGTTCATCAAAAATTATCACTATGCTTTGTTTGGAATTGGACTATGTTTTTATATGAGTTTCAGAATTGACATCTGGAACCTTTATTTTCTTTTCTACATGATGATATTTACCTCTCAGGAAATATTATAACCTTTTCCTACAAATCTATAGTTTCCCTATTAATTCCTTGGACTCTCTGTTTTCTCATTTATTTGTTTTATTTTTAGGTGGTTGCTGTTGTTGATGTTGTTACCCCCTATTAAATAGAGTACCTGGTTATTGATAATATAGTGGGAGACTGCTTGATTTTATGTATTTATTTTATGAATAATCCCATTAATGAAATCATTTATTAATTCTAACATTCCAGAATGCACTGAAAGGTGTGAGTTACATTAACAATCTGACTGACCTCTGGCCCAGAGACTTTAGAATGACAGCTTATAGATCTAGCCATGAGTTGAATAATTTCACTGTGAATTTTTCCCCAAAGTTGTTAGACAAAGGTCACTTGATCCTGGTGATTTATCAACATCCAGTCTGTCAATTTGGCTTGAATTTAGAATATCTACTCCCAGTATCAGACCTTAAACCTATGACCTACCAACTTGAAAATAGAGCTTTAGAGTGGGAAATTTTATAA
Organism: Canis lupus familiaris; assembly: GCF_011100685.1. NCBI lineage: Eukaryota > Metazoa > Chordata > Mammalia > Carnivora > Canidae > Canis > Canis lupus. The sequence goes on along the minus strand of NC_049251.1, from coordinate 4,053,374 downwards.
CAGCATGGTTAGTAAATTAACTATCTAATGTATAATGGTGATTAAAATTTCATTGAATTCAAGCATATGTCAAGAGATCATAATCAGAACACTGGCCATCAGGTAAATTAACAAACCATTTGGCTGGGGATAGACTGATTAGCACAGGGATAATCTACTCTGTTGCTGATGGTTATTGGACATGATACAGTTATCTGATATCTACATGTTTCAGTAAATACTGAGCAAACCTTTGCCGCTAAGAAAAAAATGAAGATTTTAGTTGTTCGCATCTGGTTGCTGACATAGTTTTCATTTAAATACACTCTACTGTACATTCTAATTACCAGATAAAGGTATAGGAAAAGTTGGAAAGGTCAAGTGGTGGTAAATTTACAAAAAGGATTTGAAAAAAGGAGAATATATTATCTTGGATTTCACTTAGACATGTTAGAGAATATTTGAGGATAGAAGTGAATTTGGACAAATTTTAAAGCTCTGGGGACTGTAGTTATGGGAAAGAGGGTCAAAATGGTGATCTTCACCTCAGCCTTTCTGGCTCATCTAATATATTTAACCTGAAGATTTTTGTTCTATGAATTATGTTGGAAAAGTCATATTTTGTCATATTTTGGACCCAGTAAATCATTACATTATCCTGCTAGTATGCACACTTATGTAGTGGTCAAATTTTTTGTTCCAAATGTCAAACAGTGACCCCAGAAAAAGTATATATTTAAAGGATATTGTAGCATGCTCGTTTACAGTTGTAGTAACTTTCGCTGACTTCTTATCATTAGATGTTATAGGAGAGGCATTTCAGAAATCTGCCAGTTCCATCTAAACACATTCCATTGTATGGCAATTACAGAACATTTCCCTTCATAGTTAGGATTATCACTGTGGTCAATATCGTAATCCTTAATTGTTGCTGTTCACCTTTTGGCAGAAAGTTCCAAAATTGCTACACCATAATCTTAGCTTATCATCAAGTTGTGGATGCTTCATGGGGGAAGCATACATTTCAGAGTTACTAAACCTCTGACCTGGTAGAACCAAGAGTTGGAAGGATAAGGTCAGAGGTTATTAATGAATCATTGCTTGGACAAGCAGAGAGCCATGATTTCTTTGTCCATTGCTTGGTTTCCAGGTGCTTGGATATGGCTATCAAAGAGATAACACCATATATTGTTCCTGGTGGAGCATCCATTTCTCTTCTATGTAAGCAGTCTCTGTGCAATGAGATAGATGATAAAAAAAAAAATAGTGAAGCTCATCATGCATCTTATTTTGCTACAAAGTTTGTTTCTTATTCAGGAGCAATATTGTGTAGCATTTCCTGAGGGAGTATAAGTGTTCAGAAACTTCACAAATTCTAGAGTTAGGTATAGCATGACAAGCAGGAAAAAAAACCCAAATCTGGATTAAGTGTCTAATCTATGTCATGGATTGGATTCCATGAGAAGCAAATTCTGAGCCAAATTTGTATGTAGCATGTTTATTGAGGAATGCTCTTGGGATCATCACCTAAGGGAGACTGAAGGCATGCAATTGGAAGGAATGGTTGAACAGTAGGGCAGCCACAACAAAGTTCTTGGCCAATCCCTATACGGAATTCTGGAGTGGAAGGGGGCTTATAAATTGGTCCTAAGTTGGGGCATAGAGGCTGAGGCTTTTATATAGCCCAAACAAATGCATCTTAGTTATAACAAATGTAATCTCAGTTGAATCCCAGTAGGACTGTTTTAGTACCGACAGCTAATTCTAAAATGCATTGGAAATATAAAGGGCTAAGAGTAGCTAAGATGTTGAAGAAGGAAAACAAGGTAGTAGCACTTGTTATTCTACACATGAAGATTGGAAAGAAATCTACATTAACTGTGAATTGGCACAGCTGGAAAGAGGAGGCAGGAGAAAGGGGTTCCTATGTACGTGGACACCTGATATGTGACAGATAGGGCATGGTAGATCAGTGGAAAAATAAAGGCCATTCTGTAAATGGAACTTTTCGAATTGAGTATCCACATAAAAAATAAAATTGGGCTCTTTCTTATATCATAAACAAAAATAAGCTTCCAGTGCATTAGGGAGTTAATTATGAATGATAAAACTAATGAAGCCTTTGAAGGTGCTATATAAGAGAATGTGGTTCAGATTAGTTGGTGAGCATATGAAGCAAAAGGAACTCTTAGGGTGCTTGTTAGAGGGTATATTTGATTCATCCAGTTTGGAATGCAGTTTGGTAATCTATGTTAAAGTTGACTGTAAGCATATTCTATAACCCAACAATTCCACTGTTAGTAGCAACATTTGTAATAGCCAGAAGACTGGAAGCAAACCCAAATGTCAATCAATAGAGTAGTTAAAAAAAAATTGTGGTTTAAATCCACACTGTGGAATACTATACAGCAATGAAAATAAACAAACTAGAACTACATGCAACATTTTGGATTAGTTTTTTAAAAATATAATATTAATCAAATATATTAAGCAAATACAGAAGATAATTTAACAGTATGATTCTATTTGCATAGAGTTCAAAAGTCAGGATTATAACTAATTCCAGAGGAAGCAAGGAGTTTTGATTCTGAAAGGACACATGGAGAGAGAATGTTTCCATGGTGTTTTTAATGTTCTCCATCAATCTGTGTGGAGTTTATATGTATTCAACTTAAAATTATTTGTTCACTTGTATAAATATTTTTGTACGTTTTCCCCTATGAAGGTTATATTCCACATAAACAACTTGAAAAGCAAAGCACAAAAAAGGAATGTTTGGGCACTGACTCATGACTTACATGTTCACTTGTACTTTTTTTCTGTACTCTAATGGAAGCAGTGCAAAATGGAGAGCAGTGGCCTTTTGACTGTAAAATCTCTCTAGGAAGTTGGCATCCTGGGCAGTTACTCAGCTTGAGTTGTCAAAGCAGCCACATGCTAGGAATGGACTTTATGATGCCATGATTACAGTCATTATGCATATTTATATCCCCAGCACCTCACTCAGTGACTAGCATGTAAAAACTGTTTACGGTTGTATTCTGAATGGATGGTTGCATAAATGAATGAGTGAGTGAAGGAAAAGTGCCTTTTATGAAGCCTGATGACACACTGCAGAGCCTCCTTGCAGATGAGCTCCTTGTTCAAAAATTATAAATCAATATTAAGAAATAATAACCTTCAACCCTTTGGACTTTGAGATCACTTTCAGAATCCTATGTGGACCTTTAAGAAATAAGAGAAAACTTAAGAAGGGTGAGAGAATATTTTGATACATGGCTCTGGTTAGACGGGAGGTGCAAAGAATGGCAAATAACCACATCTGCTAAATCTCAGAATTATCTAACCTTATCTGAAAATTCGGGATTTTTTTTCCTTTTCACATGTATCTTCTGATAGATTTCTGTAAAATATCCCACATCAACCCACTTTCCACCTTTTGTCAGTTACAGACTCCCATTCAGAAGCCAAATGGCTTTCCATGGCAAGCAAATATGCAATTAAGATTTACTTTGGTTCACTGAAAATATGCTTTCTTTATATAGAAGGCCCCAGGCTAGGTTCAGAGTAGGCAAGGTTAGATATGGTGGATTTATTAGCAAATTTAGCCCAATTTAAGAGGCATGCCTTCAAATCTATTAAAGATGGTATGTATGTGATATTCTGTGATGTCTTCCGCCTAAGGATTTGGGCAATTCATGCAGTTTACTTCAGCCTTGAAAGTGGATTTATATGAGAGAAAAGGAAAGTGCTGAGAATTTTTTTTTTTTTTTTGTCTAACATCCTCCCTTTGACCACATAATAGTCCAAAAACTCACACAAGCAATTCCATATGGAGATGAGGAATGTCTAGCCAAAACAAGTTGTTCAGCTTATTAGCCTTGGGCTGAATAAATTACTCAGAATATCTGGCATGGTTACCCCATTTAAAAGGAAGGGTGGGATGGCTGTGTTTGCCTTTTCTTTCTCCCCCTAGAGTTTTAGATGAGAAAACAAACGGTTAGTGGGGCGGCGCTGCAGGCCAGAAGCCCTGTGCTTGCCTGTTTTCTCTGAACATTTGAAAAGCCTCACAAGTGCAGCAACGCAGATTTCTTTGCACTTGACTGGCTGCAGAGAAGGGCACATTGCACAATTTTCACTGCCGTCTAGTTTCACATTCAGTCCTTCTTGGGCAAGACTATCAAGTTGCTTTGGTGTGAATCTTGGCAGAAAAAACCTCTTCTCTCCAAGAATTTGAAATACTGTGAAAGGCAAAATAAATTGGCTCCAACTGTAAGCTCTATTGTACAGGAGATGCAAGAGAGCAGAAGGGGAATTAGAATACATTTTATTTTTGAGATCTACTAGAGATTAAATTTAAAATTTTTGTAAGGGGTAGGGAGTATAAAATTGCATTCAAATCTAATTGTAATGCAATCTGAGGATTTTTTTTTCTCTCAAGCCGTTAGGAAACTCAGTTGATCCCTTTGTCTCTAGTTCAAGTATTAATTGGAACATCATGCAATTATTTTGCCTGCCCATTTTGGCATCATTCAGATTCACAAAATAAAGGACAAGTCATTTAGTATTACTTTTTCCATCAACTCTTACTCATTGACCCATATGTTTAATTTTTCTGCCTTTCTGGTTCTCTCTCTCCCTCTCTCTCTCTCTTTTTCTCCTTTTCCTTCTCTCTCTCTCTCCTCCTCCTCCCCACCCCCCCTTTTTTTTTTAAAAAAAAGCACATATGTTCACCTTCAGATAGATGTTAAGAGAGCCTTTGAAACTAATTCTGAAAAAACGTTAAAGGTGTATAATACAAAACCCATTTATAAAAATAGTTCATAAAAGTGAATTTTTAAAAAAATTCTAGACTATTATGAATTTCTGGATTCCCTGTCTTACTTTTAAAGTTATTGACTGTTTTTTGAGGAAGACTATTAGTAAATAATTCTGATTTCTGCAGCTTGTTAACTTAGCTAACCCAGCATGACACCCAAATGGAAGATTGGTTGTAGAGCATGGTAAGGTAAACTACATTCACTAGGCCTGCAATGTAATTCTATGTCACATCAATCCAACTCAACAAAGCCCAAGAGACTGAGAGACAATTCTAGGCAGCAGTTAAGAGCAACTGTGGCAACCACCCACAACAGGGCTCATTTTGTGTGGTTGCAAAGCGTTTTCGTGGCATATAATTTGCCAATAATTGCCTTGATATTTTGACAGGCCCTGACTTGCATATTTGTAAATATTTGTGGTTGCTAAGTTACCAGCTATACTTATTTAAGTTTGTGGACCATGTCATTTTGTTGCAAAAGGAGATGTTTTAGACTTCACAGCAAGGGACTTCCTACCTTCTAATGGATGCCTTCTTAGGAGTTTCCAATAGAAATCTTTTATACCATAGAGTACACTGAAAACTTGCAATGTTTTAAATGGGTGAGCATTTCTGGTTTGTTTATGTTGTTTTTTATGGTACACAGACTGTTCATATGGAACAAGATCAGATCGTCTTTTTTTCTTCCATTTGTTAATTAATTTAAATGTAATTCTTTACTTTTTTGCAAGACCCTGTATTAGGTTCTTTGGGAAGTGTAAGGAGGTGTCTAAACTTCTCCTAATAGCTTAAGAGGAAAGATAAGATCCCTAAAAGTAACTCAAGTATCCATATAACCTAATTGTTCCCAGTCTTCTCTGGCCAATGAGCACTGAAATCTTCCACCTGTGCCCAAAGGGACTCCAGACTCAGCATCCCTTCAAGTATTTTCTAGGAAAGCCAAAAGAGCACTTCCCATGTGTTCACAAACTGGGTTGTCAGCTTCAGTTTCTATGAGGCATCTATCCAGCATTTCCTTTTATGCTAGCTTCCCTTTAACATAGTCTTCTTTTTATGAAGCTCCTTGAGAAGTCTTTACATTCATTCATTCCTCCTTCAACAGTGTTACCTGCTTCTTCTGATCATAAGAGATAAACACAATAGGAAAGCCCCTGACTTAGAGCTTGTGTGTATGTGTGTGTGTGTGTGTGTGTGTATCTGGTAGGGGAGGTTGGTGGTAAGAAAGGCAAATAACATGATTTCAGATAGTGACAAGAGCTTCAAAAGTGACAAGAGCTTAAACATGACTGAGGCTGGGTGGAGGGTGTTAGAAAAGGTGGTCAGAGCAGGCCTCTCCTGATGAGAAGTTGCTGATAATGTCAGTGTCTTTCAAGAAAAAGCCTATTGCTCTGTCCAAGGTAGTGTAGGTACCTGTTTCCATCACTGCTAATCCTTATATTGCCCAAATAGTCATGGATTATAGACACACTCCCAAGTTCTGCCACACTTTGTTATTCAAACCCCAAATAACACACTCATTCCCAATCTCATGGTATCTTTCATCAACATAACTCCTTAGGCTCTGATTCCCTCTACAGTCCTCATAGCCCTTCTTCTTCCCAGATGCTAATCAGGCTTTGTGGGGACCAACATCCATACCATCTGGAGACATCTTCAAGAGAAAGAACACAAGAACACAAAATTAGATACAAGGAATTGGAAAGAGCCCAAGGTTACTCTTCTTTCTGTCTAAAACAGGAGCCCTCAGGCATGTAGACCCCCAGGGGAATCCTCTGCTTTTTATGTCAACATATGCCATGATATGAACTTCAATGAGATGCCCCACACTACAAATAGAAAGATATTTTCTCCATATGATATACAAAGGTGAAGTGAGATAGGAGTTTAGAAGAGGTAAAGATTGTATCCTGGTGGAGGCAATTGGTAGACACTTGATGCCAAAGGTGCTATCTGAGCTATATCTTGAAAGATGAGTAAGATTTGCATATTCAGAAAAAGGGAATGATTTTATTGGGCGCCTGTGAATGGTCCCTCTATATCCTATATTACCCTTTTAAGAACATTGCACATTGGGAAGCTTCGTTGCACAGATGATTAAGATAAAGGCCCAAAATTACATAAGTATTGCACTGCATAAGTCACTTAGCCTGTTTAAGCCTTGTTTCCTACCCAGGCCCATGGGAGTTAAATGGTCTTTCCATTGTTCCAGGCTGACTCTCATTTTGAGTAAAGGCATGGGATTGCAGCAACCCAGGAACAAGCATGGGGAATAAGCAGTGGAGGGGTTGAATGACTCTCAGGAAGTAGTGCTAGACAAGTTGGAAATTAGTCCAGGATCAGGTCACAAAGTGACTGGTATTTTATTTTATGTTAATACATGTAAATAAAGAATATCTCAACTAATGACCAATTTTCATCAGCAGAATCTCTTCTATGCGTGAATACAGTAAAGGTAAATCACAGTGAAAACATAGTTTGCATTGACTTCTATCAGGTCTGCTCACATACGATTATTTCAGGAATGCTGAAAATTAACTTTCACCATTTTACCAATTTTTGAAATATTGTACTGTAAGTTTCCCTTTTGCCTTGCTGTTAAGCTCTTACCTCTGAAAGAGGCAAACAATGAATGTGATAGCAGTTTTTACTTTCTTCTCTGGGAGCAGTTCTAAAGAAGCAAGAGACAGAAAGGTAAGGGTAACTTAGCAATCACAGAAGAGGGAAAGCTTTGCAAGTTTTTGCTGTTATCTTTTCTGTCCTTTAGATCAACCCACTCTTGCTCTACTCAAGGTAGACAGTCCAGAGCCAAAGCCACAAGGATAAATGGCACTAAGTTTTGAGTAAGGAGCTGCTACTCTGTTTTGTTGAAACCATCTCCAAAGCCTCTTTTCGTTTAAGGCAAAACCTAGTGTGGGGAAACACTATGTGGAAAACAAAGAGGAGGGAGAAGTCTGGTAAGTGGAGAATGACAGCAGAAGCTCTCCCAGCAACAGATCCTGTGGTCTCATTGCTGGTGGGCTGTCAGCATCTTCCCAGCTGCTTCCTAGCTCTGGCTGGGTGTGTCTGGGAAGCTTCACACACTTTGATTCAAATTGCATTTTGTTATTCTCCTTCAGAGCTTTCTCATCTGGGATCCCATGGGGAACTAGCAGAGGCATGTGTTTCTATTTTTAAGACTACGATAGATGTTGAAAAAAATGTGAAAGTAAATGCAAAGACCAGGTCTTGTGGCAGAGAACCTTTGGCCTACTTGGTACCTTTAAATGGTGCCAAGCTCCATCTGGCAGCTCAGCCTTGATTTTGCTGTCAACCAAGAGTAAACAGCATTCCACAGAATTGTGCAATCTCTTTTAAGACAAGAGAATTGATGGGACTTCATAGTCACTAAAATTATAAAAGGGGTGGAGGTCATTAAGGCGTATATAATTCTACTTAAGTTACTCTAGAACATGAGCTTCTGAGAGCAAGGGCCACACCTTTGAATCAATCAGTGAACCTAGTATAACATCTTGATTTAAGTTTGTAGAATGAATACATGAATGATCAGATGCAGCCCCTAATTGAAATGAGTTTGGGCATGGAGCACTTCTGCAGGGATCTTATCTCTGTTGATGAAAATGTAAGAGTCTATCTTATTGTTTATGGGATAAAGAAATGGGACCTAGAAAAAAAATTCTGAGCTGAAGCTTAACCCTGGGTTTTGATTGTAAGTGAAGAACACCATCACATCCGCCTGCCATTACAAACAAAGTAAATATGGTGAAACGATCTGTGAATTTCATTTTTGCTGCTTTGCCGTCCAAAATACTGCAGTAACTTTCCATCTTCTCCTAGAAAACACCAAACACATGGGCCAGACTTACATCACTATCTTGGAATAACTACTTTTCATCTGAAGGGAGATATTCATTCAGACAAACATAGGTTCAAATCCCACCTTCTCTTACTTCCCAACTATGTAACCCTTGGGAACTTCTGTATTTTTCTAAGTCTGTTTCTTTGTCTAAACGGTTTTAGAGGAAATATAACTATTATTTATCAGGGATTTGATTTTGAAAGATTTTATGCAACAAAGCCAAAAAGAAAAGGACCCAACTCAACTCATAAAACTCAAAACTCATAATTAATATCAACCCTGTTCATTTGACATTTAGTATGGTTTGTCTGAAAATTAGTTATTCTTCCATAATAATAACAAATAAAAATATCTACGATTTACTGAAGTATGTAATATGATAGTCACAAGTACTGACTTTGCTGTTTACTAATTGTATAACTGTATATTTATTATTCCATGCATCTGTTCCTTCTTTGACAAAGTGAGGGTAAAAATACATCAGTTCTTTTAGTTCACATAAGGTGTTTAGCACAGTGTCGGGCACGTAGGAAATCTCTGATAAATGTTAGCTACTATTATCAGATATTTGCTGTACATCAAGCATTGTATATCTTACCTCTCTTAACTTCACAATAACCCAGTGAAGTAGGCATTACTATTACCATTTGAAGATGAAAAAAAAGCAAAATTGTAATTTACAGAAGTAACTTGTTCAATGACACTGTATTAAATGGTGGAACCAGGATTCAAACCCAACTGTATTATTTCAGTGCTCTAAATCATGCCTCCAGAATCCTGATTTTATTGGTCTGGAAGTAGGGCCAAAGTTCTGATACATACTAAGAGTTCTCCTAGTGATGCCGTGTATACAGAGATGTTGAGAAACACCAAGCTTTTTACCCCTGCCTTCCCTTCATCTCAAATAAATTAGCCCTTCTGGGAGTATAACCTGGGAAATTGTATTTTAAAGAACTGTCCCAGGTGATTCTTAGCAACCATTTCCATATGCATGTTTTTTTCCTCCACCAGGTGATCTGTTGCTTAAGATCATATATATTTGTCTTTTCTTGTCTTTGCAGTGCTTTATAGACTTAGTAAAATAGGTTCACATTGGTCATTAAATGGTTGAGAATATGGTAGGAATGAGGTAGCCAAGAAAGTCTTAGAGATTAGCTTTAGAAATGGCTGAGAGGAAAATGTAGATGTAGTATACAGGTAATAATACTGAACAGTTTTAAGGCAGCTGTACTCCTGGACAGACTTCAGTCCTTTTTACTGCATCCCCACATGGTATTTGCTTAATGTATTTGGGTGGGGAAGGGGGAACCAGGCTTTCTGTTATCTCTTATAAAGGCAGTAATCCCATCATGAGGGTCCTACTCTCCTGACCTCATCTAAACCTAATTATCTCCTAATTACCTCTAAATACCATCATATTGAGAGTTAGGGCTTCAATATATGAATTTTGAGGAAACACAATTCGGTCCATAGCAGAAATACTGTATCTTGCTAGCATGCATTTTTCAAAACACATCAAAGCATACACTTAAATCTATGCATTTAACCTATTTAAATTAAACCTTGATATAACAAAAATATATACATATGCAATATTCATATATACATCATAATTATGTATATATGCATTCAAAATTATATACATGTTCAGCTTTGTATTTATATGAACTTATATAAGTGTGTGTGTGTGTGTGTGTGTGTGTGTATATATATATATATATATATAGTCAAGGAATAAACAGATAAACAGAATGAAAATCTGAACTAATCTTTAGGTTGAAAGGACCTACCAAATGTAGAACAGAATGAATTAAATTGACCCACACATCTATACATATTTTGTCTATGGTTCAAAATTTCAAGGATAAAGATAAAATGCTAAATGTTCCCAAAGAGCTTTCATATCTCAAAGGAATGAAAATCAGATTGACATCAGGCACCACACTGGCAATGCTAGATGATGGTAAACCTAGAATTCTATACTTAGATGAACTAGCATTCAAGTGTATGTGAAGAATGAACACACTTATAGACATCCCAGGACTTAGAAGTTTTACCACCCACAAAGTAATTTTAAGAGGCTTACTCAGGATGGTCTGCCACCCAAAAAGCAAACACGTTAACAAAAACAGAGAGCATACACTCACACACACAAAGCCAAGATATAAATGTAGGTTACTAGAAAAATGTAAGGAAAATGGAAAAGTAAAACTTAGAATTAATGTGAAATATTTGTTAATGCAGGTGATATAGTTGTGTATCTGGAAAATCAAAGAAAGCCCATAGAGTTCAGTAAAAGACTAATAGCAATATCAATATTAAAAAAAAAAAAACCTCCAGTAACTTTCTTATATACCAACAATAACGACCTAACAACCTAGAAAACAAAATGAAGAAACACCTTCTTACAATTATGACAACAGGTGAATAGAAATAAATTCAAGACATGTACAGTGTTTATAGGAAGAGAACTAACTCGAGTAAGGAATATGAACAAAAACATGAATAGAGAGATACCATTTCCTTACATAAGAAGAATCAACATTATCAACATGCAACTGCTCCCCCTATATTACCAATAAATTCAACCATATTCCTCCCTCCTCCCAAAAATCCCAATGACACAATGTTTTAGAAACTTTACTAAATCATCCTTATACATGAGAAAAAAAAGCATAGACTGTATAACAAAATTTTTCAGAAGAATGAATAATGGAAGGACTTATCCTATCAAGTATTAAGATATTTAAAAATTATAGTCAGTGAAAAAATGTAATGTTGCTAGAGAGATAAACATTCTGATCAAAGGAACAAGACTGGTGATATTTTAGATTATTTGGTGTTTATGGGATGAACGGTGTCTCCCCCCCACTAAAACACTCATATACTGAAATACTCATCCCCCCAATACCTCAGACAGAATGTGAGCTGATTTGGAGTGAGAGTCACTACAGATATAATTAATTCAGTTAGGGTAAAGTCATACTGGAGTAGGGTAAACCCCAAATGTGATTAATATCTTTGTAAGAAGGAGAAATTTGGACACAGGCACATAGAAAAAAATGAAGGCAGAGAGGCATGTGCTGCTTCTACAAGCCAACAAATGCTAGAAAACCAGCAGAAGGTAGGGGAGAAGCATAGAACAGACTTCCTCACAGCCCTCAGAAGGAACCAACCTGGTTTCTCGATATCAGACTTGAAGCTTTGAGAACTGTGAGACAACACATTTCTGTTGTTTCAGCCAGCCAGTTTGTGGTCCTTTGTTATGGTGGCCTTGCAAAACTAACAGAGTTGAAAAGGAATGAACCATCAATAAATGATGAGATAACTAACTAGCCATTTGGAGAAATAAATAGGATATTTGCCTCGTTCCTCATGCTGAATTCAATTACAGCTGTGATAAGTTTTTAATGTTTAAAAAGTATTGGAAGAAAATATTGATAAATGTACTTTATAATCTTAGAGGGAAGAATTTTTTAGCATTATACAAATTCTAATAACTGTAAAAGAGTAATGTCTATCAAAATAGTAAAGATTTAAAATATTGATAATAAAAAGCATTGGCTAAAGTTTTTAGAAATTGTACTTTAATACACTGGAGATATTTTCTATCTAACAGAATATAAATTCCATATATAATATATAAGTAATTTAACTACATATAAAAATATGATGTATTATGTAATTACATGTGTCCTTTAGTTCAGTAAATATGCACACATATGTATATATTCTTTATCTCAGTAAAGCTATAAAGAATATATCACAAAACATAATTGATCAAATACCTAAAGTTATATATTATGTAGCATTTTTTATGGGAGGATAACCAGAAGTAAAGTAAAAGTTCATCAGTTGAGATTGGTTAAATAAATTATTCTCCATTTATAAAGTGGAATTGTCTTCATCCAATAAACATGTAATTCCATTTTACTTAATGTTATAGTAAGGTCTCCATAACAAACTGTGTAGTGAAAAAATCAGGTTAAAAAGGGCGTGTGAAGTATAATCTCACACGTACACCACCCTGCATATACATGCACATCAAAAAATCTAGTCATCTGAAGTCTAGAAAAATACTGAACAAAATTATAATCTAGAATGCAATTCTAGTAGCAACAGGTTTTAGGGTGACTTGCAATTTTTGTACTTTTCTACATTATTTGAAATTACAATATGAGTGTTCATTAGTAATAATTTGAAGCTATATTCATTAGGAACTTAATTAAGAATAAATATAGTTTAAAATAGTCATTCTGTTTTCACCAGGAATTCTATTCTAGAAATATATCTTAAATAATCAGAGATGCATACATGGATTTACATGCAAAGATACTTGCCTTTAATTTTGAAAATTAGGAAACAACCAGAATATGTAACAGAATTTGTTTCATAAATGATGCCATATCCAAGTGACAAAATACTATGTGGCCATATAATATAGTATAAAATAGTGTATATGGTATGTTGGCAATTTGTGGGGAAACATGTATAGATGTACAAATGCTTAGGAAAATTGAAAGATATATTAAAAAATCTTGTATTTTTACTTCTGAAGGATAGAATTGCATTACTGATATTTCTTTGTAATTTTTTTTTAAAGATCTTACGTATTTATTCACAAGAGACACAGAGACAGAGGTAGAGACACAGGCAGAGGGAGAAGCAGGCTCCCTCTGGGGAGCCAAATGCGGGATACGATCCCAGGACCTCAGAATCACACCCTGGGCCAAAGGCAGATGCTCAACGATTGAGCCACCCCTTTTTGTAATTCTTTATAACTGTTACATAAGACGATAAAAAAAAAATACATGTTATGGGCAGACTTGTTGTTTTGAGTGCTGTGTGCATATATTCAAACAAACGCACAATGTGTACATATTAATGGGAAAAATACACATTTGAGATGTTTCTTTTCCCCTCCCTTCCCAGATCCGTCTTCCTTTTGCCACATGTTGCTCCTCTAGAGGCCATCTCTCCTGGGCTCTTTTACTAAGAGCCCTGTGAGAGTGCCCTGTACTCAACAGGAATCAAAGAAGTGTACCAGGAGACAGAGAGCCAGTTCCGAGAAAAGAAGCTCTAAGTTCACCCTTCCTAGCCCCTCCCCTCCCCTTCTCTCTATTTTGGTGCTTTTGGAGATTAGAGATTTTAATTGTATGACTTGTGAAATGCCGTTTTTCTTCCAACAGCTGTGTTTATGGTTTATAATCTATTACCTGCCTATATGCCAACATTTAAAAGCATTCTGATGGATAATACTCAGCAAGGGATTAATCTTTTCCAGCGTCACCCTCTTGACCTGCAAATGTACATTAGTGGGGGGTATAATGCCTGCTCTGACATTTGTTTGCAATGTATCCAAATACATTCTGGAATGCAAGCACATTCAGGTTTCCTGGCATTGAGACAGACAAGCGAGTCAGCACGAAGACATATAGTTCCCATATGTCAGGGTGAAGGGAACTAGGACTTGTAGAGCCCTTCCAGCCGGGCTCTGCACTGCGTACTTTCACATCGTCCTTCCCTCAACATTTCCTCTGCTGCACATCAGCCATCCCACCCTGAGTGCAGTGAGGTCGTATGGTAAATAAGATGTACTAGGACACATTTGGGTCTCCTCTCATGTGTTCTCTGCACATCATCTTGTCAGGATCAACCTAAAATTTAGGTCAATAGAGGATTGCCTTCGGGACCTTCCTCATTTTTGCCCCCATACAGGTTATCTGAAATTTTGGTTTCAAATCCTGGCTTTGCCATTCTACTGTCTTGTGTGAACCTGGGCAGATTACTTCATGTTTGGACGTTCTACAGAGGGTATCATACTACCTGTATCACAAGGATTGAGGGAAAATACAACAAATTGTGTAGGTAAACCACTATAGACCTGAAACATAAGTATTATGCCACACATGTTTTTGGAGACAAAATAACACCTCATGTTTTAAGACTGATTGTTTAGAGTCATAAAGGAGTATTTTGTTGGGTGTTCATGATTTCTCTGTGAGGGTAAAACTATTCAGGACACCTGGGTGGCTCCATGGTTGAGTGTCTGCTTTTGGCTCAGGTTGTGATCCCAGGGTCTTGGAATCGAGTTCTGCCTTGGGCTCCCTGCAAGGAGCCTGCTTCGCCATCTGCCTGTGTCTCTGCCTCTCTCTGTGTCTCTCATCAATCTATAAATAAAATCTTAAAAAGAAGACTATTCTTGGGAGGAGCAGTACTATAAACTGGGAATAGCAGACAATTCAGATTAATTGACAGCTCCTTGAAACTAGTAAGATGCACTGGGGAAGGATCACAAAGTAAGTGAAGAGAGGGACAAAAAAGCATTCTTTTACACTAGACAATGGATCCCATCCTCTGCCATCAGTTATCATTTAGCTTGGGTAATGCTTTCAGTAAGGTTTCTAACAAATATAACCAATAAGTTTCTCTGTATAAACTGTTTATATACTATTTTATTCATAGGCATCTAGTCTTGTGGCTTATAAGCAATTTTCATCTCTTTTTATTAATTCAAAAGAAGAATAGGGCATAAATAATACTAAAAATTGAGGCCAACCTGTAATATTTTTCCCTATTCTTGGTCAGCTTTAGAGTTTGAACTTGACCCTCCTAGTTTTGAAACAGACAAGGGCAATGGAACAAGCATAAACCTTGAGGTCATCCAGATCTTGGATCAAGTCTTGCTTTATCACCTTATCAGGTGAATCATTTGGGGTAAATTGCTTAATCTTCCCAAACTCTTTTCCTGTCAGTTAAATAGGGTTAATAGTATCTATTTCAGAGGATTGTGATAAATACTAGATGAGATAAGATGCACGTATCACAGAGTTTGATATATTGGCAGGCAAAAATGGCAGTCATTATTATTTTATTATATTGTTAGCTGTAGTCACATCATTCATACTCTCAACAGAAATGTTTTGAGAGGGAGAAGGAACCACCATGGGCCCATCAGAGCATGAGGTCCGCTCTAAAGTAATCATTAGTTCCCAAAAAGGGCTAAAAAGAAATTGTAATTGTGAATAATTATAAATGCTAAGTATTATTTTTCTACTTAGAATTTCAAATTTTGATTCATTTTTGAGAGGGGCTAATACTGCAACACTGATCATTGATCGTAGAGATATAAAAGGTTTTCACCTATAATTTGACTTTGACAAAGTCATGTAATGTTTTAACTAATATCTCTTTATTGAGAAAGACAATGATTATGGCATTGGCTTGAAACCAGTTTTAGAGGGTTCGATTCCTTCCTTCCCTTTTTTTTTTTTAAAGATTTTATTTATTTATTCATGAGAGACAGAGAGAGAGAGAGAGAGAGAGAGAGAGAGAGACAGAGACACAGGCGGAGGGAGAAGCAGGGTCCATGCAGGGAGCCTGATGTGGGGCTCGATCCCAGGACTCAATCACACCCTGGGCCAAAGGCAGATGCTCACCCGCTGAGGCACCCAGGTACCCCTCCTTTCTTATTTTTGAATTACAAAGGTAGGTTCCTCAAATGTATGATAAAGAATACTGCAATTTGTCAATGCCCTATCACCAAAGATGAGTGGGAACACAACTCTAGTAAAACAAAGTTTGATTTATTGGCCTACTGCAATGAGGGAGAACATACTAGGGACATCTAAGAAGGACAGCATTAGGAAGAACTTCTGGGACTGGAGCTTACGGGAGGTGATTTGGAGGCAGGTTCAAGCAAGCAGGACTTTGGATTGGATTGGATGCTGTGAGGAAGTGGGAGTCATTCCATGATTGGGTATTTTAAGAAGTCCTGTATAGATGGTAGGAGGCCTAAAGCAAGTCTAAAGGACAATCCTATCAGCCAGAATAGGGATATTCTTGGTTGTTCTTGTGGGTTAGTCCTGTGTGAGAAGTTTTCTTTTGGTCTTGATCCACTGTGGTCACAGAGTGGCCTTGTCTGATGTTGGTGTTCTGTGAAATTGTTTCTGCTCAGCAGGAGAAGGCCACAGCCTGGCTCTGAGTGCCAGGCCAGCTCCCGGTAACAGTAAGACCTAACTGATTGTGCCGGGTCAGTCCCCAGTTGCAAGGGGACGCTCTCCTCTCTCAGATTCTCACCCTCTTGCAGACCAGGGAGGGATTCCTAACCAGTTATTTCGAGTTGAACTGACAAAGCTGTACTAACATTGAGATTTCCCAAACTTCACTCAGTGCCTCATTGTATCATTAACGTGATATTTTTTGTTATTAACGTGATATTTTTAACAATTTTCATTCTAAATTAATGTGTCTTATAGCACAACTTCAAATCATTACTGTAAATGGAAATTAATATCACTCAAATTAGGAGGTAAATATAAAAGAATAAAGTAAAAGAAAAGGCAACAAAATAAAAGAGACAATATAATTAATTCTAGCCAGATGACTTCATCTGTTGAAGAGGCTGAAGCCTGATCTCTCTCTGTTTTAAAGGAAGCCTTGAGCTTATAGATTTCAAAACTATGACCAAACTGAGATTTTGATACGACCTGACATATTGAAAAATAAGCCAAAGTGAAATAAATGCATTACTGTAACAGCCACTATTTAATACCAAGTCTACATGCTGTTATCAAAAATAATCACACTCACTACCTACTTTATCATAATCATACACTTTGGGATCCCTGGGTGGCTCAGCAGTTTAGCGCCTGCCTTTGGCCCAGGACCTGATCCTGGAGTCCTGGGATCGAATCCCACATCAGGTTCCCTGCATGGAGCCTGCTTCTTCCTCTGCCTGTGTCTCTGCTTCTCTCTCTCTCTCTCTCTCTCTTTGTCTCTCATGAATAAATAAATAAAATCTTTAAAAAAAATAATAATCGTACACTTCTGACATTTTGAGAAACAGTAAACTGCACATTCTGGACATCTGACTGGCTCCTTTAGTCTAAAATATACAACAAAAAAATTTTATCTTTGGTGATTCATAATAGTTGTCTTATTGTAAACAGGGTGACTCTATGACTTGAAATCATAACAGAGTTGCTCTAATTCATTTTATTAACTGTGTAGGACAAGTTATTTTGCCCCTTGGGAGAAGGACCTTGTATACTGCAGAGGGATTTATGCAAAACTTGGTTTCTAATACATACCACCTTATAAGTGCTCTTTCTTTATTATTGTCCATGCAGCAATTTCTAAAGGAGCAAAATCAAATAGCACAAAAGAAAGAAAACTAAGCCAAGAAACAGGACACTTGGGTCCCCCTCCTTCAATAACTATCACTGTGACACTTGCCTTCAATTTTATCCTCACTGAAGTAAATAGAAAAACCTCAACTCAGGTAATTGTTGCAAGGATGAAATAAAGTGATAAAGCTGAATAATCTCAGCTACTAACTAGCTAAGTTAGCTACTAACTAGCCTGTGTTGTACTCATCAGTTTATAGCCTTAGAATTATCTTTCTTTTTTTTTTTTTTTTTTTTTTAG
This sequence comes from Canis lupus familiaris, assembly GCF_011100685.1. Taxonomy (NCBI): domain Eukaryota; kingdom Metazoa; phylum Chordata; class Mammalia; order Carnivora; family Canidae; genus Canis; species Canis lupus. Next base: position 4,035,291 of record NC_049251.1, on the reverse strand, counting down.
AATTATCTTTCAATGAAAGATTCCACGTAGCAGTTTCAATCATGCGATAGTTAGTTAATCTTAAGCATGTAACTTTTCATGATTGTCTAAACTTTAGTTGCAGATTGTGGATTGAATGCTAAGTTGTTTTCCTTTCTTTTGAACTTTGAAGGCCTTTTTCCAGATGGTGTCATGTGGCACGCTGCTTATGTTGTAGTTCCTGACGATTTTGAAAGCTCATTCCATCCGAGATGCTCACCACCCCACAAGGGACCCAGAATAGCCAGCCTTCCCATATGTTTCTCCAGCCCTGCACTCTAAGTTCTTTTGCTGCCTTGCCTGCATAACAAATATAAATATGGTTGTGGACCTGGATTTCTCCCAGATGAGCAGACTTCAAAACAAGTGTGAGGTCTCCAGCAGAAGACTTTTCCTTTGTCCATCTGCGTGCCCATTGCCAGCTACGTGTCTGGTTTTCTTAGTGATAGAATGACGAAAAGGGGTGGCAAAAGCAGGGAGAAAGTGGAGAGCCCAAAGAGGTTTGAGCCCATTTGAATAGACCTGGAAGTGAGTGGAAGGAACAAGACAAAATTAAATTTTCCATCTGGAACAACAAATTAGGTTGAGAATGACAAATTCAGTGCAAGTTGCAGGTTAGCAGCGACACAGCATCAACACGTATACTGTAACTTTGCATGTCATTATTTAACATGCTAATATATCACTATTAGATGCTCATTACTGGCAGCAGCATCACACTGAACAAGAGATCATTATTTACCTGTGGGCCGTGTCAGTGACTGATGAGGATTGTATAATGCAGCAGCTACCCTAGGTTTTTCAGGATGAAAATGAAATAAGACTTATTATTTTATGCTTGCGTATAAGTTAGACTTGAGATATGATGGAGGAGGTACAATAGTCTTCAAGTTCTTTTGTGGGGGCTTTAATATCATTCCAGTCTGTGTACATACAATTCATCTGCATTACCCTTCCACTTACAATTTTTCTCTTTGTTTCCCCCTCTTCATCTTTCTTTTATTTTTAAACTCTTTTTCCACTTTTTGCCTTCTCATGTTTTTTTTTTTTTCTTTCATCATCTCTTTCTCTTGGACTGAGGAGTATTCTCCTCTAAGTGATATATTTCTTTCTATTCTTAAGCAACCCACAAGTATTCATTGACTATCCGTTAGGTGATCAGTGCTTCCCAGTTATAGGGTTTTATTCATGGCTGGAAAGTAAACTGTCTTCCTTCGGAGATTGTGTGTAATGAAATCAGGGGATGGATGACTTGCTTTAGTGTAATGGTGACTCTTGGTAGGAGGTATGACAAAGGGCAAAAAGTAAGAGCCAATAGAAGAAAAAGTTCACCAGACTGTGACCTTGTAAGCAGGGCTCATTAGCTTTTTCATGTGCCATTTTGTAGCAAGGTGCCTGCATATAGATAGTGCTTAATAAATAATGCTTACAAAAAGAAAGCTATTTGCATTTCGTGGAAGATATTCGCTAACATTTTGTAGAATAAACAGATAAATGAATAGATTGAATAAAGGATTGCAGTTTCTTCATGTTTGTTTTCCTACCCCCATTTAAATGGTAACATCTTTTTCATGACATTAGGTAAATGTGAGAAGAGTTGGGGAAAATTTGATACTAGTTATGTCAGAGCAATCTTTCTCTTATTGCTAGCCCTTAACTGATGGGGATATGAAGCAATCCATCACATGGTTTTGGGGAGTGAAGTGATTAAAGATTATATTTGAGTATTAACAGTTTAGTTATTACCACAGACTTAGTGAAGCTATTATCCTCTTCTTCATCTTCTTGATCATATTTGGCTACAAGAAGAATAAGACTTGTCTAGAAAAACAATACTATCCTATATTTTCTAGGATAGTGTTTCTTTTTTTACAGTTTGTGTGTTATCTTCTGTTATAAGTGCACAAATTGCAGATTTGCTATCAGGACTAAGGTCCGGTAGAGTTGCACGGAGGGTAGCCAGGATCATTTGGAACTATAAGCTCAAATTCAAAGTCCTGCAAGTCCCTTTTCTACCCAATTATCTAGTAATTCCTGTTAGGTCACTTAATGTTGGAAATTGAAACTCAAGTAGAAAAATTCAGTGTGGCACATAGTTGACATGCATTGGGAATATTAACTGATTTACATTTTTCCTTTTGTTGGCTATTTTACTTTAACATGTTTTCAATTTAATATTGGTATGTAACCATTTATAAATTGTTTATTTTTCTGACCTTATTACCATGATCATCCCCCACAGTAAAATTTTTCACTATTTGATAATCTAAGTGTTTATTGACATTACTGCTATCAAATCTTAATGGAAACACTTTATGATTTTATTTAAAAAGGAAATATGTGTCAAAAAGCAGATGATTAATGGCTTATAAACAGGTTAAAGAAATATATTGTTCATTTTGAAAAATGCAAATCCTATATTGCTCTCCATGGATTTACTGACAATACTTCTTGCTAAAATTTTACTATGGCATAAAAATCTTTTTTGTGGTATTTCAGAATCTAGTGAACACTTGGCTGTATTTGAAGAAAAAACTTCTTATTAAAATACTAAATTAAAAGATTATACCTTTTTTATTGAATGACAAGGAGACAATATGCATTTTTCTTTAACTAACCTTGCCAAACAGTATTGGGGCATTTTAATTGATTTCACCATACATGGAGACTCTGAGGACAGAGCCAATGGTAATACTTGACTACAGAAAGCTTGCCCTGCCTGTGAGGTACATCATAAGTAAACATCTGTTCCTTACTACTGCCATGGAGTCCTTGCCAACAGACCGTATCAGAGAGATGATTTACACTGCTCATTATTTATTTCATTCTTTTGAGGGATGATGGGAAGAATAGAGCTAAAGTAGTCATTAGATAAATTTGGGCTCATTTGTGATTTGTTTTCACATAACAATTGTAGTGAATCTAACCCATCACCCCTACTTCCCCTAACCCTTTTGATTTGGCAACAAAACACATTTTGGCAGTGAGACATCTTAGTCCTTTATTTCTCAACCTAACTGAAATTTAAAGAGGACACAGTACATGTATTTTGTCCTTACTTCTGCTTAATTCATCCATATAGTATTTTGGAAACATAAATTAATGTCTAGAAATTCATTGGATGCTTCATTTCTAAATGTAGAGGAAACCTCCATCGGTCACAAATAAATTAAGTTGTCCTTGGAAAGTTTAACTTTTATTCCAAATTATAAAATAATAATCATAGATTCTAAATATGAAAGGCCTTGATTATAATACTTCAACTACAACATATATTAAAAAGAGCTTGTCTATCAAATATCAAGCTCTAGGCTTTGACTAGTTTAAGTAGTATATATATTATCCTTCTCTCTATATACGCTAGATAATATGGTTAACACCAGTCATCCAAAAGCTATGTTTATCTTTGAGATAGACCAAATCTAACTTGGGATTTCTGAATAGACTCTTCTTTAATACGTTGAATTTAAAAAGAGAAAATTTTCTTTAAAACTCACTGAGGATCTATATCTGTCAATATCTAATAAAATAGAAACCACACTCTTTCACTGGAGAGATTTACCATGGGACTCAGTTACTCAGATTTTGGAAAGCAGCAAAAGGAAAAAGGGATCACGAGTGTAACATGGAGATAAAGAGTGTAGGAAGCAGCTATCAATCCTAGGGCCCAGTAGGTCGTCAGAATATTGGGTTTTCAGAACCTTGAGGAGAGTTAGGAGCGACACCGTGGAGGAAGGGTCATTATACAGAGGTGGTTCTGCTCTAAACAGGAAGTGCTGCTCAACTTAGGAGCTTGTAGGAGGGATCTACAGAACTTTGGGGAGCTACTGCTGAAGGGGAGTCCCTGGGTGGAACTGGTAGCTCTGAGGATGAGCCATACCCTTGGCTGGTTCTAAAGCACGTAGCCAGAACGAAGGGCCATTGTTAAGGTGACTCAGTAAAACAGAAAGCTGAAGACTCTTCCCCACCCCCCTGTTTTCAAACCCTCCTCTGGTGCCTCTTAATAACCAAACATAACCAAGGAGGTTCATAGAGTCCAAGAAGCAGTATTACAGAGCAGAAGAGTTGCAGCTGACAATGGTAATAACTGAAATGGAACAAGTGTCTGGAAAACCTTAGCCATAGATTTGTTCTGTAGCACAAGTAACCACTCTTCACTTTTGTAAGTTTCCTAATTTTTAAAAATATTTTCTTAGATTCACACAAAATTGTATGTCTTAGGGATGTTGTACTGAACCCCAAATCCATGTTGCTGTGTTTTGTTCTCTTGCTACATTCTGTAACAGACTCTTTGCTTCCAAGACATGCATTCTTATGGACTCCTAACTCTTAGTTTGACCATGGAAATGAAAGCATAGCATTGCCCCAAACTCATTCTAGGTATGATCCAAATGTATTTTCAACACTGAGTAACTGAAGCATAGGTTCAGAAATGCGAAGTGTGGGCTTTCCAACAAAACCTGGTCCTGTAGGATTTCCAGAACTTACAAAGACCAGTCTCTTGCCAAGATGGTGCCATCCAGCCAAGGAACAAGCAGAGCTAATCATCTGGATGCCCCATGGAGTTTGTAGGGAGGCAATTTCATCTTTTTATGGCTTTCTCCTTCCTCCAGCTCCAGGTAATTTGAACATTGCTTCATTTGTTATTAAAGGAATTCCTTACACTTCTCTCCTACATATTTTCATGATATTTTGTACATACCTAATCTATTTTACTTATTTAGTTGTCCAAAATAAATTTGCCTTTTTGAAAGACTCCTTGAGATAAATAAAATTATCAAATTCTTATTTGATAAATTTATCTTCTTTAGATAGTGAAGATGTGCAGATATAAAAACAAAATGGTAAACTAAAATTGAAATACACTAAGAATATGTCAAATGCTGTGAGTAAATGGTAAAGGCAGTTGGCTAGGATTGAAGAAAGGTGTTTAAAAATAATTAAAGGGGGGATGGGTAAAATGAGTGAAGGGCGGTTGCAGACACAGGCTTTCAGTTATGAAATGAGTAAGTCATAGGGATGAAATGTACAGCACAGGGAATATAATCAATGGTATTATAATAGTGCTGTATGGTGATGGTGGCTGCACTCGTGGAGAGCATAGCATAACATGTAGACTTGCTGTACACCTAAAATTAATTTAATGTGTGTCAACTATACTTCAGTTGAAAAAAAATAATAATACTCTTAAACAGAAATCCCAATTCTGCCACTTATTGGCCATAAGGCCTTGGTCAAAAGTCTCAACCTAACCGAGCCTCAGTTTCTCCCTTAGGAATACTGTTGGTATCTACTGCATAAAAGTATCATGAAGACTGAAGGAGACTGTATGTGAAAGAACTTATTCTCATACCCATCTCAAAAAATACTAAAGTGTGAAAAATCTTGAACTCCTATAAATATCATTCTTTGATTAAATGTGATGAAATGGTTCTAACTCCCTCCCTGTAGTCTATGTAAAATGTATAAGAACTTAAATTCAGTTTTCTCTCTGCTATAAATGCACAAAATAGTTGCTCTTGTTCTTTGAAACTTTGACTTTTTTATTTAAATTGCTTTTTTGGGAGCACCTTGGTGGCTCAGTCAGTTAAGTGCCTGCGCTCAGCTCAGGTCATGATCTCAGGTCCTAGGATCAAGCCCCACATCGGGCTCCTTGCTTATCAGGGAGTCTACTTCTCTTTCCCCCTCTCCTTCTGTGCACCCTCTCTTCCTCTCTTCCCCTCTCAAATAAACAAAATCTTTTTAAAAATAAAGTGCTTTTTGAATTATTTTAAAGGAATTTTGGAGAATATTACTATCTTCAGGGTTTTTTTTTTCCCCCTCTATAAGAGAAATTTAGGACAGATTAATGCTGGGGAGAATGAAACCTGAAGGCCTGTGGGCTAAGATCCCAAAAGCCCTGTGACTTGACAAAGGCAATCTGCATTACATAGTATCCTATGTACCACTGATCTCAGAGCAATGAGCTAGTGCATAAGAACAAAGACAATTTACTTTAGAGAGTCTTATTCAGCTTAGTCTAACCTACCTCCTCCCTTACTTGTTCATGATCTGGGGGACAGGTTATTTTGAGCACTACAGAAACAGGTGAAAATGAACTGTTATATTTTTGCTCATTTTCTCCTTTTTGTTCCTTTGGAAACCTAAAGGGTACTTTTTGCATAGGAAGATTTAAAAGTTGAAATATGATTTAAAAGTTAACTAGTTTGGAGTTTTGTCACGATCTTTATTCCAGTCATATTTGTTCTGGGTCTAACCAAACAATAAAAGGCCAGTGGAGAAGAGCCTGATCCTTCTCCCTGGGCCTGTTGAGCTGTGCATACCCTGTTACCTACACCCCCAGCATTTGTTAAGCCATCCTTTCAACTGTGCTCAAAAGTCTCCTCCAACCATGACTCAGTATTGTAACCCAGATGCTTTTCCTTGAGTGTAAACCTCCATGTCACTTGCATTGGGGTCAATTCTTGCATGTCTGCTTCCTCACTGAACCATAAGCAACTTGAAGGCAGCTTCAAGTATACCTTAGTGAGTTTAGTAACTTCATAACCTAGCCATGCTTACCACATGGTGGGTACTCAATAAAGGGTATGTTAATAAACAGATGATCATAGTTCAAACGGCTGAGTGTGGAGTCAAGTCCAAGAAGGAATTGGGAAATGGAAAAATAAGGAATATTGGAGTTGAAAAGAATATTACATGGCTGGAAGGAAAAAAAAAGATCCATAAAGCTAAGTTTGGGTTTAAATAGAGATAGGCACTAGAGCCTTAATGAAAGCAAGTTCATAGAATCTCAGTTTTTGCTTATGCACATATTTTTTCTGGCTTTAACCACTGTCAGTGCTTAAACATAGGTCAAGGTGATTGCAGAATTGTTCTAATAGGTCATAAATGGAATGTTATTGAGAGCAGCAATCAAGTAATTTTCAAGTTAGACCACATTTGTCAATTAACATCTCTAAGAGATTACAGCGCAGTAAATAAAAGCATAAATTTTAAAAACACACATTTATACTTATGAAGTACTTATAGAATCCGAACAATAAATGTCACAAATATAGTAAAAGAATTAACCAAGTTTCATGTATAGAAAAAAAATTTGGAAAAAATACATAATAAATTTTTTTAATAAAATTTCTTAGCTAGGCATACAAGATCCTTTACAATGTGCCTCGTCCACTTGCGTTCCTACCCATCTCTACAAACTCATTTCTTTTGACTCTCTTTCAGACATCACTGAAGGTGTCACCATTCCTGTGCAATCCTTTACACACATGTCCCTCTCCACCTGTTACACTTCAGCCCCTGATCAAGTGTCAGCCCATCTGTGGCACCTTCCCTGGTTCTCCCAGTGTCCATGCTCTAGTGGTTGACCATCTTGTTTAATCTACTTCTCTGTCTCTACCATGCAGGAACATGTGTCCTGGAAATGAGAGGCCATATTATAGTTGTGTGCATGTTTTTACCACCTAGAACCATGGCTATTATAGAATATGTTTTCAATGAATAAATTAATGCTAAGTGAGATTTCAGGAACTTTTGGAATAAAAAATGAATTAAGGAAAGTAATTTCTAAAGATTTGGGAGCGAATATAGCATATTAATTGCAGGAAGGAGTAACCCAGGGAAAAGAAATAAGAAGAAGCAAATAGGCTGTCAAACAGCTGAAGTCTCAGAATCAAAGGGCAGGCCTGGGCTGCACTATAACTTTTGCCACAACATAAATCTCACTCGGTGATAAACCCAAGAAGATGCACAACAGAGCTTTCACAAATCAACATTTTCTAGGTATATGAAAGATCCATTTGGAGTTCAGCTCTACCAGGTCAATACCTTTTCCCTCAATAACCATAGCAAGCAAGGTATTTAACTTCATGAATTATAAAATGACAGGAAACATTTCTGTATTGGTTGTGGATTCAATCCCACAATAGGTTCAAAAGTTCAGAAACAGCTAATACCCAAATTTATCATAGTAAAGGTTACTACATGAGCAGCATTTTTAAATAATATATACTTTAAATTATTGAAGGTGAGCATCAACAGGTAAGAACATGGTATTTGAAGTATTCTCTCATTTTCTGAAATGCTTCAGCACTTTTCAAATATTCCTCAAAGCAATTCTTAATGAAACTATGTCCGCTTTAATATCAGCAGATAACTGTTTGGTATATTTTATTGTAAACAGATGCTTTACATCTCAGCTCCTTCAAGAATGATAATTACAATGGGAAACTTATTGAATGCTTTGTCTGTGCTTGGCACTACAGAAACATTTCATAAATATGAAGTCATTTAACAGTCTTCTAGAGTGATTTCTATTATCAGTTCCATTGTACAAATGAGAAAACCATAGATGAGAGAGCACCCCCAAACAATCTATTCTTATCTTTATCTCCAAAGCTTTGTTTATTCTGTTGCCTTTGCCTGGAAGGTTGCCTCTTTTTCAAATCCACTACTCTTTTCTTTTCTTTCTTCAAGACCAACTTAAGTCTCTTTCACACACTTTCCTGCAACCTACCTTGTTTTTCAGCATTCATTCAACTACTTCTCTGTAATTATTCACTCATTTTTCCATTTATTCATCCATCAGCCCTTGGCCCATCTATCTATCCTCTGTTAGATATTGTTATAATGAAAGCTATGGGAGTTCCTTGGAGATATGGCATAGGTTTATATATTGACTTATGTTTTCACTTCACATAGTAGACTTCTCTCCCTAATTAGATAATAAACTGTTTGAGGGAAAGCACTGTGTCTGGAAGGTCCTTAATAAATGAACTTAGAGCCTATGTGTGTTAATAGATGGCAAGGAAGTAGGCTCTAAAAGATACTTGGGGTCAGGAAATCCAAAAGAAACTAGAGTAGGAGAGAAGAGTGGTTACAGGATTTGGAGAATCAGGAGGATTTTTAATACTCTTCAGGGATTCAGTGGTCTCTAAAGCTGATGAACAAGAAAAGACAATTATGTTTGGATAGAGCTAGTTGGGGACTATGCATGATGTGCAATGCTTCTATTGCATCCAAAGAGACTGGTTGTGCCTAAATAGTGGGATCAGTCATGGGGACGAAAGTTAGTTTGCAGGGGGTTTAGTTAGGAGGTTGGTGAGGAAATGAAGACAGTAGCTCTGGCTCTCGTTCAAGTCTTTGGCAGCAGAAAATAGAAAGTAAGTAAGATACTAATTGTAAAAAGCCAAAGGATGAGATTTTTAATGCATAAGAACCTGTACCACTTGTTAAAAAGTAAAACACTGCAGAGAAAGGGTTGAAGAATGTCCATGGTTGGCCAGAAACTGACCCCTCCTCCTGCTATGGGAAAAGAAGAAATAATCCAGTTCTTTCCTCTGACCGTTAGGCAAATGCCAGGTCACCCTCTGGGCTAGTCTATTTAAATCTGTCTGTCTTTATTCCTAGCCTGTCAGACGGAGCATTTCCCAGCTCTGCTGATGAACAAGGCTCTCTGACAGATATTGACCAAATATAGTTGCTTTTTTCTTTCATCACCATTCAATTTGCTTAAATAAAAAGTCCCATGAAAAATGACTTCCTTGAGCATATCTATGCTGCATCCATCCTCTCCGTTATTTTTGGATGTCCCTCTGGAGTGATTTGGTTATATACATGTAACTCCCCATTCACCAAGTCTAATATGCAAGTCTTACATTTTTAAAATTGCCTGGGCATCTATGGACAGTATAGAAACGGTGCAGGCTGTCTGTTTGTGACTTGAAATCTGATACTCTGAATCCAAAGGAATTACCCACCATATCCATCTCTATTGCATTTCGTGTCTCCTTTTCCTGCCTGTCGTTCACCAGACAGTAATGTTCTCAGATCAAATATTCTCTATAAATTGAGAGAACATTTAGCTGATTTATGGGGCTTTTAGCTATTATATACTTACCTATTCAATAAAAGTAAGTACTTACATCACATGACACATATGCTACCTTCACAATATAAGATCTTTCCTTCAAGGGATTCAGGCATCAAATTGTAATGAGATTTCTTGTAGCTAATACATCACTTAAGGGCAAACTGACATTCTGAATCTATTTCTTTCTTTTTTTTTCTTTCCTCCTTTTCATCAATGGAATTCAGGGCATAGCATTCTTTGTAAAATTCTAAAAATTACTAAGATTTTTATTTTCTATAAAAAAATGTAAACCTCTTTACTAAAGAAGTAGACACAGGGATATTGGTTTTTCACTGAATGATGGAAAAGGGATACTGCTTTTGTCTTTTATTCAGCATTGCCAATTTCCAAAATCAGAAGCAGAGTAAATGCTGCCTTGGCATCCCTGCCATGGGAAAACTTGTAGGGCAAATACATCTTATGCTGATCTTATTTTGGTATATCAATCAATACATCAACAATGAACAAATACTTCACAAAATATTCTGTGTGTATAAGGAAATATAGGACATAACAGAGTTAAATCCCTTGAAAGCCACTCTAATCTAGGCTTTCTCAATGTCAGCATCATTGACATTTTGGGCCAGATGATACTTGGTTGTGGTTACTATCCTATGCATTGTACATAGTTTAGCAGAATCCCTGGCCTCTACTCTTCCCCCAGTTGTGACAGCTAAAAAATGTCTCTGGTTGCCAGTAGTCACCTGAGGGCTATGGGTGGGGCGCAAAATCACCCTCAGTTGGGAATCACTGCTCTAACTGGACCTACCTCATATTGATTTTGGCTCCATTGTGGATATGATTGTAGCAAAATTCAAAAATATTTGCATCTAAGGGAAGAAATTTACTCAGAAATTGACGAAGCCACCTATGACTGGAGGAATGTGGGTTATACTGCTTTTGTTCCCCATTATTATGCTACTTGGTGCTATGAATGTTAATGAATTAATAAATAAGCACTTTAAATAGAGAGGTTTTGACAAACCTAATGTCTACATTGTAGTTTAGAAAGGTTCAAAAATTAAAGCAGATCTGAATCAGAATGGTGGAGTAAGCAAAGCTGGTTGGCATTACTCCTCCCACCATATTCTTTTCTTTTGAAGCAACCTAAAATCTAACTCCGTCTAGAGATTTCTCCATTTCAGATGTCAGCAATATTCATTATACATCATCTCATTGCAACTCATAGCAACTATTATCTAAAGCTGAACTTAGTATCCTTCTATATGTTGAATGTTGGCGTTCCCCCCCCCCCAGACTCATTGGACACAGCAATAAGATGGTTGCCATGAACCAGGAATTGGGCTCTCTCCAGATACCAAATCTTCCAACACCTTGATCTCGGTCTTCTCACCTCCAGAACTGTGAGAAATAAATTTCAGGTTTTTTTTATAGAAGCCACCCAGTCTATGGTATTCTGTTATAACATCCCAAACAGACTAAGATATTACCCATTGCAAAAATAATTGTGATTCCCATTTTGTCAGTTTCTATTTATGGAGCCATTATTGTGTATAGGTTTTGTCTGACCTGTCCATACCTCTCCCATATCCCAGAAGTTGCCAAGTCCTATTGATTTTTACTTGTCGGTGATTTTACTAGATCAATTGAATACTACCTTTCTACCTCTCTATTCCCAAGATCAGCATCCTGGAGGTCATCTGGCTACATTATTGCCACACTCAAGAGCTCCTAGCCTCAGTCTCTCCCTACCTCAAACTCTCCTGCATGCTGCTAACACATGACTTTTAAAATGCCGTCTGCCACCCTCTTCAGGGACCTATATCATGTACCTCTTATTGAAACAAGTACAAATTTCCTACCACTGTATTCTGTTATCCATCCGTTCATTTTTCCATCTCAACACGGCTTTTTTTTTTTTCCCCTGTAATTAGACTAGATCCCTGGGATGGTCTGCCTTCCAAATGGGATATCTAGAAATTAGCTCTTTTCAAGAAGTTTGACATTCCATGAGTTGTTTCATTATAAATAGAAATAGCAGACTGTGACACAAGAGGAGCAACAGATTTGCATATTATTAACAACATAAGGCCCATGCACTACAATAGTTGGCTGGCAAGTAAGCCCAAAGACACCTGAGATATCACTAACCAGCAAGGTCAAGAATGCAACTCAACTCTAGATTAACAAATTGAATTTAAATTTTTAAAAGTAAAAATAAAAATATTAGACCACACACACATACACACACAAAGGAATACAACTCAAGAAGAGGACGCAAAAAAAAAAAAAAAAAAAAAAAAAGAATACAAGGAGGTGGATTAGGCCTTGACTCTAAAATGACTAGAAGAAAAACATCTTTTTTTTTCTAGCAAGGAACAAGTAATGATAAAATGAGATCTCTACATATATATAAAGAATTAATTTTTATTTTCTTGAGTTGAGTTTAATAAATTTTTATGTGGAAAATTATTTGCTATTTTAGCTCATCTAATTTATTTATATTTATTGTCCTTATAAAGAGCTTCATTTAAGGTATTATAACATTGTAATGTGAGGTGATATTAATATAAACGTTTGCAAGTCACTAAGTGTACAAGATAGAATTCCTTCTGATTGATTCTCCTAGGTTGTTATATAATAAGCTTCTTACACTATTAGTCTCAAAATGGTGCCGTTTGCTTATTGCTCGATTCATAACATTATATTAGGACTATGGGTGAAACAAGAATTATTATAACACAATTTCGAGTCCTAAAGGAACTTAGAATCTAGCCGGGTGGTTAAAATGATGTGACAAATAGGTATAACATAATACAAAATGTAATGCATGCTGTAAACATTTGAGGTAAGTCTTAAAAGAGGGGGCTGGAAGATCGAAATAGGAGATGAAAGAAAAGAAATAATTTTAGGTGGAGAGAACACTATATATAAGACTCTCATGTCCTATGAAGGTATGACCATGGGAATGGAGTCTTGTTCAACCGACTGCTATAGGTAGCTTAGGGAATTTCAACAAATCTCCTGAGCACCACCCGCATACCAGGTAGGCTGTTTAAAAATTGAGCTTGCTCTTAAGGACCTAGGAGAAATTATTTGAGGCCAGACCATGGGGAGCTTTGAATCAGGCTTAAGACAAACAGATTTGCACAATATACAACCTTTTAATGTTTTAGACAGGAGTCCGTGTTGCAATGTGACTAGAAATATATTTTACACAAATGAATCTGAAAGGCAGATGAATACAGGAGCCTACTCAAGAAGAATATTAAGGAGATTATTATAATGGTCCAGGAAAAAGATAATATAAGAATGGAAAACAGACTTATAAATGAGAATTGCAGCAGGAGAGGATCATCAAAATTTGGCAGTAGATTTGTTGACGTGCATGTATTGGCAATGGTTTATCCCCTGTAGTCTCACAAGTTAAATTTATTTGCTTTTCAAAACATGGGGAAATATGATTAAATAGTTGTCTTCGCCACTTTCTATAAACACAGTTTTACTAAAAAAAGACCTGATGAGACCCGTGATAGATATATTTCAGGAGCAGTATGGCTGGGTTTGATCTTTGGCTTGAGGAGAAACCTGAAAGATTAAAATAAAGATTTTCTGGCACTTACCAAAAAAAAAAGCTTTGGAAGAGATTTTTTTTTTTAAGTGACACACAAAGCAAGACAAAACAAAATTAAAAAGGCTGATTTATCTAAACTAGTTACATTCTAGAAATTGAGTTGGTAGAAATAATATAAATTCTCTCCTACCTTCCAATCTTCATTTTAAGTTAATGCAAGGAATGTGGAGTTGTAACTTTAAAAAAAAAAAAAAAGTCAAATTCAAATGTTTTCCAGAGGAAATTAGCTTAAGAAATTTACCCGGGCAAATCACATCCTGTTGATTAAGTATCAAGAAATTTTTATTCTTCTCTTTTAACAGTGAAAAATAAACAAAAATTTGTACTCTTTATGTCAACATTTAAAAAATGAGAAAGATAGCAGTGAGGATGCCAACGCAAATACCGTATCAATATAATACAAGCATTCCAAATGCCAGCCAGCTTGGCGGAAACATCCTTTCAACAGTATTCTCAAGCCTGGTGCCAGCACAACTGCCAGTAGAGCCAAGGGCAAAACTATAAAAACACACCCTCATCTGCAGTCCTGTCTGCCAGGGTCTAAGGACAAGAGGATTTGAATTAGCACTCTACAAACTTCTCTTGAGAGGCGGCTCCTTCCATGGCTGGTGATGCAACCAGAGGATGCTTACAAAATCTGTTGTCACATGTATTGTCTGGTGATATAAGTAGGAAAACTGAGATATGGCTAGTTTCCAAATTTCACAGCTTCTCAGATAGATGGATGTTGTTGAAAGAATCAATCCAATGAAGCAGTTGATCTTACCTGAACGTGGCATCATGCAGATCAGATAGTGGGTGGAATGTTCTCCTTAGATTTCATCTGGTTGGTTTAGTGTACTATCATCTAATAAAAAATCACTGAGGCACAAATAAATTATATTCAGCGTTCAGGTTGATGTCTGTGAAAATGTTTGAGATGTCTACCTCACGCAAATGAGTTTTCCCAAATACAGAAAAGGAAAACTTGAATTTAATCCCAAAGCCTTTTCTCCTTGTTCTAGGTGAGTCTACATTTGGCAACATAAGAAAATTGCCCGAATATTAGTTTTGACCCCAAATAATGTGGATATGCTGCTAACAAGAATTAAGGCAAATCTTTTTGTAGGCAGGGGAGTGGTTAGAAAGCCATTGTCTTGGGGCACCTGGGTGGCTCAGTCAGTTAAGTACCTAACTCTTGGTTTCAGCTCAGATCATGATCTCCGGGAGTAAAACTGGGCTCCGTGATCATCAGGGAGTCTCCTTCTCTCCCTCTCTCTCTACCCCTTTGCATGTGCGCTCTCTCTCTCTCTCTCTCTCTCAAGGAAATAAATAAATAAATCTAAAACAAAAGCCATTGTCTTATTATTTTTAGTAGAAAATTACTTAAGAGAAATTTCTAGTGCCAAATATGAATCTATTCTACAGAATTATATGTAGTTCCTAAATTACAATCTAAAAGGCACAGAAAACTTTAGATATTGAGAAATACCACCATGGGCTGGAATAAGAGGAACTAGAGAGGTCCTTTTATACATTTGACTGGCTAAAAGCACAGAAGTGAAAAGCATGACAATAATCATTTTGAGAACCCTGGAAGTAATGTTTGACTGACAAGCCAAACTATTTCTCTCTCCTCTGGAGACAGAAAAAGATGAAATGTTTTTAGTTTTATTGGGAGAAATTAAAATAAGATATAAGAAACTTCTGGCCCAGAACTGTCCAATCTAACTTTCTGTAGTGAACTAGAACTGTAACTGTGCTGTTCAACACGTTAGCCACTAGCCATATGTTGCTATGGAACACTTGAAATGTGGCTAATGTGACTAGAGAACTAAATTTTTAAGTTGATTTAATTTTATCTAATTTAAATTTGAATTTAAATCCCTATATGTGGCAAGTGGCTACTGTATTGGACAATGCAGCTCCAGACAACGCCAGTTGTTAAATATTAGGCCTTTGGTTTTCACAGTGACGTAGGAGCATGTTGCCAAGTCCAGAAGGTGCTTTGCTCCTCATCTTCTGCATTGGGTTGGGGTTTCTCTACCTGCCTTACTTATCTAAGGAGGATTTTATAAGTTAGAATGAATGCCAGAATTTGAAAATCTAAAATAGCTAAATATAGAATGCATTTTAAAGCTTAAGAAGTAGACATTACAATTAAAAGCTACGTTGACACTTGGTTATCATTTGGCTGTGTGAAGAGCTTTAGAAAGATTAATATTATTATCCAAAATGTATGTCTTGTGATTACCACAGATGGTAATATACAATAGCAACATCATCGTGTACAATATAAAATCAGTTTGTGTTTCCAAAGTTCATTTGTACATAGTAAAATAAAAATTGTAAATAATAAATAGAATGCATTTTGCCATTGAAAACTTAAAATTAGATTCCAAATTAACCAAATTAGAAACTGAATTACTCTCAATAATATTACTAGATCATACTAGGGCTGATATTCAGTGATACGAACTGATACAGCTATTCTAGTAGCTAAAACATTAAAATATTGTTATATACTCACTAAATAGACACTGCTTTGCCCTACTTTTCCACTGCTACTCCCCTTAAGGCTCCCAGACTTCCCACAATCCAGACACTAAAGGATTGAAGCCTGGACCACCAAGGGGTCTCCTGGGCCTGCCTCTAGCTGGCATTTATTCCACTTGGTTGGGGCCTATGCCATACTGGTTGCTGAGTAATTTCCCTACCATCCCCAGCATGCTCATCCTATAGTACTGTGTAGGACTGTGATTTCTAGAAAGTTACAATCTTTTAAAAGTGGAAATTATCTGTTCATCTCCCAGATTCTATGTCACATGCAAAAGCATATCTGTCAGGATGTGTGTTCAAATACAGATGTGCGCCCTCTGAAGTCCTGCTTCATGTAGCTCTCAACCAACGATAAGCCCCTTTGTCTGACTGTGGGTGAGGTGGCCTCCCTCCCCAGCTTTGTGCCTGCTAACGAGAGCTCACCACTGGGAAGGGTTTAATAACCTAAATTACAGTGAATTATGAAGAGCAATTTAAAAATGGGGAAGGCTTATTTTTAGAGGCCTGTTTTCTAAGAGGTATTTTTGGTGGGATTAAACAGTTTGGGTGAGTTATTTGACGTATGAAAATACTTTTTAAATTTTTAATCCTGAGGAACAGGGGGAAGGGAAATCATTGAGACAAAAACTGATACATTTGAAGGTTTTCTTTTTTTTTAATCTTCTGTTAGCATCATAGTCCTTACATTTTTCTAATTTTACAGAGTTCCAGCAAATTCTAAAAATTTTAGTAGTGTATGAAAAAGCCTATTCTAGCTTATTATTAGATAAGCTTACTATGATGAATTATTTGAACAAGTTATGAAACCTTTTGGTCTCACTTCTGATAGTTATAAATTAGGAACTGTTGTCTGTGATATCGTTGAATTATCAAGGGTATTTAGATCACATAATTTAAATGTTTTGAAATCTTAAACTATTCTTTTGCTCTTCTGCTCCCTTCAAACTATGAAAATTTTGTATTTTATAACATCAGTTCAAATATACATACATTTGCTTGCAAACAACTTTTTCTATAGGCTCTCATCACCACAAAAATGCTATGAGGTGAAGCTAGCTTATATATTAAATAGTGGTTGTCTCAAGAAATGGACTGTGCTTCATATTTCCCATTTTAGTTAATGCTTTCACTTATCTTTCACATGATGCCATGGGACTCTGGCACAAAACTAATTAATCTGATTCTGATAAAATTTTTCAAAAGGAAAAAAAAAGATGAATGCCATTATAAACATCCCAAACCGCTGTTGAATGAGATTTTCCATGGGATACTATGGAATTTTTTTCTTGGCCCTAAAAAAGATTATTATTATTATTTTTTAATTGGAAAGCAAGCCAGAATCCCAAGTAGCCAGGGAGGATACTAGATACAATATTTATCTTTTTATTTTCTTTCCTTTTACTTTCAAGTAATTACTTTGCTTTATGCCCTTGCCAACTGGATAAGAACCAAGCTTTTTACACAGAGTCAGTCAAAACTAATCCATCTTCCCTATTGGAAAGGGTAATGGACTGCCCCCAACCACTACTCTTTCATAAGGCAAACACATTTGGAAAAACCTCTTTCAAAAGACCACCATTAGTTATGAAGAATTGGCACCTCTCAAAGACTGTTCCATTTAATACCAGTCATCGGAAAGAGTGGAGCCAATTTTCACTCCCTGTTGTCAACAATCTATACACAGCCACCGTGGCAAGAAAGAGATGTTTATTCCTTTGCTACATATTTGTGAACAAAATCAGCAGAGAGTAAATATATGGCAAAGCAGAACTTCTCCTCACATCAAATACCTGACATACAATATGTTGGCTCTCTTGTATCAGGAACAAAAATAAATCATTTGAAAATTAATTAGCATCAACAGAATTGTCTTAGTCCCTGGAATTTTTTAGGTAACCTTTTTATCTCCATATTTTGGAAGATGACCTAAACTTTTGATAGCATTCATACAAAGCATACATTAGAGATTTTTAGAAACTGAATTTGGAGATTCCAAATGGGAAAAAGTTATGGATTTTTTAAAAGATTTGATTTATTTATTCATGAGAGACACAGAGAGAGAGGGGGGTGGGGGGCAGAGACACAGGCAGAGGGAGAAGCAGGCTCCATGCAGGGAGCCTGATGTGGAACTTGATTCTAGGTTTCCAGGATCCTACCCTGGGCTGAAGGCAGGCACTAAACCTGCTGAGCCACCCAGAGATCCCAAGAAATTATGGATTTAAAGGACCCGATTTTATGTCCAGAGTCATCACTAATTAAGAAGTGAGAATGAAGCCTTTCATTTCTTAAGCCTCACTTTCTACATCTGTGATATGAGAACATTTACTCGTCTTCCACAAAAAGGCTATTATGAGATTTGGAGGAATTTATGTAGTGGCAGACTCTCAAATGGGTTACACATACTCCTGGGGCATACTTAGCAGTGTTGACAGGTCCTTGAAACCACAGGATAAAAACATTGCATCTCCCTAGAGCATCCATTTTTATTATAAGGTTTTGTAGGATAGTTGACATTGTTTTGAATTTGGCTTGTTTTTTAATGAAAATAAACACAGCTATGCCATGTTTTTTGCAAGAGCCCTTCAGATAAGTGGTCTCATTAGTAATTTTGTCAAGGAAGACAGCATTCTCAAAAATGGTTTTTATTTAACTTCTGTCTTTTACACAGAACTGCCAATTTCTTCTTCTATTTGGAATGCTGACTTTATCATTGTCTTCTATATTTATTCACAAATTTTTTTGTTAGGCCTATTGCCCGGTAAACAAGTAGATTTGAGGAGCTGAACTGAGTAATCCCCAGAAATGAAAGGACTGACAAAGCAATGTTGGCCATGCTGGGCCCACATCCACATTTCCATAGGGCAGGATAGGCTGGGGCTAAGCAGCAGTTGTGTGTGTGTGTGTGTGGGGGGGTGTTCTCCAGTTGGCCAAGCTCCGTTCTTTCCCATATCTCCCCTTCTGCCAATCACAACTATCTGCCTAGATGCAGCCTCACTTTTCTAATGGATGCAGAATATATTTAACTAAGTATCACAAAGACTTCCACCAAATGAACAGAAATTCTGTAGACTGTATTCTGTGTTGGAAAGGTGGTATTACTTGCTTTGGAACTTCAAACTCTAGTGATGATGAATAGGCAGAGGCAAGAGTAACTCCAGATGAGCTTAAATCTAGCTGCCCTCTCTATTATAATAATACAAGCTCAGAATAAAACCTGTGATCTCCAAGACCAGTGCAAAAACTTTACAGAGTGCCTTCCATAAGTTAATTTGACTTTTTTTCTACTGTGATGTTTCCTTCACCATGATTTCTTCACTATTTTTTGTATTTTTATCTTGTAATGTGTATGTGTGTGTCCTTGGTAGCAACACTGAATAACAGAAGCAAATATATTTATATTTTTCTTTCCTACTATTTTGCTGATATATACTGTAGTATGATCACAGGAGATGAATAACAACAGTACTATGAAATTCTTCATTGCAAGATTCTCCACATCATGAGTTTACTCAAAATATTATAGGGTTCTTATGGCTTTAGACTTCTTTTCCCCATATCTACATCACACATTCATATGTGAGTAGAAGCTACCTTTCAGAAACTTTGATGTGTTACATGCTAAATACTACTATACAACATGAATTATACTGGATAGTTTCCCATTATTATTTTGTGTAATCCTTAGTCATCTTAGTGCCTGGGTGAGTCTTGTCAGGCTATCCCTTCACTTCCTGATGCCCCAACTTCTCAGCCCATCCTACTGGTGTCCTGCCCCCTCTCCCTGACCTAGCCCACCAACTGGAAGTCTTCTTTGGCCACCACAGGTGTTTATGGTACTGGAGAGTTGAGAGAGTAAGAATCTTGTGGGAGCAGAGGAGAGGAATATGGGGGGTGGGGGTAAGTAAGGGGTGAAGGGCATGGGGTGAATACTGCTGGCAGTTCTGCTAAATACGTCTTGTTTGGGTTTTTGTGTTGTTTTGTTTGATGTCTATTTTTTGTATAACATATATATATAGTGTTATATATATGTATATGTATATTTATATTTATATTTATATATATGAATTCCCTTCAAGTCATTTTTCTTGTTGTTAACAAGGGGCAGGGGGAGGGGGGAGGAAGTGGGAGACAGAGACATGACCCCAGGAACCTGTAGGGCAGGGCTGCATCAGGGCATTTTTTACTTTGTTTAGCCCTTTCACAAAAAGACCAAGCGGTCTCTGTCTCTCTCTTACACACACGCACAAAATCTTTTCTCTTAGTTCGAGAGAGGTTTGATCAGTTTTACAACAGAATATCATCAAAGATAAATTAAAAGAAGTGGAAAACAGTAATATAGGCATAGATTCTAAAGAGAGGAAAGAATTTTGAGAGGTTTCAGGTGCGGAGGACAAGCAGCAGCACCTGAAGTAGCACCAGGCAGGTTCGCAGCCGTGGTGATCTGGGTCATCAGTGAGGTCTTAAGAACCCTCATACAGTGTTTCTTTCTCTATGATTCGCCTGACCTCTTGGTGGATGGGCTGGTGCTGATGAACATCAACTCCAATGGCAAAGCCTGGAATCACTGAGCTGCCACCAAGATGAGTGTGGTCTACCTACCTCCTCCTTCCCTACCAGGAAGTTCTGTGTTGTCACTGGGAAAGCAAGGAAATGCCATTTGAAGGTTAATATCAATGATAGTTACTCTTTTTTGAGTTGCTTCATCATCCATAAGTTATGGATGTGGCAATGTGTCACTCAGATAATTTATTCCCTAAGTTATTTTTCTGGCTGCAAATGAGTTTCCTGATATATTCCCACCTCCAATTAAAAAAAAAATAGTAATTCAAAATATGCGAGAAGAAAAATTGGACAAAAAGAGAATTTAAAAGAAGAAATCCAGCTGGGAACCATTTGGCTGGGGTTCCTGCTTATTGGTAACTCACCTTTGTAAAATGACCATATGTTCTGTCCCTACTCACTGGCAATAACGAGAACGTGTTGCTCCTGGTTCTCTTGGCTGGGCTGCTTCTCATTGCAGCTCTGAGCTTAGAGGACATCACTTACTGAACAGCTGTAATTATGCCACTAAAAGCCATGCATGGAGTTTAAAAAGAATCCCAGGCATGTGTCTACTGTCATTGGCAGTTCATCTAGCTCTAAGTTTTTCTGAGCGGAGCTATGGGGAGGAGGGGATTGCTTTCTTCCACTGCAATTCCTAAGGCCCAACATTATGACTTGTCTATGGAAACATGCACAGACGAGCTGGTGAGCAACTGTGAATAAGAATGTAAGTGACATGAAATCTCCAACCCAGGAGAGCCCGGCCACATTAGCCCATCCTATATATGTACAGTCTGAGGAATCTTTATGTCGGCAGGTGATTGACATCTCCAAGGGTTGGTTCTCTGGGTTCTCACTGATCAGTTATTTCTGATACCACTTAGAATCCTACTTTTTGGTTGTAGTGGGTCCTCCTTCACCTTTCTCTCCTCTTTGCCAGCAATAGTTAATTAACCTACCATGTCCTGATTTAACCCATTAGGCAAAGTATGAGGCCCAAGCTGAAGAATCTGAGAAATGTGAGTTTCATTAAATATGCCACAGGCCGCAGCCCAGCAGTTGGAAAGCTTCCCTGAGGTTAAAGTATTCTCACCCCACTCCGATATTTACTGTGGCCAAACTAGAAGGGAAGGATCATTTGTTTGCTTTTCTTTTGCTTTTTTCCTAATCCAACTTTCTCTGTAACAGAAGTCTCAATGAGTAGTAAGAGGTATTGGACCTTAAATTAGGCAATTTCTTGTATTCTTTTACTATTTTTTCACACATACATGTCTTATCTCATCAGTAAGCCTGCAGGTGAGAGGAAGGTAAAGGCTGTTTATTTACTATCCAGCATTCACAGTACTTTCATAGGGCTTAATATACTCTTTTTTAAATTGAGATATAATTGACATATAACATTAGTTTCATGTGTACAACAAAATGATTCATTATTAGTATACACTGTGAGATGATCACAAGTTCGTCACCTCATGTAGTTTACAAAATTTCCTTGTGATGGGAACTCTTCCTATCTACTCTCTTAGCCACCATCAACTATACAACAAAGTATTGTTAGCTGTAGTCACTATGCATTATATCCCCATGATTTATTTTATACCTGCAAGTTTGTACTTTGGAATACCCTTCACCCATTTTGCTTCTTTGCTTCCCACCTCTGGCAAACCACCAGTTTGCTCTTTGTACCCATGAGCTCAGTTTTTGGTGGCGGTGGTGGTGGTGGTGGTAGTATTTTCATTTTTGTTTTTTTCTTTTTAATTGCACATATTAGTGAGCTCATACAGCATTTGTCTTTGTCTGATTTATTTCACTTAGCATAATGCCATGATGTTCTATTCATGTTGCTTCAAATGGCAGGATTTCCTTCTTTTTAATGGCTGAACAATATTCCTGTGTGTGGATGGATGGGTGGGTGTGTGCATGTATACACACCATATTTCTTAATCCATTCACCCATCAATGGACACTTAGGTTGCTTTCATATCTTGGCTATTGTAAATAATGCTGCAATGAATATAGGGTGCATCTTTTCCAGTTAGTGTTTTCATGTGTTTTGGATACCTGGAAGTGGAATCGCTGGATAACATGGTAATTTTAATTTTAATTTTTGAGCAACTTCCATACTGTTTTGCATAGTGGCTGCACCAATTTACATTCCTACCAACAGTGCACGTGGGTTCCCATTTGTCCACATCCTCATCAATGCCTGTTATTTTTTGTTCTTTTTGATAATAGCCATTCTAACAAGTGCGAGGTGATACCTCCTTTGCATTTCCCTGATGTCCAGTGATGTTGAGCATCTTTACATATACCTGTTGGCCATCTTTGTGTTTTTGGGAAAATGTCTATTCAGATCTTCTACCCATTTTTTTATTTATATTGTTTTCTGCTCCTGAGTTGTATATATTCTTAAATAGTTGAATATTAGCCCCTTATCAGATACATAATTTATAAATATTTTCACCCACCTAGTAGGCTGCCTTTTCATTGTATGGATGGTTTCCTTTGCTATGAAAAGCTTTAGTTTGAAGTAATCCCACTTGGCTACTTTTGCTTCCATTGCATCTGTTTTTGGTGTCCAATCCAAAGGGGGAAAAAAAATCATTGCTGAGACAAATATCAAGGAGCTTATTGCCTATGTTCTCTTCCAGGATTTTTATGGTTTAAGATCTAACATTCAAGTCTCTAATCCATTTTTGTGGGTTAATTTTTGTGTATGGAGTAAGATATGGATCTAGTTCTTTTCGTTTGCATGTGATTGTCCAGTTTTCCCCACACCATTTATTGAAAGAAATTTTCCTCTTGTATATTCTTGGCTCCTTTGTCATAAGTTAACTGACCAAGTATGTGTGAGTTTATTTCTGAATATACTCTTGATTAATAGCTAAGATGTGTTTAATATTTAACTTAAGCTTATTTTAATTTTAACTTCTCAACAATAGATTGTAACTGTAGTCCTTATGAAATACTATGTCTGCTTTATAAATAGATACAGTGAATGTCTGAGCTTTTGAAATCAATAGCTGTAGACCATATTTGTTCTCCTAAGTTTATTGGATAGTCAATAGTTGGACAGTCCTAGAACCAGAAACCAGAATGTGCTTTTTATGGCATGGGACAGAAAGCCATGGAAGCTGAAGTAAAAACTCAGTGAGGGTAATATCAAACAATCAGAATTTTGTCTGGGCCTGGAAAGTGCATGCCTTTGCTACTCCTACAGAATCTACATGCCACCTGATTTAGTCTGGCTATCTGATTTCCTCCTGTAAACTTGA
Organism: Canis lupus familiaris; assembly: GCF_011100685.1. NCBI lineage: Eukaryota > Metazoa > Chordata > Mammalia > Carnivora > Canidae > Canis > Canis lupus. Next base: position 4,011,410 of record NC_049251.1, on the reverse strand, counting down.
TCTTGTCACTGTGTCTGCTTTGGTTCTACTACAGTCTGAATGTTTGTCTCCCTCAAATTCCTATGTTGAAAACCTAATGCCTAGTGGGATGGTATTGGGAGGTGGGCCTTTGAAGGGTGCTTAAGTCCTGAGATGGAGCCCTTATGAATAGAAAAAGCACTCATAAAGGAGACCCCACAGAGCTCCCTACCCTCTTTATTGCCACATGAAGACATAGAAGTTGAGAAGTTGGTGGTCTGCAACCCAAAAAGGGGACTTCACCAGAACAGGACCATGCTGGTACTTGGATTCTAAACTTCCAGCCTCCAGAGTAAGGTGAAACAAGTTTTTGTTGTATATAAGTCACCCAGATTGTTTTATATTGGGGTAGCAGCCCTAACAGACTAATACAGGCTTCTACTCCTAGTCTGCTCCAGTTTAGAAAACCACCAATCACCAGTAACAGGTTCTTGGGTACAGACCTTCAAACTATCACCTGTCTTTGCTCCCAGTTGGAAAGCATACACTCCCTTCTTGTACCAGATACTTAACTGGACTGGAAAGTTGAATATGTTATAAAATGATGTAAATTGGTCATTTAATCCTATCTTTTACATATTGGTTTGGAAATTCTAAGAGTGTAGAGGAGTTGACTTTAGACTCAATACCATTTAGCAGGTCTATTGTCTGAAATGCAAATTCTTTAAATACAAAGACTATGGCTATCCTATAAGGGGTAAATATTAATATGAGTCTTATAAATGTTTTTAATACTTGAGATAATACATGATCAAGAGATGAATAGCAAATTTCAAAATGAACAGCTACAAAGGAAAAATTATAGAATTGCATTTACACACTGAAAAAAATACGCCAAAGGAAAGAATGTAATTCATCGAGATAAAAGCAAAAAAAATTAAAGTACCAAAATAAACTACAAAAGCATATAGAATATCATGTAGAATAATAAGTGACACACAAACATGGCCAAGAACAATCCCGATGCCCCAAGTGGACAATGGAAGAAATAGGAATCATGAGGAAACACTACTGATGTGCTGTGATCCACTTAGACATTATAGACTTCCATTCATGTTTGGGGCTTCAGGTCTTCCAGCCTCTGCAGTATTCATTCTATAGTAGTACTTCTATGAGATTTTAGTTATATTATTTCCTAACAACATTTTTCTGCTAAAACAGTTGGTAAAATGTTGGGCTTATGTTCAATTGTCTATTGCCAGCACACAGCACAATGCCTGGAACACCAAGATCAAGATTAAAAATAAAAATAAAAATAAATAAAAGAATATGCATATGAAAAAAATAAATTAATAAGTATATTCTTTAAAAAACTGGAAAACTCGGGATGAAGGTTAGTTGCTGGTTAATAGCAATCTCCTATTTCAATATGAAATTTTCCTTATTTTTTTGTAAGATAATTGTTCATAACATGCCTGCAGGGACCTAAATTCTAACTTGTTTCCTCACTGGCTAGCATAAAACTTTTTTCCTTAACAAAGACAATTACTAAACAATCAGATCTAAGTCTTAGGAGAAAAATATTTTTAAAAGTTATGCAAATACTAATTTCCATCTCTAAAAGTGCTTTAGTGCACACAAGAAAACCCATAATAAATTGAAAATAGTGTCTAAACATAACTATACATAAGATTCCAGTTACTATACAATATAAAATTTATAGGTATAGGAAAATGAAAGAGAAGGCAGTACACTAAACTAGTAACATTAATTGCTTGCAGATGGTGGAATTATGGGTAATATCTATACTTTCTACAACAAGCACACATTCTTTGTGATCAGTTTAAAGTTACTATTGTGTTTTCAAAGTTAATCTTAAAATTATCATGAGTTCTAAATAGTATGGTATCTGCTGGCTACCCAAAGACTGGCTTACAAAGTAAAGGAGCGATCAAATGGATAGTCAATTTTTAATTTGCACAAATGAGAGACTTCCTAGTGAAGTTCATGCCTTCGTGGGAAGGTAGGAAGGGAGTTCAGAATGCATCCAGGGTTTCCAACTAGACTCACTCCAATTCACTCTGGTCATGCAGGCACATTTATTTGGTCTGTACAACATCGACTCATTCAAGCAATATTCATTTGAATGTAGACTGGCACTTCAAGCTCGTAAGATACAGTAAAAATCACATTTCTGGCTTCTCTTGAAAGTTGAATATATGGCCAGCACCTAATTCACATTCGTGCATAACATCAACCTAGAGTTCTTCAGCACCACCGATTGGCCACACTTTGCTCATTTGGGACTTCTCCCCCTTCATCTAGCTGCCTATAGCAGTTTGTTTTGCTTGTCTCCAGTCTTAGGAGGTCTCTGACATTGTGACTCCATTCTAGCTGTTCTGTTCTACAGAAGACGAGGAAACAGAACTTTGGGGAAAAGACAGATTTATATTTGCCTTTCTTATAGGCTCTTCTGTGTGTTTTGTGTGAAGGATGGGAGCTGGGGAGGAGAGAAGGATGTTGACCTATAATACTTAACCAAAAGAAATGTCCTATTTCCTTAGAGTTAAGTGTTTACAAGAGTTGGAATTCAACATTCGCACCAAAAGGGTAGGTTGCAGAATCAGCAGACACTGTAAATGGCTGAAATTTCAGCAAAAAAGTAAGTTTTCTGAAACCAGTTCCATATCTGCATTTTTATTTTTTTTGGAAATAAACATTCTAAGGCAAAAGTGACAAGTTTGAGGGATGGTATATGAAATGGTTATTAGCATTTCAAGGTTCCTTTTTTTAAAGATTTTGTTTATTTATTCATGGCAGACACAGAGAGAGAGGCAGAGACCAGGCAGAGGGAGAAGCAGCCCGACGCGGGACTCGATTCTGGGTCTCCAGGATCACACCCCGAGCTGAAGGCGGCGCTAAACCACTGGGCCACCGGGGCTGCCCGCAAGGTTCTTTTTGACCAATACATGTTACACGTAATTCTTAAAGACATATATTTAAATTATGCCAGATTAGAAATTAAAGAGTCTTTCCAACGACAAAGATGAATTTACCAGGAAGTAATTTGAACATTCCCTGGGCACTTTCAAGAATAACTCCATTGCCCAGGGAGTGGGCAGGACAAAATTAATGACCTCTGGAACTCCCAGATGTGTAGGACTCAATTTTCTTTCATATTTGGAGAAGGACAAGTACAGGTGAGATGAAAATAGCCAACATCTGTATCTCTTCCATCTCTTCATCCTTCCGTGACTCCCCAAAGCTGTTGGCATTGCCACATGTGCAGCTGAAGCCTCTGCATGAGCTGCAGCAAGAATATAACCAAAACCTCATGATAGGTGTGGCTCGTCAAAAGCAAGGTAGTCATATTCTAACTGGCCTCTGTCCTCAAGCACGATGAAGGAGAAAAGTAAAATCTCTTTATTTTTATCATCTTGTTACGTTCAAAGGGTTTTTCTTTCCATTTTCCAATTATGGTTAACTTGCATTTATTTTTTTTTTTCATCTCCTCATTATATGTCATGATCATTAGGTCTCCTACCACGTATAAATCTGGCACATCAGACCACAATTTGCACTGTCAGCTCCTATGAGTGAAATCTATTGCACTTGCCGAGCTGTCCCGCTTTTGCCTTTGTAGCAACTTTTAGACCACAATAACCATCATCCGTTTAAAGCAGGCAGATCCATTACATTTCCTCTGTTCCTACAGCCCCACATTAAGCTAATATTATCTATTTCCCAAGTGAAAAGAGTCCTTCCAGTCCTATCAATTATTAATTCCTTGCTTGCAGCTAATGTTTTCTTTGAATTATTTAAATGCATCTTCATTTATCAATAAACATAAAATGTTAAACAAAGAATACTGATGAAGGGCATTATTTAAGCTATAACATTTTATGAGATTATTTCAAGCGCCTTTTCTGATTTATTAACACAATATATTTTATAATTATTTTTCCATTTCTAAAAAAAAATTATTCTGGGTATCATCTAGAGGTTTGGAGATTTTTGTGAAGTGCTCTCTTCAACTTCCGTTATTTTTGACAAGTTTTTAAAAAAATATTCTCATGTATATACATCTCTGTGTGCATCTCAGTGTACACAAAAATGTACACACAAATGTGTATAGATAAAAGTATTTTGTTTACTAATACACATGTTCATCATCCCTAATATTGTTCTTAAAGTATTAGATATTGTTAAGCTTAAATTTCCCCTCACAAATTCTACAGCATTATGTTCAACAAAACATATTTGTGTGGGTTTACAAACGAGTTTGCACAAACATAAGGTAGGCAACTATGCAAAGAACAATGCCTTTTAAAGATAAAACTTTATCAATGAGGCAAATGCATAAAAAAATTGTCTGTCATTACTGATTTTCTTTTTTAATCTTGGCAATAACACCTACATGTGCATGTATGTGCACACTCATGAAAATTAATCCTACTTACGTATATTCTCTTTCATTTCCAAGTTTTATAACCCCAAATAAAATATGGGCTATTGAGAAGACCAGCTGTAATAGGAGTACACTCGTATTCTGTTGCCCTCTGAAGTAGAATGAAACTTAGTATCTGAAGTAAATATTTCAGGTGTGCCAAACTAGAAAAATTAAATCTCTGTGCATACTTGAAAAAGAAAAAAGGATAATAATTAATATAATCATCCATCCATGCCACTCTTTGGCCCCTTTCACTGACATTTATTTTTAAAAAATAATATCCTTCATTATGGAATTGGAATCAGTGGATCTAGTCAGTGTTTTCTCCAATCTAGCAGCCTCCAAATTCTCTGTTGATCCAAATTATCCAAGAAAAATATCCATATGTTTACAATTGCTATAAGAAACACAGTGATAGTTATAAAGTTATCTTAAATACTCAACAATATGCTTTGAAATTATTAAGATTGTTTAATCACCCTCAAAAGGAATTCAAATAATTCAGCATATACTATCCTAGCAGAATAAATTTGAGGCAAGCAAAGATCTTAGAAGTCCTATAATCTAAACCTTCCTCTATAAAAATGAAGAAACTGAGATCTAGGAATGTTATTGACTTACCCATGGTCATAAAGTTTGTTACACTCACTACCTAAAGTTCATAAATAAATGTTGAGTTTTTGCTGTGTTTGTTTTAGAGAAAAGAAAATTATACATTTCAAATGGTATATATGGTATATAAAAATTGCTTTAGGTTAAAATTTATCCATTTTTGGGACACCTGGGTGGCTCGGTGGTTGAGCGTCTGCCTTCGGCTCAGGGTGTGATTCTGGGGTCCCGGGATTGAGTTCAACATCGGGCTCCCTGTAGCGAGCTCCCTGCTTCTCTGTCTGCCCATGTCTCTGCCTATGTGTGTCTCTCATGAATAAATAAATAAAATCTTAAGCAAAAAAAATCCACGTTTTAAATGTCAATGGTAACAGAGTTATCACTTAACGTATTACGGTTGTGATTATATAAACAATTTTTTTGGTGAAAAATATCAAAATTAAAGTATTGGTAACAAATTATGGTGTACACTGTGATTCTGAGTTTTTAAATTGTAGGACGGAAAGTTCTATAAATTATTAAGTGACACAAACTCAGGATGAGCCCCAGGCAAAAGGTGAACTAAGGGATAGCTGCTTTATCTCCTCCTCTTCTTTTTAAACAGTGATTGATCCCTAAGGCAACAGCTGATAATTGCTTTCACTAGTTACCTCAAATTAAAGGCATTTCAAATGCCAGGTGTCAGGCACTATCTTAGGCACTTTAAATAAGATATTACAATTATTCCTAACAAAAACCAGTTCAGTAAGATTTTTTTTTCATTTTTGTTCTATAGATAAGAGAATCCTCACTGAAAGAGGTGAAATTATTTTATTTTCTTGAAGAGATTTAGCTAATACTAAAATCTGAGAGCCCGTATTTTCCCACTGAAAACCTTGAATTTTATCACATGAAAGCTTTTGAGAGCCACTGAAGAGGTTTTTGTGGTTTTATTTTTTAACAGCTTTAGTAAAGTATAATTGTCATGCGAAAAAATTTCACATATTTGAAGCGCAAAATTTGTTTTGACCTATGTACATACACATGGCATGAGTGTCCTAGTCAAAAACAGTAAAAATAATCACTGTACAAATAATCTGTGAGTCAATTTGGGCAGAACTGACATCTTAGCAGTTGGATTTTCCTATACACGAACAAATATATTTGTCTATTTAGGTCATCTTTAATTTCTCTCAGCAACGCTTCTGTAGTTTTCAGGCTATAGATCATGCACATCATTTGTCTGATTTATCCCTGAATATTTGATATTTTTGATGCTATTGTAAATGGTGTCTTTTTAACTCAATTTCCAGTTGGTTGTTGTTAACATATAGAAATAAAATTGATTTTTTAATATTGACCTGGTGAACTATAACATTGTTGAACTTGCTTATTAGTTGTAAAGCAGTTAATCTAGCAGCAGATACCAACAGATTTTCTACCTCCATGGTCATATCATCTGTGCATAAAGACAGTGTTACATTTCCCTTTCCAATCTAGAGGGCTTTTCTTTTTCTTACCTTATTTTACTAGCTAGAACCTCTAATATAATGTTGAATAAAGTGGTAAGACACCCTTGTCTGGTTTCTGATCTTAGGGGAAAGCCTGTAGTCTCTCACTATTAAGTATGACATAGGCTATGGTGTTTGTTTTTTATGTCCTTTATCAGACTGAGGAAGGCACTTTCTCTTCTGATTTTTGCTGGAAGGTTTTTTTTTCTTTTCGTAAATGGATGTTGGATTTTTGTCAAACATTTTTCAATGCCTAGTAAGAAAATCCTATGGATATGGTTTTTTCATTTTTAGTCTGTTAATGGAGTGAATTACATTGATTTTTTTTTTTTTAGCGTTAAACTACTCTTGTATTCCTGAAATAAGCCCTATAATGCATTGTCCTCTTTTTATATTTTTGGATTTGATAATTAAAGATGTGTGCAGAGTATTTTCATATCTATGTAAATTTTAGATCTGTGCAATTTTAATCTATTGGAAGATGGTTTCCTTGTAATAAAACCATCTCTGGTTTTGATATTAGGGCAATGCTGAACTCCTAGAATAAGTTGGAAAGTACTGTTTCTCCAATTTTCTAGAATAATTTGTGGGAAGTTTTTTTAACAGAAAAAAATCAATTTTTTAAAATAGATAAATCGTATTTAGGTTATCTTTTTTTGTCTTATGTGAGTTTGGTAGTTTGTATTTTTCAAGGAATTTGCTCATTTTCTCTAAGTTGTCCAATTTATTGGCATAGAATCATTCACGATATTCCTTCCTATCCTTTTAATAATCTGTCAAATCCATAAGTGAAGAGCCTTTCTTATTCTTAATATTGGTCATTTGTGTCTTTTCTTTTTCCTGTTCAGCCTGACTCAAAGTTTATGAATATTACTGATCCCACAGAAAGAGAACTTGGTTTCACTGATATTTTTCTTTTCTATTTAAATTGATTTCTGCTTTGGTCTTTATTATCTCTCTCTGTTTCTCTCTCTTTTTTTTTTTTTTCCCTGCTTACTTTGGTTTAATTTGCTCTTCTTGTGGTTCTTTAAGGTGAAAGCTGTGGTCATTGATTTGAGAGCTTTCTTTTTGAATATAGGCAGTTAGTGCTACTCCTTTTCCCCTTCAGTTCTTCTTAAATGCCATTCCACAAGTTTTGACAATATTGTGTTTTTAATCTCATTCAATTTAAAATATTTTCTAACTTGAGACAATTCACATACTGTTCTATCTGTCCAGACCATGCTGGACTAGCATGGTGCCAGTGAAAAGGAAGGAGGTTCAGGAGGACCTGCCAACTTGCTTTGAGGGCTACAGGAAAAGAAGGAAACAAAGTTAATGAGAAGCATCTAGATGGCATGATAGCTTTGGTTTTCATGTCACAAAGTATGTGAGAACATTATTCTGTTGTGCCCAAGATTGCGAATCTGAGAAACCACCAAGGAGCTGACACCGATGCAAGCACACGAGGGTTTATTAGCAAGCTCGAGCTTGGGTCCAAGTATACCCCACACAGTGGAGCAGGGACTTGGACCCCGAAGTGGGTTACAGCTGGGTTTTTTATAGGCTGGTCTAGGGGATTTCCAGAAGGGATGAAAGAATTCTGAGATGGGACTTTCTACCACGGGGCGTGGGCTCTGTTGTCTTTCTGATATGGGATTCTCTGCCGAGAGCAATTCTGAGCTCTGTTGTCTTTCTGATATGGGATTACCTGCCTAGGACATTGAGGACATTCTGCAGTTTTTCCCCTTAAAGTTCAGCTCTTATTCACAGGGACCTAAGATGGCTGTACCTATGCTAATGTTAAACTTTAGGTGGGATGGCCTTAATTTTTCCCGGCCTCCACAAGAACTAACGTTAGGAGAGAGATGAGAAATAAAAAAATCTTGATCTGAGTCATCCACAAAGAGATGAAGGCAAAATAGTGGGCTACATAGCTAAAGAGCATGGTACACAGACATAGTTAATCTGTATATGGAGCTTGCTATGTGGTAGGCATTATTCTAAGTACTTTGCATACAGTAACTAATTCAATAATCACATCACCTGGTGAAGGTGCTATTAATATTTCCATTGTACAGAAGGGTTAACAAAGACACAAGGAGATAGACTAGTTAAGGAATGGAACTGAGCTATCTGGCTCCAGAGTTCATGCATTTATACTGTACTGCTAGGTAAAATCCAGAACAAGTGCATAGACAATGATGGCAAGATAAGTTTTTCAGGCATTAACTTGTATTTTGTTTTCACAGTTGAGAGGGATCAGAAAGAGTAAGTACTGTCAGGCTTTGATTCGCCTTTCTCTCAGAGGAAGTAGCTAAGGCATTTGTGTTTGCTTACTTCAGCTGTGGTTGTGTTCTAGGACCTAAAGTAGAAGTCAATGGAGCAAAGCTTCACTCCTAGCATAACCCTTTGCCTTTAAAAATATTTTGTTCCTGCCTTCCCAGACTATTCCCAGTATAAAATACTCTGCTCTAACTCTGCACGTGACCAGAAGAAAACGAGTTTTGGATGGCATGAAATGAACTTGAAGTGTGTTTGGGAGATGTATTGGAAAAGGCCTTCTGTACTAGCTAAGGGCTTCAGACTTAATCCTATACAGAGTCTGTGGAGAGGGCAGGGATACAATGGGCAGGGAGTTTGGAAGGCAGGCCTGAGTCAGAAGCAATGGTATAAACTGGACAAAAGATAAGGTCCCAAACTAAGAGAGAGACCCTGAAGGGATAAAGAAGGGAAACGCTCAGGAGATAATTTGGAGGTTAAAGTGCTAGCATTGAGCACAAGGTGACTGACCCAGTGTGGGTAGTGAGAGGAAGCCATGCCTGACTAGGACTTCCAGCCCTCAATCACTGGGAGAATGCTAATATAACTGACTTCCATGGGGAATAGAGGGGAAATGTGTGTGAAGATCACCAGTTATTTTTTAGAGGTGTCAATTTTGAAGAACTTGAAAAAGATGCTTCCCAGGATTTTTCTTCCAAATACATGCAAACATATTCAACAAAAGTGTAGGGTTTTTTTTTTTTGTTTGTTTTGGTTTTGGGTGGTTTTTTTTGTTGTTGTTGTTGGTTTGTTTTGTTTGTTTTGTTGTTTGGTTTGTTTTTTGTTTTTTTTTTCTTTTTGGAAAGGATGAGCTGAATGGTAGCGTAACCTTAGACTGGGCAACAGAGACTTGGCTGAATTATGTAAAGGGTGACATTTACATAATGTGATTACATTAGTGATTACTAAGGGAAAAGACATGAATAAATTGTAAAACAGTAAACAAATCGAAGTATCCTGGAAAACATGTGGGAGACTAACAATGTGCCTAGTAGGACCAAAGACAACTTAAAATACTAAGGCTTGTGTTCAAACATGTTAACATATTTGTTCATATATTCAAATTATTTATTCATTGAGCTTTTTTTTTTCTACTATGTGGAAGGTAATCTGGTAAGTGCTGAGGATAGATAAATGAGTAAGAAACACATCTAAGCATTGAGAAGTTCATGGTTTAATAGGAGAATGGTAAAACAGTCATTTCAACTATGAAGTAAGTATCCCAGGAGACATGTGCCCAGAAAGTTCAAACAGCACAGAAATGAGTGAGAGGAAGGAAATAACAGGGAGGGCTTCCTGGAGGGAGTGATACTTGACTTGAACCTTGAAACATAAGGAAAAAGCAGCTAGTTTAAGGATGGAGAATAAAAAAAGTACTAGACAGAGAGGTTGACATGAACAAAGCAAGAATGTGAGAAACAATGTGGTTCATGTAGGAATTCTGAGCTGATCGATTGGACATGAGCAGTAACAGGTAAGTGAGCAGCATAAGCCAGGAGTCAGTTATAATAGGCCTAATTATCTTCTACAACTTCTCTGAGGCTCTTCTCTAGCCTCAAGAGTTTGTGGGATCACCCAGCTATTGAGCTATTCCAGCAAGATGGCGAGATGGTGGCCTGCACGAGGACTAAGCCAGCAGGCATGGACACTGACCACTCTTTTCTTGGCTGTTGAAACACTGAAACTGTTGAACTGAGATTGTTTTTCCCTCAAAGCCTTTAGAAATGAGTCCCATTAAACATTTGAAGAGATTGTATTAAAGTCATTCCAGAAAGGTTCTCCAATCCAAGATTAAAACATAGGCTTTATTGCCCTCCTTGTTCATCCCTCTTAAACTCCTTTCAAAAACTGACAGTCTCCATTAGAAATTAGATTCCATTCCCAGAAACCTGCCTCTGCTGCCACTCCTGCCCCAACAGCTTCAGCAATACGTATTTCCTGGAAGAACATTTCACTGTCAGAAGTACTGACTGGCTCAGACAACCCTTGGCCCAACCAGGAAATTTATGGGTGAGCCCTCAATATAATTCTCCCCTAGTTCTGTACTCAAGTAGAAAGCATGTCCGAGCTTCCTTCTTCCCTTAAAATCTTTAAAAAGCACTCGTTGGGTAACTAAGTTACAAAACAAAATCTATACCATGTTTCTATTCTAGAGTGAAATTCTTATTGAAGTCTACATTATAGTCCCATTAATATCACATTAGCTCCTCGTGATTAATATTACTGAAATGAATGAATTAATAATGATTGGCCACTAAGGTTTTCCCTCCCCCTACCATGACATGAAGAGGATCCAGGGCATTGATTATCACAAATATAATGGATTGATTCATCATTTATGGGAAAAGAGCTGCTCTTCCCATAAAGCTTAGCTGCCCTCCCCCCCCAATCCTCACCAAGATGTATTATCTTTGGCAACAACTCAAAGCCATCCACAGATTATTCACTGCAGCCAACAATTCTAATTAAGGATGGTGATTTGAATACCAGCCTTGAGTGAATATGTCTCAGACAAATGAACTGCCATATTGAAGCTGTACCCAGAAAGGAGGATCCTTTCCTCAGCCTTCCTTTGAATGATAACCATTGGATAGCATGGTTGCCTTCTGAATAGAATAATCTGTTACCCTGTTGGCTTAATTTTAGGGGAAATATTATTTATTGTATTACCTAGGAGGTAATAGGAGGTGATATCTTTATACACTTGATCTTATTATGGCTGTTCATCTTTCAGCAGGTATGCATTTACTGAATTAACTGTCCAATTTATTCCTTGGGTTTCTTCTTGGGCTTTATAATCAACATCCCTTTTGGGGAGAGTTATGCTTTTGTCCAGCTAGTTGAAAAATATCCCTGTACCACAGTCTTTTATTATTAAGAGTAGAGCCTTCAAAATTGTCCTCACACTAGGACCTGCCTCTTGGTAGGCTGATAAGGGTCGAAACTTTTACTTCTATCCAGCATTGGCTTGCTGCAGCAATGTAACACAATTACATTTTTAATTGCATTTTTAAAGTATCACCACATTTCCTTCCCATTGATATTATGTCCATATATGATAAAAAGAGTTTAACTTCAAAATTTGCAAATTCTACATCTAGGCTATGCATTCAGGATGATGTCTATTCATTGTGACACTTGACACTGTTGTAGTTTTAGTGTCCTCCTGTCTACTAATGAGCACTTGTGGTTTCATAATGAAATGGCTAATATTTCTTCCCTAGAAGTTGTGGACAAATGGGCTACAAAAGTAGCTATATTTTATACATGCATAAATGTGAAACAGCAAAAACTCAGTGTAGCACACTCTAGTTCATTTTGACAAGCACCTATATAGGACCTACTGTGTCCTAGGCTCTATGCTGTTCAGAGAATGAGGGTATACAAAAATGAAAGACAATGCTCTCATTTTCAAGGGAAGACCAACATATAAACAAATCATTTAAATGCAATAGAAATGTAGAATATTTTTATCCATATATATATACACAACTAAAGTAAGCTTAATAAAAAAAATTCACAGGGAAGGTGAAGAGGAATTATGCCAGAAAGAGTACCCACAATGCTTCTCATTTTCTTCCTACTCTGGAAATACAGAAGCTGATAGAAATTATACTACCACCAATGGGCTTTAATCCTCTATTTATGCAGAATTTTGTGGTTTGTATAAATGCTTTTGGCCTTAATAATTTATTGAAGTCTTTTTATTTAATATAGAGCTCCAACAAGAAAATCCATATAATCTATATCTTTGTTCTATAACATCATAAATTCATCCATTCCCTGTGAGCTATTTATAACCCTAAACTGAAAACATTAAAATAAGAATTAATAAGAGGAAGTATGTGAAAGGCAGCCTACCACTACTGATAATATCTAAACTAACGAATGATGTCTCTGATGAGAAATCTTGTAGAGCATATCTTGTTTGGGATTTTTGTAATGTATCTAGCCATTAAAGGTTAAAACAAAGCATACAAATTTGCTTTGAAGAGCAAGTTTATGATCAAGTCAAGGGAGAGAGTTTGCTAGTAATTACATGGTATGATACAGGAGAATTATTACTTATGTCATCTGGCTTTTATAACCCGGAGTTGGACGCATGATTCTGATTTATGTTTATAAACTTATTTTTAGATTCACCAATATGTAATTATATATTGTTTTACAGGATATTTTTAAAAGGCTGATGGAAAAATTTATTTCATAGTATTTGAGATATGCAAAGCATGATGATTGTGTATGCCATTTTTTGATGTAAAAATCTTGTATTAATAAGAATATACATGGTTCTTTGGCAGAAATATTGGAAGTAAAGAGTGATATTGGTTATTACTATTTCAACATCTCCTGTGGTAGAGATAGAATATTTCATTTCTGATATAGAGCTAAAGGTTTATTAATTTCAAAAAGAAAGAAAGGGACAGAGGGAGAGAGAGAAGATAATTTGAAGGCCAAGCAACTATACAAGTTCACCATTTCTGTTGGATCTGTCTACTTACTATATATTTGTACTTGAAAGGGAAAAGTGCAGCTGACCCATGCTCTAAAATTCACCACCCCCAATTTCCACCCTCATTAAAATCCCTTAGTTTTCGGGTGTGTAGTGGTTCAATTGGTTAAATGTCCAACTCTTGATTTTGACTGGGGTCATGATCTGAGGGTCAGGGTCATAAGATTGAGCCCTGTGTTGAGCTCCACACAGGACATGGAGTCTGCTTAAAGTTCTCTCTCTCTCCTTCTGCCCCTGCCATCTCCACTAGTACTCTCTATCAAAAACAAAAAACAAAACACCTTAGTTTTGATTTTCCTAATTTTCATGTTTTTCTACCTCTCCTTGTAATGGTCTCTCCATTCTCCTGTCAGACAGTTATACTAAAGCTTAGGTCTTATTTGTTTAACTTCCTGCCTCAAAAAACTGTAATAATCCTTCATTGCTTACCAAATTAAATTCGAGTTCCTCAACCAACCTTTAGAATCCTGGACTCTATAACCCCAACCAGACTGATTTTCCACTATTCTTTCCAACATGTAACTGATGGCCCTCCCTTAACAGGTGGTATGTTTTTTCCACTGAATATGCCCCATAGTCTTATCCTTGAAATTTATGTCCATGCCCTTTTTGCTGCATGGAGTATTCTCCACACTTTCCAATCTCTCCTTGCAGAAATTCTACCCATTTTCAAGCCTATCCTCAAGTGCCTCTGTTCCACAAGACCTACCTTGATCACTTTTTTTTTTTTTCTCTCATTTGAACTCCCAGGGTTCGTTGCACTTCTCTCATGGTGTTTATTTTCATGCCTGTGTGTTGATTCTAACAAGAAAGGAAAGTGTGCCAAGCAATAAGGGATTAGAGATAAGTCCTAGATTCTAACTCAAGTTGTTCACAATTGCCTGGAAAAGGTTAGGATAAGTACACAGATGCTCTCAATATAGGATGATACACATTCTGATATATATTGTGTTAAGTCCAGAATACTGGAGAAGAAATAAGGAAGAAAACAAAATCCTCAGACTAGATGATTTCTGGAGGACTTCCTGAAGCAAATGGAATGAGTGGGAACTTAAAATTTGTATAGAAAACCACCAGGGCAAAAGGAAAGGGGGAATTCTAAGATTAGCTAGTGCACAGGCCATAGAGGTAGAGCAGTTAAAAAGCTGAGCTGGGTTGTGCTGCTCCAAAAGAATCGACTGTTTAATATTCAGGAATTTAAAGATCCAATTACTCAACTGTTGATAACTTGACATTAGCTGTGCTGGGAGTAATTATATCATGGATATAAGCAAATATTATAAATCAGGATTTTTGGTTTGTTTTCAGAAAGCAAGTTAACTAGGAGATCATGGTTGTGAGAGAATATGGATGATCCAGAGAATTGAAAGTAGTTTAACATTCTACTTTAGCCATTTGCACACCAAACCTGACCTGTGTACTAGATTGTAAGCCTCCTGAGGGAAGGAATGATGTTCATTGATCTTGATGACCTCTGGCTATGCCTCCAACAAAAGTAGGCAGGCTGTCACTTCAGGCCACCAACTGAATCTAGATTTGAGAAAAGTCACTTCAGATATGAAAATGTGCTTCTTAAGATTTTGGCTAAAGGCATTTGCCTTTTACTGCTTAAGTGTGCTTTTTCTCTTAATGAAAATAAGCATTTCTTGAAACAGTGGAGTGTAGCATCTGTTATCTGCTTGGAAAAAGGTTAGGGAATTATCTTAAAGTAATATTTATATAATAGGCTTAGTTTTTATTTCCATCTATTTAACAATTTTCTGATGATTCTTTTTTTTTGAAACATTGAGATTAAGAAATTGGTTGCTCAAATTAAGAAATGTTATGCCATTGAGAAAGGATATTTCAAAGGAACAGAAAATTCTATTATACTTGACTCAAATTTTCTGCTCATTCCATTATCCTCAATGTATCCAACCACTGGTCTGGCTGATTAAATGACCCTGTTTTCATGTTTGTTAAGCAGGGTGAATAAATTATAAAATAATAACCAATATTTATCAAGCATTTGCTGGGTGCTGGATGCTATCCGAAATCTTTGCATAATTATCTCATTGAGTGCTCACAAGAACTAATTTTCTTTTTAGAAGAAGCAAACTGAGGCTAACAGGGTAGCTAGGTCTTAAACAGCTCTGTGATAATGAATAGCCAGATGACTGATGTGAATAAATGAATGGAATCTCTTTCACAGTTATATGAATATGAGCTAACCTGTTCCTGTTAAACTACAAATTCAAAGAATGGAGTAGTTCACTGAATTTTCTGATTAATTCATGCTTAAAAATAATTTTAAAAATTTATTTTCAAATTTTCTAAAGCAAAGCCATGCTTAATTTTTTTTTAAATAAAAGAGATTGATTATGATTACTGCAGCTTCTCCCCTCCTTCTCCACCCCCCTGGCAGTAATCCTAGGCTACCATCTACTTAAATGTAGATGGAGGAGATTTAGACGAATTTCTTAAAAACTTAGAGAATATGCTAGCTCTTTCAGCATATTTGTTTTGCAATTTTTTTCTCCTGAAATTTGAATAAAATATACCAGTTTCTTCACTATTCCAATTCACTGTGTTCTAGCTAATTAAATTTCTATTATATATTTTAATCTCTTAATATCATCGAGACCTAGAGTGTGGACTTTGTACCATTCACCTTGACTAAGTTAAGTCAGTGGCCCGGACTGGTGACAACTCATCTAAACTTACCTGAAATTTCTTCTCTGTATTTTCACTCCTAGAAGAACCCTTTGAATGACCTAATTCTCAACAGCAAGAAAAACTTACTTGTCTATTCTGCAGATGTTTTTTTTTTTTTGCTTTAAAATATTTTTAAAAGTTGTCCTTGATGGCTCTGTTGGTTTATTCATCCAATTCCCACATATCTCCAGTTAAAATATGTTAATAGATTACACCCAGGAAATCATTCTAGTAAGTTTCCAGTATAGCTCTAAAGTGCTATCTGTTTTGAAATTTCTTTAGCCAGTTAAGAAAGTCGAGAAAAACAAAAACAAAACAAAACAAAAAAACAGTTAATTGGGCAGGAGCAGAACAAACTGAGGGGAGGTGGGTGGATGAGGGATGGGTTAAATAGATGATGGGGATTAAAGGGGGCACTTGTGATGAGCACTGGGTGTTGTATGGAAGTGATGAATCATCAACTTGTTCACTTGAAACTAATACACTGTACATTAGCTGAAATTTAAGTAAAAATTTGAAAAGAAAACAAAAACAAGTATTCTTTCTTGATTACATTTAAAGTTCCCACTATAGTAGAGGATTGTGTTACTGGTCCCATATACTCTCTGTCCTCCTTGTGAAAGCTTTATTCATCCCTGTCCATCACCGTGTGATACCCAGTGCCTACAGTAGGGATGAGAGTATTTCCCACGTAACTGAAATCAAATGCCACCAGATGACTTACCTAGACAATGACAAGTAAGCAGAAGCCTTATGAGCCACACAGTCTTGCTTAGCCCACTGGCAACAAGAAGACATACCCTAGAGAGCAGCTATCCTTTCAGCACAGACCCAGAGAGAAGAAACAGGTTTCCCCTGCTACCTGGAAGTAGAATATTCCTATGAAAACTTTTGTAAACCAAAATGACAGAAGGGGAAGAAGCAAATGCCACTAGTTTGTATGGGGAAATATTTGAGCGTCCCCAGACCCCAGAAATAACCTCTCTTAGGTTTCCCTGATGCCTCAGGATACATCTTGCTAACGGATGCACAAAATAAAACAAGATAAAGCACAGATGCTCACAGACACAGTTCCACGGCTGTAATGGCTCGATGCGGAGATGTTGAGCCTAGTTCTAGGGAAGGAGCGTGGCAGGGTGGGGTGGGGCCCCCTCAGCTCGCTGGTGGGCTGCCTCATGCAGGCTCACTGCAAAACAAACACTAAATGCTGTTTTTGTTTTCTGCCTTTTTTTTTTTCTTTTTTGGTAAAAGTGAAAATCCTCTTTGAATTTCTTTTAGCGAAAATAGGTACTAATGTAGGTCTTTTGTAAAGGCAAAGTGGCAATCATATACTTTCGAAGAGTGGGGCACCCCTATACAGCTCTGAGAGAGACTGAGTGAGTAGCAATAGTCAGGGGTCTCCAGCATTTAACCTAAGCAATCACTAAACTGTTGTAAGCCTCTGAGATTTGAGTGTTCGGGTACCTCAGAGTAACCTAGAAAAGCTGACTTGTTTACCATGTAACGTGCCAAGAACATCCACATAAAATTACAGAGGTCTATTGCTTCTCTTTTTGTCATTTTCTGTCTATATCTGGTCACACTAAACCCAAACTGAAGTTTATCTTTTACATCCCCCATATGGACTTCTACTAAAAGGAACCTAGGGATGTTTTCTATCCTTAGGAATATGATCCTGGGGACCTGGCCTTAAACATTGCTTCTGTACTTCTTTTGCAGATTCTTTGCAAGTATGTTCTACATGTTTCCTCATGACAGTAGAATATATTCCACATTCCTGGGGATAAATGGAATAATTGTGAAGTCCTGAGGTTATAAACCTCCTCATGAGGCCTTCTCTTTTCCTTCTGAGAGAACTTATTGCACACCACTCCAAGAAAATAGCCATTCTTCCTTTTGTTCCTCATTTCCAGAACAGTTCCTTGGTAATATATGGGCTTTAATTTCATGAGTATAGACTTCTTGCTTCTACTGACTCTAGATCTAGTTACTGTATCTACTCCCTGAGATATTTGCCCCTTAAGACTATTTTCCTGTTTGGAAATTATAGCTATAAACTGATTAAGAAAACCACCCTCTCTTTTCTTAAAGATAGGCTTACTTATTACTTCAGAAACAATGTGATTACACAAAGATTAGTTAGATTAATCAATGCTTTACAAGGTTAGTGAGCTCTCCAAAATTAGATAGTGCTTTAGCTACTTCCTCATTTTGACCACTGCCAGGATAATTCAACTGTTGTTTTGCCTTTTTTTTTCTACTAGGAAGATCCAATTCTTGCTACTAAATGTCACTACCACCCTCTTTGCTGCCCCAAGTTGTGAATGGGAAGGTTGATATTTTCCTTATTCTGTCCTGAAGGAATTGATAGTTATTGTGTCCAAAGAGTGGACCCTACTCCACAACCTCAGGGCTTTCCTTTGGTCATTAGAATCCCTCCTGCCCCTTTTCAGTTGTTAAACTGTCACAATCCTGGCAGAGAGGTCTCAAGCAGAATCAACACTATAGCTTATTAATGATATTCCATCTCCTGGCCTAGGATGGGGCACCACAGAGTCAACTGTGGCCTTCTGTGACAAATTTTGATCACCCTTGAACTTAAAAAAGGATCAGGAACTGCTAGGATAAAAACAAAATGAGATCCCATTTCAGCCTCTGTCCCTGCCTCCCTGGCATTTCCCAAGCATCTGACCCAGGAGTTACTTTTTTCCTAGAGTCTTCTCACATATTTCTCTTCAAATATTAGTTGTACTTCAACTATAATTGCGGTCTCCTTCCAGGAGTCACTTGTAACACATTGCTAGAACAGGTTACATATATCAAGCTATATTATTTTTTGATATGAAGAATTGCTTAATTTTCAAGATAGGATTTTTTATTCATCTTTGATTTTATTTATTCTATGAACCTCACAACTTATGTTGGGAAATACCAGCAAAGCTGGATTTTGGAATCCTATTCTTTCACATATGGTACCAATATATCTTGGTGTTTGCCTTCATGCAACACAGCAACAGATGTCTAACATTTCTGGTTTTTAATAGGCCTCTGATCTTGGGAAGGTCCCTTTTTGGATTAGATGATGGTATGTTTTTAAAGCTATAGCTCATTTACAAGATTGTTTTTTACAAGTTTTATTTTAACTAATGATATAGATTCCACCCTTATTCTGAAATTTTTGTTGAATATACATAAGCTAGTATTGGTACAACTTGCCTCATTAATAACCTTAAAAGGAAAGATTAGCTTTAACTCTACATGGAAGTAAAATATTGTGACCTGTGGTCATGAGTCTTTAATTGATACCGCCTATTTTAACTTTTCACAGATGTCCTATTAGAACAGCTCCTTCACAGGCATTCTGACAGCTTTGCTTAAGTAGTTCTGGTTAAGAATCTGTAAAGGAGATAGTGGCAGCATAGGGAGGTTTTGTGGAAGAACTTGTTTAGTGAAAACTTGAATTCGATTTTCTCCATGAGAATCACAATGAAAATTATCACTGAAATATTTCTTTATCAGAGCATTTCAGACCTGGGTGAAAGGATCTAAATCATGCAGGGAAACTTTAGTTCATTCGTGGTCTGGAGGTTAGTCTGCAAGGACATCACGATTTGTATTAGTAAATGCTATAAGGAACTTGATGATAATTTACCTGATGATAATTTTACGCTGATTTTCTTTTTCTATAATTATATCATTAAAAACAATAAAAATGCTAACTGCACCAGGAGACTTTCTGATTAACAAATACAATATTCAAATCTGCGTTGTTTTATAAAGCTATTCAAAATGCCCAGCCTAGAAACCAAATGAACATACCCTTGAATTTCATCAGAATAATGCAATGATACAGGCTTACCAGCACTGGTAATTTCTAAATGAGAATGGATTGGGATATTTTTTAAGATGAAAAGAAATAATCAAAATAGTTTAAGGGAAAAACTAGCTTTGTGGAAAAATACTTTTTTAGACTGTTTATTCAGTGTTTCCTTTTTTCAGTTTTTAATTAGGTGGAAAAAACATTTAAATGTAACTGTTTTACACTTAACATTTCAATGCCGACTTTAAACATGAAATGGCTAGTTCAATAGAAGGATGAATTTTGGACATTGAGGAAAGGGTGTGAATGGGTGTATTTTCTACCATTTACCTCAAAACAGGAATTTTCTAGGAAAAGCAATATAATCATTTTTTTATTGTGGGAAATAAGAGTGAGGAGTGCAGGGTATTTGGATTTCTTTCAGGAGAAAAACCTGTTTAATCAAGGATCAAGGATCAAGCAGCTTCAAGCTAAAAGAATAGCCAGATTCAATCCGTTCTAATTTTTAGACCTCCTATCATCAACCAAGATTTTAAAAAATGAATTAAATAAGAATATAAGGGAGGTAATTATATCAATCTACTTTACCTTGGTGCAGAAGGCAATAAAATAACCTTGCAAAGTTTATATGTTGGTTTGTAAAATTCTATTTGCCTTTATTAACAAGTGCTTACGGCTAATTTCTCAGGCGAGATCATAATTTTATCCATTCCTCATGCTGCACTTTCATCGTGGCTACATTCAGAGGCTGAGAAACCTTGTACTTGGGGATGCTTTGAGGGGGCTGCTGTTTTGATTGTTTTTGATCGAGTGCCTTAATTAGGTCATCCCCCCAAAAGTGTATTTTAATAACCTTTGTCATTACTGAACAAAAGGATTTTAAATTCTACCATAAAGACCTTTCTTTCATGTCAAACATCTGTTCTAAAACTTATCATGGCAATATAGTCACTGAATTGCATGAACAAATTTGATTAGCATCAACTTCTGGGAATGGTTTCTAGCTGATTGACCTGAGGACCTTATCTTTAAATATTGGCATTGTATGGATTAACCAAAATCCAAGAGAATGTCAGATATTAAGACACATAATTGCAGGTTAATTGGAAGATAAAGATACTTTAATCTAATGTTGAACTGGGGAAATATTGATGGTATTAACTTATTTGCCTTGCTGAGGGAAATAATCTTATTATCATAGGGAGGACTATGGTAGAATTGTTTTTGTGTAAATGGTTCTTTCCTGTAATAAACAATTTTGGGCTCTTGTGCTAAGTGGGGTTTTTTGTTGTTGCTTTTTTTAACTGGTGCTCCCAGCCACATAGTAATGAACTATATGAATAAAAAGAGATCTCAGATAAATTAGAATTTCTTAATTTTTAGGGAAACATAAAATAATGGTGCTTGTACAATGTAGTAGGTCCCTTTCTGTTCCATACTCGAGGAACATAGTATATATTACAATTTCTAAGAGCAAATTTATTGGCTCACAGATGGCAAACAGATCTAGGTTAGGGAAATGAGACATGAAGAGAAAACAGAAAATCTTGAAATATAGGGAAATAAGGGAAAGAAGTTCAATGTTTTAAACCTTTCACTAGGTTCTTTAGTTTTATTTGTATACTCCTTTAAAAAAGCCATTATCGGGATGCCTGGGTGGTTCAGCGGTTGAGTATCTGCCTTTGGCTCAGGGCATGATCCTGGAGTCCTGGGATCATGTCCCACATCGGGCTCCCTGCATGGAGCCTGCTTCTCTGCCTGTCTCTGCCTCTCTTTCTGTGTGTCTCTCATGAATAAATAAATAAAATCTTAAAAAAAAAAAAAAGCCACTTTCTGTTTACCTGGGTGGCTCAGTCGGTTAAACATCTGCCCTCAGCTCAGGTCATGATCTCAGGGTCCTGGCAAAGAGCCCTACATCGGACTCCCTGCTTGTTGGGGGGCTGCTTCTCCCTTTCCCTTTGCCCCTCGCCCAGTTGCTCTCTCTCTCTCTCTTTCTCTTTCTTTCTCTCTCTCTCTCCCTCAAATAAATATTTTTAAAAACCCACTCTTCAAAGCTAACATTTTTACAAGGCTACTTGAAGGGGGTCGAGGGAGAGAGCATAGAGAGAAAATTAACTTTTTCTCCTAAGCACCTAATATATACTAGTCACTTTACAATTTTGAGTGGTAAGGGGAAGACTTCATCATCTCCATCTCCCACCTTTATCAGCTCTATCTCTTCCTTCACCTTTGGTAGCTTTCTCTATTGAGGCATAAGTGATGCAACAGAAGGAGAAGTATTGGAAGAAGTATTAAATAAACTCCTTGATAATGGCTTTAAGTGAAGGAGGTATTCTTTCTGAATTTTTGTAGATTTTCCTTATGATTATGGCTCTGACATAAACTAGTGATATGAATTTAGTCAAATATACCAACTTCTCTATATCTAATCTCCTATAAAATGGTGATGTTGAGGGGGGGATGGGCAGTAAGAGTTATTGCAATCAGTGGAGAGTGCTAGAAATTGGGAGGATGGATATATGTATTAGAACTAGCAACTCTCCAGGTAATTCTGGGGCATCAGTGATTTCTGAGGTACCAATGATTTTTGTATGACAATTGAGAAGGATAATTTCCTAGATTATCTCTGCTCTCAGTGCTAAAATAATAATTCTAGTTTTCATTTTGGTAATTTAAACTATTTCCACAAGGTTAATCATATCTGTTCAGTTTCAAGTTGCAATTTCTGTCAATCTCAAATCTGTGTCAAGATCTCCTTGGTAGGAGGTAGAAGAAGTTACAATGAGAATATTCTGGATTTGCAATACTTCAAAATTGGAAATTTGGGTAGCTGGAATCATTCTTAAATGCTAAAACGTACTGTTTAACTGTGTCATGCGTATCCTTTTCTGATGTGTCTCCATCATTTTTGAGGACTCCCTTGTTCTCTGATGCAGTAAGATATTTAGAATCATTTTGCACTTTGTCAGCACTAGAATCAGCCATTTTTCCAAAGGAGGGACTCTTTCCTTTAGTGAAGAATAACACTTAAAAACAAAGATTTAAGTACAATGGATACTCATTGCTCCCAATTACTTCTGGTTCTTTCAGTGGACAGAGGTAGGAAATACATGTACATACACTCACACACATGCACACATATCCACCTACATATCCTTCTTTCTCCATATGTACCCACACACATCTGTATCAATTTCTACATCAATCTACATGGATAGTGAGTAGGTAAATGGCACATAAATAGATGAACAGAAAAATATAGAGAGATGTATATGGGTAAATATATGTGCACATATACATGTATGTGGCCCAGTGTGTATATACACTTGTATTTCATAAATGTATATATATGTTAAGTTTGTGCATATCATGTAATCATGAGTTCATTGAGGTAATTTCAGTTCCAATCTAATTCCGCAGGGTTCATTCTAGCTTCTCTAGTTCCTTTTTACATTTGTAGTTCCCTTTTGGACAATGAACAATCTGTCTTTCATTGTCCACAAAATATTTATTATTTTACTAAATCCTAGATTATATAGAATGTAACTTTAAAACTGTTTACTCATTCCTCCGTATGAAGAAAAATTACAATCAGAGTTCAACATTTGTTTACAATTCTTTTTGTCTTTAGTTTGAGGGCATACAATGCAAATGCTATTGCAAAAATACTTATGTCATCCTCTCCCTTTCAGTGTGGTCATGCTACTCAATTGAAATTGAGTTTGGTTCATTTGGTTCTGTTTATATTTCATTTTGAGGATTTTTACCCTCATCCTTTTCGATTATATTTTTTTGTTGTTGATTATACTTTGGATATAGTTCCAAAAGTTAAAACCATACAAAAAAATATGTATCCTCTGAGAAGTATTTGTCATCTTTCCTCCATTTCTTCCATGTCAGTACAGCCCATTCCCAGCCATCCCATGTAGATAATCCATCTCCTTAATTTCTGATCTACCCTTCCTTTCTTCACATAGGAGCAGATGCAGGCATATTTTCTTATTTCACTTTTTTCATTATACATCTTTACTTGTAAGGTTATTTTTATTGCTTATAAGTGTCGTAAAATAAAGTAATATAGATATCCCTACCTCAGAAGTGACTACTCTCTCCTTCATTTTGCATTTATTCAGTTATGATTTTTACAATATGTATCACTAACCTAAACAATGTATTTTTGTGCAATTTATTTAAGCTAAAAATATGAAAATAGTTTATCCGTTTTTCCTACTTCTCTACCCTCCTGCCTCTGCCAACCAAACTGTTCTCTGTATCTAGGAGTTTCTCTATTATATTATATTGTAGTGTATTGATTAAGATTCCACATATAAGACAGATTATACAGTATTTGTCTTTTTCTTTCTGACTTATTTCATTTAGCATAATACACTCAAGTTCTATCACGTTGTCTCAAATGGTAAGACTTCAGCATTTTTAATGGCTGAATAATATTCCATGATGGGGTGTGTGGGGGGGGGTATCATTGATGGACATTTAGGTTCTTTCCATATATTGCCTATTGTAACAGGGGAATGCATATACAATATTAAATTGATGTTTTGGGTATTTTTTCTTTTTTTGATGTTTTGTTTTCTTTGGATAAATACCCAGAACTAAAATTCTTAAATGATATGTTAGTTCAATTTTTAATTTTTTGAGGCACCTCCATACTCTTCTCCATTGTGGCTGCACCAATTTACATTCTCACCAACAGTGAACAAGGGTTCTTTTTTCTTCACATCCTCACCAACACTTATTTCCTTTTGATTTTAGCCATTCTGACAGGTGTGAAGTCATATCTCATAGAGCTTTTGATTTGTACTTCTCTGATGATTAGTGATGTAGAGCATCTCTTCAAGTCCCTGTCTCCTAGCTGTATGTATTCCTTACAGTAATGTTCATTCAGATCTTCTGCCTAATTTTAATTGGACTGTTTGTCTTTTGCTATTGAGTCATATACATTCTTTTGGTATATTAGATATTAGCCCCTGAGAGATACATGATTCATGAATATTTTCTCCTTCACTACATTGTCATTTCATTTGTTGGTGAACGGTAGCCTTTGCTGTGCAGAGGCTTTTTAGCTTGATGTAGTCCCATTTGTGTATTTTTGCCTTTTCACTTTTACTTTTGGTGTCAGATGAAGGAAAAATATTCTAAGTCTGATGTCAAGCTTACTGCCTATGCTTGCTTCTAGCAGTTTTATGGCTTTTAGGTCTTACCTTCAAATCTTCAATCCATTTTGAGTTCATTTCTTATATGTATATGGTGTAAAATGCTGTCCGCTTCTTTTTTTTTTTTTTTTGCATATGGCTGCCCAGTTTTCCCAACACTACTATTGAAGAGACTATCCTTTCCCTGTTGATGTTCTTGGCTCCTTTGTCATAAGTTAATTGACCACATATGTGTGGTCTAATTCTGGGGTCGGTTCTGTTCCACTGATCTGTCTATTTTTATGCAAATATCACAATGTTTTGATTACAATGGCTTTGTAATATAGCTTGAAAACAGAGTGTGATGATTCTAACTACATCTTCTCAAGATTCCTTTGGTTATTCAAGGTCTTTTGCAGTTCCATACATATTTTGGATTTTTTTAAATTTCTGTAAAAAATGCCATTGGAATTTTGATAGGGATTGCATTGAGTATATAGATACCTTTGCGTAGGATAGACATTTTAAGTCTATTCTTTTATCCATAAGCATGGGTTATCTTTCCATGTATTTGTGTCTTCTTCAATATCTTCCATTAATGTCTTATAGTTTTAAATATGTAGTCTTTCAATTCCTTGATTAAATTTATTCCGAGGCATTTTTCTTTTTGATGCAATTATAAATAGGATTGTTTTCTTAACTTCTCTTTCTGATAATTCATTTTTGTTTTGAAATGCAATATACTTTTGTGCATTGATATTGTATCATGCAAGTTTTATTGAATTTGTTTATTCTGACAGGTTTTGATGGAGTATTTAGAGTTTTCTATATATAATATGTAATCTGCAAATATTGACAGTTTTACTTTTTCTGTTCCAATTTGGATGCCTTTTATTTATTTTTCTTGCCTAATTGCTCTGGTTAGAATTTCCAATCTGTATTGAATACAAGTGATGAGAATTTAAAATCCTTGTCTTTTTACTGATCTCACAGGGGAAAAAAAAGCTTTTAGCTTTTCACCATTGAATATGATATTACATGTGGGCTTGTCATATATGGCCTTTATTATGTTTAGGTACATTTTCTCTATACCCACTTTGTTGAGAGTTTTTTTTTTCTTCATAAATATATGTTGATTTTTGTCAAAGGCTTTTTTTGCATCTATTGAGATGATGATGTTTTTTATCCTTCATTTTGTTAATGTGGCTTATTACATTGACTAATTTGTGGATATTAAAATACCTTTACATCCCTAGAATAAGCCCCAATTGATTGTGATGTTTGATGCCTTTTTTAAAATATTTACTTATTTGAGAGAGATCAAGAGAGAGCAAGTAGGGGGAGGAGCAAAAAGAGGGAGAGAGAGAATCTCCAGCAGACTCCCCACTGAGCACAGAGCCTGATGTGGGGCTTGATCTCATGATCCTGAGATCATGCCTGAGCCAAAATCAAGAGTCAGATGCTTAATCGATTGTACCCCTGGCCCCCAATGTTTGATCCTTTTAATGTATTATTAAATTCAATTTACTAATATCTTACTGAGGGTTTTTACATTTATGTTCATCTGGGATATAGGTGTTTAATTTTCTTGTGGCTTCGTTGCCTGGTTTTAGCATCAGGGTAATTCTGAATTTGTAAAGTTAATTTTGAAAAGTTTGCTTTTCTATTTTTTGAAAGGATTGGCATTCATTCTTCTTTCAATGTTGGGTAGAATTCATCAATGAAGCTCTCTGGTCTGGGGCTTTTGTTTGCAGAGAGGTTTTTGATTAGTGATTTAATCCACTTGTAATTTGTCTGTTGAAATATTCTTTTATTATGATATGGTTCAGCCATGGTAGGTTGTCTATTTCTAGCAATTTGTCCATTTCTTCTAGGTTGTCCAATTAATGTTTAATTGTTTATAGAAGTCTCATAATGCTTTGCATTTCTGTGCTATCAGTTATAACATTTCTTTTATTTCTCATATTAATCATTTGAGTTCTAGCTCTTTTTTCCTTGATGAGTCCAGCTAAAGGTTTCTCAATTTTGTTTCTTTTCAAAGAGCCAGTTCTTAGTTTCATTGATCTTTCCTATTATCTTCTTAGTTCCTTTCATTTACTTATGCCCTCATATTTGTTATTTCCTTAAAAACAAACAAACAACTAATTTTGGATCTCGTTTCTTCTTCTTTTTCTAGTTTCTTGAGGTATAAAATTAGGTTGTTTATATAAGAATTACTTGTTGAGGTAGACATGTATTGCAATGAACTTGCTTCTTAGAACTGCCTTTGCTATATTCCAAAATTCTTGTATGTTACCTTTCCATTTTTATTTGTATTATTGTGTTTAATTTCTTTTGTTTTCTTCTTTGATACATTGGTTGTTCAATAGCATGTGGTTTAATCTCACTTAAATATTTTATTTATTTATTTGACAGAGAGAAAGAGCACAAGTAGGCAGAGTAGCAGGCAGAGGTAGAAGGAGAAGCAGGCTCCCCACAGAGCAGAGAGCCTGATATAAGGCTCAATCCCAGGAGCCTGGGATCATGACCTAAGCCAAAGACAAATGCATAACCAACTGAGCCACCCAGGTGCTTCTAATCTCTACATTTTTGTAAATATTCAAGTTTTCTTCATGTAGTAAATTTCTATTTTCATGCTGTTGTGGTCAGAAAGCAAGTTTGATATGATTTCAGTCTCCTTAAAGTTATTAATACTTGTTTTGATCTATCTGGTGAAATGTTTCAAGTCCACTTGAGAAGAATATGTATTCTATTGCTTTTGGATGAAATATTCTGTAAATAACTATTAAGTCCACCTAGTGTAATATGTTAAGGCTAATGTTTCTACTATGTTTTTTTTAAAGATTTTATTTATTTATATCGAGAGAGAGAGAGAGAGAGAGGCAGAGACACAGGCAGAGGGAGAAGCAGGCTCCATGAGGGGAGACTGACATGAGACTCGATCCTGGGTCTCCAGGATCAGGCCCTGGGCTGAAGGTGGTGCCAAACTGCTCAGCTACCTAGGCTGCCCATGTTTCTACTATGTTGTTTAAGGCTGATGTATTGATTTCTGGATCCATTGATGCCAGTGAGGTATTAAAATCCCCTACTATTATTGTATTCCTGTCTATTCTCCCTTTAGGTCTGTTACCATTTGCTTTGCATATTTAGGTGCTCCTATGTTGGGTGTGTAAATATTTTCAAATGCTATATATTATTTGATGACCTTTTTATTACTATGTAATATCCTTCTATATCTTTTATTACAGTCTTTTTTTTTTTTTAATCTATTTTGTCTGATGTAAGTATAGCTACTTCGGCTTTCTTTTGTTTTCATTTGCATAGATTTCTTTTTCCATCATTTCGTTTTGGGTCTGTGTATGTCCTTATATCTAAAGTGAGTCTTGTAAATGCTACATATAGATGGGTCTTTTTTTTTTTTTAATCCATTTGGCTACTCTAGCTTTTGATCAGGGAATTTAATCCATTTACACTTAGAGTCATTATAGATAGATATGTGCATATTGCCATTTTGTTAATTATATTACTTATTTTAAATTGTATTTGTTTACTTGTTGTGTTTATTTTTGCATAGGTTTACATTGTCTGAAATAGTACATCTATTCAATCTAAGATTGGTACCTATTAAAACAAATCCCCCCTACTAAGTCATCATATTTAGGAGCAAGGTCTTAATTTTGTCCCTTTACCCTTCCTCATAAATTTTAGTTTCCCCTCTCCCTCTCTCTCCCCACTTCCCCTTCTCTCTTTCGTAACACACATATACTCTGTTGGTATTTTGATTGTGACTAAATCGAATTCATAAATCAATTTGGGCAGAACTGATATCTTCCCAATATAAGTGTTGTACTCTCAGAACATGATCTCTCTCTCCATTTTTGGAACTTCCTTCAATAAAGTTTATATTTTTCTTCATAGAGATTGCACATGTTTTGTAATATTTATTCTTATGTATTTTATATTGTTATTCTTTATAAATACTTGCTATTTTATAAATTGCACTTTTAATTCTTTGTAATTGTGAATGGAAATGAAAATAATTTGCTATCCAAAAATTTGTTGTATACATTTTAAATCTAATAAATCATATGTTGATTCCCTTGAGATTTCTATGTTAACAATGGAATTATCTGCAAATAATGTAAGTTTCCCCACTTTCCAACACTTAAGTCTTTTACACATTCTTTCTTTACTTTTGCATCGTTCAAGAACTGAAGAATAATACTGAACAGTGGTAGAGATACCTAGCACTCTTGACATGTTTCAAATATTAAAAGGAATTCTTTAACAGTGAAAACAATAATTTGCTGAACTTTAAAATAATAATGCAAAGCTTCATCAAAATCTTTTGCTAAATCAATTGAAATGGTTATTTTATTCTTTTAGTATTCTATTAGTGAATTATTTAAATAATTTTCTTACACTAAACCATGCAATCCTTGATCTATCCAGCTTTGTCATGGTATATTTTTATATGACAGAATTTGGTGTGCTAATATTTTGTTTAGTGGGTTTGCATCAAATTTCACAAGTGATTTTAGTCTGGAATCATCCCTTCAGGTAACATTTTATTCAGGCTTTGTATCAAGTTTATCTTAGTTTCATAAAACAGGTGGGAAGTTTTCCTTTTTTTCTCCATTCTGTACTTGTTTGTGTAAACTTAGACTTGTTTCTTTTATTAGGTAGATCTCAAAAACACATCTGGGCCTGGTGTTTGTTGGACTGTTTTGTAATGCAATCCAACTTTAGTAATCATTTAGACATATGCTAAGTTTGACATCAGTCTATGTATTAGGTTAGAAGCCACTATTTAGCTTCAACTTCTTCCTCAAACTTTGGAAGCCTAAATAGCCAAATGCTATTTGAGATTTCTGCCAATAAGTTTGTACATGATCAATATATAATTTCTACTACATCTAACAAGGCTAACACTATCTCAGTATAAACAAGTCAGATATTCAGATTTACTATTAAAATCCAAATTTTCATTTAGATAAGCATTCTACAGGTAATTTAGAATAAAATTCAAACACATGAGGAAATTTTCTTGTGAATTTGTAAAGAAGTGAGAAATCTTGTAGATTGAGGTGGAAATGTATATTTATTATTGCAAGATAAAAGGCTACAAAAATGGATATTAAAAAATGGATGTTATGAAAGTTATTTAACATTCACAATCAATATAAATTTTCAAATAGTAAAATATTAATTGGCCTTAATATATTATGAGAAAACACATTAGCTACTGGAATAATTTAAGAATATGTTATCATTTTTGAGCCTACTGATGCCTTTAAAAACTTAAGTTTTAATATGAGGGAGAATAGATTTGGAAAGCTTTTTTGCTATAATTCCCATCTGGAACAAATGGATTATAAATATAATATCAATGTTATCAGGTAAAAATTTCACGAAGAAAACAAATTCCAATATCACATAAAATTTAATTCATAAGTCATACTGGAGGTATACATCCAAAATGTATAAAGAGAATGAAAAAAATAATAGAGAATTTTTCTTGCTAATCAAATGAGGACAAAAATGAAGTTGCTAATAACTTAAGATGATTCTTATAGTTTTTAGTTTATGAGGCTAATGATGTAAAAAGTGCCTGTAAAAGTAACAGCTATGAATTCATAACCAACTATAATAGCTTTTTTAAAAAGATTTTTCCAAGTTTTTAATTCCAAGTACAAATTTACTACTAGAAAATATTTTATGAAAAACATTTTCCCCTATTATATTCAGCCAGCCATAAAGAAGTTTATTATATTATTAAATATGGCAGGTGAGAAACAGCAGATTTTGTATCACAACTATACAGTAGCATGGCTCCAGGAGAAATATAGCAACTGACAGTGAAAAGAATTACCATTCTTGTAGTCTAAACTTCCATAATTTGCTTTTTTTTGTTAAAGATTTTATTTATTTATTCATCAAGGACACAGAGAGAGACAGAGAGGCAGAGACACAGGCAGGAGGGAGAAGCAGGTTCCATGCAGGGAGCCTGATGTTGTGGGACTCAATCCTGGGACTCCAGGATCATGCCCTGGGCCAAAGGCAGGCACTAAACCGCTGAGCCACCAAGGGATCCCCAATTTGCTATTTTTAAAAAAGATACAATTGCTATTATAAACAAATATTTCAAATAAATTTTAATTTATTAAGTACTGTGTCTCAGAAATTCATTCTGTGATGATTTCATGTGGCTTTGACCTACCTCTGGTTAAATATTAATTTTAATACCTGGAAGTTTAGTGTTGGCCAAAATAGGTGTAATTCGGGGTTTAATTCTGTACAATTCTTCAGATTTTCTATTTCTTTAGTTATTCTGGCAAGGTATCCTAGAAATTAATTTCATCTATATTTTCAAGTGTACTACTATAAAGTTATTCTTCATATTCACTTATCTTTTAAATTCCTACATCACCTAGATTGTGTCTCCTTTTTTACTTTAAAATTGTTTGTTCTCTCATTTTTTTTTTACCAATCCACATGAAAATTTGTAGATTTCGTTACCCTACTAGAAAAACACAATTTTTGGTTTTGCTGTCTCTGTTACATGTTTATTTTCTTTTTAATTACTTTATGTTGTTTTCTTAAGTTTTTTTTTATTGAAGTATTACGTATATACTGTGAAGTGCAAAATCTTAAATATAAAGGTAAATGAACTTTACAAATGAATACATCTCTGTAAAACCACCATCCAGATCAAGATATAGAACATTTCAGAGAGTTCCGTTCCCTTGTGCCCCTCCCCACTTAATATCCTCAGAGGAAACTTTCCATCATTTTTATCACTACCAATTAGTTTTGTCTGCTCTTGAAATTCATGAAATGGAATCATACAGCATATAACCTTTTGTGTCTGATTTCTTTCAACCAACATCATCTATGAGATTCATCCATATTGTTGTGAGTAATGATACTTTGTTCTTTTTTCAATTGCTATCTACTGTTCCTTCTTTTAAATTTTCTCCAATGTGTTTCCTTTCCTGTTTAATTTAGGTGTTAGGTCATTGATGGAGTTTTATTCTTATTAGTTACAAGTTTTTTTGTTTATGGTCAAATAAGTGTGTTAAGATTTTCTTTATAGCTATGTTTGTGATCAGTTTTCATAAAAATTTTATATGTGCTTGAGAGAAATATTTATTTGCTACTGGTGTACACATACAAAAGTTTCTACATATGTATTAAGTCAAGTTTGTTCAAATCTTCTTTATTTATACTTGATTTGGGGGGAGTCTGCTTTATCCATTGATTACTAAGAAATGTATGTTATAATAGTACACTGAGATGGTGGACTTATCAGATTATCCCTGTAATTCTCTCAATTTTTACATTATATGTTTTCCTTTTTGTCATTTATTTCATAAAATTTATAATTGTATATTTTGGCTAGAATAAGCTATTATTTTTTATTGCTTTTGTCTTAAAGACTATTTTCTTTATATATAGCATAGCTAGAAAATATTTCCTTGGGTCGTTATGTGTCTTCTGTATTTTTTACACTTTTATATTCAAGCATTTTGTATCCTTATATTATAAATTTACATTTAGTAAATGCCATGTAGCTTTTATTTCATCCTGTTTGAAAATACTTTAAATGTTAATGTAGTCATATCTTATATCATTGATATTTTTAATTTATTTTGTGCTAATTGATCCACTGTTTTGTTTTGCATTTGTTTTTCTCATTCCTGCCTTCTTTTGGACAGTAATTTTTATCAGCCCACTGTTTTTATTCTTTAATTTCAGGGAAATGATTTATGTAATAAACTTTCTATATTTTAAGAACACATAAAATTTACTTATTTCCTGGGCAGTATAAAAGCTTTAGAATATTGCACCTCCACTCTTAACATTTTCTAATTTGTTATCAGTACTTTAATTCTCTCTCTCTCTCTGGTAACCACTCATCTGTATCCATGAGCTTGTTGTTTTGTTTTGTTTTTTAATGCATATAAGTGAAATCATATAGTATCTTTCTCTGCTTGACATTTAATTTAGCATAATGCCTTTAAAGTCCACCTATGTTGTCACAAATGGAAAAATTTCTTTTAAAAAAATAATTATTTATTTGAGAGAGAGAGAAATAGAGTGCAAGTGGTGAGGAAGGGCAGATGGGGAGAGAGAATCCCAAGACTCCTTGCTAAGCATGGAGCCCCACATGGGGATTGATCTCACACCCATGAGATCATGACCTGAGCTGAAACCAAGAGTTGGACACTTAACCCACTGAGTCACCCAAGTGCCTTAAGGTTTCATTTTTTTACAGCCAAATAATATTCCATTGAGTGAAAATATACCACACTTTCTTTATCCATTCAACTACTTATGCACACATAGGTTGCTTTCATATTTTGGTATATACCACTGAAGTGAAAACGGGGGTGCATATATCTTTTCAAATTAGTGTTTTCTTTTCTCTGGATGAATACCCATAAGTACAATAGCAGAATTGTATGATAGTTTTATTTTTAGTTATGTAGGAACCTTAATACTGTTTTCTGTAGTGCCTGCACCATTTATATTTCCACAAAGTGTACACAAGAGTTAATTTGTCTCTACATCCTTGCCAACACATCTTATTTCTTGTCTTTTTTTATACTCACCATTCTAACAGGTGTGAGGTGATATCTTGTGGTTTTGATTTGCATTTCCCTGACCATTAGCAATATTGAACATTTTTTCATGTATCTGTGGGCCACCTGTGTATCTTCTTTAGAAAAATATATCTATTCCAAACTTCTGCCCATTTATTAATTGAATTGTTTGGGGTTTTTTGCTCTTGAGTCATATGAGCTCTTTATATTCTTTGGATCTTAACACCTTCCTAGATATACAATTTGTAAATATTTTCTTCCATTCAGTAGGTTGCCTTTTTATTTTTTGATGGTTCTTTGATATGCAAAAGCTTTTTAGTTTGATGTAGTCCTATTTGCTTATTTTTGTTTATGTTGTCTCTACTTTTGGTGTTAAATCCAAAAATCATTCAAGTTTTATTTTAGAGTTTTATGATTTCAAGTCTTATGTTAAATCACTGACCCATTTTGGGTAATTTTTGAGTATGATGGGAGATAGTGGTCCAGTTTCATTCTTTTGAGTGTGAATGTCTAGTTCTCCCAACTTCATTTATTGAAGAGACTGTCTTCCCTAGTTTATATTCTTGGTGCCTTTGCCATAAATTAATTGACCATATATGCATAAGTTTATTTCTGGGCTCTCAATGCTATTTCATTCAACTATGTGTCTATTTTTATTCCAATACTATCCTGTTTTGATTACTATGGTTTTATAACGTATTTTGAAATGCGTGTGTGTGTGTGTGTGTGTGTGTGATGACCCCAGTTTTGTTCTTTCTCAAGATTGATAAGATTGTGTTGCTCTAGATTGCATTGGTAGATCGCATATGTAGGTTAGTAGATTGCATATGTAGATTGCATAAATTCAGGTATAAAGAATTTAACAATACAAATTACTCAATCCATGAGGATGGAACATCTTTCCATTTATTTGGAAATTTCTTTCATCAGTGTCTTGTAGTTTTCAATTTCTTAGTTAAATTTATTCCTTTGTATTTTATTCATTCATTACATTAATAATGCATAGAAACAGATTTTTGTATGTTGATTTTTGTATCCTTCAACTTTACTGAGTTGGTCGATTAGTTTTAATAGTTTTTGGTGGTCTTTCAGATTTTTTTTTTTTTACATACACTATCATATCATCTGCAAATAGTTTTACTTTTTATATTCTAATTTGAATGCCTTTTATTTATTGGCTAATTGCTCTGACTAGGACTTCCAATAAGATGTTGAATTTAAGTTGGAAGAGTGGGAATCTTTGTGTCATTTCTGTCCTTTGAAGAAAAATTTTGAGCTTTTCATGCTCATAAGTGATGTTAGCTATGGTGGCCTTTATTATGTTGAGAGTACGTTCCCTCTATATTCACTTCGTTGAGAGTTTTTACCATAAATTGATGCTGATTTTTGTCAAAGGCTTTTTCTGCATCCATTCAAATGATCACATGATTTTTATCCTTCATTTTGTTAATATGGTATATCATATTGACTGATTTGTGTATGTTGGACTATCCTGGCATCCCTAGACTAAATAGCACTTGATTATGGCATATCATATGACTTATTTATTTTAAATATTTTATTTATTTGTTCATAAGAGACACAGAGAGAGAGAGGCAGAGACATAGGCAGAAGGAGAGGCAGGCTCGCTGTGGGGAGCCCAATGTGGGACTTGATCCCAGGACTCTGGGATCACACCCTGAGATGAAGGCAGACACTCAACCTCTGAGCCACCCAGGTGTCCCTGGAATATAATCCTTCTAATCTATTGTTGTATTCAGTTTGCTAATATTTTAAAATATTTTATTTTATTTTTTGCTTTATCTTTGTCTTGGATATTTGTCTGTGATCTTCTTTTCTGTGATATCCTTGTCTAGTTTGGAATCAGAGTAATGCTGATCTCATAAAATGAGGTTGAAAGTAGTGCTCTTTTATCTTTTCTTTTTTTTTTTTTTTTTTTTTTTTTTTTTTTTTTTGGAAGAGTTTGAGAAGGAATGGTATTAATTCTTTAAATATTTGTAGAATTGGCCAGTGAAGCCATCTGGTTCTGGACTTCAGCTGGGGCTTTTGAATACTGATTTAATCTCCTTACTAGTAATTGGTCCTATTTAGATTTTTATTTCTTCATGACTCAGTATTGGTAGGTTGTATGTTTCTAGGAATTTATTCATTTCCTATAAGTTGTCCAATTTATTAGTGTATAATTGTTCATAGTAGTGTCTTATGATCTTTCATATTTCTATGTTATCAGTATTAATTTCTCCTAATCCACATCTTACTTTATCTTTTTTTTTAAGATTTTATTTACTATTTATTTATTCATGAGAGAGAGAGAGAGAGAGAGAGAGAGGCAGAGGGAGAAGCAGACTCCCTGCATATAGCCCTATGCAGGACCCGATTCTAGGACTCCAGGATCACGCCCCGAGCCAAAGGCAGGTGCTCAACCACTGAGCCACCCACGCATCCCACATCTTATTTTATCTCTGTCCTGTCTTTTTCCTTGGTGAATCTAGTTAAAGCTTTGTCAATTTATCTTTGAAAAAAAAATTGTTCTTTTTTTTTGTAATGCTCTTTTTAGTTGTCCTTTGTCACTATTTCATTTATTTCTGCTCTGATTTTGATTAGTTTCCTTTTACTAACATTGGACTTCAATTCTTTTTCTGATTCCTTGATGTGTAAAGTTAGGTTTTTTATTTGAGATTTTTCTTGTTTCTTGTCAGGCATTTGTCACTATGTAATTCTTTCTCATACTTATTTTTACTGTATCCCATCAGTTTTGATATGTTTTATTTCCACTTTCCTTTTATCTCAAGGGGTTTTTAAAATTCCTTTTATTTTCCTCTTTGACACATTGGTTATTTAGTAGCATGTTGTTTAATTTCCACATATTTATGATTTCCAGTTTTTTTCTTGTAATTATTTCTAGTTTCATATCATTGTGGTTAGAAACGAATCTTGATATGATTTCAATCTTCTTAAATTTATTAAGACTTATATAATGGCCTAACATATGTTCTATCCTGGAAACATTCCACTTGAGAAGAAGGTATATTCTGTTTCTTTTGGATAGAATATTATATATATATATATATATATATATATATATATATATATATATCTCTGTTAAGTTCATCTGGTCTCATGTGTCATCTTAAGACTGTTTATTGATTTTCTGTCTGGATGATAGCCATTGATGAAAGTGGGGATAATGAAGTCCCCTACTATTATTGTCCTGCTGTCTGTTTCTCCCTTTAAGTCTGTTAATATTTGCTTCATATATTTAGGTGATCATCTGTTGGGTGCATATATAAGTATATTATATATATATATATTTACAAATGGTATATCCTCCTTTTGGATTGAGTTCTTTATCATTATGTAATGGCCTTCATTGTCTCTTAATATAGTCCTTGTTTTAAAGTCTGATAGAAGTATAGCTATACTTGTTTTTTGGGGTTTTTTTGGTTCCCATTTATATGAAATATCTTTTTCCATTCCTTTACTTCCAATCTGTATATGTCATATTATAGATATTATTTATATCTATTTATTACCATTTTGTTAATGTTTTCCAGCTATTTTTTTAGCTTTTCTGTTCCTTTCTTACCTTACTCTCTTCCCTTGTGATTTAATTATTTTTGTGGTGGTATGTTTAGATTCCTTAATCTTTACTTTTGGATATCAAGTATAGATTTTTGCATTTTGGTTACCATAAGGTTTATATATGACTATTTATATTAATAACTGTCTATTTTAAATAGGTAACAATGTACTTGAACATATTCTAATACTCCATATTTTTAATTCTCCCTGCCCACATTTTGACATCACAATTCATATCTTTTATTTTGTATATCTCAACAAATTAATATAGCTACAGTTATTTTTGATGATTTTATCTAATAACCTTCATACTAATTTTATAAGTGACTAATTCATCACCTATGCATCATTAGATTATTTTAAATTTTGCTATATATTTACTTTTGCCAATGAGATTTAGACTTTATGTCTTTCTGTTACTAATTTGTGCCTCCCATTTCAGCTTAAATATGTGTCTTTAAATTTATTCTAGTCAAGTAGTGATTAATTCCTTTAGGTTTTGCTTGTATTAAAAACTTTTATTTTTACCTCAATTCTGAATGACAACTTTGCTGGATACAGTATTCTTGGTTGGAATTTTTATTTCCTTTTAACACTTTGAATATATCATGCCATTTCCCTTTGACCTGCAAAGATTCTGCTGAAAACTGCTGATTGTCATATTAGCATTTCCTTGTTATTTAACACATTATTTTTTCTTTCTACTTTTAATATTCTCTCCTTGTTTTTAACTTTTGATATTTTAATTATAATATATCTTTGTGTGTGTCTCTTTAGGTTCATCTTCTTTGAGAGTCTCTGGGATTCTGGATCTGTTTCCCTGTCTAGGTTAGGGAAGTTTTTATCCATTATTTTTTCAAATAAATTTTTTGCCTTTTTCTCTCTTGTCCTTCTGGAACCTCTACAATGTGAATGTTGGTTGAGTTGACATTGCCTTTTAAGTCCTTTAAGCTTGCTTTTTACACTCTTTTTTCATTATGCTTCTCTGGGTAAGTCTCACTGACTTGTCTTTGAATTCATTGATTCTGTCTTCTACTTCATCTAGTCTTTCTACTTTCTTATGTCTTCTATTACTGTAAGTTCTAACTGTGTTCACCCCTTTTTCACCTACATAGGTGAAACATCTTTATGAACATTATGTCAAACTCCTTATCAGCTAAATCACTTATCTCAGTTTTATTAGGAAATTTTTCTCTTTTTCTGAGATTTTCTCTTTTTATCTAGTTTGGATCATATTCCTCTTTATCATTGGCTTTCTGTAGTGTTTTCTATGCTTTAATTAAAACAGCCATGCCCCCCCCATCTTCAAGACTGACCTCATATAGGTGATAAGCCTTATCATTCAAACTTACCCTAGCTCTTGGTTGTCTCTCAAACCTTTGTGATTGTGCAGGCAGACTGTTTTATTTTTAATGTCTTCTAGTTGTTGATGGTGTGCAAAGACCTGTCATTGTCCCAAAGGGGAGGATTTCATTCAGTACCTAGATTCACACTGCCTGGAGCCAGACCCTCAGGCAGCAGCATAAAGTATGCAGATCTGCACATTCCCTTGGAACCTAAATTGTAAGTCCCACAGGACGCCAGAGGGAAGAAACCTCAAAGAGTTCCCTGGAAGCCAGTCACAAACATCAGAGCACAAGATGAATGTACACTCTCCTTTGTGGGAGATACTAGTGGCCAAAAGCAAAAAGATGGGATCCACTGGCCTCCCTCACAAGATAGCATCTTACCAGGTTTCTACGTATATGATGAAACAGAAGTATACCTATCAGGCTCAAGCTCCAATGTAAGCAAATATGCCTCTGTCACAGAAAGTCAGGATGTGTTTCAGTCTGTTCTCTGTGCTGTCCTCTGGTGGGTGTGTGTGTGTGGGGGGGGGGCGTATGGTTGTGTTAGTGCTTCAGCTGTTACAGTTCATGAGACAGGAACACAAGCCATCTGCCCACCATACCCAGGGTATCAATGGGTAACCCTTAGGTGGTACCCACAATATGTGGGACACTGGACATTAAAAAATGGGGTGCCACATTTAAAGCCTTTCAGGGAGATACTGGCACTCCAGGTCACTACAAAGGTAGAAGATGAACATAGTGCTTGGCCTCTGAGGTCTTTGCGAAGGATTACAGTGGGCCCTTAGAAGCATCTTTAATTAGAAGCCTGCTTGTGTATTTGTGTTCTATAGCTTCATTATCTCTCTACTCTACTGACCTTTCTTTTTTAAATCTTGCATGCTATATACAGGCTAAGTTTCTCTTTTAATTCAATGAGTGACTCTTCCATTTTATCCAGTGTCAGGTTTACTATACCTCTCAACTATTTGAATTTTGAAGACTGCATATCTCCTTTCCAATTTTTCAAATTATATTTGTTTCATATCTTCTTGGTCTTGCTTCATTTCTGCCTATCTTTATTCCATAAGTCCTTGCTTTTCTTTAATATGACTTATTCTTCATTTATATTTGGACACTAAAAACATTTATTTTAAAGAATTTTTTAGACTTTTCCACTATGTTAGTTTCTCCTTGGAACAATCTATCTTCCTTCTTCTGATATTTTTGGCTATCCTTCTCAGTATCTGTCTTGGTTTGGGTTCTCCATGGAACTAACCCTGAGTAAAGGATGTGAGTGTAAGTAGGTTATTTGGGAGGTGAAGGAAATAGTAGTAGAAGAATGGACAAAAGAGACAGACTAAAACAACCAATGATGGGTGTATAACTGAACCAGTTACCCCCTGTGTGTAACTAGCAGTCAATCTTGCAAGGAAACTTCTGGGACCAGTGTAGAA
Source organism: Canis lupus familiaris (assembly GCF_011100685.1). NCBI lineage: Eukaryota > Metazoa > Chordata > Mammalia > Carnivora > Canidae > Canis > Canis lupus. The sequence continues at coordinate 3,971,449 of NC_049251.1, read as the reverse complement.
CAGACCTCTTACAGTTATCTTACCCAAGGGTCATGCTCGTATTTATGTACCAATTTCCATTAGTCAGCTTGAGGCTGCTCCCCAAAGGCATTAGTTCTCCATCACTTTTAGTATGCCAACCAGACCAGTAGACAAGCAGGATTCAGTGCCCATATAGGAAGACTAAAAGAAATGCAGATGTTGAATGTCAGACCAATATGTACTTAAGCAGTGAGAACAAGGAAATAAGGGGCACTGACAGTGCCTATTATAGAATTAGATCTTTTCCTTCTTAGAATTTGGTTGGTTTCTGAGAGGAATTCCACTTGTTTCTTTGTTCCCTCTCTTTATCTTTGTTTTAGATGCATTAACATAGTATTTATCCAGACTTATTGTCCCTAGCCCAGAACCAAGAGTATAGGGGCTCCTATCCCATGATGATGTTGGGAACAATGTTGTTCCAGTCAGTTGGCTGCTGGACTACTTTGACCATTGCCTTGTTGTGAGAATATCTGTCTTCCGACTCCCAGCTTGCAACTTGCTAAAAACCTTAGCCATAGGGAGTGTTCAGCAACTTTTCTTGGTCCTATTTCATAACCTAGAGAGCCTTGTCCACAAGCAGTGTTGTTTACTATCACCTGCTTCTTAAGGGCAGCAAGATTGTGTATTCAGAACATTTTCCTCTTTGCATTTCTTTCAGTTTTCACTTTGCAAAGTCACTTATTTTACTTTTAAGGATAAAGTATTTTGGTCTTCTACTGGTATATTTTATCTATTATTGGTATGTGTTTGGAGGAGGAAATATAACAAATTATAATTTTACTGTGCTACAATGGCTAAATGTTTATTATCTCCTTATTTTAAATAAAATCATAGAATTCTAAAAATTTATGTATTTTTGAATGCTCATTTAAATGAAAGGAACGGTGACTAATGATAAATTGTTGTTTGTGCAAGGCTTGTAGAAACTATTTTCTTCTGACTCTTTGTTTTATGTGTGTCCTTTCTTTTATATGTAACTTCTAGGAGGAAAGGAAGGAAATTCTGCTTTTTTGTACCCTTCTAATACTAAATGGTACTGAAAGATTCTCAGTTTGGAGTTTTCTAATTTATTTGGAAACAGCTACCTTTTCTGTGTTCTAAATATGTCATTCTAAAAACAAATATCAAAATTCTTGATATTTGCTGTTGACTCAGTACAAAAATAACTTGCCCAATATGTAATGCTTATATAACAGAAATGGTCTCAATAGAGTAATTAAGAGTATTAAAAGTTTGAGGAATAAAATACCCAAGAATAGAGAATTAAGAATTGCAGAGAACAAGTCTGAGGAATTTTATCTTTTCCACAACTATGTCAGCAACTGTGGTAGGAACACAAAGAATCAAGCTCGTGTTTCCTTTCCAACCTTGCCTTACCTCCTTGCACCTTTACTCCAGACTCTTCAAAGTTTGTACAGCTTCTAGCCTTATAGGGAATGACAATTTCTCAGGGTCTCTGCCTTAAACCTACGTATGAAAAACAAACGGAGACTACACAGACCTGTCAGGATTGAGAATGGTAGCTATAAGAACAAAGACAAAAATATCCCGGACAAAAGTAATTCTGATTAAAAGAGATTCTCATGATAGGAACTAGTTAAGTGGTTTATTTGGTTTTGTTCTTTTTTCTGACATTTTAATTGAGATATAATTGACATAGCATTATATAGTTACAGTTGTACAACATGATTCCATATTTGTATATATTACAAAATGAAACACACTAATTAGCATCTATTTTCTGTAATTACAGACTATTTTCTTATGATAAGAACTCTTAAGATTTACTCTCAGAAACTTTCAAATATGCATTGTAGCAGTATTAACTATAAATACCACGCTATACATTACATCCTGGGACTTATAAGAGGGAGATTATAACTTTTGAATTTCCTCACATATTTTGCCTAACCCTCACTCCCTGCCTCTAGCAAACACCAGTTTTTTTCCCCTGTATCCATGAGCTTATTTGGGGTGTTTTTGCTTTTTGGATTCCACACATAAGTTACATAGTATTTTTCTTTTTCTGACATTTCACTTAACCAGGAGTGTTTCAAGTTCCATTCATTTTGTCACAAATGGCAAGATTTTCTTCTTTTTGATGGCTGAAATACTGTTCATGGTGTATGTGGGGGTGTGTGTATACACACCACACTTTGTAATTCATTCATCAATGGCTAGCTACTAAGGTTGTTTTTCTATCTTGACTATTGTAAATAATTCTGCAATGAACATGAGGGCGTATATCCCTTTTTTGAATATTTTTATATGTTTTTATTTTCTTTAAATAAAAACCTGGAAGTGGAATTTCTGGATTATTTGGTAGCTCTGCTTTTAATTTAAGGGATTTCTATACTGTTTTCCATAGTGGCTGTGCCAATTTATTCTTATCAACAGTACGCAGGGGTTTCCTTTTTTTTCCACATCCTTGCCAACACTTGTTATTTCTTGTCTTTTTGATAATAGCTATTCTAATATGTGTGAGGCGATATGTCATGGTTTTGATTTGCATTTTCCCAAAGATTAATGATGTTGAGCATCTTTTCATGTACCTGTTGGCTATCTATATATCTTCTTTGGAAAAATGTCTATTCAGATCCTCTGCCCATTTTTTAATCATGTATATTTTTTTGCAACGAATTATATGGAGTCAATATATTTTGGATATGAATGCCTTATCAGATATGATATACAAATATTTTTCCTAGTCAATAAGTTGCCTTTTCATTCCATTGATGGTTTCCTTTACTGTGCAGAAGATTTTCAGTTTGATGTGGTTCCACTTATTTATCTTTGCCTTTACTGCCTTTGCCTTTGTTATCAAATTCAACAAATTATCACCGAAAATATTAAGGATCTTACCACCTATGTTTCTACTAGAATTTTATGGTTTCAGGTTTTGTGTTCACTGCTTGATCCATTTTGAGTTACTTTATTTATGGTGTAAGATAGTGATCCCATTTAATTCTCTTGCATACGGCTGTCCATTTTTTTATAGCACCATTTGTTGATGAGACTGATATCCCCCCATTTGTGTATTCTTGCCTCCTAGGTTATGAATTAAATGACCATTTGTGCATGGGTTTGTTTCTGGGATGTCTATTGATCTACACACCTGCTTTTATGCCAATACCATACCGTTTTGATCACTCTAGCTTTGTAATACAGTGTGAAATCAGGAAGCATGATACCTTTGGCTCTGTTCTTTCTCAAGATCACTTTTGCTATCTAAGATCTTTTGTGGTTCCTTACATATTTTAGGATTGTTTTTTCTATCACTGTGAAAATAGCCTTTGGAATTTTGATAGGGATTACACTGTATCTGTAGATGGCTTTGAGAGACATACACACTTCAATAATATTAATTCTTTGAATCTATGTGCACAGAAAGTCTTTCCATTATTGGTTCTTTTTTAGTTTTCATCAGTCAGTGTCTTAGTTTTCAGTCTACAGGTCTTTCACCTCCATGGTTACATTTATTCCTAGGTATTTTATTATTTTTGATACAATTGTAAATGGGATTTTTAAATTTATTTTTCTGATAGTTCATTATTAGTGTATAGAAACAACAGATTTTTCTATGTTGATTTTTGTGTCATTCAACTTTACTGAATTTGTTGAATAGTTTTAATTGTTTTTTGGTGGAGTCTCTAGGGTTTATATACAAATAATGCATCATCTGTAAATAGTGACAATTTTACCTCTGTTCCAATTTGGATGTCTTTTATTTCCTTTTTTTTTGCCTAATTGTTCTAACTAGGACTTCCAATACTATGTTGAATAAAAGTTGGGAGAGTGGGTATCCTTATATTGTTCTAGATCTTAGAAGAAAAGCTTTCAGCTTTTCAACTTTGAGTATGACAGTAAGTGTGTGCTTATGTTTATTGTGTTTAAATACATTCCCTTTATACCCACTTTGTTGAGAGTCTTTATCATAAGTGGAATGTTTGAATTTTGTCAAAGACTTTTTCTGTATAATCTGTTAAGATCATGTAATTTTTATCCTCATTTTGTTAGTGTGACATGTCACATTGATTTTGTGGATGTTGGACCTTTCTATACCCCTAGAATAAATTCCACTTGATCATGGTGTTTAATCCTTTAATGTGTTGTTGAATTTCATTTGCTAATATTTTTGTTTAGGATATTTGCAACTATGTTCATCCAGGGTATTGGCCTGTATTTTTCTTTTTTGTAGTGTGCTTGTCTGGTTTTGGTATCATGGTAATGCTGTCCACATAGAGTAATTTTAGAAGTCCTCCTTCAAGTTTTTGGAAAAGTTTGAGAAGAAATGGTATTAATCCTTCTTCAGTGTTTTGCAGAAATTCCCTTGTCTGGCCCTGGATTTTGTTTGTTAGGAGGTTTCTGATTACTGATTCAATCTCCCTACTAGTAATCAGTCTGTTCATATTTCTATTTTTTCATGATTCAGTCTTGCTAGGTTGTATGTTTCTAGGAATTTATCCATTTCTTCTAGGTTGTCCAGTTTGTTGACATATAATTTTTCATAGTAGTCCAAGCAACCTATTTTATTTTTAGTGACTCCCAGTTCTTGAAAGTATGCCAACACCTGTCAGTGTCCCAAAGGGAGGATCATAGTCAGTACCTAGTTTCAAGCTGATGAAAGACAGATCTAAAGCAGCAATTTTTAAAGTATGCCAATATATATAGTCCTGTGAGGACCATAAGCCAAAATCCCATTGGTCACTAGAGCTAGGAAATCTAGAGGTGTCTTCTTGGTGAGAGTTGTAAAAATCAGTGCCCAGGTGACTATATAAGTTCCTTTCTGGGAGGTACTGGTGAGCTGAGCTCCAGTAAGGTAGAGGGAGAGCATAGGTATGTTCTACTGACCTCTATTCCTGGGCATGCCTAAGGAGGGCAATAAATGTGTGCCAAATCAGAAGCCTGCCCTCAGGCCTAAACTCTAGGACAAACAAATAAGTCTTCTCCATAGAAAGACTAGAGATGTGTTTTAGTCGTCTGTCTTGGGGTGGCAGCCTGCCAGCAACTGCTCTCTTTTGGCTATAGTTCCCTGGGACCCAGGAAAGCAAGTCCCATAGGCCACCAGGGCTATCAATCAAGGGCATCCTCTTGGTTGCTGCCATAAAAAATGGACACCAGATATAAAAACCAGGGCATCAGATGCATGTATAAGCTCCCTTCCAGGAGATACTGGCTCTGTGGAGCATAGCATAGGAAGAGCACAAACATAGCACTGGCTTCTGAGTTCCATGGTAGAACAATAGGTTCTTTGATGTGTATTTAATTAGAAGCTGGCCTCTTAAACCACAGCAATGAAGATAAGCTGGAGGCCTCTTTCATAGAAAGACTGTGCACTAGGGCTGGTGGCCATTTAAGAAGTCTCTCCATTGTTTGTAGTCTGGTGGGACCCACAAATTTAAGTCCCATTGGCAACCAGAGCCACACAATCTAGAGGTATCCCTTGATGGCAGTCACAAAAATTGGGGTCCCAAATGACTGTATGAATTCTTTTCTGAGAGATTCCAGCAAACTAGAGCAAGGCAGAGGGAGAGTGGAGGATGGGATCCACCCTCCTATGTCTCCAGTGTGCGCTTCAGGAAATTTCCACATCTGTAACAAACCAGAAGCCTGTCCGTCAGGCTGTAGCTCCAGGACAAACAAATAAGCTCTTTTCACAAAAAGACTGGAATGTGTTTTAGTCTGCTGTCTGTGTGGGGGTGACAAGCACCCTAGAAATGTCTCTCTGATTATTACAATCTGGTAGGACCCAGAAACACAAGCCCCCTGGCCACCAGAGCCAGGCTGTCAAGGGGTATCTCCTAGGTGGCAGCCAGAAAACTGGGGAATCCACTCCTTTTCATGAAGTACCAGAAAGCAGAGAGGAGAGCACAAGGATGATGCCTGCAAGCTTCTGTCCTTAAAGATGCCTCATCAGGCTCTAGATGTGTGCCAAATTAGATGCTTCACCCTCAGGCCAATGCTGTAAGATAAGAAAATAAGCCTTTTTCACAGAAAGTCTTCAAGCCTCTCAGTGCTTCTGCACTGGTACCTGGGGCAGGTGAGTCTGAGCCCATGAGCCCTTTAAGGGCCATTTCTCAGTTTACCATAGCCTTGCAGGTCTCATGGATAAAAGCTCTATTGGTTTTCAAAGCTAGATGTTTGGGGGCTAATCTCTCAGGTACAGGTCTTAAAAAGGTAGGGTGCCCAATATACAGTTCAAATCCATAGCTCCTCAGGGGACAGCTCCAGATTTTAAGTCCCTTCCTGATTGTGAGTCACCATTCCAGCGGTAAGGTTTATGGTGAAATTGTATCTCAGCTTCACCCACCCACTTTGATGTAGATTTTTCCTCTTTTGTTTGAAGTACAGAAGTTGCTTAGCTAGTATTTAGATTTTTTTCAGAGGAAATTGTTCCATGTGCAGCTATAAGACTTAGTGTGTCCGTGGGAGGAGGTAAGTTCGGGGACTTCCTATGTTAACATCTTAAACCAGAGTATCCAGACCTAGTTAAAGGTTAAAATTTCACTCCTTCCCTGCCCCTTCCACCACATATCCTACTTTATACACACCAAGGTAGCTAGAATAAATAAATGTTCTAATGCAGGGTAAGCATGCCAAATAAGATCAACTAAACACTCATCTAGCATAGGACAAGCTATTTCTTTCACATTATGCACATTTTTACATTGGATAGGACAAAACTCTACATGATAAAATTATACACTAGTGGAAGTTAAGACTATGCAAGAAATCACAAAATCCCCATCCTTAGAGAATTTTTCAAAAATATTGAGTCCCAGATAGTCTTACTAAAGACTAAGATGGGAACTAACATTGAAAAACTTCTACTGAGTGCCAGATAATGTGTTAAGAATATATATATATATATACACACACACACACACTTACTCCTTAAGCATCACTTAGAGCTTCCCAGCGAAATATTAGTTTATAAAGAAACATATTCAGAGAGCCAGAGTCGCCAATTCAGGATTCAAACCATTTTTGTCTCTCTTCAAAACATAGGCTCTTTGCATTACAATACGGGTGTATATTCTTTCCAGGGTTGGTGTGAGAGCTGGAAATAACACATGTATATCTGGCACATAGTATCATGAAATAAATGGTAGCAATTATTATTACTGTTATTTCACACTGCTCCCAAATGCTTTTGCACAGATCCTGTGCTACTACTTTTATAGAAGTAATTTTATAGAATGCCTGCCTTCCATTTTCAAATTGCACTCTGGCAGCTTACTACTTTTTGACAAAATAAAGAGATGACCAAATCTGCTAGAGCCTTTTGAGAAAGTTCTCTCCAGAGAATCAAAAGTCCTGACCCACTCCTAGCAGATGCTTATAAACCACAAAGCTTGTAAACTGTAGGTGGGTCTCCTGGTTGGACTTGATGTTAAACTTGACCCTTTAGTTATTAGTTATTCAAGTTTATTCAATATTGGGGAAGTGCCAGGAAGAAGTAAGGGTAGAAAGGCTCATTTAGCTATTTGGGAGAATGAAATGACAATGATTACTGTGGTGTAAACTCGTATCTGCTTACAACCCCGTGGGGCTTCCTGAATAAACAACCAAGAGAGCGCTGAAATCAGAGGGAATCCCAAGTGCACTTTTCAGCCCTTGGAAAGGGGCTTTGGTGAGGTTGAAAGGCAGGACTATTACATCGGAGACCTTCCCTCTCGGTTAGCCTTCCCCATCCTGTGCCCGGCTGCTCTGACAGGCTATCACTTACCACAATGTATTCTGTTCCTTTTACATTAACGTTGTGAGTTTTTATACAAGATCATTCTTTTTTACAGAAGACCAGAGGACCTACTTGCATAGTAGACCCAATGAAATAGCTACATTTTAATTAAATTTACACAGCTTTTATGACACCAGTGGGTAGCCTTCACTACTACCCAGAGAAACCCCAGAGCCATCAGATGTACTTCACATGTAATTAATCTCTAATGCTCGACTTTGTAAGATACGTAATAATACTGCCTGGATAGAAATGAGAGCTTCAGAGAAGAGTCATATTAAAGATGAAGAGAGAAGCTTTAGGAAGAATTGGTTTTCAAGAGAGCAACTAAGTGTGAACTTTATTAAAAGGAAAAGAAATAATGGGAATATCTTGCATTAAGTAAAAATGCTTGACATCTTCAATTTTTCAGTTTCTTTTATTTTGCCCCAGACAAATGTTTCAGGGTTTGTTTTTATAATGCATGCCATGTGTAGGGTTATATTTGTAGCCTCATAGATTTAATATTTGGGCAAAGGGAAGATTTGCTGTATTCAGAAACTGAAAAAATAAAAGGGAGAGAGAGAAAGAAAGAAAACCCCCAGCTGTGACTAAATCCTTTAATAGAATTTAAATCTCTTTCCCTGAAAATATTTTGAGAAATTACTTTCAATCAAGAGTTTTTATTTTTAATTATCAAACTAACAACATGTTAAGATGCATCCGAATCACTTATGCCGCACTCTGTAGTTCTCACTTGGCCTGAAAATGCATCATCTCACTTGATCCTCATACATACTGAGAGGAGGGAAGAGAAAGCATCATTACTCCTAGTTCACAAGTTATGAAATGAACAACTGTAGGGACCAAGTTGTTTGTTTAAGGTCAATCAGGTGGGCTAATGGAGACTATGACTTCTGATTTATAATCTACTGTTCTTTCCATTCTACCATCCTGATCCCATAGTCATTTCCAGACCTTTTTAAAATTTAACCTATATACCGATATAAACCTCACCTAATATTAAAGCTGTTATGATTGCCGCTTACTCCAGAGGAAATTACCTAGAAGAGATCATGTCATTATTCTCTTTAAAAAAAAAAAAATTCTTAGTGGTAAGTGGTAACCATGTAACTTTTATGACACAAGACCCCATAATGGTACCCCCTTTTCTGGTCTCACCTTTGTCTTGGATTCTTCATGTAGGCTTTCATCATCTCTGTCTGGTCTGGAGGCTCTGCTAGAAACATCAGCATTATTCTTGACTCTCCCTCATGCATCCTACTCAGTTACCCAGTTCTTTGGTTCTACCTTCAAAATGCCATTGGTCTCAATAACTGCTATTCTACTCATGTCCACTGACACTGCTCTGATTTGAACCTCTTTTATCTCTTTTCTGAAGTATGCCCGTAAACTATAATTCTAATTTCTCCTCCTTTTATCCTCCTTGCTTTAGCCAGAATTATAGCTGGAAAACTTTGATTCAGTCATGATTTTTCTCCAGTTAAAAAGCTTTACTGACCCCTCTCCACGTAGAAGATACTATCCAGATATATTAACATGTTATACAAGGCTTTCCACACCTGTACCCACCATCTTTTCATTTCCTTCCTCTCCTTTACTCTGTGCTATCCCCACAGGGTTAGGGGCACTAACCCCCACCTCAACCCCAGCTCCTTGCAGCCACTAAATCTGCATATAGCTTTTGACTCTCCCAAAATGTAACTGATAGCCTACTTGTGACCAGAAGCTTTACCAATACCATTGATTGACACATTCTTTCTATGTATTATGTACTGTATTCTTAGTAAAATAGAGAATGAAAATGTTAAGAAAATCATAGGGAGGGGCACCTGGATGGCTCAATTGATTAAGCATCTGCCTCTGACCCAGGTCATGATCCCAGGATCCTGGAGTGGAGCCAAAAGTGGGGCTCCCTGCTCAGTGGGGAGTCTGCTTCTCCCTCTCTCTCTACCCCTCTCCCCAAGAGAGATGTTAACAATGTGCTGTGTGTGTCTCTCTCTCAATTAAATGAATAAAATCTTAAAAAAAAAATCATAGGGAGAGAAAACACATTTAGAGTAGTGTTCTGTATTTATTTTAAAAACATCATAAAGTAGACCTGAGCAGTTCAAACCTGTGTTGTGCAAGGGTCAGCTATAAATGCAAACCCCTGGGCTCTGGAGGAAGGGTCAGATCCCCATAAATTAACCTTAAATTATTTGATTAGATATCACTAGGATGGAGACTCACACAGCCTGTAGTCTGCATTAGCAATATTTAGACTTGTTACCCTACCTTTCAAAAAGACATTTCCCAAGCCTCCAGGAGAGAGAGGGCAAACTTAATAATAATAAAAACATATCATTATTTGATAAAGCAACTGAGGACAAAATCAATATATTTTAAAAACATGTACATATAGACACATAGAGACACACATGAGAGATGTTAACGTGACAGTGCTTTTCACGATACACTTGAACTTTTTTGTACCACATAAACAGCCTATATTTGGACATAGAATGGCTTTACATTGCTCCTCCTATGCCACCAGATACCTAAGGCTTTGAGGATTCTATGAAGAGAAAAAAATAGGGCTAATTTTGCCTCATAATATATGCCACCAAGCCATGATGTGAAACAGTATAAGTTTCACCTGCTTCCTTGATTTTTCCAACCTCAGTCTTATAACGATGAGACAGACAGAGCCATGTAACACTTTGGGCTTCTAAAAATAATTAAAAACTGCAAGGTGTCTGTGTCTTATTCCTAAGTTAAAATGATTTATGCTACTTATTATTTAATGACTGATGCTTTGCCATCCTCATTGCACAGCTGTAGTAGAAAATATGATCACACAGTGATATTTTCAGTTGGAGGCGAGCATTTTTGTTTTTGTACCTTGCATTTAATTCACTCAACATCCTTTTCACTTCATTGCTCCCTCTGTCCCCTGGCAAGAATAAACTCATGCACTGAGCTTAGATTAGCTGTCAGCATCGGGGAGCTCTGCGAGGGTCCTAAACTTGGCAGAATAACCCTTCCCTTCACAGGAGATATTCCAAATGAAGAAGCCGAGTGCTGGGCTTTCCTCCCCCTCACAACCCAAATTTTTCAAAAGTCTTTAAACTCCTTCCTTATTCCTGCAACTCTCAAGGGGAATTACACTGATAAGGTTTCTGTTCATCAAAAGCATGCAATGGCAGTGGCTCTGCTATTCCCAGGATACCTCCTTCTGGAAAAGGGCGGCTTCTCCCCTGAGAAGCTATTAGAAAGAACAGGAGTTCTCCAGCTCCTATCATGAATGCATCACTCCACTTCAGTTATTGTTTCTGTGGATTCCTTTTCCTCTGGTCTCTCTCCCCTACACTCCAGCAGTTTTTAAAATCCATTACCTAGGGGGCTTCAAATTGTGTCTGACCTATTGATTCTACGAGATGGCCGTGTCCAATGGGCACACAATACAATACACAACCCAGAGCCCAGGACCTGGCAACAATGTGCAGAGGAGGTGAGGAATGCACAACAGCGAACCACGATTTGGAATTTCTAGGGGAATGAAATACTTTTTTGATTCGGGGTTGGCAGATGAGATGGTGTGTATATGAAGAAGCTACATAAAGCATAAAGCATCAAGCAGATAGAAGAGATTGCTTTTGTTCACAATGATCGAAAAATCTACTCTCAATCAGGGGCAAAATGTCACACGTGTGTTCCATCCACGTCTCTAATCTAGATTTCAGGATGCTGGGCTGCTGGCCTACACTGGTAACCAGAGGATATTTAAAAGGGAGGAGGATATCTTGTTAAAACCTGCCTGTTCTCACCCTTTTACAGTTGCAGGAAAAGGTATCATGGGAGGTAGAAAACAGAAAACAGCTCAGAAGCCAACACTGCTTAAACCACCTTCTGATACAGGGCATCTATCAAAGAAGAGTCTGCCGGAGAGCTCTGTCTATTGTACTTTGCACTGGATGTGAAGGTCCAGTCTAAGATCATCGCCATGCCATGGACCAAGATACTGGAGAACTTAATTCTGTTTAATTCAACAAAATCTTTATTTTGTGCTAACCTGTGACCCAATCGCTATGTTAGTCTCTCTGAGGAATATTGTAAATATGTAAGATGAGGCCCATAACCTCAAGAAATTAAGGATATAATTGAAGGAGCTCACAATGCAGTTGGTTTTCAAAAGGTGGGGGAGGAAAAGGTAATAGAAATTGTTCTAAGATGCATTCTTCATTTTATTGCCTTTAACATATCAGCACGGACTATCAAGAAAATCATCATACTTTGGAGGAAAAATGAATATGTACAAATAAAATGGAGAGCCAAGCTTTTATATTGTGCCTCAAGCAACAAAGCCTCCTTGTTCTGTTTTTTTTTTTTTCTGCAGAGTGAAGAGACCTACAGGATTAGATATATAATGTGTGGCCACTCTTCAGTAACCACTATTGAACTTCAAAATGAGTTTAGTCATTAGCTTTGACAAATGAGGAGCCTGTTATTGATTTTTACACATGTCTATCATGGGATCTATTTAAAAAGAACAGTCAATTCCAAGAAAGATTATGTTAATCTTATTGGTGTGATTTCCTAATGGGAAGAGGCTGAACAGGGAATAAAAGGAGAGGTCCAGAAACTGGCAATATCTGTATCATTTTCTTGAATCCATTCAAAAAAGAACTTGGAAAAAAAAAAAAAAACAAGCGCATCTGTCTTTTCTAAGAAAGCTAAGAATATATTGATAAATCATTCCAGACAATGTTAACCAACAGCTTGAGAAGTTCACACAAAAGGACATTGACAGGAAGGATGCAATTACTAATTTATTTGTCTTTTTATGGTTCAGTTAAGAGTATCTTACGTAGTCGAGCACATGGCAGCTCGTCAGACTTCACAGGGTAGCTGTCAGAGTTTTGACTGATGTACAAGCGCGACTTGCTCACGTTTGCCCTTCCCTTCAGTGGAGTGCACGCAGGTAAGGCAGCTTGTTGGTAATTTTTATTTAACGCTCCCAGGATCTGTGGCTGCACGTTCATTCAAAGTTCTGACAATAAAATTCCACTCCCTGAGATTTCCAAGGTTTCTGCTGCAAGCGCTTCTCCATTTCAACAAGACCTTCCTCTGGGATTACACAACTCTTTAGGGTCTTTTCTGATGCTTTCTGATCTTGGAGACAGCTGTTTAGTCTGTTGGAGACTGTTGTATTTTGCTTTTTTGTTATTGTTGTTTTTGTTTTTTATTTTTTGTTAGCTCCACTGGAAAGGCACCTAAAGGAAAAATAAACACCAGGAATTAGCAGTGCAAAGGCACAGTGGGGCTCCAGGGAGGCCTCCATAATTCTGAATTGTCAAATGCCAACTTGTACCCAGTTTGACAATTTTCAACCTTCTCCTCCACACGGCCTCTCTCCATTCTAGTCCACTTATTAGATAAAAAAAACTATTCATTCCACAGTGGGCCTAGAATTTGACTTTATTTTTCTGAAAATTGAGTCATCTAGCCTAAATCTTCTTTCAAATGGGCTTGGGTCCTGAACTGTTTGGTGTTAGATCAGAAACCTTTTACTTATACAGGAATCACGGATCCATTTTCATACCACTTCACACCACGTGGGTGATGTCTGAAGACCATAAACTGTATTATGGCCTTGAAGTGCCATACACGGTAAAGGCAGCCACTTAGCACGCCTCATACAGGAACTTCATCCATCCATCTGAGACCAAATCAGTGGGACACTCAGAGACCTGCCATACTATTTGAAAGGTCATGCAAAGCTATCATGATTTGGTTCCCAATGAGAAACCCTAAACTCTGATGTATGTTCTCACATAGAAAGTCTGATGCGCTAGAACATAAGGCTTGATGGGCAAATCTTTTGAAGGTGTATTCTCACAGGTATTATGATTATTTTTCCCCAAAGCAGCAGCCACATGGTACATCCTCATTGTATTCATGTAATTTCACAACTTCATGGTTTGGAATTCTGTCTCTAACAGCATGATAATCTTTTGATAAAGGATATTTTACCACAGCATAAGAAGGTAGGAAAATCACAAACTCAGAATGAAGTCCAGTTCTTTAAATTGAATAAGTGTAGCTTTATGGAAAAAAAAAAAAAAAACAATAAAACCTCATTGTTTTATCAGGAAAGATAAACTTGATTAATCATAAAAAAAATCTTAAAACCTCATGGCTTATAAAACAACATAAAGCAATCCTTGCTCAACCCACTTGTACACTGGGGGTTTTTGAGGGGTAAATATATCCTCAAACAACATGAGAAGCATGGAAAAAGAGAGCGAGGCAGCTTACATGCTGAAACTTCACATTTTTATGTAGAAGGAAACTATTATCCATATTTTTATTGTTTAAAGCAAACGGCACAGCTCAGTCCAGCGCAACAGGTTGGAAATGTGTGATACTCTAGTGTGAAGTGGCTCTGGGTATTAGTGGATATTACCTACTCCACTTTTTAATCTTAGAGAAGCTGCAGTGATTTTTTTTTCTCTGTGTCCTAAGCACCTATGTAATACTGTGCAGATTACTTCCTAATTGCAAATCGGGACTTAAACCCAGCTGTTTGACTCTTGTTCCTCCCCGCTCATCCCCAAACCTGTTCCACTAGCATCCTGATACTGTTAAGCATGAACAAAGAGAGTCCAGGTTTACGAAAAAGCCAGAGGCCACAGAGTGTTCTCATATTTTTATCCTTTTTTGTTTCAGAACAATCCCACAAGCTAATTATGACTGGTGTTTTATCTTGATTTTTGGATTTAAGATAATAGGTGTAGGGGGAAAGTGGCTCAACCAAAGGTCCTATAATAAGTGGTAAAGCAAGAGCTCATGTGGGGACTCTTGCCTGAATCCCTGAATCCTAGCGAGTTTCCAGGTATGGCATGGGTCAGCAGCCCGGATGGCAGCACCTCTTGACACCTATCGCCTGGTGTGTGTTTCGAGTTCAGTTGTCTTCAGATGTTCACCTTGTGAACTTCTTTTTATCAAGTTCCAATTCACTTTGAATAGACGATGCTGCCCTTGGTGTCTACAAATTGGTTGAATCGGTCCTTTGCCCTGACACCTCTGCAGTGACTTTCTCGGCAAGCAGAGAATTATCTGCCACAGTGGGGAAGTGCTAAAGCTCCCATCAGACCTGCAGATGTGGCCCAAGTCTCCCTTATGGTGTGAGCTTCTAACTTCAATGTAGGCCAAGGCAGTGTAAAATCAAGGGGCTGCTTATAGAAGAGTTGCCGCCCCACGAAGTCTGATTGCAAACTTGTTGTGGGATTTACTTATTAGGATTGAGGTTTTAAATATTATTATATTGACTTTTCATGTTTTAATGATTTTTCTTTATTGTACTAGCTTTATTTTCTTGTTCCTGTCTTATATTAATCTATACTATGTTTTATTGGCTGATGATGAACGTTCAAACTTAGTTGTATGGTGAAGCACCAGAAAGATAGAAAAGGATGCTCTTTGTAAATATCAACTGGAGGGATGCCTGGGGGGCTCAGTGGTTGAGCCTTCTGTTCAGGGTGTGATCTCGGGGTCCTGGGATGGAGTCCCACATCAGGCTCCCTGCAGAGAGCCTGCTTCTCCCTCTGCCTCTGTCTCTCATGAATAAATAAAATATTTTTAAAAAATCAACTGGAAAGAATCCTGTTCTACTTGCTAAATTTCCACTGATATTCAGCAATGTCACGTGCTATCAAAAGGTTGTCTCTTTGGTCAGCCTATCAAATTCTCCCTGATGTTTTGTCTCTGGGTAAGAGCAGGTTTTTGAATCATTAGAGAAAATGGTCCCCTGACCTTCTCCAGAAAGTATACAAAGGTTAGATTAGCTACATTAGGGATAGGACTAATATATATTTATATTAGTTGTAGTTACAGAAAAAATCAAGCATTTTCTAGAAAATCATTTTACCCTGATAGGAATGCGGTTGTTTTAGGTTTTGAGGATTATTTCTTACCCTGTGGTTTCTGTGAAGTCCAGATGTTGTCAAGATGGTGTTATGTGTGAAAACCATGTATTTAGGAAGATTTGACTTCTTAGACATTCCCTGGAGGTAAATAAGTTTGACACTTTAAAGTTCAAATGTGAAAGTAGACATTTATAGAGTAAGATTTCGCAATGTCTTAGAAATTCAAATACATATTATGTCAAGTTACAGCTATATTCTCCTTATAGTTATTTTAATATGCTGATAAAGCTCACTTAACATGTAATTAATGTGATAAAATGTCAATTTATTACATGAAAATTGAAAAACATGCCAAAGTTGATTTTAGTTTTGAGAAGATTGTGAAATCTTTTCAATATTTAAGAAAATAGAAGACTTACCTTTAAGAAAGTCAAATATATATATACATATATAGTACATGTATATATATATATATATATATACACACACACAAAGACAAAATATGCAACACTATCACTCAAAATGATTGATATCAAATGATACAATTTGAGCATCAATCAAAATGACTGTCTACCTTAGTAGTTAAGACAATGGTAAATTTTGCTGACATGGGTTTAGAACCTTTTTATTTTTTCTTGGAAGTAACTTTCATAAGTCAAGTACTTACATATTTGTGAGTTTATTTCTGGGCTGTTCTGTTCTGCTGATCTATTTGTCCTTGTATCAGTAATATATTGCTAATTACTATAGATTTGAAAGTCTTGTATGTGTTAGTATAAATCTTTTAGATATGTTCTTTATATTATTTTGGTTATCCTTGGTCTTTTGTTTCCATAAAAATTTTAGAATCTGTCAATATTAACAAAATTTTCTGGGAATTTGAGATTGTATTTAGGGAAAACCACTTTCCACTTAGTTTAGCCTTATTTTCTCCCTGTAATGTTTTATATTTTTCAGTGTGAACAACTTGCATATTTTTTGTGAGATTTATTCCTAGTATTCAATTTTATATTCTTATAAATGGTATTCGTTTGCATTTTCTAAATGTCTGCTGCAAGTGTATAAGAATACAATTAACTTATATTTATTGATTAACCTTGTAGCCAAGGATTTTGCTAAAACCATTTATTAATTCTATTGGATTTTGTAGGTTCTTTTGGAGTTCTGTTGAATAATTAATTTCATTTTTACCTTTCCATTCCACATGGCTTTATATTTTCCCACTTTGAGATATAATTGATATATAATGTTTTATAAGTTCAAGGTGTACAACATAATTTGATATCCTTATATGTTGCAAAATGATTATCGCAGTAGGGTTAATACTTCATCACTTCACAGAATTATCATGTCTTTGTTGTAGTGAGAACAATTAGATCTACTCTCTTAGCAACATTTAACTATGCAATGCAGTATTGTTGTATTATGTACCAGAACTTCTAACTGGAAATTTGTGACCTCCATATCTCTTTAATTACTATTCCTTGGCATTGCATTAGCTAGGACCTCTGGTACAGTACTTCATAGAAGCAAAGTGTTGCTCTAGTCTTGTGTTTTTTTAAAAACAATTGTAAATGACTTCTATCTGATTGAAGAAGTTTCTCTTGATTTTTCAGTTTGCTGAGTTGGTTTGTGAATGTATTTAAGTCATAAAGGGGCATTATATTTTTTCACATACTCTTCTGGATTATTGAAATCATAAGCTTTTTTCCTGTAATATTTTAATATGGTAAATTTAGTTAATTTGTTTTGAATATTAATCCATCCTGACATTCTTAGAATAAGCCCAACTTGATGTGCTATCCTCTTTTATTATGGGGAACTGGATTGAGTTTACTAATAATTTACAATATTTCTGTCTGCAGTTATAAAAAAAAAAAAAAAAAAGAGCTTGGCCCATAATACTGATTTTATTTTTTTAATGACCTTATTAGGTTTTGGTTGCATGGGTTTATACTATTCTCCTAAAAGTAATTGGAAAGTATTCCTATTCTACCATTGGAAGCATTGCGTATGATTGCTGCTATATTTTTTTCTTCTGATATTTGGAGTAACATACCTGTGAAGCTATTTTGGCCAGAAGTTTTCCTGTGGAATGATTTTAAATTAAGTATTTGATTTCTTTAAAAATATAAAACTATGTTGTTTTTCCATTTCTTCTTGTGTCCAGTTGCTAATGTTTTTCATAAGATATATTCATTTTATTTGATTTTTCAAATGTATTAAGTTATTCACTATATTTGCATCTATTGACGTCCTTCACCCATTTTGCCCATCTCATCCCCCCTGCTTCTGGCAACCACCAATCTGTTTTGTTATCCATGAGTGTGGTGTTGGTTTTGTTAGATCTGACATACAAGTGAGATCATATGACATTTGTCTTTTCTCATTTATTTCACTTAACATACTGTCCTTAAGATTTGTCTATGTTGTTGCAAATGACAAGAATTCCTTCTTTCTGTGACTAAACAATATATTGTATGTAAATACCATGTTTACTTTATCTGTTCATTCATCGACGGATACTTAGTTTGTTTCTATATCTTGGCTATTGTAAATAATATTGCAATAAATACAGGGTGCATATATCTTTTTGAGTTCGTGTTTTTCATTTTCTTTGGATAAATATCCATAGGTGAATTGCTGGATCAAAGAGTAATTTTATTTCTGATATTTTGTGAACCTCCATGATGTTTTCCAGAGTGGCTGCACCAATTTACCAACAGTGCACAAGGGTTCTCTTTTCTCCACATCCTTGCCAACACTTGTTATCTCTGCCTTTTTGATAGTAGCCACTCACTGTGAGGGGATATCTCATTATGGTTTTAATTGGCATCTATCTGATAACTGATATCGAACATCTTTTCATGCATCTAGCCATCTGTAGGTTTTCTTTTGAAAAATGTCTATTGAGACCCTCTGCCCATTTTTTAATCAGGCTGGTGTTTTATTTTCTTTTTTGCTTTTGAGTTGTATAAGTTTATAAATTTTGGATATTCACCCCTTATCAGTTATATGATTTGCAAATATTTTCTCCCATTCACTAAGTTGTCTTTTTGTCTTGTTGATGGTATCCTTGCTGTACAGAAGCTTCATAGTTTGATGTAGTCCCATGTGTTTAGTTTTGCTTTTATTGCCTTGTTTTTGGGCATCAAATTTTTAAAAAATCACAACCAATACTAATGTCAAGAAACTTAGTACCTAGTTTTATTTTAGGAATCATATGGTTTCAGATATATGTTCCAATCTTTGTTGCATTTGGGTAAATTTTGGGTATGGTATATTGGTCCAGTTTTATACCTTTGCATATGGCTGGCCAGTTTTCCCAGCACCATTTATCAAAGAGACTATCTTTTTCACATTGTATATTCTTGATTCTTTTGTCATAAATTGGCCATAAGTGCATGGGTTTATTTCAGGACTCTCTATTCTATACCATTGAAATATGTCTGTTTATATGCTAATACCCTACTGGTTTGATTAATATAGCTTTGTATTATTGTTTGAAAAAAGGAAACCTGATGCCTCTTGCTTTATTCTTCTTTCTCAAGATTACTTTGGCTATTCAGGGTCTTTTGTGATTCCATACAAATTTTAGAACTGTTTGTTCTATATCTTTGAAATATGCCATTGTAATTTTGATAGCAGTTGCACTGGGTATGGGTATATTGACAATATTAACTCTTCCAATGCATGAGCACAACAAAATAGCTTTCAATTTATTTGCGTCTTCATTTTTTTTCAACAATGTCTTATAGTTTTCAGTGTACAGATGTTCCACCTCATTGGTTAGATTATCCCTAGATGTTTTATTCTTTTTTTTATGGATTTGTAAGTGGAACTGTTTTTCTTAAATTCTTCGTTAGGTTATCTGTATAGATGTAAAATAGATTTTGTATCCTACAGTTTTACTCAATTTGTTTAGTTCTAACAGTTTTGTTTGTTTTTTTGGAGTGGAGTCTTTAAGATTTTCTTCTTTTTTAATATTTTATTTATTTATTCGAGAGAAAAAGAGAGAGAGAGAGAGAAAGAGAGAGAGAGAGAGAGAGAGAGAGAGACAGGGACACAGGCAGAGGGAGAAACAGACTCCATACAGGGAGCCTGATGTGGGACTCGATCCTGGGTCTCCAGGATCAGGCTCTGGGCTTGAAGGTGGCACTAAACTGCTGAGCTACCTGGGCTGCCCATGAGATTTTCTCTATATAGTATCATGTCACCTGCCAATAGTGGCAGGTTCACTTCCTTTGTTCTGCTTTGTATGGCTTTTATTTTTCTTGCCTAATTGCTTGGCTATGACTTCCAGTAATATGTTGAATACAAATGGCAGATTGGGCATCCTTGTCCTGATGCTGATCTTAGAGAAAAGGTTTTCAGCTTTTCACCATTGAGTATGGTGTTAGCTGTGGGCTTATCATATATGGCCTTTATTATATATATATATATTTTTTAAGATTTTATTTATTCATGAGAGACAGAGAGAGAGAGAGAGAGAGAGGCCGAGACACAAGTAGAGGGAGAAGCAGGCTCCATGCAGGGAGCCCAACTTGGGACTCGATCCCGGGTCCCCAGGATCAGGCCCTGGAGGAAGGCGGTGCCAAACCACTGAGCCACCTGGGCTGCCTGGCCTTTATTATATTGAGGTATGTTTCCTCTATACTCATACTGTTGAAAGTTTTTATCATAGATGGATGCTGAATTTGTCAAATGCCTTTCTACATCTTTTGAGATGATCATATGATTTTTTAGTGCATAATGTTTGCTAAATGAATAAATGAATATAGTTTGTTTAGTACTAGTACAGAGTCTAGAGTGTAAGTATCATAAGGAAAAATTATAATTCCTGAAAGGCATAATTGAACCAAAGTAAGCAAAGTGGAATTGCTTGCATCTTTTTTTTCTTTTATTCAAGTAGAGTTGACACAGAATGTCACACTAGTTTCAGGTGTACAACATAGGTATTTGACAACTGTTATGCTATGCTCACCACAAATCAAGCAACCATCTGTCACCATACAATGCATACCATTGACTATATTCCCTATACTGTACCTCCCATCATTGATACCTATTCATTTCCTCCATCACCCATTTTGCACATCTCCACACCCCCTTCCCCTCTGGTGGTCACTAGATTGTCCTCTGTATTTATGTTTCTGTTTCTGCTATGTTCATATGCTTTGTTTTCGATTCCACTTATAAATGAAATCATATGATATTTGTGTTTCTCTGTCTTATTTCACTTAGCATAACACCTTCTAGGTCCATCCATGCTGTTGCAAATGGCAAGATATCCTATTTTTATGGATGCATAATATTCCAGTGTTTATGTGTATCATATCATATCATTATTACTCATTCTTCTACCAATAAGCATTTAGTTTACTTCCATCTCTCGACTATGGTAATAATGCAATAAACATAAGAGTGCATATATCTTTTTAAATTAATCTTTTCACTTTCTTTGGATAAATAGTAGTGGAATTACTGGATTGTGTGATATCTGTATTTTTAAGTTTTGAGGAACTTCTGTATTGCTTCCACAGTGGCTGCCTGAGGAGACACACCTCGTATATGAAAATGTTTTTTTCTAGCTGCTATCATAGAGATTAATGGCTAGTTTTGATCTAGAACTTTTAAGATCGCAAGCCTTACATTTAGGTCTTTAGTCCACTTTGAGTTTACTTTTGTGTGGAGTGTAAGAAAGTGGTCCAGTTTCATTGGTTTGCATGTTGCTACTTTTCCCAGTACCATTTATTAAAAAGACTGTCTTTCTCCCATTCTCTATTCTTATATTCTTTGTCATGTATTAGTTGACCATACAAGCATGGATTTATTTCTAGGCTCTCTATTCTGTTCCAATGATTTGTCTATTTTTGTGCCAGTAGCATACTGTTTTAATTACAAAGCTCTGTAGAATATCTCGAAATCTGGAATTGTGATGCCTCCAGCTTTAGGTCTTCTTTCCCAAGATTGCTTTGGCTCTTCAAAGTCTTTTATGGTTCCATACACATTTTAGGATTATTTGTTCTAGTTGTGTGAAAATGTTGTTGGTATTTTCATAGAAATTGCATTAAATCTCTAGATTGTTCTGGGTAGTATGAACATTTTAACAATATCCTTCCAATCCTTGAACATGAAATATCTTACCATTTGTGTCATTTTTGATTTCTTTCATCATTGTTTTGTAGTTTCAGAGTACAAGTCTTTCACCTCCTTGGTTAAGTCTATTCCTAGGTATTATTTTAGGTTTAAATGTAAATGAAGTTGTTTTCTTAATTTCTCTTTCTGCTACTTTGTTAATAGTGTATAGAAATATAACAGATATTATTAGCTTGTGTTCTGCAAATTTACTGAATTCATCCTAATATTTTGGTGGAGTCTCAAGGGTTTTCCATGTATAGTATGTCATCTGCAAATAATGACATTTTCACTTCTTACCATTTTGGATGCCTTTTATTTTTTTGTCTGCAAATAATGACATTTTCACTTCTTACCATTTTGGATGCCTTTTATTTTTTTGTCTGCTTGTTATCACTAGGGCTTCCAGTGCTATGTTGAATAAAAGTGGTGAGAGTGGATATCCTTGTCTTGTTCCTGAACTTAAAAAAAAAAACAAAAAAAAACCTTTTTTACTATTGAATATGATGTTTAGCTGTGGTTTATTATATACAACCTTTATTATGTTGAGGTATGTTTTCTCTAGACCCACTTTGCTGATAGTTTTTATCATGAATGTATATTGAATTTTATCAAATACTCTTTCTGCATCTATTGATATGATTTCTATGGCATATCACATTGATTGACTTGCAAATATTGAACCATCCTTGCATCCCTAAAATAAATCCCATTTGAGCATGATGAATGATCCTTTTAATGTATCGTTGAATGCAGTTTGCTAATACTTTGTTGAGGATTTTTATATTTATGTTTATCAGGGATATTGGTCTATAGTTTTCTTTTTTAAAGTGTCATTCTCTGGTTTTAGTATCAAAATAATGCTGGCCTCATAGAATGTATTTGGAAGCTTTCGTTTCTCTTCCTTTTTTTTTTTTTTTTTGGAATACTTGAGAAGGGGTATTAACTCTTCTTTAACTGTTTGATAGAATACACCTGTGAATCCATCTCATTTTAAGTTTTGTTGGAAGTCTTTAAACTAGTGATTCTATATCATTAGTAATAATTGGTCTATTTGAATTTCCTGGTTTTTTTTTTTTTTATTCAGTTTTGGAAGATTGTATTTCTAGGAATTCACCCATTTCTTATAGTTTGACCATGTTATTGGTACATAATATTTTATAATCTTTATAATCCTTTGTATTTCTGTGGTGTTGGTTGTTATTTCTTCTCTTTCATTTTTGATTTATTTATTTGGATTCTCTTTTCTTGATGAGTCTAGCTAACAGTTTACCAACTTTGCTAATCTTTTCAATGAACCACCTCTGGCTTTGATTTTTTTTTTTTCTATTGTTTCTTCAGTCTCCATTTCATTTATTTCCATTGAAATCTTTATTATTTTTTCTTCTATTACCTTTGGGCTTTATTTCTTTTTCCAATTCCTTTAGGTATAAGGTTAGATTTTTTGAGATTTTTCTTACTTCTTAAGGTAGGCATGTATGGACATAAATTTCTCTCTCAGAATTGCTTGTGCTATGTCACAAAACTTGTTAAACTGTTGTATTTTCATTTTTATTTGTCTTTATGGTTTTTTAAATTCCATCTTTGTTTTCTTTCTTGACCCATTGGTTATTTGGTAGCATGTTGTTTAGCCTCTATGTGTTTGTGTATTTTCCAGTTGTTTTGTTTGTTTGGGTTTTTGTTTTTGTTTTTGGTGGGTTTTTTTAATAAGTGACTTCTAGTTTCATACTGTCTTGGCTGGAAAAGATACTTGATAGAATTTCAATCTTAAATTTATTGAGACTTGTTTTGTGACTAACGTGATCTATCCTTAAGAATGTTCAATGTGTACTTGAAAAGAATGTGTATTCTCTTGTTTTGGGATGGGTTGCTTTGTATGTATCTATTAAATCCATCTGGCCTAATGTGTCATTCAAAGACACTCTTTTCTTATTGATTTTCTGCCTGAATGATTTATCCATTGATGTTGGTAAGACATTAAAGTCCCCTACTATTACTGAATTACTGTCAATTTCTCCCTTTCTGTCTGTTAATCTTTGCTTTATGTATTTAGATAATCCAATGTTGGATGTGTAGATATTCATGATTGTATATCCTCCTGTTGGATTGATCCCTTTATATAATGCCCTTCTTTGTCTTGTTACATTCTTTGTTTTAAAGTCTATTTCGTCTGATTTAAGTATTGCTACCCCAGCTTTTTTTTTTCTTGCTTCCATTTGCATGGGATATCTTTCTATCCCTTCAGTTTCAGTCTATATGTGTCTTTAAGTTACAGTCTCTTATGGGCAGCATGTAGATAGGTCTTATCCAGCCTCTCATCCTATGGCTTTTGATCAGAGCATTTAGACAACTGACATTTAAAATAATTATTGAGGGGCAGCTGGGTAGCTTAGATGGTTAAACATCTGACTCTTGATTTTGGCTCAGGTTATAATCTTGGGGTCATGAAATTGAGCCCCATGTCAGATTCCATGCTGGGTGTGAAGCCTGCTAAAGATAGTCTCTCTCTCTCTCTCTTTCTATCTCTCTCCCTTTTTCCTGCTCACTCTCTCTGTCAAAATAAAAATAAAAATGAAATAATGATTGACAGGTACATATTATTCCATTTTGTTAATTGTTTCTTGGTTGTTTTGTAGTTCTTATCTGTTCCTTTCTTTTCTTGCTCTCAGGTATTGATGACATTTTTAGTGTTAAGCTTAGCTTTATTTTTTATGTATTACAGGCTTTGATTTGTAGTTACCATGAGGTTCACATATAGCATCCTAAGTAAATAGTAATATACATAAGTCAATGGTCACTTAAATTCAAACAGATTCTAAAAATCTTCATTTTTATTCCTCCTTCCATGTTATATATATATATATATATATATATAGTCATATATATATAGTCATATTTTATAACTTTTTTGAGTTTCATTTAGATATTTTTAGATTTTAGATAAAATTAAAATTATTACTTTTGCCTTTTAACCTTCATACCAGCTTTATAAGTGATTGCTTTACTACTGTTATTGTATGTGTGCTTTTACTCACAAAATACTTTCCATAATTTTCCTTCTAATTATGGCCTTTTCTTTTCTACTTAAAGAATTCCACTTAACTTTTTTTGTAAGGACAGCTTAGTAGTGATGAACTCCTTTAACTTTTGTTTCTCTGGAAAACTCTTTACTTCTCCTTCAATTTTGAATGATAATTTTTACTGGGTATTCTTGGCTGTAGGATTATTTATTTTCCTTCAGCACTTTGCATATATCATGCCACTTTCTTCTATCCTGAAAATTTGCTGCTGAAAAATCAGCTGATAGACTTAGTATGCTTCCCTTGCACATAACTAGTTGCTTCTTTTTTGTTGCTTTTAAAAATTCTCTATCTTTAATCCTCAGTATTTTGATTATGATGTGTTATGGCATATACCTCTTTGAGTTAATCTTGTATAGAACTCTCTGTGCTTTCTGGACTTGAATGTCTGTTTCCTTCCCTAGTTAGGGAAGTTTTCAGTTATTATTTCCTTCATATAAGTTTTCGTTCTCCCTTCTGGGACCCCTATAATGTGAATGTTTGCTTGCTTGATGTTGGGCAAAAGATCCTTTAACCTAAACCTATTCTCACTTTTTGAATTCTTTTTTTTTTGCTGTTCTATTTGGGTGCTTTCCAATACTCTGTCCTCCAGATCATGGATTTCTTTTTCTGCATCCTCTAATCTACTGTTGATTCCATCTAGCATATTTTGTCATTTTGTGTTATTAAACTCTTTTAAATATCTTCTGTCTCTTTGTTGAAGTTCTGAGTTTATCCACTCTAATTTCGAGTCCATTGAGAATCTTTATGACCTTTACTTTGAACCCTTTATCAGGTAGACTGCTTACCTCCATTTTATTTGGTTCTTTTTCTAAGGTATTGTTTTATTCTTTCATTTGAAGCATATGTCTCTCTCCTTATTTTGCTTGACTTTTTTTTTTTTTTTCTGAAAATTATGTGGGACAGGTCTTTTTCCTAAACTTGAGGAAATGATCTTGTATATGGTTATCCTTGGGTAGCCTATGTGTGCCTGATAACTTTGGCTAGCTGGCATGGCGGGGGGTGGTCCCTGGGCACTTTGTATAGGGGCTGCTTTGGCAGGATGGCTGAAGCTGAAGTGGGGATGGGCCAGGGTATTCCCAGGCCTCTCTCTACAGAGGGCATCTTGGCAAGTCATCCAAAGCCAAGGTGAACATGGGTGATCCCTGGGCACTCTGTATCAGAAATGCCCTGACAAGTCATCTAGAGCCAAAATGGTGCAGGCCTGGAATGTTCCAGGATGCTTTTCACCTATACCATTTTGGCAAGATGGCAGGAGCTCTAGTGAGTACTGCCAGAAATGTTCAACATCCTGGGGCTGCCTTGGTGGGTCTGCTGGTTTGGGCTAGAGATCTAAGTCACACTGAGGCAGGAGGACAGCTATGTTATCTCGATTCTGCTCTTTTCTAGATTATCATGGTGGAAGGGGAATATAATCCATAGCATTTGGCAGCCCTTCTGACCTAGAGAGAGTTCCAGCTGTTTGGGACATTTGGCAGGGTTCTAGAGCTAGTTTGTTTATACTTTAGTTGCTCTTTTAAACCATGGTGCTGCTGCTTCTTCTTCTTCTTCTTCTTCTACTTCTTCCTTCTTCTTCTTCTTCTTTTAATGTCTTGGGGCAGAAGGATTTATTCACCATATCCATACTGTCCCTCCCCACTGCAATTAGTAGCATTGGTGTGGGGGGTCCCTTAGTTACCATGTCTCAATCTCTCTTATTCTCTAAGTGGTCTCTCAGTCTTTTGTTGCACAGAAGCTCTTCAGTTCTCAATTCTTCAGGAGGAATCACTCCATAAATAGGTATAGATTTCGTTTGTGGAAGAAGTGAGTTCAGGGTCTTCACCATTGTAATTTTGTGCCCTCCCTGATCATAATTTTTAACTTCATTTTGTTAATGTGACATATCAGCTTGATTGATTTGTGGATGTTGAACCATCCTTGCATCCCAGGAATAAATTTACCTGATCATGGAGTATTTTTGAATTTGATTTGCTAATATTTTGTTCAGGATTTTTGCATCTATTTTTATCAGGAATATTGGCCTCTTTTTTGAGGGGGGTATTTTTATCTGGTTTTGGTATCAGGGTAATGCTGGCCTCTTAAAATAAGTTTGAAAAGGTTTCTTCATCCTCTGTTTTTTGGAAGAGTTTGAAAAGAGTTAGTATTAATTATTATTTAAGTGTTTGGTATAATTAACAGTGAAGCCATTTGGTCCTAGACTGTATTTTAGGAGGTTTCTGGTAACCAATTTAGTCTCCACACAGTTCAGCCTGTTCAGATTTTATCTTTCTTCATTATTTAGTCTTGGTAGGTTGTGTATGCTTCTAGGAAATATCCATTTCTAGGTTGTCCATTTTGTTGATGTATAAGTGTTTACAGTAGCCAGTTATAATCCTTTTGTATTTTTGTGGTATCAGGTGTAACATTACCTTTTATTTCTAGTTCGTCTCCTTTTCTTTTTTTTATTTTAATGACTTTAAGTAATTGTCAACTTTGTCTTTTTAGTCTTTAGTTCATTTAAAATTTTTTTACCTTAATTTCATTTCTTCTATTAAGCTTGGCTTTGATCTTTTTCTAGTGACTTGAAACATAAAGTTAGGTTGAGATTTTTCTTGTTTTTTTCATGTAGGCATTTATCACTATGAACTTTCCTCTTAGAACTGCTTTTGCTGCATCTTATACAAGTATTGGTATGTTGTATTTCCATTTTTATTTGTCTCAAAGTACTTTTTGCTTTCATTTCTTCTTTGACCCATTCATTGGTTATTCAGTAGCTGTTTAATTTCTACATATTTGTAAATTTTATAGTTTTCTTCTTGTAATTGATTTCTAGTTCTATACCACTATGGTTGAAAAGATGCTTGATAGGATTTCAATCTTCTTAGACTTGTTTTGTGACCTAACATATCATTTATCCTGGAGCATGTTTCATGTGCACTTAAGAAGAATTTGTATTCCATTGCTTTTGGATGAAATTTTCTGTATACATCTGTTAAGCTAAAAACTTATAGATTAATATTCAACTGTTCATTTCTTACCATCTGGCCAGCAAATATAATGACCTTTTCCCAATCGCTGATTTTTTTTTTTTAGAACATTCGACACTACTCATCTATTTCATCTTGAATATTCCTCTTACATAAACTACTGTGAAACTGAACTAACATGTTTTCTCCTCAGATTTCTCTTCTTTTCATACAATGTACATAATGGATCTTTCCATTCTCTATTTTCTTTCTATACTGTCTTATAATTGCTGCTATAAGGTAAATGAAAATATTCTTTCAAACTGCAATTTCAAATTTGCCACTGCCTGCTGGACACACTATTGGCAAATTAGCATTCTAAAAATAAGTTTTTACCATCTTTTCCACTACCAAATTCTAAAGCATAAGCTCCTATAGATTTTCACATATTATCGATGATATTGTCATTCCCCTAGTTATCCAAGGTTAAAATCTTAGTTATCCTTCAATTATACAAACCTTTCACTATAGAAGTGTTCTAACTCAATTGCTAAATTAGTATTCCAAATCTAAAATATCATGAATTCATTTTTTAAAAAGATTTTAATTATTTATTCATGAGAGACACAGAGAGAGAGAGGTAGAGACACAGGCAGAGGGAGAAGCAGGCTCCATGCAGGCACCCCGATGCGGGACTTGATCCCAGGACTCCAGGATCAGGCCCCGGGCTGAAGAAGGCAGGTGCCAAACCGCTGAGCCACCCAGGGATCCCCATTAATTCATTTTTTTTAACCTTAACTAGGACTGTTGACTAGGCTTCTAAATGATCTCTCAAATTATGGTGTTTCTCTCTCTCTCTCTCTCTCTCTCTCTCTCTCTCTTTTTTTTTTTTTTTGATTTTATTTAATTATTCAGAGAGGCGGAGACACAGGCAGAGAGAGATGCAGGCTCCATGCAGGGAGTCCGACTTGGAACTCGATCCCGACTCTCCAGGATCACGCCCTGGGCCAAAGGCAGGCGCTAAACCACTGAGCCACCCCTGGCTGCCCCTAGTTTTTCTCTTTACCAGTCTATCCAAACTATCTGATCATTCCTTCCTATTGCTTGGGTGGGGGTGGGGGAATTAGAAGAAAAATAAATGTTCTATACTGTCTCAAGAACAAAGATTAAAAATCCTAACCTGGTTTTATTTTTTATTTAAGATTGTTATTTATTTGACAGAGAGTGTGTGTGTGTGCCTGCATGAGCTAGGGGAAGAAGTGAAGGGAGAGGGAGAAGCAGACTCCCTGCTAAGCAAGGAGCCCCATGGCTAGATCCTAGGACCCTGAGATCATGACCTGAGCCAAAGGTAGACACTTAACCCACTAAACCACCCAAGTGCTTCTAACCTGGGTTTATTGACCCACCTTTTCTCTTATCTTCACCTACACTTTTTTCTCTAATCTATATATTCTACTATTATTATGCATATACTCCAATTTCTTACCAGGATAAATTAATCCCTATTTTCTGAATGTAACCTGTCATCCCCTACCTTACACCCTTGTGAGCTTCTTTGTGTAGGGATAGCACAGAGTAGGGTGAGATTTAACCATTTCTTGGTCTATGTCAAATATCTCAAATATATAAAACTCAAGTGAAAATGGAGGGGCAGATATTGAAACTATAGCTTCTGGACAAGAAGTCCATCTTTAATGCTCCTGATAACCAATTATTGCTCCTTAGTTAGTCCCACATGAAAATAATGGAAGCAACTACTCTTTTTTAAACCTTCCCATTCTATTAGGTCTGAGCTCAAATTCTAACTCATCCATTCCATTTCCTTTCATTTTTTTAAAATGGAAGAATTCCTCCTGATACTCCTTTAGTTTTTTCTTTGTCTAATAAGCAGTTTTCTGTATGGTATTATTATATGACTTTATGCATCTACTCTACCACCACTTACTATAAACCATCTCTTCATCATATTTATAAACATTCATTTCTAACTCCATATCACCCAGCACAGGCATTCCAATATTTGAACTATTAGTGTCTGCTAAATTAACTGCTTAAATACAGCCAGATTCTTTTCCTTTAGCTGGGTCTATTTTATGTGGATTTTGCTCTGATATCATAAGTCACTATATATTTGTGACAACAGATATTGTACCTTTTATTTGGCCTGTTCTCTACTAACTTTTATTTTGTTTTAAAATTATCCTCTACTTCCTTCAGCATATACTGTCTTTGTGGATAAACATATGTACATATATACATATTCATCTGCACACACTTGAATAAACATGTATCTCCATATACACCTAAGTTATGACTACTGGGACTTCAGATGATAAACTTCTTTAGACCTAAGACAATGACTTACATGTTTAACATTTTATGTCATGTCAGTGCTTACTAAAATTTCAGGCAATGAACATTTATTATTTTTTAGCTCAAAATATGGAACACTGATTATAGTCTCGTATATTTGCATACAAAATCAACAATTTTTAATATCTTCATGTGGGAACTAAAATTGGGTCTGCTTTTCATGTCTCAAACGTGATCTCCAAGTCATGTATAAAAAATGAAAGAAAATACTTAACACATTTTTTGGGAGGGGAGGGTTTTTTTTCCCCTAAAAAATCAAACTGAGAGATCTGTAGAATGCTGTGTGCAGTTACGAATTTGGAGTTATCCGGAAGCTGGCAAACATCTGCATTTTCCACATCTGGGGCAGCATCTGTTCTGTTGTTAGAAGAAGAAAATGAGAAAATTGGGGTAAACATCACAGCATAATATTAAATTCTACAAATCTAGCAAATTATTTATTGTTGATCCAGTGGCCAAGAAGTGGTGTGATGCCCATACTAAGATGCTTGATAATTACATTTCTTAACTCCCTTCAGAAAATGCCATACTCCAAGCCTGGGAATAACAAGCTTTTGCATAACAGCACAGGGCCTATAAATAAGAAACTCATTAAGCTACCTGTAGCAGGCCTCTACTCCAGCCCTGCACTGGCTAGGCTGCTTAATGAGGTGATAATGAGGAGAAAATGGTTTAGCTCCTTTTTTGGCCTGGTTTGCGATGGGTAGGGAAATATCAGTCTTCAGTGAAACAGTCACCATAGAGTGCAATTCATCATTCAGGGTGGGTCTATACCAGAGAAATAATTTGCTTCTAGGCCCTGTAGTTATTTGGCTCCCCTGTCTGTGGAAACAAAGCAAGCTATTCATTCACATTTGAAGGGACTGTCCGAATAACACCAATAAAGGGTGTTAAACTAGCTGGTCATTAGCATTTGAAGGGAATGGCCAAATAACACCAACAAAGGGTGTTAAACCAATCCACATTGTAGGTGGGGGGGTGGGAGCACTGTGCAATTCTAAGTGGATTAATGCCAGCATTATTTTCTCACTATGAGCCCAGCCTTCTCTCTAAGATTTCATATTCATTCATGGTTGGACCAAACCTTCTTGGCTATGCTCTCCCCTTTTTTTCCCTATAAAGAAACTAAAGCAGTGAGCTGGGATTAAGAATATAACATTTAGCATGTTAAAGACAAGACTGAGATCAGATCACCAAACTGTTGGGCATCCAGGCCACAATGCCAAATTCAGTACGATATTCTATGGCAATCCCTAAGTGGGGTCCATGAAGAATAGACCCGTGATCAGTTTCATTTGATTTAAGCTTTTCTCAGGCTAAAGGCTGCGGCTGCTAACCCTCAAACTAACAGAAAAACCAAGAGACTTGCCAAGATTCTTGGTTAGAATCTTGAGAGGAAAATATCTGTCCAAATTCCAAACCAAAATGGAAATCCTCTATAATATTCCTTTGGCAAGTACATTGTGATCAAAGATCAATACTGTGGGTGTTACAACTATTCATCAAGGTGGAAGGGCCATAATGACACACATTTGCTACATAATCCTGGAATTTTATTTTATTCTTAAAATATTTTGTGCTGTGCACAATCAATAGCTGATCCAGCCTAACATAGTAGTAAGTACTGGAGCCAAATTCATACCCAAAGAATATAGTTTTCTATAACGAAACACGATTGGGACCCAGAGAATCTACAGACCTCAGCTGATTGTGGAGAGTGATAATTTAGCAATAATTTTCAAGTAGAGAATTTTAAGTAAATCATGGTCTATTGGACACATGAATGTATCTTTAATTCTTCATCATACCAACAACAGGGGATATAAAAAGTATTGTAAGCTCACAAGGACAAAGATAACGGAGGAGATAAAGAAAGTCATTGAGATGTCTCTTAGAATATAAAGCCAAAACAAAACAAAACAAAACACATTGAACCCTTAATATTCACTAGAGATGAGGAATGACGACACCAATAAGAAGCAAGTCAAGTCATGTTAATGTTGCAGAAAGGGCTTGGCAGGGACAACAGTGAGTTCTGAGCAGGAATACAGGATGAGGCTGAAACAAGTAGACTTGGTCAAACATCTGTTCAGCTCCTTAACACTCCATCCCACCTGCCCCAATCACCAGGCTAAGCAACTCATCCCTCTCATATCATTTTTATCACTCTACCAATTTGTAGGTTATTGGTTAGATTGATTCACAACTTCTGCCATCATGTAAAAAAATTCAGAAGACCCCAAAATTTCATCTCCCCCTTTTTCTTTCTTTTTCTTTTCTTTCTTTCTTTCTTTTTTTTTTTTTTTTTTTTTTTTTTTTTTTTTTTTTTTTGCCATTTCCCTCTTAAATCTCTCTTTTAAGCCCCCTTATTGTATTGGTAGTGGTTGTTTTCATATTCTGGTATTCCTGTTGATTACATATTCTTACAGTTTATGATTTATCTTTCATCTGCATAGATTTTAACAAATATAAAATTGTATTTAAGATTTATTCTTCTTTAGCATGAATTTATGCATGTGAGTGTGTGTTTATGTCTTGCAGAAGAAAACTTTTTCAATTTTGTGTTTCTAAAGATAGTCTCCAAAAAGGTGGTATAAAAGTTTAAAGTTTTTACTGTAACATTTAATTAGATATGTTTGGATTTTATTTTCATGTATTTTATGGTGTAAAGCTCTACATTGGTACTTGTACCTGAATTCCCCATTGTCACAGCACGATTTAATACACAGTTCCTCATTTTCCCATGAGCTAAAACACCACCTTTGTCTATATAGTTTTCATAGATGCATGTATCTGCTTAGTTATTCCTTTATGTTTATCTGTTTGTCTATGACTGAGCTAATACCATACTGCCCTAATTACCACAGTTTTATGATGAATTTTGATATCTAGTAGAGTAAGTTTCCATCTTCTTTAGGAGAGTAATTTCCTTAGCCTTAGTTTTTTTTTTTTTCTTTACATTTTATAAATAGTTTTTCGGTTTCCATTAAAAAATTTGTGTTTTGATTCAGATTTCATTGAAATTTTTTTATCCATAAATATGGTATTGAGATTTCCTTTGTGTTTCTTTATTTATTTTTCATAGAAGTCTTATCCATTTTTATTAATTTTTAGGTACCATCTATTTTTGTTATATATAATTTTAATTTTTTGTTCTTTGCTGTTGCATATAAATGTAATGGATTTTTACATTTGGATATTTAGCAAACTTACTAATACATCTAATCTTCCAGGAATTGTTCTGTATATTCTTTGTAGTGATCTAAATTGAGAAACTTTATCAGTTGTTTGTCAACAGTTTAGTTTTTTCCTTTCCAAACCTTATAATTTATTTTCTGCCCTGTTATTAACAGTTATGATTCTAATATTTTTCCATTAAGTATGTTCTTTGCCTACTTTGCCAAAAAAAATGATTTTATAGGGGTCTCTAGGTGGTTCAATCAGTTAAGCCTCAGACTCTTGATTTTGGCTCAGAGCATGATCTCAGGGTCATGGGATCAAGCCCCACGTTGGGCTATGTGCTCAGCCTGGAGTCTGCTTGTTCCTCTTCCCTGTTCTCTCTCTCTCAAATCTTTAAAAAATTATTTTATGAAAAATAAATTGATATTTAATTTTTTCAAATGCTTTTTCTTTACCCATTGAGGAAATAATTTTTTCCTTTAATCCATCTATATATTAAATTATAGTTGTATTTACTAGCGTTAAGTCACCCTTGAATTTCTATTATGATTGTGGTTAGGCTTTTTTTTCAGGTATTGTTACATTTTAAGAGTTTTTTCATGTAAATTCATGAATTAAATAGGTTGTGATTTTCCTACATTGGATACTCCTTCTCTGATTTTTATTTCATAGTTTTACTAGTACTGTACTATGACCTGTAGTGCCCCTATTTATAAGTGTTCTCTAGGAAGAGTTTATATAAGATTAAAAAGGTGTTTCTTGAATAGCTGGTAGAATTTTCTGGTAAAAACATCTGGCCCTGGTTTTCAAACACTTGATACAGAATATACAGTTTTTCAGTCTTTACATTTTTCAAATTTATATGGTCATTAAGATATTCACAACTCTTAGTGGCATTTAAATTTAGCCTGTTACACAAATATTTCCCCTAATATTGTTTATGTGTAATCTCCATTTTTAAAATTAATTTTACTTGGGGTTCTCTTTAAAGAATCACTTCTTTGTAGATACTCTCTTTTGCATTCTTGTTTTCTTTGACATTAATAAGTTTTATTTCTAGACTTCTATTGCTTTAGGTCTATATTATATTTAAGTTTATTGTTCTTTTCTTGATATATTAGATGTTTAGATTATTATTCATCAGCAATTCTTTTTAATAGTTTAGGATTGTAAATATCCTTCAGGTAATCATTTTTGTTGCATTTTATAAATTTTGCAGAGCATGTAAATTACATTCATTTTTAAGTGTTTTGTCTCCAAATTCTATTATGTTCTTAAGTTATTTTGAAGCATATATTTTTCTAGTTTTTAAAGTATGTTTTTAAAATGTGTATTTAGGGGGACCCCTGGGTGGTTCAGCAGTTTTGCGCCTGCCTTTGGCCCTGGGCACGATCCTGGAGTCCCGGGATCGAGTCCCGCGTCTGGCTCCCGGCATGGAGCCTGCTTCACCCTCTGCCTGTGTCTCTGCCTTTCTCTCTCTCTCTCTCTCTTTCTCTCTCTCTCTCTCTATGCCTATCATAAATAAATAAAAATAAATCTTTAAAATGTGTATTTGTTATGAAATTAGATTGCCATAAAAAAGCACAGGCCTAGAGCATAGTGTCCTCAACCCAGAATAGTGTTAGCATTTATTCCAGCATAGCATTTACTCTCTTATTTGCTGATATCTTGCACTTAGACTCTTTCAGCTCTCTGTTCCTTTGTATTTATTGGTTCTAAGAAATTTTTACTTTCTCTCTTATGATTTCACCAATGCATTAAAGCATAATTGTCCTAGCATATCCAGGACCTAGTTGGTTTCTAGTAGGTAGGCTTTTCATAATATCTGTTTAATATCTACTAAACTCTAAGAATTGTCTCCAACTACATATTGGAAATTTCTATTCACAAAGTCAAATGAAAATACAGAGCACACAGTTTGAGATGCTGTCCAATATTTTTACCTGTTCACACTCTTCAACTCTTTCTGTTCTCCAACTGCAAGCTATGGAAAAACAGAATGATGCCCAGCACTAGTCTAAAAAGATTTGCTTTAGCTAAATCTGCTTAATTTCAGCCTCACAACATCTCTGGTGTAGGTAATTATGTGTATTGATTGAAAAGATCTTCTTTTCTAGCTCTTAGTAAAAGATAAATAAGCAGAATAGATGGGGTTGTCAAATTTTCCTGGCTATATGAAGAGGTGATTGGAATAGATGAGCTCTAAGATGCCTTTCAGCTCTAAGAAAATATGCCTGTGTCTAAAAACAATAAAATAGTATTTCCCATTAATTACCTGCCAGTGAATAATTGAATGTTAAGTAAGCATTGCATTTTTCCTCTATTAATGGAGTAGCAACTTCTTAAGTATCTTTTTTCACCCTTTATTCCTTATAACAAGCTAATGCCCTCAAGTCACTAATAATTGTTGCTGTATTTACCTGTCATTTATGGGTTGAGATTTAATGTAGTCTTTGTTAGTAAATGCAGGGGAATAATCCATCCCTAAAATCAAAGTTCAAGAATGTACCCTTGGAATAGGACTCCAGGGACGGAGCAAACAACTTGTCTTGCAGCCCATAACCAGACAGTTCAGAAAGAACAGGTTTATTGAATTGAAGCAAATTTGACCCAGTGATATTTATGAAGTCAGAAACCAGGAAGAGGAAACTGAGTTTGTAAGGTTAAGAAAATATACGGAGTGGCCTTGAGAATAATGGTCATGGTCTGTGGAAGCATGTATTGAAGGAGTACTTTTGAAAAATTCAAGTGGCATGTATATACAAACACTCGCACAAACATGAACTCACATGTATATTCACATATACACACACAAATATACAATTTTAAGAATATAGAATTTTTTTGGTAAAAGTCCTAAAAATGACTTTCTTTTTGCTCAGAATAATTTAAATTTAACTGAATTAATGAAATACAAGAGTCCTTAATGGCCTTTGCAGAGTTTTAAATATATTCAAACACCTACAGATAAGATTTTTAGAAATTAAAACTTTAAAATGTTCATTTCTGAGATCAGATTCATAGGAAATCTGTACATGTAACCACTATTGGCTTTAATTGTTATATAATAATGTAATATAAAAATAATTATTATTACTGCATATAATTGGGATAATTATATAGGCAATAATTTCACTTCATAAAAGTTAGTAAAATGATTCCAGATTAATTGCACTACTGTACGGTACAACATTTAATATATATTTTTCAACTTGAAAGGTTGACAGTTAAAATATATGTGGGGAAATGAATAAGTAGCATACAGATATTCTTATTAACTTAGATAATTCAATAAATCAAAATCAAGCTCTGTCATTAACGTTCTGGGAGTAAATGAAATTTAGGGTCTTTATTTTTTCAGACTTGAAATTCCTGCTCATATTCTAGTTTTTAATTATTATTGAGAAATATCTAAAAGAGAAAGGAAAAAAATGGGTAATTTATCTTATAGTATTAATGAGTAAAACAGAGGCCTCTGTATAGTCTCTTAAGAAGCAGTTCATTCAAAAACGGACTATAATGTTCACCTATCACTCTTGAGAACTTTCTTCTTGCGTATCAATTTTCTTCTGGGAAGTGAGTATAGAGTAACAGCAGCATTGTTTGTCAATGTCCTCCTGTGATTGTTAGCAATGCATCCTTGCACATATTGTTTCAGACAAAAAATTAGTATTTTGCATTAGAAGAGGATAATTAGGCAATAAGATACAAAAGCGAGTGTGGTTATCATGAGATAAACACACACATGGGGTGTTATGAGCCACAGCCAAGTGTCTGTAATCCCTCTAGGGTATGATTATCTCGTGATAACCACACACCCTGGAGTTGCCTTATTGCTATTATAAAATATCTTTATTATAGGAAGAAATGTGCATTTTTGTGCAGAAAGGAGACCGAACTGACCATTTAGAATGCCGAACAGCAGTTTCAGCTGAGCTATGTGGTTTACATAGATTAATCTATCCCATTGGAATGTTTCCCCAGCCAAAAAATGTTCCCTAAATCCAAGCAGTCATAATCTGTAGTGATGTGCAGCTATTTGGAGCATTTGAGAAATTCCCTGCCTGGTTCTTAGGCTGTTGGTTTGATGGTTGCATGGGGTGAATTCTGAGATGCACAATGATGAAAGGCTACAGTAGTCTAGAAACTTGGTGTTCTGGGGACCCAAACTGTGATTCACGCAAATGCCAAAGTTCTGTATCATAATTTTATATTCTCTTGATCAGGGTAAATGTTTTAAAATCCTTATGAACATAGCATCTAACAACAGTAATGCTCATAAGAAAGAGAAATTATTAAGGTGAAAACAAGAACATTGAGATAAAACTCCAAATGGGGAGGGAAGAGTTGATTAATGTCCCAGATAAGGGATAAGAAACTGAGGGCTTTAAACTGAATGAAGATCAAGGAAAAGTTTGACGTACATCCATAAATATCTGCATTATAATCATAAGAGATGAATGTATTCTCAGTGGCTCCGGAGACAGAATTAGTTTAAATGAAAATCATAGGGAAAGAAATTCATTACCATAAGAATCCAAATCTGAGCATTTATAAAATATTATTGTCCTTATTGGGGGAAAATATCAAGCAAAGACTGAGTGATATATTGAGGGATTCTCCCCCCTAGAAAAGTTAGATTTAGAATGAAAAGTTATGGGTATATATGAAATCTCAAAAGATGATTCAACATCACCTAATAGGCAAGAACTGAAATAAGATTGCTCGGATACCTTCTAATAGAAACAAGTAGCTCTTGTGTGCATCATGAGTATTTAAATATGCTAAAGGCACTGAAATAGCATTCAATTGTATCGAGACGTCCTTGATGTCTAAGTGTAAAGGATTGGCTATATGAATCCCATTTGATTTAAAACTTATAATTTTCTGTGGGTCTGATCAGTTATCAACCTGAGATTTTAAAACTGTGATGGGAAGTACCTGGGTGGTTCAGTTGGTTAAGCAACCAACTCTTGATTTTGGCTCTGGTCATGATCTCAGGGTTGTGACTGATCATGGAGTCTGCTTAAGATTCTTTCTCCCTCACTCTCTCTGCTCCCCACACCCCCCAAAATGTGATGGAATCAGGGGATGGTCAATCAAGACTTTATTTTGATAAATTTCCATTGTAATTGAACTTAATTGTGAGGTAAAATCAGCAATGGATCAGGCTATAAATAGTGTTAAAATGAACATCAATATTTCGATTCATGTTTGGGCCACCAGTCTTTGAGAAAAAAATCCAGGGTATTTAGTCCAGCTTTGGTACTTTTATGGTAGTGATCAAAATGTGTCAACTCTAATGTAAGACTGTTTAATATGGAATATGAAATCAATGTAATTTATTTGATTGAATTTTTAAAAAACCTTCAAAGAATATATACCATACCATTCTAAATGCAGCAAAGTCAGTAATTGGTTTAAATTAAAAATAAATTGTGTCTGGAGATCTCCTACCCAGCCATGGTGATGCTTTATTGGTTTGTGCATCTTTCTAACTGATAGGCTTTCATGTAAAATCAATACCTTGCTAATATATTTTGCATTGTTTATGGCATGGGTTCTATGAGCTAAAATACATTGTTTGATGCATAACTCCAAATCTTTATTTTACAATAAAACTTGCCATGGGGAAAATTTAAAGGGGCACTATTTGTTGTCTAAATATGCAACAGCATCTTTCACATAGTTGACAATTGTTTCAACGGAATGCTATCATTTCTAGTCTAAATCCCCATCTTTTAATTTAGCCCTAGGCCATACCTTTTAAAGAAATTGCCATCCATGAAATATCAGATGCTCCAACAGGGCCAGACTTGTGTACCTCCCTTGTAGAGCTGTGTGAAAAATTTCACACCTACACTGAAACTGCCAAAATATGCTTCTTCACTCTTTTCAGTACCAAGGGGAAAACATATACTTTTTCCCTTTGGGCAGTTTTGACAGTTTTAATACAAGTGAAAAGCAGGTTTTGCCAGCAAAAAAAAAGGGAAAAGGGAAAAAATCTTGAAATTAAAATGTGAGAACCTCATAGTCTCAGGAGGAGGTAAAAGGGAGAGAAAACTGAAAATCTACACTAATACTTAGTCTTCTCCAAAGCTGACCACATGATTGGTAGTGTTCAGTTGCTTGCTGGGGAAGATCATAAGTGAAACAGGCTAAACATTTTAAAGGTAAAGTCAATACTAAATAAAAATAATAATAAATGGCAGTAAAACTTAAGCCTCCTGCAGCATTTCTCCTCGGAGTTAGGTCATAAGTAAAGCCAATTATTTCTAAGACTCCGTCCCATTGCCAAGCTTACTTTCCTCTCCCTATTAACAGCCCCACTCTGCCCACTGTCAAGATTTAGAAATCTTCCTTATCTTTAAGGGAGAGAGATAAAAATATAAAAGTCAACTAATACATCCCTGAGACATCTCATTGCTCAAGGAAAATCATTCTTTCTTCTTCAACTTCTTTCTCTGGGAATTTTTGGAAAATCTTACATTTCTATGGGGAGAAAGAAGCTGCTTTGCTAAAAGGTTTTTAAATAGAAAATTGTCGTCATGGCCACTTTCCTTAATCACTGTAATCCCAAAACACTCAAAAGGTTTGGAAAAGAATAGGTCTAGAAAATACCGATAGATGTAGTTTAGTGGATTCAGCCGAGCAGAGATTTCTTCTGGACCCATGAATTCCTGTAGCATTTTTTCACTCTTTAGTCATGCTTTAAAACAATTAAACACCCAATATAAACATCAGGTCAATGAAAAATCAAATGTGCTGAACTGTTCTGCATCCACCCAAACTCATCTGGTAGACTACGATACTTTCAGAACACGTGCGATGAATTTTAACTTGACTATTATGTGGAAGTACAGGCAGTTCAAAGTATTTACATAAAGATCCATGTTTTGTCACTTTGAAGATAGGGTTACTATGTATTGAGACAAAAATTGATGGACCTTTTATATAAAGAGGGAAAGTGGGGATCCCTGGGTGGTGCAGCGGTTTGGCGCCTGCCTTTGGCCCAGGGCGCGATCCTGGAGACCCGGGATCGAATCCCACATCGGGCTCCCGGTGCATGGAGCCTGCTTCTCCCTCTGCCTGTGTCTCTGCCTCTCTCTTTCTCTCTCTGTGACTATCATAAATAAATAAAAATTAAAAAAAAAAAAGAGGGAAAGTGGCTTTCATTTTGTTTAGTTTTTATAAAATCTTTAGAGGGATAATTCTGAGTTCTATATTAGTAATTTAGAGGAACACTGCTAGTGAATGTATTTGAGGATTTGCCCCCTTGGATTATTTTCTACTCTGTCCATTAAATAATAAAAATGGTCATTTGAGCAAATGCTAATGTAACTCTTCTGTACCTAATGACTGTAGGCTATTAAATTTGTGAAATTAACCCCTAGGCATAGGATAAGCAGAAGTTATACCACATGTCAACATTTTGGGGGGCAGGGAGGCAGAGAGGAAAATATATTTTACTGCTTTTATAGTAAGAAATAAATAGATGGACTTTTCCAATGACAATAAATAGATGGACTCTTCCAATGACACCAGACTAACTCTGTACTCTGAGTTGTGTCAGCTTTTCTCTCCTGAGAACTCCCTTCCAAGTAACCATCTTCCAAAGTGACTTTTCTGGGAATTAGGGCTGAGCTTCCAGGGCCTTGTTCCTACCAATAGTGACTTTGATTAAGTTATTTCCTGCTACTATCCACCTGTGTCCTCCTTGTGTCTCCATGCCTGCTAATGCTGGCTCCAATTCCACCTCACTTGTCCTGAAGCCACCTACATTGCCCCAGCACCCCTCAGGTGAGCATTACCATTGAAACCACCTCCCAGTACGGGAGATACTTGTCTATAGACCTGGAAGATTGGACCAAGCTAACTCTGTACTGTTCTTTCATCACCAAGTCTTATAGACTTTGGGTGAAAAAAAGTGTCTCTTGGTGAAAATGTTTAGCTTTCTCTTTCCTGAAAATTCAGATACATGTGCCTACATCTGAGAGAAGATGTGACAGTGGCTGACCCCATGTTATCCTCAGAACTGTTCCTTTCTTTCAGTGGTGGAAGAAATACTATAGGATTATATTTTTACCCTTGGCTTTCTCTTACAATGGTTTCTTTTCCAGAAGCATCCTCTGCTCATCCCAACTTTCAGACAAGGAAGCATACATCAAGTATACAGATATAGTTTGATCAAATTGTGACAGATGCTGCCAATTTTCTCTGTGTCCATTTACTCCTTCTTCACTTTAGTTATAGAACCTCCCCACCAATCCACCTCCAGGTCTCAGCAGGGCATGTGGCAAGTTAGCTAGATACCATATTTCCCAGCCTCCCTTAGGATATGACTCAGTGGCTAAGCTCTTTCAATAGATTTGATAAGAAGTGACATTTTAAGGTTTGACCTTAAAGAATATGATTTCCTTCTTTCTTCCTCTTTTCTTCTCTGGGCTAGAAAATGGTAATAGTTGGAGCAAGTACCATGTGCCCAGAGGTAGAAGACACATAATGAAGATAGCAGAGCGAAGCTAGCAGCCTGGGTGCTATACATATCCTGTGGAGGAAAAAAAGTAAAGCCTCTAGCCCCGCACTGCTAATCTCTGAACTGTTAGAGGACAGGGAAATGGGCTTCTAATTTGTTTGTTCTGCTCCATTATTTGACTATCTTTATTATAGCATTTTGATCTGTATTCTAACCAATATACTAGGGTTGAGAAGAGAGGAGACATCTGATATATATTTTATCATATGCCCAAAAGCATAGTAAATTGATAAACAATGTTGGCTTTCTTTTTTAATATTTTAAGTTTTCCTTTAAGTTCTAGTTAGTTAACATACAGTGCGTAACTTTAATTTCAGGAGTGGTATTTAGTGATTCATCACATATAACACCTAGTGCTCATCACAGCTAGTTCCCTCCTTAATACCCATCACCCATTTAACCCCACTCCCCTATCTATTCTCCAGCAACCCTCCATTTGTTCTCTACAGTTAAGAGTCTATTTCATGGTCTGCCTTTCTCTTTCTTTCTGCTCTGTGTTCAGCTGTTTTGTTTAAGTTCCAGATATGAGTGAAATCAAATGGTATTTTTCTTTCTCTGACTTATTTTGCTTAGCATAATACTCTCTAGTCCCATCCACATCAGTGCAAGTGGCAAGATTTTATTCTTTTTTATGGCTGACTAATATATGAATATTTTATATTTTTATATTCATTTATACACACACATATTCTTTATCCATTCATCCGTCAATGGATATTTGGGCTGAATCAGCTTTCTCATATAATTTCACATTCCTACCATAGAAATTGTAACAATTGTAACAAATTGTAATAAATCCAAATGATAACTGGATACTTTTAACATTGGGACTAATCTAGCTTGCAAATAAATTCAATCAGTATCTCAAGATGAAAAATGAGATTATATGTGAAAATAGATAATATATGTAATAACTGTGGACAAGAAATTGTTATATAATAATATAATTGTTATTACTATCTTACTGACATAATGATTATTGTGTTACCCAGTTTAGAGATCTAGACCAAACATACTTCTGCTAGT
Source organism: Canis lupus familiaris (assembly GCF_011100685.1). Classification (NCBI taxonomy): domain Eukaryota; kingdom Metazoa; phylum Chordata; class Mammalia; order Carnivora; family Canidae; genus Canis; species Canis lupus. Next base: position 3,928,499 of record NC_049251.1, on the reverse strand, counting down.
ATTTAAAATATACTTCAGCTCACACATATATGGTCAATGAATCTATGACAAAGGAGGCAAGAATATATGATGGGGTAAAAGAGGCTCTTCAATAAATGGTGCTAGGAAACCTAGATAGCTATGTGCAAAAAATAAAATTGGACCATTATCTTAAACTATATACAAAAAAATTTCAAAATGGATTAAAGACTTTAATATAAGACTTGAAACCATAAAACTTTTAGAAGAAACTATAGGCAGTAAGTTCTTTGACATTAGTCTTATTAATATTTTTTTGGACCAGTCTCTTCAGGCAAGGGCAACAAAAGTTGGGATTACATCAAACTAAAAAGCTTCTGCACAGCAAAGGAAACCATCAACAAAGCACAAAGGCAACCTGCTGAATGTGAGAAGATATTTGTAAATCATACATTCAATAAGGGGTTAATATCCAAAATATATAAAAAACTTCTACAATTTACATCAAAAAAGCACATAACTCAGTGAAAAATAGGCAGAGGACATGAACAGGCATTTTTCCAGATCAGACATATAGACAGCCAACATAAAAAGATGCTCAACATCATTCATCAGAAAAATGCAAATCAAAACCACAAGGAACTATCACCTCACATTTATCATATTGGCTATTAAAAAAAAAGTGCTGGCAAGCATGTGGAGAATAGGAAACCATCATACACTGTTGTGGGAGATTTAAATTTGTGCAGCCACTGTAGAAAACAGTATGGAGGTTCCTCAGAGAATTAAAAATAGAACTACACCATAATCCAGCAATTCCACTTCTAGATATTCATCTGAAAAAACAAAAACTGAAAACACCAGTCTCAAGAGAGACCCTTCTATTCATTGTAGCACTATTTATAATAGCCAACATATGGAAACAACCTCAAAATCCAGGTGAATGAAGAAAGCAGATGCAGTATATATACAGAATGGAATATTACTTAGCCATAAAAATGAAAACTTATTTGCAGCAACATGAATGGACCTAAAGGATATCATGCTAAATGAAATAGGTCAGAAAAAGACAAATACCATATATTTCACTTTTATATGAAATCTATTAAAAACACATGAACAAAATAAAGCAACATAGAAACAGACTTATAAATACAGGAAACAAGCTTAGTTACCAGAGGGAAAAGTGATTGGTGGTGGAAGAAAAATCAGTGTAGAAGATACAAAATTTCAGTTATAAAATAAATAAGCCATGAGGATGTAATGTGCAGCATAGGGAATATAGGCAATAATAGTGTCATAACTTTGTATGGTGACAAATGATAACTAGATTTATTGTGGAGATAATTTCATAATATATAAAATATCCAATCACTCTGATGTACACCTAAAACTAAAAGAATATTATATGTCACTTTTACTTCAATAAAAAAATTAGTAAAATCTACTTTAGTAATCAGGCATGATACATCTTTATTCTTGCATTTGTTCATTTCATACATATCTGTGGGCTACATGCAGAAGACGCTGGCAGCATACATCACAAAAGGCTGATGTAACAGTGATTCTACAAAAACGGACTCATTTTATCTATGTTGAAATCAGATAAATATTCACACAAGGAACTGAAATATGTCACTGAAAAGCAAATTTCCAACTTGCACATTTGTTGATCTATGTTTATGTATTATAGAATATGTGCATATAAAAATATACAGAACAAATGATGACACTGCATAAGAAGGGTAATGGAAGGCTTTTTGAGAAATCATAAGGAAACAATAACAAAAAGAATGCCTGAAGTTTAAAGAGCAGTTGAATGAGAGGAGAAGGATATTTCTAAGAGGTTGCATAAGATAGGAAACTTAGAGTTTTTTTTTCTCCTTGCAATCTGTGGGAAGCATTTTTAATGTTGTGTACCTCTTTATATATGTGACTGTGTAATGGCCTTGTCTTCTTGTGAAGATAACTGGTTAAGCCTGTGAAATGTTCATTGATCTAAGTGGATGGGTCTGAGGGGAAGGGCTTGTCAGCTGGGACAGCTTATCAGAAGAGGGCTGTTCTTCCCACCCCCCTTCTTCCTATTTATTCCTAAACCAGGGAAAATTCCCCTGGGAGCATAGAGGCTTCAGAGGGAACATTGCAGAGACTCAAGAGATGAGAAACGGTTTGTAAATGAGCATTTAAAACATGAAAACACTCTTGTTTTTAAAGCCAATGCGTATAAAGTACCAGTGGGAGACGTAGGTTGACAGCTGGGACTCTTCATCCGTCTGGCCAAGGGATTCTGAGTCAATCTCTGACGGATGAAAAGTAGGACTGGGAGAACTGGGGCCTGTCAGGATCTGCTCAAAATTCCTGGGCTTGCCATTTCAAACCAAATTCAAACCTTCCAGAACTTGAGATTAAAGAGAGTGTTTACAGAAAAATAAAAGAGGCTTGAAAATGCTTATTAAGAGGCATCTCAGAAATCTTTATAAAGCGTCATCTGTGATGATTTATATGCAAATGAATCTGAATGTGCTTGGCATACATTATGTAGGGTTTTCAGATTTGATCAAATCCATGCTGATCATGGAAAAATACACACATAGAGCCACTAGAGAATTTGAAACAAGATGGCTTGTCCACTCCTGGTTTGAAGCAGAGCAGTGACAAGGGGGGACACAGAAGTGCTTTTTATTCAGTCACTTAAGGACAATGTTTGTTCCCAAAGATATATTTTGAGTCCAGAACAGCTCCAGAGGTTTCAGGGAGCATGAAATAGCCTCAGATCTTCAGGTTTGTATTAGAGAGGTCTTCGCAGAAATTTACTTTATGCCTGGAAGAGTCCGAAAGCTATAGTCTTATTCCAGTGTTTCTTAGGGATCTGCACTGCTTCTGCCAAGATCCTAAGCATCCCAGATAGTCTCTGATTTCAAGTGACCTCTCTCAGTAGTAGGACTTGAACTGGAACTCTGGGCCTTTACTGACCATGGTTTGGATTACTAAAGAGGTTTGCCAAGTTCAAGAAGTTGCCACAAGTTGTAGGAGGTAGATAAATGCAAATAGAGACAAAAAATTGCCACCAGAGGCTATGAGGAGGAAGGCCATGACAATGTTATAACAAACTAAAATAGGTCTCTTTGGAAAATTTATGCAGCTATCAAGTTCTTACCTAATACTAAGTTCTAATGGTCAGCACAAAAAAATATGGGTCTCAGAAATTGCAAAAGACAGATACGTAAGGGAGTGTGTGTTGTTAGATTAAATAGATGGAATTGGCAGCTTTGTTCATTGCCTAACATAACATCCCACAGGTATCAAATATTTAACTATCACAGCACTCTGATAAGTTTTCCTGATCTTTCTCCCTCAGTATCCGCTAAAATGAATAATTCAGGATTAGGGCCAAAATTGGCGCTGAGGAAAAAATATGAAGTAGGCAAAAGTTTGCTTTGGCTGCCTATTTCCTCCTCTTTCCATCTCTCCCTTTCACATCCTTGCCTGTATCTGTCCTTTATGCCATGTCTCCTCCCATCCAAGGCAAAGTCATTACAGTTAAAAATAAGAGTTGGCTAAAATAACCACCAAAGATTCTTGTCCCCCAAAATATTAGTGCTATTTAAAAATAAGCACCCATTAGATGATAACTTGGTTTATTTTCTATAAATCTTTAGTTTACCCATTAGAATTCATTGTGTAAGTCTGATTTTCAATAGAAAATGGAATTTCTCCAGATTCTTCAAATGAAGATGCCCTATGAAAGGATCCCTTACAGAGGTGTGAGCAAGGAAAGGGAACAAATAAAGTATGATAATGAACCCAGAAACCAGCAACAGAAGAAATCATTAATACCTTTAATGCTGAAAATGCAAATGGGAAAGCTATTACTGGAGCTCAGAGAAAACTAGAGTCCTAGAGAAAGGCAGATATTACTAGAGGGCAAATGCCATAGCAGGGAGTAGATAGGAAAGAAATAACCCAAACATGTTCTCCTCTATCTAGTGTTTCCTACTGATAGAACACAGCCAGAGGGCAAGGGAGCCCAGTTGTTGATGCAGTCTGTAGAGGTCAGCCAACTGGGGCACTGAGCAAGGCAGAGGATACAGAATGAATTGGTAAATGGGATGGAAGATAGAAGAAAAATCAGTGCATTAATCTATTTATCTTTTTTTTTTTTCTATAGCTTGATGAAGATGCTACTTTCTAACACCATACATTCTACATTGTATTTAAGTCACTCCAGGGTCTGGTTGTAGGAATTCAGACAAGCTCAATTTCAAAATCTCTTATCTATAACTATCACAATAACTTCACCTTGTTCTTAATACTAAATCTTCCTAAAATACTAGGCAATGCAAAGAAACTAGAAAATAAAATAACAAATTTCAAGGTTTACAGAAGGGAGGAAATAATAAAGAACAGAGCAAAAAAAAAATCAATAAATAAAAGTGATAAGCCTTTACCCAGACTCATCAGAAAAAGAGAAAACACAAATAAATAAAATTAGAAACAAAAGAGTAAAAGTAACAAGTGACACCAAAGAAACAAAAGATTATAAGAGACTACCAGAAAAAAATTATATGCCAACAACTTGCAAAACCTAGACGAAATGCATAAATTCCTAGAAACATATAATCTTTCAAAACTGAATTATAAAAATTAAAAATCTGAATCTACCAATTACTAGTAACAAAATTCAGTAATCAAAAAATTCCCAACAAACAAAAGTCCAGGACCAGATTAATTCACAGGTATATTCTATCAAAATTTAAAGAGCACTTATTTTTTTAAAACCATTTCAAAAAGTAGAAAAAAGTTTCTAAATACATTCCATAAGACCAGCATTTCCCTGACACCAAAACCAAAGATGCTACCAAAAAAGAAAAGAAAAGGAAAGCAAGATAGAAAAATCCTCAACAACATATTAGCAAACCACATTCAATAATACATTAAAAGAATTACCACAATCAATTGGAATTTATTCCAGGGATGCAAGGATGGTTTAATATTTACAAACCAATCAACATGAGATACCACGTTAACAAAATGAAGGATAAAAAATATGATCTCAAATGTAGAAAAAGCATTGAACAAAATTCAATATCTATTCATGATAAAAAAAAATTCTCAAATGGGTTTAAAGGGAACATACCTCAACATAATAAATGCCATATGTAACAAAACCACAGCTAACATCATACTCAATAGTGAAAAACAGAGCATTTCCTCTAAGATCAGGAACAAGACAAAGATGTCCATTCTTGGTACCTTTTTTTTTTTTTTTTTAAATAAAGCTTTTCTTTATTTGAGAAAGAGAGGGAGAGAACCTAAAGCAGATTCCACATTGAGCCTGGAGCCTGAGGTGGGGCTCAATCTCACAACCATGGGTATTATGACCTGAACCAAAACTGAGAGTCAGCCACTTAACTGATTAATCCACTCTGGTGCCTCTCTTCTTGCCACCTTTATTCAACACAGACCTTGCCATAGCAATCAGACAGGAAAAAGAAATAAAATGTATTGAAATTGGTAAGGAAGAAGTAGAACTATTGCTATTTGCAGGTGATATACTATACATAAAAAGCCCTAAAGATTCCAACAAAAAATAATTAGAAGTAATAAATGAATTAAATAGAGTTTCAGAACAGAAAAATTAATACTCAGAAACTGGTTGCATTTCTATATACTAATAACAAAGTAGCAGAAAGAAAAATTGAGAAAACAATTTCATATATAATTATGCCAAAAAGAATTAAAAACCTAGGAATAAACCAATGAAGTAAAAGACCTGTACTCTAAAAACCATAAAATATTGATGAAAGAAAGCAAAGATGACACAAATGGTAAGATATTCCATACTCATGACCTGGAAGAATATTAAGAAGTACATAGCACTGAAAGCTATCTACAGATTCTATGTAATCCCTATCAAGTACCAACAGTATTTTTCATAGAACTAGAGTAAATTATCCTAAAGTTTTTATGGAAGAACCAAAAAAACCCAACCAAACAAATGAACAAAACCCCCCCACAAACATAAGTAGCCATAGCAACCTTAAAAAAAAAACGAGGCTGGGAGGTATCATAATCCTAGATTTCAAAATGTACTACAAAGCTATAATAATCAAAAAAGCATTGTGCTGGCACAAAAGCAGACATATGGAATGGAATAGAGAGCCCAGAAATAAACCCATGCATATATGGTCAATTAATCTATAACAAAGAAGGCAAGAATATACAAGATGGAAAAGAGAACCTCTTCAATAAATAATGCTGGGAACAATACACAGCTATATGCATAAGAATGAAACCAGACCACTTTTCCACTGCCTATACGAAAATAAAATCAAGATGGATTAAAGACTTAAATTTGAAGAAAAACACAGGTGGATCTAACAGACATATTCAGAACATTCAACCCTAAAACAGCAGGTTATACATTATTTTCAAGTGCACGTGGAAGTCTCCAGATAATATATTAGGCAACAAAACAAATCTCAATAAATCCAAAAAGACTGAAGTCATACTATGCATCTTTTCCAACCACAATGTTTTGAGACCAGAAATCAATGACAAGAAAAAAATCCAGAATGAACACAAATACATGGACGTTTTAACACACTATTAAATGATGAACATGTCAACCAAGAAATCAAAGAGGAAATTTAAAAATACCCGGAGAGAAAAATGAAAACAAAACAAAACAATGGTTCAAAATCTTTGAGATGAAGCAAATGCTATGCTAAAAGGGAAGCTTCTAGTAATACAGGCCTACTTTAAGAAGAAAAACCTCAATCTAATCTTACACCTAAAAGAGATAGAAAAGGTAAACCAAACAAAACCCAAAACTAGTAGAAGGAGAGAAATAATAAGGATGAGAGCAGAAATAAACCAAATGGAAACAACAAAAGAAAAAAGAAAACAAAACAAAGCAATAGAGCAGGTCAATGAAACAAGGAGCTAGTTCTTTGAAAAGATCAAAAAACTTTATGTCTTTAGCCAGACACATAAAGAGGGTGTGAGAGAGAGAGAGAGAGAGAGAGAGAGAACTCTCACAAGGTCAGAAATTAAGGAGGAGAAATAATACCTGACTCACACAAACACAAAGCATTATAAACATTATGAAAAATTATATGTCAATAAATTGGAAAATGTAGAAAAAAATGGACAAATTCCTAGAAACATATAACCTACCACAACTGAAACGAAAAGAAATAGAAGATTTGAACAGACTGATTAGCAGCAATGAAATGGAATCAGTAATCAAAAAACTCCCAACTAATGAAACTTCAGGGTCAGATGTCTCCACGGGTGAATTCTATCAAACGTTTAAAGAAAAGTTAATACCTATTCTTCTCAAACTATTCCAAAAAATAGAAGAGGATGAAGAACTTCCACCTTGATTCTTCAAGGCCAGCATTAACCTGACACCAAAACTAGACACTACAAAAAAATAAATAAATAAATAAATAAATAAATAAATAAATAAATAAATAAATAAATAAATAAAATAAAGATAACTACAGGCCAAAATCCTCAACAAAATATTTGCAAACCAAATCCAATAGCACATAAAAAATTAATAATTCATGATGATCATTGGGATTTACTCCTGGGATGCAAGGGTTGTTCAATATTCACAAAATGATCAACATGCTATACCAACATGATATATGACATCACCAAGAGAAAGGATAAAAACCTTTCAAGAGTTGCAGAAAAAGTATTTGATGAAGTATAATATCCATTCATGATCAAACACTCAACAAAGTAGATTTACAAGGAACATATATCAACATAATGAAGCTCATATATTTTTTAAAAACCCCACAACTAATATCATCCTAAGTGGTAAAAACTAAGAGCTTCTCCTCTATGATAACAAGACAAGGATGTTCACTCTTACTGCTTTCATTCAACATAGTACTGGAAGTCCTAGCCACAGCAATCAGGAAAGAAAGAGGAGTAAAAGACATCCAAACGGGTAAGGAAGAAGTAGAACTTTCATTATTTGCAACAGACATGATATTATACATAGAAAACCCTAAAGACTCCACCAAAAACTACTAGAATTGATAAATGAATTCAGTAAGGTAACAGGATACTAAATCAATACACAAAATTCTGTTGCATTCCTATACACAATAATAAAGTAGCAGAAAGAGAAATTAAGAAAATCCTATTTACAGTTGCACCAAAAATAACAAAATATCTAGGTATAAATTTGACCAAGGAGCTGAAAGACCTATGCTCTGAAAACCATAGAACACTGATGAAAGAAATTGAAGGTGACACAAATGAGAAGATTTTCTATGCCCACAAATTGGAAGAAAAAATACTGATAAAATGTCTATACTACCAAAAGCAATGTACAGATCTAATGCAATCTCTATCAAAATACCAACAGCATTTTTCACAGAACTAGAGCAAATAGCCCTATAATGTATATGAAACCATAGAAGACCTCACATGGACAAAATAATCTTAAAAAAAAATAAAACTGGAGGTATCACAATCTCAGATTTCAAGATATGCTGCAAAGCTATAGTTATCAACACAGTATAGTATTGGCACTAAAATAAACACATAGATCAATGGAACAGAATAGAGATCCCAGAAATAAACTCACAATTATATGGTCAATTAAACTTTGACAAAGAAGGCAATAATATGTAATGGGAAAAAGTTTTTTCAACAAATGGTGTTGGGAAAACTGGACAGCAACATGTAAAAAATGAAACTGGACCACTTTTTTATACTATACATAAAAATAAACTCAGAATGGATTCAATATCTAAATGTGAGACCTGAAACCATAAAAATCCTAAGGAAAACACAGGCAGTAACCTCTCTGACATCAACCATAACAACTTTTTTCTAGATAGGTCTCCTGAGGCAAGGGAAACGAAAGCAAAAATAAACTATTAGGACTTCAACAAAATAAAAAGCTTCTGTGTAGCAAAGGAAACACTCAACAAAACTCAAAGGCAACTCATAGAATGGTAGAAGATATTTGCAAATCGCATATCTGACAAAGGGTTAGTATCCAAAATAGCTGAAGAACTACAACTCAACACACACACACACACACACACACACATACACACACAAAATCCCAAATAATCTGATTTAAAAGTTGGCAGAGGACCTCAACAGACATTTCTTCAAAGAAGATATATAGATGGCCAATAGACACATGAAAAGGTGCTTGACATCACTCATCATCAGTGAAATGAAAATCAAAACCACAATGAGATATCACCTCACACCTGTCTTAGTGGCTAAAATCAAAAACATAAACAAGTGTTGACAAAGATGTGGAGAAAAAGGAACTTTCACCCACTGTTGGTGCGAATGCAAACTGGTGCAGCCACTGTGAAAAACATATTTAGTTTCCTCAAAAAAACAAATTATATATATATATATATAATTATATATATATATATATCTGCCATATATTTCACTACTGGATATATACCAAAAGAATGGTAAAAACCAATTCTAAGAGATATATACACCCCTATGCTTATTGCAGCATTATTTACAACAGCCAGCCAAATTATGGAAGCAGCCCAAGTGTCCATTGATAGATGAATGGGTAAAGAAGATGTGGTCATATATACAATGACATGTTTCTCAGCCATAAAAAGAATGAAATCTTGCTGTTTGCAAAAACATGGATGGACCTGGAGTAAAATGCTAAGTGAAATAAGTCAGAGAAACACAATTACCATATGATTTCACTCATAGGTGGAATTTAAGAAACAAAACAATGAATGATCAAAACAATGAGCAATGAAAAAAAAGAGACAAACACAAAACAGACTCTTAACTATAGAGAACTGATGGTTACCAGAGGAGAGGGGGAAAGGTGTTGGTGAAATAAATGAAGGAGATTAAGAGTACCTGATCATGATGAGCACTGAGTAATGCATAGAATTGTTGAATCACTATATTGTACACCTGAAACTAATGCTGTATGTTAACTATGCTGGAATTAAATTTTTTTAAAAATTAAAATGTCAAAATAACTAAAATGTCTCAACTATTATTTCCTTAAATATTGTATTTTCTCCATTCTCTCTTATCCTACTGAGGTTCCAATTTATAATATGTATTTTACAATGTGTGCTATGTGTCTCTCAGGCTTTTGCTTTTTCCTATTTGTGTTTCTCTTTGTGCTTTAGTTTGGATATTTTCTATTCACTCAGGTACCCTTGCTAATCCTGATTTCTATGTTTAACCTGTACTTGATCCATCTATATTGAATACTCTTATAGTATTTTTCAATTCTAGAATTTCCATTTGATTCTATTTCATAGTTCTAATTTTCTGGTGAAAGTATCCATCTTCCATTTCTTTTGTTACCTTTTCCTCTTTTTTTTTTTTTTTAAAGAAACATCATTAATAGGTTATTTCAGCCTTTGCTAAAACAAATATCTGGATCACCTGCTTATCTTGCATTTTTTTAAGCTTCTTTAGTTGGAGTTGTTGTCTGGTTCTTTGTCTTGGCATGATTATTTTTGGCTGAATGGTAGTACTCTATATTAAAAAAAAATCATAGGAACTCCACCTGATTTTTTTTTTAAGAGAGGATCATTCTTTTCTCTACTAGGCAGATAGAGTAGAGGTTTTATCACTTCAATTAAGTATTGAACTGAGTGAAGATAAGATTACAGGTTCAATTAAGCTCAAACTACCCCTAGTTCATGCTTGTTCTTAAGGTGTAGCTCTCTTTTCATTGTAACACCTGGTATGTTCACCAGAAACACCCTCCCCTCTTTATTTGGCCAATGGTATGTTTGAGGTGGAGGTTTGTTCTGTATTCAACATACTTTTTGTAGTAAGGCAAGACTGAAAAAAAAAAAAAAAAGGAAAATCTCTTCTCTGTTTTATTATAGGGATTAGGTGTAGTTTCATATGCCTTTGTCCTTTGCAGCTTCAGAATTCAGCCAAAACTTTGAGGGAGAAACTAGCTGCATGTCAGGCCCAGTTCTCACTGCCCTCTCAGTCTGATCTGAAGCCCTCAAGCTTCCAACTTTGTCTGTCCAGTCCCATAAGTCTGCTTGTTTCTCTGTGACCACCAGTGACCCTCTATCCATAGAATCTGGACTCTCAGGTTTTCATTTTGTGCATAGAATCGACAAATGCCTTCACGAAAAATGGCTACAGAATGTAAGCTCATATTTGTGGTTTCCTCTCTCTATAAACATTTTTCTTCTTGTACTGGTTGCTTCAGTAGCTCTCTGATGCCTTTAACAGATCTTTTTATTTTTTATTTATTTTATTTTATTTTATTTTATTTTATTTTATTTTATTTTATTTTAATTTATTTAAGAGTGTGTGTGTGTGTGTGTGTGTGTGTGGTTTGTAGGACGTTTCCAGTGGTTTTCAACAAGATTGTTGGTCTGCTTCAAGTGATTTTAACTACTCTATAGTTGTCCTAAATATCATTTTATTTACTTATTTGTTATTTATTTATTGTTTTTGTTTCAAGTCTTTATTTACATTTCAGTTAACATATAGTGCAATATTTTCAGGAGTAAAAAAAATGTGGACATAATATAATTGAAATAATGTGCTTAAGAATCTGGTAAGTATTAATTGGCAACTGGAATACCTGAGATACATTTCTGATTCTGAAATTTACTGTATAGCATTGGGCAATTTACTTACTGTTCCTACATTCTAGTTTTCCTATCTGAAAAGAAAAAAAAAGTTAGACTCAATAATCCCTAAGATATTTACTTTCATTCTGTGAATTTGTATTCTCATAATTTGAACAATTTTATTAGCTGATAGAACAGCTAGTTTGTCAAAACATCTACAAAATCATCATCATAATAACAATAAATGCACAATTAAATAAGAAATATATTTAGAGAATGATGAGTCTTTAGAGTTCTATTTTCATTGAAAATTAGTCACCATAACCAAAAACTTTTTAAATCACTAAGCTAACAAGTTTCCTTAAGGATAACCATATTGGCTGTTAGAACTAAAATGGCCATATGTTCTTGTTTTCAGGGGCATCTCCCCATGTATATTTTTGTCTTTACATAACTGCAAATAATTTTCCCTTTCCCTCTAAAATAATATTTTGGGAGAGGGAGCAAGATGGCGGAAGAGTAGGGTCCCCAAATCACCTGTCTCCACCAAACTACCTAGAAAACCTTCAAATTATCCTGAAAATCTATGAATTCGGCCTGAGATTTAAAGAGAGACCAGCTGGAATGCTACAGTGAGAAGAGTTCGCGCATCTATCAAGGTAGGAAGACGGGGAAAAAGAAATAAAGAAACAAAGGCCTCCAGGGGGAGGGGCCCCGCGAGGAGCCGGGCTGAGGCCGGGGCGAGTGTCCCCAGGACAGGAGAGCCCCGTCCCGGAGGAGCAGGAGCTGCACCGACCTTCCCGGGGGAAAGGGGCTCGCGGGGAGTTGGAGCAGGACCCAGGAGGGCGAGGATGCCCTCGGGCTCCCGGGGACAGTAACAGCAACTGCGCGCCCAGGAGAGTGCGCCGAGCTCCCTAAGGGCTGCAGCGCGCACGGGGGACCCGGCGGGACCCGGAGCAGCTGAAGGGGCTCGGGCGGCGGCTCCGCGGAGGGGGCTGCGCGGCCCCGGGAGCAGCTCGGAGGGGCTCGGGCAGAGGAAGAGGCTCCGTGCGGAGGGGCCTGCGCGGTTCCAGGAGCAGCTCGGAGGGGCTCGGGCGGCGGCTCCGTGGAGGGGGCTGCGGCCCTGGAGCGCGAATCCACCAGCGCAGGCTCCGGAGCACAGGGCGCCGGGACACAGCCCAGGATCCCGCCTCCCCTGGGCCAGGCAGAGGCCGGGAGGGCCCAGGACAGCAAGGACGCTCCTGCCCCAGCTGAGCAGATCAGCGGCCCCGCCCCGGAGCCTCCAGGCCCTGCAGACGGAGTTCCTGCCGGAGCTGAATCCAGGTTTCCAGAGCTGCCCCGCCACTGGGGCTGTTCCTCCTGCGGCCTCACGGGGTAAACAACCCCCACCGAGCCCTGCACCAGGCAGGGGCACAGCAGCTCCCCCAACTGCTCACACCTGAAAATCAGCACAACAGGCCCCTCCCCCAGAACACCAGCTAGACGGACAACTTCCAGGAGAAGCCAAGGGACTTAAAGTACACAGAATCAGAAGATACTCCCCGGTGGTTCTTTTTTTTGTTTGTTTGTTTTTGTTTTTGTTTTTGTTTTGTTTTGCTTTTTGATTTGTTTCCTTCCCCCACCCCCTTTTTTTCTCCTTTCTTTTTCTTTCTCTTTTTCTTCTTCTTTTTTTTTTTTTTCGTTTTTTTTTTCCTTTTTCTTCCCTTTTTTTTCTCTTTCTCTTTTCTTTCCTTCTTTCTCTCCTCTCTTTTTCTCTTTTTCCCAATACAACTTGCTTTTGGCCACTCTGCACTGAGCAAAATGACTAGAAGGAAAACCTCACCTCAAAAGAAAGAATCAGAAACAGTCCTCTCTCCCACAGAGTTACAAAATCTGGATTACAATTCAATGTCAGAAAGCCAATTCAGAAGCACTATTATACACCTACTGGTGGCTCTAGAAAAAAGTATAAAGGACTCAAGAGACTTCATGACTGCAGAATTTAGAGCTAATCAGGCAGAAATTAAAAATCAATTGAATGAGATGCAATCCAAACTAGAAGTCCTAACGACGAGGGTTAACGAGGTGGAAGAACGAGTGAGTGACCTAGAAGACAAGTTGATAGCAAAGAGGGAAACTGAGGAAAAAAGAGACAAACAATTAAAAGACCATGAAGATAGATTAAGGGAAATAAACGACAGCCTGAGGAAGAAAAACCTACGTTTAATTGGGGTTCCCGAGGGCGCCGAAAGGGACAGAGGGCCAGAATATGTATTTGAACAAATTCTAGCTGAAAACTTTCCTAATCTGGGAAGGGAAACAGGCATTCAGATCCAGGAAATAGAGAGATCCCCCCCTAAAATCAATAAAAACCGTTCAACACCTCGACATTTAATTGTGAAGCTTGCAAATTCCAAAGATAAAGAGAAGATCCTTAAAGCAGCAAGGGACAAGAAATCCCTGACTTTTATGGGAAGGAGTATTAGGGTAACAGCAGACCTCTCCACAGAGACCTGGCAGGCCAGAAAGGGCTGGCAGGATATATTCAGGGTCCTAAATGAGAAGAACATGCAACCAAGAATACTTTATCCATCAAGACTCTCATTCAAAATGGAAGGAGAGATAAAGAGCTTCCAAGACAGGCAGCAACTAAAAGAATATGTGACCTCCAAACCAGCTCTGCAAGAAATTTTAAGGGGGCCTCTTAAAATTCCCCTTTAAGAAGAAGTTCAGTGGAACAGTCCACAAAAACAAAGACTGAATAGATATCATGATGACACTAAACTCATATCTCTCAATAGTAACTCTGAATGTGAACGGGCTTAATGACCCCATCAAAAGGCGCAGGGTTTCAGACTGGATAAAAAAGCAGGACCCATCTATTTGCTGTCTACAAGAGACTCATTTTAGACAGAAGGACACCTACAGCCTGAAAATAAAAGGTTGGAGAACCATTTACCATTCGAATGGTCCTCAAAAGAAAGCAGGGGTAGCCATCCTTATATCAGATAAACTAAAATTTACCCCAAAGACTGTAGTGAGAGATGAAGAGGGACACTATATCATACTTAAAGGATCTATTCAACAAGAGGACTTAACAATCCTCAATATATATGCTCCGAATGTGGGAGCTGCCAAATATATAAATCAATTATTAACCAAAGTGAAGAAATACTTAGATAATAATACACTTATACTTGGTGACTTCAATCTAGCTCTTTCTATACTCGATAGGTCTTCTAAGCAAAACATCTCCAAAGAAACGAGAGCTTTAAATGATACACTGGACCAGATGGATTTCACAGATATCTACAGAACTTTACATCCAAACTCAACTGAATACACATTCTTCTCAAGCGCACATGGAACTTTCTCCAGAATAGACCACATATTGGGTCACAAATCGGGTCTGAACCGATACCAAAAGATTGGGATTGTCCCCTGCATATTCTCGGACCATAATGCCTTGAAATTAGAACTAAATCACAACAAGAAGTTTGGAAGGACCTCAAACACATGGAGGTTAAGGACCATCCTGCTAAAAGATAAAAGGGTCAACCAGGAAATTAAGGAAGAATTAAAAAGATTCATGGAAACTAATGAGAATGAAGATACAACTGTTCAAAATCTTTGGGATGCAGCAAAAGCAGTCCTAAGGGGGAAATACATCGCAATACAAGCATCCATTCAAAAACTGGAAAGAACTCAAATACAAAAGCTAACCTTACACATAAAGGAGCTAGAGAAAAAACAGCAAATAGATCCTACACCCAAGAGAAGAAGGGAGCTAATAAAGATTCGAGCAGAACTCAACGAAATCGAGACCAGAAGAACTGTGGAACAGATCAACAGAACCAGGAGTTGGTTCTTTGAAAGAATTAATAAGATAGATAAACCATTAGCCAGCCTTATTAAAAAGAAGAGAGAGAAGACTCAAATTAATAAAATCATGAATGAGAAAGGAGAGATCACTACCAACACCAAGGAAATACAAACGATTTTAAAAACATATTATGAACAGCTATACGCCAATAAATTAGGCAATCTAGAAGAAATGGACGCATTCCTGGAAAGCCACAAACTACCAAAACTGGAACAGGAAGAAATAGAAAACCTGAACAGGCCAATAACCAGGGAGGAAATTGAAGCAGTCATCAAAAACCTCCCAAGACACAAGAGTCCAGGGCCAGATGGCTTCCCAGGAGAATTTTATCAAACGTTTAAAGAAGAAATCATACCTATTCTCCTAAAGCTGTTTGGAAAGATAGAAAGAGATGGAGTACTTCCAAATTCGTTCTATGAAGCCAGCATCACCTTAATTCCAAAGCCAGACAAAGACCCCGCCAAAAAGGAGAATTACAGACCAATATCCCTGATGAACATGGATGCAAAAATTCTCAACAAGATACTGGCCAATAGGATCCAACAGTACATTAAGAAAATTATTCACCATGACCAAGTAGGATTTATCCCTGGGACACAAGGCTGGTTCAACACCCGTAAAACAATCAATGTGATTCATCATATCAGCAAGAGAAAAACCAAGAACCATATGATCCTCTCATTGGATGCAGAGAAAGCATTTGACAAAATACAGCATCCATTCCTGATCAAAACTCTTCAGAGTGTAGGGATAGAGGGAACATTCCTCGACATCTTAAAAGCCATCTATGAAAAGCCCACAGCAAATATCATTCTCAATGGGGAAGCACTGGGAGCCTTTCCCCTAAGATCAGGAACAAGACAGGGATGTCCACTCTCACCACTGCTATTCAACATAGTACTGGAAGTCCTAGCCTCAGCAATCAGACAACAAAAAGACATTAAAGGCATTCAAATTGGCAAAGAAGAAGTCAAACTCTCCCTCTTCGCCGATGACATGATACTCTACATAGAAAACCCAAAAGTCTCCACCCCAAGATTGCTAGAACTCATACAGCAATTCGGTAGCGTGGCAGGATACAAAATCAATGCCCAGAAGTCAGTGGCATTTCTATACACTAACAATGAGACTGAAGAAAGAGAAATTAAGGAGTCAATCCCATTTACAATTGCACCCAAAAGCATAAGATACCTAGGAATAAACCTCACCAAAGATGTAAAGGATCTATACCCTCAAAACTATAGAACACTTCTGAAAGAAATTGAGGAAGACACAAAGAGATGGAAAAATATTCCATGCTCATGGATTGGCAGAATTAATATTGTGAAAATGTCAATGTTACCCAGGGCAATATACACGTTTAATGCAATCCCTATCAAAATACCATGGACTTTCTTCAGAGAGTTAGAACAAATTATTTTAAGATTTGTGTGGAATCAGAAAAGACCCCGAATAGCCAGGGGAATTTTAAAAAAGAAAACCATATCTGGGGGCATCACAATGCCAGATTTCAGGTTGTACTACAAAGCTGTGGTCATCAAGACAGTGTGGTACTGGCACAAAAACAGACACATAGATCAGTGGAACAGAATAGAGAATCCAGAAGTGGACCCTGAACTTTATGGGCAACTAATATTCGATAAAGGAGGAAAGACTATCCATTGGAAGAAAGACAGTCTCTTCAATAAATGGTGCTGGGAAAATTGGACATCCACATGCAGAAGAATGAAACTAGACCACTCTCTTTCACCATACACAAAGATAAACTCAAAATGGATGAAAGATCTAAATGTGAGACAAGATTCCATCAAAATCCTAGAGAAGAACACAGGCAACACCCTTTTTGAACTCGGCCATAGTAACTTCTTGCAAGATACATCCACGAAGACAAAAGAAACAAAAGCAAAAATGAACTATTGGGACTTCATCAAGATAAGAAGCTTTTGCACAGCAAAGGATACAGTCAACAAAACTAAAAGACAACCTACAGAATGGGAGAAGATATTTGCAAATGACCTATCAGATAAAGGGCTAGTTTCCAAGATCTATAAAGAACTTATTAAACTCAACACCAAAGAAACAAACAATCCAATCATGAAATGGGCAAAAGACATGAACAGAAATCTCACAGAGGAAGACATAGACATGGCCAACATGCATATGAGAAAATGCTCTGCATCACTTGCCATCAGGGAAATACAAATCAAAACTACAATGAGATACCACCTCACACCAGTGAGAATGGGGAAAATTAACAAGGCAGGAAACAACAAATGTTGGAGAGGATGCGGAGAAAAGGGAACCCTCTTACACTGTTGGTGGGAATGTGAACTGGTGCAGCCACTCTGGAAAACTGTGTGGAGGTTCCTCAAACAGTTAAAAATATACCTGCCCTACGACCCAGCAATTGCACTGTTGGGGATTTACCCCAAAGATACAAATGCAATGAAACGCCGGGACACCTGCACCCCGATGTTTCTAGCAGCAATGGCCACGATAGCCAAACTGTGGAAGGAGCCTCGGTGTCCAACGAAAGATGAATGGATAAAGAAGATGTGGTTTATGTATACAATGGAATATTACTCAGCTATTAGAAATGACAAATACCCACCATTTGCTTCAACGTGGATGGAACTGGAGGGTATTATGCTGAGTGAAGTAAGTCAGTCGGAGAAGGACAAACATTATATGTTCTCATTCATTTGGGGAATATAAATAATAGTGAAAGGGAAAATAAGGGAAGGGAGAAGAAATGTGTGGGAAATATCAGAAAGGGAGACAGAACGTAAAGACTGCTAACTCTGGGAAACGAACTAGGGGTGGTAGAAGGGGAGGAGGGCGGGGGGTGGGAGTGAATGGGTGACGGGCACTGGGTGTTATTCTGTATGTTAGTAAATTGAACACCAATAAAAAAAAAAAAACAAAAAAAAACAAAACAAAACAAAAAAAAAAACAAAAAAAAATAAATAAATAAAAAAAAAAAAAAAAAATAAAAAAATAAAATAATATTTTGTTTTGGCTGGAAAATTATATGGTCATTCAGTTATAATTCTGAGAGAAAGAGAAGCTCTTGGTTGGTCAGTTGCATAATCCTTCTTGGGAGACTAATTTCAGATTTTAATATTGTACATGCCAAAAAGCAAAAGTGACCATTGATAGAAACTATATTAAGTTTCTATTCAGATATAATATTGATAGACTCTAGAATATTCAGACATGGTTTGAATCCCTAGCCTAGCTACATGACAGTTTTTCAAATGTGTTCATGTTTTTCACAGAAGAGTGAGAATCACTTGGACAAAATGTTATTCACAACAAGCCAATACATGTATCATCCAGTGACTATTAGGGCTTTTAACAGATATAGACAACTGAAGACAATATATCATAAAGAGTGTAAAACTCAGTGATGGAGAACTGTTTATAAGAGACATTATAATGTCTCTACAGACCTACCTATCCTAGTGTTTAGAGACCTTGTAGTTCAGTTGTGAGGCTATAATGACTTTGATGGAAATACTTCAATTTATCACTAGATTTTTAAAATAATATTTATTACTGGTTTCCTTTAAAGAAAATAGGTGTATAAAAGATATTATAAAATATTCTGGAAAATTTTTAAAAATTATATTTACCAGTAGAGTTCTGGTTCAAGATAGTAGTATAGGCAGATCTTAGATTCATTTCTTTCCATGGACACATTGAACAATATCTATGGAACAATTTCCTCTAAGAAATCCTAGAACCTAGCTGAGTGACTCCTATGCATCATGCAAATAGAAAAAAAAAAATCTACATCAAAGTGGGAAGGGGAGGCAAACACATGAATTCCACTGCCAGCATAGACCCATTGGGAGAAAACTAAAACCCTGGAATATATACCTGAGGAGTGAAGTGTTTGAACCCCACATTGGGCACCCCAACTTTTAAGACCTATGAGTGAGAAATGAGTCCCAAGGCAATATAGCTTTGAAAACTAGTGAGCCTCATATCTGTAAGACCCACAGGACCATAGTGAACTGAGAAATGGCTTTTAAAATACCTACAATCACAAACTCACACACTGGGGTCAAGTATAAAAGCAGTCAATTGAAGAGTGCCCAGACTTTATGTGAAAAGGCTTATTTGCTTATTTTAAGGCATTAGCCTGAGGGGCAGGCATCTAATTTAGCATACAAGTAGAGGGCTGCTGGGGTATTCTCTGGGAAGGGAAGCTGGCCTGTGCAATCTTTGTGCTCACCCTTTACCTTGCTCCAAATCACTGATACCTCTCAGAAAGAAGCTTGTTCTCTCCTGTGGTGACCCAATTTTTATAGCTACACCCACAGGACACCTAAATTTCCCAACTGGTCCTCGTTGGGAGCGCCCTAAGCTGAACAAAAACCAATGTGCTTACTACAAAGAAGAGGGCCACCGGGTGAAAGACTGTCTTAACAAAGGACCTAAGGCCCCTGCCAAGATCTTGGATATGAATGACCTGGATGACTAGGGGAGCCGGGGTTCAGCACCCCTCCCCGAGCCCAGGGTAACTCTCAGAGTGGAGGGGCAACCTGTTGAATTCCTAGTGGACACTGGTGCACAACATTCGGTTTTATTACAACCCCAAGGGAAATTGGCAAACAAGACTTCATGGATGCAAGGGCCACGGGCACCAAACAGTACTCGTGGACTACCCGAAGAACTGTGGATCTCGGCATGGGCTGGGTATCCCATTCCTTCATAGTCATCCCTGAGTGTCCCTACCCGTTGTTAGGTGGGGATTTGCTCACCAAGATGGGGGCACAAATTTGTTTCCACCCCGAAGTGGCAAAAATCCTAAACAAGGAGGGGCACCCTATTCAGGTGCTTCTCCTGAGTTTAGAAGACGGATATTGTCTCCACCAAACGCCCTCAGCCCCAATGACTCACATTGACCATTGGCTGCGGGAATTTCCCCACGCATGGGCAGAAACTGGGGGACTTGGTCTGGCCCAGCATCGACCAGCCATATACATAGAACTAAAGCCGGTGGGCAGACCCCGTCAGGGTCCGCCAATACCCCATGCCTCTCGTAGCATGTAGGGGAATCACACCCCACATACGGCGACTACTGGACTCGGGCATATTGAGGCCTTGCCATTCGGCATGGAACACTCCCTTGCTGCCGGTTTGGAAACCACACTCTAACGATTACTTGGGTGAGTTCTGTTCCGAGCACCCTCATTTGATATCCTGTTGGCGGAGGAGGAACAGGACACATGGCCTGCGAAGTACCAGGGACTTGCTACAAACCATAGTGGCTCTAGGATACTGGGCCTCAGCTAAAAAAGCCCAGATCTGCAGAGCAGAGGACAGCACAGACCATGACCAAGAAACTGCTGGAAGACATCTCACTGAGTTTTGGTTTTCCTGTTAGAATTGGATCAGACAATGGCCCAGGATTCGTCTCTAAGGTAACACAGGGAGTGGCACTAGTACTTGGGGCAGATTGAAAATTACATTGTGCACATAGGCCCCAGAGCTCAGGACAGGTAGAGGGGATGAACAGAACGTTAAAGGAGACCTTAACTAAATCAGCCCTGGAGACTGGCGGGGACTGGGTGACTCTCCTCCCCTTCGCCCTATATAGGGTGAGGAACTCCCCATAAGATGGGACTGACTCCCTACGAGGCCGAGTTCGGTCTTCCTCCACCTAGTATCCCCAGTTTAGCAGCAGGTTTCCAAGGCGAACAGCCTCTGGCATGTTGGAACCGATCGAAAGGGAGTCGGGGTAAGATCCTCGAATCTGGAGTGATAGAGATGGGCACCGTGAGGCGTCCAGTGTGGTAACACAACCAATCCCGGAGAAGCCGGCAGGAGCCCCGGGGAGAGCTCTTTCCTCTGTGAAGGGCAGGGCGCCCTGGAATGGGCTCGCCCCCAGAGAGGGGCCCGTGCCTTGGAAGCGTCGCAGTTCGGTGGTGCCCGGGGAGCTCTCACTGGCCCTTGAGAATCCGGGGGACAGGGTGTAAATCTCGCGCCTGGCTCTACCCAGATCTAAACCTGAGGTGCTTGCTGAGTTTGATCACCAACTCCTTTTCTCCCTCCAAATGTTAAAAGGAACCCATGAGCAGGTGTGACCTAAGCTGAGGGCCCTCTATGAGACTGGGCCACCCCCAGGCCCCCATCGATACCGGCCGGGTGACTGGGTGTACATGCAGAGATACCAACACCAGACACTTCAACCTCGCTGGAAGGGACCCTACCTCGTGATCCTGGCCACTCCCACCACTCTCAAGGTCGCAGGATTACTCCCTGGGTCCACTACACCCATGCAGGGCCAGCTGCAAGGACTTTGTTAAGACTGCACTGTTCTCACTTACCCCACTAATGTTGCTTATGCTCTGTCCTCTTCGTGCCAGAACCAATCCCCATTAGCCATTTAAAAATGTGCACCCAATTCAGCCTTGCTTTTAAAGTCTTTTAAGGTTTAAAAAGATAGGAGCATCTTAACTGTAGAGAGGCTTTTGCAAGGGGGGCGGGGGGTTATGTGCTGCCCCAGATGAGGAGTGTTGCTTCTTTACTGACCACTCAGGAATAGTCTGGGATTCTATGGCAAAAGTCAGAAAAGGTTTGGCTAGTCATAAACGGGAGCAAGAACAGCAACAAGGTTGGTTTGAATCATGGTTTAATCATTCCCACTGGCTCACTCTGAGACCAACCTGGACCGATGATTGGGTCCTTCCTTAGGTTCCTCTGAGAGGGGGAAATGTGAGGCCGAGAAAAATTAAGGCCATCCCACCTAAAGTTTAGCATTAGCACAAGTACAGCCATCTTAGGCCCCTGGGAATAAGAGCTGAACTTTGGGAAAAACTGCAGAATGTCCTCAATGTCTTCGGCAGGTAATCCCATATCAGAAAGACAAAAGAACCCACACCTGTGTCAGAAAGTCCCATCTTAGAATTCTTCCATCCCTTCTGGAAATCCCCTAGACCAGCCTATAAAAAACCCAGATGTAACCCACTTCAGGGTCCAAGTCTCTGCTCTGCTGTGTTGGGTATACTTGGACCCAGGCTAGAGCTTGCTAATAAACCCTCATGCGCTTGCATTGGTGTTGGTTCCTTGGTGGTTTCTCAGACTTGCAATCTTGGACACAACAGTAATAACACCAGGCATTGCACACAAAGTAGACTGAAACACACTCCAATCTTTGAGTGAATGAGGCCTATTTGCTTGTCCAGAAGCTTCAACTAGAAGGGTAGTCTTCCAGTTTGACACACATCTAGGGATCTATATACATATATGTAAGGAACAGTAACCAGCGGACACATTCTGCTCTCCCTCTGCCACACTTCAGCTCACCAGGATCTCCCAGAAGACTCTATACCCTTGTCTGTGTCCCTGATTTTTGCAGCTGCAGTAGACATCTGTCAAATGCCAACTTTGGTGGCCAGTGGAGTTTACATTTGTGGCCCCACAGAGCTGTGTATATCTGCATACTTCAAAAGCTGCCACCTAAAGGTCCAGCTTCCAATCAGCCTGCCTCTAAATGCTGACTAAGGTCCTATCCTTTGAGACACAATAGATCTGGAAGACTCCTAAATGCTGGGAGTTATTAAAAACAGAATAGGATGTTTGGACAATCACAAGGGCTTAAGAGACAACCAATACTAGGGCAGGGTTAAACAATAAGGTTGATCTCTTACATGTGGCCACTCCTTGAAGACTAGGAGAGATGGCTATTTTATCTAATCATAGAAACCAACGCACAAAGTTAAGGAAAATAAACAGAGGAATATGTTCCAAAGAAAGGACAAGATAAAACCTCAGAAAAAAAAACCTTAAATAAAATGGAGATAAGTGAGTTATCCAATAGAATTAACAATAATGTTCATAAAGATTGCTCATGAACCTGAAAAAATAGATGAATGCAAGAGAAATTTAATAAAGAGACAGAAAATATAAGGAAATACAAAATAGAAGTCACAGAGCTGAATAATACAGTAACTGAACAACAAATTGCACTAGAGGGGTTCAATAGCAGACTAATGAAATAGAAGAAATGATCAGTTAACTAAAAAATAGGAGTGTAACTCATTAAATCAGAAAAGCAAAAAGAAAAAAAGTAAAACAAGTGAAGATAGCTTAAGGGACTTATGATACAAAATCAAGCAGACCAACATTTGCATTACAGGGGTTCCAGTATAAATAGGAGAAAATGGCAGGGCGGTTTTAAAAGCCAGTGTGTGTGAAGAGCAAGAGGTGTCTAGTTTGCAACCCAGGACACTGGAAGCTTGCTGCTGGCCATGGCTACCTGCCTCGTTTGCAGCCAAAAGTGGACTGCTTCTATTCATGAAACAAGTAGGCTTTGCATCTAGTATTCAGTTTTGGAGAAAAAAGAGATGAGCAGTGTCCGAGGGAAATCACTACTTAACAGCTATGAGAGAGATGTGTGGGGAGGGAGGCTGGGGCGGGGCAGATAACTTATTTGAAGGATTAATGGCTGAAAAGTTCCTTAAGCTGGGAAAGGAAAAAGACATCCAAACCCAGGAAGCCCATAGATTCAAAATAAGATGAATCCAAAGGTACCTACATCAAGACACACTATAACTAAAATGCCAAAAGTTAAAGACAAGAAGAGAATCTTAAAAGTGTCAAGAGAAAAACAACTTGTTATGTACAAGAGAATCCCCATAAAATGATCAGTATATTTTTCAGCAGAAATTTTGCATGCCAGCAGAGAGTGGCACAATATACTCAAAGTACTAAAAGGAGAAAACTTCCAGCCAAGAATAGCTACCCAGAAATGTTGACATGCAGAATTGAAGAAGAAATCAAGAGTTTCCAGACAGGAAAGAGCTAAAAAACTTTATTAACTGCTACACTAGCCTTATGAGAAATATTTAAGGGACTTAAGCTAAAAAGAAAAAAAGGTGCAAATTAGAAACAAGAAAATATATAAAAGTATAAATCTCCCTTAAAAAGGTAAATATATAGTAAAGGTGGTGGATTAATCATTTATAAACTAGAATGAAGGTTAAAACCATATGGTTATTATCAAAAAGACAGGATATAACAAGTGTTGGAGGGGATATGGAGTAAAGAGAACACTTGTACATAGTTGGTATGAATATAAATAGGAACAGCCACAATGGAAAATAGTAGGGAGGTTTCTCAAAAACTTAAGAAAGTAAACTATCATATGGTCCAGCAATTCTATTTTTGATATTTATCCTAATTTTAAAAAATTATTCACCCCCTTGGTCATCATGGCAATAATAGCCAAAATATGGAAACAATATAGTGTCCATCAAATGCTGAATGAATAAAGAAAATCTGATATGTGTGTGTTTGCATACATTTGTGTGTGTATCCACACACATAGAATGGAATAATTTTTGGCCATAAAAAAGAAGGAAATGTTGCCATTTACTGTAACATAAATGGATTTTAAAGCATTTATGGTAAGAAAAAGAAGACAGGGAAAGATAAATACAGTATGATCTTACTTATATATTGAATCCAAAACCAAAATTATAAAGACCCCAAATAGCCAAAGCAAACTTGAAAAAGAAAAGCAAAGCTGGACCTCAAGCTATATTACAAAGCTATTGTCCTCAAGACAGTCTGGTACTGGCACAAAAACAGACACATAGATCAGTGGAATAGAATAAAAAACCCAGAAATGTGTTCATAACTATATGGTCAACTAATCTTTGATAAAACAGGAAAGAAACTGGACAGCAACATGCAGAAGAACGAAACTGGACCACTTTCTTACATCACACACAAAAATAAGTTCAAAATGGATGAAAGACCTAAATGAAAGACAGGAAACCATCCAAATCCTAGAGGAGAACACAGGCAGCAAGCTCTTTGACCTCCCCCATTGCAACTTCTTGCTAGACACATTGCCAGAGGCAAGGGAAATGAAAGCAAAAATGAACTATTGGGACTTCAGCAAGATAAAAAGCTTCTGCACAGCAAGGGAAACAGTCAACAAAACTAAAAGGCAGCTTATGGAATAGAAGATATTTGCAAATAACATGTTGGGTAAAGGGTTAGTATCCAAAATCTATAAAGAACTTAATCAAACTCAACACCTAAAAAACAAATAATCCAGTTAAGAAATGGCCATGAATAAATATTTTTCCAAAGAAGACATCCAGATGGCTAACAGGCACATGAAAAGATGCTCAACATCACTCATCATCAGGGTAATACAAATCAAAACCACGATGAGATACCACCTCACACCGGCCAGAATGGCTAAAATTCACAACACAGGAAACAACAGATGTTGGGGAGAATGTGAAGAAGGGGGATCCCTCTTACACTGTTGGTGGGAATTCAAACTGGTGCAGCCATTTTGGAAAACAGCGTGGAGGTTCCTCAAAAAGTTAAAAATAGAGCTACCCTATGACCCAGCAATTGCACTACTGGATATTTACAGAAAGGATACAAAAATACTGATTTAAAGGGGCACCTGCACCCTAATGTTTATAGCAGCATTATCAACAATAGCCAAACCATGGAAAGAGCCCAAATGTCCATTGATTGATGAATGGATAAATAAGAGGTGATATGTGTATATGCAATGGAAATAATAGCCACCAAAGAATGAAATCTTGCCATTTATAATGATATAGATGGAACTAGAGTGTATTATGCCAAGTGAAATATGTCAAAGAAAAACAAATACCTTATGATTTCACTCACATGTGGAATTTAAGAAACAAAACAGGTGAACATAGGGGAAGGGGGGGGAAGAGAGGGAGGCTAACCAACAAAGACTCTTAACTAAAGGGAACAATGGATGGAGGATAGGTGAAAAGAGTATGGATGGGCTAAATGGGTGATGGGTACTAAGGAGGGCACTTGTGATGAGCACTGGGTGTTATATGTAAGTGATGAATCACTCAATTCTACTCCTGAACCCAATATTATGCTTGTGTTAACTAACTAGAATTTAAATAAAAAGTTGAAACAAAAAGAAAACGAATAAAAAATAATTTCCTTAGTGAAATAATACCAGTAGATGACAGTCATTCAGAGACATTTCTTTTTATGTTTATTTCACTAGGAGAAAACTTAAAATGAGATTTTACCTAGGAATCAGATTCTTCAACATGTTAAAAGTAGAAGTGCCTTCCCGATAAATCATAGTGCAAGAACTTAAAATTCCTACGAAGAAATTTAATGCCCAGAACCATGGAATAAGAACAAAGAATATTTTCTTGCTACAAAAACCACCTTTTGTTGGTTTCTGTTATAGAATTTGATGATTCATTGCTTATATACAGTGATGAGCACTCATATGTAGCCTATGTGATGAGCACTGGGTATTGTATGTGGGTGATGGGTCACTGAACTCTACAACAGAAACCAGTACTATCCTGCAGGTTAACCACCTGGAATTTAAGTTAAAATTTGGAGGAAAAAAGTGAAACCAAAAATATAAAAACAAACAGAAAACACAAAAAAACAAACTCATATAAAACAGATGGTGGGTGGGATCCCTGGGTGGCGCAGCGGTTTGGCGCCTGCCTTTGGCCCGGGGCGCGATCCTGGAGACCCTGGATCGAGTCCCGCGTCGGGCTCCCGGTGCATGGAGCCTGCTTCTCCCTCTGCCTGTGTCTCTGCCTCTCTGTCTCTCTCTGTGTGACTATCATGAATAAAAAAATAAAATCTTAAAAAAAAAAAAAAAAAAACAGATGGTGGGTGCCGGGGGCAGGATGTAGGGAGTGGGTTAAGTGGGTGAAAGCATCAAAGGGTATAAACTTCTAGTTAGAAATAAGAAATAAGTCATAGGGAAATAACGTACAGCATAGTGACTAGAGTTCATACCTTCTTGCATGCAGTAGCTAAGAGGGTACATCTTCAAAATTCTCACAAGAAATCATTTTTGTGACAAAGTATTGTGATAGACATTAACTAAATTTACTATGATAATTTTTCAACATATACAAATATTGAATCATTAGGTGGTGTACCAGAAACTAACATAATGTCATATGTCAATTATGCCTCAATAAAGAGGGACAATACACGTGCCAGATTGATCTACAATCCTTTCATTCATTCATAATGAATGAGTTTACATTAACTCATTCATTCATCAGGAAACATCTACCTAAACACTATTTTTGATGCTGGCTTATATTGAATTTATCATTTAAAGTTGCTAAATAATAAGAATTTCCAAGCTATTGCCTGGTAGTTAAATCCATAGTAATTCATAAGTAACACAATTCTATTAAACCTATATGTCAATTTTCTTAACCATTCTATAGTTGGCCATTTTTGTTATTTCTGGAGTTTTTCACAACTAGAATAAACATCCACACACAAAACATTTTGCATTTTTAGGATTACTTCCTCAGAACTCTTTATCAGAATTAGAAATAGTGGGTCAAGAAGAATTAACTTTTTTAAGGCTCTTGATGTGCTACCAAATTGCTATATATTAGCCATATCAATGTATATTACCAGCAGCAAGACATAAATTTAACTTTATAAATAAAAACTGCCTATGTATTCTGTGGTTATCTGTTGGGTTGTTTTCTCTTTTTATTTTTGTGTCTTTCTTCCCTTAGTTAATGTAGTTAAAAGATTGCCAATTTTGTTTGCATTTTTGGAAAAACTGGTCATTACTTTCAATGTTATTGTTTATTCTGGTCTCTATTTTATTTATTTCTGATTTTTCTTAGTTATTTCCTTCCTCTACCAAATTTAAGCTAAGTTTCTTCTTATTCTAGTTTCTTGTGGTGTAATGTGATTTATTTGAAAGTTTTTCATAATACAAGCATTTATAACATAAATTTCCCTCTAGCATCTGATTTTGCTGCATCCCATAGGTTTTGGAATATTGTTTTTTCTTTTGTTTTAAGACATAGTTTGATTTGCTGTTTGATTTCTTATTTGGTCCCCTGCCTGAATAGTGTGTTGTTTAATATTTACATTGTAGATTTTCCAGCTTTGTTTTATTATTGATCTTTAGTTTTATACCATTGTGGTTGGAAGATATACTTGGTATGATTTTAGTCTCTTTAAGTTCATAATATTTATTATGTCTCTTTTTATTTGATTTAACCAGGGGATTCTTTCATGCGTATTTGAAGAAAATGTTTATTCTATTTTTCTTAGACGGAATGCATACACACATACACACACACACACACACATATACACACACACTATAAGCATTAATTTACTGCATATATACATATATATTATAATTTTACTTATATATATATTTTAGAATCATGTATTCTGAAGTATGCTTCAAGTTAAAAATAACTTTAACTGAGGGTACTTGCTTAAAATAAAGCATATCAGAGGGGAGGTGGATGGGAGGATGGGTAAAATAGGTGAAGGGGCCTAAGAGTATACTGTCATGATGAACATGGAGTAATGATGCATAGAATTGTTGAATCACTGTATTGTACACCTGAAGCTAACATACCATTATAATTTAACTATACTGGAATGAAAATTGATAAAAATAAGTAAAAAATAAAAATTGCCACTTTAATTATGAAAAACAAATAAAAATGGAAAATACAAAATATGAATACAACTTTTATTTTTTAAAATTACAAACACACATTCTTTTCAAACTGAAAAATAAAATCCCCTTTCCTCTTAGTTTTCCAGATGGCAAATGCGTTCTTTTGAAGGTATTTTATCTTTGAATTTTAAAAAGAAAAAAATCAATTTCAGTGTGTAATGAAGAATGTAAAGATCTGTGAAACAGAATAACCAACTTTAGGTAAAGAAATGGAACTGCGCTTCCATAAGCATAGTTTTATTTATAAAAATTAAGGGGACAATAATATTGAACATGAAGCATCCTTTTCTTTGAAGCTTGTGGTCTAACTTCCCCAGATTTATTTTTTAAAGGCTAGTAAGAGATTGGCATTTACCAGGTAATGAATTCAGAAGCATGTAAACTACCCCCATAATTGTACAATTTATATTTGGGTACATATATCTATCTCTAGTTCAATCTGACTAGAAACAAGTTTTATTCCAGCCTTGTGTTTAGGCTCTTTTTCATATTGCACACAGTGATATTAATTTTCCCACACTACTTTCAGCAAAGGAGCAGTTCCAGTCCACATAGTGTACTTTACAATGGATGTTTATTTGGTATGCTGAATAATAATCTGACATCACTTGGCTTCCTGATATGGTCTTTGATGTTCTCAAATGAAGTTTGATCTCACATCTGTATTACCATATAAGGCAACATAGTTCTGGGAAACCTTATGAGGAACCCCCTTTCCCTCAAAACACACATATAACAACATACATCAAAAAGTTCAGTGCAAAACAAACATTCTTTGAATAAAGACCAGGAAAGGAATCCCAACTGTTTAATCTTCCAGGTCTTTCCACCAATTAGAGAAATCCTAACATATTTCATTTTATGATCTGACACACACACACATACACACATTACACTTTTGAACATACACAAATTGTAGCCAACATTGTCTTAAGCGATGTTATACTGCATGAAGCATTCCGTGTAATCACCAGAGGACAAGTTATCCAGTTATAGCTCTCATTTCTTGATCCTAATTTCATGAAAAGTTCTCAAATTGTAACATCACATTCCTTAAATCAGAAAACAAATATATTATCAGGATCAAAGATAATTTGATTGCTTACATGTAGTACTTCATAAATTTTGTAATGCAAAATACAAATTGAATGTTGTGATCAATTTGTCATCTGAGTAATTATTGGGTAGACTTAAATATTTTACATGTATGCAACACATTTAATAAATCTTGTTGTATTTAGTGCAAAAAAAAGAATGAATAGAATCTTTAAAAGTGAAAGCTTACATTAAATTTATGGTCTGTTGTTTGGAAACCAATGATTTTTTCTTCTGGGCATTTGACATTGCAATTCCACTCCTGACTTCCATGATCTATTACTCTCCAGACCTTGATTCTCTGACCACTATTCTCTGATTATTCTTTGCCATGAGAGATGGTAAACTCCTAAGCATATTTACAGAATCTCTTTGCTTCTCTGCTTTGGGTAATTCATATGCTCAGAAGAAACACTTCACCAACTTTATTTTGTCTGTTCTCAGTTTAGATACCATATCCTTTTACAGTTATGAAACTTCCGTTGACTCCTGGAAAGTTTATACTGACTATCAACACCTGAAGGTAGACTTGTCAGAAATTAAAGTTCTTATTTTTCCTACACTCCACAGTTTGGCATTCCTTCTTAATTTCCAATTATTTTCTATGTTGTTACCATTTTTTTTGTTTGTTTGTTTGTTTTTCCTTGGGACCTTACAGTCATTTCTGTTACCCCATTCTTTTTTTAAAAAAAATATTTATTTATTCATTTGAAAGAGAGAGGGAGAGAGCATGAGCAGGGAGGAAGAGCAGAGGGAGTGGGAGAAGAAGGACCCCACTGAGCAGGGAACCCAACGTGGGGCTCGGTCTCAAGACCCTGGGTCATGACCTGAGCTGAAGGCAGATGCTTAACTGGCTGTGCCACCCAGGCACCCCTCTGTCACCTCATTCTTATCACCACTTGTGCACTATACATAACCAAGAGACCCACATCTTCTTTTATCTCCATATTACCCACTATAAGCTAGGCCCTAACCATTATTCAAACATGGATAACCACACAGCTTATAACTTCAGAAAAGATTTCTTGAGCTGCCTTGTGTTCCATAGACTGGTTTGTGCTTGCAACATTAAATTTACTCTGTCTGGCCTCATTTAATTGTTCTTATGCTCTTCAGGTGAATTTTGTTGTTCAACACATACAATTTGTGTGGTTTTGTATATAAAATTTTCTTCTTTCTTCCCAAATATGCACTTTCTCTTCTCAAATCTAAATCTGTTCTTCAATTAGCCCTTTTTACCCTTGGTTTCCATTATTTCAAGTTGCATTTAGCTTTGTGTGATATCATGAACTTAAACTTCTCAATTAGACTGCTAACTCTTCTATTTATGTCACACAAATATAGAACAATGTTTGTTAGTTTCAGCACCTATTCTTTTTTTCAATCAATATTTTTGTTGACTAAACTATTCCATGAGATAGATGTGTATTTATTTATTTTTAGTGCTGAAAGACAGTATCAGGAATATTAGAAACTATAAGGAGCTCCTTTCTCCCATGTAAAAACATAGGGATCTGAGAGTGAAATTAAAAAAAACTTAAATGTTTATAATAACTATCTGCAGAAAAATCACGCATCATCTTATCATACATGGCTGATAACCCTGAGAATGCCAAAGATCAATCTAGGTAATGAAAGTACAGCTTTAATTTTAACCTAGAAACATGATGAACCTAGAAACTGGAGAAGAATCAGTTGTGTTGAGGCCTGTCTAAAGAAAGATGTAAGCACAGATGGGTTGGTTAGAAAGAAGTCTAAAAAAAGGTAAATTGGAAAATATTAATATTTGTGAGCACTCTCAGAGTGAGAGAGATACTGGACCTGGGAGGATAAGAGCCTTCTGAGGAAAAAACCATTCTCTATGCTCTTCCATATCATTGGTGAATTTCACTTAGGATTTCTATGAGCTCTGACTCCAGGGACAAGATACAGTCTCGAGCCTTCTCTGCCTTGCTTCATGTTCCAGAAGGATATGCTCCTCAGCTTGAGCTTCTTTAACTCAAACTACCACTTGGTCTTGCATTCCTCTACTAAAGCCACAATTTTTACCAGGTAGCCTCTCTTCAAAGGCTATCACCCTCACCAGGCCCTGGGCACTAGCACTCCTTTTGGCCTTTTCGACCAAGCATTGGTATACTTACCATTGTGTTGAGGCTTCTTGGGTGGTTGCCCATTCCATTATCATTCCAAAATCCTGGTCAAAACTCTCTAAATAGATCTTTAACTATATTCTCTTCAATTACCTACTTTGGGTATGTGCTATCTGCTTCTTCTTAGGACCCTGACATCATCATCACTTATTGACTGCTTTTTAGCTTCTTCAGAAGATAGATGATAGATAGATGGATAGATAGATAGATAGATAGATAGATAGATAGATAGATAGATAGATATTTAGATAAATAGAAAGAAAGAAAAAGTGTGTGTGTCCACATTGTCAAAGAATGAACTTCCATTCTAATCTAAAAATCCATCTCTACAGAGTTTGACTTGTCTGGATCAATCTTTGAGAGCAAGACCTACTTTGGGTGCACACTGACAAACCATGTGGATCCATGAACTTTGTGAAAACTTAGGCTAAGTGGGAAACAGTCATAGGGATCTTACCTAATTCGAGAATTTACTAGGAAAATGTCAAAGTTGAAGCCTTTGAAATCTTTAAAGCCTTTGAAGCCAGAAGCCAGTTTAGATTTTAATCAAATAGTGGAAATTTTATGATGGAGTTGGGCCAAATATAGTTTATTCTGTGGAGTAGAATTACTGGAGCAGTCCTATATTAGAAGGTATTTAGTTATATGATCTTTATGTAGTCTTAAACTATTGAATCATTTTAAGATCTGTCATGGGAATATTATCTTTCAGTTTGGGGCCAAAAAGTTGCCTTTTGATGAACTGCCTAGACATGGCAAAAACAATTTTCTAATTTTCTAAAAAGATATAAATAAAAGATCAATAACCACATAGGAAAAAGAAAAGTTTTATATATGAATAAGCAATTAACAGAAATGGTATGCAAATGGCACTTTAACCAGATGAAAAGATGCTCAAATTTTCTCATGAAACTTCTTAGGGCTGAGGGAGGAAATTTATAAGCTGAGACTGAAATATTTGATTACTTCAAAAAATAAGAAAATTCCCAATGACTTCTAGGTATGTCAAACAAAACAAAAATCTTAGAAAGCAGCTTAAAGAGGCTCCAGTAGCCTACAGAGGACAATTTAAGCATCAGTAAGGGATACTATGTGAAGACAACTAAGGTATAACAATATGTTTAAACCTATGAGATTATAATGATATTAAAACAACTCATTTGTCATATTTGAAAAATACCAAGGAAACAACTCTTTATTTTGAAAACTAATTTTAAAAATGGAAATAAACAGGCATTTTTCTGCATTCCTTGTACAAAATTATTTGAGTTGATAAGGAAAATCCTACCTGATAGGAATATATTAGTCAACAAAGTAAGAAGAAATGATACATTAGAATATCAAAGTTTTTAATCCCAATGCCAACATCAGAAAAAAGAAAAAAAAATCAGATATGATGTACCTCCTGGCAGGAACACAGATTACCACTACTTTTATAGGAAAAAGAAATCAAAACTGAATCCGGTCAAGCTTCTAGTTCTACCACTATTCAGGAAATGCAGGTGACCAAGAAGCACGCTGACACCATGGGAAGTAATCAACAAAATACAGAGTATGAGAAAAACCTATGGGCCTCCAGAGTATTTAAATATTTTTAACATTAATCGCCAATATGTAAAGATTTAGGATATTTTACCCAATAATCCATAGGGGCAAGTTTTCCAGAAAATTCAAAATGTCTATAACACTATCTTCAGTATAGAAAGCAATATTTATCTTGCTCCAGGTAGCAACTACATCTTCAAGATGAGCCATGCTTTCTCCAATTTACAACAGAAATCACCAGGCTCACTTCCATCATGTTACTATGTCTCTAGGTTTTTAATCTCTATTTTAAGAGATTTTGTCATCTATGATGGCTGGCGTGGTATACCAGACAGTGATGCATTCATTCAAGTCACTCAGAAAACAATTTGTATGTGTTTATTCTGTATCAGACACTGCACAAAGGACTGGAAATATAGAACCAAAACAAGTTTTTAAATGTTTATCTTTTTTCCTGTTCCTCTAACACTTTTTAAAAGTATTTGTGTTTTTTTAAGAGCAGCTTAGGTTCACAGCAAAATTGAGAGGAAATTACAGAGATTTCCCTTATACTCCGTGCTCCAATGCATGCATATAGCATTCCCCTTTATCAGCATCTCACTAGCATAGTACATTTGTTACAGTAGGTAAATCTATACTGACACATCATTATCACTTAAAGTCTATAGTTTACCTCAGGATTCACTCTTAGTGTTGTACATTTCATGGATCTGGACAAATGTATAGTGACACATATTTATCAGAATAATATCATACAGAGTATATTCACTACACTAAAAACCCTCTGTGCTCCACTTACTCATCTTATCCCTACCCCTCTCCCCCAAGTCCAGGCAACAACCCATCTTTTTACAACTTTGCCTTTTTCGGAATGTCATATAGTTGGAATCATAGAGTAAGTAGCCCTTTCAGGTGGGCTTCTTTCACTTAGTCCTATGCATTTATGTTTCCTGCATGTCAAGCCATTTCATGGCTTGACAAAGCATTTCTTTTTAGTGCTGAACAAGATTCCATTGTCTGGATGTACCACAGTTAATTTATCCACTCACTTATAGAAGGACATCTCGGTTGCTTCCACATCATAAATAATGTTGCCATTCGCATCCATGTGCAGGTTTAGGTGTAGGTGTTATTTTCCAATTCCTTTGGATAAATACCAAGGAGCACTGATGACTGTATCATAAGAGTATGTTTAATTTTGTAAGAAGTCACCAAACTGACTTTCAAGTGTACCGTTTTGCATCCCCACCAGCAATAGATGAGAAATTCAGGTTGCTTCACATTCTTATCAGCATTTGAGGAGAAGCATCTTTTCATATGGTTATCTGCCATCTGTATATTGTCTTTGATGAGGTGTTTAAGAACTTTGGCCCATTTTTTTTATTTTTATTTATTTATTTATTTATGATAGTCACGGAGAGAGAGAGAGAGAGAGAGAGAGGCAGAGACACAGGCAGAGGGAGAAGCAGGCTCCATGCACTGGGAGCCTGATGTGGGATTCGATCCCGGGTCTCCAGGATCGTGCCCTGGGCCAAAGGCAGGCGCCAAACCGCTGCGCCACCCAGGGATCCCTGGCCCATTTTTTAATCGGGTTCTTTTCACTGAGTTTTAAGAGTTCTTTTTGCATTTTGGACAGCAGTACTTTATCACACATGTCATTTGCAAATATTTTCTCCCAGTTTGTGGCTTGTTCTCATTCTCTTTGTATTGTCTTTCACAGAGAAGTTTTAAATTTTAATTAAGTCTCACATCAATTATTTCTTTCATGTTAAGTGTCTTTAATGTATCTAAAGTCTTATCACCACACTGAAGGTCATCTAGGTTTTCTCCTGTGTTATCATCTAGGAATTTTACAGGTTTATGTTTTATATTATATATTTATGTTTTATTAAGTCTCTGAACTACGTTAATTTTTGTGAAAAGCATAAAATTGGGAAAACTGGACAGCCACATGCAGAAGAATGAAACTAGACCACTCTCTTACACCAGACACAAAGATAAACTCAAAATGGATGAAAGATCTAAATGTGAGACAATAATCCATCAAAATCCTAGAGGAGAACACAGGCAACACCCTCTTTGAACTTGGCCACAGTAACTTCTTGCAAGATACATCTTTGAAGGCAAGGAAAACGAAAGCAAAAATGAACTATTGGGACTTAATCAAGATAAAAAGCTTCTGCACAGCAAAAGAAACAGTCAACAAAACTAAAAGACAACCTACAGAATGGGAGAAGATATTTGCAAATGACATATCAGATAAAGGGCTAGTTTCCAAGATCTATAAAGAACTTATTAAACTCAACACCAAAGAAACAAACAATCCAATCATGAAATGGGCAAAAGACATGAAGAGAGATCTCACAGAGGAAGACATAGACATGGCCAACATGCACATGAGAAAATGCTCCACATCATTTGCCATCAGGGAAATACAAATCAAAACCACAATGAGATCCCACCTCACACCAGTGAGAATGGGGAAAATTAAGAAGACAGGAAACAACAAATGTTGGAGAGGATGTGGAGAAAGGGGAACCCTCTTGCACTGTTGGTAGGAATGTGAACTGGTGCAGCCACTCTGGAAAACAGTGTGGAGGTTCCTCAAAGAGTTAAAAATAGATCTGCCCTACGACCCAGCAATGCACTGGGATCCCAAGATACAGATGCCTGGGACACCGGCACCGCAATGTTTATAGCAGCAATGTCCACAATAGCCAAACTATGGAAGGAGCCATGATGTCTATTGACAGATGAATGGATAAAGATGTGGTATATAATATTATATAATACAATAATACAATGGAGTATTATTCAGCCATCAGAAACGACAAATACCCACCATTTTCTTCAACATGGATGGAACTGGAGGGTATCATGCTGAGTGAAGTAAGTTAATCAGAGAAAGTCAATCATCATATGGCTTCACTCAAAGAGGGAATATAAGAAGTAGTGAATGGGATTATAGGGGAAAGGAGGGGAACTGAGTTGGAAAAATCAGAGAGGGAGACAAACCATGAGAGACTCCTAACTCTGGGAAACAAACAAGGGGTAGTGGAAGGGGAGGTGGGGGGGGGGGAATGGGGTGACTGGGTGACAGGCACTGAGGGGGACATGTGATGGGATGAGCACTGGGTGTTATACTGTATGTTGGCAAATCAAACTTCGATAAAAATATATATAAAAAAGTGTAAAATCTTTCCCTAGATCATTTTTTTTGTATATGCATGTCCAGTTGTTTCAGCATCACTTGTTGAAGAGACTATTTTGTGTTGCTTATTGCTTTTGCTCTTCTGTCAAAGATCAACTGACTATGCATATGGGATTTATTTCTAGGTTCTTTATTCTATTCCATTGATCTATTTATCTGTTCTTTCACCAATACCACATTGTACTTTTGCTTTGTAGTGGGTCTTGAGCTGGGTAGTGTCAGTCTTCTAATTTTGTTCTTCTTCAATATTGTTTTGGGTAATCTGGGTTTTTAGCCTCATATAAACTTTAGAATCAATTTATTCATATTCATAAGATTACTTGCTCAGATTTTGAGTGGGATTACATTGAATCTATAGATCAAGTTGGAAAGAAAAGAATCTTGACAATATTAAGACTTCCTAGTAATGAACATGGAATCTCTCTCCATTTAACTAGTTTTTGTTTGATTTTGCTCATCAAAGTTTTGTCGTTTTCCTCATATAGATCTTATTCAGATTTTGTTAGATTTATACATAAGTGCTTCATTTTGGAGGGTAGAGGGTGCTAATGTAAATGGCATTGTGTTTTTAATTTCAAATTCAATATGTCTATTACTGGCAAATAGAAAAAGTTAATTATCCTTTGTATATTAACTAGTATCTGCAATCTTGGTATAATCATTTATTAGTTCCAAGAGTTTTTTGTTGATTCTTGTAGATTTTATACACAGGTGATAATGTTATTTTCAAACAAAGATACTATTATGTCTTCCTTCCCAATGTGTTCCTTTTATTTCCTTTTCTTGTCTTACTGCCTCAGTGAAGACATCCAGTGTGATCATATTAATTTTCAAATGTTGTCTTGCATCAAATCTCAGATTTGCATATCTGAGATTAATCCCACTTAGTGGTGGTTTAGAATTCTTTTCATACATTGTTAAATCTTATTTGCTATTTTGTTGAGGGTTTTTGCATCTATGTTTATGAAAGATACTAGTCTTTAGTGTTCTTTTATGAACATACATGTCTCTTTGCCTGGTTTTGGTATTAGGGTAATCCTGGTCTCACAGAATGAGTAAGGAAGTATTTTTTCTGCTTCTATTCTCTGAAAGAAACCATAGGGAATTATTATAATTTCTTCCTTAAATGTTTGGTAGAATTTACCAATGTACATATCTGGGCCTGGTGCTTTCTGTATTAAAAGGCTATTAATCATTGATTCGATTTATTTAATAGAGGCCTATTCAGATTATCTATTTTTTTCTTGAAGTTTTGGAAGATTGTGTCTTTCAAGGAATTGGTCCATTTCATCTACAGAATCAAATTCATGAGCCTAGAGCTGTTCAGAGTACTTTTTTATTATTTTTCAAATTTTCATGGGATCTGTAGTGATGTCCTCCCTTTTCTTTCTCTTTCTTTCTTTCTTTCTTTCTTTTTCTTTCTTTCTTTCTTTCTTTCTTACTTTCTTCTTTCTTTCTTTCTTTCTTCTTTCTCCTTTTTTTTATAGAAAATATCAATACTGCATGACTATTGATTCACATAAAAAGACAGTGAGGTGGGCTGCATAATTTTATAGGTAAGGAAATTGATACTCAGAAAAGTCAAGTGATTCCTTGTCTCAGAAACTTTTTAATTTCTGATAATTTGTGTATTCACTCTCTCTCTCACTTTCTCTCTTTTTTTTATGTTAGCCTGGCCTGAAAGTTATACATTTCATTAACTTTTTCAAAGAACAAACTTTTGATTTCATTGATTTTCTCCATTGATTTTCTAACTTCAATTTAGTTGATTTCTGTACATTTCTTGATAAGAAGCACTTCTTAACAAGAAATATTTCTTTCCTTCTACTTAGTTTGGATTTAATTTGCTCTTCTTTTAGTTTCCTAAGGTGAAAACATATATGATTGATTTTAGATCATTTTTCTCTTCTACTATTAAGTATTCAATTTTATAATTTTCCCCAAAGAATGAATTTCACTATGTTTCACAAATTTTGTTATGTTTCATCTTCATTTAGTTCAAAATATTAAATTTTTCTTGAGATTTCTTCTTTGAGCCATGTGTTATTTAGAAGTATAGTGTTAAATCAATGCATATTTGAGGATTTTCCAGTTATCTTTCTGTTATTAATTTCCAGTTTAATTTCATTGTGGTCTGAGGGCTTCATTTGCTTTTAATCTAAGTGTGTCTTTGTAGTTAAAATATTTTTTATAAACAAATATAACAAAAAACAAACAAAAAATGTAGCTAGGTCATGTTTTTTGATCCACTCTGACAATCTCACTTAATTGGTCCATTTGGACCATTGACACTCAAAGTGATTATTGATATAATTGGAATAATAGCTACCATATTTGATACTATTTTCTATTGCACTTTTTTTTTGCTATTTTTAAATTCCAATCTTTTTCTGCCTTTTGTGGTTTTAATTGAACATTTATAGGATTCTATTTTCTCTCTTAGTATATCCATTATACTCTATTTTTTTTACTGTTTTAAATGGTTGCTATAGAATTTGCAATCTATATTACAACTAATCTAAGTTCACTTTCTATTTTTTAATGGCATTTAAAATACTGAGTTTATTACAAGAGTAAGCAATAGCCTTGATATTATCATTAACATTTGTTCCAAATATAAAATTCCATTTCATACACCTATCATATTAGCAATTTTTAACATGTTAAACATAATTTCTTATGTATAAGACACAGAACAGTCATAGCATACTTATTATTTTCAGTTCTCATTGCCATAACCCTAATTCTGCTTCTAATTAGCTAACACTTGTAATGACCATAGTTTCCAAGTGGTCTTCATTCAACTTTTTTCTCTTTCACATGTCTCTCAACAGTATTGTTTCATATTCTTTTAATCATGCATTAATCCTTTTAGATGGGCTTGACAGATGCCTATCTTTGATTTTTTCAAGAACATAACTATATAAGATTTATCTTAGTACTCCCCAATTATAAATCTACTTTAACCAGAACTTTTACACACCTCTTAAAATTAACTCTGCTTGTTCAAGTCCCTAAAGCTTTACCATACCCTCCACTGAGTTTTTTTTTCTATTCATCTGTACTACCAGTCTTTTAAAAGCTACACAGTAGCATATTTTCTTCAAAGACTTCACTACCCATTCTGTATAATTAGTGTTGATTTCATTTATTTATACTTTGTTTCATGAGTGTTCTGTTTTCTCCAGTATTTGTACTCTTTGCATTCCAGTTTTGGATGTTTCTATTGAAATATCTTCAAGTTTATATATTCTTTCTTCAGTCATATTTACTACTAATGAGCTACCAATGAAGTGATCAAAGATCTTCTTCATTCCTAGTAGTGTTTAGGTTTTTAGGGTTTTTAGTTTTTTTTGTTTTGTTTTGTTTTGTTTTTACCTCTAGCATTTCTTTTTGGTAACCTCTTAGGGTTCCTTGCTTACTTTTCCTATCCAGAAAGAAAATGCTTTCTATTTTTCTTTCTGAATTGTGTTTTTTATTACTTTTATATATATTTTTGGAATGTAGCTTTTTTAAAAAAATTAAATTCCAGTTAGTTAACATACAATGCAATATTAGTTTCAATAAAGTGTACAATCAAGTGATTCAACACTTCCATATAACACCTGGTGCTTATTACAGCAAGTGTGCTCCTTAATCCCCACCAACACTTTTTACCTATCCCCCCACCCACCTCCCCTCTGGTAACTATTAGTTTGTTCCCTAGTTAAGGGTCTGTTTTTTTGGTTTGTCTCTTTTTTCATTATTCATCTATTTTGTTTCTTAAATTCCACATATGAGTGAAATCTTATGGTATTTGTCTTACTCTGACTTATTTAATTCAGCATAGTACTTTGTAGCTCCATCCATGTTGTTGCAGATGGCTAGATTTCATTCTTTTTTATGGCTGAGTAATATTCCATTGTGCTAATATATATCACATCTTCTTTACCCATTCATAAGTTGATAGACACTGGGGCTGTTTCCATAACTTAACTAGTATAGATATGACCACTATAAACATTGAAGTGCATGTCTCCCTTCAAATTAGTATTTTTATATTCTTTGTATAAATACCTAGTAGTGCAATTACTAGATCACAGTGTACTTCTATTATTAATTATTTAAGGAAACTCCATACTGTTTTCCAGAGTGGCTGTACC
Source organism: Canis lupus familiaris (assembly GCF_011100685.1). Lineage (NCBI taxonomy): Eukaryota > Metazoa > Chordata > Mammalia > Carnivora > Canidae > Canis > Canis lupus. The sequence continues at coordinate 3,887,417 of NC_049251.1, read as the reverse complement.
AGTTTGCATTCCACCAACAGTGCAGGAGGGTTCCCTTTCAGTGGTGACAATAACATCCTCACCAGCACCCATTGTTTCTTGTATTGTTTGTTTGAGCCATTCTAACATGTATGAGGTGGTATTATCTCATTGTGGTGTTGATTTTCATTTCCCTGATGATGAATGCTGCTAAGAATTTTTTCATGTGTCTGTTGGCCATCTGGATGTCTTTTTAGAAAAAAATGTTTATTCATGTCTTCTGCCCATTTTTTTAACTGGATTATTCATTTTGGGGAACTGCATTTTATAAATTTCGTATATATTTTGAATACTAGCCTTTTTATCAGATATATTATTTGCAAATATCTTCTCCCATCCCATAGGTTGCCTTTTAATTTTGTTGATTGTTTCCTTCACTGTGCAGAAGCTTTTTATTTTGATTAAGTCCCAATAGTTTTTGTTTACTTTGCCTCCAGAGACATATCTAGAAAGAAGTTGCTACAGCTGATGTCAAAGAGGTTGCTGCCTGTGTTCTTCTCTAGATTTTGATGTTTTCCTGTCTTATATTTAGGTCTTTCATCCATTTTGAATTTATTTTTGTGGATGGTGCAAGAAAGTGCCCAGTGTCATTCTTTTGCATGTTGCTGTCCAGTTTTCCCAACATTACTTATTGAAGACTGTCTTTTTCCCACTGGATATTTTTTCCTGTTTTGGGAAAAATCAATTGACTATATAGTTATGGGTTCATTTCTGAGTTTTTTATTCTGTTCCATTGATGTATATGTCTATTTTTCTGCCAATACCATACTATCGTAATCACTACAGCTTTGTGACATAACATGAAGTCCAGAATTATGAGGCCTCCAGCTTTGCTTTTCTTTTTCAAGGTTGCTTTGGCTATTCAGAGACTTTTGTGGTTCCATATGAATTTTAGGATTATTCTAGCTCTGTGAAAAATGTTAGTGGTGTTTTCATAGGGATTGAATTAAATGTATAGATTGATTTGGGTGGTATAGAAATTTTAAAAATATTTGTCCTCCAATCCATGAGCATAGAATATTTTTCCATTTGTTTGTGGCATCTTCAATTTCACTGATAAGTGTTTTATAGTTTTCAGAATACAGATTTTTCACCCCTCTGGTTAAGTTTATTCCTAGGTATCTATATTTTTTGGTGCAATTGCAAATGGGATTGATTCCTTGATTTATCTTTCTGCCACTTCATTATTGCTGTGTAAAAGGAAACATATTTCTGTACATCGATTTTGTATCTGCAACGTTACTGAATTTGTTTATCAGTTCTAGTAGTTTTTCCAGTGGAGTCTTCCAAATTTTGTATATAAGTATCATGTCATTTACAAATAGTGAAAGTTTGACTTCTTTGATTTGGATGCCTTTTATTTCTTTTATTGTATGATTACTATTGCTAGGATTCCCAGTACTATGGTTCAATAACAGTGGTGAGAGTGGACTGTTCCTGAGCACAGAAGAAAATCTCTCAGTTTTTCTCCACTGAAGATGACATTAGTTGTGGGGTTTTCATATATGGCCTTTATGATGTTGAGGTATGTTCCCTCTAACTCTAGTTGTTGAGGATTTTTAAAATGAATGAATGTTGTACGTTGTCAAATGCTTTTTCTGTAACTCTTTGAAAGGATCATACGGTTCTTATCCTTTCTTTTATTAATGTGGTGTATCACACTGATTGATTTGTGACTATTGAACTACACTTGCAACCCAGGAATAAATCCCACTTGATTCTGGTGAATGATTTTTTTTAATGTATTACATTCAGGGTGCTAGCACTTTTTGAGAATTTTTGCATCCATGTTCATCAGGGATATTGACTTGTAGTTCTCTTAATTAGTGGAATCTTTATCTGGTTTTGATATCATGGAGGCTAAATAATATGCTACTAAACAATGAATAGATCAACCAGGAAATCAAAGAAGAAATTTAAAAATACACAGAAGCAAATGAAAATGAAAACACAATGTCCAAAACCTTGGGATGTAGCAAAAGCAGTCCTAAGAAAGAAGTAAATAGAAATACAGGCCTATCTCAAGGAGCAAGAAAATCTCATAACCTTATACCTATAAGAGCTAGAAAAAGAACAACAAAAAAAGCCTACAAAAGCAGAAAGAAGAAAATTATGAAGATTAGAGCAGAAATAAATGACATAGATCAGATCAATGAAACCAGAAGCTGGTTCTTTGAAAAAAATAAAATTGACAGGCTTCTACCCAGACTTATCGAAAAGAAAAAAGACCCAAATAAATAAAGATCACAATTGAAAGAGGAAAAATAACAAGCAACACCACAAACAATTATAAGACAATATTATGAAAATGTATAAGTCAACAAATTGGACAACCGAGAAGAAATGTATAAATTCCTAAAAACATATAAACTATCAAAACTGAAACAGGAAGAAATAGAAAACTTGAACATACTAATAACCAGCAATACAATTGAATCGGTAATCAAAAAACTCCCAACAAACAAAGTCTAGGAGATGGCTTCACATGTGAATTCTACCAAATATTTAAAGAAGAGTTAATACTTATTCTTCTCAAACTATTCCAAAAAAATAGAACAAGAAAGAAAACTCCCAAATTCATTTTATAATGCTTACATTACTGTATTTGTCTACTTTATCCATTAGAGACCTTAGCATATTCATCGTAACTGTTTGAAATTCCCAGTCTGATCATACCAATATCCCTGTGATATCTGATTTTGATTTTTGTCTTCTCCCTTCAAATTTTCTCATTTTTGGTTTTGTTTTGTTTTTTTGCTTTTAATTTTGCCTTGTAATTTTTTCCCCTAATAATGGCATGAGGTACTGAATAAAAAGAATATTTATAAATAGACCTTTAGTAATGTGGAGGTAAGGTATGAATATAGAATGTGTTATAGTTCAATGAGTAGGTCTCAGTCCTTTAGGGGAGGCTCTACCTCTAGACTGTACACTCCACAGTGTTTCTCAGGACTTTTTCTGCCCCCTTTAAGTGGGATAGGATGGCCAGAGTGAACTGGAGCTAGGTATTCCCTTTCCCCAAATCAGTTAGGCTCTGATGATAACCTAACAGATCAGGCTCTCATTAACTAGTTTCTCCTGAGGGCAGGAGTTGTTAAGGAGAAGAAAGTGCTCTAGTGCATTTCAATATGGTTTCTTTTTCCCTTTCCCTGCCAGAAGCACAAGAGGATTTTTCTCCAATATTTACTTTGAGAGCCTAGTATAGCTCCTGGTGGTAAATCTCATAAAATTGTGGGGCTCCCCTTGGAGTTTTCAACTTACAGAGTTGTCCAAACTGAATGTCCAGCATTCAGTCAAATTCAGGACATTCAGTCAAATGTCACCAATTATAGTTGAGGTTTTCGAATCTAGCACTGGTTCCTACAATGATTTTTACTTGTCTCTCCTTCAATAAATTGTTATTCTCTGGTATTTGTCTGTTGGTGTGCCCAATTTTGTGGGCAGCTATTTGCCCTGTGCCCTCCTCCTCTCTTACAGATCCTAAGAGGGTTGTTGATTTTTCAGTCTTTTCAGCTTCTTATTTAGGATGGAGCTCCTTACATGTGGAATTGGAAAAGCTGGTCATTTATGTTTCATAGAGTGACATTTGCTGTTTCTGAATTCAAGTTTAGCTGTGAAAAGGAATGCCCTCAAAAGAGATTGCTGAAAAAGGAAAATAATAAAATGATTTGAAGTGTGGACTGGGGAAACTGGGATTGCCAGTTGCTTCCAGGGGTACAATGCTCTGCTCAGTTTAGAACAAAGTTATTTTGAAGTAATGTTCATGTGAAGGTGCCTCTTAGGCATTTAGGAAGACGCATACAACTTCCTTGCCTCAACCCTACCCTATGTGTGATGGTCCCAAACTGGAGGTCTATTATATTCTATTAAGAGAGAACAAAGCCAAGTGTATTTTAAGTAATTTTGGGGGGAAACAAATAGTAATCTGAATGAATTAACATCTTTTTCCTAGCACATCAATTTCTGATCCTTAAATATCATTTATCTATTAACAGTTTATTCATAGCAGATTATTAATCCATGGCTAGTCCATCTTGCCTCACAACAGAGTGCATAATCTACTTGTTCCACTGTCTACTATCCAGCTGACGTTTTATGCTCCTTAGCAAAATAAAGTAGTAAGTCCATTTTTAACAAAGTAACATAGCATTCTGAAACTAAAATCAAATGACCTTTGGGTTATCTGTACCTCTACTTTTTCCCCACTGGCATGGAAACAGGAGAGTTGTCTCAGAAAACATGTATAAAAGAAAGGGAGGATTACAGAACTGGAATTAGTATTGATGAAGATAGCAAGCACAAGTAAGGAAGGATGTACAGATAGAAAATAAATAAATAAAAAAGAGGTACAAGCAGGAGAAATTGAATTCTAAACTTCACTCCATCAGGTATTTTCCTTCAACCTCTTGGAGCAATACTCTTGCCCTGTGGACACACTTGAAGCAAGGGCAGCAGAGAGGAGAGGTTAACTACAGATTTTTACTAAGTAAATGTTTCACTTCAGCTGTATCATTAAGAGTGACAGAGACATTGCCAGAATTTCAGATGGGTGTGAATTATGGCTCATGAATAAAAATAAGGAAAGATCAAATATGAATATTTCCTCGATAGGGAAAAAAACTCAGGAAGGGAGTAGACTATTTCCATGTCCAGACAGTTCAGTACTGTCTAACTCAGCACCCAATTTATATATTGAATCCTAACCTAGGTATACGTTTAGTCAAGCATTGCATGTTTAAAACACAGTTCTTGTGACCTTCAGAGATTTGATTCATGGCATCCTAATTGAGTAGGGCCCTAAGTTTATGAATGGGTGTTCTGTGTACACAAGGCTTTGTCTATTTCACCATCATTTCTCACAACTCTCTATAACTTCAGAATGGAACTCTCAGATTTGCTTTTTGGATAAAGCCTGAGCACTTGCCAAGCAGGCAAGACTCTCCAGAATTTTGCCCAAAACGTGTATTTCCTTTTTGCCATATTTTTATCTTTCATTTACAAACTTTCAGCTCGAGCCAAACTTAACTACTCAAGCCAGTTGCTCTTCAACCTCTTATTATTTGTTCAAGTAGCTGCCCCGACTGAAATACTCACTACATTGGTATCACATATGTTCTCCACTTTTTCCAGGAAGCCTTTCCTGATTCTCTAGTTAGATATAATGTCTTCCTCCTCTCAACACACTTAGTGGGTTTTATTTTTATTTTTTTAAATATTTTATTTATTTATTCATGAGAGACACACAGAGAGAGGCAGAGACACAGGCAGAGGGAGAAGCAGGCTCCATGCAGGGGGCCTGATGTAGGATTTGATTCTGGGACTCCAGGATCACACCCTGGGCCGAAGGCAGGCTCCAAACCACTGAGCCGCCCAGGGATCCTCACTTACTGGGTTTTATATGAGTTTTCTGTTGTACATCTCCCACTTCTCATAACACTAGTTTTATGTATGTTTATAAAGGGTCCCTCAAACTGTGTTGCCACTGTGTTTCCATGTCAACAAGTCAACAACACCATTATAGGGAATCCTACTTAGGTCCTTATTCTCTGAGAAAGAGTCTAACTTGGACATAAGTTAGTGATGCCTTCTATTCTCAAGCTTGAGTTTTGCAATGTGTAAGGACAATATCTTTATGCTGGGCAGTGTTCTTAGATCTGTAAAGCCTATTTTATCTGACCTCTACAGTCCTCAGAGGTGAGTTTCTTCCATGTTTATAAATCAAGAGACTTAGAATTTAAAAAATCACTCAAGGTTATGCAGTGCATAAACCTCTGAATCTGGTCTTTATGCCCATCAACCTTTATACCCCACTTGCTTTTTACTGTGCCCTCATATTTTGTTAATGATTTATATTTACAAAGCAAAATAATTTCTTAATACAGAATGTGTGTCTTTGTTTTTTCTTTTAAATACAGAAGCCCAACTTCTGTCTGCCTATCTCATGTCCAAATTGTTTCTTTAACTCACTCTCTTTCTCTAATGTACATGTCTTTTTGCATATAGTGGAGGTTCTGTGTACTTAATAAAGATTCTGGAATTCCTTCCTGGTAACTCTAGAAACTTCATAGGTAAAACAATAATATCCTTGACAGCAGATGGCTACAATCATTCCTACCATGGTTCACTGGACTAAGACCACTGAGATCCTAAAGCTCTTGGTAAAGGCCACCCACTCCAGGAGGAAGCTTCCTCGAAGAGGTGACAGACTCTGTACACAAACTTACTCCAAAGACGTTCTGGTGTCAAAAAGGAGTGATAACTTTCAGCAAATATCTGCACCTATCCCTCAGATTATTCTCTCACTGAAACCTTAGGAATTTGTACTGTGAAAAAATATTAAGAAACACATACGCAGTTTCACCTTTTGCCTCAGAAGATAGTATTATAAAAAATGTTTAGAATGCAGTTTTTCCTTAGTTTGAATCCAAATTCTGCTGCTTACCTGTTGTCTGACCTTGCCTCCTAAGGCAAGGGAAATAAAAACAAAAATAAACAATTGGGACTACATCAAAATATAGAGCTTTTGAAAAGATGCTCAACATCACTCATCATCAGGGAAATGCAAATCAAAACAACAATGAGATATCACCTTACACCAGTTAAAATGGCCACAATCAAAATGACAAGAAATAACAAGTGTCTGCAAGGATGTGGGGGAAAAGGAACCCTTGTGCACTATTGATGGGACTGTCAACAGAGGTCGTCAGTGTGGAAAACAGTAGAAATACCATATGATCCAATAATTCCACAATTGTGTATTGAACCAAAGGAAATGAAAACATTAATTTGAAAAGATATATGCATCCCTATATTTATTGCAGCATTATTTACAATAACCAAGGTATGGAAGCACCTTAAGTGTCCATCAATAGACGAATGGTCAAGGAAAATGCGATATACCCATACACCCCACACACACCCACACACAAAGGCATATTGTGTAGCTGTTAAAAAAAGGATGAGGTTGTGCCATTTGAGAAAACTTGGATAGACTAAGAGGATAAGTCAGACTGGGGAAGATAAATACTATATGATTCCACTAATAAGGAGGGTGGGCAAAAAGGGTGGAACAGAGAAAGAGATATAGGCTTTCAGTTATAGAATGAGTAGGTCACAAGAATAGAAGGTACAGCATAAAGGACGCAGTCAATGATACTGTAATAATGATATATGATAACAGATGGTAGCTACATTTGCGATGAACACAACATAATGTATAAACTTGCCAAATCTCTAAATTGTACACCTAAAATTAATGTAATATTGTGTGTCAACTATCCTCAAAAAATTATATCTTCTCCCATTCAAAAAATAATTTAAAAAATAAAATAAATTTTAAAAATAATGTATGGCTCAGGGTAAGTACCTAAAATGTTAGCTATTATTATTGTTTTCCAAAACTTTATGGATTATTGAGTTATTATTGGAGGAAGAAGAGGATTGAGAAAAGCTGAGAGAGACTAAGTTATATTATTTATATTGGGGTAAAATTAACATAACCTAAAACTCACCATTTTAATCATATACAATTCAGTGGCTTTTGGTACCCTACCATGTTGTACAATCATAATTATCTAGTTCCGGAACTTTTCATTACCCCAAAATGAAACCTCTACCCATCAGCTATTAAAAAAAACTCCCAAAAAACAAAATCAAGGATCAGATGGTTTCACTGGTGAGTTCTACCAGACATTTAAGAATACCAGTATTTTTTTAACTTTTCCAAAAATAGAAGAAGAGGGAACACTTCCAAACGCATTTTATCAGGGCAGCATTACTCTGATACCAAAACCAGATGAGGATGGAAGAATTCTAAACAAAATATTAGCAAACTGAATTTAACAGTGCATTAAAAGGAATCACACACCATGATCAAAAGCAATTTATTCCAGTGAGCAAGGATGGTTCAACATCTGCTAATCAATGTAATGCATCATGTTAACAAAATGAATGATAAAAATGATAAAAATCATATGATTATCTGGATAGTTATAGAAAAGGTATTCAAAAAAAAGAAAAGATATTCAACAAATTTGACATCCATTTATGATAAACACACTTAACAGAGTGGATATAGAAGAAAGATTCCTCAACATAATAAAGGCCATATATGACAAACTCACAGTTAACATCATACTCAAAGGTGAACAGATCAAAACTTTTTTTTTAATTTTTTATTGGTGTTCAATTTACTAACATACAGAATAACCCCCAGTGCCCGTCACCCATTCACTCCCACCCCCCGCCCTCCTCCCCTTCCACCACCCCTAGTTCGTTTCCCAGAGTTAGGAGTCTTTACATTCTGTCTCCCTTTCTGATATTTCCCACACATTTCTTCTCCCTTCCCTTATATTCCCTTTCACTATTATCTATATTCCCCAAATGAATGAGAACATATAATGTTTGTCCTTCTCCGATTGACTTACTTCACTCAGCATAATACCCTCCAGTTCCATCCACGTTGAAGCAAATGGTGGGTATTTGTCATTTCTAATAGCTGAGGAATATTCCATTGTATACATAAACCACATCTTCTTTATCCATTCATCTTTCGTTGGACACCGAGGCTCCTTCCACAGTTTGGCTATCGTGGCCATTGCTGCTATAAACATCGGGGTGCAGGTGTCCCGGCGTTTCACTGCATCTGTATCTTTGGGGTAAATCTCCAATAGTGCAATTGCTGGGTCGTAGGGCAGGTCTATTTTTAACTCTTTGAGGAACCTCCACACAGTTTTCCAGAGTGGCTGCACCAGTTCACATTCCCACCAACAGTGTAAGAGGGTTCCCTTTTCTCCGCATCCCCTCCAACATTTGTTGTTTCCTGCCTTGTTAATTTGCCCCATTCTCACCGGTGTGAGGTGGTATCTCATTGTGGTTTTGATTTGTATTTCCCTGATGGCAAGTGATGCAGAGCATTTTCTCATATGCATGTTGGCCATGTCTATGTCTTCCTCTGTGAGATTTCTCTTCATGTCTTTTGCCCATTTCATGACTGGATTGTTTGTTTCTTTGGTGTTGAGTTTAGTAAGTTCTTTATAGATCTTGGAAACTAGCCCTTTATCTGATACGTCATTTGCAAATATCTTCTCCCATTCTGTAGGTTGTCTTTTAGTTTTGTTGACTGTATCCTTTGCTGTGCAAAAGCTTCTTATCTTGATGAAGTCCCAATAGTTCATTTTTGCTTTTGTTTCTTTTGCCTTCAAAGATGTATCTTGCAAGAAGTTACTGTGGCCGAGTTAAAAAGGGTGTTGCCTGTGTTCTTCTCTAGGATTTTGATGGAATCTTGTCTCACATTTAGATCTTTCGTCCATTTTGAGTTTATCTTTGTGTATGGTGCAAGAGAGTGGTCTAGTTTCATTCTTCTGCATGTGGATGTCCAATTTTCCCAGCACCATTTATTGAAGAGACTGTCTTTCTTCCAATGGATAGTCTTTCCTCCTTTATCGAATATTAGTTGACCATAAAGTTCAGGGTCCACTTCTGGGTTCTCTATTCTGTTCCACTGATCTATGTGTCTGTTTTTGTGCCAGTACCACACTGTCTTGATGACCACAGCTTTATAGTACAACCTGAAATCTGGCATTGTGATGCCCCCAGATATGGTTTTCTTTTTTAAAATTCCCCTGGCTATTCGGGGTCTTTTCTGATTCCACACAAATCTTAAAATAATTTGTTCTAACTCTCTGAAGAAAGTCCATGGTATTTTGATAGGGATTGCATTAAACGTGTATATTGCCCTGGGTAACATTGACATTTTCACAATATTAATTCTGCCAATCCATGAGCATGGAATATTTTTCCATCTCTTTGTGTCTTCCTCAATTTCTTTCACAAGTGTTCTATAGTTTTGAGGGTATAGATCCTTTACATCTTTGGTTAGGTTTATTCCTAGGTATCTTATGCTTTTGGGTGCAATTGTAAATGGGATTGACTCCTTAATTTCTCTTTCTTCAGTCTCATTGTTAGTGTATAGAAATGCCACTGATTTCTGGGCATTGATTTTGTATCCTGCCACGCTACCGAATTGCTGTATGAGTTCTAGCAATCTTGGGGTGGAGACTTTTGGGTTTTCTATGTAGAGTATCATGTCATCGGCGAAGAGGGAGACTTTGACTTCTTCTTTGCCAATTTGAATGCCTTTAATGTCTTTTTGTTGTCTGATTGCTGAGGCTAGGACTTCCAGTACTATGTTGAACAGCAGTGGTGAGAGTGGACATCCCTGTCTTGTTCCTGATTTTAGGGGAAAGGCTCCTAGTGTTTCCCCATTGAGAATGATATTTGCTGTGGGCTTTTCATAGATGGCTTTTAAGATGTCGAGGAATGTTCCCTCTATCCCTACACTCTGAAGAGTTTTGATCAGGAATGGATGCTGTATTTTGTCAAATGCTTTCTCTGCATCTAATGAGAGGATCATATGGTTCTTGGTTTTTCTCTTGCTGATATGATGAATCACATTGATTGTTTTACGGGTGTTGAACCAGCCTTGTGTCCCGGGGATAAATCCTACTTGGTCATGGTGAATAATTTTCTTAATGTACTATTGGATCCTATTGGCTAGTATCTTGTTGAGAATTTTTGCATCCATGTTCATCAGGGATATTGGTCTGTAAAGATCAAAATTTTTACACTAAAACCAGAAACAAAAAAAAAAAAAAAAAAAAGGATTTTAACTCTCCACTTTTATTCAACATAGTATTGGAAGTCCTGGCCAGAATAAATAGGCAGGAAAAAGAAATAAAAAGTATCCAAATAGGAAAGGAAGAAATAAAACTATTACTATTTGCAAATGACATAATATTATGTATAAAAAACCCTTTGGAGCACCTGGGTGGCTTGATGGTTGAGCGTCTAGACCTTTGGCTCAGGGCTGCCTTCAGCTCAGGTTGTGATCTCAGGGTCCTGGGATTGAGTCCCACTTCAGCTCTCCGCAGGGAGCCTGCTTCTCCCTCTGCCTGTGTCTCTGCCTCTCTCTCTGTATGTCTCACGAATAAGTAAATAAAATCTTTTTTTAAAAAAAGAAAAGAAAACCCTTTAAGAGTCACTCCAGAAACTGTTAAACAAATTCAGTAAAATTGCGAATAAAATCAATAAACAAAAATCTATTGCATTTCTATACACTAATAATGAATTATCAGAAAGAGAAATTAAGGGACGCCTGAGTGGCTCAGCAATTGAGCGTCTGCCTTCAGCTCAGGTCGTGATCCTGGGGTCCTGGGATCAAGTCCCGAATCGGGGTCCCTGTGAGGAGCCTGCTTCTCCCTCTGCCTATGTCTCTGTTCTTCTCTCTGTGTGTCTCTCATGAATAAATAAATAAAATCTTAAAAAGAAATTAAAATATCTACCTCATTTACAATTGCATCAAAAAGAATAAAATAACTAGGAATAAATATAACCAACGAGGTGAAAGACCTGTACACTGAAAAGTATAACACATTGATGAAATACATTGAAGAAGACACAAATAAATGGAAAGATTTTTTTGTGCTCATAGGTTGGAAGAATATTGTCAAAATATTCGTTCTACAGATGCAATGCAATCCCCATCAATACCCCAATGGTGTTTTTCACAGAAATAAACAATTCTAGAATTTGTAGGGATCCACAAAAAATCCTGAATAGCCAAAGCAATCTTGAGAAAGAACAAAGCTGGAAGCATCACAGTCTCTAATTTCAAACTATATTGCAAAGCTATATTAATAAAAAAGTATTAGCGTAAAAATAGACACATAAATCAATGGAATAGAGAGCCCAGAAATTCTTGGCTATTTTTACATTTTATATTTTGATTACTATTTTCTCTTTTTATGCTACTACCATACTCTTGTTTTTTTTTTACCATACTCTTTTGATTAATATACATATAACATATTTTATATATATATATATATATATATATATTCAATTAACTTACAACAAAAAGACCAAAATATGCAATGAGAAAAGGACAGTCTCTTCAATAAATGGTATTAAGAAAACTGGACAGCCACATGCAAGAGATGAAACTTTACCACTAGCTTATATCATACACAAAAATTAACTTAAAATGGATGAAAGACTTGAACCTAAGAAGATATAAATTTCCTAGAAGACACATCGGTAATAAGCTCCTTAACATCAATCTTAATAATAACTCTGGATTTAACACCAAAAGTGAAGACAACAAAAACAAAAATAAGTAAGTGAGGCCACAATCAAACTAGACAGCCTCTGCACATCAAAGGAAACCAGCAAAATGAAAGGGTGACCTAATGAATGGGAAAAAAATGTTTGCAAATTATATCTGATGTTAAGATCCACAATATATAAAGAACCCATACAAATCAATATCAAGAAATTCCAATGAAAAATGAGAAGATAATCTGAATAGATATTTATTTTTCCAAAGAAAGCATACAGATGGACAACAAGTCCATAAAAGATGGTCAACACCATTAATCATCATGGAAACAAAACTTGAAACCCACTGAGATCAACTTATATCTCTTAGAATGGTTATTATCAGAAAGAGAAATAACATGTGTTGGCTAGGATATGGATAAAGGGCACTGTTGGTGGGAGTGTAAATTGGTCCAGCCACTAGAGAAAACAGTATCAAAGTTTCTCAAAAAAATTAAAATAGAACTACCATATGATCCAGCAATTCCACTTCTGGGTATTTATCTGAAAGAACCAAAAGCACTAACTCATATTCATAACCTGTATTCATAACGTGCAGCATGATTTCCTATAGCCAGATATTGGAATAATCTCAGTGCCTATCAATGAGTGAATGGAAAAGAAGATTAATATATATAATAGGTATATTTATATGTATATAAACACACATTTATCTACACACATGCACTATACACACACACACAATGGAATACTACTCTGCCATAAAAGAGTATGAAACCTTGCCATTTGTGACATGGATGGATTCTTTTAAAGATTTTATTTACTTATTCATGAGAGACACACAGAGAGAGGCAGAGACACAGGCAGAGGGAGAAGTGGGCTCCCTGCGGGGAGCCCGATGCGTGACTTGACCCGAAGGCATACCTCAGCCACCCAGGCGTCCCAACATGGATGGGTCTTAGGTACATTACACTAAGTGAAATAAGTCAGAGAAAGACAAATATTGCATGATCTCACTTACATGCTGAATCTAAAACAAAACAAAACAAAACCCTGAGAGTGGGTAAAATGGGTGACAGTGATCTAAAAGTTACAAACTTCCACTTATAAAATAAATAAGTTATGGGGATTTAATTACAGCATGGGGCTATAGTTAATAATACTATGTTGCATATTTGAAAGTTGCTGAGACAGTAGACCTTAAAAATTCTCATTACAAAAAAAATGTTATTCTGTGTGGTGATGGATGTGAACTAATGATGATCACAAATATCAAATCATTTTGTTGTACACCTGAAAGTAATATTTTATATGTCAAGTATATCTCAAAAAGACTTGCATTATTTTGTAAGGCTTTGGAGTGGTATTTTGTGTGGCTGTAACATTATGCTGAGACAGATCTTAAGTTGGGAGAACAAAATTCCAGTTTGGGGGGCAGATTTCTAGGGAGAGTTGGGTTTCTATAAAAAATAAGGCAAATCAAAAAGTGTGTGGTACTTTCTGTTGGTTCAGAGTGTCTCAAAGAACAAACTGAGCATTCCATCCAGGAAGCCCCATTATGGCTCCAGAATTTTTCCATCCCCTGAGGACTACTTTAGAAGCAGCCCAGGCCACCATGGTAGCTACATAGGAGTTTGGGGTAGTCAGTGTGCACCACAGGAGACAAGACAGGAATATCAGCCATTATCAACTGTCCACACACGGGAACTCCAAAGGCATCCTGGGAACAATGGAAGGCATGACAATAAGGCACCATGTGTAGGATAGAGGGTCATCCACAGACTTTATCTTGGTAGGCTTGGGCTGCCATTACAAAATGCCACAGACTGGGCGCTGGCTGCCACTACAGAAATTTGGGGGTTTTTTTGCAATTCTAGAGGTGAAAGTCCAAGACCAAGATATGCTGAGTTTTTATTTCTCCTGATGCCTGTCTCCTTGGCTTATAAGCGGCCTCCTCTGTGTCCTCACGTGATCTTTTTTTCTGTGTAGGAGTGTCCCTCATATCTCTCTTCTTTTAGGACACCAGTCTTATGGGATTAGGAACCCACTGTTAGGATACCATTTAACTTTAATTACCCCCCATAAAGATCTTATCTCCCAATCCAGTAACTTTGGGGGTTAGGGCATCGACAAAGGAATTTTTAGGGGACACAATTCAGCCCATAATGCCATCTCACACCTATACCATAGAACACATTTCATTCACACTCCCTAGATCTGCAGGGGATTGGAATTCTAGTGGGTAAACCAGGTTAACTGTACTGTTATTCTTCATCTTATTATATTTTCTTTTTTCTCCCCCCATCCTATTATGCTTTCTAACAGCTGATCCTGAAGCTGCTCTCATGATTAACTGGAATATTTGAGAAGGATGAAGTGAGCCACTGTCCTTTCTCGACATTCTCAAGAAAGAAGCAACACTGTACAGAATCTTACTATGTATTTTTGTTAGATAGAACTGCCATTTTGCACACAGACCACGTTCAAAGATCTAGGGTGAATAAATTCACCATTTTTAGAATCAAAATTATGTAAATGATCATCTCATTTTAACAGTATTTGTAACATTCTTCAAGTTTTAGAAATGGCTTTATATATGAATGAATGAATAAATAGTATTTCTCTTTCTTACGGCAACGTAAATGCAATTATGCTCATGGAGGGAAATAGAAAGAAAAGAATTATAGGTTCAATAAAATGCTGATCTCCAAAGCAGCAGTTGACATTTTCAGGTAGTTTTTGACAAAAGTCACAGTGCAGAGAGTTCTTAGAGTCTGTCATGGCTTCCAGATAAGGGAAATCATCTCACCTCCAAGTTGTAACCCTCCACCCTCTTCCAAAATGTGTCCAAGCAGGTGCTGGTTTTGTTATAGTCAATTTAGCACCTTAATCATTTTTAACGGTTCTGTTCCCCTCATTTCATTTTCTCTGGGGTTCAGCACTATAAACATGTCTCTGTGGTTGCTCAGCTCAATAGGATGTAGAGATCTTAGTTCCTATAGTTGAACAGGACCCAAGGTTTTGGGTTTGTTTGTGTGAATATTATTTTAAGGAGTTTTATTGCAAAATGCTAATATTCAGGACACTTCAGAACATTCTTATACTATACCAAATCTGATTTTTGGTAACTGGTTTTAAAGTGTTACCTGAGTCATCTCATCCCCCGCCCACCTCCCCTTCTTCACCCTTTGTTTGTTTCCCAGTTAGGAGTGTCTCATGGCTTGTCTCCCTCTCTAATTTTTCCCACTCAGTTCCCCTCCTTTCCCTTATTTCTTGTATTTCACTATTTCTTATATTCCACATGAGTGAAACCATGTGATGATTGTCCTTCTCCAATTGATTTATTTCACTCAGCATCATACCCTCCAGTTCCATCCACATCAAAGCAAATGGTGTGTATTCATCCTTTCTGAGGGCACTTGATCAGATGAACACTAGCAGTTATACTATATGTTGGCAAATCGAACTTCAATTAAAACAAATGTGAAAAACGATAAATAAAAAAATGAAGTGTTACTTGAGTGTTTCTCTCATGGGGACTTTCAGGTAGAAATACTACTGAGTGATTAATAAGAGATGTTAATTTGATTCAAGGTTTATTGTGACACACCAACCCACGGATAGCTTTTATGGCAGTTTTACAGTCTCAGTAGCCTTACCTTAGCAGGTTTATCTCCCGGTTTTTCACCATGTGTTTCTAAACGCAGAGTAAAACTTGATTGTCCCAGCAGGGCTTCTGACCGTTCTATCTTTTCAGACAAATCAAAGGCCTGAACGGTGGCAAAGCCTGCATCGGTAAGCAAGCTAGAGGAATTCAGCAATATTCACCCAGTGTTTATTCCATAGGAGCTCAAGCAATTTATGAGCCAAAGAGGATTTGAAATATAAGACTTCTAAGGCATAATATTATTTGCAGCACACAACAAAATCTTCTACTTTATTATGTGGAATAACCTGATACTCAAGAGGGTCCTTCATCAAGAGGTTTGTAGCCTTTGAGTAGGTATCTCCTAGAGGCTTGAAGATTCAATTTCCCTGCAGATACTGTTCTTCTCGAGTATAAACAAGCCCTGGGTATAAACCTCCTGAGAATCTCTGAGACTCTGCAAACCAGACAGGCCCAGACTTCGTCCCCAGGAAGTTCTCCAAATTTAGTGAACACTGGAGACAGAACCAAAGATCATTTTCTAAATCTCATATGTTTTCTGTAGCTCCTAAAGCTGAAAAACACATTGGTGATAATATCTGGGGCAGTGAGGTTGGGTATCATTCTGTTTAATTCACTGTGATTTGGAATTTTTTTATTAGCATTCCTACAGAGCATGGACTAACCTACTCCCACTTAATTATCTAAACCCTCAGCTAAGGGGTAATAAATAAGATTAATACAGTATTTAAGATAAGTGGCACTAGGCAGCCTCTCCATTGATTGTGGAATGTGTTAAGGTTTTGTCTTTCATGTCCACATAAGAGAAGAAAAAAGCAAGCTTAAGGGAAAGGACTCATTAAAAGTCCTTTGTCTAAAAACCTTGGGAAGTTTGACATCCTATTCTTTGTGACCTTTGAGTGATCACAACTACAGCCAGAGATAATGTTTTTAATGTCGCAGTTTGAACAGGGCCCAATATTTTAAATTAAATCCACAGATTAAGCTTTCTTATAAATTTCCTGGTTCCGTTGCCTTACATTATTAGATATATTTCTGTTTCCTCTGCTTTCACAGACCTAAATAATGAAAACTCTTTATAGTTCTTCCAAAGCTCACCGATTCTGACATGTGGTATTCACATTTTGTGAGTAATTTCCAAGGCACTTCCTATTTTTCTGTTGAGCTGTATGCCAAGATAACTTTTGGAAGGTACAGCGGCATAGGTAATTGGCAATGATCCAGGTTTGTGTTGGCTATGTTATGGAGGTGTTTCTATAAATTAGGGATCCATGCAAACAGGTAAACTTTATTACCTAATCATAATTCTCATTGGGGGTGTTCCCTTACTTTATATTCTTTTCATATATTTATATGAAATTGCTTCAGATGATGTTTTTTCTTCGGAAAGAGCTCATCGATAAATATCCAAAACCAGCCATAATTAGATAAGCTGGCCAATTAAATAAGGAAACACAATATCTTGTTAGCAATTGGCATCAACTGTTGGGTGACATTTTGATAAACTGCTTCAATATAGTGTATAGCATTTTGGTGCTTTTTCACTTCTTAAAAGGTCACAGTCTCTGAAAAGTAACATCGAAAAAGCTGATATTTAAAGGGTATAGAAAAATTCAAATAAATAGTCTGCTCTACTGCTAGATAGCTCTTGTCTCTTCACAATGAAATCTCTGATAGTCTACTTGGCCTTTTTATTCTACTTGTTGAGGTTTCCATTGTTCTGCAAGGCAGATGACACATCTTTTTCTCGCTAGTCCAGATCTGCTATCACTTGAGGTCTTATTCTGTATTTTCAACAATTGACTTACTTGGGAAGATCTGTATGGTTATAAGTGGCTCCTGTCCTAAAAGACCTAGAGATATTCCTATACCAATGCCCATTAGTGAGACTTTCAGAAAACTTCTGCAAACTACTCTAAGGAATGTGTACTGCCCTGTTTATGGGTGGAAATCAGGGTCAACTCCACCAAGACACTAGATAGTGTTTCTTGCAATATGACCCATAAACCATCTACCTTAAAACAGCACCTGTAGTATTTTATCAAAAAGGCAGAATCTTGTATCAAAATCCAGATCAACTGAATAGAATCACTGCCGGTGGAGTTTAGGATGCCTTGTTTTTAGAAAATCTCCAGGTAATTCTTAAGCACACCTTCGGAAACCACAGCATTGTGCTATAGAGAGGTGGTCTAACCACTAGGGAACTTAGAGCTAGATCCTGCCTCTTTTTCCCATACCCAATAACCTCTCTGCATTCTCATTCAGCAGGAAAATCCCTTCTATTCCTCACACCACTTTAAGACAAAACAGAAACAATTTTCCTTCTTCCAAAATGACCCATCCTTGACTTTTTGTTCAGCTTGATGCAAAGGGTCTGTCCTTGCACATTGTGTGCTGTTCGTGAACATTTGGAGGATGAGTATAACATCATCGTTTTATTATGAGTGGATAATTCTTTTCAATTGTCCCGTGTAGTATATGAAGTGCCACATAAACTTCTTTTACAACCTTGTTAGAAAGGTCTGAGAGCTGGAGCAAATACATGGCTCTGCGAGAGCACGAACCGCTTGAACCAGCCCATGGTCCCATTGTTCAGTCAGTGGGCCGCAATCACAAAAGTGCAGGTGGCATCGCTGCCTTTTCAAAGAAGGCTGTACTTATTTTATTCTTTTTCCCAGTACACAATCAGTTTGATTGATTCTAAGTAAATACCTGCCATTTGGTTCAACAACTTTTGCAGTTTAAAGGTTCCAAAAGCAACTTCCCCACAACAAAATAACTGGAGATACATTGTAGGTTGTGCAAATTGCAGGAGGTTAACGAGGCGGGGACATGTTTATATCAAGTCTCCTCATTCCTGTGTGCCTGCCTGGAGGTCAGTGAGGAGGTCAAGGCTCCATCCAGCAGCAGTAAGGCCCAGATGGTGGTCACCTCACACATCTTAAGGAAGAGCTCTCATTCAGGTTTGAGAAAGGCAATGAGGCATATCCTTCTATCCTCAGATCATACTCATCAGCCTGTATAATTTGTTTAAAAGGAAGAAATATTCAGTGAGCTTCAGCTACAACCTATTGTGCTGCTGCTTAGAATCAGTTTGGGGGATGGGGTAGGGGGGTCTTACTTCCTACTGTCTCTCCCTTCCCATGCTCCACCAACTCTGAGACACTGACTATCTTTATCAACCTGCATTGAGAGATTTTATCTTTTCTTTGAATCTTCAGGTTCAGGGTCTTATGTCAACTGGCTTGTTTGTGCCCATTCATATTTTGTGCTTCCTCATCTGCTTTGGATCTCCTGATAGGGACTGCGCTTATTGCATGTCCCTACCTAATGCCACAGACAGCTGGACTCCGCACTTGGCTGCAGCCACTGGTATTTTCCATTTTCAAAGGTCTGTAGCCCGGCTTTTGCTGAGCACCTGACTGCTAGAAAGATACATTGTATCAAGTTCTCCAAATCAAGTGATGCCTTTTTCTAGTCTTTCCAGATCTGGCCAGGGACTACCAGTGACTTAGTCTTGACAGCAAAAGTAAAGAACTATTGATTATATGTGAATAGAACTCCAGTTCCCAACTCCCTTTAATAGTTCTGCATTAAATTCTGTAAAGCACAAGAGGAATTGAGAAACCAGTAGTTTATTATATTGAGGGGGCTGTGGAAAAATTAGTATGTGTAGAGTACCAGCTGAGGGCTGGATATAGTATCTTCCTTATGGTCAGAAAATGCTTCTTGGGGATGGGGGGGAAATCGAGCATATCCAACAGTAAAAACCAGAGAAAGTGATAAAAATTAAGAACAAAAGAATGGGAGCATATCATTTTTAAGAAACACTGGGCATAAGAAAGTGAAATAGAAAAATAGTCAAGGGACTCACAGAATAATTTAATATTAAAAATAATCCCTCAGAGGAAAGTTTAGAAATCAAGTTTAGTTACTGGCAAGATCACCCTTCAACACAATCAGCATAAAGATCATACCTGCTGCGTTTATTACTCTATTTCCTGTTTAACTTGCTCTTTGGCACATGACAGGAATGCCAAAAATATTTCTTAAATTAATGCATATATGAATGAATAAAATAATTGCTTGATCAGCAAAGCACACTGCGTTATGTAGTCGAAATATGTGCAGTGACACTGGTGCACTTACTAATAGTCTTAAACCTGTGTGCCTATATCCAAAATAAACGTAGGTTTAGAAAATAATGCATTTTGTCTTGCTCGTAGATATTATTCCAATAAAGGTTAAAGATCTTAGTCATCTATCGGGCTATTTTCTTTTAAAAAGTATTAAAAGCTTCACCATTTCTTAATGTGCTAATTTATTATCTCTTAGCATGGTTATTTTTCACATTATTTAGAGAAATTTGTCTTCTTGCTGGAAATTTTTGCATTGTATATACAATGTTACTTATTGCTTGGATAATGCCCTATTAATTTCAATGGATTCCTTTTGACATAAAAATGGATTTGCACTGAAGGGCAAACACTACCTCCATATGTATCCAGGCTGCATTACAATCGAATCCATCACATTATACATTTATAGGTGTCTACCCCTGTTACACTGCTGAAATGGTCTGCCATAAAAAATGGCCATGTGAAAAAGCTGGTTTAAATTTCATGCATTTTTACTTGCAAAGTATCTGGTTAGATGAACAGAAGCCTCCAAGACGAAATCCTTTCCAACATGAATATGCTAACATGACTCCCTGGAAGCGACACCTCAGCACTTCGTCCAGTGCCTTTTCTTTAGATTCCAATGACAGATTTGTTTTAGGGTCAGCATGTTGGAAAGCACGAAGAATTTATTTTTTGAAGCTCCCAGTGGTAAATGGCACATCAAAAGAGGAAAATGCAATCTCTTCTGTTTTCTTTGGCACCACCGGTGCTAGGAAATGAGAGCCCTTACATGGTCTTGCAGAAGCCCAAGTTAGCATTTAGGACCTTTTGGGTTTTATCTTTAGAAATAATTGTTTAGTGTATCTATTAGCTTAGGCACTTTAGACGATGAAAATGTCTTCCTTTATCTTATAAAGTATGGAAAATCATGCTTATGAAGGTGACTTCTGGCTTAGAGGCAAATATGTTCTGTGGGGACAAGCATAGACATGAGGTCTTTCTGTTCAGAGTGTTTCTAAAAACAAAGGTTGAAAGCCTAGGAAAACACAATTTTGCAGAATTCCATCAAATTTCCTATTTTTCCATAAGTTGGAAATTCGAAATGGAAGGAAATGTGTTCTGGCAAATAGCATGCCAGTAGAAGAAGAAGAAGAAAAAAAAAAACTCTGGTTTCTATCTATGAATTAAATAAGAAAAAGTGTTGGCTCATATTTTGAGATTTTACTTCTAACATAATAAAAACAAAATAGAGCTGGAATGGACAATAACATCTCACCAGATTTGAATCGGAACATTTGGGTTATGTCTCTGTCCTTTCTAGATGGAGGACTTCAAAAAGTCATCGGGTTCTATCATATGCTTTCTATGTAAAATAGGGACTTTCCATGAGGGGAAGCTGCTCTGTATATTTGAAACAATTAAAGCCAGCATTTATAAATCACAAATTTGGATTAAAAACGTAGGCTTCAGGTCTCAGTAGCTTTATATTGTAAAATTGGAATAATGCCCTTATGTAGATTAAATAAGATAATATGTTATATTCCTTGAAAACTTGAATGTTATCTACCATCCGTTAAACTCATAGTATTCTTGCTTTTAATAGCTGCTTTTGTCTCTCCTAATTCTCTCTCTCTCTCTCTCTCTCTCTTTTTAAATCCTGGGTATTCACAATATTTCACTCTTGATAGTTTGAAGGCTACAGGTTCTTCAGTTAGGCTTGGCCCATGAATTCTGACTCATAATTTTTCCATTCAAATTATTGCAAGATGGCTTTATTTATCATAATGTATGAATGGAATATAAATGAGGTACAGTGCACATCAGCTTCCTTATGTGAATACATATGGGTCTTGTACATGTAGAAAGGGACAGAGTGAATTTTGAGGTGGTGAAGATGTGGGTGGAGTAAGTTTCTTTTCTCATTTCTCCCCTTCCATCAATAAAAGTTTTTCAATATGTAAGATATGGAAGTAATACATATGGATGCAGACTGGACTGGCTTATTGTGAGTCTTAAAATAGAGGGCCCACACAGTTCTTGTTGTTAGAGTAAGCGAAAAGTGACTTTGTAAAATTGTATTATAACCCTCAGATTAGTCTGATGCCATTTTTAAAGCCTTTTTGCAGAATTTAGCAGCTCAAAGTTAAAGTTGAAAATTAGCAGTCCCTCGAGTTACAAAGGATCTGTAGAATTCTTTCTGTAGCTGGGAGTTTGAGCACCAACTATTAATCATGTTATAACTTAAAAAGATATAAATGTGTACCAAGCAGAAAGAATTCAGTTCAGGTCTGCTGGCCCAAATACAGTGGTCTGAATAGCAAAGTCCTGAGATTTCTTAGCTACATAATGTTCTTACAAATGGTCCATGCTGTGCTAATAAAACTATTGTGACGAGGAGCTTTTGCAGTGGAAACTGACAGATGAGGCTGACTTAAGTACTTTTTCAGACAAGCTACTACAGTAAATCATTAAGGCACACAAACAATCATCCTTCATCAATGTGCAATTTGTTTCATAGCAATTACAAATCGAAAACAATGTAAACAAACAAATCGACAACTAATGAACATCCCCCACTGCTCACTGTAAATAGATCTACAACTTTAGAAGAACACTTTATCCAACACATTGTCAACTCATTGTAAACACATCTACAACTCATAAACAACTCATTACCCAGTATGTTGTCACCTCGTTGCAATTAAAGTTGAATGTTAACTGTACTGTATGTTCCTGCTCTGAATCAGATTATACCCTAGGAAGAAAATGCGAAGGAAAGAGAGCCAGTTCAGAAATGAGAAGGCTTTGCTTTACTTTGCCCCCCATCCGTTTGACTCTTAAAATTATTTGACCAGACACACATAGAAATTAACCTGCATTTTTACCCTTTCTTCAGGTATTCCACATTTTCCATTTGCATAGAGAAGGCAGCGGTTTCTTAGCCCAAGATCCTCTCAGAGAGGAAAAGCAAATGTGTAAAGTATTCCCCAAGCAGTAGTAAAACTCACAGCTTTTACTGTAATTGCTTTGTGTGAACTGCATTTGGCATCCCTACCTGGTACATAATCTTTTGGTTGGGGCCAGTGTTTTTTAGTCTCCACGATGATTGTTTTTCGGAAAGCAAATATGAACTTAAGAATGTCACCACAATTCTCCGGTAATGTTAACTTTGCCTAAGGATTGAAGTGGGTTTATTCACCATTTCAGCTTAACATAATCCTTGTGTCACAGAAGGAGCAGCACCAGGTCATAGGTGTGCACCTATGTGCATTATACATGGAAAGGTGTCTGCAACACGTAAGCAGACGCGGCTGCAGCACTTGACTCATTATACGAAGGGTCGATTTGTGAGATGAGGGTACAGCTTTAAAGCAATTTTTTGGTGCCTCTTTTTTGGTTTCAGACCCAACTTTAACCTGTGTGGAAGAGAGAAGAACGTGAGTTGGAATGCTACTAAATAAAAATAATTTGCACACTCAAGATGCAATTGTAGCTATGTAATTATACAGATAAATTAACAGGTTTATAAGCATCATATTCATAATAACTAACGCAAAAGGGCTGTGGTGTAGTGAAAGAACCACCGGCAAGGAAGAGGCCTCCGTTCTCTGTCTACTTTTGCTTCTAAAGAAAAAAAGTATTTAAATACTAAAAATAAGAGTAATATTTTTACTGAAAAAGAAGCTTTTGGAATTCTTTCTTTGTACACTATTCTCAAAATAGACTAAATTATCATCAAGAGAGGCCACTTGTCATAATATGAATTGAGGAGGCGTGGATATCAATCCTCACTCTGTCATCGAGCAAGCATTTGAGTTCGGGCAGCTCCCTCAACCTGCCTAAATGAAAGTCAGCATTTGTTGCCTCAACTGTCCCTCTCATTTCCACTGCAAATTCCTTTTGACCCATTTACTCATTCAACAAGTATTAATCACTTTGCCGTGCTAGGGACTCTTCTAGGCACAAGGGATCCGTTACGAGCAACACTGACAAATCCCTTTTCTCATGGAGCTGGTATTCTAGGATGAGAATGGATAAGTAAAAAAGTTAATGCACATCAAGTAAAAGGGCTGTGAAAAGTAAAACAGGCAAGGTATTTAAAAGTGATGGCAGCTGCCCCTCCCCCTTCTCTCCCTCTCTAAAAAAAAAAAAGTGATGGCAGGCTACACTGTTTTCAATACAATGGTGAGACAAGTCCTTTCTGAAGGTGCCAATTGACTACAGACCTGAATTAAGTGAGAGTGAGAAAGAAGTCATGCATTATTATGCTAGAACCAATGATTATCGAAGAAAAGTATTAAAAACTTGCATCTCTTTGGTTCTTTCTATTTTGAGGCTAACAGAATCTGTTCCCACTATCCTTATTGCTCCTATCTTTTAAGGTGTAGGAGAGCCATTGCTTTCTTCTCTTCTACCCCACATCAGTTTGTATTTATCATCCCCATCCCCAGTCTTTTCTAGTATCAGAAACTGAGCCTTCATAAGATCTTTCCATAGGTTTTCTCTTCCAAGTCCCTTAGCTGCAAATTTATGTTATTTATAAAAATATTCACATAGGAGTAAACATAAAGATACTAGACATTTATGAGAGAGAGAGAGAGAACTGTAGGAGATGAAGTCAGGGACTTAGCAGATCTTTCAGGCCCGAATAAAGGCTCTGGCTTTTGTTCTGATCCAGGTGGAACTCCTTTGCCATCCTATCTGAATGGACTGTAGGAGGGCAATGGTAGGACAGATAGACCAATCAAGAACCTCTTGTAATAAGCCAAGCAAGAGATGATGGAGGCTCAGATCAGTATGGTAGCAGTGGGGGTGGTGAGAAGCAGTTGTGTCTGTGACTCCCAAGGATCTGGGACTTAGGACTTCATAATGTGTTGGATGGTGGTGGGGGGGGCAAGGTAAGATGAAAACAGAATTTGGCACCCTGCACACCTGCACTTGCTTGTCTAGTTACATGCTGGAAGGCCTTCGGCAAGGCGGTTAACTTTTCTGTCCCTGAGAGTTCCCTCCATGGGTTCTATGAGATTAAATAGGATGATGGCCCATGTTATCCCTCAGTCAACAAACATCAGCTTTAGAGTAGCAAACATACTAGAAATAGTAGGTTGTTCTAAGGTTATGACATGGGCCATTTTATTTTCTGATT
Source organism: Canis lupus familiaris (assembly GCF_011100685.1). Taxonomy (NCBI): domain Eukaryota; kingdom Metazoa; phylum Chordata; class Mammalia; order Carnivora; family Canidae; genus Canis; species Canis lupus. Next base: position 3,862,348 of record NC_049251.1, on the reverse strand, counting down.
GTTCTCACAAAGATCAGTAGACAACATATTAAAAATAAATTCTATGACAAAGAAAACAATCACATGTCATAAAAACAAAAAGGTTTTAGATATTCCAAAGCAGATAAATTTTAGAAACTCTTTTCTGGACCAAAATTTGTAGACTGCCAGCCTTCCAGGTGTGAGCCAGCAAAGAGTCTTCCCAGTGGAGTGGGCAGTGTGCTGGTGGCAGCACCTTTCCTGGAACCTGACGCCTTCTTGAAAAATTGGGCCTGGACTTCAAAACAGGCCAGCTTCCTCTGAAGCTGTATGCACAACAGTATTTTCTTTCTTGGGACATTTGACCTCCTCAAATACTTCATTTTTCTCCCTAAAGATTTCTATCCAATTGTTTTTGGGCAAAGAAAGCCAGAATGGGAATGTTAATGATGTACTCATTCTCAGGTTACCCCATGCTCAGACCAAACATGAAGGGAAAGTGCTCGTTAAAAGATGCTTTCTAGAGAGGGGAAACTCTTATGGCCAGAGACTGTATTTCTAACCCTCATGAATAATATGTTCATAAAAGTGAACAGGAGAGAACCGAAAACACAGTAACATGATGATAATGGTGTTCACTGAGCACACTTTATGTATCACTCACTGCTCCAAGCACTTTGCATTTAATAGTTCATTTGCACAAAACCCCCAGGAAATATGTACTATCCTTATAATTCCCAGTTCTGTAAGTAAACAGAGGCATGGAGAGGTTACTTTTTGCCCAAGCACAGCTAAAAATAGCCAAGCCAGGATTTGAATTCAGGCCGTGCGGCCCCTGCAGCTGCATTTGGAAGCATTGTTCAATACTACCCCTATCATGTTCAGAACAAGAAATCAAAGGAACTGCTAACTCATCCCAAGCCCTGAAGAACATTTCCCTCTGCTAGGAAGAGCCTCTCATAAATAACAATATAAAGAGAGAAGGCTAGCTGAAAGGCAAAGGAAGGTCTGAACGTTTATTCACACTCCAGCCTGGTGTGTGGCAGTCCTGACCCTTTCAACGACCTAGATCCCTCATACTGCTGTGGAGAGCGTGTCGTTGGAGTGTTCTCGGGCAGCCTGCAAGTCGGCTGCTCTCCACTGCCCGCCGGGTCAGAGCTTCTGGGCAGCCCTCAGTGAAACGCTCAACGAGAATACACTGAGGAGCTCATCGAGGAAAAGGAAGGATGATGAGATCTCAGCAGGGAAAGAATATCGTGCCTTCCGTGTGAAAATTCCCACAAAAAAGCGCGTTTATTCCCTGGTAGCCTATTCCCATGTTCACTCCCCTTGAAGTCTATCAAATTTCCAGATGAAAATGGGTGCTCGAAATGGGTTAACATTTTACACGTGTATAAAACAGACATCCGCACATTATGCCCCAGGTACCAGGCATTTAAGACACACAGTTGCCCAGATTGGGGTCCTCTGAGCTTTATTTGATCAGCATGCTACGCAGCATGTTGTTCAGTGTCCTGATCTGTTTCAAAGTAAAAGGGGTTAGTGATGGTTTCTGAACCTCTACAAAAATAAGTGTAAATGATTTTAATAAATGTTCTGCTTTACTTATTTATTAATAGATTGTATTTATCTTAAGATTTAGGTTTCCCGGTGATATGCATTTTAAAAGATTTATTGAGAGAGAGAGAGAGAGAGAGCACACGCATGTGTGAGTGAGCATGGGGGGCGGGGCAGAAGGGAGGGAGAATCTCAAGCAGACTCCCCAATGCGCAGCCAGCCCAAGGGGGACTCTCAGCAGCCTGAGATCACAATCCGAGCCAGAACCAAGAGTCGGACACTCAACCCACTGCACCACCTCGGCATCTCCTGATATGTATTCTTTCCCTGAAGCATGTTATTTATAAAATTTAAGGTTTCCCTAGACTTTGACGCTTACCTTGGGAGTGGAATTTTAACATCACACTACTCTTTCCCAGAAGCAATAGGAAAGAAACCTTTTGATAAACCTTTTGATAAGCACAACCTTGTGCTGCCAAATGGAGCTCACCAAAGCCAGTGAAAGTTCAGACTATATATTGTCCTTAAAACAAGCGAATTCTGCCAACTTCCACACCATCTGGTTATTTTTTTCTTTACTTTTCCATAACTCATCCTGTTGTCTCCTTCTGTACTTTTCTTGTTCTTCTGCTTCTTTTAAGTCTCATCTGAATGTGCCTATTTTATCACTCAACAGAGACCATCTCAGACCTTTCCCCTAAGTCCTGCCTGACGTCAGGCAAAATTCCAGATAACTAGTGGGGGTTGAAACATATACATAAAGAAATTTTATATGGAACATCTGCCATACAAATGGAGATGTTTTTTAATAAACACATAGTCTTTGATCTAAATAGATCTTGTTTTCCTTTGACTTCCTAGAGAAGATCACAGCAACAGGTCTTCTTCTACCCTTTACCCCCAAAGTTGAACCCCCCACCACCATGTGTCAGTCATTTAGACCATTTTCTCTTTTACTATTACAAACTAAACAGTGATGAATATTCTTGAACATCACTAGTTCTCTATACGGATTAAAAAAAAAAAACTTATCTTCTCTGTCATCAAATTTCTGTAACCCACAAGGAGTTCTCAGACTATAAGTTCCTAGTTCTTAAAATTCAGTATCTCCTTCTCATAGTCTTGTTATGTAAAGTGTTGAAAGAAGCCAAGTTTTAAAAAATCATATATTGCAGTAAGTGCTGTGTAATAAATTGTTTATAAAATATATTTCTTTTTGTATATTTTTTATTGGAGTTCAATTTGTCAACATATAGTATAACACACAGCGCTCATCCTGTCAAGTGCCCCCCTCAGTGCCTGTCACCCAGTCACGCCATCCCACCCCCCCCCCCCATCTCCCCTTCCACTGCCCCTTGTTCGTTTCCCAGAGTTAGGTGTCTCTCATGTTTTGTCACCCTCTCTGATTTATAAAATATATTTCTTAATTGACTTTTCAAATCTACTAATTAAATTCACACAAAGTGGACTATTAATGGAACACTTTGTAAGTAAGCACTCTTAGGTACTTAATAGAAAATGCCTACAGGAGTTTTGTAGGAAATTGCAAGCAGTTATTATACTCTACTTTAGCTATCACAAATGTTGAAAGTGAATACCAAACATGTATCACTCATCTCATAAAAATAAGTATCTGTTCATTTCGTCAGTCTTTTTTAATACACAGGCTTTTGAGTCACCATATACAATATTTTGATTTGCACAAGAAGTTTATCAAACTACCAAATTATATCTTGGTAAAAATGTCCTAACTATGAAACCGTTGGGACTCTGACAAACTGTTTCAACTCTCAGATTTGTGGCATATGTGGTTACCAAGTGATGGATTAGGAATGAAAGGGTTAAACTGTGTGTGTGTGTTGGCATAGGATAGCCAGGAAGTGAGTTCAGGACACCACCTTTCAGATAGGTCAAGGACTAGAGTCAACGGTCAGGGAAGCCAAGGGTTCAGAGGGCCTGGGGACCTGCAGAATTTTAAGGAAGCACAGTCTAAGAAGACCACTGGGGCCGGGGCCAGGTTATTGTGTCAGCCTTCACCCAGAACAGAGACTCGTGTTACAATCCTGAATCCGCTGTCTCTAGAATGGTGCCTTCTGTCATTAAAATAGCTGGAAGTAGCCACAGGGAAAAAGATGAAGGATCTCTATCCTTGAATTTCCGTAGCCTGGTGAAGGAGAGCCACCAGGGCACAAGATTCAGAAGGCTATGAGAAGACATTAGAGCAAATGGAAAAATCCCACCCCAGGTTGTAAGGGAAGTTTAGAAACAGCTTAGAGGACAGAGACTTCACAAGACCTTTATCTACCCCAACTTTGGCCTCCTGGCTGAAGCCCACTAGCATACACATAGTTTAAAGTAGTCAGCAACTGAGTGTCTTAGAATCAGGCCCATAAGCCAAATTAAAGATGTGTGAGAGAAGCAGAACAGTCACAAGGGCAACGTGATGTACAGTGGGGAAAGCACTGGCTCAGGGTCAGAACAGCCAGACTAAAATCCTACCCCTGTATCAATTAAATGTGGCATTAATTCATTGATCAAGCTCTTTGAACCTGAATTTTCTCTTTCATAAATAGTAATAAGTAAGAATACTAACCCCTTGTAGGTTCTCTTATGCATTAGAGACACCTGAACAAAAGATAAAACGCATAGGATGTACATAAGTAGAAGGTATCATTGCCATCATCATTATGATTGCTATTATTTGAAATTCTAGGGGAGGAAATAAAAAAAGGACTGAGATTCTCAAATAACCAGCAAAGCCAGTGGCATTTCTTCTACTTCACCTGAGTTTGTTCAATTAACCCACTTCTCCTAACATGTGGAGAGAGCTTCAGAAGTCAGTAAAAATTAAGGACCTGGTGTAGTCAGAATTAATTTGTTGGCTAAAGCCCAAATTGGAATTTAGAATTATATGGGTGAAGTCGTCTAATAGCCAGACATGGAATTATTGAGAATCTGCTTGATGGGCCTACACAGTTAGGTGAACTATATGTATTCTCATATTCACAAATCTCTGAGGTAGAAATTATACATTTTTTTGAACATTTTTATTTATTCATGAGAGACACAGAGAGGCAGAGACATAGGCAGAGGGAGAAGGGAGCCTGATGTGGGACTCGATCTCAGGACCCCAGGATCACGGCCTCAGCCAAAGGCAGATGCTCCACCACTGAGCCTCCCAGGCACCCTATACATTTTTTTATGGATAAGAAAACTGAAGTTGAAAATGATGTCAGGAACTTAGTCTATTTTGCTCAATAATGTATATGCCAGCACCTAAACAATGCTGGCACAGAATAATCTCAAATATGGTTGAATGAATATGTGAAGAATTTTTTTTAGAGATTTGATTGATTGATTTTTCAGAGAGAGAGAGAGAGAAAGCGCACACAAGAAGGGGGAGCAGCAGTCTCTTGATGTGGTGCTCGATGTCAGTACCCTGAAATCATGACCTAAGCCAAAGGTAGACACTTAACAGACTGAGCCACCCAGGTACCCGATACATGAAGAAATTTATGGTCACCTCACTGGCCAAAGGTAGAATTGGGACTTGACATAGTTTAAATGCAAATATGCAGAACATGTACCTTAAACATTCATTTGAGTAGTTAGTCACAACTGAACAATTACTTATATGCTTTGCCCTCCTCTCTTTCGGAGTGTGGCTTTTCTTGTGGCTCGGAATATTTTGAAATTCCTGAAAAGATCAGGGGGAAATTCAATAATTTCTTCAGCATCAGTTACTGAGCCCTTTTTCTGTGCCACATTTACCAAAGGATCACTAACTCAAGGTGCCTATATGCCCTTTGTATGGTGCTGTGGAATAGGAGGCCTTTGATAGGAATATCAGTTAGAAATATTCCTGGAGGTCAGAAAAGAGGTCAGGACTAGGGATGCAGCTTTGGAGTTCATTTGCACACTCTGTGTCATAAATATATTTGTGGAATCCATTAGTTCATGAAGCCTCGGAAGTGGAGGTAGATGGGTCATTGAAGAGTGACTTATAGAATGAGAAGACAGGAAGAAAAACAGGGACTGAGGAATAGATAACATATGAGCAGAGGAGGCCATAAGATACTGAAAAGGAAAAGCTAGAGAAATAAAAAAAAAAAAAAGAAAACCGGGAAGGAGAACATTGTTCATGGAGGCCAAAGCAAGCAGGATTTTCATGAAGAACTGAGTGATTCATTTTCTCCAATTCACGCATAGTCAGGGAGATAATGGAAAAGTATCCATTGCACCTACCAATGTGCTAAAGCCATTGGGTGGGGGGGGGGGGGATTTTTTTGACTTAGAAACCATAATGCAGCATGTCTCAGGAATAAAGAGAAGATAAGGTAGATCAAGTGACAGATACTATTTGTTCTATTTTATTTATTTATTTTTTTAGTGATTTTATTTATTTGAGAGAGTGAGAGAGAGCACGAGCAGGAGGGAGAGGGAGAAGCAGGCTCCCCCCGAGCAGGGAGCCTGATGTGGGGCCCGATCCCAGGACTGTGAGACCATGAGCTGAGCGAAAGGCAGAGCTTAACTGACTGAGCCCCCTGGGGGCCCTGACACTACTGTTCTCAACACCTTAACTGTGAAGGACAGAGTGGTAGAGCAGTAGGTAGAAGACTTTCTAAAGTTAGAAAGACACAGACACGTCGATATGCTGGTGGGAAGGCTGAGGCTCAAGGTCTGCACTGTGACGGCGAGAAGTCCCTGAGCGAGTCAGAGCCCAGGCCGGGGAAGCATGGGACCCACAGGACAGTTGGCTATCTCTGCCTTGAGTACGAGGATGGGATCCTCTCTCATCAAGATGGGAAAGGTGACGGGACCAAGATGCCTGTGAATCTGGCAGAATCAGGAGCTGCACATATTCTGGAAGAAGACAGGCTACAGCGTGTGGGCCTGAGGAAAGCAGTCGAAACCTGAAATAATTATACAGTAAATTAAGAAGGCAGTGTAACCCTGGTGGTCAGTGTTAGAAACCTAATAAAGTTCTGATTCCCAGATATTCTTTTTTTCCTATTTGGAAATAATCTCAAAAACTTGGAGCATAGATTGCATTATACCTTTAAGGTCATCAATCAGAGCTGAAGGTCAAATGACTCATCGTAGGATATTTTGTGGAAGGGAAGACTTAGGATCTAATTTTGTGGCTAACTACTGTGTAACTTTGGATGAAACATCGTTTTTTGATAAATAGGAATGAAATATTTGTTCCGATCAGTGGTGACTGCAATGGTAATGAAAGCCCAAGATGTTGCAAGTAAAATGTTTACCTTTTTCAATTGGCAGCAAATATAAAAGAAAGCAGCATTTATTTATTTATTCCATAAATAAACAGTATATCTCAAATAAAGGTATATTTTTAACTATATGGATATTTCAAATACTCTAAAAAATAGTTCAGTTACTTAAAGGTAAAAAAAAAAAAAATCAGGTCAAGGGGCACCTGGGTGGTTTAGTCGGGTAAGCATCAGACTCTTGATTTCAGCTCAGGTCATGATCTGAGGGTCATGAAATCCTGCCCCGAGTCAGTCTCAGTGCTGAGTGCAGAGCCTGCTTGAGATTCTCTGCCCCCTCCCCTGTTTACATGCACTCTCTCTCTCTCTAATAAATAAAATTTAAAAATCAGGTCAAAATCAGGTTTCTTAATGCTATAGTACTTTATGCACCACTTCAAAAGTCAGCTCCCAAGATTAGAAAAAAAAAAAATGTTTTCAGTTTTGGCTGGAAATTAACAAACTAGTAATGCCAGATAAAAACTAGTAATGTGGAGCAGGGAAAACCTGGTGATATAATCTAAGTATCACTCATATAGTTTAGAGTTCATGGCACCCGTACAACACGTCTCAGGTCTATACAGTGGGTCATGAAGTGCTCTCGCCTGCCAGAAACAATTCTCATCTCAAAGTAGGGATTTATTTTGAAAAGGAGGATAAAATCCTTTCAAATTACTTCATAATGACTTATGTAGTAACGTGTTAAAAAGAAAGTTATTTAGAAATGTCATTCAGAAATTTTACTCCTAACCTAACTTATAGGGAAAATGGAACTTTTTAAGGAAGCGCTATTCAGAATCATTACTCTCAACCCCACTTGAAGGGAAAGGCAATTGAGTGAAGCCAGAGTGAAAAAGCTGCTGTGACATGTCTCAGCAAAGGATTTTCACTCTTAGTGTCAAGCGTTCAGCTTGATATCGTTACTATCCGTCAACTGTCCATCGATCCATCAAGCCATAAAACATCTATTTTGAGTGAGACACCGTACTAGGATTCACGGATGGTTTCTACCCTCAAGGTGTTCACAGTCAAGGGCAGGAAAGCAGCATGCAAGCAATACAATTCCAACAGAATTTTTTTTTTTTAAGTAAGTACAGCAATGGATCTCTGTGTAAAGCACAGACATAGGACCAAGGAGGGAAGGAGGTATCCTACTGGGGGGTCGGAAATGTCTTTCAGGGGAGAAGAGGCCTGGCCTGGCATTGGAGGAGTGAATCTTAGTTCACTGTATATGATTAGAGACTCTCCGTGAGACAATCGCCCAGTGAAGGAGGGATGTCCCCAGGATGTGATTTCCAAATCAAAGCCTCACATGCTCAGAGTGAGTCTCTCTTTCTCTTTATCGTCCTTATGTTTTGCGTTTCCACTATACTCACAGACGGGTATTTATTTCTAGGTTCATTTTTCATTGCTCGATTTCTCAAGTCACTCCATGTTTCTCTCCCTAAAATAGAACTTGTGACTCTGGTTCTGCCCTGGACTGAGGCTTATTCTGTGCACCACGAACCTGAATGCTATTTGAATGCAAGTCCGTTCATAATAACCTGTGTTTTCATTTTGTCCCCGAAGTAGAGACCGGGGCACATGGATGAGACTCAGGCACCGTGCCTCAGGAAAGCCAAAACGCTGTCATGAATTATTTCTAGAGGAAAAACTCTTGAGCAAAATGACTCATCATTGGATTATAGTCTCAAATAGAAAGAGCTGCTAAATTTAAATAAGATAATTAAGAGGAGAGTCTACACATTAAGCTGCACAGTTTGGGGGCCACATAATATATTCAAAGTTATTTAATGGGCTCATTTTGGCATTCAAAATATTTACAATATATATTCACACATGCAAATAATCTTTTTATCAAGAAAGATACATTTTAGGTGTTTTTCGTTTTCTGGCCCTAACCTTTTGCTTCCCACTATGTTTTCATTTAAAGTACACATCACCGCCTTCTTGCACAGTTATCCTAGACACTTTTTGAATAAAAATTCTTCAAGAGGAAATCCTGGCTTCATTACAATTCTCTTTTTAATCTGTTAAAATTCATCCAAATTTGTGTTCTCTAATTGCATAGGAGATTTAGAGAAACGTCCAAGAATCTCCAGGACTTGTAACCTTTTTTTTCCTTTACTTGTTTCCAAACTGCATCTGTGTTGTCAGACAAAATATTGATATAGCTTGCTTAGCTCCACTTAGTAGAATGTAGGACAGTGATTTATAGAGTAGTGGCAAATCCACGTTAAACCTTAAGGTCTGGAAGTTTAAGGTTTATGCTGATATCTATTTAGATTGCTATTTCCTCTCCTTGCTTATAAAACTAAAATGATGTGCAAATGGGTAACCCAGAAACACAAAGCTCGAGGTTTCAACATTACACTTGCCACTTGCCTGTTGGAAGGTGTGTTCGTGCTTGAAAGAATCCTAGAGCGAGAACATGTCAACACAGTACAGAAGCATAGAGTCATGCTCCGAGGGCACCTTGAAGAGTGAGCAACATCCTCTCAGACTGAGAGGGACAAAAAAGTAAGGTTGGAGGCTGTAAATTTCATATAAGGCTAGAAATAGGAAGTTTACAGCACATCTGGAATCTGAGTACGTGTGTGTATGCACATGACACAGTTTGCAGCATATATGGCACAGATATTATCTATGTATGTGTGTTTGTACACATGAGCACACAGAGGCACACAGAGTATGTGTATTTCTAAATATATATATATACACACAGACACATATACACAAATATACCACTGTCATCATCCTCAGGGACTGGCCTGTCAATCCAGCAGCTGAGAAGCAGGCCAGATTGGCCTTTTGCTTCCAGCAGGATGTCCCGAGGTAGAATTTTGCGTGTGGCAGGCAGCCAGGACAATACATCACTACAGCTGGATTAGGAGGATAACACCAACAAGGCCAGATCAGGAACAGAAATAAATCCTTTTTTGTAGAATTGTGTACAGGCTTTTAGAGATGACTTATCTTTTTTTTTTTTTTTTTTTTAAATCTACAATTACTATTTCCACAGCTAAAATAGGAAGGAAACAGTTGTCATCCAGAAAGGGTGAAGAAAAGGACGTCGGGGGCCTTTACATAGGGCATGAACTTGTTTGAGGCAGAGACTCCAGCCAGTGGTGGAAAGCGCTGGGGGAGGGACGGCTGCACTCGGGATATTGCAAGACGGGGCTCAAAGGTGACCGAGGCAGGCCTCAAGAGTTGGGATCCTGGATTCAAGTTTCCTGGTCCTATTTATGGTGCTTTTCCCCAGGAAGTTTACAGGGATTTAAAAATAGTTTCGGTGTAGAGTCCAGGTTTACACAAGAACCTTGGTGGTTTTCAGATAATAGCATATGCCTTGAATGAAGGTAGGTTGCTCCATCCTATTGGTGACATTTAATCTTTAGTTTGAGTTTTTCCACTGAGTCTCCTGAATCTGCTTATATCAGACAATCTTCCTCAGGAAGACTTGGAGTTTATTTTGCCAGAATCCGCTTTGGTTACTATTTTAACAACTTTATAGATCTCAGAAATGATTTTAAATAATAAGCTCATGACAATACAAGAACATTTTGCTTATTAGCATAACCTTTTACCAACCACAACTATTCCCCATACAAAAATATAAGAATTTAAAATCTGCACTTGGTGGCCATCTGTTTTCTCTCTAAACATTACTTGTAAGTCCTTTTCTTTGGGTTGTTATTAAGATATTTTAAATCGTGATGTTCTTGCACAGCATGCCAGATAAAAATAATGATAATAAAATAAGTGTGTATATAGCAATTTACTTAGAAACAGGAGAGAGCAAAAGAAAATTAGCGAATGTTTAATTCTAGGCAGAGGGCCAAACTATCCTAAACCCCCTCCTCCATCTGCCCTTGCCATATTTTTTAAAAGCCCACCTTCGAGAAGTGCAAATTTCTTTGTCTAAGGCAGCAGAGTTCCCATTAAGTAACGTGTAGTAGAGAGGTTGAGTGCAGGACTCTAGAACCAGACAGTCAGAGTTCAGACCCCAGCTCTGTCAACTTACTTGCTGGGGGACTTTTAGAAGGTTTCTTACTTTCTCTGTGCCTTGGATTCCCCATTAGTAAAATGAAAGTGAGACTAGTCTAACTCAGAGATTTTTTTTCCCCCTGAGGATTATCTCCATTAATCTGACTCATGAATTCAGAATAGCATCCGGTAAGCGCTTAGGACAAGCGCAAGGTAAGACCAGAAAACTGTTTGGTTACTATTGTTAAGAATACTAATAATTACAGCCTTTTGTTCATTAGTCCGTCTTTAGTCAAGGCTACACCTTGGTGTGGTCTTTAGAATCTTTAGAGGTGACCACTTCTAGTTGCATCTGTATTCATGAAAATGCTCTTTCCTGGTACATCTGGATAAAATTTAGCTGCTCATCCTTTATTCCTGAATCAACTATTCTTAATAGGAGCAGGGGATTTTCTGTGGAGTCAGCACATTATCAAATCCCAGGTTCCCCTTGGTTAGTATATATTTGGACTGTGGCCAAATCCCCATTAAACTTTATATTAATCATGTTCGTTGTATTCCATTTGAAAAACCCGATAAAGGAACTGGGGAGGGGAGGGTCTTCGAAAGAATTCATTGTGTGTTATTTCTAACCAGTGAATGTCTGGGGACTAAGATGCTGTTGGCAATATTTGCATCAATGTAAAATAATGCATCGGAAACCATTTTGGTTTGGGTCCAACTTCAGTACCTCTGAAAATGTGCTGGTACATAGGTAACCAAGTGCATTTTTACTGAACATTCTCAGAGCAGGAGGTGTGTTGCACAAGCTTTTACAAGCACAGTTAGATGTGGACCTGACTGTAGCTTAAGAACCTTGCTTAATGGAAAACAAAGAAGACAACTCAGTTTCACAACTACCTCTTTCCCTTTATTTTTTTGTTTTCCTGATCCCTGAACTAGTGAAAATCTATTATTAAGGTGATATTATGGAAAACTTCTCATAGCAAGTTAAACAGTCAAAGAATATAAAATTTATGGTTTGCTATGACTACTGACACTTCAAAAAATCATGAAATCCTGTTGGGATTTTAATCTACCATAATTTCTTTAAAAATATGTGAGATTGTTTTTAACAGTTGGATATTTTATGGCTTTCCTTTTTTCTCCTTAGATTATATGTTTATTCTAATTTCCCAACTACATTCTGCCCTAATACATATATTTCTATCCTTGAAGTTTTTTTTATTGCTCTATGGTATTTTTCTGTAACAAAAACGTGTGTAAATTAAAATCATGTTTGCTTTCCTTTGGTGTATGGCTCTAAGCAAAAAAAAAAAAATCCTACTTGGTTATCATTACAAATATTCACATTAGCAAACCAATGAAATGACAGAAATAAGTTCTAAATCTGGATAAGTAATTATATATGATAAACTTCATCAGAAGTGCATTTATTATGGGAAGGATGGGTCTGGTTTCATTTTCAGTTAATTTATGTATTTATGGAGGAGTATCACTGCCAGAATGGGACAGAGGTGAACATCAATTCTATTCTTTTTTTTTCCACTTATGAGCACTGAAAAACAGGGGGATGGAAATAGAAGGAAATTTTATTATAATGCTGTAACCCAGTTCTTGGTATTCCTCTGAGTTATATGCCAAAATATCATGTAGTTATTTATCTGAAGTTATTTCTAGTGTTCTAGCAGCTAACGACTCTTTTAATTTTACTGAAAGCAAAGAATTATAAACAACCTGCCTTGTGAAAGACTTTGTCACCCAGTCATTAGAGACATTCATTGCCTCAGTTTCTGGGAAGTATACCAAGAAGGCTTTACTAGTACCGATCAAATAACTGTTAATTATTCCTGCTATTCCTTTACTTTGAAGCACTTTGTCTCAGTCTGGATATACTCAAAAAAGGTTGAGAAAACAAAAATGTTAATTTTAATTCATCTTTGCCAATATGTTTTTAAATAAAATGCTTTCATCTTATCACATGCTTTGAATATATTTTTTTCAAAACTAGGAGCTGAAGATTTATTTCATTCCATTTTTGGGTGATGTTCACGTTTAACCAACTTGGCAAAGCTAGTTTTCATTGTCTAACCAATCAAATCAAAAGTGCTCTTTGATAGAAAAAAAGATCCAATATTATGCATCACTGTGACAACATCTCACTTCTGAATCCTAGCTCTAAGTTACATTAGGTAGGTAGGTAGGTAGGTAGGTAGGTAGGTAGGAAGTTATAAGGATAGATTAGGCATGGAAATTTGCCATAAATTTCTTACCTCCTGACCCTCCATATTTCTCACAGTCTTGCTCTTTGCTCTGTTCCCGAAGGGCTCTCTAATGAGAATCATTCATTCTTTGACAATAGTTGGCATAGGAAAATGAAAAGATTCGTGGAAGAAAATAGAACCTCTGCCACTCACTTTACAAATATACTTAAGTTAGAATATATCATCCTGAGCCAAAGGGCCCCTTTCTAATGTCATTCTTCATTCTTAATAAAGATACGTTTAAAGAAGAGAAAGATCTTAGGTTTATGGCTCTTTGGTTACAAGAGGCATCCCATACGACAGTATTAAAAATGAAAAATTGTCCCTTCATTAGTAAGGATGGAACTTTTTACAATATGGGGCCAGGCTGGTGAGTGGTAGGACTTTATTTTATAAAATAGAAGACAGTTTTCAATTTTTATTTATTTATTTTCTTTTTGAGAGAGAGGAAGAGTGTGTGGAAGGACAGAGAGAGAATCTTAAGGAGGCTCCATGCCCAGAACAGAGCCCTACAAGGGACTTGAGGCAGGGCTTGATCTCACCACCCTGAGACCACAACCTGAGCTGAAATCAAGGGCCAGATGCTTAACCAGCTGAGCCACCCAGATGCCGCAGTAGGAGAAACTTTTTAAAGAGGAGATATTAAAAGACCCACCAGGATAGTGCTTCAGTCAGACCCACTGCAAGGAAAAAGTACACATAGATGTTGAAGACTGGAATTTGATATCTCTTAAAATTGTTGTTACCACATAGACCTTGGAAAGGCACATACCAAGTACATGGATTCTGTGTGAAGAACGATTATGGGACTGTAAGACCTTCTGAATATAACCCTAACAATGGAACCATGCAGACCGCATGCACAAAGAGATTAAGGGACTGCCAGCTTGGTATGATTTTAAGGGCTTCAGGTGATTCTTTCACTATCACCAACCCAGCTTTTGATGCCTGACATTCCACTATCAAAAATTAATTTTACTTTCATTACTCATGAGTGTTCTTTCAACCCCTGGAGAGATATCATTGAAACCTGTAAGCCACTTGTATCTTAAAACCTTAGTGTACATGAGATTTTAGTCCTTGTCCAAAAATAGAAGAGCAGAGCACATAGAAAGATTGAAGGTGGTGGAAGGAGACAAAGACACACAAAGGCTGTACTGAGCCCTGAGTGCTCATTTTGATGGTGGCTAGGTGTGTTGTGGCTGCCAGCTCCAAGGGTCTCTTGACCCTAGTACGTACATTTCTATGACTGGTCAGTGCGGATAGCTTAGCTACATCGGTAATTATAGTCCTGCTTTATAACATGCTCTCCAGTCCCAAATTCAGTCTAACTTCCATATGTAATTTACCACTACTTCCAACCTTGAAATGATCCCAGGTGTTAAGTGTCATTATCCCATTTTAGAAAACCGAGATCTTCTTGGTCACACAACTACTATGTTTGTCTGTGTTATGGCACTCAAATGCCAGGTACCCTTTCATTCTCATTTTTAGCTTCCACCCAGAATTATTAGTAAGCAATGTGTACAAGGAAAGATGACTTAGGAAGGATTCCAATCACACATGCTCAAGCTACCAACCTTGGGCATAGCTCCTGTCCTCAGCTCTTTGTGTCACAAGATTAGTTTTTTCTTCCTAAGTGATCTAGTCTTGTTGGATCTTGTTTCTTCCATCCTAGACATGACGATCCCCTACCCTGAGTGCCTCTCCCCTCCATTATATAGAGAAATCCTCATCTAGATCAAATCCTATCCTGAAACGGCATTCCTTTCTTCATTAAACCAAAGCCCTGATGATTATCAGATGCTACTCATCTTAGAAACAATTTAGAAACCTTTTTTTGTTTTTGTTTTTGTTTTTGTTTTTAGCATAGTCTTTAAGAGTTTCAGGCTCTTCTCAAAAGGCCCATCATGAAAGTGTCCCAAGAAACTTGGTTTTTCACCTTCAAGGAATCCTCAGACCAACTTCTCAGAAAATAAAATATTCTCTGTGCTATTGTTATTATAATTCTATGTTAAATAGATAATTAGAGTGTATAATAAGGCAGGGGATGGTTTGATAATGGTACTCTCGCTTGCTACATAGAATAAGGTTATTGAACTTCTCTTTGTATTGTAATTACAACACCTTCCCTATTTATTTCACAAAGATGTTGAGGATCAAAACTAATTGTTTTTTTCTTTGTTAACTATTTGTTTTGAAAGGTATAAATGACTATGTAAGCCAAAATGAGGTTTATCATCATTATTGCAAAAGGTTTATCTTTAAATAAATTAGAATATTAGGCAGATGAGTCATATGAAAATAAGCTCTCAGTCTAGAAAAAGATCACTGTCTAATAATTTACTGAATAAACACATATAAGTTAGTGTGCATCCAGGGCTGAAACCACTGGATTATAGGAAAAATTTGAGTAAAATAGTATTTAAACTCTTTATTATGGTATAAAATGTTCTTCAGAATTTGGGCTCTAAAACTTTTTTTTCCTTTTTTTGAGATACAATTGACATATATATAAAATCACACATTGTATGATTTTAACGTGCAGTGTGCATAGATTTGATACATTTACATAGAGCAAAATTATCACTGTGGCATTAGCTAACACCCCCATAATTAACATTTCCTTTATGTGGTGAGACAATTTAAGATCAACTCTCTCGGTAACTTTCAAATATACAGTATGTTGCTGCTAACTATAATCACCATGCTGTATGCTAGAGCCCCAGAACTTATTATCTCACAGCCAGA
Source organism: Canis lupus familiaris (assembly GCF_011100685.1). NCBI lineage: Eukaryota > Metazoa > Chordata > Mammalia > Carnivora > Canidae > Canis > Canis lupus. The sequence goes on along the minus strand of NC_049251.1, from coordinate 3,846,561 downwards.
AGTTTGTACCCTTTGAGTGTCTCCCTATTCCTCTCATCCTTCAGCCCTGGGTGACCACTATTCTATTTCTAGGAATTTGGCTTCATTAGATTCGACATATAAATGAAATCATATAGTATTCATCTGATTTATTTTAAAAGTATTATGCCCTGAGGGTCCACATGCATACGTACATGCCACATCTTCTTTATCCAATCATACCTCACATCATTGCCTAGTCATCTGTTGACAGTTACTTAGGTTATTTCTATATCTTGTCTGTTGTGATGAACATGCAATGGACATGAGAGTGCAGATCTTTGAGATCGTTTTCACTTCCTTTGGATATATACAGAGAGGTGGGATTCCCTGGTCACATGGTAGCTCTATTTTATTTTATTTTTTTTATTTTTATTTTTTAAAGATTTTATTTTATTTTTTAAAGATTTTATTTATTTATCCATGAGAGACAGAGAGAGAGAGAGAGAGGCAGGCAGACAGAGACACAGGCAGAGGAAGAAGCAGGCTCCATGCAGGGAGCCTGACATGGGACTTGATCCTGGATCTCCAGGATCACACCCTAAACTGAAGGCAGCGCTAAACCGCTGAGCCATCAGGGCTGCCCGGTAGCTCTATTTTAAACAAGAGGAACCTCCATGCTGATTTCCAGAGTGGCTGCACCAATTCACACTCCCACCAACAGTGCATGAGGGCTCCTTTTCTCCACATTCCCACGAACACTCATTGTCTTTTCTCGGACAGCCCTTCTAACAGGTGTGAGGTAATATCTCATTGCGGCTCTGATATGCATTTCCCTGATGATGAGTGATGCTGACTATCACTATTCATGGGCCTGTTGGCCATTTAGGTATCTTTGTTCCCTGCCTCATTTTCAAGTCTAGCCTCTTCTATCCCTTCACACTCCACACCCACCCTCCCAAGCACCATATATTTTCTAATCTCCATGATGTTGCACATGTGGTCTCCCAAACCTGAGATTTCCTTTCTAGTCTGTTTGGTGAACCACCAGTCATCCTTTAAGACCAAATCTGACTTCCGTAGGCAAAATGAATGTAGAGTCCTCAATATTCCTGCAGGGTTCCATGTGTACCTCTACTGCTCTGACTACTCCTACTAATGGCACACATAGGTTTTTTTTTTTTTTGGGGGGGGGGGGGAGGTTTTAGCTAAGCAATTTATTAGGTGGCTTACATTGAATGTCTTTAATTCTTATGATTAAAAGGTAATCATTTTTTGATTTGTTACTTTAAGTCAGTAATAACTTACTTTGTTCATTGTAGTTTATATTCCAACAAATATCTTTTGTCAACTTTTGAACAAATGAACATCCTGAAAACCTAGTTTGTGGTGAGCATGATACTTGCCACTAAAATAAATGGCAGTCTCTGTCTTTAGGGAGATAATCACCAAGTGAAGAGGCAGGCATTTAGCCAACAAATAAAATTAGAAAGGCTTAACATCAAGCAGAAGCAGCCTGACATTACCTAAGAGAACCTATAGGGAAGTGGCCATTTATACACTAGCAGAGGGAAAGGAAAACATAGAACAATGAAGCAGGACGTATTTCCCCTGTGACAAACAGGTGAAATACACTATACCTATGTAATCAAACTTTTGGTCACATTGCAAACTTTGGTTTGCTTTGTAAAGTGGTGAGAAATGTTATAAGGTCAAATGGCAGATGATACAACATTTATTAAAAATCAGTAATTTGGGGGTTGCCTAGGTGGCTTAGTAGGTTAAACATCCAACTCTTGGTTTCCGCTCAGGTCCTGATCTCACGGATTGTGAGATCAAGCCCTGTGTTGGGCTCTGTGCCCAGTGGGAGTCTGCTTGAATATTCTGTCTCCTCCTTCTCTCTCTCTCTCTAAAAAAATAAATATATCTTTTTAAAAAATCAATAATTTTGTCAGTAGCCTCTCTATATCCCAGATCTCAACTAGGAAAAGTCACTCTCTTGCTCTGAGGTTTCCACCTGCCTTCTAAATGGAACATACAAATGCGAATACCATACTTGGGGTAACTGTGACCACCTGACTTTCCTACTTCAGTTGAGTTTTTCCTTCATTACCCAATTGGAAATCTATTTGAGGTTTTCCAGGGCTATGAAACAGCAGAGATTTCTACATTTCTCCCTCTGCTTCCAGCTCCAAAAGAGGTTATTTGGCAAAATGAACATGGAGTATGAGAAGTAACCACAAAACAACTCTATCCAAATCCTAATCTATTATTATTGATAGAATCCAAAATAATGAAATTTTACTATAAGGCATGTTAACGTTGTTAGAAGGAAAATGTATCAAAAATATAGTATCAAATATAACATTTTAAGCTTGACATAAATTAATATATGACAAAACTATAATGTAATTGAGGAAAACTATAGTGCCCCTAGGAAGTTGTAGCTGCGGAGATTAGAAATATAAACATGTTTTTACATGCTGAAGCCATGGAGACAAGTGTTTGTCTAAGCTGTTTTGTTCTGTTCAGTTGGCTGGTGGGTAGGAAGGAGAGAAAAAAAATCTTGGTAAAAAATGTATAATTCTAGTGTATGCTGAATTTAATATATATGTTATAACTTTAGTGTTTATTAAGAACGTAACACATGTTTATTTGCTAAAAATTGGTGTTTGACATTTGCTGGAAATGTTCTATTTTCATACAACAAAGTCAGTTGTTATTAACTTTAATTTACAAATTAGGAAATGATTATATTTTAATTGTGAGAATTTGAGATATTCAAAGTAAAATGACTAATCTGGTGCTTAGTAAAAAGCGGGTTGACATTGTATCCGGTTGTTAATAGCAGGAATAGTCAGAATAACTAACACATTTGGAAAATTCTGCAGGCACAGAGTGGACCATACAATTCCCTTCACCTAAGGAAGTTGGATTTGGGTCTTTAAGGATGACTGGGCATTCCAACAGCCCAGAAAGGAAATTCCAGGCCTGGGAGACAGAATGTGCACAGACATGGAGATAAGGAAATATGTGGCATTTTAGGAGGGCTGGTGTGGGTGGAAAGAAAGAGGGGGGGAGATTGGAAAGGAGGCAGAAGCCAAAGTCTGTAGGGCTTTTTATGCCATGAGAAGGCATGTAGAGATTATTTCACCTGTGATTATTTTCTATAAGCCAGTGGCTTCCACCCTGGAGGAACACATTACTGAACTGGGGAAATTTTTTTAAATACTAATTGGTTCATCTCCCTCACAACACACACAAACATATAGCCAGAGTTTGCAAATAGAAATACAGGATACCCAGGCAAATCAGAATTTTAATACTTTTTTTTCTAGCATAAGTATGTCCAGTGCAAACTTTGGAACACATTTCTAATAAAAGTATTTATTGTTGACTTGATATTCAAGTTTGACTCAGTGTCCGGTATTTTTTTTTTTTTCCCCTGGGAACCTACTCCTTTAGAATAATCAAATCAGAATCTCTGAGATGGCTTCTGGTCAACAGGGTCTCTTAAAGCCCTCCAAGCATTTTCACATGCAGGCAGGGTTAAGAACTCTGGGTCTAAGTGATGGACACTCGGATAATTTCAAACAAGGAAGTGGCATATTTGAAAGATCACTGAAGGAATAAATGTCCTCACCATTTTGTGGAGGAGAAGCTAAAGGAAGGAGAGACTAGTGACAGGGAATCTGCTATGAGATAATTTTGCAGGCATCTGGTCAAGAGATGGAGTTGGCTGGAGCTGTGGTAACATAGAGAATAAGTGATTTTTGACCAGTGACTCAGGTCATGTCAACTAAGAACTTACGGGAACATAGGTCACCATAAGAGTAGATGACCACTGGATCCCTGCCAATGTGGCCATTCCTTAGCTCCCCTCCTCCCTCTTCTTCCTCCTCTGTTTTAGGCTTGAGTATAGCTGCCTTTTATTACCTAGGTGACCTTGGACAAGACACTTAACCTTTCTAAGACTTGGTGATTCTTCTGTAAAATGGTGAGGGAGTAGTAGTAACCTATTTTGGAGCATTATTTGTAAAGATTACATGAAACACATTTAAAAGTCTCATGATTGGGATCCCTGGGTGGCGCAGTGGTTTGGCGCCTGCCTTTGGCCCAGGGTGTGATCCTGGAGACCCGGGATTGAATCCCACGTCGGGCTCCCGGTGCATGGAGCCTGCTTCTCCCTCTGCCTGTGTCTCTGCCTCTCTCTCTCTCTCTCTCTGTGTGACTATCGTAAATAAATAAAAATTAATAAAAAAATAAAAGTCTCATGATTAATAGGTTATAGCCATTATTACCCCCCACGTTGTTGTGATTATAAATTTAATCAACCGGATTCTGGTTGCTTTTCTCTTTCACTTTCTCTCCCGAGTCCTCTCCCATTCCTGGTTTCTAAACTCCTTCATCCTCTCCCCTCTCCCTCAACAGTGACTTTTTGAATCCTGGAGCATCTGGTGTTACCTGAGATATGCTGAGGAGAGTTTAGACTCATTTAAGGCAAGAAGATAGAATTAGTCTGAGTATGGTAGCTATAACAAATTCTGAGAGGAAAGGACTATAGAATGGCCTAGGGAAAGCCTGAACTATACCATTATTCTGTTCTAGATAGCCAGCATCAAAGAATCAGCGGATCCGAGGTCAGGCAGCAAGGGTCCTAAACATGTATGAATGTAGCATGATATTCTATAAATTTAAATAATAGACACACTTAGGCACAGCTTTTTAGTTCGTATAGCCTGTGAGGATCTCACTCCACATCCAGCGTTTTGCATTGGTTGTATGTAGAGGAGTCCATAGGGAAGGCTCTTCCTTATTTGGACCATGGTCAAGAAATAAGTAATAAAAGTCACTCTGGGGACACTCCAGGAATTTCTCGTGTGGACCACAGTAGGTGACATTATTGAATGAATGCTTATTTTTATGATGTGGCAAATGGCACTGTGGCTAAATGAGAGAATGTTCTTCGTTTTAGGGCTAAAGGATCATGATGACTTATTTCCAGATGACTTAGCAGAAACCATTTGAAATAAATACATACACAGACACATGGATTCGTATTTATATCTGCAGGGGGCCGGGAGAAAAAACAAATATGGCAAAATTGGTGAGTGTAGCTGAAAGCTATGTGTGCTCTATTACTTTTTAAAAGAAAATACATCTAAGTTTTAAGATAAAGCAGCAGCAAGGAAAGTAAATTCCTAAACACATAGATACATGCATGATTTAATTGACTAAGTAGCACCGAATACATGATTACCATTACCCAAAAGAGGAGGAGAAACAGGCTCTGGAATCAGACAGATCTGAGCCCCAAACTTGTGCGGCTGGACAAGTTAGAAAACCCAAGCCTCAGTTTCCTCATCTGTAAAAAAAAGAAAGAAAGAAAGAAAGAAAGAAAGAAAGAAAGAAAGAAAGAAAGAAAGAGCTTAACAATGATATCGGGACTCCCTTCCTGCTACTCCTCTGTTACTATTGCATAATTGAGTAAGATGATAAAGGTGAGGAGCTTAGCCCCAGGCCGGGGACAGGCCGAGAGCCCCAAGCAGAGTCCTCTCTCTCACCATCGTGACCCCAGAGCATATGGGAGTAAAACCAGGAGCATCCTGCTGTTCAATCTTTGATCTGCTGGGTTACTTTTTTTTTTTTTTCCAGAAAAAAAGCAAAAATAGCATTTATTTTTTTATTTTTTAAATATATATATATATATTTATTTATTGATGTTCGATTTGTCAACATGTAACACCCAGGGCTCATCCCCTCAAGCGCCCTTTCTTTGACTTAAAAATGACCTGTCTCCAAGAAACTGACAAGTCAGTAAAAGAGCAGGGCCACTCTTTCGTGCGGGTACAGAAGCACAAATAAAAAGCCCTTTTCTGGGATCCCTGGGTGGCGCAGCGGTTTAGCGCCTGCCTTTGGCCCGGGGCGCGATCCTGGAGACCCGGGATCGAATCCCACGTCGGGCTCCCGGTGCATGGAGCCTGCTTCTCCCTCTGCCTGTGTCTCTGCCTCTCTCTCTCGGTCTCTGTGTGACTATCATTAAAAAAAAAAAAAAAAAAAAAGCCCTTTTCTATAGAGTAGGTGGCATAAGGGTGGCATTCCCCCTCACTGTCATCACTAAAGCCAGCCATAAACAAATCATAAAAAACGTGCTTAGAAATTTCACTCCCCAGTAATAGCCGAAACAAAGGCAGAAAATTGCAGCTCTCTGTGTAATAACTAAGCCTCTCGTTATGTGCTGCTGTATTAAATATAAAACATTTTCATTTCCTTTGTATAGGAAATTCAATAGGACCTGAAAAGGGGGTCAACCAAGTACTGTGACTCCCACAATAAAATGTGAGTGGTGCTAATATTCCTTTTCCAACTCTCGAGTGACTGCAAATAACCAAACAGATAAAATGTAGCTTTCATAAAACTCAAGGTTTGGTGGAGAATTAGCATGAGACTTGTACTTGCTACTTGCTAACGGAAGGTTGGCCAAGAGCTCAGATTTATGCCATGAAATTTAAATGGTTCTCTCTTGAGGTTTTCTTGACAATATCATCGTCCGCGGCTGAGTTCGTTTATTGGCACTTTAGTGCGGGGATTGTTTTTGGAGGGGTGGGGAGTGGGAGGGTAGGGGTGCCGGTAACCTATTTCTTGAAGAAACCCGGCACTTATGGGGCTCTAGGGGATTTTAAAGCAGGGAATTTGGAAGAGGAACACATGCAAAGAGTCTCCAACTGCTGAGGCAGAATCAACAACGTTTACAAAATTACATCGGGGGGAAAAAATAACATGGTAAGATCACAGTTCTTTTGTTGGGGTGTTTATAACATAACACATGGCTCCGTCTCACCAGGCTTCTGAAATTAGAATGATATCGCTAGAAGATTTGTATGGATCAGGCTTCGAATTTGCATGCAAGTTTGCAGGGAATTTTGCACAAAGCTGAAATCTCAAATTGAATTCAGACCCAGGTGTCCCAGTAGCCAGGGCGCGCCCGGTACAAGGTCGCTAACCGATTTAGAAATGGGAGGTCACAGATTAACGTTAGGGAAGGACGTTAGGCCTATAAGCAATTCAAGCAGAATTTAATTACAAAAAGGGTAGCTGAATAATGGCACACATAGCTAAAGGCAGCAATAGATGCAGGAATTGTAAATCAGTTCAAGGAAGCGGAGAGAAAACGGAAATAAATAAAATAGGAAAAAAAAAAAAAGAAGAAAACAAATCAAGTCTCTTAAAAAATATCCTAGGGTTAAGTGAACAAGCCTCAGTGGATCAGAGTCAAGGCTTTAATCTTTCCATGTCCCTGTGCTTTGAAAAAGACACCTAAGCAGTAGTTCATTGATTTCCACAAAGGCCAAAGACCTGGGTCATCCACCCAATTGAATTCCTTTGTGCCGTCCACGTGCTCACCCTATATTGTCTGTCCCCTTACAATTTTATCTCCCCGTGTACACATCTCTCCCACCACGGGTAGGACACAATTATTCTGTTCTTGCCAACACGAGCTACATAATCAGCCTGGGAGCTGACATTTCATCCCCGCCCTTGCCGTGCACCAGGGGAATTCAAGGTCCGCGTCCTCTGGGTCTTGTCGGGGCCACATAGCACTGCAAAAAAGAATTCGCCTCAAGCTGGAACTTTAAAAACAAAAAACAAAACAAAACAAAAAAACCCCCACACGTCTAATAATAATTATGCTGTTCTTTAAGTGACTGTATTTCTGGACAAGGAAATAAAAAGAAGGCCAACGTTCAAATGCCAAAACAGCAGAGGATGTGTGTGGAATGGAGCTTACAATGGAACTGCCAGCAAGCTCGAGCTAACATTAGAAGCATGTGAGAGTTGGCAACCCACGCTCACGTGGAGCGAAAGAAACATTTTTTTTTCTTTCTTTCTTTTTTTTTTTTTTTGTACATTCCAGTTCCTGTTGGTTCTGATCCCTTGAATGTTGCTTGGGATATTACGCTCTCAATTCCAAACAAATTTCAGCTAAACCTCAAAATATTTTCAACGAGGAGAAACCAAACATGATTCCTACTAAGCATAATAAATCAGCTCAAATCTCAGTAAAGCTTTCAGAATCTACTTAGAACCCTGAGGTGTTAGAGTTCCCAGGAAAGAACTAACCATTCTCATGTCTAATTTGTAATGTTTGGGTTTTGGTTTTAGGTCGATTTGATATTTTTAAGCGATTTCACTCTCACTCCCCCGCACCACTCAATCTAGCGTCCACCAGTGCTTTGGGATCAGGCTGCTTATTTTTAAAAAAATAATCCAATTGACATTTATTGGGCAGGTGGTAGCCAGGCATCTTCTCTGGAGGGAGAGAAAATTATTTTAGGTGTTTCCCCATTCTCCTGCCTTTCGGACTAAGTGAATTTCAGCACCTGATCCAAATCACAAAGGTCATCCATTAGCAGAAAGCAGAAACTAATTTGGCTTTCCCTGGCACCTCTCATACCCCGTAATTGTCTAATAGTTTGCATGGTGATAAGTTGGAGCCTTGGAGAAAAATGGTTTGTATGCAGGTTACGTATCAGAACGCCACCACGTTCTTGGGGCCGACTTGCAACACCGCTTTAGACGTAAGGCTCCACCGCAAGAGGGTGGCTGTTAATTTATTGACCAGCCTGCTTTACATCGAGTTGTCTTTCTTACCGAATCTCAAATAACTATTTTGTTCTTCATTAATAATCTTAAAACAGCAGCTACACAAGTAGATTTCTGGTGGATTTTCCCCTTTTGTCATACTCTCTTCTCTCCTCTGTCATTAGTTCAATGACTTATGACTTCACAGTGGTAGGCCTAGAAAAGACGGTTGACAGTTTGAAACCAATATTTGATTGGCATCATGGTTTCTGTGACATCCTAGATACAGATGGAATGTGTGGGGTAGATTCACCCTCTGCCTTCCAATGGCTTCTTTTATAGAAAATGAGAGAACAGATTGATTAAGAAAACCTAGAAGAATAAATAAAGGTAAGGAATCTGCTGATGCAGCCCTACATGAAGAATTGTATTACTTATTTTTAGATTTACGCTTAGAAGACAAAGAAATCTATATGAGCCCCTGCCTGTCTCTATCTTTCCTCCAAGCTCTTTTAAAAAATTATATATATGTATTTATATATATATATATGCAATCACTTTGACATTATTCCAGAGAAATACATTTTTATTCTTTCCTATTGATTTATAACTTCTTATTTTTCTTACCCTTGTCAAAACTTTTCACTTATGACCCAAGAGCCAGGGAACCAAAATCAGTACTGTCCTGTTTTGAGTGTCATCGTGTGGTGATCCTAAGTGGCCCCTAAACACTTTTGTCAATATTTATTGATGGGATCCACAGGCACTCTGAGTGATCCCACTCTGGAGGGGCATAAACCAATGGCACGCTGAACGGGAGAAGGACGTGGTCCTGCTGTAGGCCAGAGCTGGCAAGGTAGCACTGGGCTACTCAGGGGTCATTGACAAAACGTCAAACATTTCAAATTTCTGACTAGCTCGCTGACTAATGCCATGCTAAGCAGAAACAGGACTATTTCCTCCAAGGAACCACCAGGCCCACAGACACACAAACACACAGAAATAAATACAGTTTCTGTGCGTTTTTTTTTTCTCTTCCAGTTGCCCGCTCCCTTGCTTTCTCTGTCTTACATGTGTGCTCTCTCACACCCACACACACATACACACACATACACACACACAAATAGTCTACAGGGAAATTAAGCGGTGCCAACGAAACAGTGTACTGAGAAAGTTCTTGGATAAATTAACAACGCAATTACATTACATGACATGCCACAAGATGGATGAGGAAAACTTGGCTGGTATTATGTTCTGTTTTCAAATTGCAATTTATTTGAGGGTTTTAATGGATGCCTTATTAAAACATCTCGGCCCTGGTCAGGTTTCAGCATATGTCACAGTGGCCTGTGATTGATGACACCCTCTGCTGCTTCTCTTGCACATTTGCAGGGAATTTAAGCAAAGAGGGAATGAGCTGAGGCCCAGCTTTGTATTGATCGTGTGGAGGTGCGCTGCCTGGGAGCACAGTCTAATAACATTCTCTTAGCTGAACTGCTTCACATGAAGGCATTTATTACGAGAACTAAAATGTTATATTGCTCAGAATAAAAGAATATTGTACAAACAAAAGAGTTAGCAGTGAGTGGGGGAGACGGGGAGGCACAGGCATGCTATGGAACCATGCCTTGTTATCTTTCAGAAGCCACATTTCTAACTGTTGGTGGAAAAAACTGAAGAAAGCTATGGTTAAAGAAAAGGTGAAAGAAAGAAAGGAAAAATGCTGTGGGCTTTATTTTTGCTCATTTCAACCAGTTATACATGTAGAACAGCAGAGTTCTGTGAGAAAGAGAATGCCAGGTGAGGATTGAGAAGTGAGCAGTCTTAAAGTCATTTGGAAAATAACTAAATATCAAAATAGAACATAGGACATTATTTGTAAGGCTACCCAAAATCTCTCTCATTTTATATATGCTGTTGTTAATTTTTCTGACAAGCGCCCACCAAAACACCAAGAGCCATTCACACCTGAAGCATAATTTTACTCCCATCCAAATTGTAGAAGTTTGATTTCTGTCATGTTTTAATTATAAAAAGGGCTCCATTTGCAATTTCAGCACTTGAAGTTTCATAAACCTGTATGTGAATTGTCAAGAAATGGATTAATGTTTAATCAAAAAAGCAGGATTCCCTTGGATATGCTGTATATGCAGGTACATCGAGTCACAGAAAAAAGACTAGAAGGATATAAAACTAGTTATTATTAGAGAAATGATGGTACTTTTCTTCTTTGTGCTTTTCTGTAGTACCTGAATTTTCTGCAACAAATGCATAGGACTTTTAAAAACAAAAGGATAAAAAAGCATTCTAAAGATGTTTGTGATATCCTGATTTATAAGAATACTTAGAGAAATCAGTATCCTTTGAAAGTCTACAATAAATATAATCTCAAGGAAAAGGATTCATTTTGCAGTAATATGTGAGTATTTCTTAGTAAGCAGACTTGCTGCATTGAAAACAGAAAACCACATGAATGAAAAAATAGTAACAATAGACAGTATGAAAATATCCCTATGCAACACGAAAAAAAAAGGTTAAGAAATAGAAGCTAAAAACAGTAAGAAGGAAACAAGAAAGTATGTTGCATTTCAAAACTCTGATAACATTAGGGCTTGTCAATCTCAGTCCAAAGGAGTTTATTTATTTATTTATTTGCTTGACCTGCTGATTGCTATTATTTGAACTGCCACATTTATTATTTTGTTAGCCTTTGAGGGCCTATAAAAATCTCACCTAATTATATCGGAATCACCTAGCATCACAGCTGAAGCCAAAGAAGGTGCAAAAATGCCCAACAGCTTTTCCTTGAAATGGAAGGGAAAAAATAGTTAAAGAATGAACAAACAACAGAAACCAAGAATACTCAGGAAAGCCAGCTTTATGAGTCTCCCAAGAAATGGATACAGAAAACATTTTTTAAATGTTGACAGAAACTGTTAAGTTGTAAAAATGGATTTTTTTAGCATTGTCAGTTGAATGCACCTTCTAATGTGTGAAATACCAAATTTACAGTCTTTGACTAGATTGTGATACCTTTGGTGGAGTGGTGCTGGGGAAAAAAAGGGAAATGTTACTTAACCTCCCAGGTCTCTTTTTCTCTTGGATCATAGATTTCATATCCCTCTTCTAGGCCTTCTTACGACCCTTCATCTTCTGTGACTGAATGCCTATCTGATTATCAAAAGGGAATAACTTTCTTTCCCTTTACTGTGAAGACAGTTGCATAATGTCAGCAACTCTAGGTTTCTTTGTTCTAAAATGAGGACCAATTGTCCAGTCTTGGAGAATTACTTAATTACAAATTAATTTTAAGTCAGTTAATGTTCATTGAGCATTATCTATAACGCAGTGAGCAGGGCAGTAGCACCTCCGTTCTGACGACAGCCAGCTTTAAGAGCCAGCTTCTTCTCCCTACAAATGCATCCAGCCACACAGGCCACAAGTTAGTCACCCACCCACCCCAGCTTGGAACTGAAGAGCTAAAGCAATAAGATGAGGAGGAACGGCCTTTGTCAAAGCAGTGAAAACAAACATTTATCAATAATTGTGTAGCTCAGCTTGTGTGAACAAGCTATGGATGAAAACACCCACGGGTATGCCCTATCTTTCAGGGTCATTCACGGATCGTAGGCGGCCTTTATAGGAAATTTCCAATAGTGTAAAGCCGATGATGAGCCCAGGGCGGATGGGAAAGAACAGCCCATAGCAAATGGTAAAGCAACATCGGGAGGGACTGGGGACCGTGCCCTCCGCAGGAGCAGAGTGCCACCGTAGGGTGGGACACAGGAGGGGGGGGGGGATCACGGGGCAACGGGGGAGGAACACAGCACAGGAATAAGAAGGGTGAGGTGAACACCCTGAACTAATACAATGTCACTTATCAATCATATCTATGAGGTCGGGACAGGGAGGGCGGAGAAGGCCACATAGGACATGAAGTCTTGAATTATTGTAGCTATTCTCTGAGGCACTTCCACCCTGAGATCCAGGCAACATACACGCTTAGTAAAGGAGAAATGGAAATTCCGATTCTCACCCAGAGATGCAAAGCTAATGCAACTGTTGGACTTACAAAAGGTCCCTGGTAAGGAATATTTGCTCCCTGGTAAGGAATGTTTGCTGACCCAAACTCATGAATATACATATACTTCACTCATTATTCAACTTCTGAGTGAATCTGTATAAGTACAGTTCACGTGGTTTTCAGTTATTCTCAAGTAATCTCTTCGCGTTTCAAGGTCCCAATTTAAGTATCTATGTTAGTTAGGTTTCTTGGTTGCATCAGTGATTGATTTTGGCTGAATTTGCAAAAGGCAATTCCTTGGAAAACCAGTCAAGAAGCTCGGAGAAGCGGTGAGACTTTAAGTAGCTAGGAGTGGGGAGGGTCAGATCAGGTCCTGGATGGCCTCCCCCCCCCCCCGTCTGAGGGTTAATTTTGCAAGAAGCCACTAGTTCAGGGTCCTTCTTCGTCACTCGTAGCCTACACTTTTTCGTATTGTGTATGGGTTCCAAACGCAGTGAGCAAGAGGGTAGCCTAATGGGTGAGCCCTTTTCCAGTCCGCTTGCATTCTGTTTGCTTAGGCCCTGTGGACCAAAACCGATTGCACAGTCAAGCCCAGAGTCCACATGGAGTGGAGACACAACTACACGAATACAAGGTGTGATTCATTGAGGGCCATTACGGTGTCTGTTCACACACTCAGCTTCTGACTTCCATAATAGAAGGGAAGTGCCTGAACTCTTCCTCCGACACAGCCAAGTCACAATGAATTAACGGAATAAAAGGGAATAAGGGTGACATTAAGAAGAATAATGGATAATGGGTGGCAAAAATACATGATAAATGGTCACCATGGAATGCTAATTAGATTTTTGAAATGGAACTGAATCCACATAGACACTGTTTTATTCCTCTGAAAATTCTGGGCTGCAGACAGGTATCATCCATAAGGAATTCGTGACTTCCCTAAACCACCAGTTCCCCATTACAATGCGTGTGAACTTTCCAAACTAGCCAAGAAAACTATGAATTATAATCTCCATCTATTTTTTCTGAACAGCCATAATAAATATTCCTCAACTGATTTAGGTTACATCTGTTCACATTTCAATTCTTGTGTCTAAATGAAAAATAATAGAAGCCAAATATGAAATGTATATTTTAAAAGAATCTCACTGCTCTAGAAACTTGTTATCTTATATGTCACACTCAGTTTCTTTCCTTCTGATTGGTAAATAGCAGTTACTGTACACTGAGAAATGAAAATAAGTAGATATTTTCTGGCATTTTAGTGCACAAATATAACCCTTTAACCCACAGCATCCAAAGGTTAAGTCTCAAAACTGAGTCCATTAACCTTCCTAAATGGTTGTGATATTAAAAACTGGCTCTTAATAGCTATGGGTCATCATCTAATGCAATAACCATCAGCAATAAAGAATTATGGATTAAGAACATTATCTATCTATAAAATGGTCATTTATGACACTTGTGCACAGACCAAAATGTACAGATACCCATGGTCAAGAGTTCAGGCCTAATAATATACATTATGCTTTTATTAGTATAGTTATGGTATTAGTGAGTTTTAAGAGAAAATCATTACATTTACAAAAGGTTCAGGGTGTTTACTTCAAACGAAACTAACAAAGAAAATCTTCTGAATTCTCTTTCACTGAGCTACAACTCAGCCAGGTGGGGCTAATTGACTCAGAAGGTCAAATAAAAAAGAAAATAAACATGTTTTTAAATTGTCTAGAGTCTGGGCTGCAGAACAAATTTGGACTCATCTACATAATTGAGCAACAGCCACTAGACCAAAGCTTCTGCGTCTTTTATCACATAGAAAACTATTTCTTTAAATTGAGCTTTTTTGGTTGTTTTTATTATGTCATAAAATTCAATATACACTTACACGATAGTTACTATGTACCATCAGCAAGGATATGCTATGTCCGAATTCCATAGATATGAATAAAAGAAACTTTGATTTTCTAATAGAGACTTAGCCTCAGTCAATATTCCTAAGGACTTCAGTTCATTTTCTTAAGGAATTGCCACAAAATGCAATCTTCTGAAGAAATAGAACCATAGGGGATCCCTGGGTGGCTCAGCAATTTAGCATCTGCCTTCGGCTCAGGGCATGATCCTGGAGTCCCAGGATCAAGTCCCACTTCAGGCTCCCTGCATGGGGCCTGCTTCTCCCTCTGCCTGTGTCTCTGCCTCTCCCTCCCCCGCCCCTTGTCTCTCATGAATAAATCAATAAAATCTTTTTTAAAAAAAATCTTTAAAAAAAGAAATAGAACCATAAAAATAACCAAAGTTATAGTTTTTAAATATATGTACTGTATTAACCTGTGTTTTTGTCTTCAGCCCTGCAAAAGGAAGAAAAAATGTACTCAGGGTGAAATCACATTCAACCTTGTTCTAAGGAGATGGAGAAAGACAGATATAAGGGGGAATACAGAAATTTGGGGTGTTTTGCATCTTCTAATCATTTTTTTAAAAATTCTCTGGTTAAAACATTTGTGTTTTCCTGTGTTATCTGAAATTCATTAATTTAGATTTCCTCCTCTACATTTATTTAATTTAGATTATCACTATCTGACTTTTTGGATACAGAATTAATGGTCCATGTAATTCCAAGTGACAATGAAAAAAAAATGTCAGTGTTCAGAAACATGAAATACAGATTTATTAATAGAAAAATCTAGCATAAATAGCAGATCCCTAAAATGTGTTTAAAAACACATCAGCAAGCGACTTGTAAATATACATTTCCCATCTCAAGGAGCTGTTTAGGCCATCTTTAAAGATTTTATGTATTTATTTGAGAGAGAGAGAGAGCGCATGGCTGGTGGGGGATTTGGGGGAAGGAGAGAGGAATAGAGGGAGACAAGGAGAATTCCAAGCAGTCTCCATTTTTAATATAAAAGAGGGCTAAAAAAATTAAAATTAAGAAAAAAAAGTAACCTGAGATCATGACCTGAGCTGAAACCAAGAGTCCGATGTTTAACCAACTGAGTGAGCCACCGAGGTGCTCCTGGCCATCTTAATTCTTTTTAAAAGTTGTTTGCCTTTTCCCCCTGCTTCTAGGAATCAAAGCTCTGATGCATTTAGAACCTGAGCCTCCTGAAGAGAAGCAACGGTGTCTTTGTTAGTGAGAATCCTTGTAAGTGATCTAACTCAGCTCACCTGGGCCACACACCTTCTTCCCAGAGTCCTTCAAGGTATCTATCACCAATTCTCCATGATTTCCCGGACTAGGATGACTAACATCTGATCCACTACTGATAATGTGTGAGCCTCAAAAAAAAAAAAATGGTCAAATAAAATTACTAAAAAGTACTGCTTTTGTACTCCCTTACCCCATACTTACTCTCAACTTACTGCTGCCAATCTCAGGTCAGAATATTCCAAACCAATGCCAAGGAAATCAAGAAATTCTACAGGGTTGAAGTTAGCAAGTCCTATTAGTAAATGGTATGCCATACTAAATTATTAGGTTAATAGAAAAATAATTTCCAATACCAAGTGACATTTTAATAATCATAGAAGCATAACTTTTGTGTTTTACCTGCTCTTACAGAAGCCTAATGTTTATTTGGTATGCCAAACTTAAGCTCCTTGGAAGAAGGATTCATACCTATGAACCTTTATATCCAGCATCCCTAAAATGGCAATCAGAGTTCCATACATATTTATAAATTGATAATAACAAGTACTAAGCATCCTATAGTTGACTGTTCAGTGTACTTCAACAGATTCTCACAGTATAAGTTCTTGAAGTGTTTCCAGTCATGTTCTCAACTGGGCCACCAAGTACAGAGTTGAGAGCAAGCTTGCTTTCTGTTGGTAAATCTCCTTAGGATCCATCCTGTAATGTGGCTAGTTTGCCAGACTGCTTTCACCACAGGATGTTACAACAACATAATAATCAACCAAACTATGTTAACCAGACTCCCCAAAGGCATATATTCCATGAAATAAGTAGAAGCAATGCAATTTCACAATAAGTATAACATCGTTTAAAATTGTTGCCAACGATTCTCAAAGGTGTTATCTCTACATGTGTTAGCTCTTCATACAGATATCTAGAGTTCTTTTTCTGGAGGTATCCTTGTGACTTTCATTATAATCCATTGGGATTTCAGAAAAATATTTTTTTCTTTTTTCTACTTATGCTTAATTCTTAATCTCCTCCACTCATCCTTTTATTCTTCACCCACTCCCCTTCCGATTTTTGGATACTACAAATGATCACACAGTAGAGTTCCCATTTCTCGATATTTCATTTCTTTAAATGCTGGGCATTCGACAAGTTTTATTCGAACCACTGTCAGCTGGATCATTAACCAGGTACTGATATAGAGGGAAAGGGAATCTGTTTTACAGGAGGTGTCCCCCTGAAGTGTAAATTAAGTCAAACACTTCTTGAGTAATTGTATAGGGGAGTATTCAAAATAGTCACTTTAGGAGGCTTTACTTACTCCAACAACACAGATATTGTTAAAAACCCTAGAGCTTCTCCTGTGAAGTTGTCTTCAGGGCCTATGGTACATTTCATTGAAGTTCATTTGAATATCTAAACTTGAGTACTTTTTATTTAAACATGGTTCAGGAATGGATGGGATAAACAATAGCCTTATTAGAGCTCACCGTAAGTCAGAAGGTTTTTTTTTTTTTTAATTTACAAATATTCTTAAAGTTAAGCCTTCTTTCAAATAGAAATATGGTTGTGCTTAGATGATCTTGCAGGAGTTGTCTTCTTGTGGTAGAAGGTGGGGTTTCCATCGGCCTTAAGGAACTGGAGTACTGACGACTATCAGATTCACCTAAAATGGAAGCTGTCTCTACAGTCCTTTTATGGCTTGAAGACTTTTTTAAGAAAAGGCAGGAAATAAAGATCAGGGGTCTTTTCCACTGGGAAGCCCCTCCCTAGGAGCACCAGTTATGGGAATTGTCACAAACAACATGGAAAAATAACAGAGGACATGAACCCCTCCCCTCTACTACTTCCAGCTGGATCTCCAGAAAAATATATATATTAATCAATCAGCTCACTGATCTTGACAGAGCCGAGGACTCGGATATGTCCAGGACTAAGGCCCAGAAGTTCATATAGAGTCTTATTCACCTTCTGTTCCCTCCTAGTCTTTCCTCACGTCCACTATTCCTCACTCCAGCACCCTCCACAGCCATAGCCCATGGAGGCATTTGATATGATGATGAAGGAAGGAAGAGATGATCAACCTTAGCATACTGCCCACTTGTCCTCTCTCCACAAATGCACTATAGGGGGAACAGGAGTTATGTTCTTAAGCTGTCAAATTAAATATTCAGAACACATTGAAATTCCTTCTGTCTTTTCCTTTCTCCATCCTGTTTTTCAATCGTTAAGATTTGGGGCACTTGTCTGGACTTTGTTATAAAGTTACCCACTTTCCTACAGAAAATAATTTCTCCATCCTCATTTTCTCATCTTCTTTTAAAAAATTATAGACCTAGAATACAAATATATGCGCATATACATACAAATTTTATGCATCTATTATATATATCTACGTATAAGTAAAAGACCTAGGGATGTCTAATCTATTTCTAGGAGTTGGAAAAATAGCTATTGCTCTCAGAACCCACAATATAACTTCTGAAATAAGTTCTCCAGCTAAATATTTTGTATGTTCAGCTTTCTTTCCATAATGCCTCCTTGGGTGTTCATGTTATCAGCATCTCAGAAGGCCCTTATTAAAGGGCTAGGATTTGACAGGCAAACCAACTGTGCCAGTTGCCAATTTATTGCCTCTCAGCTCCAAAGCCACCCTTCATTGGCTGCTTGTGATACTGGAACATTTCTCCCTTGCCAGCTGGCACGAGGTTAATCTTTGTTAGTAGAGGGTATTGGAGGGACACTAGAAGAGGAAGGAGCTTCTTCTGACTCCTGTGTGCTTCATTTCTTCCCCCTTTGCAGCACTGGGTTGGTGTTTGGGACACACAATGGAGCTTATTTCCCCTATGGATACTCTGATGGCAGAAATTTGATTTGTTCTGTTGCCACCCAGACAAGAGGACTCTCATAAATCATTACAAATGTATCTAAGTTAATCAGAGGGAAGTGTTCCATTCCCTTTACCAGTTATCGGTCCTAGGGTAGATATGCAACCAAGTTGCAAATGGCAATATATGGTATATGAGGGAAAATACCCTAGAAGAACTTCCAGGAAAGATTTCTTTAACAAAAGTACACAAGATACAGGCAGCTGCATTTTCTGTCTCTGGTGTACCAACACCAGAGACAGATGGAGATGTGATGCGTGGGGCGGAGTGGCCATCTTGAGCCCCATAGGAGTAATAGCTGTAAAGCCAAGCATGGCAGAGTAAGAATAGAATCTGTATCTAGGGATGCCTTGGTGGCTCAGGGCGTGTTCCTGGGGTCCCTGGATCGAGTCCCGCATTGGGCTCCGTGCAGGGAGCCTGCTTCTCCCTCTGCCTATGTCTCTGCCTCTCTCTCTGTCATGAATAAATAAATAAAATCTTTAAAAAAAATCTGGATCTAGTGATGTGGTTGAGCTGCTGGATTAACCCTGAGGTCCCCTACCTTCAGACTTAGCATATACATGACAATTTTTTAAAGCCCCACACTATTTGGGATATTTGTTTTCTGATGAATTGCAGTTCAAAACACTCTAACATTCCTCAAAATGAACTTAACAAACACTCCCACTATACACCCATAAACCCCAGAATCCATTTTTATGTTCTAGAGAAGGCTAATCCTTATTGGAGGTCCTTAGACTCTTAGGGATTCTTGTCAAGAAGGTCAAGGAAATCTGAAAATCTTCACTCAACTGCTACAGAGATAGGATCTAGCCATTTTAAGACATGGAAAAAAATTCTCTACTGACTTTAGTTCTCTCCGCTTCCATTTTGGTCACTTTGTGAAAACACTGAAATTTATTTTCTGGTAGCTTATAAGGCAGCAAGATAGTCAAGTAGTTTAAAGAATGGGATCTGGAGTCCAAAGGTCTTTGTTCAAATCGTATTCCCTCTATTTTGCACAAAATATATGACACACAACTAATAGGGCTGCTGTTTACCACCTGTAAATAGGTACAATAGAACCTGCTTCATAAGGTTGTATATGGAACTTTGTTAGCCTTGAATACAGCTAACTTATTTTTTATTCATTAAAATCTCAATATTGCTTCAACAGAGTGCCAATAGACATATTTGGGGAATGTTCAGGACAATCCAGACAGAGGATGAGAGGCTTGGAAGGAATAATTCTGCATGGAAATATATCTATTTGGGATCTCATAAGAATTCTGAGTGGAACTCATATCTTTTGAAAAAGACAGGAGAAATAAGCCCTCCAACCAAAGAGGTGCTAATGGAGGGCTTCTTCCCCTTCATACTGGAAAGGACACTACTGATGAGCCTTGCCAAGTGGAGATGGGGCAAGTTGAAGATTATCCAGAAGCTCTCTAAAAGTGTGTGGGTTTAATGTCATGACTGCAAGGGATGGAAAGAGAACATTTTCATATACTTTGAAGAGCAACAAGAAACATTGAAAGGGAGGCCTCTTCATATTGTCTCCCCTACCCCACCACTCCTTGTTAAGGGTCAAACAGTTGTAGCATTGAAAATGTCATTATAAGTCACAGAGGAAATGCAAACGATGACCCTCTTCTCTCAAAATAAGCTGAAGCACCTTGTATAGTAGCAGAGCTTACAAAAAATTAAGTAAATAAATAATGGATGAACACTAACACCACTGTGCATTCAACACATCATTTAAGTCTTGGAACATTTGCAAGTGTTTATTTGCAAATATGTGCTTCTGGGCATTCACATATCCAAATTCCAAATCTGCGTAAACTCTAAACATTATATAGATAATGCAAAGTTTACACAAGGGATTCCAAAAATCCATCTTTATAGCGCTGACACTACATAAAGCAATATTTTCTGGTAATAATGTAAAAACCTTGAATTTTCAAATTGTTTCCTTTAAAAATAATCACCAGGCTCAGCCCTGGGAATGGTCTGATGAGGCAACACAGTTTGTAACTTTCCAGCCCTGTGCTTTGACTATTACCCTGTGACATTTGGTGTTCATAGGCATACTTAATCCCATAGCTTCTCTGCCCTTGGCCCACTCCCACTTCAGACCCACTGACAGTAGAACAAACAAAAAACCCTTTTGAAGCATTAGGACGAGTTTTGAAAAAAGTTCCATGGTTTCCCATTAGTAAGTATTCAATCAGGCATTCCTAGAAGAAGCCATGGAAGGAATCATGAAGGTTAATTCCAGGGGTAGGAGACAACCATGCATGTAGAGAAAGCTACAGAAAAGCCAATAGCACCTTTTTAATTCCCTTAAGATTTCTGCTACACTAATTATTGGTGGTCATATGAGATCACTGTACTTTATGAAATCACCCCTTTCACTGGGGAGAAGACAGGTACGTGTTTTGAGACCTGCCTGTAGCACAGGGCAGCCTTTGAGGACTGCTGTGTTAAACAGAAGTACAAACCAGAGCCCATGTGTTTTCTGACCTTATGGCAACTTGATATCTAACTAAGTGTGGGCATGTGTTAAGTCATATTCTGGTCCAAATTAAGAAACTTGAATTAAGAAACTGCTTCAGGAAGTTTAAACACACACACACACACACACACACACACACACATACATGCATGTGCTTTATCTACATGTAAAACAAACCTCGGACCAAACACTGAAATCTTGCTCCGTGGAAAAATTATGAAAATATAGCTCAGAAGCACCAGAAACACCCAGTATCTGCCAAACAGATCTCACATGAGCCTCTCCCCTGCAGCGCCAGCAGTCCTGCCACTTTGTACCCTACCACTTACTCCTACATACGATTTGATTTGGATGAATGTAGGCTTTCTAGGATTTTTATGTGTCCCTTTATTTTTCTGATCATCTCTAAACCATGCCCTTAAAAGTAATAGCCTTTGAGAATCTCTAGGAAACCAGAATTTATCTTTCTTGCCTATGTGCATTTTCCCCCAAAACACACCTATCTTGCAGGGGTTTTTTTGATTTGTTTTGTTTTACATAAACTAAAATGTAATCGGCCACTTTTGGACACACAACAAACTCAGGTTAGACTAATAGAGTTATTAGTACAAAGAGAAGCTTGTCCATAGCCTGTAGATGGCTAACGAAGGAATGTACCTACAAGATATTTTGACTGCTCAAGAATGCCAAGACCTCCAATATTTTTTTCCTCTAAATTCTCTGTTAAACTAATTCTGTGTGATAGGCAGATATGCCCTCCACATGCTGGTGAATTAAAATTCAGCTTTCAGTGAATAAGATTAATTGCCTCTTCAGACAAAGCTGGATTTGCGCTCCTATTAGAGAAAGGGGAGGGGGAGAATGCAAGGGGCAGGGTGCCAGCTAGACTGCAGTATTCAGTTACACGTGAAATGATTTGTAATTCTGAGTAATCACTTAGGACAAGCCCTTGCACCATTTTATCTATACATGACTCTAGGCCAAAGTCAATACTCATAGTAAAATAATGAGATGAAGCTAACTGAGCCCTTTTATTAATGCTCCAAGGAGCAAATCTGATGCTTGAGTTTCTCCCATTGAAAGTATTCACTTCTTCCTAAAAAATGAACAAGTGGGTCAGGATGCCCAGTAGCAGCCAGGGTACCTGCTTTAGCAAAATCATAAATAACCAACCCTTCTTGCCTTCCCCCTTTTTGTTTGTGAAACCAGGCTTTACCCAGCTGCAGGTGAAAACACATGAATTTTGCATTACCTCTAGGCTCATTAAAGAGATCTGGCTCTCTCCTAATAGCTTCCCCTCACTTATGGGGGACACACTCACACACACACTCACACCATGATGAACTTTAAGAGAAACAATGAATAGGACTTTTGCTCTCTCTTCCTCATCAGTCTTGTAAAGAAAATCAACTGTTCTAGCAAATGCACAGCTTGGTGACAGAGTCAGCATGCAACTGTGAGGAAAATGAGATGGATAACCAGCTGTCCCAGTTTCCTGGAGATGAGGTTTGGGAAGGGAGAGGGTGCTGAAAAGGGAAAGGGCAAGAAAGGGTGTAGGGAAATTCTTGCTTTTAGCCCTTTGTGTTGTTTTTCCCATGTTACCACTGGTTGGGTGACCAATCTGGCAAAACAATATTAGTATCAAATGGCTCCCTCCCTAAGTAGTGGGCAGTATAGAACTCTTCTCCGTACTGGTTGAAGGCCTAAAGATCCACTAGGAAAACTTTAAAAAATATATTATCCTTCGTGTCATTTTCTAAAACTTGGAGAAACAAACTAATTTATGTGAGTAAAATGGTCTTTTATCAGAAAAACCTCGCAAAACATTTCTACTCATCAAAAAAAAAAAAAAAAGTCTAAGCTTTTACTCATTAAGGCAAAATCTCAGCACACAGGTACTCCAATATAAGACAACAAGATCCTTCTGGACATAAACATACCTGCATTCCAATTCCAGATTTGTCTCCCTGTTTGCTAGGTGACTCTTCCAAGCCTCTTGGCATCTCTGACCACAATCTTCTCATCTGTAAAGAGAGGATCACACACTGACAGGCAAATTGTGATGAGCAAAGCTTAGTTCAACATCAAGTGCATAGACATGGTTATCTACATCCCTCCATCCCCTGGATTATTCATTATTCGGAGGGGCACGAAACATCTATATAAACAGACCCTATAGAGATTTCAAGTAGATTTCTCCTAAGACTTTTCTAGTTAGAGATTTTGATTGGTGACCAAAAGAGCTTTTTTTTTTTTTTTTTTTTTTGAATTTCACTTCCACTGGTCCAGTCATTTGTAGATAGGCCAGCAAACAGGAAATTTCCCTTTAAAAAGCTCAATCACAAACCAAACCACCAGTCATGAGTCAAAGAAAATTGCTAAAAGACCCAAGTACCTACATACTGAGGACATACCAAGCACACGTTAATGCCATTATTCTCAGCCATACCTTGGTTTTCCACACATGCTGAACTTGGAATGGCATTTTTAAAATGGAGAGGTCAGGACATACAGTCCCCATGATGATACAGCTTGTGGTATCCTGGGAGAAACTTCAGTCTCATGAGGACTCAAGGTATACAACACACACAGTCACATGAATTGCTGGACATACAAAGAAAAGGGCCTTCAGGTAGAAGACAAAACACATATGAAGTCACCAACACTTAGAAAAGTTTGGCATGAGAGGGACCATGTAATAAGTCTGGTGTACTGGAGCACGGAGAGTAGTTGGAGTAGTGGAAAGAGCATGGAGAAAGAAGAGAAGACAGCATCAGATGGTATTTGTTGGCAATTCTAAGGTGTTTGCCCCTGATTTGGAGGCCAGAGGCTCTGAAATTTTAGCGTGACAAAGTATCATACAGGGAGCTTGTTAAAAATAGAGTCCAGGGGTGCCTGGGTGGCGACTATTCATTCCTGCTTGGGTCATGATTTCCGGGTCATGGGATGGAGCTCCATATGAGGCTCCATGCTCAGTGTAGAGTTTGCTTAAAATTCTCTCTCCCTCTCCTTCTGTGCCACTCCCTCCCACCTGCCTCTCCAAAATAAATTAACAAATCTTTAAAAATACAGAGTCTAGGTCCTGCCACCATCAGTTCTAATTCAGAAATCCTGATGTGGTTCCTGAGCCTCAGCTAACAAGCTCTCCAGGTGATTCTGATGGAAGGAGATACATAAAACTCACTTTGAGAAACATGGCTGCAGGATATGGGGAGTCATGAGGGACTTACCAGAACAGTGATATGATCAGATATACAACATAAGAAGATAATAGTTCCTTGAGAATAAATTGGAAGACTAAGCCTAGAAGGATGTGCATAATCCAATTGGGAAGCTTTCTGACTGAGACAGGAGAGAAATAATGAGACGCTGAACTGAGTACTATTAGATGAAAATATAAGGAAGAAGTATAAAGGAATATAGTGGCTTACTACTTGTAAAAGGAAATACGTTAGCGTGACTTCAAGTTTTCTATTTTGGGTTCTGCTAATGATGATTCGGTTTGTTGAAACAGCTTATATAGGAAGATAAATAATTTGTGGAATATGAGTTAAATTTTGCATATAGCAGGTAAAATGGTTAAAAGTATGGGCTTTGGGGTTAGATAAGATGGATTTAAAGCCTACTTGTGAAAAAAAAAATAAAGCCTACTTGTGCCACTTCTGTGTGATGTGGCAAATTAGTCTACCTCTCAGATGTAAAAGTGGGGGAAAAATTCAGAGATTTTGATAAGTAAATCAGTTAATATAAGAAAAGACCTCAGTACAGTGCCTGAAGGTGATTAATAAATGCCAGTAATATTAGTAACTACTATTATTTTAAATGCCATCGTCATTAGCTAGCCTGAGATATTTCATAGACAGATGGAAATATCATCCAGATGATTATTAAAACTCTGTTACAGGTAAGATCACCCAGAAAGATTTGAAGAGACAAGGACTAATAGAGTTCAGGGGCATATAAATGCTTTAGTTAATAGATGAACTGGATGAAGCTGAGGAGTGGTCACACAGAAAGAAAGTAAAGCCAGAAGATACTGTGTCCTACGCTTCAGATGGTCAGAAAAAGCCAGAAAAATATCCAGTGTATTTGACAAATGGAAACGCACCGGTGACCTTAATTAGAATGGTTTCAATGACTTATAAGGTTGCAGAGTGAATGGAAGCTGGGCAAATAACCAAAATGATTGCATGAAAGGACAAACTATGTGGTAGCAAGAAGAGTCATAAGGTGGAAAAGAGTTGGGTTTTCATTTATTAAAAGAGATGAGCATGAGCAAACTTTCAAGCTTAGAGAAATGAGCCACTGCAGAGGAAGAAAGTCAGAATCGTTGTTGGAGGAGACATTGAGAAGTAATGGAAAGGATGAAATAGACCCCCCCCCCCAAAAAAAAAAAATCCTAAGCGGGTTCTGGCCTTGGACCAAGGAGCGGAAGCTTCCTCCCTCAGCTCTGAAAGGAAAGATAAAAAGACATGGTCAAAGTTTTAGAAACTAGAGGTGCAGAATGTAAAGGTAAACGCATTCCTGTCAGAGAATACAAGTTTTTCTCCAAAGTTAGGGGGAGATCTCTGGTAAAAGGCAAGTGGCTCCACTGAGAGGCAGGTTAGGCACGGGAGGAGAGAAGTAAGAATTTGGAATAAGTAATGAGGGGCAAGGGGGTTGACCAGGGACTGCAGATCCCCCTCGGCCACGCTGAGGCATGATGTTCTGTACACTTACTTGGTTTTTCTCTTCTTCCAAAACTTGGGTGGTTGTAAGATCAGAGAAGATGGATTGTGGGTTTCATTTAAATTTTGCAGAGCAGATGTGGTAGAAACACAAGGAAATAAAAAAGGATGATGTTGGAGAAAATGGAGTTAAGGTAAATAGAGGGAGATTTAATAGGGAAAAAAGTGAAGACAGAGGAAAGCTGATGTCTGAGAGCAACCCGAGGACTCAAAAGAGTGGGGAGCTCAAAACAGCTAAAGAGGAGCAAAGGAATAAGGAAAAGGAAAGACAGAATTGAAGGATTAGAGTATAAATCAGGAGCATATAATTTCAAAAGTGGAGGAGTCTTAGATATTGATAAAATTGTGTGAATGGCCATGGACAGGACTGCCGCGCAAACACTTCATGACTGCAATGCAGAGGTCAGGCACAGTCACCCCTCCGGCTGGAGCAGAGGACTGGCATTCCTCCACCCAGGACCAGGGATCTGGACTGTGGAGAGTTCTGGAGAGGTCTCAGGGGTATGGGGGCGGCTGGCAGAGGGGTGGGAGCATTGGAGCAGAAAGTGTTTCACATCCAGGGCTTAACTGTTTGCTTTTAATGATGCCAATCTTGCAGTCGGCAGATCGAAGCCATGAACTGGTGACTGAAGAGGAGGAAGTTGAAGAAGTTAAGCAAAGGTGCTGATGTGTCTTCCACATGAATGTGGAAAACCTCTAGGATGGTGAATGGAACTGATGTGGAAAAACATCCAGGGGTGGTTCATTCTTCATTGAATGCAGACAAGTGCCCTGGTGATTGGTAGAAAACAAGCAGTAGGAAAAACTGAAAACAGTATAATGTGATGCATGGCAATCCAAAAAAGATAGTAATTTCCAAAGAAATGTAGAAAATCAACCATCTGGACATTTAGGTTGACCTCTATTCCGCTTAGAAATATGGGAATCCGGGAGAGACTATTCAAGGAGTGTTTTTATTTTTGTCTTCAACTTTCACTTTTCCTTTTCTTCCAATGCATAAACCCAACTCCGAGGTTTGCTTTCTGCCTCTCAGCCTGGAATATCTGGTGATTGTTCATGTCGGCTCTCATCTTCCCTAACTTGTAACCCTTGGCCTCTGCCTATATAGGTAGACGTTGCCATTACTTTCATATTTTTTTGACACTCCAAATAGAGCAGATTTATGAGCCTGTTTATTTGACTGTCATCAGGAGACATTTTATTTGCCTTTTGTCTAAAATGGGCCCATTTGAGTAGGAACTGGACTGGGGCTTGGAAGTGATCAGTGGAACCCTAAAATCCCAACCATGTGTAGATCTCTCCCTGGCACCGTCCTCCTTTCTTTGCTTCCTCTCTATCATCCTGACTTTGCTTCTTTTTGTCTTTCCCATTTATTATTTTCTCCCTTGTCCCTTGTTTACATCTGATATCACTCTTAGATATCCTGAAGCCACACAGATGCCCCCTCTCCCTCATCTCGAGACCTAGACTCTCTAAAAAAGAAGAAGCAAAGACAGACTCATAAATAAAACTACTTGACTGGCCCCCAGGCATCCGAATCTATTTGTATCATTGATTTCCCTTTGTGTCTTGTAAACCCACATTTACTCATATACCTCCCAAGTTTTGTCAAGGGCCTCTGATAAACCAAATTGTCTCCCTCAGTTTCCCCACATGGAAAAATATCTATCATTTAACCTATCATTCTCCTGAAACTGGTAACAGATTTAATACTTTAAGCTACTCTGTTAAAAAGGAAATATATTTTTAAAGTCAAAATAAAGCTGGTGTGACTGCAAGATGGGCATCATTAAAAGCATGTTATTTATGTATGTAAGATGTATGCTAAACGTAAGTGGTTGAAATAATTTAAAATGAGTTTTTATGGTAAATTAGAATATATAAACACCTAAACCCCATCTTTGAGTGAAAATTGACCTATTTGGAGAATTTTCTCATTTAACAAATGTCTGTCTACAACATAAAGAGAAAAGGAAATAAATATTTGTATTTAGGCTTATTTAAAGCTAAAAATACATAGATTTTTGATGCACAGAAAAGGACTTGGTAAAATGTGAGCCTTTTTATGTTGAATAAGAGAAAACAATGAATAATTCTTGATATTCACTTAAAATATACTATTAGAAAAAGAGTATCTCAAAAATCTATTTGTCTTTTTTTTCTTCTTCCTCCTCTTTGTAACTCGGGCAGGAAACCTCAACATTTTATTTGATTATTTAAGAGTTCCCTTTGGAGTGGAAGTAGATAGAGCTTGATATCACTATGTATAAATAAATAATTTGAAGGTTTCTATGCCCAGATAGAATTCTAAAATCAGATAAGTGGGTTTCATTTTATCTCTTGTTATTTTAGTGGTGGGAAGCCCAGTTTTTGCCTCCCCTCAATGGTCTCTAGTCCTCCCAAGATTGCTCCCTCGGGCTCTCCTGTGGCCTGAGGGATGTATTTAGGATCTCATCAGCTCTTTTAATCTGATTGCCATTCTGCATTTTCATCTCTGCTCCTCAGCCCTCTCATAAATTGGGAAGAACTGCACCGTCTCCCCTTTCTCTCCACCTCCTAAACCACACTCTACCCACAGCAGCACAGGAGTTGTAAATGCCAGATTATAGATCTGCTTCATTATGAAAATGTGTTTGGTGACACTTTTCTTCTGAGTGTCAACAATGTAAGAGTCAGCAAACAAGCTTATAACTGTGTGCCATTTCATATCATGATGGTTGTTAGTGATGGCTGCATGCTTTATAAAAAGGTAAATGGAATTCATCAGTTCATTTCTTAATTTTTTTTAACAAATATTTGCTTAACACCTAAAATATGCCAGGAATTAGGCAAGGCATTCAGAAAACAGAGATGAATAAACATGTTCCCTGCCTCAAAAACAAAACAAAACAAAACAAAATAAAACACTCACAGTCAAGTAAAGAGACAGTCACATAAGTAAATTATTGTAATAAACTAAGACAAAAAATAAAGTATAAAATTTCATTTCAGCACAGAGGATGAATAGCTAACAAGACTGAGAAGCAGCTCGGGGGTAGTCAAATTGGATATCACACAGAACACCACGTTGAACTATCTCCGAAAGAGGAGTATGAGACCAGGGAGGGAGGCCATTTCTGGCAAATGCATGTAGAAAAGAAAAGATAAATAACATAGTTACATACATGTCAATAGTTTGGCATATTTAGAACATAAGATGACAGGTGGCATATTGCTGGAGTTGAACATCATAAACTCCTTTGAGGAAATAATGACATTTGTTTTCAGGACCAGGATTTCCTCAACGTAGTCTGTTCCTGAAATCTCAGGATAAAGCAGGAGAACAGCTAAGGCTCCCAGAATCGTAGAAAACTACACCAGATTCACGATGCCTTCCAGGAGCAGATAATGTGATGATCTAAGCCCAGTTCAAAAGTGGCTTTGACAAATAGGGAAAAGGTAAAGGTGATTTTTTTCTAAGACAAAAGAAAATGTACTTTATCCCTATGTGGCCCTATCACAGTATAGAACAGAATTTGTAGGAATTTAAAGAATTAAATACCTAACAGAGTTCGTCACCAAAAACCATACCACAAACACAATCATTCCTTCAGAGATCCTCTTTTCTTATCACACCTTTATTCTTCTAGAGCATTCCCACTGCGATGATCCTTTGACCTCGCAGAGAACTGCAATCCTTTATCCTTATTGCTTCCTTTCTATCTATCGACCAACCCCCTCAGGAATTCACTTTCCTCCTTCAATAGCCCTTGTTCCAGAGCTCTTCTTTGTGATGACTCTTTTGCAAATACCCTCAATTCCCTGGGCTCTTTCTCCTTTCCTCACAACCAGTTAGCAAACCCCACTGATGAATCCAGCAACGCGTTTTCTCTGGGCCGGTATCCAACAGAGCTAAACACTGCTGGACAAAAATCTTACAGCAGAGAAGCTGTGATCATGATTCTTTACTGGTCACCAGCCGCAAATGCTCATTCAACACTGAGAGACTAGAGCACTCTCCCCCTCAC
Source organism: Canis lupus familiaris (assembly GCF_011100685.1). Lineage (NCBI taxonomy): Eukaryota > Metazoa > Chordata > Mammalia > Carnivora > Canidae > Canis > Canis lupus. The sequence continues at coordinate 3,816,735 of NC_049251.1, read as the reverse complement.
CACCACAGCGACTATTCCACACCTTGTCTATGTCCCTGCTACTGCCCCAGCCTCTTTTGTTCTCAGCACATCACCTGCTTCAAAGTTCCCTGAGAACCTAGAAACTACATTCCACGTTACCGTCTCATCACCAAATCCACATCTGCAGTCCTCCACTCATCTGCCCCCTTATTATGAAGGAAGAGCCAACCTTTCTTTCAGAATTCTATCTGTTCTGTGTCTCAGGTAACTGTCCCCTTTCCTGTTTCTTCCACTTCTCTCTAATGGATCATTTCCATCAACATTCACATACTCTCTAATAACTCTCATGTTCTAAAAGAAAAAAATGAGAATCAAGACAAAATGTCCTTCATGCCACATCCCCAATTAGTGTCTGATTGCTCAGCTTCCCCTCAAACCAAAGTTCAGCCACACTTTCCCCAAGGCAATCTTGCTTACACCGCCATCCCAGCTCCAACAGATCACCACCGATTTCTACCATCAAACCAGTTCGTGTATTACTCAGCCTTTCAGCAGCTTTCAAAATCCTTTCTCACCCCTTCTCTCCTGACATTGTCTCTTTACTTCTGCAATAATATACTCTCCTGGTCATATTTCTAGTCCTTTGGTTCTTCCTTCTTGGACCTAAAACAGAGCCCAAGGTGTAGACTTGTGTGCAAATAGTTGATTTGAAAGGTGATCCAAGGGGGGAGGTATTAGGGACTTGGTAGAGTAAGATAGGCAAGGAAGATAAAGGGATAGAAGTGTGCTATAGGGTCAGCATGGTAGGCAAGACAGGTAAAGATATTAATTCCTCTGAGGCCTCCTAAGAAATATACAGCATGCTTCCCCTTGATTGTCTAAAAGACTTAGCAGCTCCTTCCTTCTTTACCTTAAATTATTATTTAATTTTTGTGGTCCTCAGGACTCAGTTCTGGGCTGTCTTGTCTTATCACTTTATTACCCTTTCTCAATAATCTCAGACATTCTTCTGCTGTATGTAGCACCCAAAATGTTTACAACCCATAGATTTTTATCTACCACATAGACTGCTATTCCAAGTATAGCTTTCTATGTGACTTCTCCCTTTAGAGACTCATCAGGCATCTCATTTTCAGGATTCCCCAAATAATCTCTTCATCTTTTCCCATTCCTGCCTTAAATCTGCTTCTTTAATTTTATCATAGCTTAATAATATTCACTTCCATTCATTCAGTTACACGCAGTAGAAACCTGAGTCATTTGACAACTCCCGTCTTCTCCCTTCCTACGTCCAATCCATCACCAAATCCTACCAATTGTATTACCAATCTTTATCTAAAATTTGTCCACTCTTTATCATCTCATTCCTCATCTAGACAAGTGCAAGAATCTGCTTCCATCTCTGTCCTCCTCCAATCCACGTCACACACAGTAACAGGGATGATCATTCAAAAACAGATAACAAATTGTAGTACTCCTCTGCCTAAAGGATATAATTATCTTTATACTCTCTTGAGGTAGGTAACACTTTATACTGGTTTTCTGGGGACGCGTCCTCTTCTCTGACTGTTGTCCTAGCTTAATTATCAGTGTGGATCCACTTTCATTCTTCAAAGTATCCCATTTTGGATGATAAATTATATGGTCACCCTACTCTTAAACACAAAATTCCCATATGATTTATTCTAGTCTCATCTCCCGTAGTTCTACACTAGCCAACATGAAGACACCAACCATTTTCTGCTTCAGAGTCCTGAAGGCAATGTGCTGTTGCCTCCAAGAACAACGCGTTCCTCTGAACCGCTGGTCTGGCCAACCTCTACTCTTTCACCAAGAGTCAGTCCACTTAAGGCCATCTTCTAAAACAAGTATTTCCATAATATAAACCATTTCTACCAGGTTGCTTACTTTTTTCTGTATCTTCTCCCTTTCATTCTTAGTGTAATTATAAATGTATTTGTATTCCCACTGTATGGTAAGCATAAGGACAAAAACTATCTGCCACTAAGTAATGTATATTCCAGTACAGCTAGGATCCCTTGTGGGTGTTCTTTAATATTGTTGAAAGAATGGAGGACAGGGGAGAGGGAAATACTGGCCAAGGCCTTTTAATACACTCACTTTCTAAACCTGAATAAATACAAATTCTCTCATCACTCTGACCTACCAGAGTGCAATGAAGATGTTGAAAGAAAATGCCAACATTGGAGGTGCGTGTAAAATGTTCTCATACTTTGTGAACATGAACAAAACCCTCTAAACACAATGGAGACAGATTCCACAGAGGCAATAGTTGGTAAAGAGGGGAGCTTTATTAGTTCTCCCAAAACAAGAAATTAGGTAAAAGAATAAAATCATGAAAAATTCCACTTAGAACAGAAAACCATTCATATGAGAATATATCTGGAATTCCCTCATAAGGATCATAAACTGATGCCATTTAAGAGCCCAGAAGACCCATAGAGGTGAGTTAGTTTAGTTCTTTTTTTTTTAAGATTTTATTTATTCATGAGAGACACAGAGAGGCAGACACATAGAGGGAGAATAGGCTTCTCACAGGGAGCCTGATGTGGGATTCGATCCCAGAAGCACTGGATCATGACCTGAGCCAAAGGCAGATGGTCAACCACTGAGCTACCCAGGTGCCCTGAGCTAGTTTTAGGTTCTATCATCTCATAGGGAAGGGAGTTGAGACCCAGGCAGCAGAGGTGAACAAGTCCACAGGAATAAATGGTCTCCCATATTTCTATATAATGAGATAGGTCGAGGGCAAAAATACTTGCTAGTTTACTAGTGACTGATACAAAATCTAGTTAATGTACTCCTTTAGAAATGAAAATAAATACACTTGTCCTATAAGAAGATAGCCTTTAGATAATCTTGTACATCAAAAGCTGTCTTCTCCACCCCATCAGTCTTCTATCATGAAGAGATTAAGATGTTGTTGTTTAAAAAAAAATACACGTTCATATTTATAGAACCTGATTGCAAATGTGAATTACTAAATTACATTTCAGGGCATTCTTTTTAATTAAATAAAGTATCAACTATTGTCATTTAGCTAATTAATTATTTTGTCTTATATAAGTAAAATGTGTTCTTAGGTTTCTCCTCTTTGATGGGCTTTATTTTTCACTCTATGAAGAGACTATCTCTATTTATGTCAATGACTCTGACAGTGAACTCATAAATCCCTTACTAAGTTTTAAGCCTTCAAAAACTGCCATATATTTTACAGAGGAGTACTCGCTTTAAAGAATCTGGTTCTAGCATCAAATACTGAACACTTTCTTTACCATGTGAAAATCATGCATCCTTTTACAAAAAGCTCACACCATTTGTTTTTCAAAACAAACCAAAAAAGTCACCCATCCATCTCCCCACCCTGACCAGAAAGGTCATACCTATTGTAAGAAGTGTGCCTTCCAAGGATGACCTGTATCATTGCCTCGCGGCTGTTGGAGAGGCTACAATGACAGGATTAACACAAGGATGTGTAACACTCCTCCATGCCAACATAAATATCCCATTGTAACTTCTGAGAATGAGGGGCCAAACATTTTCCTTACAGACATTCTATGCCATCAGAAATTCCTCCCTAAGTTCTTCTGACCAAGTCCAGATTCATTGGCTCAGAGATCTTACATGCATAATGTTATTTGACCATTGAATGTAAATATGGTCTGCTAACTCCCAGTTTTCATAAATCTGAAAATTATTTTACATGTTTAAATGTGAATATTAAAGAATGCAAGCATTTTTAGTGTACATTAAAAGAGCATAATTTCTCTTCAGTAAAAATACAAAGAGCCTCCATAGTGCAGCAAGTGAACGGAATGGAGAGATAGATATGGAAAAAATTATTTACTCATCAAGACTCTCCAGTATATGACATTTTTCCAAGCTGGAAAGCTCAACATTCAGAATATTCTCCACCCAGAAATGTAAGCCAGTATTTAGCTGCTATGTGAACAATGACTTTGAAGGCTGTGAAGAACCCCAAGTGAGGTTTTCATTACAAAGACCTTATTTTAGATATGTCAGGTCTAACTTGGAAGAGGTAATTACTTCTATAGAAGTTCAGGGCTTGACTTTTTTTCTTAGATATCACGGCTTCCCTTTTGGGGGAGCAGGGAAAGTAACTAAGGATGCCCTGGAAGTGATTAACTTAAAAAGAAACAGCCAAGAGTATTTGATCCTCCTTTGATGAAGTGTGAACACTGGGCCTCTTTCCCCCAAAGTGGAACTGGCCTAAGCTAGGTCTGAGGGAAGGAAAGAGTGTGAGTAGAGGGAACGGGAAGGAATGCATTTGTTACTGTTTCTTTATCTCAGAGAAGCTATTTCAAGTGATCACTGGTGGGAACTGCTGATAGTCAATCTCGTATTTTCACTCCACGTTTGACATCAACGTTGTCAATAGGACATAATCGTCTCTGTCAAAAGCATCATTCATTTCCAAACTGCAGAGTTATTTACAGTCATGTCTTCACTCAATGTAACACTACCACTCAACACTCAGCTGTCCCTTCTCTGTTTTAAGTAAACGTTTGGGCAGACTTTTAAAGAAGCTCTATTTTAGGTTAGGCTAACAACCTGAAAATGAACCCAAAGGAAAAAAACCTCTTCTCTTGTCCAAATACCATTTGGACAAATGGATAAAGTTTTTCACAAAAACTGGCATTTCAAAATGAGTTCTGTTTGGTAAGAGACGTGGTGCTGAAAAGTGACATTTATAATGACAGCAATATGGATCCCCAATAAAGAAGACGGGGTTGCATTTTGCTCTAATTATAGCTGTTTTAGATGTGTGCGTGCATTTTTTAAGAATTTGGAATCAATTATAATAATGTAGTTTTCAGTTAAGCACCTACTCTAAATCTCTGTTTACAAAAACATGGCTGATATGAGGCTTTGGATACAACTAAACAGCAAATATTATGAGGAAAACTCAGTCTTATGCTTCTAAGCACCCAACCGAATAGCTATTTACTTCATGGCTTCTATGCACCCAGCATGGCACTAGAAGCTGTCTTGCACAAGAAAGAACAATGGCAATGTGAAGGAAACTAGGACTACTGAGAATCGGGCAGTTTTTTTCAAAAGTAAATTTACTCGTCTCTTCCTTCTTTTGTTTCAGAGGCCAAATTTTGAAACTCTTGGTATAACAAGAAGTCCCTCTTTCCAAGAGGTAACTACTATGTCTTTTTATTAGCAGAAGACACAGTAATAGTTAAAAAGAAGTGGATGGAATTTTGAAAAGTGGAAGCAGGTTATTTGACAGAATTTCGATGGTCTAATGACTTTCAAAGCTATTTATCCTCAGTGCTTTTCCCAAGAAAAACATAAATATCACTATCAACTGATGGGGCTCCTTCCTCTTAATATAAAATATGTCAAGTATATACACTTGTATATACTTGAAGTATTTTATACTTAAAAATAAATCAAGCATTCTAAATACATTTTTTTTTAAGAGAGACGGTTTAGAAGTGAGCAGGGGGAGCGGGAAGGGAGTAAGGGAGAGAGGGAAAGGGAGAGAACCTTAAGCAGACTCCAAGCCCAGTGCAGAGTCAGACTCAGGGCTTGATCCCACAGTCCTGAGACCATGACCTGAGTGAAAATCAAGACTTGGATGTTTAACAGACGGAGCCACCCCAGGTCTCCCTAAATACATTCTCGTCATCTGAACAAAATGAAACTTGGTTTATTTTGAAACCAGTATATTTTAAAATAATAGTACCTACTACTTACTGTGAGCCTACTGTGTGCCAGACCCTTTGTATAAATGATCTTATTTAGGACTCCCTCCAGACCATACATTTGTTACCATAACTCCCATTTTACAGATTGGGCAAGTACAATGGATAGAGGTCCAGGGATTTTCTTAAGGTTCTATATTACTATTAATGGTGGTGTAGCTAACATTACCATCAACATAAACACTATGACTTCTTCCTGGATTTGCTCATTTAGTTCTCATGATAATTTTGCGGTAGGGGCTATTGATACCTTCTTTTAATAGATGAAAAAAAACAATATAATTTTAGGCTTTCAACAATTTGTGTTATAAAAGACCTTACTTACCTGTAGTTTATGATTAGGCTGGGATTTGAATATAGGTTTCTGTACTGAAAAGCCAGTGCTTTTCTCATCTAGCCATATCCACTTCTCCAAGACCCAAACTGGAATTTGAAACCATAGGTTTTGTTTTCAGTAAATACACAGATTCCACTTTACCTCACTCTCCTAACAGAAGCTTAAGAACATCAAAGTGGTTGCTTCTCATCCTTATTTCCCTCTCTTGTGATTCGCTCTTATCTCCCTCTTCTTTGCCTCATGCTTAGGCAAGCCTAACTGGGATTCCTGGACTCTCCATTTCATGAGAATCCTTCCTTTTACTTTGATTATCAGATGGCTTCTGGGGCTAATGCTGATATTTGTTTTTCACTGAACTGTCTTTCGCTATATTTCCCCAGCTTTTCCTACAGCACCTCTAATACCAGAAGACCAGACTCCTAAGAATGTGGACTATGCTTCATGCTGACTACTATACTGTAATTTTATCCAGTTCATTTTGTATCTTGGCTTATTGGTTGGTGTCAAAGGACATTATTTCTAGATATTCTCCATATCTGGTTACTTTTAAGAACCTTGACCTCAAAAATCTCTTTCATTGCTACAGTGGGTTGCACTGACTATGTAGCCCCATCTTCTTTCCTCTCAACCTCTTGTCTTTTCCCTCCCATTTTCATGTGAGTTGTTTTTTCTGTATTTCATTTTCTTTTCTATTCCCACATGTGCATCACTCCTACCACAGTCTGTTATGCTCAATCCCCACCCATCCTCATTCTGCTTTTCATGAACCCTACATCCACCATCTTCTTGCTCCCTCAGAATGAAAATATTTTGAGTCCCACTTTTTTTTTGTTACATACTCACAGTTAAGACAACCAGAAACAATATCTCTAGCTACAGAGCAACTCATACATAATGATAGATATGAGTTGTTTTTAATAAACACATCTTTTATCATGATTATTACTGTCTTCATGCTTGTCTATAATTATATGTGTTATGCTCTGGTTCACCTTCCTACTTCTTATGTTCTTGATTAGCATTAGAAAAATAAAAATTTAAGTTAATAATCATTAGTTATTGAATTGTCACCTCCTTACTCTACTTATTGACAATAATTTGGAAATAGCAAACATCTCGTCTGATTATTAGGCCATCCATTTACTATGACCTGGGGCCACTTCAAAATGATTAATGACGTGTGAGTTTGCTGCAATATTAAAAAGATCAACCTGAACCTTAACTCAAAGCATAACAACATCTTTAGAGTCTTAGGACAATTTTGCTCATTTTTTATTTCTAGATGCCTATAATCAAGTAAATATTACTTAATTTTGAAAAAAATAGGCTTATATAATGTATATAAAATTCAGTATCTACAGTTACTGTGAAGATCTGTACATCTTTTGAAATTTGTTAGCAAGTGATGAGCAGCCTGGGATACATACATGCGCACGCGCGCACACACACACACACACACATTTATATAATTACAAAGAAATTGAAAGAATTACTTTTGGGGACATTTTAGTTCTAGGTATTACAATTCTATGGGATATTTCAGAATCCTTCTTGAGTCATCTCTTTCATTTGAACAGTAATTTACAGTCTGCAATGCATTTTTTAAAGATTTTATTTATTTGTTCATGAGAGACACACAGAGAGAGACAGAGACAAAGACAAAGGAAGAAGCAGGATCCCTGTGGGGAGCCCGATGTGGGCCTCGATCCCAGGACCCTGGGGTCAGGACCTGAGCCAAAGGCAGATGCTCAACCACTGAGCCACCCGGGCGTCCCTGCAATGCATTTTTTAAAAAACTTAACTATATCGGGGATCCCTGGGTGGCTCAGCGGTTTGGCGCCTGCCTTTGGCCCAGGGAGCGATCCTGGAGACCCGGGATTGAGTCCCACGTCGGGCTCCCGGCATGGAGCCTGCTTCTCCCTCTGCCTGTGTCTCTGCCTCTCTCTCTCTCTCTCTCTCATGAATAAGTAAATAAAATGTTTAAAAAATTGTTAAAAAAAAACTTACTATATCTCACTTATTTCCTGCAAGGTAGCTAGGGATAATAATGATAGAAGAGGACTGATGTTACCAGATATTAAATGGCTTTCCAAGTTCATGTGCTAATTTGGGGCTTAAACCCAAGTCTTCTGATTCCTACCTCATGGCTCTTTCTACTGTACCACCGTGCTTACCTGAATATTAGATCAGATATATACTTCCAAAACTGAAAATTAAGCTTTAATTCTTCAAATATAAAAAAGGTTTAAAAATTTATTCCATTATAATCTATTTGATCTGGTATGATGAAGGAAAGGAACATTGTGATTAATTTTACTTTCTGGTTTCCAATTTCCAAAAATTCAAGCCTGGAAAAGATACATTTGACATCATCAGAAAATTTAAACTTTAATCCAAAGGACACTTCAAAATATTACAGTACTTTAAGGTTATAATTTGTTCCCATTAATTTCTACTGTTTTATAGAGATAGTGTCAGCTAAGAGATTTCCAACTAGAACAGCAAACCAAAGCACATTTTTTTTCTATATGGCATTACTCTCTAGCTGTGTCAATAAAAATACACCACAAAGTAATAAGGTTTTTCTCCCCTCAGAGCAGAAACATTTTAAATGCTTGCACATTTTGACACAAAAGCTTTCAATTATGTGAGAGTACTTTAATTTTTCTAAGTAAGAGCTTCTTCCTCATTAAAATAATGGTTGCAAATATTTTGAAAATATACTTTACTATGCTTTCAGATGAAATATTTATTTTAGATATATGCAGTAATCACCACTTCCACTTTGAACACCAGGATCATAAATACATGACACTTTTTTTTTTTTTTTTTTTTTTTTTTACAAATCATCAAAGGTATTGAGTGAAGATGAGAAAGAAGAGGAAGATGGAAGCTAAAGTGAGTCATAAAATAGAGGAGTCAAGGTAAACCCAATAAGGTGTGTCTTGTGTGTATTAGTTTCCAACTGATGCTTACTGAGTTACCACAGACTTAGTGACCTAAAACAGCACAAATTTATTATCTTACAGTACAGGTGTTCAAAAGTTTGAAACGGGTCTTATAGGGGCTAAAATCAAGGTGTGAGAAGAGCAGTGTTCCTGTGGAGCTCCAGTGGAGAAACCATCTCTTGACTTGTGTGGCTTCAAGAAACTGACTGCATTCCTTGGTTTGTGGCCACATCACTCCAACCTCTGTCTCGATGGTTATATATACCTCCTCTGACTCTAACTCCCTCACCTCCCATTTATAAGGGCCCTTGTGATTAGAACGAACCCATGCTGATAATCCAGAATAGTCTCCCCATGGCAAGGGCTTTAACTTAATCACCCCCATGAAGTCCCCTTTGCCATGTAGATTTGGGGTATTAGGACACAGACATCTTGGGAGGCCTTTCTGCCCACACAGTGTATATAAAACATTACAACTTTTAAGTCAACATAGATATAGTGACATATTTGAAAAGAAACACTCTTGGGTAAAATTGATTTCTTTAAGCAGATATTGGGATCTGTGTAGGAAAAGTATGACATGCTAATGCTATATGTCCATTGTTTGTAAAATGCACTTCATATTTGATAAGTAAAACTAATACCTGAAAGCAGTCTTCCAAAGTGGAAGCATGTGCTTCTCCTTATAGTACTACTCTAGCACGTATGATTTCTAAATTGTGAAAAAGTATTTTGAGCCATGTGTGTACTGTGGAATGTGTCAATAAAATAAAGATTCTGATTAAAATTGGCATTTATGAGTCTCTTGCTAACAGCTACTACAAGATCAGCTGTGACCTCATTAGCAACACACGTGGTGAGGAAGGCAAGAGTGTGACTGTTAAACTGGTTTCCGATCTAATGGTGTCCCAGTGAATAAGGAGTTAAGAAAATATTGTGCCACCAAAATAAATTGAGGTAAGGCAACTGTGGTTTTTGCCTCTTATTCAAGCACTATCTCATCCTGTTTTTATTTTTTTTTAAGATCTTATTTATTTATTCATGAAAGACACAATGAGAGAGGCAGAGAGAGACACAGGCAGAGGGAGAAGCAGTCTCCCTGCAGGAACCTGCCGGATGCAGAACTCAATCCCAGGACCCTGGGATCACTACCTGAGCCAAAGGCAGACACTCAACCAACTGAGTCATCCTGGTGCCCCATCATCCTATGTGTTTAGAGTTATTATTGATAACACCTAGAAATTTGGCAACTTACAATGACTTTTTTAAAGACTTTGAGTCAAATAACTTCACTATTTAAAGACTTGAGGCAAAAATAAGATTACCATCATGATCACCATCATCATTTTATTATTTCACCCTAATTCTTAACCATGACTCTCTAGGAACTGCCCCATTTGTCTTTTTTGATAATTCTATTCTTGAATATTTTAAATGTTGTCTTATCTCTATGTGTATGTCCCTTTTTTCTATTAATTGCACAGTACCTGACACACAATAAGCAGTGAATAATATCATATGGCAATTAGAAGAGCTAAGGCTTTCTAAAATTCCTGACACAGTGCCTGACACTGATGTGCATTGAATAAATAGCAGTTAATGAAGATTTACAGATGTCGAAGACTGCCCTTGCATTGCTTCTGTGAGCCCTTAGATAAACATGATTGCAGAGTCAAAGGTATACTTTTCCACAAGATGCAGTTAAAAGCTTCCACAGAACTTTCATTGCATGAAGGCCACAGTCTTGGGCCTATAAGAAAGAGAAAAGCATGAGGAATCCTAGGGCTAGATGCAACTGGCTTCATACAGTGCTTTGGGATCTAGCAACGTACAGAGTGTCGTGGCCTTGCCATTAAACTCTGGAGACATAGATTTCATTGTTTCTGAATTGTGTAATAGCGCAGTGCCTGCCAACTGTTATCTGCTCTCTCCCAGTGTTGTACAATCCTATCTTCCTGCACAAATGCCAACTATCTGGCAGCCTAATTGTGATCATATAGATTTGACTTGAGGTGTGCTTCCAGGTTTACCAGAGAGTTTCCCTGGTGAAAAATAATTTATACTCCCTAGTAAGTTAAACTCGTGTGGGCTAAAGGCCAAGTGTTCCAAGAAATGCCGCCCAAGACCTGGTCTTCCTATTGCTTTCTCTGGATTAAAGTACGTGTATATATGTGTGTGCATATATATAAACATATATATGTATGAATTTTTACACACACACATACACATAATAATTTTCAGCCTTGTCCAAATATATGCAGCACTTAGGATAGCTAAGCCAAAACCATGTTAAAAGAAAATAAACAGGGACACCTGGGTGGCTCAGTCAGTTAAGCATCTGCCTTTGGCTCAGGTCATGATCCTGGGGTCCTGAAACCAAGCCCCAAGTCATGATCCCAGGATCCCGGGCTCAGCACAACATCCAGCTCCCTGCTTGTTCCTCTCCCTCTGCCCCCCACTGGTGCTTGCTCTTTCGTGCTCTCTCTCTCTCTCTCTCTAGTGCTCTCATAAATAAATAAATAAATAAATAAATAAATAAATAAATAAATAAATACAATCTTTAAAAAGAAAGAAGGAATGTCAGTGCATGTCAAAATTTCTCTTGTGATTAATGAAAAATTCATTTAAAAATTTTAAAAGGATCACCTTTGTCTTCTTATGCCAAGTTCTCAATATCATACTCATTTTACTTATTTAGATTGATTATAACCTCCAAATATTTTGACTAGCCAACTTGAAGAGTTGCACTGCTCTTGAAGTGTGTATAAACTATTTTAATAAAGATTTCACCTGTGGACAACACCGTCTACTCTCATCCTCTGTAAACTCATAATTAAAGCAAAAAGTATCATTAAAGTATCATTTAGATACTAGCCTAAAAAGAGAAGAACCACCAAATGGCCCCAAACATAAGTAATATGAAAATATAAAATCATGAAAAAAAATTTTTTTTCACAGCTGCCAAGAGGAATTGAGAAGCGACGTTCCGCTAATGGTCTTATTATGTCAGAAAGCTTCCTGCGTGTACTTAGATCTAAAATAACCCTGGTCTCTAATTCCTCCAAAACGTCTTTCACCCAGCCATTCTCCACTCAGACATGTGGAAATCACTGTGGAGCAAGCAGTTTAAGAACAGCTTTCAACTACAGAGTCCATGCTTTGTTATTTGTCTTGATGGCTAGGAAGGAAAGAAAATTCTCCAGCACCTTTGGCGACTTTATGGGTACTCTTGCTTTGACTGAGTATTTCTAGTCTCCATAAAACTAGAACACTGAGGATGACATAGTGAAGGAGTCAGTTTATTCCAAATGCTGGAGTGCTTACTCTACCTTACATTTTACGAGTTTACAATTTTGGAGTCATTTGAACTACTCGTTGGCTCAGTGGTGCAATATTTTTTTAAAGTTATTTCTGACCGTAATAGACACTTTTAGACCTGCAGTGATGAGTAAGCCCCAGAGGCAAAATACAATAAAGATTTAAGGGGCTGCTCAGTTGCAGCACTGTAGCTTCTTTGTGGAGAAGAGGAACAGGAGCGGAAGGGCTGGTCTGCTGTGTGATTATTTCTGACAATGCTGTAGTTTGTTTAATTTTCAATTTTATGCCAGCACTTTGGGACATGGAAAGTATGATCTGAGGAAAGAAAAGCTTTCATCTAAGACCCGAGAAGGGTTTTTTGGTGGTTGTTTCCACGCTATTGTTGTTCTTTTTAGATTTGGTGAACAAAGTGTGTTTGAAGCAGATAAAATATCCAGAAACAGAACTCGAACTACCTCCATTATGCCCACACCAGCCCCTTGTGATGGGCTTCTATGCATGTGGAAAAGATTCATACACTGCACTCTATATTTCAATTATCTTCTCTGAATAAAGAAACCCCAGCTTATTCTCATATTCCATTGTTTATTCTATATGATAAAGGAAATGTAATCTATTTCTTATCATAAAACTCTGGGTTTACTGCAATATTATCAGAGATATGTTTGCTGTCTTTGAAGACATCCATCACAGAAGTGTTTGTGTTATCCTTGTTGGTATTTCACTTTACTAGATATATAAACTGGATTATAAACAATTCAGTTTAGCTTTCATTTGAGAACCATAGAATTTTAGTGGGTCCCAGGCTCAGCCAAATATTCTTTTATGGATATGTTTAGCAGATCTCTTTCCTAGCGAAGGCAATTAATGTGAATTTTCTTATACCCTTCCCTCAAGAGTAATAACGTTCAAAATAAAAAGGAAAGCAGGAAGGAAAGATGGAAAGAAGGAAGGAAGGAAAGAAATGTATTTTTATATTTCATATATAAACATATACTATTGATAATATATACATCGGTATACATATATGCACACATACCCATCAGGCAGTGTATTTATTTTTTCATAAATATATATATATATATATATATATATATATATATATATATATACACATACACACACACACACACGTGTGTGTGTGTGTGTGTGTAAATGCCATTTTATCACATTTATTGACAGTCTTGTGAACTGTGGTGACCTGACAGTGGCTGCCTGCATCAGACTAGAAGAATTTGCTGGCATGACAAAATTCTGGCAACTGCAGAAGCAGAGGTGAGGAGGGAATCTGTTCCACAATCGCACAGAACCTTCTGCCCATCGCACTCTCCTCTCTCACTCTTCAACCTTTCTTTGTCCTGTAGCTTCCCAGGTCTGTCAGCCTGGAGAAATAAAGTCTGGCCTACATGTCTTAGAAAAAGAATGTATTTTCTTCTTGATATGTTGGTGTCCTACTAGTCTAAGGATTTATACCTTTTTTTTTTTTCCTTATAATCAAGTTTCTGGAAAGACTGGTCTTACTTGGTGTCTCTAATTTCTCACTTCCTTTTCATTCTTAACTCTCAGTAATCTGATTTCTGATTCCATCAACTTTTAAAACTAGTTAATTTTCAAACTAGTCTTCTAGTGTCACATGTATACTGATGAGTCCCAAAGGACTTCATGCAGATCAATCCACAAGTCCATGATCAGTCCTCATCTCACTTGACCCATTGGCAGCATTTGATGAAGTATCACTTCCTCTTTCGATGGACTATTACTTCAGGCTGCTTTGGGGATGCTATACTCTCCTGGGTTTCCTCCTGCCTCAGCAGTGGTTTCTTCTCAGTTTCCTTGCCAGGTTGCTTCTCACCTTCCAGACCTCTCAACTGTCAAGTGCCCCAGGACTCACTCAGTCAACTTTGTTTCTTTTATATCTACATTACCTTTGGTGATCTCATCCTGTAACAAGGCTTTAAATATCATCTGAACATGGCGGCTGTAAATTTAGATTTTTAGTCTGGCCCTCTTATCTGAGCTCCAGACTCATACACCAACTATTAAACATCTCCATTCAAGTGTCTAATGCTCATCTCAATCTAACATCCCAAACCAGGTCCTTACCTTCTTCACTCCCCCCACACCATCTTAGGTAATGGCAACTCTCTGTTTCCATTTGCTCATGCCAGAACCTCAGAGTCAACCTAACCTCTTCTACTGCCCTCACTCCACAGCTAATCCATTAGCATACACTATCGGTCCTTTTTCAAAATACATCCCGAGTCTAACCACTTATTTCCTCTTCCCCCTCTACTGTCCTTTCCAACCACTATCATCTCTCTCCAGGATTATCCCAATGGCCTCCCAGTTGATTTTTTCTACTTCCAGCGCTTGTTTCATTCAATCTATTTTAAACACAACAGGTAGAGTGATCTTGTTAGCATGAGAGTCCAATCATTTCCTGGTCCTGTTCAAAATTCTATAATAGATTTTCATCTCAAAGTAAAAGCCAAATCGCCATGGCTTACAATTTCTATACAGTCTGGTCTGCTCTTCACCACTTCCTACTAATCTCTTCCTGACTCTGCTCTAGCCGTCGCTGCTCTCACTTTGTCTTAAACCTGCACACAAGTTTCAGGGTTGGGGCCTTTGCACTCACTACTCCCTCCTCCTGTTAATATTCTTCCCTTGACATCCACATAACTCACGACTCTGCCTCCTTTATACAAATGAAGGCCTCATCTCACTGAGGCCTTTTCTGGCCAACTATTCAAAATTGCCATGTCATCACCCCTATTACCTATTAAAATATATCTTTAATGTCATTTTAATATATTCAATAGTTATCTGTTTCCCCATTTCACCCTATTCCTACTAGAATATAAATTACATGAGGGCAAGGATTTGGAGTTGTGTGACCTATTTCTATTGCTGTAACCTCTAGAGCAATTATTTGCCTGATATACAAATGGATAAACAAAAACAAGAATGAAATCTGTATTTCTCAGATATATAACTTCAACTAGATATTTGGTATCCAAACATACGGCCCACTGCTGCCTCAAACATAAATCCATAACTACACTCATCATTTCACCCATGAGCTCAAATCTGTTACAACAATGACCAATTAAGAAAATACACCAAGCCCTCAATATTTTTTAAGAGATCAAATTTTAAAGAGATCAAAATACACTCAATATTTGTTTTTTGCTTCCTTCATTCTCTACTCTGCTTTTTCTCCTACTTCCCTAAGTACCTGTTCGTAGTCTTCTGCTGGTTGGTACTTGTCTTCTGAACACCTGCTAAAAGATGGTATTTCTACTCACCCTTGAAAATTCTTTTTTTTTTTTTCACCCTTGAAAATTCTATTTAGACTTCTTCTCAAAAAATATTTTCCTGCAAATTCCCCTCTTACCTTACTACCTCCCTCCCCATATCTGCACACACAACTGAGCACCCTGGGTAAGCCCTAACGTATTTACCATTTTGTATCAAGAGTATCTTCTCAGCACTCAGATTCCCCTACAGATTACAAAGTGTGCAAGGGTTATAACCACGTCTTTGTTATCTCTATCATCTTTGGAATCCAAGGCCTTAGCAGAGGACCACATCCATGTTAGGTGCTCAATAAATGATTGTTGAATGACGAATGAGTGAATGGATGAAGGAATAAATGAATAAGGTAAGATTCCAAAGCATATTAGAAGCAATGGGTTAATGCTTTCTTGCATACTCTGATGGATTCGTGTGCTTTTATTGGAGCATTTAGTAATACAGCTTACAGATGAAAGTCAAAGATTCATGATCATGTAAAACATGTCTTTACTACCTAAGCTAGCTGGAAAGCAAATAGACTAAGTTAGTCTGACTTGAAGTTATCCAGTGAGATTCTGATGTCTGTTCCTGCAATTTTCTGGATAAAGTGGCCTCATGGCTTTCACAGCAAATTTATAGTGAATGTAGAAATATAATGCAGGCCAAGTCAGAGTCCTTTGTGTTTCTGCATTAAATGGAATGTAAGGTGGTCTTGAATCCTGGCCAATGCCAGAGAATTATTTGCCTTTTTTCCCCCATTTGCTTTTTTCCCCTCTATATGTCACATGAAAAAGTTTGGTATTTAATCAAATTACCTTCATTAGCTGTATTTTCATTTAAATGATACAGAGATGAAAAAAGATAATAGTTCCAGAAACATTCTGCTCTTCCATAATCCATGTTGCCACCTGTGGAAATCATACAGAAAACTATTAATAATTGAATCTGATGCTGTGGCAGTAAAATTCACAGTATGCTCTTATTAGGTCTGTTATTCATGTTGCTTCCAAGCACTGTATTCCATTATTGGTGAATATTATTTGTGAATATGATCACTAACTTTCATAATGTACAGCACCCATATATGTATGGTTCTAAAGAATAATATAAAAATATAGATGCTATAATTCAAGTGTAAAAAGAAAAGTTAATTGGAATTCCATTATTAAAAAAGAGGATAAAAAAGAGAAATCTTTCCCATTATTTTATATAAATAGCATGCCCATACGAGTTAGGGAATAGTTACATTTATTGATCAGGCTTATCATTATACTGTTTTAAATGTGATTATGCATTTCCTCCTCCATAGTACAAGATGCATAGATTTTGCTTTGACTTCGTTCTTTGGGTTTGGAGTTTTGTTTGCGCTGAATTGGCTTTAAGAAAAACTCTTTTAAGGAAAAAGACCACATAAACTAAAGAATCTTAATGTGATGTCACCTATAGTGCTTTGAAATATTGAGATTAATTTGCCCTAAGAATCTGAAGACAACCATTAACTTTCATCTGTATCATGTGAAAGATGAGTTGTGTGAAAAATAAACTATAATGTGCCATTTATAGCATGATGAGAATTATTCCCAAAGATAATTTTTCTAATTTTTGAGTGGCATCAGCTGCCTAGGCAAGGCCAAGGGCATTAATTATAGAGAAGATGCTAGGGAGGAATACTTATGTACCTTTCATTGTTATAGAACCTCATTTGGGAGTTAATATCAGTGCTGTCTCCAATACCATTCATCTGACACTTGGTAAATGAGTTGTCAGTAAAGGTGAAAATATATTAATAGTGCAGATCACTTGAAATGGGTGCTCTTATGTGTTTTACCAGAAAATTCTCCCTTCGGTTAACTCAATATCTTTTCTGACACATTTTCGTTGCACTAAAGTATCTTTTATAGTGTGTCAGAGTTATGAATACTGATAGACCTTCTCCTAAAGTGCCCCTCAAGTTCACTGCCATTTGCTCATTAGGTTTGCTTTTTATTGCATGTCAGAAAGTGCCTCCTTTTAAGCACCTACTAATAAATGGGAATTGATGAGAACCTTATCTCCAGAGCAGGCGGTAAATTCAAAGGTCTTAAATGAGGAAGTCTGTGAGGCATCGAAGACCAGGGCCTGTGCCCGTGGATCTTGATCTGGCTTACAGGGGATAGTTTATTTGATGTTAAGATTGAAGAGGCATATATTCCTAAGCACTACTTGAAGTTCGAAAATAGAAACAGTTCATTTCCCCATTGATAAAAGGACATAATAATCTATCTTTTTAAAGATGTCTCTGGAATCATCTTCAACTGCAATTTATTTATATGAGCCACGCGAATTGTAACTTTGCAGGAAGTGTTAATACACTCTTTCCAACGCTAACATAAAACGGGCAAGGTGAAGGTGTCAGGGTTAGATGAAGATGGAAAGACAGAGAAAAATGGTGGTGGGTTACTAACTAACTGGCGATGGGACCAGAGGGCCAATACATATGATCACTTAGTCTCTGGAAAATCTGTGGATGAGGCTATAGTAGTGGAGGCAGGAGGATGGGACAAGCCAGTGATGTCTTTGTCTCAGGTATGGGGCTCAGCATGATCTGAAAATCCAACCCTGAGCTATCTAGCTTTGGGAAACTTCTCAAAGGCAAGAGCACCTCTAGAAAGCAGCTCTTCAGATCCTGGGGATGTTGTTGAGCTGGCCTTGGTGAGCTCCCAGTAAATGGGAGAAAAAAAATATGAATTAAGCTTGCTGATAGAATGAAATATAGAGAAAACGTTGGATATGTGAGTTCTAACCATGGCAAGCAATAGCTCGCTGACTCAAAGAAGAGACAAGAAATCAATAAGCCAGAAAGGTATAACTGCCCCATGACAAATCATTGGTAAAAGAAGGGAAGCCTAGAACCCTAAAGGTTTTTCAGAAATTCTGAATTAGTGTTTCCCAGTCATTTATTTACCACCTTTACCGGTTTTGCCATATCAACAAAATATTTTTAAATTAACATTTTTATTGAAATCGGTTCACTTTTCCACTTAGCCTTGTTCTAATGTGGTAATATACTAGTTTGATCTTTTCTAATATGTATTAAAATAAAGACATAACTTAAAATAAAAAACTGAGGAATGTCTGGTCTACCTTAAAACTTCTCATGTTCTGCCATTGGCACAAGTTCTGTACTTTGGGAAGCTCTATTCTAAATGAGAAAAACTAAGCGTCTATCGTAGATTTTAGAGGAAGCTTAACCATCAGAGACCAGGGGAAGGGACTTAGTATTTTTTGTTTGTAATTTAGACCCTGTGCGTTTTCAGAAAGACTCAGAGGTGGCTTAAAATTAAGACATGTACTTAGTGAGACTGTGAGGTAAAAAATATAAACACCAAAACCTTGTAGAAGAAAGAAGCAAATCTACTGTCCCCCCAGGCTAAAATAGTTACTATGTTGGATTAAATTTATCTCTGTGCTTTCTGGAAAGGTCAACATGATATCCAACTCACTTGTGGGTTCTATGACCTCTGTTGACCCTTGTTATTTAAGGGAAATACCCACATGGAAAAAGAGGGTATTCTTTTTCTATGTTAAGAAACTTCGAAGTTTCCTAGAATTTCTATTGAAAATCCACATACCCAAGACATCAGTTTCAAACCTGACAGATTTCACTAACAAGAAGAGTGGGAGAGCTGGATCTGTCAAGGTGAGCAGTATGTGCGGGAGTCTGTGAGGCTTGAAAAGGGTTTGCCTGACAGAGGTGAGAGTGCACCTGAGGTCTGATGTCACGAATCCGTGGGCAGCCAGGACTGCTGACTTCTATGCCTGCTCTTTTAGTTACCTATTGCTGTATAACAAACCACCTTAAAACTTAATGGAATGGAGACAGAAATTGGTTAATATTTCCTAAAGTCTGTGAGTTGACTGGGCTCATCGGGGCAGTTTTCACTTTGGGTCTCTTGCATACTTATAGGCTGCTGTCCCCCCGGACTGGAGTGAGCTGAAACTCAACTGGGCTGCCCTTTCTAGGAGATGCACTGTTGATACTAGCTGTCATCCAGAAGCTTAACTGGGCTGGAACATCTAGACATGTCTTTGTTACATGGCTTCAGTTTCTCACGTTATAGAGGCTGAGTTTTGAGAGTAAACATTCCAACAGCAAACACTCCAAAAAGCAGGAAGCAGATGCTGCCAGGCTACTTAAGGGTAATGCTCAGAACTGACACACCATCACTTCTGTGTTCTACTGAATAAAACAATCTCAAGGGTCACTCAGATTCAAAGAGTTTGGAGAAATAAACTCTTAATGAGGGGATGGTGAGGTCATAATGTAGAAGAGTACGTAAAATAGGAAATACAAATATGACCATCTTTGAAAAATATAATTACCACATCTCCCAAGAGCCTTCTGCACCCTGGAATCAAGGCAGAAAACACACGAACACAGGAGTAATCTGGGCTTGGGGATCGTATTTTAGGAATGGTGCAAAACAGTATAGGCAATGATTCTAAGTTGTAGTGACTTTGGCATGTAAAGAAATTCATTATGTAATATGGAGACAAGAAAGAGCCCCAGACAAATGTTCAACTCCTGGTGCAGCACTTGATTAGCTATGTAGCCTTGGCATAGTAACTAAGTCTTATATCATTGCCTCTACAAAACAAGAAGTCAGGGTTGGGTGATCTATGAGAGCCCTCTGCATTCTTAATAATTAGGAAACTATGAACTCAATGGTCACTCACTTATTGTGGGACATGGGGAATGATATGTTGAATGAAATGCTCATAAATTAAAGGAACATATTTGGACCAGGGTAGGCTTTCTGGGAATCAATAGTTGACATTAAATACTGTATAGAAAGTTATTGATGGCATTGATTGTTAGATTTGTCCTAGAAAGGCATTTCTTAATGATCTTCTACAATATACAAACTTTCAAGTTGTTTTTTTTTTTTTTTTTTTTTTCTCTTTTGTGTTTTTCACTTTAATCTAAAATCTGGCTAGTGGTCTCTGGCCTACTCACAGATTTGGAAGTTGATTATCCGGAGTCAGAATAATCACTTTTTAATATTGATTTGTAAATCAATATCTCCACTCATTCAAAGTATTTAAGTAGGAAGTCTTTGACTGTGAGTGGCTACGTGTGATCCCCAACTTGGTATTAAATTATATCACGTGTATCTCTCTGCCAGACTAATATATGATAACTGAGCCCAACTGCATGTGAAAGAAGACAGTGCTAATTCAATACTCTCTGCTTTTGAGAAAAAAAAATGAGAAAAACAAGCAGACACATACCCTGGGCTCTGTGCAAGTGCTATGGGATTCTGGAGCTGTGGGCGGTGAGATATGTTCTCTCTAGTGTACAATGGCTGGAAAGCAAATGTGAACTGGCCAGACATCTTCAGAACAGAGGTTGTAAGGGAGCTTAGTGGAGGATATAAGCCTTGATAGCTTTTTGTATCATGCAAATTTAACAATAATTGCAAGTTTAAACAATAGAACCAACATGTTGTTGTTGTTGTTGTTTTTTAATAAACAGCAACGAGGAAGACAGTTGGACATCTGGGAAGCCCCAGATAAAACTCCTAAAGGTCAATCCATCTCACTCCCGTCATGGAAAATGGTCCCCTCTCTGAAAACCACCCCTCATTTATTTTAAGGAAAATGATAGAACAAATTGTGGCATATTCCAAATTCTTTCCTGAAATTGTACATACCTACAACTGCCCACTATCAATGAAAGGCTTGGTGAGTGACTAGGCACTGTCCTTGAAGGCCATCAAATGTCTATTCATTCGTGGTTAATTTTTTTGCCTGTTCAACAAATACTTCGAATACTTAGTGCCAGGCTGTTTGCTGTGGCTGAGTCCCTGGCTCTCTAACAGCCATATGCCCCTACCCCTTACATCCACACCCATCCATAGACACAGCATGGTACTAACTGCCATGCACCAACTCCATCTTTAATTGTTATGGCCTCTCACTTGGCACACATATGCTTCTGCACGTTCACTGCTTAATACTGAAGTGGTGTCTGCTTCTGAATGTGGCCCCAGAGCCTGGGATCAAATAATACTGTCTCCTCCCTTTAGCCATCCAGCTCAAGAGCAATAGTGGCTTTCTGTTCTTGCTAAGAGTTACTGTACTCCATCTGTGTGGCTTCCTCAGCATTTCCCTGTGTTAGAATTCCTCCTACCTGGAGTAGTGACTATACCGATCTGGATGCAATCTTGAGTTCTCCCAGTGACTCTCCTTTTCCAAACATGGGTGACGATTCCATCTTTCCTTGTATTCCAGATCCTTCCTAGTGTCCCTGATTTCATGTATTCCCCAAACAAAGTCAATGTGGTTGAAACACAGCCTTGTTCTCTAATATAAGTGTGTGATTCATTGGTTGTTTCATTTGATCTGTGAGTAACTATGACAGACCAAGAGGGTGTCTAAACTTATATAAAAGCCACATCATAATAAACTCTTCTAATGTAGTTCACTTAACTGTGTATGACAGAGCTTTCCTAGAGAGACTTTCAGATAGAAGTAACAGAGAAGCTTTTGACATAAAATACCCCACCACCTAAGAAAAGCCACAGCAGAGGACAGAGGGAGGGAACTATTGAAAGGCAGATGAAAGGTAGCAGAGCACGGGAGATGATGTAAGAGGACAGCTAAATCTAAAACTCTGGAAAGTCAGATACTGTTGAGGTTATCCTTGGTGGAGAAGTCTTGGCAAAAGTCTTGATTTAACATATCAACATAATACCCCCAGTATCACCATATCATCTTTAATTTTATGGCCTCTCACTTAGCACACATATGCCCCTGAACCCTGAATGTTCAATATTTAAGGAGAATTCTGTGGGGGACCACATCTTTTATTTGTAATCCTTTGAGAAACTGCAGAGCATAAATACCTTGCTCCCAGCCTCCTGTCTTCCTGACAGAGAGGAGTTGCCGGTAGTTCAACAGAAAATGTTATCAGATAAAGGGGATGTTTTACTAATGGTTTCCCTGCATTTGATTATGCATATACTATGTTGTCTTTGAAACATACCAAGAGATGTATGTAAACTGTCTGGAACTTAGTGCTTTTATAACAACAATTTTACATAATGGGAGTAGCATTCTCATATGCCTGCTATTCTTCTCCCCAGGCAGATAAGATCATCAGACACATCAGCTCAAGCTATAGAGTCTGGATGAGGAGAAGTGCTCCATGCTGTGGATTTCCTGAAATCAGTGTCTACTCTCTATTGTGTATAGAGGTGGACAAAGCCCCTTAGAGGGAGAAAAACCTGGTTTCATTGGCTTGAGAAATAATTAATATTTAAGAAGGTGGTTAGTGTCATTTCTCCCCTCTCACATTTGGAAGGAGTCATATCTTGGAGTTTTTGGAGTAAGCACTGGGAGATGGCTGAATGAGGGGATCGTTGAAGCAAGAACTTGAGAGGGCATGGTGGGGACTCCTGGGTTTGCTTTCTAAAGCAATTCCCTAATTTTAAAAGTGCCAGTAAAAGAAATGGGGCTTGGGATGTGTTCTCAGTTTCCCATAGGAATATATACACAAAATCGAAGTCTGCTTTACCATGTGGTAATTTTAGCAACTTTTTGACTATCTCTGTTTCTACATTACATTCTGGTATCCAATTTAAAAGCCTCTGTAGACCAGAAAGATGCTGCTTAAGGGAAAGAAAAAGAAAAGAAAAGAAAAGAAAGAAAGAAAGAAAGAAAGAAAGAAAGAAAGAAAGAAAAGAAAAGAAAAGAAAAGAAAAGAAAAGAAAAGAAAAGAAAAGAAAAGAAAAGAAAAGAAAAGAAAAGAAAGAGAAGAAAGGAAGGAAGGAAGGAAGGAAGGAAGGAAGGAAGGAAGGAAGGAAGGAAGGAAGGAAGGGAGGGAGGGAGGGAGGGAGGGAAATCCCCTTTCTGGAATATATTATTTCCTTTTAAAAACAAAAGTCTGTGTTTACTTATAATAAAAGCATAACGGTAAAGTTCAAACACGTTCATATCACCTCTTTGTATTTAGGCAATAATCAGGAAAGAAGAACCAAAATAACCCATTATAATGATAAACACATACACACATACACAGACAGGTTTTTTTTAGACATTTCTGATGTAGAACAGTTCGAAGACATATGTTCTAGCAGGGTCTAAAAGTCAAAAAGGATTGTTCCTAAGCAGAGTATCAGTGATATTTTGCCAGGGATAATGAAACCTTTTTAAAATCTGTATGCAGAAGGTAAGTAAGTGATAGCATAGGTCTTAGGAAGAAGCAAAAAAACTATTTTATGCTCATAGATCTAGGTTCAGACGCTATACTTCTACTTACTAGCTGTGTGACTTTGGAGGTTTCATCTCTCTGAGTTGATGTGCCATTTGCAATGGAGGTCACTCCTAGCTCACAGGCTTGTTTGAGTAATTAAGTGAGATCACGCAAGGAACATGCTTGCTCATAGCCAGTGCTCACTTACAATCCTCCCCTACCTGTTCTTTCCCTCCTACTTTCCTGTTTCAATATAGAATTGAGAATTTGAGTTAGAGCAGCCACAGTAATCTTAATAGAGCAGGGCTGAGTCTACAAGTCACACACACATGACTCATCAGCCTACTTGCTGTTTGCTGATCCTGTGAAGAAGACATACAAGTGACACACAAGAGCCCTGAAATTCGGATTCTATTTAAGAGGTGTGTTTCCTGAAGCATATAGCAGGTCTTTACATTTTGCAAGGCAAAATTTGAAATTTTCTGGCACACTCAGACATAAGACCAAAAGACAACGAAGCTATTCATTACTTTGGGCATGAATCCACCTGTTTCTAGAAGAGCCTTAAATTGTCATTGAGTTTAAAACATGTTCTGCTTAAAAACTCAATGCTTTCTTTTTGTAATTCTGTATTCTATTTGAAACTCAATCACAAAAGTGAACCTTTAGCAAATATGGTTCAGGGTTAGCAAAATACCAAACAGGATTTGCCAGAAGTTTTTTTTTCTTACATTTTAAGCCCCTACTGAGTTGGGGGAGAACACAACCCACATATTTCTAATTCATTTACAATTAATAAAATGAAATATTTTATCAGTGGTCTGCTGTCCAAAAGGGCTTTTGAGAAACTCAAATAGTTTTCTTTTCTCTTTTTTTTCTATGTCTATACTCATCTATAGCTAAATGATTTCTAACTAGTAATGCCTCAATAATAAGAGATTCCTTTCACTTCGAAAGCTGGAAAAATGTGTACCCTTGTTTTTCACTCTTCATCAACAAGTATTTATGACCTGATCATTTGAATATAATTTTAAGATTCTTATAAAAGCTTGGGGTGCCTGGCTGGCACAGTCAGTTAAGCATCCAACTCTTAGTTTCAGCTTGTCATGATCCCTGGATCAAGCCCCATGATGGGATCGTGCTTAGGGTGGAGTCTGCTTAAAATTCTCTCTCCTTCTCCCTCTCCCCCTCCCACTCATCTCTCTCTCTCTCTAATAAATAAATAAAACCTTTTAAAAAATAAAAATACTTAACAAAATCTTACTGAATGTTAAACAGGAAACATTCTTTTTTGAATGTTAAACAGGAAAAAAAAAGAAGTCTGAACATGATAAAGCACTTCTCCATTTGTCAGTCTGTATCAGAATAAAGATTAAAATAATAACTACCTTGTTCTTCTAGTATCTGACTCTACATCAGATAATTTACTATAGGTTAACAGTGTCTTTTTCTGTAAGCAGCATCCTAACCAGAATGTCTTTCTCAGTGTTAAATATTAATATATATGATCTAATATGGAAGAGTTGGCTTTTCCTAACCACCCCTCTCACCCCATTCATATATACCCAATCCCTATTATTTTCAAAAGAAAATAATGTAACACATCTGCTGCAATCCTAGGGATGGAAGAAGATGTAAATTCTATTGAAAGTCCATGATGCTGATGACAATCTGCAGCCTGATACACTTGAAAGTACTGTGCAAGAGGCATAGGCACTTCCATGAAATGCTCCCCCACAAGAGCATCATATGTGAAGAACGTCCATGGAGGTATAGAGTTGAGGTGCTAAACTGTGACAGTAGAACCATCTCCCAGAGAGCAGATTCCCTAACCTCAATCCCATGTCAAAGGGACTGACCCATCTCAGAAAAATTGTCTCTCTAAACTGAATTTCTCATATGGTTCCTAAACTATTTTATTGCATCGAGTCCTCGGTGAATATTCAAATCCAGCTGGATTCCAAGCTTTCCTATGGTAACATGTTGCACTCTGGAAACTGTTAAAAACCATAGGACCTTAGGGAGGGTGTATAGAAATGAGACACTAAGAACCACTTTGTAAAGGAAACAAGCAGAAAGCAGAGCAAAATGCAGCTTATTGCTTATTGCTTATTGCATGGATGCTGGAGACAAGTGGCATGGGTTTAAAACCTTACACTGCCCTTTACTACGCACTCTCTATAGGTGAGCTACCTCACCTCTATGTGCCTCAGATTGTCAAAGGAGAGATTGTAAACAGTACTTTCTTGATATAACTGTTGTAGAATTTAATAAATTAATTCCTATAAAGCAAGTATATCTTCCTCACAAATAGCTCATCCATTTCACCTTCTATATCTATATTGCCCATCCCCTGCTTCTTCAGAACCAAGCCACACATCTGCCTCCTCCAGGAAGAGCTCTGGGATTAATCCAACTTCAGTTCAAACTCTTTACTCAACCTTGCAACTCTAATAGTGATTAAACTATTTTTATGGGAATTTATTGTTTTTATATGTCTGATTTCTGTCTCTGATTTTCTGTCAAAAAAGTCAGCTCTTGAGAGTTGAAATATTTTGTCTTTTATTCCTTGTTCCACCCTACCTTTTAATCTACACATACTGCAATATTAAAAATAATTTCTTTAGTTCATTTCTTTAGCTAAGAAGGGCATGTCACTAAAAGAGGTTTTTTGTTGTTTTTTCTTAAGAATTTATTTATTTATTAGAGAGAGAGAGAGAGAGTGCGAGAGAGAGAGAGAGGCAGAGACACAGGCAGAGGGAGAAGCAGGCTCCACACAGGGAGCCCGACGTGGGACTCGATTCTGGGTCTCCAGGATCAGGCCCTGGGCCAAAGGCAGCGCTAAACCGCTGAGTCACCCTGGCTGCCCCCCCCCCCCTTTTTTTTAAGGTTTTATTTATTTATCCTTGAGAAACACAGAGAGAGGCAGAGATATAGGCAGAGGGAGAAGCAGGCTCCCCACATGGAGCCTGATGGGGGACTCCATCCCAGGACCCCAGGATCACACTCTGAGAGGAAGGCAGATGCTCAGCCACTGAGCTATCCGGGCATCCCAAAAGAGGTTATTTTTAATTAAAAAATATTTAATTGTGGTAAATACCTACAAATTAATTTAATAATTAAAATTCATTATCTTAACCATTTTTAAGTGTACAGTTCTGTTGTATTAAACATACTTACCCTGTTGTGCAGCTAATCTCCAAAACTTTTTTTTTCTTGTAAAACTGAAACTCTATACCCATTAAACAGCCCCCTATTTCTCTCTTCCCCCAGTTCCTGGCAACCACCATTCTAATTTCTGTTTCTGTATATTTGACTATTCCGGATACTTCATGTGAATGGAATCATGTAATATGTCTTTTTGTTATGGGTTATTTCATTTGACATTTGTCCTCAAGGATCATCCATGTAGTAGCATGTCAGAAAATCCTTCCTTCTGAAGGCTGAATATTGCCTTGTGGGTCTATACTACATTTTGTTTATCCAGTCATCTGTTGCTGTTATTTGGGTTGCTTCCACATTTTGGCTATTGTGAATAATACTGCTAAGAATATGGTGGGTCCAAATATATCTTTGAGAACCTGTTTTCAATTATTTTGGAAATATACCCAGAAATAAAATTGCTGTAAAAAGTTTTGGTGTCTAATAAATGCAGGTATTTTTGCTGCAGTTGAAGAGATAATTGATACTTTATTAATTCAGCTAGTTATTGAATGCCAGACACTATGCTAGGTCCTGAGGACTAAAGATCAGCAAGACATTGTCCATACCTTTAGGAATCTCATTCACATTATTTCAACCTTATTTGGCAGTAACAATAACAAAATGTGTGTACGTCCTAAGAAGGAAGCAAAGGCTTCATACTAAAGGCTGTATCAGCTGGTTCTCATGTCATAGGTGGAAATTTCCTAGGTAAAGAATAAAGAAAAGGCATTCTAGGGAGAAATTAAAAAACAAGTACAAAGACACAAGCTACAGCATAGCATAGCATGTTGCAGGATCATGAGGTTGGTGTGGCTGGAACATAGGCCATGTGAAAGGGACAATGAACTGAAGACCTCCATGATGCTATACTTAGGTCCCATTGTGAAGGACACTGGATGACAATATGAGCTCAAAGTTGAGCTCCAAGAGAGTTCTGTTAGGAAGCAATCGTGATTTGATTTGCTTCTGAGTAGAAAGATCAAGAGTAGTAGGGAAAATTGTTCCAGAGATAGTACATAAGAAGCCATTGAAAAAAGTGCACGTAAGAGACAATGAAGACCATCTTTTTGTTTGGTTATTTTTGGTAAAAGTGACATCTGAAAAACATTTGGAGGCAGAAACCCAAAGAGAAACCCTAGATTTTCACTTATTATTTGTCATTGAACCTCCCTGAGCTTTAGGATCCTATCTATAAAATATGAACAATACTGCCCAGAGAATTATGAGGATTGAGCAAAATGATGCATATGAATGTGCTTTGTAAACTGCCAACATTCTGTGCAGATGTAAAGTAATATCAATATTATTATTATGTACTCATCAACCTAATAATTTATTCAAAACAGTGCATCATTTTAGATGTATTTTCCAGCTAACAAGGTATCCTATTTTCACTAATAACACAAGGTTGAATAAATCAAACCTCATTAAAAAGAAGTCAATTTTTTCCAGTCTCTTGCATTTAAAATGAATAATGTAAAATAGTGTCGTAGAAAAGGAAATGGAGCTGACTAATAATTCTGATCTACATGGATTCATTTTTGCCCATGTTTTCTCCAAGTCACATGACCCTTACTATCAGTGAAGACTGCAAGTTTTGGATGTGCATATAACCCAATAAAAAGTTTGTCTTGTGTAACCTCTCAGTTTTCTCAGCCACACACACACACACACGATGGAAATATGGGGGCAGCCCAGGTGGCTCAGCGGTTGAGTGCCACCTTCAGCTCAGGGCCTGATCCTGGGGACCCAGGATGGAGTCCCACATCGGGCTCCGTGCATGGAGCCTGCTTCTCCCTCTGCCTGTGTCTCTGCCTCTCTCTCTCTCTGTGTCTCATGAATAAATAAAATCTTTAAAAAAAAAAAAAAGAAAAGAAAAAAGATGGAAATATGGGACATTTGTCAAGATGATTTGATATCATGCAGATGGGCATTATATAAATGCATATACTGTTGGGATACTTAAAGTGCTATGGATCCAAAGGAGGAAATTTTAGTTTTGAACTGACATTGACTCTAGACACAATGATGGTAATAGGAGTTAGCAAGACTGTCCATTTATTCCATGCATTAGCAGCCCTGAGTTATACATTTCCCAGCTATGCCATGAGAGGAAGGCATGGCAGCCCTTGAAAGCTTTCGCCCCACCCCCACCCCCTTGAGAAGAGATAGAAAGAAAATAGCAATTATTTTCTGAATCTAGAATAAATTTACTAAGAATTTGACTTGGAAAAACAAAAATGGAACTGTGACTACTCTTCCTCTCATGCATAAGTAGTCAGGAGGATAATCGTTAGGATGATTTGGAGGGAAATTTTTAGCTAAGCAAAAGGGTTACATGTCAGTCAGAAAGTAAGTAATGGATTGTTTGCATCAGTGGGTCATGTGTCAATATTTTTGGCACATACAGTTTGAGCAAGACAGTAATCCTTGATATACAGGGTACGTTGCTTAGCATTTCAAATAGACCTTCAATTTTGGGGACTAAGTGGTAGCAAAGTTCAAAAGGTGGCATGTTGTACCTCATAAACAGGTATGGCTGCAGTTCTCTACCATGAGAATCCCCGATGGATTTCATTTGCTGGTTCTACAGCTGGGTTAGTAGAGCTGCCATCTAGAATGGCATATACTCCAAATCAAAAACTATCCTTCTGCCTCAGTTTCCTTTGCCATTTCAGTATTATTTTTTTTTCTTTCAAACGCTGTAAGTTCATTGTCTTTTTTTTTTAACCCCTTTAAAATACCTAGTTGGTGTTTTATTTCTGATGTTATACCCCTACTACTTCCAGAAGGGATCTGAGTCAACATTCCAAGAATATTTTATTGTACATCTCAGTAAATATTGGCACATTTCTGATTGTTTTCTCCCTCGGTATCTTAACCTACAGGTAAGGACATATTTCCATCCTGTCTCCTGCCATCTACCCCCTCTGCTCAGTTCCTACACTTAGACGAAATGAACAACTGCAATGTAAATATACCCTTTTTCACCAAGGGATAGCATCAGTTTGAGTAATTCCCAGTAGAATGATCCAGATAGCTTTCCCAAAGTTGCAAATTAACAATTAAGTGAGACTGTTACCGGCCTGAAGTGGCAGGTTAATCATGCTCAAGGAAACCTGGAGCTGAGGCACAGCCAGCAGGAAAAGGAGCAGGAAGTACAACTCTGCATAATAGCTGCTGCAAGTCAGCAAGGAGTCTTCAACAACAACTGGACCTCAAGCCCCACCAAAATGAATAAATGAATAAATAAATAACCAATGATAAGTGACATCAGGCACCTAGCCGTCCCTTAGGAGAGAAAACAAATGAAAAAACAATGTACTTTCTTTAAACCATGCCACACACCTGACAGCTTCAAATTCCTTAATTGGTTTCTTTATCATTTTCCATAGCAGATAAAAGCACCTGGCTGATAGGCAGAAAAAATCAAAGAACTTCAAGGATGTATTACATTTTGCATTAAAGGGTCCCTATGTTCATCACAACAGTATTCCCCTAGAAACTTCTATTTCTTAAATGAGAAGAGCATAGATGATGGTGCCACCATTCAAGGAAGATGTCTGGGAGATCCTGTAGGGAGGAGGCTGCCCCCCAAGCAGGCGTGTGAGTATTTGCTTTTATTACCTTGGGCTGCCCAGCCGCCAACCCCAGTGAAGCCTCCCTTTGGGCAAGCAGCCTCTTCCCTTGAGTGCAGTTGTATTGGGAGCTGCCCCCAATTGTCTGTATGAGCCAACGCCCCACACCTCAGGTAGCACCTGGTTCAGCCTCAGCTGTTCAGACACCCACCCTTCTGGGGGAGGTGGATGTGAAGGGGTACAGCGAGACACACCAGCCTCTGGTTCTCCAGAGCTTCTCTATTTCTGCTGCTTTTCTGCATGGCCCTCCAGATCTCCAGTGATTTGGTAGTCCTGGAGCTCTTAGAAAATCATAAAATTCCCTCTGGGCTCAAAATAGACAGAGACACTTTTGATACTTGCAGCCATGAACCCTGACTGATACTGTCAGTGTTAACAGATGGGAATCTTGCTTGGAGTGATATTTGGCTACTCAATTTCTTTGCTCTACATGGGGTGTGAACTTAGCTTAGGAGAGTTTTCTCTGGCACTGGGTGAGTGATCTACTTACTCCACTGAGATCCATTGGATCTGACACTCCGGAAATAAGCGCTGGAGGTCACAGATACAGCACCAGGGCATAGCTCTGCAGGAAATGCTAAAATGAAAGGCAGACTCCACTGTTAACCTAAGGGATAGGATGACCTGCTGTTATCCTCTCTATTAGGATGGGAGAGACACGTGGATGACTTGCAGACTTTAGGATATATAAGAACAACTTTGGAAGCTTACTTTAGAAATGCAGTGACCCAATCATCCTTTCAGAAACATTAACATAGGGGTATGACTTGCAAAGAATCTTCCTTTCTCACTCCCCAAGTTCCCTAAAATTTCTATTAGACTATTTTTGGTAAAAGAGAGAAATAGATATTATCTATAAAAGGAGTCTTATTACTTAAGAAATGGAACAAATCAATGTACAGTAGTATTATATCCAAAGTACACTTAGCCTGCTAGGATTCAATACTGTAGGCTTAGAAAAAGGAAATGAAGTAAATGGAGAAAGAAACTACACAGAGTGCAAGCAATTCTTTCCGCCCTCTCCAGAAGAGGACACAGGCCCCTGGTCAGCCTCAGCATCACTCTGCCTCTTTAACTGACCATCATACCAAGTAGGAGGTGATTAGTGTCTGAAAATGTGTGCTATTCTAGCAGCAGGGTCCCAAACCATATTAGATGCTTTATCAGGTATTCAATCAAATGAGCAATAATCTGCTCCATGCTGGCAGAAAAAAAAAAATTTCCACGTTGGATTTATTAAGAGACTTTTTAAAGAATCTTGCAGGTTCATTTTGCTCACAGTGATTTTCAGCTACATGCTAACCTCAGAACCTGATCTCCTAGTAAGAGGACTCTGCTGTTATCACATTCAGTCTTGAGAGAGGCGACACAGTGTAAAGTAGGGGTTAAATGCCTTCACTTATAGCCAGATTGATGGAGTTCAAATTCTCCCTCTGGCATTTATTAACTGTGCAACTTTGGGCAAGTTGCCTACCCCTCTATTCTCAGCTTCTTCATCTGTGAAATAATGGTCTCTCCTTCATAAGAAGGGACTCTGGGTTATACAGTGTCAAAACCACATGCAAATGTTGTTATGAAGAAAGATAGATTTGCCTCCTCACTTTTCTCCCTCTCCCAGAGTCCTGCAATATTTAGTGTGTTTGACTAATGCTACCGCATGGAAATTCAAGCAAAGCGAAAGCAAGGCAAATGCTGGAATAACATCTGCCTTCTTTCACGTTGGCAACCACTGTGTCTGTAAGCAGAGCTCCAGTCATGAGATTCCACATGTGGGCTGAACGATTCAGCAAGTCTTTTAGTTCGGGAATTCTCATAGCAGGAACTGTGACTTGAATTAAAGCTAGATGCCTTCCATGGCTACCGGCACAGGTTAGGACCCCCATCCTATGTTCTCAAACCATTCTGTAATTCTCCGTGGTGATGCTTACCATGATGTTATTTAATAATTAGTGTCTATCAACCCCTCTGCTCTTGCCCTCATTCAACCCCAATGCCCTAGAATGTCAACTTCATAAGGACTTGTTCAGTCCTGGATCATCGATGCCTAACACAGTGCTTTGAGTAATGCAGGCACTCAATAAATATTTACTGAATGAATGTATGTGTGAATGACAATCCTGCACATGTATAGGTTTGAGATCTTTTCTATTTTTAAAGTGGAGGCTATGAGTAAGGAATGGGACTGATACTCATTTCTATATTGTCAGTTTTAAAGTCAGCCATATGCTTCACCATACTAAGTGTTCACTCAATTCATCTGAATTCAACAAACACTTCTTGAGCACTACCATGTGCTACAGTGATCAGGATACAGAGATGCTCTCAACGAGTTCATCCTCCTCCACAGCTCCCTTTCCTATCAAACACACAGGATGGGGAACTTCATATTATTCTTCCATAAAACAAGCATTTGTTGAGCAATTGCTGTGTGTCGTGAATATCTCCAGTTACATCTCCTCCTTGTGTCTACTTTTAATGGTATAGATGGGGACCTGAGTTCTCTTGCCTGTGAACAACTATTGGTTTGCTTGCATGGGTTTAAATGGGTCCTTCTGGGTGTGTCACCTGGGTCTGAGACAATGACATGTTGTGTACGGACCAGACAACACGGCAATTAAAAACCTCAGAATCTCTATATTTCTTACTCTCCCGAATCCTTTGCAAGCTTAACGGCTTTAGAGGGCAGCTCTCTTCAAGTATCAGTGATATGATCATTTCGACATTGTGGCTCTGCTATCTCAACACTTAGCTTGCAGGGTTGCCATGGTTTAGCACTGCAAGTTTTCACCACACATTGTTATATTTTACTATTATCAGAAGCAATCCCAATCAGTGGAGTAAATTGTGAGATAACTGTAGACCACTAAGGCTAGACTAGATATGAAAGAGTATCTTCCATTTTCCTATTTTATAATAATGGAAGCTAAGGCTATAAGATCATCCAAGATTTCAGAACTCATCAGAGGCAATCCGGGAGCTAGAAACTAGGTGTCCAGAATCCCTATCCAGTATATTCTTCCCATTGCATAATGATCTGCTCACAACACTGTCCACATGGCACTCTATGTCCTCCCCATCAGTAGAAGGCAGAATCTGATGAAAAGAGTCTTACGTTTCAACCAGAGCCAAGTGTCTCATGTCAGTTGATTAAATGCAGAAGAGCCTTCTGTCTAATTTCAGTAGAAATTACAGTTCCTTAGACTTTCCATTTCCAATGCAGTATGTTATTTGCAAGGAGAAATTCAGTAGCAGGAACTGAATTGGTTGAGCCCTGAGGCCTGTATTTTAAATTTTATTAAGTATGTATGTTGCCTTCCCACATCAAGCACATGCAGTTAACTTCTGGTTTAGAAAATTCGCTGGCATTTATTGGGCATATATGAACTGGATTGTATCCTATAGCGCAGTGAGCTTGATGTATAGGTAATTCTTCTCTATCTGTAATCTTCAGTGCTGTTGAAATGGATTTAGAATTTGGCAGTTTAATTTCCCATAATAGCTGAAAACAACATTTGGCAGAGGGGAAATTTTTAAAGAGAATATATTTAGAATTACCTGATTTAGGTTTCAGTTTGCAGGAAGCCAAAATATACAAGAGTTGTCTATCTCTCATCTTTCCACATAGCCTCTTCTTTTCATATTATCTATAACAAATATGCTGAACTTACACCCTGACATCAGAGGTGACAAAGAAGGTTATGGTGGCCAAATTCTTGGCAGGAGATAGGAACTCACGATCCCTTAGACTTGACATTGACCAAACCCCAAAGTTCTCTGTAATGCATGTGATGTGCTTACAAAACCCTGCCAGGAGCACAGTAGCCAGCAACACATCTTCAGGCCATTTCAAGTTCCAGTTAACAAGCACTTTTGGACATTTCCTAGGAAACTTACTCCTATCCCCAAGAGCAACTCTAGCACAGCCTCTCCCACCCTGCCCAGCAGCCTCAATAGTTCTGACACTACTGCATTTTCTGTAAGTCATTCTCACATTAGCAAAAAAAGAAAAAAGAAAGAATGTTTAAAATAGAAGTAGGTCTCAGTTTCTTCCTCCTTTTCAAATTCTGCTCTTTTAGCCCAATGCCCTCCAGCTGTGCAGGGAGATCAGTGAGTTTTTTGGATTCCATGCCAATATTAGTCTGAAAATTGACTGGCAGACGGTGCCAAGAGACCAGGGAATTGACTAGTATGCTTTGATGAATGTATACTTTCCCCTGCCTTTTCTGTTAACCAATTAGCTTCTTGATTTGGATTGACTCTCCCCAGTCCAAGCCAATGCCCCAAATGCACATGCTAGCATGGGACCCAATATGCTCTTGAGTAGCAATAAGACAGCTAATGCTAGACTCTTATCACAATGTTATGTGAATTAACTGGGAGTGGAACAGATAAGGCTTGTCAGCACAACTAGATCGCCTTCAAAGGACTCTCCCTTCGGGAAGCCAGCCCCACAGGAGCACAGCATCTGTCTGTGAGACATCATATTTATTCTTGATACCCACCTCACCAAAGACCTTGGTTAAGTCATTGAACGTGCTGGGTTCTACCCATCTGAGCTGCTGCGGAGTAAACATCCTAACGTACTCATTTTTCTCTCTCACATGATGTAATCTTATAATTACATTATAAGATGCCTTGAACAATTATAAAATAAGGTGTTATAAATACAAGGTCATTCGTGGCTTATGGGGATATTAAATGGTACAACCAGTGACTACTAATGTAGAATATTAGTGCATTAGTTAGGGTGATACCTGGTTAGCTGTGACAGAAACCCTAAAACAACAGGGGCTTATGCAAGACATAAATTCAGGGTTTTCCAATAAAGTCTCAAGGAATAAAATTAGTAAAATGGTTCCAGAAGGGTACCCCCAGGCTCTTTCTGGCTCTGACATTGCCGCACTGGAGCCCTTATGCTCATAGTCCAAGATGGCTCCTACACCTCCAGGCATCACATCTATACTCCTGATGCCAGTAAAGAGGAGAGGTACAAAGGAAAAGAAAGAGCAAAGGACGTATGCCAGCTATCTTTTAAAGTAATATACTGAAAGCTGCCGTAAAACATGTCTACCTACGTATTATTGGCCAGATTTTAGTTAACTGTCATACTTAACAAGGGAAGGTGGGAAATGGACATCCATGTGTCCAACTGAAAATCAAGGAAGAATGAGTTTTGGGGTTGGAAACTAGAAGGTTCTGCTAAACCTAATAAAATCAAACACAGGCATATCTTATGACCCAGCAAGTCCATATTCAGGTATACATCTGAGAGAGAAACTCTTTCACATGGCTAGACAGAAAAATGTGTAGGGGTGTTTATTGTGGCACTGTTTCAAATGCTTAAACTGCCCATCAGAATGAGAATGAATATGTATACTGTGGTTTATTCTTCATATGAAACAACATACATGATTTAAAATCATTCATCTCGGGCAGCCCGGGTGGCTCAACGGTTTAGCGCTGCCTTTGGCCAGGGCATGATCCTGGAGACCCGGGATCGAGTCCCAGGTCAGGCTCCCTGCATGGAGCCTGCTTCTCCCTCTGCCTGTGTCTCTGCCTCTCTCTCTCTGTGTCTCTCATGAATAAATAAATAAAATCTTTAAAATAAAAAAAATAATAAATTCATTAATCTCATTCACTTAAATTGACTTAGAATATGGCTCAAACAACTTTGAGGGGAAAATAGCAAGCTTACAAAAATATATATTAAGCATGATACTACTTATGCAATTCTTAAAAATGCATGGTGCAGATATCTTTGAAAGTTAGCATTATATAAAGGAAGGTAGAAAACATCAAAACGGTGCCATGATGCCATTGAGGACGTGAGGGGAAACATATTTTATGTCATGATTTTCCCAACATTTGCCTCCATTTTCATAAAATGGATTGTGATTCTCGGTTCAAGATATATCATTGAAGCCACCACCGAGGACTTATTCTCTGCCTTCATTAAACTTAAATATTTTCAAATGTTTACTTCTTTACTCCCAGAGGAGGACAGCATTCTAGTTCAACCTAGGACCATACCTACACACCTTGTAGGCAAGGATTTTGTCCCAATCACTTTTGTATTCTCGGGGGACACATAGTTCAGTAAACCTTGGAAAAATGAATGAATAAATGAATGAACCTCTGTCCATTGTTATTTGTCAATATGTTTCAGTGCTAGTACCCTATAACTATATTTTTTAGAAAGATCTTTCCTGCGTTGCTTGCCAATTATCAAAGCAGATACTTCTTACCTGAACCTACTTCATGGTGGCTGTGTCATTCCCGAGTATACTCAACTCCACAAATGAGGGCATGATCTCCAGTTCTTTAGACTGATTTTTTTTTTTTGACAGCTATTCAGCGGCATCTTGTCAAAAGGAATCAAAATATACCTCAGAGAGGGGTCATAAAAAAGATACATGAAGAAATACTATGTATCGTTTGTGGGTAAAAATATATTTATAGAAAATGGTTAAAATACATCTGGAAAGGTACCAATTTCAGAAGAGTAACTACCTCAGGAGAGAAGGGCAGGGGAAAGGGATGAGACGTCAGGTTTAACTGTATTCTGTAATACCTTATTTAAAAAACAAGCAAAAATGAAGAAAGCTTGAAGTAAAATTGCAGATTGTTAACTTCCAATAAATCTGGGCTATGAGTATTTTGATATTCGTTTGGTTATTTTCATCATGTTTGAAACATTACATGTTTCTGAGCAAAATATTTAGTTGTGGAATATTAGGAAAAATATGGTGCAGTCTTGGGGCACCTGGGTGGCTCAGTCAGTCAAGCATCTACCTTTGGTTCAGGTCATGATGCCAAGGTCCCAGGATTAAGCCTCACATCAGGCTCCCTCCTCAGTGGGGAGCCTGCTCTTCCATCTCCCTCTGCCACTTCTCCTGATTGTGCTAGTTCTCTCTCTTGCTCTCCCTCAAGTAAATAAATAATTTAAAAAAATATATGGTGCAGTTTTATGGGTGGTAGTTGCTATTTCTTACTGCATTACTTCTGCAGCTTTGAGGCAGGTGCCAGATGAATATACAGAATGGAAAGTGAAGATCCACCCAGATGACTGCTACTCATACCCCGAATTCAGAAGGTCATCTGGAAGGAATCTGGGGATGGCTTCCACCTTCTGGAACTTTCCCTGAACCAAAGGAAGCAAGCATCAGTAGGATCTAGTGCCTCCATTGCTCCAACTTCATTTTCTGCCATTTGCTACTGCATTCTCTACGCTTGGTAACATGGATTATCTTTTTGAAGTTTTCAGTCATTCCAAATCTGTTTTCATCTGAGGACTTTAAACTTCCTGTTTCTCCTGCTTACTGTTCTTTCTTCCCCAAAATGTCTCCTCAACATTCAGAGCTCAGACACCTTCTCAGGGAGGCCACCCAGGATTACTCCAGCTAAAGTTAATTCCCCCAACTCCTACTCCATTTCTTCTCATGGCACTCACATTAGGAGGGTGGGTGGAAGCACAAAACACTGAATACTCTAGCAGTTTCTGTGAACGCATTATACGAAGATTGATTTAAAATTGCCCAGTAGTCAACAGAGGGCTGTTGTATCATTTATAGACCCAAAGACCTGTACATAGAGAAACAAACTCCTTTTTTAAAAAGTTTTGGTTTCAACCACCCTCTGATTAAATTCTAAATTAAAAACCTTTCCACTGGTTGGTTACTAGCTTGCTTATACATTTCATCTTCCAAATGCCATGGGACTATGCTCTTGGTCTTAGGTATAGAATTTCTCCCGATAGACTTCTTATATACAAAAAGCATTCATATAAATTTAGGGATTCCATAACAGATCTCCAAAGAGGATCTTTTTCCCTTCTGTTTTTTCCTGACTTCAGGCACAGTAAACTAGGGTTCACAAAGGAAATCCCATTCCTATGCTAAAACCTGAAACAGCAGCTTTTATCATTTAATAACTTAGCATCAATTATTTTCAAAGGGGAAAGAAGCTAGGTGTTATTTTTAAAAGGGAAAGAAGCTAGTGAAAAAATTATAAATATTGCTAAGTTTCAAAATTTTGAGGGAGCAGTATCCAGAGGAACTGAAATACCTCATTTACAAGTCCAAAATTGACACCTTTCTTTGTTGGAGGAGACTCTTTCTGTGGCTTGCTTGGAGAGTGTTAAGAAAAGCCTCCAAACTAAAACTTTTTTGTTTCTTTAAGTAGGCTCCATACCCAACATGGGGCTAGAACTCATGACCCTGAGATCAAGAGTCACATACTTTACTGACTGAGCCAGCCAGGACCCCATATTAAAACCATTCTCTCCACTGGCTTGCATTTTTTAAAGTTTTGGTTTCAACCACCTTCTGACTAAATTCTAATTTTGGGTCTATAAATGATTATTATGTATCCAACTAATTCCCAGTTGAAATGAGCAGAAGTTATTGGTGAAGTGTTCATTAGCGATAGTAATTGGTGAAATTTCTGGTTGAACTGGGTGTAAGTTGAACTTGTGTTCTCCTAGTGAAAATTAACTGTAACTGTGTTGCCTCCTGAATTCCTCCCTTTCTGAAGGATGGGAAGGAGAGGCACAGGATTGCCAAAGGGAAGAATCTCTAGCAATAAAATCAGAAGCTTTTGATATAATACAAAGGAGATGACATTTACAACATGACATTCACTCTCCACTGGCTTGCATTCATCCCAGTCCTGCTCTTCCTTTGTGGTCTGCATTCCTTACAATAATTCTCCTACTCCATGCTGCCAACAAGTTAATAAATACAAATACTTGATAATATGTGGGCAAATAATGTATCAGGTTACCACAGTTGGTTCTTTTTGTTACTGAGTAGTATTCCATTTGTGTATGTTCCGTGATTTGTTTGCCCATTCACCAACAGATGGCTATCTGGACTTTTTCCTACTCTGGGACTATTATGAATAAAGCTGCTGTGAACATGTATATACAAATCTTTGTATGAATGTATGCTTTCATGTCTTTTGGATAAATGTTTAGACATGAGATTGCTGGATCATATAGAATCAGGATTTTTTAAAAAATTCCTCAGTCCTCCTGACTCCTGTTTGCCTTTTACCTCCTTTGGTCTCAGTTAGCTGTGGCCTTCTTGTTCGCCGTATCTGCCCAGTGGAAGTGTTTTTACCCTCTTTCATTAATGCGTGGACTTGGGTTTATCTACTTTTATCTACTTTGTTCAGACTGGAGGCTTTACTCTATGACACTTATTAAAAACTAGCCCAAGCCAAATTTGGCCACATCTCTTTTGACCTTTTTGGTATATGATTATAGCCACATACACAATTGCAGCCTCTTCAGTAAAAACACGTTTCTGACCAGTCTCCCAAATGTACTGACATTTGCTAAATAGATTTTTACCAGCAAGCAGACACAGAACATTTTGTACAGACTCTTCTGTAAATTCAAGTGAAGACCAAACTCCCTGTCCTCTTAAATGTGCCTATCATCCCTTGCACAAGAAACTCAGTAGAGTTAGATGAATCAATAATCTAGAAGCAGGATTTCATGGCTCTCATAATCTACATTAGCACCAATAGTAAGATACAGGGTAGAGTTGTCAGCTCCAACCCTGAGGGCTCTGGCTACACAGGGCCTATT
This sequence comes from Canis lupus familiaris, assembly GCF_011100685.1. Taxonomy (NCBI): domain Eukaryota; kingdom Metazoa; phylum Chordata; class Mammalia; order Carnivora; family Canidae; genus Canis; species Canis lupus. Next base: position 3,776,445 of record NC_049251.1, on the reverse strand, counting down.
AGATTCTTAGATTTATGGAAGTGTGGAGACTGTCTCCAAAATAATCTATCCATTCCACATCCCAAGAATATTACTCATGTCACCAGTGAAAACTTACATGATGCTAATTAATGGATCACAAATCCACCAATGAAAATTCATTTCTTAGTTTTCATTCTACCATCTGGTGCTAGTCAAAAATAAATACAACTGAAGCACTTGTAATACACACACTTTAAATTGTGGCTCTTACTCCTAACTCTGGGAAATGAACTAGGGGTGGTGGAAGGGGAGGAGGGCAGGGGGTGGGGATGACAGGGGCACTGAGGGGGACACTTGACAGGATGAGCACTAGGTGTTATTCTATATGTTGGCAAATTGAACACCAATAAAAAATAAATTTATATAAAAAATTGTGACTCTTCTGATAAGATATCATCTGGTCATCTATGAAAATTGAATTTCTGAGATTAGGACAGTGACTCAAACCAAGTAGTACCTACATATATCATACATGCCACCTGATCTTTTGCAGAAGCATTTTAAAGTAAATTATAAATATCATAACAGCTCTTGAATCCTGCCTTGGAAATAACATTTATTGAGCACCTGCTATATGCCAGGCAGTCTGTTAAGTGTTTTGTAATTACATTATATTCCTCATCTACTAAATTATAATAGATAATTATAAATGAAGTAGGCATCATTCTGAGTTTCTGTTTTACAAATAACTCTAATTTACTCAAAATTATTTGAGGCTATAAAGTTGTAGTTCAAATATCCCTGCAAAGTAATGTTTCACCCATCTTACCATTTAAGAGATATAAACACATTTTTTAGTGCCTACTTGAAGACTTACCTAAGTCACTGTTGAGTAATCGTTCATATACTTTTTGGTTAATAGATCTGAAGATGTTAGAGATTCTGATGAAAATGGGCTCTCCCCATCAAAATAAACATACATGACCAAATTTGCCAGTAACATCTGAGGTTTGTGAAAACTTTCCCTTTCTTCCCTATACCCTGCATGAATCTCAGATTAAGAATCCCTACAACAGGGATCCCTGGGTGGCGCAGTGGCTTAGCACTTGCCTTTGGCCCAAGGCGCGATCCTGGAGACCTGGGATCGAATCCCACATTGGGCTCCCGGTACATGGAGCCTGCTTCTCCCTCTGCCTATGTCTCAGCCTCTCTCTCTCTCTCTCTCTCTCTCTCTGTGTGACTATCATAAATAAATAAAAATTTAAAAAAAGAATCCCTACAACAATGAATATTAAACATTTCTCCTCTTCAGGACTGTAATCGACACTATTTGTTCTGGTTCCTATGTTTGTACTTCTGAAAGTGCTATTTGTTTCTAAATTAGAGAAGCTATTTATCCTTTTTCTAATAGGGCTTCCTATTTCATGAAGTTCAAAGTGCCCCTGGACACAGGCAGTTAAACAGCAGCAGAAACTCTTTCTTGATGACTATACTTTCTCTGTACATATACCTCATGAACACAACTTCCTGGCTTTGCCCAAAGCCACTGTAGAAATAGGGTCCCTAATCCAAAGACTACATCCTCGCCTATTCAGGAATCTAAATGTACAACAAGTCACTTCAGAAAACTGAAGTATCTTCATTTTCTTCACTTGAGCAAAAGAGCACACCTGTATTTTTCTGTCTCCCTCCAGGTGCTTCCGTGACTTTGATATCATATGAATGTTCCTAAGTGAGGCATGCTGCCAGGGCTCTGTGTCATGTGACTGAGGGCCTTCTCTAAAGAGAATGCACGAACCACTCGTTAGCATAATTGAAACATTAATTATGAAAACAGGACCCCAAATGCCATGAAAACAAATAAACCACTGAGCCACTACTGAGCAAACTTCCTTACTGCTGAGGCTCAGACAAACAATAGAATGATTAGCAAAAACACATTACTAGACTCCGTTATATTTCACCCAATATTTGACAATCCATAGGGCCCACCTCTGATTCCCCATAAATAAGATATACAATTTAATGGTTCTCTTTTATCTTACACATCATAGTGAATCTGTGAGAACATCACTTAACCTATTCAATCCATCTTTCAACTGCTGTATACTTACAGATAAGAATGAACAGAAATGTAACCATTTTTATTTTATTCTATGAATATGTACTTTTATCTCTGATAAAGTGAAAAATACATATTGATATATAGAAAAATTGCTATTGCCTTATATAAAGAATGATTCCGAAGATTACTAAAATACAACCAAGTATAGAATTCAGCATTTTGGGTACATGTTGAATCTATTCCAAGGTATTTTATTATTTTGGATTACTAGAAGGACATCATCACAGCCTAATTTTTCCAATGATTCAATCTTAAGACATGTGTAAAGATTATAGCATGAAAATGAAGCTACAATGCAAACAGAGCATACCTGAGTTTTATACCAGGCAGAAATTAATGAAAAGTAACCTAGTATTATAAATATTCTCTGCTAATAAAAGACCTTATTTTTTTAATTACTCAACACTGATTCTTAAGCCATTAGCTATAAAGTGATGGTCAAATATATTTTGGCAGAACTAGATACAGGCTGTCTTCTTCAAGAAATTATCTTTTTTTTTTTCATTTAACATTTCAAAGTGTTTGATCTTAGATTTTACCTCATTCACAACATTTAAGATTCAATAGTTTAATCAATTTTTCTCATATATAAAATGGAGGTAATAACAATAATTAGTCAATTGGCTTTTTTGAAAACTGAACACGTTAATGCATGTAAAGATCCCAGCATGGAACACTTCCAGGTTCTGCTTCAACATGAAAAGAGCCCAGAAGTTGTCACTCCTGTCCTTTTAACAAGAAAAAGCTGGACAAACTGAGAGTCAACAACTTTTTGAGACCCGTTAGAAAACTAGGACACAAGGCAAACCAGTACCCACAGTCTAGAAATGCGGGCACATCTAAGGAGAAACAGTCAAAATCTGCTTGTCTACAGCAGAAGCAATTGGAGCCATACACTGGTAAGGGGACTTAAATGATAATTTTGATGAATTGTGGAAGGATGAATGCAGGTTAACATGAGAGTGAGAAACTTCTGGGACTGTAGTCTTAGGAACGGCCCCCACGCGCTCATGAGCTTTGCCTCCAGCAATCTCACAAGGTTCACATGGTGAAGACCAGAGAAGTTTCCCTTAGCTCATAGTTCTGGCTTTAGCAGGTACTGGGGAAGAGTAATCTTAGTGTCATGATCCCAGAGCCTTCTCCATAACAAAGGGCTACCCTCCAGGAAAGAAGACTGCCAGAGTCTTAGATTGGGACATTCCTCCAACACCAGCTCCCAATAGGCTTCCTGTGTCACTTAAGGGGAAAAAAAAACAACATTCACAAGGTAAAGGCTTCAAGGAAATAGATTAAGAATGGAGAATATAAAAAATAGTGAAAGGAAATAAAGGGGAAAGGAGAAAAAATAAGTGGGAAATATCAGAAAGGGAGACAGAACATGAAAGACTCCTAACTCTGGGAAACGAACTAGCGGTGGTGGAAGGGGAGGTGGGTGGGGGTGGGGGTGACTGGGTGGTGGGCACTGAGGTGGGCACTTGATGGGATGAGCACTGGGTGTTATTCTGTATGTTGACAAATTGAACACCAATAAAAAATAAATTTATTAAAAAAAAAAAAAAAAAGAACGCTGTAGCCAGGGAAGGGAATGGGGAGAGGAAGAAATACTTGTGAAGGTCACACAGCCTAGAGACACAGGCCCACTAAAAGACTTAAGTTTAATCACATGGTATAGACTACTTCCCTCTTCCCATATCTAATCACCACATCCACAGGACCCCTGCTGCTATATAATGGTACAAAATGCAAACTCTGAGGAGGATTATTTAGGGAAGCCTAAAATCAAGACAAGAAACAAAAACTAGGACACTGGAGAAATTGAAGCCTCTGGCACCTGTGACTATAGTAAATATTAATCACAATGAACTACTAAACAGATTAACATAAATCTTCAAGCTAAAGTCCTATTTATTTCAGTTAACTGTTTACTCAGTACAGCATGTCCAGTTTTCAATAAGAAAATCACCAATGTAGTGGGAATACAAAAGCTACAAACATTCTGGAAGACAGTGTGGCAGGCTCTAAAAAGCTAAACCTACAGGATCCCTGCGTGGCACAGCGGTTTGGCGCCTGCCTTTGGCCCAGGGCGCGATCCTGGAGACCCAGGATTGAATCCCACATTGGGCTCCCGGTGCATGGAGCCTGCTTCTCCCTCTGCCTATGTTTCTGCCTCTCTCTCTCTCTGTGACTATCATAAATAAAAATTAAAATTAAAAAAAATTTAAAAAATAAAAAAGCTAAACCTAGGCTTACCTTATAATCCAATAATCATACTCTTATGTATCTACCCAGCTAATTTCTTAACTGTGTCCACAAATAAACTTGCATATAAATGCTTATAGAAGCTTTATTCATCATCACCCCAAACTGGAAGCAACTAAAATGTTCTTCAGAAGTAAGCAGATAAACAAACTATGGCTTATCCATACAACAAAATCCTATTCTGCACATACACACACAAAGAATGAGCTTCCAAACAACAACAAAAAAGACATGGAATATTTAAATGCCTATTGCTAACTGAAAGAAGCCAGTCTAAATAATTTAAATACTTTATGATTTCAATTGGATGATATTCTGTAAAATGCAAAACTATGGAGATAATAAACAAATCCAGGGTCACCAAGGTTTCAGAGCAGGTGGGTTAGCTGGTGAGACAAATGGGATTTTTTTTTTTTTTTAGGGCAGTCAAACTATTCTGAATGATATTGTAATGGCAGACACTTGACATGACATACTTGTAAAAAACTCATAGAATTTTGTAGCACAAAAATGAACTTTAATACATAAAAATTAACAAAAAAATCATTTAGAAGTTTGGAGGTCCCAGGACGGAATCTAGAATGTAACATCAATTTAACTGTGTTAAATGTATGGAATGTGTCAAATGTATGGAATGACCTCACTAAAGGAAGTCAGGGATGGGGGGAAATGCATACTTTTTACTATAGAAGATAACTATACTATTTCTATGTAACTATAGAAATAAGTAGAGTCTGCATGACTAAAGACAACAGAAACTGCATATAGGCACTGTACGCTAGTTGATTAAGTTGCTTCCCATGGAGGCATGAGTTAATAATTCTGCAACCACTACAGATAGTCTACAGATTGAGGCTAGAATGATCCATTATGCAATGGATTAGAATTGGAAACACCAGTATGAATTTATTTTTAGGTTAATATAGATACTGATGGTAACATGTAAAAATATTTTAAATAGGTATATATACAGAAGTTAGTATATACATACATATCCTTGCTCTGTCAGCTGAAGAGGGGCAAAAACAAGACCCAGGTAAGCAATGAGCACACCTAGCAACCAGATCTTGGTTTCTAGTTCTCCAACAAAAACGGGGATCCTGAAGAAGTGGCTGAGTCTAGAACTGGGGCAAGAAATATACAAGATGAGCCTGAAGCACCTGTAGGGCCAGAAAGTAAGGAAGTTCTCAGAAAAAAGAAAGAAAGAAAGAAAGAAAGAAAGAAAGAAAGAAAGAAAGAAAGAAAGAAAGAAAAAGAAACCCATGATAATCAGGGCATGTTAAAGGGACATGCAAGCCAACCAAAAAAGCTCCCAATTGCCAAAGCTGGAATAATTAAAGCAAGAAAATAAATAAAGTACCATTAGATCATAATCTAAGGTATAAAGCAAATATCCACAAACCCATACCAATATAACAAGTGATTGAATAAATAAATGAATTGGGAGAGAACAGACAAATCACCTACGTAGAAGAATTCTTTCTTTTTTTTTTTAAGATTTATTTATTTATTTATGATAGACATAGAGAGAGAGAGAGGCAGAGACACAGGAGGAGGGAGAAGCAGGCTCCATGCACCGGGAGTCCAAGCGGGACTGGATCCCAGGACTCCAGGATCACGCCCTGGTCCAAAGGCAGGCGCCAAACTGCTGAGCCACCCAGGGATCCCCCCCGTAGAAAAACTCTAAATAATTTATGTAGAAATTTCATCCTCAAGGAGGCAGAACAAAACTCACCATTTTTTAAATGAGGGTTGTAAATAGTGACTTCCCTCCAAAGAATACAATATGGAAGAGGGAAAGGGGATTATAACGTTATAGTTGGGAGAGAACTGACACATACCACCTCAGCCAGATAGTCAAGGTTAACATTGACAGTGATGTCCCTTTGATAGTATGTATCCTTGAATTAATATATGATATCGCCTCTATTGTCTTATTCCCTGAAACCCATTACCCCAACCTAAGGATGAGAAAAACATCAAATACTAAAGGAAAAAGACTCTACGCCTGATCATAATCCTTAAAACTGTCAAGATTAAAAACAATAAGAGTCTAAGAAATTTTCACAGCCAAGAAGAATCTAGAGACATGACAATTAAATGAAATACGTTATTCCAGGATAGGATCTTGGTACCAAAAATGAACCTTAGGTAAAAATATAAAGAAATTAAAAATGATTAATTTTAGTTAATGAAGTATCAATATTGGCTCATTAATTGTGACAAATATATCATATTAATGTACATGTACCAAATGTATCATTATAATGCATCTATTATTAATTAGTAATAGGTGGAAGTGGGCACAGGGTATATGAAGACTTTCTATATTATCTTCTTAATCTTTCTGTAACCTAAAACTATTTTTAAAAATCTTTAATTTCAGAAAAGTATGCAGTGGAATCGTCTGCCTACTTCATGGGAAATACTCAATGTTAAGTATTATTATCCACATGACAAACAATAAGTTGACAGGGATCTCTGTGGTCAAAGAAAAGTTAGATAATCATTAGAGATATGAATAGAATATTGACTGTGATTAACTTGAATAACTCAGAATCTAAAAAGAATTCTAACCCATACATTGGCCAGATTACCAGACTTTCATTGTCTGCAAGAGTCAAACAGAATAAAGGAAGATTCAGGATATGGGATAGAGAAAAAGTAAACACTAAGTGATTTTTCTGCCTTACCCTAAAAAGAAAAAAAAAATGAATAATACTGTCTTTTGTACCAAAGGCCCTGTATTGCTTTGAAGATGATATCCAATCCACTTTGGAAGGCTCAAAGCACAGTTCTCTCAGAATCATTTACATTTCAATATTGAACTCCTAAAGAACTAAAGATCCTTAAGATATAAGCAGGATCCAAGACTACTAAAGCTGAGAGAGGCTCTGGAAAAATATGGGAAGAGATGAGAGATGTGACTAAATATGATGGAATATTCCACTGAAAGAATAATCTGATTAAAAAATAATATTCTTACATCTCGGCATTCATCCCTTTCTTGGTTTTCAGATAGATCCTTTTGAGGAATTCTGAGTTATTGAAGACATTGTCAATTGATCATCATTTAAAATCAGGGCCTTGCAGCTGGTGAGGGGAAGGGAAGTGTCAAAGTTTTCAGTTTATTTTACAAATCTAAGGGACTCAATCTAAGAGACTCATTCAAATTAGCAGAGTTTTGGATGAGCTACATCTACATAATCTCACCTGTGAATTCACTAAACTTCACTCTACCTTTGCACATGTTCTAGATACTTTACAATTGCTAATATTTGACTGCACCACTTCTGGTGTCTCTTTAGACAAATCAACAGGGACATGGTTTAAAGGTTTTGTTGCATTGTAAATAGAAAAACAAGCACACAAATGGTGAAGCTTAGATTATAAAAGAATCTGTCCATGAATAAGTCCCTCTGAATCTCCGTCTCATGAGGATGCACACAAAACAATCTGAATACAATGGCTACATCAGACTGAATTATGAAGCCAATCAATTGAGGTATGGGAAGTCTGTATTTGTTGCCATTCTTACATGCACTTGCTTTAAACATGATGTCGATGAATCCTCGCCAAAGGGAAAACTTATACTAGATTTAAATATAATTCCTCCTCTTTCAGAAGTATTTGCATTTTGATAGCAATGCCTAAAAACCAAACCAAACCAAACCAAACCAAAACAAAACAAAACAAAACAAAAAAACCCAAAAACCAGAAAACCCAAACAAAAACAAAAAACCCACAAAATTTAAAGGTGTAACTCTCTAATGGTGGAATTTTAGATTCTGTCAGATGATGAAAAGAAAGGAAAGGAAAAATGCTTACAATAGGTTTTTGTTCAAAACCCCTCCTTGAATCACATCAGGGAGACAATCTCCTACGCTGCCTCCCAATTATTTCCCTCTGTATATGGTCTCCTGCTACATGAAAAAACTTGACTTTATTTAAATTACATTTTTGTACAGAGCTTCAACAACATTGAATGGCATTTTAAGAGCAAAATTTGTATATAACTCCATGTCAGGCGCACTGTTGTTGTATTTTTACATAGCTCTATTTCATTGTAACCAGTAAATTCACTCACTGCATTTTATACTTGCCAGTGCATTCATCCATTCAACAAATGTGTCAGGCACCATTCTAGGCATTGGGATACATCACTGAGCAAGACAAGCAAAATTCCTGATTTCATGGAGCTTATATTCTACTGGAGGAAAGATATAAACAATAAAAATTTAAAAATTGTATATGCTATTTTTTTAAAATAACAAAGCAGAGTAAGTAGGATTGGCAGTGAAGATTGGGAAGGAGGATACAATTAAAAATAGAATAGGTGGGATAGGCATCCTTGAATAGTGATATTAGAGCATAGGCTTGCAAGAGGTTAGTCAGACAAGTAGATATCTAGGGAAAGAGACTTTTGTACAAAGAGAAAAGTCAATGCCAACGACCCTTGTATTGGGAATATGTCTTGTATATCTGAGGAACAGCAGAGAGGTCAATGTGGCTGGGCAAAGCGAGTAACAGAGAGGGTAGATAAAGATGATGTCAAAAATAATGAAGGTGAGAAAATGGAAAGCCTTGTACACAATTATAAGGGCTTTGGCTTAACTATTATGCAATATTGGGCAAGTGGTTAATCATTGTAATAGTTTATCTAATCTGTGAAATGAGAAGCAGTCAACTAAAAAAAGAGGTACAACTTAAAAACCAATAATGGAGTAGAAATGAAATAATAAAAATCAATTAATACAAAACAGAGCAAAAAAGAGGAAAGGGAACCAAAAAAGCGAGACAGAGAAAACAAGTAAAAAAAGATAGCACATTTAAACTTAACCACAAAGTAATGATGATTATATTAAATATAAAAAGTCTACAAACTACAGTTAAAGAGCAGACTGCTAAATGAATAAAAATAAAAAAGCAAGACCAAACTATAATGCCGCCTACGAGTAACATACTTGAAACAGAAACCACAGAGGAGTTCAAAGTAAAAGAATTGGAAGAGATGTAGCATACTAAATCTATCAAGAGAGTTGGAGTAGCTTTATTAATATAGATTTCAGAGTAAGGAATGTTACCAGGATAAAGAGGGACAATAGTATAAAAGGGTCAATGCATCAGTAAAACATAAGGATTCTAAAAGTAACTGCCCCTAAATACAGAACTCCAAAACATAGAAAGCAAAAACTTTTAGAACTTAAAAGAGAAATAGACAAACTCACAGGTATAGTTGGAGATGTCAACATCCCCTTATTAAAAATTGAAAGAATAAGTAGACAGGAAATCAGTGAAAAGATATGAATGACACTATTTGCCAACTTGACCTATGGACATTTGTAGAACACTGCACTCAAAATACAGCATTTTTTTTTCCAAATGTACATGGAATATTTACCAAGATAGGCCATATTCTGAAGTATAAAACATTTCAATAAATATAAAAGGGTTGAAATTGTCAATGTGTATTCTCTGACCTCAGTGTAACTATAGAGGAAATAAATAATAGAAAGATATTCAGGAAATTCCCCAAATATTTTGAAATTGTACAGTACATTTCTGTATAACCTATACATCAATGAAAAAAATTATAAAATAAATTATAAATTATTTTAAACTACATGAAAACAAAAATACCAAATATCAAATGTGTGGGACGTGGCCAAACTTATGTATATTAGAGCATATAGCATAAAACATGTATACTAGAAAAAAAAATAACGATGTCAAATCAAATCTGTTTCCACTTTAGAAAACTAGGCACAGACATGCAAAAATTAAATCCAAGGAAGGCCAAAGAAAGAAAACATTAAGGATACAAACAGACATTAATAAAATTAACAGAAAGAAAAAAATATTAATGAAAGCATAAGCTGTTCTTTGAAAAAGAAAAACAGTAAAATTGGTGAACTTCTAGTAAAACTAATCAGGAAAAAACAAAAGGAAAAAGTAATTACTGATATCTGAAATGCTACATGAATCATGACTACAAGTTCTACAGACGCTAAAATGATAATAAGAAAATATTTAAAACAACTTTTTCTTTTTGACCAACAAGCTAACGACTTAGATAAAATGACAAATTTGTTGATGGACAGGAATTTCCAAAGCTGACTCAAAAAGAAAAAAAAAGCTGAGTAATCCTATAAACTTTAAGTAAATTGAATTCATAGTTAAAAACCTCCCCACAAAGAATACTTCAAGCCCAGGTGGCTTCACTGATGGGATCTGCCAAACATTTAAGAAAGAAATGGTACAAACTACACAACAAACTCTCCCAATGAATAAAAGAGAACATATCCCATCACATTCTATGAGACCAGTGCTGACATGATACCAAAACCAGACAAAACTATTAGAAAAGGAAAAATAAGAAAGAAAACTGGATACCAACATTCCCCATGAATATTAGCAGATTGAATCTGGCCATATCTAAGAATATAATGCATCATGATCCCATGGAGTCTATTCAGTAATACAAGGTAGGTTGAACATTTGAAAAACAAAATAGAATGTATCATACAAACAGACTAAAATAAAAATTACATGATCATCTCAATACAGGCAAGAAAAACATTTGACAAAGATCCACACATTCTTGGGGTAGGGGGGGAACATCCAGCAAAATAGGAATAATAGACAAGGACTTGCTCAATATGTTAAAAAGCATGTTTGGAAAACCCACAGCTAGCATCATACTTACTGGTGAAAAACCTTGTGAAATGAAAAACAAGGAAAGGATTCCTCCTCTCAGCACTTTTATTCACATTATACTGAAGGTCCTTGCCAACAAGGAAAGAAGAAAGAAATAAAAGAGAATAGAAAGAAAGAAATAAAACTTTCTTTGCAGACAACATAATGGTCTATGTAGAACATCTTAGTCAATATCAATTTTATTTATTTACACTTGCAATAACCAACTGTAAATTTCTATTTAAAAATGCTACTTATAAAATCAGGAAAAATGCAAAATACTTAGGGATAAATTTTACAGAAGATATACCCTGAAAACTACAAAAAAAAATTGCTGAGAAAAATTAACAATGATTCATAAACCTAGGGACATATCATTCTTATAGATTCGAAGACTCAGTACTGTTAGTGTGCCAGTCCTTACCAAATTAATATATAGATTCAAAGCAGTTCAGTTCAAATTCCGGTAAGAACTGATTTACATTACTAGTAGAAATACAAAATAGTACAACCACTTTGGAAGACAATTTGGCAGTTTCTTATAAAGTTAAATACAGACTTACCATATGACCCAGCAATTGTACTTCTAGGTATTTACACAAGTAAACTGAAAATTACATTCACACAAAAAAATCTGTGGCAGTTTTATGTATAACTGCCAAAAGCTGAAAGTAGCATCTCAATAATAAAACAAACAATTCAATTAAAACTAGGCAAAAAAAAAAAAAAAAAAAAAAAAAAGAACTTGACCCAAAAATGGACAATAAATAAGCACATGAAAATATACTCCACATCATTAGTCATTAGGGAAATGTAAATTCAAGTCATAATGAGATACCACTACACACGTAGTAGAAGAGCTAAGATTACAAATACTGACACTGCTAAGTGCTGGCAGGGAACTCACATTACGTGGCTGGTGGATTATGGGAAATGATTAAGCTACTTAATCAGGCAGTAGTTGGCAGTTTCTTCATAATATTGCCATAAATATTTGCTACAAGAATTTGTCCGGACATGTGTTTTCATTTCTCTTGGGTAAATTCATAGGAGTGGAATGGCCCAGAGTGCTTTTCTAAGCAGTGGATGATGGACCACACAGTAGCAATATGAGGAAGTACTTTCCCAGAATTTCCCAGAGTCAGAACAGAAGAGAGCTGCATAGTGAAAGGCAAGAAAGTGAAGGGTGATCCCTGCAAAACAAGCATGACAGGGGAACTGGTGTGGAATGCTGGAGAACGGGAACAGCTCCAGACGTGGGTAAAATAAAAGGTCTCGTTCCTTAATATAAACTAGGAGGTGGTCCTGGAGAGGGACTGAGAGAGAATGTGAGACTCAGTTAAGTGGTAAGCTCACAATTTTCCCAAATCAGTTCTGGGCCAATGAGCAATCTCATAAATGTAATAGAAATGTCAACACCCACAAAAGACATGAGATCTTACCCTCTAGAAGATGAGCATGCATGCCACTCAACCTCCACATAACCCAATGTGGTTCTAAGAGCTCTAGCTGCCAAGAGAAGTCTTTCTAGGCTGAGCCAGTCCTAAGGGACCCAAGGACACACAGTAGCGGTGGGTTGTGCAGTAGGACTTTATTGGCTAAGGCATATAGGTTTGGGGAGGTAATTCGAGGCCAGGCTAAGAAGGGTCCTGACCACTCTCCTTACGAGTCTATTTCTATTGTATTTTTATATGTTGTATGATTATATATTCCAGAATTTCACAGTTCGAAGAATAGAGAGCAACCTTTGTTAATAAGTACGTGATGCATAATCAAAACATTACACAGTGCAGCATAGCTGTGTCTTGTTATTTTTTAGGGCACATTTGCTCTTGGCATTCATTACAGGCGGTAAGTGCACTAACTAGACTTTACTGTAGGGACTCTGAGAGAGTGGCTCTATGCACTGAGGGCACCAGCCCTAAATTACTATCTGCAAATGATTTAGAAGACAGACCCCTGTCCCTTTTATGCCTTTGCTCATACTGTTTTCTCTGTCAGAATATCCATCCTCTATGTCCCTCCATACCACATCCTATTGTTCAGCAGTTAGGAAAGTGGACTTTGGAGTCAGAGTGTGTCTGGTAACACAAGAGATCATCAGGAAATGCCAGCTGTTTCTATTAATACCCATCCTTCAGACTCCAGTGCCAAGCCCTTGATACTCTCCCTTGCATGGCTCCCACATCTCTCCTTCCCAAGCCGTAAGGGTTCTTTCCTTCCTGAGAAAATCCATATTACTTTGCCAGTGTCTACTCTTAGCTGGCACTCTGGTGATCTCCATACATTCATCACCTCTCCTGCTAGATAGGGAGCTCCTCGAAGACAAGGCCCAATAATGCTCTACGTTCACATCCCTCGCTGTGCCTGAGAGGACACCTTACAGTAGCTGTCACAGTGAGCATCGATGGATCGTGATGTCACAAAGAGGCACCACTTAGCTTCTAAAGACATTTCCTACTCTCGGCCTAAAAGCTGAAAGTTGGTAACATGTGAAAGCTAATGACCACCATGAGAATGTTTTCAGACGTATCAGGATTGTCATATTTGGAACTAATCTGCTCTCGCCATACTGAGACCATCAAAAGGAAACAATGTACGAAGAAATCTGCACACTCACACAGTGTATAATAGCTATCCTGATTCTGCAGAGGTGACAAGGAAAAGCTATTTCATTTTCTTTTTGCTGAAGAAACATAGGACATTCATCAGTGTAATTTTATGAGAGATAATTCTAAGAGTCCTACATTCTTAAAGGCAATGCTAGTAATTGTATTTTATTTATTCTAAATTACCAGAGGAAAAATTTATTACTAATTCAATTATTTCATTATGCAGCACTAGTAAAAAAAAAAAAAAGTCTTGACATCCCCATTATGTCTAACAAAGTATAATGTAATTTAATAAATAATTTTGACTGAAGTGATTATTTACTTAAAACATAGAATATGCAGAAGAAACCTCAAATCATATTTTCCTGGTGTCATATAATAAAATAATTGTGCAATTAGTAATAAGCAGCGTGCAAGAATGACAAATGTTTTATTTAAAACTTGGGGAACAAGAAAGCACATCACTTGCGCTTTTTCCAAGTGAACAAAATCCTATGGTATATTAATCAAAGGGGCTGTTTTATGCCTCTGGCAGCAGTGTTTTAAAGTAAACCCTTAATATCAGATCCCAATCCCCAGTTTCAATTTGCTTTCAATGGAAAGGACATTAGAGTTTATAAAATACTCCTTGATTACTTTTTTGAAGGCCTGAAATCTTGACATGTCCATGACTTGCTCGCACTGCATCAATATACAGTGGTTGAAAGAGCAATACCCATCGTGAACATTGCCACATTGACTTATAGAATCATGCCCTTGAGAAAAAGCCAGAGAGAAAAAAGGAGCGCCAGGCAGTGACAAAAATGAAATAGAACTGTCATCTGGCAGTTCTTCATAGTCCGTCAAGGAAACTATTAAAGATGTACAAAGAGCCAGAGAGCGCTGGGGTAAAGGTTGTGCAACCAGCACTTCAAGGGCAGGTCACCGCCTGCGGCTGGGGACTCAGGGAAAAGCCTGGCCTGGCTGCTGAGCGGGTGCTCCCTCGGCCAAAGGATGATGTTTCCCACTCCAAGGTGGTTGGGCAGGAGGAATTTAAAATATGTTGTAAATTAACTTGTAAGGACATCCTTTTTCTAGCAGCAGGTGTGCAGATTATTCCGGGTCTGGTTTGGGAACTATAGGAAGATACTGCCTGGGGTTGGGGAAGCCAGGTTCAAATATATCAGCCCGCCGGTTACCAGTTTGCAACATCTTTGCCAATTGTTTTTCAGTTTTCCCTTTCTCACAGAAAGGACAAAGGAAATCGGAATCCGTTCTTTATCTTTTTCATCCTTCACACCTGCTCTATTTCCTTAGCCAATATTCTGCGCCTCTTTCTGTGTCCTCCTCATTGGAAAGCTTCCTGAAGCCTAAAGCCATCAGGTCAGATCTGATTTGTTGGCCAATGGTTAGTTTGTATGGAAAAAGTAGTGGGTCCTCATGGAGATCGAGTGGGATTTTCCAGAAACTTCTCTACCTAAATCCTCCCTTTCTCCCCCCACCACACACACATTCTGCCCTGAGGACCATCCATATCAGTTTTTCCCAGGGAATGTCAATGTTCCTGAGGCCTTTGTTTATCCCTCAAATTATTCTAACATAATTTCCCCCAGGGGAGGAGGAGTAAATGATGTCACATTTAGGCATTTAGGAGAGGTATTTGGAAAAGGGGAGGCCTTACCCTTCTTTTCATATCACTCAACATAGATCCCTATCAATCAAAATAGAATTGGAGAAATTACCTAAAAATGGAATAAACTCAACTATCACACTGTGTAAAACATTGCTGACCAGTATATTTTGTCCCTAAATCTCATTATAATTTGGGACTTAAAGAAAGTGGTAAGTCATTTTGAATAGGCAAGGCAATAGAAAGATATAATTGTATACATTAAAAGGTTAGATTTAGCCATATGTAGTAATTAAATCCCTACATGGGTATGAGAATAATGGAAATTCAAGTTTTATTGATTTTTGTTTTGTAAAAAAAATCATATTTTTTATGGCCATTTAAGCTCAAAATCTGGGTGTGTGTGGAGAAAGAGAGAAGCCACTCTTAACAGGCAGGCCTCTCTAGAAGACATTTTACTTCTGGATGCAATTAAAGTGTTCACATAATCTAAGAAAAGGAGGAAACTTTTTAAAGTCCTATTTTGAGGGTGGAGGATGAAGAAAAGCTTGTCACGATCTCCTTTTCTATTAATGATCTGATAGTCATTTTAAATCTAACATGCTATTCTTTATCCCAAATATTTATTTTTTCCAACAGAGAGTACCATGCCTAGAATAATTTTTGGCTTTTCTTCTAATATGGTTTTCATTCTAAGCTACACTATAGTTTAGGGGGCTGTTTGTGAGGTATTTCTTTCAGGATTGTCATATCCAAAACGTGTACCATAGCTTAGAATTGTAAGGATATTATATATTTGTAATAGTAATGATTTTTACAGTTTCACTAATCCGTCATGCAGATGGACTTATTATTTTCTTTTTTTTTTTTTTTTTTTTAATTTATGATAGGCACACACAGAGAGAGAGAGAGAGGCAGAGACACAGGCAGAGGGAGAAGCAGGCTCCATGCACCGGAAGCCCGACGTGGGATTCGATCCCGGGTCTCCAGGATCACGCCCTGGGCCAAAGGCAGGCGCTAAACCGCTGCGCCACCCAGGGATCCCTGGACTTATTATTTTATTCTAAGCTTCCCCTATATTCATTTAGCAAGACCAAACATACAGTTTCAACTCAAAAGATTTTTTTTCTCGTAACATTAAAAGGTATGTTGGAGAATTCAATTTACAAACTTGGCAACAGATATAACTCCAACAAATAATATAATACCAAAAATATCAGTTACAAAAGCGTAATATAAAAGGAGTAATTTCCTGCTGAGTGGCAGGTATGGAAACCTGCTACAGAATTTAATCATTTTGAACAGATCATTAGGGGGCCATCACCACAATTGTCCTTAAATACTTTTCCTTGTGACCCAAAGCTCCTGCTTGTGAGTTTAAGAGAATGGCCTCTTAACAAAAGAAACTGATACTGCCCTCTGGAAATTTACTTTTCAAAGGGATGCGAGGCAATAGGTATACATAACATTTAATTCACATATTACAGTTTCGTGGGGGTTTTTGGAAGGTAGTGCTTTTAAATATGTTTCTTTTATTTTTATTCCCCACTTACTGTAATCTAAATAAAAACATGTGTAGCATTCATGAAAACTGAGAGGAATACTATTATTTTCCCCTTTTTACAAATGTGGAAACTGAGGCACAGCTGTGTGAGGTCTCATAACTGGTAACAGCAGAATCAGGATCTGAACCCCAGATCATTTGACTCTAGAGCCTGTGCTCGTTTCCTACATTACAAATTGAAATTTATGTGTGAGTTCACAAATATGGCCACAGAGCTCTCAAAATCAATTCTAGGATATAAACAATGGACTGGAACCATGTATTCTTATGTTAAAGGTATCACGTGGATAATGACTATAAAGGTGATTTATGAAAGAAGAGCATGATGTGCATTGGCATTATTGAAGAAAATGTTTAAGGAAGGTGGAATCTGAGAATGAGCAAAATCTAGATGAGCTGAGATTGGAGTGCAGGAAATAATGTGAATACAGGCACATGGGTGCAAGTTTGACATATAGGTTTTTGGGGAACAGAGAGTTGTAAATTATCCCAATCTGATCCTTATTTTAATTTAACCCCAAATATTGCATGGGATATACTCAGGTTAAAAAAATGTGATTTATCTGATATTTAAATTTATCTGGACAGCTGGTACTTTTAGTTGCTAAATCTGACAATTTTACATACCACTTAAATTTACCTGATTTTTTTTTTTTTTTTTTTTTGTGCTATCTATCCTCCCCTACCCACATGCAAGAATATATGCGCCTCCAAGCAGGAATCTCACTTGTCTTGTTCTCACATCTGCTCCCTATATGTATGATAATGCCTGACACTCATAGATGCTTAATAGATATTTGTGAATGAAAGGGAAAAAGTTTTTTTCCACTAAGTATTTACTTATTTAATTCCAAAGTTGCCACATTTGAAAGCAGAGAGACAAAAAAAAAAAAATTTTTTTTTAGATGGGAATGAGGGATGAGGTAAAAAGAGGAAGTAAGCATGAAAATACAAACCTCAATAAACTGGAAAGGAGAAAATGCACAGCACTTTTAGAGGGACTGTGGAGAGGAGTAAGAGGAAGGGGAGAGAGGAAGAGGAGCCGGGGAAGCCCTTACCTGGAGGAATGGGAGGTAGGGAAAGGTAAGGGGAACAATATCAGTTTGTTTTAATAATTTTACTGAAATGACAATGCAAAATCCTTAAATCCTTACCCTTTTTTTTTTTTTTTTTTTGACTACACTTTTTAAAAGAGAGAGAGAGGCCCTCTTAAACTCCTCTGGAACATGATGTAGATGGAAAATGACATGAATAGCAACAGATGTTCTCCTTATAACTCTTTCCTTTTTTTTTTCCAAAATACCAAGATGGATTAGAAATGTGCAAAACAAAAGAGTCAAACTAACCCAAATTCTTCTAATTCTCTAATTGCAGAAACAGGGCTGTAACCAATTTTACTTTTTTTTTAGTTTAAAAAAGGGGAATAATTTTATCCAGACTAGTACTTCCATCTTTCAGCCTATGAAATATAATATTGCAGAGTTACTCTGAACTAAAAGTCAAATTTCAGTTGATACACATTTAGGCTGTTTAAACAATGGTCTTATAGGTGTATTTAGAGGCTTCATGACCAAAATTGAATACTACAGACTTTTCCTAACTCATTAATTTGAAAAACAGAATTCTTTTAAACTGTTTCTCTCGTAGTTTTTTCTTATGTATTTGGCACCTGCCATTCTTCATTTATAGGAGAATCTAGCATAAGATGGCATCTGATTTAGCACAAAATAGTACATTACACAATTTTAGCTTGATATGTCAACATTTTATGATGTTCAGTAAATACCATCATGATTTCCAGATGTCTCACCACCTGAATCAGATTTAAATCATGGTGAAATCTTTGATACAGATGCCTGAGAAATAAAGAGGAACATATATGTTCAAATATATCATCTCAGCCCAAGCTCAAAGAATAACTTCTCTCTAGCCAGGTTGCCAATTTCAAAACACACTTAAAATATCCTCCATAAAGGAACTGTATCCTACCCTCTCCTGTCCGTATAAGTGCAGCAACATTTGCCTCCTTTGTCCCTGAGGTCCACCAATGGGATTAGCAATGCTTACTGTCATGAGCACTACTGGTAGACAGAAGTGACAACTCAATTAAATCAAATTACTAAATAACTCTTGAACAATGAGTTCATAGAAGATAAGATACTCCAAAGGTTGCAAAGGGGTGATGTCTACAATCCCTGCCTTCAGGAAGCTCAGCCAAAATGTCAAAATGACAGGTAACTATGACCAAGTTAACTTCTTACAATATTTAATGAAGTATTAACTTAAGAGACAGTGAAGAGATATACATATATGCATTTGGACAATAAATTGAGGCAGAAAGAGTCCGCATTGTAAAGGGAAAGATAATGGTAGAAGGAGAAATATAAGAAGAATGATGAGAAGTAATGGAACACAACTAGCCTCTCCCTTCTCATGTGTTATGGCATTTTTAAAAATATTTTATTTATTCATTCATTTGAGAGAGAGTGAGAGAGAGAACCCAAGTGGGGGGGGGGGGGCTGCAGAAGGAGGAGAAGCAGACTCCCTACTGAGCAGGCAGCCTGATATATGGCAGATCCCAGGATGCTGGAATCATGACCTGAGCCCAAGGCAGATGTTTAACCAACTGAGCTACCCTTGTACCCCCATTTGTTACAGTATTCAGTGCCTAATTCCAACTAGTTGGTTTATAAACTGAAATGCATATCTTTGTTTTATTATTGCCTTTGGTTGGTACCACCCAGAACTAGTGTATATACTACAACTATATAACAAAATAAATTATGAAGATCATCTTTATAGCTTCCTAAATCCAGAAGAGAGTGAGAAACACAGTAGGTGCTTGCTAAATGTTTGTCAGTTATCTAAATGGTGAAACACTATTATTGATTTAGAAATGAAGCTAAGATCCAGACATGTATCCATTAAATAGAATTTCCCAAAGCATATTCTGTATGATGGTAATTCAGTTAGATGTACTATTGAGACAGAGAGACGACTGAAATATATTGAGAATTGTGAATTAAAATATACTGAGGGAACATACATACTCACACTCCCTTTTTAGATATTCATCATGCTTGTTAATGATAGTTCTTCTAGTTTCAGAGTGGAAAAAAAATTATAATGCAGCTAAGACCCCTGATTTTTAAAAATATACACTAGCTTTGGCACAAATAAAATAGTAAAGGGAGGCATTTCATAAAATAGCAATCTGATTTGCATATAATTATTTGATTGGTACATATTTTGTGGGTAATGTGGTCACTCTATGGCATTCAAAGAACACATAAATCATTGGGATCAGGAAGTCAGTCGTTTTTGGCCTTAAAGCATTCCATCCTATGCCTAAAATGAAGTTTTGAGTAAATTTCAAAATAGTCAAGAATATGTCAATACTAAAGAATATGGCAGCTCTCATGTACTACACATATATGTGTACAATACATATATTTACAACTATCAGCCCATCTTATCCAAATTAGCTAGGTATGCCAAGATGGGCTAATTTTGGTAATAACAATGAAGTATCAAATTCACCATCTAGTACAAGTTTATGTGAGGCCATATGCAACATCATATAAACTTAATGTTCTGCAAAACAGGTACAGAAAAGTCTTGATCATAGTGGTAAAAAATCAAGAAGTCACTTCTCTTGCCTTATAAATTATGTGAGGTAAGCCTTGTGTTTAAGCTCTGCTGTTGTGAGTGAGTGTGCTATAGAGATACTTTCAATTATCCTTTTGATTTCTGGAGACCAGATACTTCATAGTTGACAACTATGCACAAGCTTTTAACCAAATTACAAATTATTAGATGAATGTTCAATTTTAAGTGATTGTGGGCCATGGGGCATAATACTTCAATGAGTGAGACAGAGACTCAGCTCTTGGTTGGTTACCTAGTATTTAACTAGCTAGTGAGAGATCCTTGGCCTTTTTTTTTTTTTTTTTTTTTTTTTGCATCCCCTGACCCTCAGCATATTACTTGTCATTACTTGTTTTGAGTAGTTTTTCAAAAAGTGTGATTCTTTTGATGTATTAATAAACAAACCATGTTTGTTTTGATTTTGTATTCCCAGTGCCCAGATCAAGGCTACATATATACCAGGTGCTAGGTAAATAGTTATATTTAACAATGAATATTAATCAAAGAGGTGCTTCAGACTACCCATCTCTTAATATTAGATAGCAGAGATAACAGTGCTTTGTGATTGTGCAGTCCTGAAAATGTCATCACAAGCATCTTCCTGGGTTAATTACAACCTCAGGAGACCCTATATCCAAGTTGCTTATCTGATATACTTTAGGATTATAGGAAACATCTGTGGAAGTTCCATAATAACCATCTGCAAATCCCTACCTTTGCTTGACTATTTAGAAAGGCTTAAAATATATTAGATAACATTGCAGTTCCATTTTTTTAAATATTTTATTCATTTATTTATTTGAGAGAGAGAGAGAGAGTGTGTGTGTGTGTGTGTGTGTGTGTGTGTGTGTGTGAAGGGAGGAGGGACAGAGGAGGAGGGAGAGGGACAAGTAGACTCCTCACTGAGCATACAGCAGACACAGAACTCAGGCTCACTACTCTGACACCATGACCTGAGCCAAAACCAAGAGTTGGACACTTAACCCACTGAGCCATACAGGCACCCCTACAACCCAGTACCTTAAGACCTTAAGACAGTGTTTACCAGCTTTAATCATTAGTGGGCCAACACCATGAGTGCCCAATCCCTAAGCTCCAGGGCATCTTACAATTGCAATTGTAACTCATATGGCCTGGATGGATTACCATGGCACTGCCTACATTATACTTATCCTAAGCACTATTTTCCATAAAATGCACTGAATTCAACAAACTTTTATTAAATAAATATTTCCTATGTGCCAAATATCATCCACTAAAAGTAATTATAACTCACAGCATTTCTTCTTGGGAACTTCTATTCTAGAATGGATACATTTTAAAAATGTAATATGTCATTAAGGGATATGTGAACTAGATTTTGCCATAATAGTTTAGCATAACGAAACACTCTAATAATGAGTGTCTTTAAAATAATACACATTAAAAAGATAATAATATGCATTTACTTCCTTCATGAGTCTGTGGGTCCTTTATTTAGGGCTTGGCTGTTCAGCTCTTCTAGTCTCCACTGAATTTGTCACCCTCTCTGACATTTCCCACTCATTTCCTCTCATTTCCCCTTTCACCATTCATTCCCTGAATGAATGAAACCATATGTTTGTCCTTCTCTGATTGACTTACTTCACTCAGCATAATACCCACCAGTTCCATCACGTTGAAGCTAATGGTGGGTATTCTTCATTTCTAATGGCTGAGTAATATTCCACTTTATACATAGACCACATCTTCTTTATCCATTCATCTGCCGAAGGACATCATCGCTCCTTCCACAGTTTGGTTATTGTGGACATTGCTGCTATGAACATTGGGGTGCAGAGGTCCCAGCATTTCACTGCATCTGTATCTTTGGGGTAAATCCCCAGTAGTGCAATTGCTGGGTCATAGGGTAGCTCTATTTTTAACTCTTTGAGGAACCTCCACACAGTTTTCCAGAGTGGCTGTACAAGCTCACATTCCCACCAACAGTGAAGAGGGTTCCCCTTTCTCCACATCCTCTCCAACATTTGTTGTTTCCTGTCTTGTTCATTTTTCCCATTCTCACTGGGGTGAGGTGGCATCTCATTGTGGTTTTGATTTGTATTTCCCTGATGGCAAGTGATGCAGAGCATTTTCTCATATGTGTGTTGGCCATGCCGATGTCTTCCTCTGTGAGATTTCTCTTCATGTCTTTTGCCCATTTCATGATTGGATTGTTTGTTTCTTTGCTGTTCAGTTTAATAAATTCTTTATAGATCTTGGATACTCGTCCTTTATCTGATATGTCACTTGCAAATATCTTCTCCCATTCTGTAGGTTGTCTTTTAGTTTTGTTGAACATTTCTTTTGCTGTGCAGAAGCTTTTTATCTTAAGTCCCAATAGTTCATTTTTGCTTTCGTTTCCCTTGCCTTCATAGATGTATCTTGCAAGCAGTTGCTGTGGCCAAGTTCAGAAAGGGTGTTGCCTGTGTTTTCCTCTAGGATTTTGATGGAATCTTGTCTCACATTTAGATATTTCATCCATTTTATCTTTGCATATGATGTAAGAGAATGGTGTAGTTTCATTCTTCTGCACATGACTGTCCAATTTTCCCAGCACCATTTATTGAAGAGACTGTCCTTTTTCCAGTGGATAGTCTTTCCTGTTTTGTTGAATGTTAGTTGACCATAGAGTTGAGGAGCCTTTTCTGTGTTCTCTATTCTGTTCCATTGATCTACGTGTCTGTTTTTGTGCCAGTACCACACTGTCTTGATGACCACAGCTTTGTAGTACAACCTGAAACCCGGCATTGTAATGCTCCTGGCTCTGGTTTTCTTTTTCATATTCCTCTGGCTATTTGGGGTCTTTTCTGATTCTACACATATCTTAAGATGATTTGTTCCAACTCTCTGAAGAAAGTCCATGGCATTTTGATAGGGATTGCATTAAATGTGTAAATTACCCTGGCTAGCATTGACATTTTCACAATATTAATTCTTCCAATCCATGAGCATGGAATATTTTTCCATCTCTTTGTGTCTTCCTCCATTTCTTTCAGAAGTGTTCTATAGTTTTTAGCATATAGATCCTTTACCTCTTTGGTTAGGTTTATTCCTAGGTATCTTATGCTTTTGGGTGCAATTGTAAATGGGACTGACTCCTTAATTTCTCTTTATTTGTTGTCATTATTAGTGTATAGAAATGCCACTGATTTCTGGACATTGATTTTGAATCCTGCCACATTGCCAAATTGCTGTATGAGTTCTAGCAATCTTGGGGTGGAATCTTTTGGGTTTTCTATGTACAGTATCATGTCATCTGTGAAGAGAGAGAGTTTGACTTCTTTGCCAATTTGAATGCCTTTTATTTTTGTTATCTGATTGCTGAGGCTAGGACTTCCAGTACTATGTTGAATAGCAGTGGTGAGAGTGGACATCCCTGTCTGGTTCCTGATCTTAGGGGAAAGGCTCCCAGTGCTTCCCCATTGAGAATGATATTTGCTGTGGGCTTCTCGTAGATGGCTTTTAAGATGCTGAAGAATGTTCCCTCTATCCCTACACTCTGAAGAGTTTTTATCAGGAACGGGTGCTGTATTTTGTCAAATGCTTTCTCTGCATCTATTGAGAGGATCATATGGTTCTTGTTTTTTCTCTCGTTGATATGATCTATCACGTTGATTATTTTATGAGTGTTGAACCAACCTTGCATCCTGGGGATAAATCCCACTTGGTCATGGTGAATAATCTTCTTAATGTACTATTGGATCCTATTGGCGAGTATATTGTTGAGAATTTTTCCATCTGTGTTCATCAGGGGTATTGGTGTATAATTCTCCTTTTCTGTGTGGTCTTTCTCTGGTTTTGGAATTAAGGTGATGTTGGCCTCATAAAACGAATTTGGAAGTATTCCATCCCTTTCTATCTGTCAGAACGGCTTTAGTAGAATAGGTATGGTTTCTTCTTTAAAAGTTTGATAGAATTCCCCTGGGAAGCCATCTGGCCCTGGACTTTTGTGTCTTAGGAAGGTTTTAGATGACTGCTTCAATTTCTTCCCTGGTTATTGGCCTGTTCAGGTTTTTTATTTCTTCCTGTTCCAGTTTTGGTAGTTTGTGGTTTTCCAGAAATGCGTCCATTTCTTCTAGATTGCCTAATTTATTGGCATATAGCTGCTTATAATATGTTTTTAAAATCGTTTGTATTTCCTTGGTATTGGTTGTGATATCTCCTCTTTCACTCATGATTTTATTAATTTGAGTCTTTTTTCTTTTTAATAAGGCTGGCTAATGGTTTTTTTATCTTATTAATTCTTTCAAAGAACCAACTTCTGGTTTTCTTGATATGTTCAAAGTTCTTCTGGTCTCTAGTTCATTGAGTTCTACTCAAATCTTTATTAACTCTATTTTTCTGCTTGGTGTAGGTTTTATTTGCTGTTCTTTCTCCATTTCCTTTAGGTGCAAGGTTAGCTTGTGTCTTTGAGTTTTTTTCCAATTTTTTGAGGGAGGCTTGTATTGCAATGGATTTCCCCCTCAGGACGGTTTTTGTTGTATCCCAAAGATTTTGAATGGTTGTATCTTCATTTTCATTAGTTTCTATGAATCCTTTCAATTCTTCTCTAATTTCCTGGTTGACCTATTCATCTTTTAGCAGGGATGCTCTTTAACCTCCACATGTTTGAGTTTCTTCTAAATTTCTTCTTGTGATTGAGTTCTAGTTTCAAAGCATTGTGGTCTGAAAACATTCAGGGGACAATCCCAATCTTTTGGTATCGGTTGAGACCTGATTTGTGACCCAGTATGTGGTCTATTCTGGAGAAAGTTCCATGTGCACTTGAGAAGAATGTGTATTCAGTTGCATTCAGAAACAAAGTTCTGTAAATATCTGTGAAATTCATCTTGTCCAGTGTATCATTTAAAGCTCTTGTTTCTTTGGTGATGTTGTGCTTATAAAATCTGTCATTTGTAGAAAGTGCTGTGTTGAAGTCTCCTACTATTAGTGTATTATTATCTAAGTATCTCATTCACCCTCATCGTTAGAACCTCTAGTTTGGATTGCATCTCATTTATTTATTTTTTTTTAATTTTTATTTATTTATGATAGTCATAGAGAGAGAGAGAGAGAGAGAGGCAGAGACATAGGCAGAGGGAGAAGCAGGCTCCATGCACCAGGAGCCCGACGTGGGATTTGATCCCAGGTCTCCAGGATTGCGCCCTGGACCAAAGGCAGGCGATAAACCGCTGCGCCACCCAGGGATCCCGGATTGCATCTCATTTAACTGATTTTTAATTTCGGCCTGATTAGATCTAAATTCTGCAGTCATGAAGTCTCTTGATTCCTTTATGCTTTTTTCCAGAGCCACAGTAGCTTTATAATTGTGGTTCTGAATTGGCTTTCTGATATCAAATTGTCAGAAATTTGTAACTCTGTGACAGAGAGTACTGTTCCTGATTCTCTCTTTTGTGGTGAGTTCTTCATTCTGGTCATTTTGCTCAGTGCAAAGTGGCTATATGAGTGGGTTGAGTGAAGAATATCAACCATGACCTAAGTAAATTTCACCCTAGATGATTCTGATGAGGTCAGAGACCAGAAATTGAAAACAAAGATCAGAAAGAAATAAAACAAAAGGACCACTAAAGTGAAAAACATGTTTTAAAACAGAGTAGTAAAAAATAAAAGGCCAAGATCCCAAAGAAGAAGAAAAAAAGAGAAAAAAGCAAAAGTAAAGAGGGAAAAAAAGAAGAAAAAAAAAAGTGGTGGGCTTGGAGATGGTGGTAGTGACGAAATTGTAGTGGAGGGAGAATGTAGTCTACCTGAGGGGTCCTAGAGGGTGATCCTCTTGGTTCTGAGTGTATTTTGTTCTGTATGTTAGAAGATGCTCAATCCCAAATTTATATAAACCAGCAATACTTGTAGAAGGCCCCAACATTGACCACCAAAACATAAACAAGATAAAAGAGAGGCAGAATGGGAATGAAGAGAGAATATAATCTCACAGAATGAACCAGCACGGTATACCACTTGGTTCTGGGTGCTTGCTGGTCATGTTTTAGAAGGTAGTAACTTCCACCATTGTAGAACAAAATGAGGCAGAGATAAGAAAACACACACACACACACACACACACACACACCATATCTTTTTTATCTCCCAAAATTGAGTATGTTAAGGGAATCTAGAAGTGGAAAATATATCTAGGACCTGTAATTGTAGAAAAAAGGAAGAAACTTAAAAATGAAGAGGAAAAAAAGGAAGAAACTTAAAATGAAGAGGTGGTAAAATATTGTAGTTAAGGTGGGAAAAGAGAAAAAAATGGAAATTTACAGTCTGATATAAAAACAAGTTGTGCTGGAAAAAGGAAGAAGAAAAAGAATCGGAGGGGTACCCTCTGGTTCTATGTACCGTAAATCCATGACTTCCTTTGGCGCTTTCCAGCACTGCTTGGTCAAGAACTTGCTCTTTCCCTGTTCTTCCAGCTGGTCTTCTGGGGGAGGGGCTGATATGCTGACTCTCAGGTGTGTGCACCTGGGGAGCTGCCCCATCCCCTGCCGGGTGCCAGATTCAGGTGCGCTGTTGACCCCTGAGGCCTCCTACCCCACCCCTCACCCCCCACCCTCCCACCCCGCAGCCCGCCTCTCCTAGGCACATGGGAAACCAGGAGGAAAAACCACACTGGCGGTGGCCAGATCTCCAGCTCTGAGGTCAGCTCCCTGTGGGGACCTCCCCGCAGCTCCCAGTCCACACTGGCCTAGGTGCTCCTGGGGCGGTGGGGGCACTGCTTTGCACAGCTTGGGGGCACCGGGTGGCAGGAGAGTCCTCGCTGTCCTGTGCCCTCCCTGCTTCCCCTGGGGGCCCCACAGCAGGAGATCCTCACCGTCCTTGCCCTCCCCACCTCCACCTGTCCTGCAGGATCCCCGGCTGTGCCCACCTGGCGCCCTGGGATCCAGGGCCTGTACTGCTAGAATTGTGCTCTGGGGCCGCAGCTCCGAAGGCAGCAAGGTGCAGCCCTCTCCACCCGGAGCCCCGCCTGACCGACCGGCTTCTCCCCGAGGCTCTCCTGGAGGCTCCGCGGCCCCTCCTGCGGTTCTGCCCGCTTTCCCTGCTGAGCCCCTTCCACCCGGGAAGAATCCAGTGTGGATTTTTAAAGTTCCTGCGTCTCCAGGGCAGGGCTCTCCTGTCCCTTCCTACCTTGTTAGAAGCAAAAACCCTTCTCTTTCTAGCGTTCAGGCTGTTCTCTCTTTAAATCTCAGGTCGAATTTGTAGGTGTTCAGGATGGTTTGACAGTTATCCAGGTAAGTTGGTGGGGCCGGGTGGGGTGAGGACCCTACTCCTCCGTCATCTTGCACCCCTTCTCCAGTATCTTTGAATGATAGGAGCTGATAGGATCTGATGATAGGATCTAACTTAGGTTCTTAAAGCTTCTTTCTGAGTCCCATAGGGAGCAATGGCAGAGAGGCAAGGGTAGAGCAGGGAGGCCAGTCAGGAGACTGGGATCTTAACCTAGCAGTGACATCATGGTAGATGGGTCATGAGTATAGTGAACACAGTGAGATGGGGTACTGGATATTTCTAAGATACTACTAACAGGATTTACTAAAACTTCAGGTTTGGAATGCTAGTTGATATATCAACACACACACACACACTATATATATATTATATATATTATATATATATATATATATATATAATATATATTATGTATTATATATATAATCAATCATTCATTAAAACATGTACATATTTATTTTAAGATTTTATTTATTTATTTGAGAGAGTGCATGGGAGAGCACAAGCAGAGGGGCAGAGGGGGGGAAAAGCAGGCTCCCCACTGAGCAGGGAGCCTGATGTGGGACTGGGTCCCAGGACTTTGGGATCATGAGCTGAGCTGAAGGCAAACACTTAATTGACTGAGGCACCCAGGCACCCCCCAAATATGTACATGTTTAAAAGAAAAAATGTTCATCTTCATGGCACCTAACATCATCTCCTGTGTTTCCAGGGGGTGGTCTGTGAGAACCACACTTTAGAAAATCCTGTTTTGCCTTTATACAAACATTTAGATTAGTCACTCAAGTTAAAAACCCTAACATGAATCAAATGGTCAAGGACCCTTGGATTAAAAGGTCACAGACTCTTCAATGTTCTTGGTGACCCAAAATAGAAACTCGAAATAACTGACAATTTTACTAAAACCTTGCAAAAGAAAAGTTCTCTTTTCCTCCATTAGTGAAAAAGGAAATGCTCTGTTTGTTGACTTCATCACAGAAAAATCTGGGATTGATTCCCTGCATCAGGAAAATTTTCTCAAATGCTTAATAACCAAGGTTTTATTTCCTTGGTATATAATGTTGGGAACTGATAAGTGGCTAAAGAGTTCTTTCTTGTGGGAATAGAGGCACATGCAAGTCTGAAAGTTACAAGTGCCTACTGCACTTGTAGTAGGAACTCAGAGGATGGAGTACTGCCCCCACCCCCTAAAAATTATAAGAATCTAAATATGTTTTATTCTTGCTGTCACTTTATTTTATTAAAATGAAAAGTAGTGTTCACAGGTATTAAATTTTCATTTTGCCCCAGAAAAAAAGTGAAATTTTCTGCAAAAAATATAAATTTCCACAGCAGCAACTTCATAAAAATGTATGATCTTGCCCCTCAGGGTGCCTCCTCACTTGTTTGAAATGAAAAGCTGTTTGTACTCATGGTTGGAAATACACACATCAGGAAAAATTAATCATGCAAATATTTGCAAAGTAGGAACAGTAATTGTTGGGAGCCTCTGCTGTGAGCTGCCACCCAATACCACAGATAATGCTGGTAGAGGAGGCCAAAGGACAACCCATTTGAACAAAGCCAGGACAGAAGCCCATCTACAGACTGACAGTACTATCAAAAACATCCTGGATATGCTCCCTCAGAAACTAAGTTTTAACAATCATATTGCCAAACATTATCAGAGATAAAATAGGTTTTATTACACATCTGCAAATGCTACAGTGGTAAAACAAGATTTAGAAATTAGAACTGACATTTCTTGTGGAGGTGGCTATTTGCTCCTTCCATGTTCTTCCTATCTTTATCTAAGGAATATTATTATGGGGCTTCAGGTTTATTTTGCTTTATAGTTTTTCAAGGAGAGGGGTACTGTTTTTTTTTAAGTCAATGTTAACGTTAATGGGAATTCTAATTTAAAATGAAATGTAACTGTCATTACATGAAAGGAGGATAGAACAGTTGACTGTTTCCACTGGAAGAATGTTACCCAGATTATTGGGAAGGTACTTTGCTGAGTCATAGGATGGCTCTGTGTGACCTGGAACATGATGCTGGGTCTCTCTGCATGCTGGACACGAGACTTGCCTACAGCCCAGACAACTCTCTATGTGTATCTGTGCCTACAGCTCTCTACCATCCCTTATAAGGGATGGAAGGGGAAAGATAGCAAATCGGAAGTTCCTAATGCTACTGACTACATAATGAGCAGGGCTTAGGGAAAAAGTTAGATCTGGGGCTTTTTTTTTTTTTTTTTTTTTCAAAAATTGTTAAGAATCTCCAGATGGAAATAGGAGATCATTAAGCAAGCATGGGCCCCATCTGACTGAACAGGTACATCACAGACCTATGAAGTTAGTTTGGATTCCTAATATAAGAAGTATAGTAGTCTTCAATACATGAATTTAATGTCACCTTTTTGATACTCAAGCCAAACTGCTCATAGGATATTTCCTATCTGGAAGGAGGGAACTGGGGGCTCACTTAGACAGGTCGGTTCAAGAAATATATTTATTAGGGCTTTATGGATTGGGTGTTTTGAGAACTACAGAGTCTTTGTGCTGTCTTTTAATTTCCGATTTGAAATGGCCATCTTGGGAAAAAGGTAAAATCCAGCCTTAAAGCTGCTAACCATTAGACGTCTTTATGTCTTACTAGAAATTTGAAGGCCACAAGCAGCTGCTAAGTCACCCAACAGCCTCCACTGCACATGTGATCATGGCAGCATCAACGCCATGCCAGGAGACTCATGCTAAGACTCCTCCTCTGATTCACTCTGATCTTGGGTTTTCTCATCTTCAGTAATTTTATATAAACATCTATTATCCATTTCAGATATGTGTCTCACAGAAGGAATGAGAAATTACCAGAAACAATACAGTCCAATCACTCAAAAAGATAAATAAAATGACAGCATAGGCAAAAAGAAAATGGTACTTCAGGTATAGGCTTTTTGCTGAACCTCCACTTGTTTTCTGATTTTCTTTTAGTGATGCTAAAGGATGATTTCCTGAGCATCCGAACCACTTCCCACCACTACAGAATATATTCAATAATTATAGTGATTGCTACTTACAGTGATCAAGTTTTCTTGTTGTGATAAAACTCTGCCAACTTTTGAAGTAAGAGAGAAAGTTATTTTGTTTTTTGGGTTTTGTGTGTGTGTGTGTGTGTGTGTATAAATATAAGACACAGCTTCACAAACAGATGCCCCTTCATCTATCCAATCTGCTCAGGACACCAATGTTCACAATGTAAAACTCAGATAAATAAGAGATGAGATATTCTTCTCACCTTCCTACTATTACTCAGTATATATATCTTCAAGACTGACCATGGTGACCAAGCTGTGCTGTTTTCACCCATGAAGGAGGAGGAGGAAACAGCATGACCTTGCCCTCACCCTCAGCTCCAGTGACCCTCTGACTGGGTATTAAATGAATTCTAAACAGTCAACTCTCCATTATCTGCACTGTCAATCCTCTGGTGTGAATCTTGCTTTGATGTTTTACTGGAATAATTACGCTTGATATGTAGACACCATTAACTATCTTTTGTTTATTTTTACATCCTGATGCAGCCTGCCACACCAGCAGGAGGACTTCAAAACCCCACCTTCAGGTACTTTCTCCAACTAAATAGAGTCAACTCAAGGAGACAAATCAAGTTTTTTTTTTTTTTTTAATTTTATTTATTTATGATAGTCACATAGAGAGAGAGAGAGAGAGAGGCAGAGACATAGGCAGAGGGAGAAGCAGGCTCCATGCACCGGGAGCCTGACGTGGGATTCGATCCGGGGTCTCCAGGATCGCACCCTGGACCAAAGGCAGGCGCCAAACCGCTGCGCCACCCAGGGATCCCGACAAATCAAGTTTTATTCAAGCTGATTCATCACATGAACTTTCAGTCAGAAAGATGGCACAGAGTAGGGAGCAGGGAACGACCACGAGTGTAAGGAGTAGAGTGGAGTAGAACTTTCAGCTTCTCTGATCAACTGCAGGGCATCACCTCACAGCTGCATGATGGAGTTCATTGTACAGACATGACTCCTACCAAAAGAACAAGGCTGACTTCAGAAATGATGGACAGCAAGAAAGAAGTCACAATATTTAGGATTGTGCTAATTCCACAAGCATCACTATCAGGAACCTCCAAGACACTAAGTGAAAACTATCTGATTTTCACTTAACTAAGCTTGCAGAAAATCTTGCGCTGGAGATTCCTTATTTCACTTGTTTTCACTCTTCATGAGATGCAGGGGACCAGGGGGAGAATATAAAACTAAAAGGAGTCAAAATGAAAGAAGCAGTCTCAGCCAGCAGCCTTAGTGTGCATCTCCCATGTGAGTAAACAACACACAAGAAGCTTCTGCTTTTTAAACTACAGAAGACACTGGGTTATGGGCTCTTTCTGTAATGATTGCTTAGAAGTTGGGAACTTCAGTTTCTATCACTGATTTAATGTATCATAAATTCACAGAACGTCACAGTAATCCTTATGATTGAGGGTACCTGTGATGTCAAATGCTGAAACTACGTGATCCTGGACCATCCTATTCCCCTCCAATTAGCCAAATAATGCAAAAAATAAATGGATAGACATTGCCTGTCAGAGGCTCTTACCCAGGAAAAAAAGTAACTGTCACACCATTGCAAAGGCCTGCCTTGATCCTCACCAGTTTAGCTGGGAACACCAGAAATCCATTTAGATTTTGGTATCTTATTGATGATATAAATTAACTGATTTCTGGAGGCCTTTATGTCTAGAGGGGGATGTCGAATTGCCGTGAGGAAGGGCAGATCAAATCACAGAAGACAATGTTATTAGTCCAAAATGTTACACCCATTGCCTTGTTCTTCTCACCCACTGTTACTTAGGAGACAATACATTTTTCCAATTTGCAAAAAAAAGCAGAGACAATGTTAATCATCCAAACTAGACCCCTTCAACTGTAGAGCTGAACTTTCCTACAGGCAATGCTGCAGACTTCTGAAAAGTTCAGGGTTCTCTCTAATTAACTGTCTAAAGGGAAAAGAGAGGATTTAATACTTTATTTTGCCAATCCCAAAACATCAGTGGTCTGGCCATAGCTCTTGCATCACTGGGTCTGCACACCTACCTGCTCTATCTTGTTAGGAACTTTTTGGTCTTTCATATGACAATGACTTGCAATGTGTAGTCACTGTCTCCTGGCAGGGAATAAGGAGGGGAGAGAGGGAAAAAAGCCCAGCAATTACTGTGCAATACTCAAATCTGCCTGCCAACAGGAGAACAGTGATTTGTGAGACACATCAAGAGGTGCTGGCAAGATCAATCTTCGGAGATCCCTCTGATAGAGGAATAATGAGTTGACAAAGACCAATGTTCAGTTGGGTCCAAGCCCAATAAGATTACTGTTCAGCATCATCAATATTGTCTCTGTTTGGAACTGACACAATCAGACTGGAATCAATTGTATTTTCCACAGCACTGTCACACATGATTTTTAACTTTGGCTCACAACTCTGTAGAGGAGCTTGCAGATGTTGGCAGATTTTTGCTAACTTACGGATGTCATTATTAAGTAGGAGTTGCACCCCACAGTAATTTGTGGTTCTGCAGTGTTTCTCTGAGGTCTGTATATTGAAGAGAGAAGACAAGGAGGAAGCGAAGGAGGAGACGAGAGATTAATGAGAGGGATTTTTCTGTTTAGTTCCCTCCTTTTGTTTTTGGTTTTTTGTTTTGTTTTGTTTTGTTTTGTTTTTGGTGTAATGACCAAACACCATATATAAATGGATAGGCTAGTTCTTAGCTTCAGCTTAATTTAAAATGGGGATCAAAGATTTTACTGAAACACAGATCATGAAAATTTTTCTGCTATGAAGCAACATAACAATAAAATTGTTATGTTTCATCATCAAAAGACAGAGGGTATTATGTAGATGGCTCTGTATAGAAAATATTAGAAGTTGTTCAAGGAGTTGGAAAATCTAATAAGCAATTTGATTTTTAAACAATCCCTGCAGTCTCCTCCAGTGTGTTTTATAAGTCATTATTCCCATCGCAGAAAGCTATCAACTTTGTATTTCATGAGATCCATTTGGGCCTTTAGCCTTGCCCATATGGGCATCCTAGGCCTGATATTAGCTTAGTGATCAAGCCATCCAGAAACACAATGTGGCTCATGGTCATAGAATTAAATGCTGAAAAATTCCAAAGGGGACTGGGGGTGGGGGGGGGGCTGGATTTCTCTTTTGCAACAAGTATACATAACAAAGGCCTTTGCTGTATTTTCCCCATTGAGATCTATCTAAATGTAAATTTTGTGCAAAGTACTGTAGAAAGACAATTAAATTTGCAGTGCAGGATTCTCTAATTTAATAGGCTTAAGTTTTACCTAACAAACTCAGGTCTTTAAACCATTAAACTGTCAGAAATCCTATTCCATACAATCTAATCAGTCACTACAGGTTCTCTCTGTCTCTCCAGGATGACACCAATGTTCTGGAATTTTATGTAAAACAAATATTTATAGTGGCCTCTGTAGTCTCTGATCACCTCTGTAATGTCTTACTCTTCTTAGGCAGGATATGTTTGTGGAGCCTGAGAACCTTGATACCTACGGTATACCTACTGTATAGCCCTCTTAGGTAGATCATGCAATCATTTTTTTTGATACATTATCTTATTTTATTCAAATACCAGTCTGATCACACATGGTCCAAGAACATTCAAATAATAAGCCACATAGAAAGAGATGTTGAAATGTAAACATTTCAAAGCAGGCCATATTCTTTCTGACAGATTTCCTGTAAACCAGGATTGCCTGCCCTTTTCACCTCCCACCCCTCCCTACTCCTTTAAGAAAGGCGGGTGTAGTATCTCAAAGTGGGGTTGGAAAAATAGAACAAAACACAACTTAAAATCTTAGTAAATTACACTGTTATTCCTGCAGCTAGCTAGGAAGACTTGAAAAATTCTCACCATAATCCCAGATCTAAAAAAAGTAGAAAAGTAATACTTGAGAGCATCAAACGAGGGAAGGCATATGAAAATGTTTTGATATTAGCAATAGCAGTTATTTTTCATTGTTTTATGCTCCTTGCAAAGCAGGTAGCAATTTGCAGCTGAGAGGTGGGACAGAAAGAAGATAATCCAGAATCCTATATACTTATTTCTTAGGTGTTTTGGATTTGGTCTGAACAGACTGTTCTATTGGGCTCCATGCTAATTGATAGACCCTAGGGACTTTGCAAAGGCTGCATGCTCAGCACTCCTCTGGTGGACTAAGAAATGGCAGTTGCTCCATTAGGCAAACTCCCAGAGGAGCAGCTCCCTTCTGGGGGGGTCGGTGGGGGGGGGGGGTCCCTGACATGAGCTCAGCTTTAAATATTATGAGCTCTAGGGAAATAGGTGGGAGGAAATGTCAGTGTGTATATTTGGGTTCAATCGGTGTGTGTAGCATTGAAGACCTGAATATCCTTGGAGGGTATTTAAGTAAATGCCAATGTTCAGGGCCAGCCTTATGTATAAGTGGATCAAGTCTCTGCATATTTGGTTTAAACACACCAAAGCATCCCTGACTAAATGTGGAACTCCTATCAGGTATTTCTCTAGCCCTAGAAGTACTTCCTTAAGGAAATGCTT
This sequence comes from Canis lupus familiaris, assembly GCF_011100685.1. NCBI lineage: Eukaryota > Metazoa > Chordata > Mammalia > Carnivora > Canidae > Canis > Canis lupus. Next base: position 3,741,121 of record NC_049251.1, on the reverse strand, counting down.
AATTCAACTTGGATGAGGTATTGCTAAATATCTGATGGAGGAAAAGATAGATGGATAGATGATTGATAGGTGATAGATAGATAGAAGATAGATAGATAGATAACAGAAAGGGTTGGTTTATCTGACCATCACATGGCAAAATTTTGTGTCTGGAGGATTCAGGACAGAGGAAGAGTACATTGCCATGTAAAGAGAAGGGACATTAAAGCACAGATGGAGAAGGGGTTGTGGTGAGTAGTGAGCAGAGCCCGTAGAAGACCAAAGCATCTAGGAAACTGGTAGCAGTCCCAGGTACCAGGTCTGAGAGCAATAAAAGGAGAGAAAGTGCCAACTGGGAGCAGAAAAGAAGTACAAAAGATTTGCCTCTGCCACAAATGCTTGCCAGAATCTTTCCCGCATTCTCATTCAACAGAAATTAATTATGAGCATCATAGTTACATATTTTCTATTCACAAAAATGTGAAAACCTGGCCTGAAAGGGCTATTGAAGCACTAGGAACCACATACCTGGTCTGTAGCTCAAAATCCACCATTTATTAGTCACATATTCACATTCTTTACATTTTCGGAGTCTCAGTTTCTTCTTCTGGAAATTGATGATAATAGGATCTGTTGGGTAGAACAGAGCAAATCTAAGTATGTACCTAAGGGATCCAACCATTTCTTAAACTGAAAACATGCAGGAAAGCAACAGACTCCCCTCTCACTATTCTTGCAATAAGATGTAAGAAAATGGGTTAACAAAAAATGACACCCATGACAAACCAATCCAGGCTCACTGCTGGGTCTATCTCCTGCTTAGATTCCAAAATGAAAATCCTATTTTAGAGACTCCAGTTGCCTGTCTTATATGTTTCCATGGTATTCACATGTTTTTTTCCACAAATCCATTGATGGGCAGCTGTGATGAAAGCCCCAAGGAAGGTTCAACCCCAGGCAGCAGGGACCAAAATTTGCAAAAGATCTTTACTTTCCATCTTTTCTGTTTTTTGAGGTTCCATCGCAGAGGGTGAGACTAAGGATTGAAATTAGGATTGTTCAGTGAATCACTCCAAACTTTGCTTGACCTGCTATAGAGTAGTTCTTAAACTATAAGGCTCATAAGAATCACCTGGAAAAAATGGTTTTTAAATGCAGAGGGTTCCTGAGGCCTTTCAACCTACAAGGTTTTATTTTCTCTTATGAACTTTCCAGAAAATGCCCTAGGATTCAGAACTATTACCTCTTCATTTTATCTTGCTGCAATTTAATATCATCATTTTCTGCTCAATATGCCAAATATCTTGACCAGATAGATATAATTTGGTATTATTTTTCTGAGAGTAAATGGCAAAATAGCATTGTAGAAAATTTTTCAGTTATCCTAGCCTTAACATTACTCTGGAACCTCAGTTTTACTAGATAGTATAAACATTATAATAAAAGACAGATCTATATATTATATATTTAATTTTATGCTCAAATAAATTAAATTATTAACATGTTTATTTACATGCATTTTTATATTTCCTCAAATAACAAAAAGGAATGGATTTTGTTAGCTTCTTTGCTTAAGTCAGCATATAATGCCTTGCCCAATTTTCTGCATCTGCTATAGCCAGCCTTACTGAATATTGTTATAACTGGAGAAAAACTAAAGTGAAGGAACAGAGAGTAAGGTAGTATAATTATTTCTTAGCTTGTGATCCTATATAATTCAGTAGTCCCCCCATTGAGCCACTTCCTCATCTCTCCCTGAATCTGAGAGGGAACTCTCACAGCTTAAAGATCTCTTATTAGCCACACCTTCTTCATTCCCCCATATAACAGTGTGAGCCATCAACAATTAACAATAAGAGAATATGGAGTTTTTCATAAGTCATAGCTCTGTGCTTCATTTTAGAGAGAGACCGAACAGCAGAAGGGTTAAGAGCATGGCTCTGGAGACAGACAGTTCCAGTTCAAGCCATCACTCTGCCATTTATTAGCTACAAGATCTCCCTTTATCTCAATTTCCTCCTTTGTAGAATGAGGAAGATAATAGTACATGTCCCACAGGAATTCTGTAGGATTAAGTGAATTAATACATGCAAAGCACTCGGAACAGTGTCTGGGACATGGAGAACAACAATTAATGTCAGTTATTTTATGAGAAGATATAGGTGCTGTGTTAAGAAATTACTTTATATATGGGTAATCCTCATCATGGATATTAAATGTTATTATTTATTAAAATGCTAAATTAGGTTTTAAAATTAAAACTACTAACACACTTAAATAATTTAGAGCCTAATAATATGAAAAAAAAAAGATTTCTAGGAAGAGTATGTTCAAAACTTTAAAAAAATCTACAGAGAGAATATAGTTATTTCAGTTAATTGAGACAGAATAGAAATAATGGGGAGGAATGAGATAGAACACATCATTTAAAGGGGAAGTCAATCAATGGGGATTAGGACAAACATTAAGGGATCTAATATCACATATTATGGACTACAGGATGATGACTCCAGACCCATAACCAGCAAGATAAGAAAATTTAGGTAATGGTGATTTATTCATAATCTAGCTAGATAAGCCTTGGGAGAGATCTGTGAGCAGGTATGGGGAGCAGATGATCTGTGAGTGGGTATAGAAAGCAAGGTCCCAGCTTAGAGCTGGGATATATGATCAAACTCTTGCCATTGTAGGGGAATCTGGCAAGAATGAAGGTTTCAACTCTTCTTACAATGCCAAGTTAGGAACTTGGGTCTAAGGAGGAATGAAGATTGATTTATAAGAACTAGAGCATGAGGTGTTAGCTAGTTCCTAAACCAGTAGTAGATGCTTAACTGGATCTTCAGGGGAAAACCCTGAGATTTAGAATTGACCAATTTCCATAGTATAAATATCTAAATATGCTGATTTCAAACTACCTACGTGACATCCCACTAGATTGCAAAATTCCTAAAACATTAACAAGTGGCTCTTGTGAGCCAGTGCAAGTTAGTTCTAGCACACGACAGAAGCCTGATTTTCAATGAGGGAAAAGATTAAAAACTGATAAAGAGTCAGAATATTGATGCTGAATCCCAAAATGATAAGCTTGACCATCTTCATTCTGCTTGCAAAGGTCAGGTTTGATCCTGAGAGACTGAGCAAGGTTGAGCTTTCAAGTAGGGCAATCAGGTGGCCCTAGTGAAAATAAAAGTAAGCAATCCTGATGGACACAAGCTGGGCTGACTATACTACAGCCACCCTTCCCAGTACTGTTTTTTCTGCTTGGCTTGGATCAGAAGAAAGTGAAACTATGGAACCCTGAGTGGGCAACAATGGTTGACCAGTCAGTTCAGGCCTAACACAACAGTATGGCCCAGCAACAGAATCTCACCAATGAAGCATTTCCATGATAGAGATTGTGAACTGGTAAATGTTCTTTCAGCAAAAGATATGTTCTCTCATTTCCCCTCTCATAATTTATACTACTTTCTTCCAGAGTGAATTCTAAAAATAATTGGTGACAATAACAATATTAACAGTTAGTGTTACTTGAGTAACTTCTACATGGCTGGCATTGTTTGAGGCACTTTCCTTTGTGGTTTTCATTAGCCCATATCAAAATGGGATTTAAACATTAGTCCCTGAAGCCCAGGGCCTCATGGAGATGCCTGAGGGGCCACATGAAGAAGGAAGACAAGGCCCAGCACCTGGGGCTTTGCATTCTTATTTCTACTTCAGCAGGGCAGCTCCACTTACATCTATCTAATGTACTGAAGTTTCATGTAAAATAGAGGCTGTGTTGATAAAAACTTTTTTTTTTTTTTTTTTTTTTGTAGTGGGGGTAAGCAACATAACCTTCAAAAAGTCTTACAAAAGGAGAACCTGGATGGCTCAGTAGTTGAGCGACTGCCTTTGGCTCAGGTTGTGATCCTGAGGTCCTGGGATCAAGTCCCATGTCAGGCTCCCCACAGGGAGTCTGCTTCTCCCTCTGCCTATGTCTCTGCCTCTCTCTCTCTCAATGTCTCTCATGAATAATAATAATAATAATAATTAAAAAAATAAAATAAAAAGTCTTACAAGATTGCTCTATTTTTTCTTGCTATAAAAAAAAAATAATCTAAGGTAAAAGACAATCACTTCCCTAAGGTAAGTACCATTAACCTTTTGTTGTATACCTTCTTGACTTTTTTTTAAGTGCATATTAAAGTACGTTTTGGTTTCTACATTTAACAGTGGAGGAAATTTATACTTGCACAGAATAACACAAATGAGCAGGGATCCTAACTCAGGTCTGTCTCCTATATTCCTATTAAGAAAAAATAGGCAGTTACCTTTGATTCCCTCATACAAAGACTATATAAATTGGTGCCTTTGCCTTTCCATGAAATCCAGTGGTATGGCTAATGACAGTGCTCACATCTCCCTCATCCATTACTTATATCTGAGTCAATTGTCCCCCAGAGGAGGAAGCCCTACACTGAATTCCATAACATATAATCCATACTCATGGAAAGGGAGTAGACCAGATGGATGGTTTACTTCCTGGCCCCCATGGGTTCATACAATACTTAAATGTTATCTCTTCCTTAGGCCAGGCTTTTATCATTAAGCATTAAACCACCTAAAAGAGATAAAGATTGTTATAAACTTTGAAAGGTTTCAAGAGCAAATAAATGCTTGCTTATCAGTTTCAGAGTCAAAGAATATTAAAATTATATTAAAAATATACAATTAACCTAATACATTTTGATTTGGACTAATTGTTTGAAATTCAAAAGGACCTCAGGATATTTTTCACTTGAAACACAGAAATAAAAAATTCATACTAAACAGGCAGAGTTTGCCCTCAAGGTTGAAAACATTAATCATCATGCATCTAACTGTTAACTGTAAAAAATCATTTCTCTTCTGATTTAAAGGAATTATTTAGTGAGTGTTTTTAACTTCTCTGCTTTCTCAAGCAGAGGCAGTAACACAGGGTCAGTTTCTGGGCTCCTCTGCCTCTGCATGTCTCCCTTCTCTACGAAGAGCTGCCTTTGATTTACAAGGGAGCTCCTGGCCCAAAGAAGAATATGCAAAGCCAGGAAGAAATGAGAGCCTGCTAGAAATGACATTGAGACTTAGGTACTAAATTCAGGAAATGATTGAACAGTCTTTCTAAGAAGGTACACATTAACCCCAAGTAAACATGAACTTGAGGTGACAGGTGAATCAGTTGAGATGAGTCTTCACAGAACTTTTCAAGTTTTCTGAGAATCTGTCCACAGAATTGGAAAGATCATCAAGCTAGAACTAATCACTGTACAGAAAAAGACTACTTTCCATAGTTGGGCAGGAATATTTAATATCAGGAATGTAATAGAACCAATTAAATATAGAATTTTTTTGTCTTTCAAACTGCAATATAAAAATTTACTAAAAGTATTTGATTAAAAAAAGTATTTGATTATATGTCAAAGCTAGTTTTCAAGATGAGTCTATTTTTCTTTTTCTACTTAAATATTTGAAGTCATGGAGTGTGCTGTAAAATATCAGGATTTCAGACAATAAATGTTTAAAGTCACTATCATTGATCCCACTTCAATTCTTCTATAGTGACTACAGAATGGAAGTATAGGAGAATAATGTAGAAAATTTTTACATGTAATTATTATAAGGGATACACCTCACATGAGTAATGATGACTTTATATGATTTTAGCCAAATCTCTGGACAGATGCAATCTTCTGGAATTAATCATCATCATATTTTTGACTAGTGAGAAAGGTCATTATTATACCCTTAATACTATACTAGATGAATCATATTTTTGACTAGTGAAATAGGTCATTATTATACCCTTTATACTATACTAGATGATCAGCGATTATAGTAGCATGTTCATTTTCTAGGCTAGGTAATTCTGACTAAATCACCTCCTGAGGAAGTCCAGAAAGCTGAACAGACACACAGGGGATTAAAAAAAATATGTTTAAGAAGAGCTAATAATATTATAAAGTAGCAAAAATTAACAGACCTGGATCTGGGGAAAAACAGAGATCCGGGGAAATGAGTGCATTTGGGGTCTCTGAAGGCACCTGTTTTTTCAAGAAGGGGACTCCTCTTAAGCACAGGGGACCAGTATATACCCTAAGCACAGGAGTCCTTAGAGGTCTCTAAGAAAAAGGGCTCTATGAACTCCTTGACTTTGATTAGGATCTAGAAGAACTGTATTCTAAGCAAGGATAAACTAGACTTAGATAAGACCTTAGAATGACTGGAGGCCAGGGTTAAAGAATCTCAATGCCAGACACTGCGTTAACATCCCTGAATGCAAATTCCTCCACAGTATTTTCTGGAGGAAAAAGGAAATAAAAGCTTATCTAGAAGACATTACCCTAGTTTTCATATTATTTCTGTAAACAATTTTTCACATATTACATCCAGTGTACAAAAAATTTAAAAAGATAAAATAGGGACATAGACAAAAAAGTGGCAATTTAAAAAATAGTAAAAACACAAAATAGAAACAGATTCACAAAGGCTTAGTATAGCTCCTGCAGATCTCTTTAGCTATAGATGACATAGTTAAAAGACCTAACATTTAAAATATACAGTTGAAAGTCTAAAAACCAGGAATAGGGAGTGAAGCAGGAGCAACATTTAAAGGTACAATGGAAACATTCTAAAAATGATGAAAGATATTAAACCATAGATTCCAGAAGCTCTGTGAATCATACACAAAACAAATACAAAGAAAGTCATCCCAAGAGATATAATAGCAAAACCACTAAAAAGATTCAGATTACAGTCAATTTCTCATCAGTAGACTTGGAAGCCAGAATATAATGCAACAGAATCTTTAAGGTATAGGAAAAAAAGTTACTATCAATCTACATCCTAGTTTTCTAGATTTTTCTAGAATAAAAATTATTCTCCTAGAATAAGAGCTACATAAAGCCTGTTCAAACAAACTAAGAAAATTTGTCACCAACAGAACTATAATTAATAAAGAAAATAAAAAATCTAGAGGATTTTCTTCAGATGAAAGAAAATAATCTCAGATGGAAGACTGGAAACTAAGGAAAGATTAAAAGTCAATCTTAGAATATAATATTAGAGGAAATATTAATAAATCTTGACTGCATAAAAATAATTTTGTTGACATATATACATTCACACAAAAGAGAATAAATGAAACAAAATTATTCAGAAAGAAGGTAAAAGCACCAATCAATATTAGACATTTATAAGTAGGGAATGCATGCAGTTATCTCTAGTATAATCATTTAAAAAGCAGTATAATCATTAAAAAAGTATAACTTCCATGGTAACAGAATCAAAGTAAAATTATAAAAAATAATCACTCCAAAAGAAAACAGCAAGGAGAAAAACAAAACATAGAGCCAATGGCACAAATAAAAATCACTTGAAAACATAGATTTAAGTCAAATATGTCAATAAATAGTGTTAAACATAAATGTACTAAATAATTCAAGACAAAGACTTTCAGATGATTACAAATAATGAAAGCCAAGTAAGTACCATTTTTGATATATATTTCTAAAGCCTTAGGATACAGACTGTTAAAAATAAAAGAAGAAATGAAAGCTAGTATAGCCACATAAATATTAGAAAAAGTAGATTCAAAAGCAAAAAGCAGGGATCCCTGGGTGGTGCAGCAGTTTAGCGCCTGCCTTTGGCCCAGGGCGTGATCCTCGAGACCCGAGATCGAATCCCACGTCGGGCTCCCGGTGCATGGAGCCTGCTTCTCCCTCTGCCTATGTCTTTGCCTCTCTCTCTCTCTCTCTCTGTGACTATCATAAATAAAAAAATAAAAAAATAAAAAAAAAAGTAAAAAGCAGTACTATATGTAAAGAGGGATACTATAATGATAAGAAGTATAATTTATTGGAAAGATGTAACAATTCTAGGTGAATATGCCCTTACATAGCCTCAGATATATAAATTAAAAGTGGACAGAACCGAGGAAATAGACAAATAACCCCTGATTTTTGTCAGTAATTGATAATCACACAAAAATTAGAAATTGCATGGAAGTATTTAACAATGGGTTCATAAAGAAATGTAATTGAAATACATAAAAAAATTGTGGCTTTCAAAATACACATATTCTTATCAAGTATATATAAAATTTTCCTCAAACTGACCATTTATTGGGTCAAAAAACAATTTCAAAAAAAGAGTGAAATCATATAGAATATGTGCTCTGATTTCAATGCAAATAAGCTAGAAATCAGAATAAATAAATAAATAAATAATAAACTAGAAAATCCTCATGCTATTGAAAATTCAGCAATATACGTTTAAACAACTCATGGATCAAAATAAAATGAAAAGAGACATTTGAAGATATTTTTACCAATTGATTATGAGATTATGACCTATCAAAACATATGAGGATGCCGCTAAAGCTATTTATAAATGGCATTTAATGCTTTAAATACATATATTAGAAAAAAGAGAAACTAAAACTCAATGAAGTAATTATCTTTTAAAATCAGAAAAAAAAAAAAGAAATTTGACCTAAAGGAAATAGATGGAAGTACATTTAAAAAAGGAGAAATTGTAAATTAAATAAACATATAACAGAAAATATCAGTAAAATCAAATTTGTTTTTTAAAGACTAATTTGGCAATCCCTGATAAAACTAATAAAAATTTTAAGTGGTAGGCAAAAATAACCAATATCAATACTAATAGTGACATCTCTACAGATGCTATAGGATATTAACGATATTATGTCAATAACTTTGAAGATTTAGGTTAAATAAAGGATATCTAGAAAAATTAACTTAAAGCTGACCAAAATATTTAAATTTGAATAGATTGCCTGTTATTCACAATACATTAACTACAGAATAAAAAAATAAAAAAACCCAAAGCACTCTGTGGAGTATTCAGAACACATAACTAATAAAAGACTCCTTTACGTAATATTTTAAAAAAAATTAAAGCTGACAAAGCAACAAAAGATAGTCACTCACAAAGACAGATCAATAAATATATGAAAGGATATTCAATTACATTAGAAATATGGGGAAAAGATAGCCACAGTAAGATACCACAAGAATGATACTTTAAAAGAATAAAGGTAACTAATGATGGTGAGGAAGTAGGGAAATGAAGACTCTCTACTACTAACAGAAGTATAAATTAGTACAGTCACTTTGTTTTTTGTTTTTGTTTTCAAATTTTTTAAATTCTAGTTAGTTAACATATACTGTAATAATAGATTCAGGAGAATTTAGTGGTTCCTCCTTATATATAACACCCAGTGCTTACTACAACAGGTGCCCTCCTTAATACCCATCACCCATTTAGCCCATGCCCCCCCCCCAACAACCCTCAGTTCCTTCTCTATCTTTAAGAGTCTCCTATGGTTTGCCTCCCCCCCTCTCTCTTTCTCCACCCCCCCCCCCCGCCACACATTCATCCATTTGTTTCCTAAATTCCACATCAGTTAAATCATATGGCATTTGTCTTTTCTAACTTTTTTCACTTAGCATGATATTCTCTAGCTCCATCCACATCATTGCAAATGGCAAGATCTCATTCTTTTTGATGGCCAAGTAGCATTCTAATATGTGTGTGTATTTCATATATATATATACATATACATATATATATGTATATATGTATACACACACACACATATTTCACACCTTAATCCAGTTATCAGTTGATGGACCTTTGGGCTGTTTCCCTAATTTGGCTATTGTTAATAATGTTGGATAAACATCAAGTGCATGTATCCCCTTTGCATCTGTATTTTTTTTATCCTTTGGGTAAATACCTAGTAGTGCAGTTGCTGGATTGTAGGGTAGTTCTATTTTTAACTCTTTGAGGAATCTCCATAATGTTCTCCAGAGTGGCTGCACCAGTTTGTATTCCCACTAACAGTGCAAGAGGGTTCCCCTTTCTCCGCATCCTCATGAATATCTGTCATTTCCTGACTTGTTAATTTTAGCCGTTCTAACAGGTGTGAGGTGATATCACATCATGGTTTTGATTTATATTTCCCTGATGATGAGTGAAATTGAGCATCTTTTTATGTGCCTGTCAGCCATCTGGATGTCTTCTCTGGAAAAAGGTCTATTCATGTCTTTCACCCATTTCTTAACAGGATTATTTATTTTTCTGGGTGTTGAGTTTGATAAGGTCTTTATAGATTTTGGATACTAACCGTTTATCCAACGTGTTATTTGCAAATATCTTCTCCCATTCTGTAGGTTGTCTTTTAGTTTTGTTGATTATTTCCTTCACTGTGCAGAACCTTTTTATCTTGATGAAGTCCCAAAAGTTCATTTTTGCTTTTTGTTTCCCTTGCCTCTGGCAATGTGTCTAGTAAGAAGTTGCTAGGGGGAGGTCAAAGAGGTTGTTGCCTGTGTTCTCCCCTAGGATTTGGATTTTTTCTTGTCTCACATTGAGGTCTTTCATCCATTTTGAATGTACTTTTATGTATGGTGTAAGAAAGTGGTCCAGTATCATTCTTCTGCGTGTTGCTGTCCATTTTCCTAACATCATTTGTTAAAGAAACTTTTTTCCACTGTATATTCTTTCCTGCTTTGTCAAAGTTGACCATATAGTTTTAGGTCCATTTCTGGGTTTTCTATTCTGTTCCATTGATCTGTGTGTCTGTTTTTATGCCAGTACCATCCTGTCTTGATGACTACAACTTTGTAATGTAGCTTGAAGTCCAGAATCACGATACCTCCAGTTTTTTTCTTTTTTAGGATTGCTCTGGCTATTCAGGTTTTTTTATGGTTTCATTCAAATTTTAGGATTGTTCTAGCTCTATGAAAAATGCTGGTGGAAGTTTTGATAGGGATTGCATTAAATGTATAGATTGCTTTGGGTAGAATAGACATTTTAACAATATTTCTTCTTCCAATCCATGAAGTCATAAGAAATGTTTTCCGTATCTTTTTGTCTTCTTCTTTCATTCACCTTGAAAAATGGGTGAGTATTCTCTTCTGAAGTTGAGCAATACATATACCCTGTATCTCAAAAGTTCTTTTCATAGATATCCACCCAATGAAATGGCATGCCCATGTGTACCAGGGGACATGTGAAGCATTGTCTATGGCAGCAATATTTCAAATAATTCCAAACTGAAAACTGAAACCAAACTTTGACTTTCGGTGGTAAAACTAAAGAAAAGCACAAAAGTAAGGATGGTGGTTACTGTGGATGGGAGGGAGAAGACAGTGACTGGATTCTAGGATGCTGCAATTAATACTTCTTCACCTGTGTGGTGGCCACCTGGGGGTTGCCCTCATGGTAAATCATGGAACCTCACATTTTTGCTTCATGAATTTTTTCTATATGTATCTAATGTTTTCAATAAAAGGCCTAACATAATTATTTTAAAAAGTGAAAGGATAAAATTAATTTTTACTACTGGAAATGGTAGTGATATATAGCCTTTGCTGTTGTCATTTGAATGAGAAGATCCCATTTCATAGTTAATTTCAGGTGATTATAATATTGAGCAACTCACAAACAACTGGTAATTGGCATTTCTGAATACAAGTCTTCAGAAAATTCCAATAAATGCAGTTTAATTTAAGTTTGCCCTGTTTTCTGCTGGGCACAGAGTAGGCTGTTTGGTTTGTCAAATGTTTTGAAGAGTAGAGCTACTCTCTATATCATACATTAATTACATATTTAAGGTGTTAGCATCTATTTTTTTAAAAACTACTTTATATGAATAATAGTAGGCATATTCAAATATTAGTAATCAAGAAAGCAAAATTTACCTCATTTGAGTCTCTTTAGGATAATAAGTATCAATTGTCACTTTACTGTTGACATACAGAAGGGCCAGGTAAACACAAGTTTTTGTTGGTAGGATCTGAGGTAAGAACATTCCTAGTTAGTGTATTGGAGAACAATTGTAGTGTCTCCTTACCTGGAAAATTTCATTTAGACAGAATTCAAAGTAAATTTTGCATTGAGTCTCTGAGAAAAGAACTGCCTTTCTTCTTGCCTCTTTCCTCTGACATTACAATAATCTGTCCCAAACTAATTTGTGAAACCTTATTAGTGTATGAACACATGTGCGCCCAAGTGCCCATACACACACAGAGAGAATGGTTTGGGGTTTACACTTACAGAATTTTAGAGTTCTATACATGTTTTCTATCTCTTCCAAAGACTTCTCAATATTTCTGTTTAGAGGGCAAGGGAGCCATACACAGAAAGAGAATGAATAGTGTAGTATATACAATATATTATATGATAGATATTATGGTGCTATAAATTCAAAGATAGTGCTACTAGGTGTCCAAGACATTACAGTTTTCACATTAAGGAGATAAAGGTAATGTAAATTGCTCTAGGGATGAAACTGCCTATTATCACCTTTGGCTGCTAGTTTTATACCAACTCTGAAAGCTAAGATTTCTAATCTCTGTACATACGTTGAAATGTTAAAGTCTTTTTATGTTTTCTTCCCACTTGGTTTCAAAAACAAGGGCCTTAAAAAATGAAGGCACTTTAATCTTAATTTAGCCTAAAATTGTACAGCTATCCCCGGTTCAACACCAACACATAAACTTCCCAACCCCACACACACACACACACACACACACACACGCATGCACATACCGTCTTTAGGGAAATAGCAACTTCCAGCCTAACTTGCCACATTTTTATCATCATGGCTAAAGTATACCCAGAACTTTTAGCCAACTTGTAAAATTTCAGTGACAGTCAAAAGTAAAATAGTTCAAAGGCAGGGTGAACTGATTCATAAAAACCCTTGCCTCAGATAACAATAGCAAATGGTGTCCTTCCAAGTTCAGAGACTAAGAAAAAGTTTGAGCTAAATCCAGATGATTTAAATTTTTCTCATGGAGAAAAAAGTGAATTTCCTTTACCTGTACTGTTCTGTTCCTATAACTGAGTTTGACATGATCCTAGTTTAAATACAATAGAAACAAAGAGAGGAAGTTATGCTTGGTATCCTTTACATTTATGTCTTCAAGGTTGTTTGGAAATCTTTTAGGCAGTTTCCCTTTCTCCAAATGTTCTCTTCCGCTGTTTCTTTAACTGGAAGAGGATTTTTTTTTCATTTTATATACTGTACATTTCCAAAGTATATATGGTTCTGGGCATGGTATTTGCTTTTCTTAGAGATATGAATCGCTTTTGTTCATTTACCTTCTTTGAAATTCATTTCTAGTAGCTGCAGAGCTGCTGCTCTGAGTGTTAATAGGCTTCTAACATAGCTGTCATTTCAAGGAATAGGTGCCAAGCTTTCAGCAGCTTATTAACACTTATAACAGCAACCCCTATACTAAACAAACAAATTACACAGAGGAGGACACAAGCAAAATTAATGTGTATAAATATATATATTCATATGTATACATACAGACAGTATATACTTAGGACTCATCAACGTGTTTGGTTCCATACATGATTAGCCCAGAATTGGCACTTTGTTTTTTATGAATATTCACAGGGAGAAAGAGTGGATCGGTTTTGTATTTGGTCCCAAATGTGAGACGAATACAAACTGGTATAATTACTGAAAGATTTCCATCCTCTCAGCCCAGCGATGCTCTCAAGCCCGAAAAATTGCAGACTTGTGGTATTTCACATCATAGAACTGTGCTAACGTGATCTTTCAGCGCCACTTCATGGGGGATACTGCAGAGGAAGAAAAAAGTGGAAATAAGCAAAGAAATACACCAACTGGCAAAACTACTGAGAAAGAAAGAGATGCAAATATGAAAATGTGCTTCAGAGAGTCAAAATTTGCATTTGGATATGAACACTGGACCAACTCTCTGCAAACACAAATATATTCTTCCAGATGCAGGGGCAGACATATGTACAGATAAATATGAGAATGTATATTCACGCATGCTTTATATAAATATGTATAAATACATACACATACATATATATACACATATGTATGTATATAGAGATACACTGTCCTTTACAAGTGTTTGTGTATTTAATGGTTTCATAAAAATTCTTAGCAGCCTTCTTAAAGACATATTTCAATAAAGGCTCTAAATTTTACATTGTACTAAAAGCTGACCTTTTTTTGAGTATGAAAAAAATCCCAAAGCAATTTATAATCACGTTGTAATATATTTGGGGGTTATAAATATGTTAAATTCAACTTTTAAATCGAATGGATAATTTTCTAAAATTTACTAAAATTTGTAGTATTGCAAAGATGAGTTGATGGCCTCTAGCTATCTTGCAAGATTTAATATGTGCTACTTTTATTATATCACTAATAATGACAGGTGGCATTATTAATTGTTCAGTAAGTACCAGTGCTGAGCTAGCAACTTTATAAATTGCACACATTACCCCGAATGTTTCTAGTATCTTCAGAAAACTTTCAAATCTGGGGAAGTGAGAGAAATTCAAACCAAAAGGCCAAATTTAGGGATAGAATTTAAACTAATTAAATAATGATTGAATTTTCCAAAACAAGCAAATTCTTCCCAAATACTATTTTGCTGGACTGCCTATAACTTGACATCACAGTTGGAAGGAAAATTATTTTTAATCCTGTAATAAAAGAAGTGATTTCCAGAAACTGTTACCAAAAATGTCCAGATCATATAGTTCAAACCTAGGAGGCACTATAGAAACCTCTTAAAACTTACTTGCCATAATGGCACTTCAAAGGAAGGATTAATGACTTCCCACAAGGAATATTCCGTTTTCAAGGTAGATACAACATGTAAGTAATGAAGTCCCAAATACTAATGTCAATTCCAGGGTTCTCCCAACCACACTCCTCACAGTAGTTTTCATCTAAGCCTGGTCTCTGTCTAGCAACAAGTTTGTAATATCACCTTCAACGCACCCTTTCTTGTGTTTAGTACTTGAGGTGGTTTTTTATACCTACAGAGCCTTTGAAAACTAATGAATTCCTTTTATTTGATATTCTGGAAGCCCTTTAGTGAATTACACTCTTCAGTACTTCATTCACTTGTAGACATCTCAGATCACACTAGTATACACACACGCTACTAACAATATTATACAATAAGCTATTTAAAGACCATGTCCTCTAGATGCAAGGTCCTTGGGAGGAATCTTGCACCTTATTTATCTTTGTTTCCCTATGCCACATACAGAACCTTGTGCATGAGAGCTGTTCCATAAAAAGGTGGATTAATGAAAAAAATCAGTGAATAAAGCCCAGGTCTACTCTACATGTGCTAATCTGTCTTTGTTCTTACTGCTTTAGTCAAATTCAATTTAATTTTCCCATAAATACCTACTTCTAGTTCTAAGGACAATCTATTCCTTAAGATAGAGCCAGAAAAAGAGGAGGGTCTGAAAGTCAGGACCTCATCTCTAAGAACTTCCCTCATTTCTTTGCCAGAGTAAATTGATGCCTGTAAAAAATAAATATGCAGTAGGGTCAGGGCCAAGGGTCTTTTTGGAGGATTTTAGTAAAAACATATTTTTTATAGCAAAGTATCTGCAACAGCCTTCCAAGAGTTTGGTCAAATAACCCCAGAATTTGGTTTCCAATGACAGTTATATGATATATGTGTGAAAATAACGGGCAGTGGTTTCAGATTATGAATGTTATTTTGGTTGACATGCCCAGCAACTACTATGATTTTAAGATGGTATAGCAAAAGTAAAAATAAATAAATAAATGAATGAATGAATGAATGAATAAATAAATAAATAAATAAATAAGAGGGAAAGGAAGAAAACAAAAACAATCCCCCCAAAAACATATATATATATATATATATATATATGTATTTTATTTTTTATTTTATTTTTTTTACAGAAACTACTTAAAACTACTTAAGCCAGTTTGGAAAGGCTGAATGCCACATGACCCATAAAATATGAATTCATAGTTTTCAATCAAACTGAGGGAAGGTTGTTCTGCATTTCCATTGGAGTATTTCTAATAACGTCCCCCATAAATATATACATGCTTGGATTCTATGATTATAACACAGTAATAAAGGTCTGTAGCAAAACCTGTTTTCCACCTCACCATTGTTTATGCTATTTTAATAAGTTGAACAAACTTGGGAGACTAAGAAAATGTCACTTTTCCAACTCTGCCAGGAAGAAATCTGACAACCACGACATGATCGTTGAAATGCTGCAATTTGTTAAAATGCTCCTACTAATTTTTTCTGATTTTTATTCAAAAGCTAAAGTATGACACAGAGGGAGAGAGAAAGAGAGAGAGAGAATTGGGCTTAATGATGATTAACACCTTGGGGGAGGGAAGGTTACCACCATGTTTAATTTCAAAGTCCAAGTGCTAGGGAGCTGGCACCTTCACACAATCTCTGATCATGGAAGGGAGCAGGAGTTTGAAAAGAGTGCAGAAAAACATAGCCTTTAAAATAATGAACAGCTTTCCCCAGTCTCGCTATACCCGTAAAACACCCACACACCACACATGTATACAATTCCCAGGGGCTTATAAATTAATTTAGTGACAAATGGTTACACCCTGAGTGATAAAGGTCCAGCACTACGATTATCTTTATGGATAATTGGGGCCATAAAATAGTTCTGAAGCACCTTTTATCTGTCATTTGTTGACAATTCAACAGACTCTCCTGTCTGCCACCCTCCAAATTTAATGGGTCCCTATTGGAGTATGCGATACACACGTCTGTAAGGGAAGGATGTCTTCATATTGTTATGCCATTGCATACCCTTTACTTCCTATGTTGTTCGCCAGTCTCCCTCCTGCTCTGGTTTTCTCTGACACCTCTGAGATGGTACCCATAGCAACACCTCTGAGAAGAAGGTGGAAGCGAAGATGCTGAAGTCATCCCAGCACTAGCGCTGGCAATGCCAGTCATTAACGCGGCAGCGCCTGCCTCCTCAGATCCCCCTCACTCGTCTCTGGTCTTGTTTGCCTCCAGTGGCAGCCGCAGAGCTCACTCACAGAGATCCAGAGACTTGCTGTTAATGATTTGTCACTTGTTTAGAACACCTCAGGATGGCAGCTCTGTATAATCTGCCCTCAATGGCACTGCCAGGTTGCATTAGGAAACAATTACCCAGTTTATGACTAGTAAAGTGGGCGCCAGAATTTCCAATTAAACTTCCATGTTTCCAAAGAAGCCTGAGTGCCCCGATATTTGAGGAAAGGAAGATGCACCACCATTAGGGGCAGTTCTATTTATTCCTGATCAAGAATAAGCCATGTGGGAATCGTGCCCTTTAGATTAATAAACTGAGAACCACAGACTGTAGAGAATGGTTTTATAGGATTCATTTATGACGTCCTTGTCCTTTGTTAGTTAGGATCTGGGTAAAATGAAAACAATGGACACAGTTGCCTAAGTGCTTTTATAGTAAAGAACAACAACAACAAAAAAAAACAAAAAACAAAAACAAAAAACAAACAAAACCAAAAAAAAACCTTACATGTAGCTTTATTACTTCAGTCACTGCCTTCCTTGTGTGCGTGTTTGTGAATGTCCACGTGTGTGCAAGCACATGGCCCAGAGGAAAAAGCAAACAATGATTATAGAATTCTTTCTTTCTTTTATACCTTGAATAGGTAAATGCTAGCATCTGTAGAATTTTATCAAAACGAAAAGTATATTTTGCTGTAAAAAAGCATCCACCATGGAATGTTTAAAATCAAGTATAAACTTGTATAAATTGACTGAAGTGTCATTCCATTGAACAGATCTTGACTTAAATATACCCAATGGCTTGAAATCATTATACTATTGAAACAGAAGAAGGGTTTGTTTGTTTGTTTGTTTGTTTTCATAGTTAAGGAAGGTCAAATGTTATTGAACTTCAACTCTAAAAAGTTACAATTTGGAGTTTCCATACAATGGGTCTAATAATCATAATAATCAACTTAGAAACTTATTAGAAACTCCAGAAGACTACGTATTTAATAAAGGTCTGTGTAAATATCACATACTCTTTCTGCCCCCTCCTAAAAGAGGAAGAAAACTAACCATTTATCAGTAGCAGTGTGAAAGGAGAAGATTTATCATTTTAAATTTTTCATTGCAGATGGTTTTCATTTTAAAAGGCAGGGAAGTGATTTTTTTGAAATCATTTTTTTCCCTAATGCAATTGAGCCAGACATTTCTCGTAAATCTTGTTGCTTTAGTAGACAATACTCAATTCTCTGAACTTTATATACAATAGCCAAGGGTTTATTTTTTTTAAGATGCCCATCTCCCAGGGATGAAAATGAAAGTCACCTGAAAGGTGGCATCCTATCCAAAGAACAATATCCAAAGACCACTCCCCTTTTCCTTAGCTCATTAGCTCTCAGTTCATCAAAGATGAACTTTTTGCTCATACAAGATTATGATTTTTCAATGAGTTTTAAAAAGATTTCTTTCTTTCTTCTTTCTTTCTTCTTCTTCTTCTTCTTTTTTTGGTCAATAGCAGGAAAATAAATGAGTCAAATAGCAAATATACCTTTTGAGTCAAATAGCAAAATGTACCCACTATTCACTGAGTTCATTGAATCAGGGAGCCAAGCAAAAAGTGAGCCATGGAGAAAAAGCAGGGAGGGAATGTTGCCTTTGCAATGAAAAAAAAATCATTTAATTTTGGATTTGAATTCCCTGCATGATGCTACCCTCTATAAAGAAGAAAGATATAGCATTTGTGATAGAGCATTAGATATTTTCTTTTCATTTATTCATTGAGAGAGAGAGAGAAAAAGAGAGAGAGAGAGAGAGAGAGAGAGAAGGAGTGGGGAGAGGCAGAGGGAGAGGGAGGAAGAAATTCAAAGCAGACTCCACACTGAGTACAGAGCCCAACACAGGGCTCTATCCCACAACCATGGGATCAAAACCTGAGCCAAAACTGAGTCAGATGCCTCACTGACTGAGCCACCCAGGTGCCCCCAGCATTGGATATTTTCATTGAGCAAATGACACAATGGTACAGTGCTCATTAGATTCACTATTATTCATAAAATACATTTGCTGTCAGTTTTTAATGCCTGCAGCATGCCTAACATCAAAGTGCTTATTTAAATACCATCAACTGGGACACCTGGGTGGCTCAGCAGTTAAAAGACTGTCTTCGGCTCAGGTCGTGATCTCAGGGTCCTGGGATGGAGTCGCACATTGAGCTCCCCGATGCCTGCTTCTTCCTCTGCCTATGTCTCTGCCTCTTCTCTGTGTCTCTCATGAATAAATAAACAAAATCTTTAAAATAAATAAATAAATACCATCAATTGAAAACAATACCATCAATAAACTTCATATGAAAATTTTAGTCAAATATATGTGTGTACATATATAGCTATATACACATATTATATACACATATCTGTATATAACTATATATCTTCTAATGGGAGATTTCTTCACCATTTGCCCAGACTAAAAAATGTTGCTTTTTCAGATATTAAGGTTGGGCCTCTTATTACCATTTATGTCCTCAGCTTGAAGATACCACGGATTGAATTAAATACAATCACTGGTTAGCATGTATTTTGTAAGCTTCAAGTGAGCAGATCCAAAGATGAAGCCTATCTAAAATTTTACTATATCAATATTCATATTTACTAATATGTCAAAGAGATACAACCCAAAAATCAATATTTAACAGAAAATCCTTCTTCTTAGAGTCAACAAAGATGACGTATGGTGGTCAAGCCTCCCTGGGTGAGTAGTGATCCAAGGGGCACTAGAACCTTAGCCTCCTAATACCCAGTTCAGTGTTCCTCATGTTACTACCTGTGGCTTCCTACAGAAACGAGTGAATACTGAACATATTAGAAATGAAAAGGTCTTTAATCAACAAGGACTTCTTATAAAAATTGTCTTTAAGTTTATTCCAAAGAGCATCTGTCTTGACATTTGTTTGCTCTAGCATAGAATATACTTCTGTTGCATGTCTTTCCCTTTTACAGATATATTGTGTTCTATTATTAAACTAGGAAAATGATCAGGAAAACTAATTCCATTTCCCTAGGCCTCTTTCCCTACAGTTCAAAATTATAATATTATTTGGAAGAAGGTTTACTTAAACATCTGGAAGATACACCAAAGCAATGAGCTGAGACACAAAAATCCTTTGCTCCAAGAATGCGTTCTTAAATATAATGCTGAAAAGTGTAAACAGGAAAATGAAAATCACCTATAATCCTATCACTAAGAGAAGACACATCTTATGTGATATATATTTATTTTTCTAAATCAAATCACATTTGACATAAAACCAAGCCTCTAGGGTGTGATATAAATCCAGCATAGTTCACCTTTTATTTCTCTTCCCTTAGGATCTTAAACAGAAACTAGGGTTTACACAACCCAGCAAATTTTAGAAGAGGGACCTCTATCCTTCAGTCATTTGTAGTCTCCATTGCCATGATCACAGTCAGCTAAAAGGTTTGCTCCTGTTGGCTCCTCTATAACGCTACCCTTGCCATGTGGATGCCCTGCTATAGCTTAAGATGAGGCTAAATATTTTTTCAAAGCATAATTTTTATATTTGTATAACGTTCCATCCTATCACTGTGTCATGTTTTTCTTAAAGATTTTATTTATTTATTTGACAGAGAGAGACACAACACAATCAGGGAGAGCAGCACCAGGAGAGAGAAAAGCAGGCACCCCACTGAGCAGGGAGTCCAATGCAGGGCTCGATTCCAGGACTCCGGGATCATGACCTGAGCCAAAGGCAGATGTTTAACCAACTGAGCCACCCAGGCACCCGTGTGCCATGATTTCTTCAACCATTCTTGTATTGACATTTGGATTCTTTCAAGAATTTTTATTACTGATAACCCTTTGTAATACAATATATACAAGCATATTGTATATATTGTATATATTGTATTTGTATGTACAAATCTTTGGCCACATCTCTATTTTATTTTACACATCCAGTGAGGGGCTTGAACTCATGACCTGAGATCAAGACCTGAGCTGAGATCAAAAGTCAGATGCTTAACTGAGCCATAGATTCTTAGCAGTGGTGTACATGTATTAAGGACTACAGATGATTTTAAGGTCTTTATTCAAACTTCAGAATTACTTTTCAAAAGTGATGTTAATGTGTTAATGATTTAATCCTTTCAAAATATTTGTTGCAAAATTCCTTGTCTACCTTTCAAATACAAGTTTAAATTTTCATGTAGTTAAATCTATGCATATATTTTTTCTTTATATTGTTTTTCTTTGTTTTATACTTAGGATTTCCACATCCTGGGATCTAACTAATAACATTCTATTCTAATTTATTTAATACTTCAATCAAACTAAAACTTTGCTACAAAGAATAAACTTAGAATTCCGTTTTTCAAAATAACCACTGTTTTCTCTTCTCAGTAATTTATGATACTATTGTTAGCCCCCATGTCAAGATGAGGATTTGGGTGAGAGGAGTAAGGGATTCATCTCTTGAGCAAAATTTAAGGGGGCACCAAAAAATTCTCAATAATCAAGATAAATGGTATTGTGATACAGTATTTTTAAAAATCAAAATGAATGCAAAATTTCATAATGAGCAGTGTATCAAAGTTTTAAGTAAAGACAGAACCAAGTACTACAGCTTCCTGAGAATATTCTTTAAAATAAAATCTCAATAAAGTAAATGATTACTGGCTGTGTCTCCAATATTTCCAGGGATTTCTGTGGAGACTTACACTCTCTGAGTGCTCACCTCTCATACCAAACTCTTGCTCAATTGCCAAACACTTCTAACCATTTCATCACTGCTCTGCACAGCTTCATTCTTCACATGGACATAGTCTTTTCGTCTTTATTTCCCAAGGCATTGCTAACAGGAGGCTGTTATGCATAACAGATTTTTACTCAAAGTTTGAAGATAATTGGGGTACAGTATAACATAGAAGGGGAAATGTCCTAGGATTCACTTTAAAACATCATTGTGTCTGAAATCCCATAGCAGCCCCCTCCAATCACGGTCACAATGGTTTCTCCTTATATTGGCCAGATGCCAAGCTATTTTCTGCTTACTGAGTTCTCTCACCTGTCATGTGTGTTTCCTGAGCTCAGCAATTCTCAGCCTTTCTTTCCCATCTTCTTTTTTTTCTTTTCCCAATTCAAGTTATCACAGGAAAACTAAAAAGTCTTATTTCTTCGCTATACAAAGCAAACACCCAGGTACTGGCTTTTGTATCAGACACTGCTAGTTTTTTGCCTCATCTACATCCCCTTGCCCTTACTACTTTGGATCTCTCTGGCCTGACTGCCAACTGCCAACTCCTGCAATTATTGCTTGAGGCATTACTGGTCACCAAAGTTTGTTTGGTCCTTGGGAGCAACAGGTTGGAAGTGCCCAGAGATTAATGCCTTCCCCTCTCCCAACCCAGTACCCCTTATACCATAACTGAAAGAATTTGCTGTGTAAATACCCAAGTTCTCTAACCCTTGGTGGGTTGGAGTGGATGAGTCTATGCGTAGGTTTATCCTGGCTCCCCAATTTCCTCAGCAAGGTCAGGCTCTGTTTGCTCACAAGGGTAAGGTGCTTGAGAACAAAAACTTTCTTGGCTGCCTTTCCTCCTTATTTCTTCCCTGCCAATATTTCCTAGGATTACCTCCCAAATCAACTAGTTGCACTCAAAAATTGATCTCAGAGTCCACTGCCTAAGAGAGCATTCATAGCGAAAAGGGCAATCTAACCTGGTTCTATGAATTTCCCTTTGCAAAGAATAGACAGAGCTTTGGAATCGGTTTGCTTTTATAATGGCTTAAAGTTTTTGGATTAAATCTTTGCGTTGAATTAATTTCCCACCAACACTTCTTAAGCAGAAAAGGAGAAGATGTTGGGCAGGATCTCAAAGAGAGAATATTCATTCTCTTGCCATTTAAAGCAAATTCCAGAGTATGAGCTCTTTTTATCTTTCCATTTCACCAAAATTCTAGTATATACTTACCAGGATCTTTTTTTCCCCTGGTTTCCATTTTTATTTTCATTGGTCCATATACCAATACCACATTTTTTATTATTATAGCTTTTATCACACTTTAAAAATTGTATAAAATTTCACCTCTGATTTCTGCTTTCTCCTTTTATTTTCCTGTCTAGTCTCACTCATTCATTTTTTCAAGTCAACCCAAAAATAAAAGCCAAATTAAAGAAGAAAAATCCTGATAGGAATCTGCTAGGAATTAGAAATAGAATAAAATTAGGAAGAAGTTAGTTTTGAAAATTTTTCCTTCTACTTTGGAACATGGTGTATCTTTCCATTAATTTTAGTCTTCTTTTATGTCTTTCAGTAAAACATGGGTTATTGTTTCAGATAATGAAGCACATCTTTCTTATTGCGAATATGAAGTTCATTTGGCTGCAAATATGAAGCACATATTTCCTAAAGTGATATGAGACCTAGAGCTGAAAATAAGTAAAGGTTAAAAATAGGTTGTTTCTTTTTATAGAGGATTTAATCACATATGATGATGCAATGAAATGAATATTTCTCCAAGTATAGTGATCTATTTTCATTTATTGGTAAAAGTATCAAAAAGTTATAATTCAAAAATGGCTTCTAGCAGATTTGCAGTTTTTATCAGTTCTTAATGCAATCTTAATATCAAAGATCTGAAACCTTTGATTTCAGAGATCTTCAACAGGGTAAATGATGTAACACTGAGGTTATGACTGACATTTTTGATTTTTGAAATTTCATACTTTTTGTACTCTTTCCAAAAATGAATTGAAGTATCCTAAAACATAGGATGTGGATAAGGTTAATTCATTAAGAACCAAAGAAAGGAGACGGAAACATTTGTTTCTTTCCTGATGAAAATATTTATTTAGGCTCAGTCTTATTTCATTTAGATATTGGTTCTGAGTTCAGTACTAAGGGATGCAGCTTCGTAGTGTTTTAAGCATAAGACTACACTATGCCTGAGTGATCACTAATTTTAAAAGAACTATAAACCCTGAAAATGGGTCAGCAACGTAAACTCACAAGAACTTCAAGTGACAAGTTTTGCTCTCATCTGCTTGAGAGAATGGACTTCAAAACTTGCCTTTGCCTCAAAAACTCACTGTGAGACCTTAACCAGATTATTCAGTCTCTCTGGGCCTTCAGTTTTTGTGACTGGAATAGTTATAAATTCTCTTCCAGCTCTCATATCTTGGTCTAAAATGACACTTATTCTAAGTAGGTAAATCTGGGTGACTCTCCAAATCATTTATGTTTACTCACTTGCAGTAATCCAGGAAAAGTACTTATTTTTCACACCTTTATTGAAATATAATTTACATACTATTAGTTCATATTCCCCAGTTAGAGTGTACAATTTAATGATACTTGTAATCAAAATTCTTAATCACTTCCTCAAATTGGGTAAATTGAGAGGGGTTATTTTGACCATAAGTTCCTCTTATTAAAGAGATAGCAAGTCAAGTTCAGTAAAGCTGTTGGTAGAATGAGAAGATCACTCTAGTCATCTTTTCTCAGTGTGCTTTTATTTTACTTGGTGAATTTCAAATTCCTATGATACCAGACATAAGACTCAAATATAAGTCTAAAAACATTTCAGAGACAAATGAGCATTTGGGCGGGGGGGGGGCAAATACATTAAGTGAAATAAGTCAGACAAACAAAGATAAATACCATATTATTTCATTCATAAGTAGAATTTAAGAAACAAAATAAATGAACAAAGAAAAAAGAGGTGAAGGAAAAAAAAACAGACTCTTGAACACAGAGAACAAATAGGTGGTTGCCAGAGCAAGGTGGATGGGATATGGGTGAAATATAGGGGAATTAGAGTATACTTATTTTTATATGAGCACTGAGTAATGTATAGAATTGTTGAATCACCATATATTGCACACCTGAAACTAATATAAAATTGTGTGTTAATCATACTTCAATAAAAAATTTTTAAAGTCATATGAACTAATATTAACTCTCTAAAATTAAATCTTAGTCCTCAGATAACATAAATGTATGTGTTTTGATGGGAACCAGTGGCCATCGTTGATATTTTATGCCACTATGTATGGTTAAAGAAAAAATATGTGTAGATTAAATGACATGCTACTGAATAACAAATGAGTCAACAAATAACTGAAAAAAATATTTAAAAAAACAACCTTGAAACAAATGAACATGGAAATTTAACATTTCAAAATTTGTGGGATGCAGTAAAGACAGTTTTAAGAGGGAAGTTCATAGTGATAAATGCCTATCTGAAGAAACAAAAGTCTCAAACAACCTAACTTTACCCCTCAAAGAAATAAAGAACAAACAAAGCCCAAAGTTAATAGAAGGAAGGAAATAACAAAAGATTAGAGCAGAAGTGAATGAAATAGAAACTAAAAAGGCAAAAGAGAAGATGAAACTAAGAGCTGGTTCTTTGAACCAAAATCAAAATTGAAATGCCTTTACCTAGACTCACCAAAAAGAGAGAGAGAGGTCTCAGATAAATAAAATTAGAAATGAGAGGAGATGTTACAACTGACACTACCTAAATACAAAAAATCATAAGAGGCCATTGTGAATAAATACTTTCCAACAAATCAGACAACAAAAAGAAATGTATAAATTCTTAGAAATACAGAATCTATCCAAACTGAATCATGATGAAATAGAAAATCTGAATAAATGGGTTACTCGTAGGAGTTTGACTCAGTACTCCAAAACTTTCCAATAAATACAAGTCCCAGACCAGATGGTTTCACTGGTAAATTCTACCAAGTATCCAAAGAAAAATTAATGCCAATCCTTCCCAATCTATTCCCCAAAATAGAAGTGGAGTAAACACTCTCAAACTCATTTTAAGAGCCAACATTACCCTGATACCAAACCAGGCAAGGATGCCAATAAGAAAATAGTTGACAAGCCAATATCCCTGATGAACATAAATATAAATGTCCTCAATAAAATATCAGCAAACTGAATTCAAGAATACATTAAAATGATCACAAAACCATGATCAAGTGGGATTTATTTCAGGGATCCAAGGATGGTTCAATATCCACAGTCAGTCAATGTAATATGCCACGCTAACAAAATGAAGGATAAAAATCATATGATCACCTCAATAAATGCATAAAATCATCTAACAAAATTTAACACCTAATTTAAAAGCTCTCAACAAAGTGGGTATAGAGAAAACACACTGCAACATAATAAAGGTCCTACATAACAAGCTCTTAGCTAACACCATATTCAACAGTGAAAACCTGAAAGCTTTTCCTCCAAGACCAGGAACAAGACAAGATGTCCACTCCTACCACTTATATTCAGCATAGTACTAGAAGTCATAGCCAGAACAACTGGGCACGAAAAAAAAAAAAAGGCATCCATATTAGGAAGAAGTAAAACTGTCACCATTTGCAGATGATGTGATATTATATAGAGACAACCCTAAAAACTCCACCAAAAACTGCTCAAACTAATAAATGAATTCAGTAAAGCTGAAGGATACAAACTCAACATGCAAAAATCGGTTGCATTTCTATACACTTAAGTTATAGTAATTAAAACAGTATGACACTGGCATACAAACAGATACATAGATCAATGATATGGAATAAAGAGCCCCAAATAAACCCATGTGTATATGGTCAATTAATTTACAAGAAAGGAGCCAAGTATATGGTGGGGAAAAGACAACCTCCTCAATAAATGGTACGGGGGAAACTGGACAAGCAAAAGAATGAAGCTCAACTACTATCTTATGTCATACACAGAAATTAACTCAAATGGATTGAAGATTTGAACATAAGACCTAAAATCATAAAACTCCTAGAAAAACCTAGGTGGTAAGCTCCTTGACATAAATCTTGGTGATGACTTTTTAAATCTGACCCCAAAAACCAAAGCAACAAAGGTAAAAATAAACAAGCAGTACTATATCAAAATAAAAACTTCTGCACAGCAAAGGAAACCACCCATGAAATGAAAAGGGAATGTACTGAATGGGAGAAAATATTTGTAAATCATAACTGAAAAACAGCTAATATCTAAAATTAATAAAGAACTCATTCAACTCATTAGTAAAAAATCCAAACAGTTCAATTTAAAAATGGCAGCAGATCTAAATGACTATTTTCCCAAACAAGACATATGAGAAGATATACAATGGGCACATGAAAAGACACTCAATGTCTTTAAACACCAGGGAAATGCAAATCAAGACCACAATAATATGTTACCTCATACTCTTTGGAATAGCTATTATCAAAAAAGAAGGAAATAAATGTTGGCAAGTATGTGGAGAAAAGGAAATACTTGTGCAATGTTAGTAAATTAGTATAGCCACTATGGAAAAGAGTATGGAGGTTCATCAAAAAAAAAAAAATTTTTTTTTAAATAGAACCACCATGTAATCCAGGTATTCTACTTCTGGGTATTTATTCAAAGAAAATGAAAACAGTAACTCAAAAAGATATATGCACCCTATGTTCATTGCAGCATTATTTACAATAGCTAAGATAAACAACTGAACTGTCCATTAATGAATGGATAAAGAAATTATGGTATATATACAGTGAAACACTAATCATCCATAAAAAAGCATGAAGTATTGTCATTGGCAACAAGAGAGATGGACCTCGAGGGCATCATGCTAACTGCAATAAGTCAGATAGAGGAAAACAAATACCAAAATACCATATGATCTCTCTTATATATAGAATCTAAAAAATAAACAAAACCACTGAGCTCATAGTTACAGACAACAGATAGTGTTTACCAGAGGCAGGGGGTGAAGGATGGGTAAAATTGGCAAAATAGGTCAACAATAATGACCAAAAAAGTATTAAAAAAAAAGATTTCAAAAAAAAAGGATGTGTTTTGCTAGGAACTAGTGGCCAGGGTTGGAATTTTATGCTGAGATAACAGAAAGGGATAGAAAAAAAATTCGGGGCACCTGGGTGGCTCAGGGCATGATTCCAGGATCCTGGGATCGAGTCCCACATAGGGCTCCCCATAGGGAACCTGTTTCTCCCTCTGCCTGTGTCTCTGCCTCTCTGTCTTGTATTCATGAATAAATACAATCTTAAAAAAAATTTTGCTTAGTCAAATTACAATCAAGGTAAAAAGAAATTCATATTCTCCATTAGTAATTTATAAACAAATGTTTCCATTTATTTCTGTGGTACTTCATTTCTACACTTATTTGAACTCCCCTCATGCTAGAAGGTTCTGATACATCCACCATATTCAGGGAAGTCAAATTTAGTTTCATGGTTGATCTGCATAGTCCACTTAAGTCTGTTTGTATCCACTTAGGATACAAAATATTGATTTAATATAATCTTTGGCTAGTGCTCAGTAGCTAGCACTCTGCTTTTCACACTGGAATCATGGGTCTGAGGTGACATGGAGAGATATATCAGGGGAAATGGGTAGCAGTTGAACATGGGGCCTCTGAGCTGATGGCCACCTCAATAGGAATTCCCACGCTGATCACTGCTCTCCTTGCCACCACACTGAAAGAAGAAATTCAAAGGCGTCACTACAAAGAGATGTGTTTCCAAACCATGTGGTCAGGGTGGTAAACAGCTCCTCACACTGGTGATCAGTAAAGTAAATATTTATTGAGCACATACTGTGGCCAAAATGCTGTGGCAAGTGCTGTAGCATATGCAAAGATGGAAGATAGAAAGTCCCTGGCTTGTGGCATAGCGGGAGGTATGCATAAATAACCTAATACAAAGCAGACTGTGAGGAGCACTATAAGAGAGCCAAGGGGACAGACTGAAGATTCAGGGAGGCTTCTTGAAAGAGTGGAGAAGTGGAGCCCAGCTTTCAAGGTAGGCTTTAATTACCTACCTTAATCCACATTAAATCACAGGACTAACTACATTTTCATCAAAGATCTTCATCATCAGATTTGCCAATTCTCCAAAGTGGATACAAAAGTAAATATGAAGCCACATGCTGGCGTATATTGTTTTTTTTTGAAAATCCCATAATTTGAGTATTAGAAAAATTAAAGCACAATCCTGAATGTAAAAACGAGAAAAGCTATCCCACACATAAAAAAATATCCCCATACCTGAATAGTGAGAAACGGACCCTATCCTATGGCTTCCAGCAAATGTAGGATATGGGAATAAGGGGCAAAGAAAAGAAAAGAGAAGAAAGAAAAAAAAGAAAAGAGAAGAGAAGAGAAAAAAAAGAAAAAAAAGAAAAGAAAGAAAGAAAAGAGAAAGAAAGAAAGAAAGAAAGAAAGAAAGAAAGAAAGAAAAGAAAGAAAGAAAGAAAGAAAGAAAGAAAGAAAGAAAGAAAGAAAGAAAGAAAGAAAGAAAGAAGAAAGAAAAAGAAAGAAGGAAAGAAAGAAAGAAATCACACAATGGCTTCTTGAGCTTGTGAAGATCACAAATGCATAACCAAGAGCAAGAAATTTTAGCCTGGAGTTTAACGTACCAGAAACGGTTGGTCTATGGTTCGCAGTGGTGTTTTCTAACCATGCAGCTTTCCCAGCACCGGTCTCCAGTTCTGGGTCAGCGAGCACACCAACCATGCTCCTTGCCCAGGATGCCAATGATGTATGATGCTAAATCATCGTAGAACGAGGAACCAAGTACTCAGGCTTTTCTAATTTTCACAGAAAATGAACTTTAATTCAAAACTCTGCCTGGATAATCAAACTTTCCTGTGATCTAATTTGCTCTAATTATTTCCATAAATTGAGATGGAACAGGGGTTATATAAAATTATCGTAACAGAAAATTGAGTTTGAGTCCAAGTTTTAAGCTAAGATGAGGTTTCTGAATAACCCATTGCTGAATGTGGATACTGTCATGAACAACTTGAAACTGTCCAAAATAAAATGAAATAAAATTAAGAAAGCTCTTTTCTTCCTCTTTGAAATCTCGAGGTAAAGTTTCATTCTCTGAAAGTACTAAAGACTTAGGTTATACTGCACAAATGAGGCTGAACGAGCAGTTTGATGTAAATCCAATGAAAATCGGAGTCCTCCAAATTCAACTCACTGACCATCCAATACCAACTACAAGCCAAACTACTTCCTACTTCCTGAAAGGTGAAAGATCTAATTACATGCCGTATTAGAAAGCATTAACATTCTCTATCAAATTACATTTTTATATCCCTCTGGCACCAGAATGGCAATTTTTGGAAAAAGGCTCCACATTTCTTTTTTCTTTCTTTTTTTTTATTTTTTTTATTTTTTTTTGGAGGGAAGGGAGAGGAAACCTCTCTTCCACCTACAGAGAAATGGAAATGTTTATCACGAATGTGAACATACTAGGCTGACCCAGAGAACTTTGCCTAGAGTTAGAGGCAACACTCAGAAAAAGAAGATGAGCACAAAATAAGTTCATAACCCAAACTATTAGGAAAGCAAGAGTTTGGACCTTACTGTATCCTTCATTTTGGTTAATGAGACCACGTTCCACTGATGTTGGTGTAAACTTCAGAAGAACACAGAGCCTGGATTCCACCAACAGGAATAATCGCCATCTAGAAAAGTCTTATGAAACTGCCTGAGAAAAAGGGGTTTTTCTGATCAATTAAATAAATATATCAAATTAAACTCATCTATATTTTTAATGTACCTCATTCAAGTTCATTATGGAAGACCCCCATATGTTCTGTATCATTAGTGAGGCATTCTCAGTGGTATAATGATGTAGTGCATACACATGGGGTAAAGTAATGCATTTTTCATTTCTTCTGCACATTTCATTACAGGGTGGAGATGCTGCAATTTTTCATTTAAGATTCCATTTGGGTGTGGGAAGGGGAAATAGTCCTAGAGCTAAAGCTGTGTCCAATTTCTCCAACTTTATAATTCAGCACCTGATAATTTTCCGAGGATATCTTTTCTTAAACAGTCCTCTCCCCTTCAGCATTCAGAAAAAGGAGGGGTAGAGGCTGCAGTTCCTAGGGTTGGTTCTTTCTTTCTTTTTCTTTCTTTCTTTTTTTTTTTTTTAATTTTTATTTATTTATGATAGTCACAGAGAGAGAGAGAGAGGCAGAGACACAGGCAGAGGGAGAAGCAGGCTCCATGCACCGGGAGCCTGACGTGGGATTCGATCCCGGGTCTCCAGGATCGCGCCCTGGGCCAAAGGCAGGCACCTAAACCGCTGCGCCACCCAGGGATCCCTCTCTCTCTCTTTCTTTCTTTCTTTTCTTTTCTTTCTTTCTTTCTTTCTTTTCCCCCTCAAAAAACAGAGGTGGATTATTTCTGAGGAAAGTGATCGAAATTGATCACTGAGGAAACTGATTGAAATTGCCATCGACCATTTTTTCCAGTGATAAGTGTAGTCTGTGTGCCAGTTCTTTAAAGGGGAATTTCAGTTTATAGAAGATGGGAAGTGTAGGATCCCACACTTTCCCAGGGTTAGCTTGCTTGAATATTTGCTGTAGAGATGATCCACTAGTGTTTGCATTTCCTTTTGCTTCATTGGTATACCTAGAGCATTTGAGGACCTTGTCAAAAACGACTGCTCCGGGGTAGACTGGAACTCTGTAGGGTGACAAAAAAGGCTGCGGGATCACAGCCCGTACACAGCTGTACACTGGTTCCAGGGCTTTGTTTTTGAGATGGAAGATCATAAGCCACACAAAAGGTACAGAAGTTAGATATTTCCACGGCATGGTTGAGGGCTCCGAGTGTTTGTAGCCGCGACTTCACTCGCCAAGCCTGTTTGCCGTCTCCTTTCTCACTTGCCCGTAGCGGTGAGGGGGCTTCTGGTCGTGTGAGGGTTGCACTGGCCGCGGGTGACCCCGTCCCTGGGCTCCCAGCCCCGTCCCACCCCGGTGCTGGTGTCGACGCAGCTGCTACAGGACGCCCATCCCTCTTTCCTGCGCCCCCGTCCCTGAGCTGCACAAAAGTCAAGAAAGAAGTCCCCGAGGGAGGAAGTGTGTCATCACTTACCATTTCACGAAAAGACTCCCCCGAGCAGGATGGGCGCACGGGCCAACCGAGGTTTCTCGGGGTGTGGCTGGCGGCTGTGGGGGGACATCGGGCCACATGCTTCGTCGTCTCCGGGCGAGACCCAGCCCCCGGCGCCCCCCCTCTCCCGTCCGCGAACGTATTTTCCACTCCTGGGTCGGGAAGAGCGGAAGAGAGAAGGAAAAGGAGGGGCAGAGGAGACTCTCCCCCGCCCCGCACCATGACTTGGTGGGAGGAAAGGAGAAGCCAGAGGAGCCAGCGAGCCCGTGGGCCCGTGAGCCCGTGAGCCCGTGAGCCCGTGGGCCGCAGCCGCGCCGGGAGCCGCGGAGACCCAGGCGTGGGGCGGGTGGGCAGCCGGGGACAGCCGGGGGCATCTGGGGGCAGCCGGGGGCAGCCGGGGGCATCTGGGGGCATCTGGGGGCAGCCGGGGGCATCTGGGGGCATCTGGGGGCAGCCGGGGGCATCTGGGGGCATCTGGGGGCAGCCGGGGGCATCTGGGGGCATCTGGGGGCAGCCGGGGCCCCGAGCGGCCCACGGCCGGCGGGATTTCTGAGGGAGCAAGAGCCGAGGAAGGAGGCCAGCTGGCCAGGGGCTGAGCCGGCTTCCCCAGACGCCCAGGCCGCCGTCGCGCCGTCGAAAGCCCGTGTGTCTTCAGCGAGGAATGGGCCCTCGACGAGGAAGCCCTGTCGGCCGCCGCCCCCCCAGGCTCCCTGGGCAGCCTGCAGGTGCACCCCCCCCGGCTGGACCCCGCGGACAGCCGGGGGGCCCGGGCTGGGCTGCCTCGGGTCCCCTGCAGAAAGAGAAACCAGGGTCCCCAGGGCCGAGCCTCGCCTTTCTTAGCAGCCTCACTCTTGAACCAGGCCCCCCACTTGCTCCATCTGGAAAGCCAAGTCCACCCAGTCTCTTCTCTCGATGCTCTCCCGTTTCCGAGGGGGCTAAAGGCCAACCCCTCGGTTCCAGACTTGAAACAGGCCGGCTCCCATCCCCCCTTGCCGCCTGGCTGCGTGCCCCGGCCCGAGGGGTCGCAGCCCAAGGGCGTCCCCCGCTGCTGGTCCCGGCCTCGCGCCCGCGCATCCGAGTTCGCGCGGCCAGGCGGAGGGGGCGGCGGAGGGGGCGGCGGAGGGGGCGGCGGAGGGGGCGGCGGAGGGGGCGGCGGCCCGTCGCCGCGCGGGCTTTTCCCATTCTGCGGCCGTCACAGCCACGCGGCGACCGAGCACGGCTGCCCTGTCTGGCTTCCACCTCATTAGCGACGCCCGCCGGACTGAGACCCATGGCGGTGGCCACGAACACCTCCCTCGTCCCAGGGAGCCAGGAGCGCGCGAAGGTGACCCTGAATTACTAGGATCACTTCTAGAACGTCCTTCCCCATGGGTGCGTGTAACTGAGCTGGTGACGGAGAAGGCCCGCTCCCCTGGCCCCCCCGGAAGGAAACCCCCACATTTGGGGCAGGTCTCAGACTTACGGGGAACGGGAAAGGGCCCAAGGGTCGCTCCTGAAACAGCGCGCGCCAGCAGGGATGGGCCTCAGCTGTGACATGGGGGGACATGGGGGGACACGGGGGGAGACGGGGAGAAGGCCCGGAGGCGGGCAGGCCCGCCCTGCGCTGCCGCCCTTGGGCACGAAGGACTCCGGCGGGAGGACCCAGTCCCAGCGCCCCTGCCCCACCGGCAGCCGCGCCTCCCCGGGGAGCCAAGCCCCAGCTCGGCCCACAGCACCCACTGCCTGGCCTGCCCGGGTCCGGCCGCGCCAGCGTCGGGGCCTCCTCCCTACCGAGACCCTCCGCAGGAAACAGCCTCTTCCACGGATCCTCCGCTGCGTTCTGCTCTCATCCAGCTCTTCCTTTCCCCCCTGCCACTTAAACTCAAGCAACCTCTTGCCATCTACGCCCTTCTGTCCTCTGGAAGCACGAATCATGTCCTGTTCTCTAAAGGTCAGCTCTAAACTGCTGGGTTTTAAAAGCGTTTCTTGTTTGGGATCACTCCCTGGCACCCCGGGGCCTACCCCCGCAGTTCTTGCCTCTCCTGTTTCCCTTCAGGCAAATCAATGGCTTCCTCATTGCCGCCGGATTCCACCCATCCCTCTCTCCCTTCTGAGTTTTGAAACACATGCACGGAGCTAAAAGAGGGGCACTTGACCGACCCACCCCGTGGTCCCTTGATCGTGCCCACAGGGTCCTCAAGAAGGATGCTTCTCCTACATCTTCGCATTCAAAGGTGGTATCTCTGCCTCCTCTCTAAAAGCCCCGTTGTCCCAAGAAACCTGGGTTAGAGCAACCAGAGATCCTCAAAGGCACTCATTTCTTTCAGCTTCATTTTGCAAGGACGGGAACTGAGCACGGGAAGAAGAAATGCTTCGCCCAGCTTAATGTCTTTCTCTTAAAACATTTTTAAAAACTTAAAATTGGCTTGTGTGTGTTAAAATATAAATCTCTAGTCCCTTGGTTTAGAGGAGAAGCATATGGCTGGGGGGTGGGAAATGGGTCTCTCTTCTTTTTAAATCTGCCCTGAATTGCCTCTGGATTGTCCTCACCTGGAGGCTCAAGTGTAGGTGGGCAAGGTCATCGGAGGGGTCGGAGGTCATCGGAGAGCACAGATTTTACTTGCACACAGTCGTTCGGGGAGTCCTGCGTCTGCATCAGCAGAATATAGGGTTCTGTACGGAGACGATTCCCTTCAAGCTGTGGCTACAGATGGAAACACAGCAAGGGCTGGGGCAGGCAGGGCTTTCTCATCGCCGGTGAGGGTCTCACACCAAGGGTGGTTGAGCACGTCCAAGCAGACACCCCGTTGGGATGGCCTGGGGAACACAGTGGCTGATTAGCCTTTCATCCCTGGGTCCTGGGCCTGGTTTTGTTCACCACTGGAAGGGCACTGGGCGACCACGTGTGCCTCGGCCCCTTCCTGAAAGTCCCCAGGGGTCAGGCCGGAGCGGCGGCGGGGATCAGTGCCAACCCAGGGCAGGAACAGTGGAGAGTGGCAGAGAAGGACAGCAGCACAGGTGAGCGTGCCCTGTGTGGTCCCATCGCCCGTTAAACCACCGTGGTGAGGGTTTCCACACTCAGATAAAATTCACCCAGATTATTAAAGAGCTGAGGAGAAAAATTCCCATCACAATTACATGGATGTTCTGTCAACAGCAGTAACAGTAGCAGTTACAGAATAACTACAGATAATTACAATCATTTAATTCAAAGTACCAAGTCACTTCATGCAGAACATGACTCATTTATCATTATTGACCTTAGAAGAAGCAAATTTACCCAAATCAATAAAGGTTCCAAATATCCATTAGAGCAGACAGAGATTGGTTACAAGCGTTAGGAGCTTCTATATACCTGGATTAATAGGGGGAAGTAGACCTGGATACTTTTGATTAATGAAGAGATTTTTTTTTTCCTTATGAGACAGTTATTTGAAACAGAATTGACCTTAATTTCTCCTTTAATTCATGTTATGGAAAGTCAGTTGTTTTTGTTAAGAAGTCTCATTCCCATTAGTTGCTGAAACATAGTGTAATTACAAAGAGAAGTAATCTATAAACAGGTAGAGTTCAACTTTGTTTTTAATGGACTGTTCGGGGCTCCCTGAATATTCATGTGGCCGAGATCCGTCTGGTGGGAATGGAGTGGAGTCTGGTGGGAATGACCAGATATCACTGTGCTTCCCTTTTTCAACGACTGCTGTGAGCTTCTTCACATGCAGACAAAATTCACCCAAACTATAAAAAGAGGAGAGGAAAAAACCAAAACTCCCATCACAATTATAGGGATGTTCTATCAACAACGCTAGCAGTAGCAGTTTCAGAATAACTACAGATAATTGCAATCTCCTTGTTGTAGAAATGAGAAGGTTTAGGCTGCCTTTGAGAGTTTGGTATTGAAAAATAAAACTTAATGAAGATGTAAATTGAGATAATAATAAGTCAGATCAGTCACTTAAACATCAAGCAGTTCAAATTGATTCCCAGCTGTTTTACAAACATCACCTTGCTTCATCCTAATGCTGAGGGCTGGTGGGAAGGAAGGGGAGAGTTGGAGGGAAAATCCTCTTACCTTAACAAAACATATGCAGGTTAGGACATGTCTCGCCCAGCATCCCAATCCAAGGCCCTAGGATAGAGAATTCAGACTTCCATCAAAAATGGAATAGATCGTGAAATGCATTAGGGTAAAATTAGCCATTGTGTGTGTGTGGGGGGGAAAGGTTATGTCTACTTGTTCAGGAATTGTCAAAATCACAAGATTTCTTTCATGACATAAATGTAAAATGAGGAAAATCTATGAACATCATCCTGTAGGAAGACTCATCACTACAATGTTGGATTGTTGTCCTACCCCAGTCCCGAAACTCTCTGTCACATGGCTATACCTCCCTTCCTTCCCCCTACCCCCTTGCCGCCCCGCCCCAGCCTTTGGAGGAGGGGAACTGGGACTGGCATTTCCAAGGTCACCCGGTCAGTAAAGATGGATCTGACATCTGACCGTGCATGAGCTCCACTACAAAGGGCATTCTCTTCCTGGCATACCTTGCTGTCTCCAGCAGAGTTCAGGTGGTCCCTATCAGGACCAGCATTCTCCAAAGAATCATCTGGAAGGACTAAATCAACATTTTCTGAAATGGGTTTTGAATGCTGCATATCCCCCAAAGAATAAATGATCTTTTCCACTCCTGTGGGGGTCTCTCAGGATCAGGTGCGATGTAGCCCACACTTTACATTGATTAGTTCTTGTAAAGAAGCCAAATTCCGCAGCTTTCTCATTGAATATGGAGCTTAAAATGCTTACTTGAGGAACTGAGAAAATTTTCCCCAGCTACAGATCCAGCCCAACAGGAAATCCAGGTACTGGCAGAGAGGGAATCAGCTGGAACCACTAAAGAAACAATTGCTTCCTTAACACCATCTGGGGAAGAAAGACTGGAGTGGAGGCTGAGAACATGGGAGGAAGCTCTAAGGAAGAGGGGAAAATGCACAAGAAGCATAAGTCACTGGGACTTGAAAATTTGTTCCATTTGTGTCTCTCTGCAGGAAGAAATAAAGAAATGCTGACAAGGCATGCCAGTCTGAATCCCCTGAGCAGTTGGCCTGTTTGACTTTGTGTGATGGTGGGCCAACCTGTGTGCCTGCCGGCTCACACCACCGTAGCTCTTCAAACACATTCTATAGATCCCGCTAATAAATTCCGTTTGGCTGCAACCCTTTCCCAGTTCCAGGCAGTCGCCTCTGAAGTGTAAGTGCAGCCTGTCTTTAAGCCAGGCTACTGCCACTTACTGGTGATCTGTACCTCTTTGGAAAACTAATCTACGCTGCATTTAAAGGCAGGAAGCAGAGTTTGAATGAAAATGCAGTACCATGGCTAGAGGACACAGCTCTCACACCTTCTGCAGCTCCAGAATAAGTGCTATGTTTTAAAAATATATATGTATGTGTTGGCAACATTGAAAAGGGGGCTAAAAAAACATCCCCCACAGAAGTGAGAGCAGCAGCAAAAGAAACGTTAGCGCCCTGCTGACGGGAACAATAGAGCATATGGACATCACACTGCGCTTGCCAAGCAGACAAGGGCAGGATGATCAAAATGGAGTCAATCTGCTTCTCTAATAGCAGAAGAATCGCCTGCGTGAACAGTGTCTCCAAGTGTGCAACGAGGCTCTTTAATTGCCTAAGAAAGGAGAGAGAGAGGGCTTGGTTCACATTTTAGCCAAGCGGACTTCTTGCTGGGGGCCTTTATATCAGAGCACTTTCTATGGTGAGTCTCAGGTGGCCACCATGTGTGGATCGACCCACCTGAGTCCTGGCACTAAAACAAAACATCCCACGGCAAGAGCTCTCACCCCAAAACCATTCTTGGGTGTCACCAGGGTGGAGCTTATTCAACCCGCATCATAGAATGAGATCTACAAAGCTCAGCTCAGGCCAAGTTTCCTCAATGTCCACCAGACAACTTCCTGCTTCCTGCAGATTTCCTTCCAAATTCAATCCCTTTCCTCTTCAGGAAATCTATTAGCACAAAAAATTATAAACCCCGAAGTTAACTTTTCTTTTCTTTTGTAAATGTTGCACCTTTATTGATGCTGGTAATTGAAAGGGGAATGCAGATGGCTTGAGGCAGCCCATCACCTTTTCTGAGAACCACCTGGAAATGTATTTCCTGTTGCTGTGGGGTGATGAGCAAGTTGCTCTCATAAACACCATGTTTGATTGGCACCCTAGTATCCTGTTCCCCCCACATAAGGACTTTCCAATCCAAAAAGCACACTGTAAGTAGAGGACTTGGGTCCTTTATTCTTTGTGACTAAAATACTGTACACTAACACAACACCCAAAGTTATGTTTAAACCACGGAACCTTCCTCTGATCTCCAGACTCGTATCTAAATGCCTGTTCAGCATCTCAACTTGGTCATCAGACGGGCATTTAAAATTGTGCCGCAAAGACACTGGTATCTCTTAATCCACTGCCTCCTGTGCAGTCCAAAGTACATCATGTTTCACCTGGACAACCGTGGAACTCTCCTCGATTATTATTCTTCCAGCCCTGAGTTCCCTATCATCTATTTTCTAAACAAAAGCTGGAGTATGTTTAAAATGCTAATTGTATGACTTTCCCTCTTAAAATGCTTAAGTAATTCCTCAGTGCACTTCCACTGAAAGCTAGACTCTTTTCCATTGCATTTGAAACCACGGGCAAGTCCCTGTCCCCTCTAATTTTAGCTTTTCTGCACAATTCTCTCCATCATCCACAGAGCCACTGTCACAGTGGCCTCCTTCCAATTCTTTGAGCGTGCAAAATAGTTTCTGCCTCAATGCCTTTGCACAAGTCATAACACTCCTCCCCTACTCCTTCCATGGTTCTCTTTTCCCCTTTCCTCTGCTCACAGCTGAAATGCCATTCCCTCAGAACTTTTTGTGATAACTCTCTCTAAGCAGAGTTCTCTGCATCCCTCCACAATTATTGTCCATCCATAGACAATCTCCCATGTCGTCCCAAACACTCTGTATGAGGGGAGAAGAGCGAAATCCGTTCCATTTACCACTGTCAACTCAGTACCTGGCAAATGTCCGACGCATAATAGGCACACAGTAAATATGAGCTGAATGAATGAATGTGCCAAATGAGAAAAGGGAGCCAAAAGCATTGAAAAAGAAAAAGAAGAAACAAAGGAGGAAAGAATAAAACAAGAAGGCAAATGGGCATCAGTATAAACTTAGATGATATTAGGCAGAAATAGAAAATGTTGCGATAGTATGTGCCGGTTATGGAAGAAGGAAAAATCACAATGTTAGAGTGTAGTTTCCTGTAAGACATAATTTTAACATAACAAAAAACCACCCACCCACCCAATCAAACAACAACAGCAACAAAAAACATGTTTCTCTACAAAAACCGTCCAATATAAATGACCTTCAGGAAGATTAATGTGAACATAATTGTATTGGTCAAGGCAATGTTAACCACTGTAACAGATAAACCTACAAATCTCAGTGGCTTAACAGGAAAAAAAAGCTTATTTCTCACTCTCATAAGAGCCCTCGTGGGAGTTCCTCATTGGGTACATCTCCTTGAAGAGATGTATCAGAGACTCAGGCTCTGCCATTTTCAACGTGTAGCTCCCGATGTCACTCTAGGGGCTGACTCCATTCCAGCTAACTAGAAAGGGAAAAGAAGATGAAGGGTCATGAATGGGAAGCTTTTACAGGCCAGGCCCAGAAGTGGGGTATGTCATTTCAGATCACGTTCCGTTGACTGAAACTCAGTTCATGCCTCACCTAACTGCAAAGGAGGGCTGGGAAATGGAGTTGAGCTTTGGGTTCAGGAAGTAGAGGAAATCAGGTGGTGATCTGTGTCACCGTATTCTTCAACTTTGAAGGATGCCTTTTAAATATTTTATTCAAGTTGTCAGTTATGCGAAAAGAAATGATGTTTATAGCATATGACTGGCAACTCTAAAAATAGAATGAGCCCATTTAGCACATATTTTGTAATAAAAATTTCTTCAGGTGCCATAGGGCACCTTCCTTGAGGTCCTAGTCAGACTCCTTCATTCACAAGTGAGCTGCAGAAGACAGCGAAACGTGCTCTCTGCTTGAGTCCTTAAAGTGTTAATGTGCAAGGTCTGTGTGCAGAAGGCAAGCTGCCATAGATCTCACTGACTTTGGCAGCAACTCAGGGGTTATATTTTTCTCAGGGATGAAATATTCTTGGATAATTGTTCCAACATGTGAGACCCCCCCAAAAAAAATTCTTTTTTTTTTTTTTTTTTTTGGTAGAAAAGATCTCAGGAAATAGAAACAGACAAAAAAAAAAAAAAACCCTACTAAGTTATCTAGTCCATCTCTTGAGAATCCAAGCAGATTTATACACTTCAAGATACTTCACAGGATAATCCACTTGTAAGTGCAAGAGCCAGCTATGGACCTCCCTGTCAGCCTGCCTTTATGGTACATGACACACAACCACATGCACGTGCACAATCATCATCTCTCTCAAACACAGGCTGAATTGGCTTAAGGGGTGTGCATAGACTGAACAGATGCCTATGTAATATGGTATGAGGGATGCTGGAAAAAGACACCATGTCCAAAAATAGCTCCTCACCTAGCGTGTAACACTTTCCTAAAATTCTGTTATGAAAGAACACATGATATGAACCTCTTACCTTTGGGTGAATTAGGTTACCAGACCCTTCTCCTCAAGAATGCCTTGCCAAGATCAGAACATTAATATTTTAAAGGCAAAATAAAATGGAAAAAGATAATTATGGTGTATGCAATCCTGTCCAGGAAGAGGAAGCCGGGGAGGCTGCTCTGGGTACCTGCAAATGCAAACTAACTGTG
This sequence comes from Canis lupus familiaris, assembly GCF_011100685.1. NCBI lineage: Eukaryota > Metazoa > Chordata > Mammalia > Carnivora > Canidae > Canis > Canis lupus. The sequence goes on along the minus strand of NC_049251.1, from coordinate 3,700,497 downwards.
CAGAAAAGACATTTATGCTATTCTCAGATGCTGATGTAGATATTCAAGCTCTTTCACTCGTATTAAATTCAATTATGGCAATTCAGTTCTGCAAGATCAGTGAAAAACTATATTTTATTCCATTTTGACTTCTGAACAGATTCTTCTAACCAAATCATGGAATCTATTTAAACCATATTTATGGGTCTTTGGCCTATGACTCCCTCCTGAATCATATTTTCTTCCCATCCCCCCATCTCACAGATGAGAAACTGAGGCCTGGAGGCATTAAGAGCTCACAGTGTCAGAGCTAGAACTATAACTCAAGTCTCTAGAATTCTCTGTGTTTTACATTGTGTGATGGTATTTAGCATTTATACTACAGTCTTTCTCAGTGCTGGCAGTTTGAGTTAAAGAGTACGGTAAGTGTCTGCTCTCAAACATCTTATCTTTGGAGGAGATTAGACCTACACATACCAAATAATTAGAAAAAATGATGTCAATGGGACAGACATTTTCCCATTCTTGATGTTTCCTTCCCATCAAAGGGATGAAAAAGTGTACTTCTGGGCTTCACTCTGATCTTGCACAGGTAGAGTTCCTTATCTTACAGTTTAACTTGGATAGGATCACTGGGTATGCATAATTTTGCTCTGTCCTTCCTCTTGTGAGCAATCCTTACTGAACAGAATTCAAGTTGCCCCGTGCATCTCCATGCCCACTATGGAACTTTAGTTACAAAGACTAATCTACTCTCAGGCTATGCTAAGCCCCTCAATGCAGTCTTTCTCTTTTGTTTTATTTTTTAAGTCATTTACTTCTATATTGTGAAATAAAAGTTCTGTTTATTGGTGTCGACTTGGACAATAATCTCTGAAACTCTTGGGACTCAAAACAAGGGTGAGTTCTTAGAAAATGCAAAATGCAGGCCTATGATATCACTTTAAAAGCATAGATGTAGAGGAAAAGAGGCTGTTACAATAAGGAATACTTCAACAGACCAATTAAGACACTGGACGAGCAGACAGACAAGAAAATTTGTGTTGAGGAAGAGAAGCCTAAAATCTTACCTCTAGAATAAACTTTCCAAATCAGAGATTGAAAACTTAATGTCTTCCAAGAGCTAGGGAGGTAAAAACATAAATATGTGCAGCAAATAATTATGATAATAAAATAGATTAAGTCTGTGGCAACTAATGATCAAATGAGTTCATGCTCCATCTAAACATATGTAAACTTTCTCTAATTTTTTATGGTAATGAACAGGCTAATTGAACAAAAAAAATGCATCGATGAGAATATCTAATTGTCCCTTTTTATATTATTCCTAAAAAGTAGGTGTCCAACCTATGCCAAGTGATACCACTTCCAGAGGTGAGCCATGCTGTCAGGTTCTGCTTTGATGATCAGAAACTATTCTTTCACAGAAACAAATCTTCCTCCTGGAAGCTCACACCTGGCCCTTGATAATTTCATCCCTAAGGTCCTACAGTCTAGCCAGTTCCACTCATACCGTAGACATTCACTGGAATGTCAGAAATCAGTGTTTTTTTGTCTCCTTCTGAGTGTCCTCTTAGAACATGCTTTTTATTCCTTTCACCATCCTTGCTGTTCTCCTTTGAAAAAACATTTGGTTCCATCTGGGTTCTTTTTAAAGTATGGTTCCCAACATTTTATAGTATACAATATTATAGGTATTTTAGGTAATATAGGTATTATGGTTGATTTCATACCAGTGTAATAGAATATGGAATTATAACTCCCAGTTTTCTGCATACTTTATTTATTCCTACTGATGCCACCTAAAATCATATTGCTTCAAAATGGGGTTAATACTGACTACACCTCTAGATAATCTTTATTCATGTTGCTGGTAAGTCCTTATACTTGAACAGCACAATACAGGATATTTTTCAAGTTCATTTTCACCTAGTTAGGGCTGGCCCCTTACTATATTGAACAAAATGCAACAAACATTTGAGTACCCATTGTGTGCCTTTTGTTTCTTTGGGTGCTAAGAATTAGAAATAAATAAGATAAAGTTCCCTGCCATCAAAGAGTTCACAGGCTGCCAGTACACTAAGTAGTAAATATAAAGATACCACAAAATTATAAACACTAAAATCGCATACTTATGGAAAATGCCATGGTAATAAAGATAAGGAAGCGTTTAATCTTATTAGGAGGGTTATGTGCATTAAGAAAAACTATAGAGACAATATGACATTTAGCTAGGCCTTGAAAGATGGGTAGGAGATTTTTGCTTATTTTATTTTATGAAGAGTTTATATTTTTTAGCACAGTTTAAGGTTCACGGCAAAGTTGAGGGGGAGATACAGATATTTCCCCTATACCTCCTAATTTTCTACCCCTGTTATCAATATCCCACACCAGAGGGGCACATTTGTTACAATTGATACATTGATACATCATAATTATCCAAAGTTGATAGTTTACCATTCATTCTTGGTGTTGTACATTCCACAGAATTAGAAAATTGCATAATGACATGTATCCATCATTTGGGTATCACACAGAGTATTTTTATTGTCCTAGAAAAACCCTCTATGCTCTGTCTCTTCACCCCTTCCACCTGCCCACCCCTCCTGAACCCTGGAATCCTCCAATATTTTTCCTGACCTTGTAGTATTGCCTTTTCCAGAATCAAAGTTGGAATCACACAGTATGTAGCTTAGTTGGATTGGCTCTTTCACTTGGTAATATGCATTTAAGATTCCTGCATCTTTTGTCATGGCTTGATAGCTCATATACTTAGCACTAAATAATATTCCTTTGTCTGGATATATCAGAATTTAGTAACCCATTCCCCAATGGAAGAACATCTTGGCCACTTCCAAGTTTTGGCAATTATAAAGATGCTATAAACATCCAAGTGTAGGTTTTTGTGTAGACATAAGTTTCCAACTCGTTTGGGTAAATACCAAGGAGAACGATTATTGGATTGTATTATTGGATTGTATAAATAGGAGTGGCTTTTCCCAGCACTTGTCCAAATTTGGATTGAAACTTTGAACTTTTAGTGAAAAGAAAAAAGGAATAAGTAGCTTTTTCAGGAGCAGGAAGATCTGCAGTACAAGATTATTTTTGGTTTATGAGGCCCTTGAAAAAATTTATCAAGGTGTGAAAAGGCAGGACACATGAAGGACTGGGCAGGCTAGAGCATAGGGTACATGGAAAGTAATGGGAAGAACTAAAGGCTGACAGTCAAGGCTGAGAAACATGGGCTCCCTGCTGAAGGCAATGGGAAACCTTCAAGAACTTTTAAAGGAAAGGAGTGACACTCTATCTTGTCCATTCTGATTCACCAATGATAATATTCACTATTCCTTTTTTTTTTTTTTTAATTTTTTTTTTTAAATTTTATTTATTTATGATAGTCACATAGAGAGAGAGAGAGAGAGGCAGAGACACAGGCAGAGGGAGAAGCAGGCTCCATGCACCGGGAGCCCGATGTGGGATTCGATCCCGGGTCTCCAGGATCGCGCCCTGGGCCAAAGGCAGGCGCCAAACCGCTGCGCCACCCAGGGATCCCAGTATTCACTATTCCTATCAGATTCTTGCCTTCTGCCTATTTGATAGTGACTTATGTATTTTGTCCAAGTCTTTGATTAAAATGTTAAACAGGACAGCCCAGCTAGGAGAAAGGTGCCTTCATGTTTATACCATCCATTCACCTGACAATGGAGGAAAGGAAGGAATCTAAGGACAAGTGTGCCATAGTTTGCACATGAAAGAATGCTAGGATTTAGTGACAATATCCTGGTGATGCAGGAAGATGGACAGTCAGGATCAATGATAACTTCAAGTCTTTAGCCTGGGTGAATGGGAAAATTGTAGTTCCAGAATTAGCGAGATTTTGGAAAGAGAGAGAGGTTAGGGGAAATGCACTGATTCTGGATTGATACCTACTGAATATCAGGAGTCAGTAGGACCATAGGATACAAAGGCTCGAAGCCTGTCATAAATTCACAACTGAAACTTGGGTGAGAGATCATTGCTGAACACCTAGATTGGGAGGTCATCCCCTTGTATGGATATCTGAATCCCTGAAGGCAGATACCATTTTGCAGGGGAGCAGAGTTGAAAGGTTAAAAACAATTAACATGATTTATTTTGCTCACATCTATTATGAGTAGGTAGATGATACGAACCGGTTTATGAATTTCTCTTATCCATCTTTAATGATCCAGGAACATGTGGAGAAGATTATTAGATGAGTTGAAGAAAATGTCAAACATTCAAGGATTGTCATTATTAGACTGAGTCTTCTCCACATAGTTGTGAGTCAAAGAAACCTGACTGAACCCAGGCTTTCCTCTATCCTCTGAGTTTAAAATGATGTTCATCTGAAAAATGAATTTTCTTCCTTAAAATGCCCTCACAGATAGAAAATGGCAATGATAAGAACACAACCTAAAAATACAGGGATGCCACTTGTATTTTATTTATATCTAATAATGTAGGCTTTTATTATTTACCATGAAGCCATAGAAACAGTCAGATTCTATTTATTAGTTTGTCATTGAGCTTTCATTAATCTTCCTTCAGCCTACCTTCAATGCTTGCTTCTGACCGAGTAGGAGGAGGGTAAGTATGTTATATGAATACAGGATATACTTTACTTTGTTTCACAAGCAGTTCTCCATGGAAAAGGTATGATTTTTAAGGATTTGCTCATAGTAGAAAATAATTGCTGGAAACCCCATTTCTTCATTTCTTACATGTCTCACTTAGAAAACTCATCTCTCCAATCACTCTCAACTACTAGGAAAAGGTGGATTTGGTATTGGTTTTTGGAAAATGACTTTACAATTAAATTAAAATTCTGGTACAAAATTGTTTTTCCACTCAACATTTCTGTTCCTCAGCATCCCCCAACAGACATGCACACATGTGTGGGCACACACTGTCCCACTGCATCCTCTTATTTGAGATTATTAATCTGATGGTGAAGGGCTTTCATTAATATTGTTCTCCTTTAGCAGAGGTCAACCCTGCTCAGAATCACCTTCAAAATAGCTTGACCATTGACTAAATGTATACATTTTAAAAATATTGTCAGTCAGCATCAAATGCATTTGCCCATTTAAAATGAGTTTTGTTTCAACGCACTTTGCTGCCATCCATGGTAATTGGAAAGTCAGTTTGAGATATCTTCTAATGTGCTTTTTAAAATTGACCAAGGCTGCAGCAGCAGCTTCTTAAACCAAATATAACTAATTTCTATCTGTCCAACCTGATCACTGTAGGCTGACAGTCTCTCGTATTCTTTATTTTTAACGTATGTGAGGGTTTTTTTCCAATAGAGTATATAGTCCTTTTATCTCTCTGTTCTCTGTCTGCAAATTGGCATTTTCTGTCTTCTAGGAGTCTCATTACCATTCGATGATTTTTCTCCACTTCACAATAAAGGCACTAAACTGGGACACCCACAAGAAAACACACAACTACCTATATAGCACTTTTCTTTCACCGCATCTTCCTCCATGTGGTCTTTATGGTTTCAATAGCTCTCAAGTGTCAAGAGAGACCTGAAACTTTTCAACCGTTGGCTGCCTATCTCATTCACCCTGCTTTCCTCCCAGGCAGCATCCTAAGTAGAATGGAATGTTGAAGCACCTGATTGGCTCGTGGACAGAGTATTCATTCTCCAGGAATGCCCTGTAGATACCAATTGAAACTGCATCATCCATAAAAGTAATCCATAGACCCATTTGCTTTTCATTTTTGGCTTATGATAGCAATAATGACTATAACACAGGGCCCAGGAATTGATGACCAGCTGGGGTTAATGGCCCTTGGCTGCACTGTGGGCTCTCAACTCCCCCAGCTGGTCATTAATCCCCAGGAAATGCCCCATACCTTGATCGTTATTACTTAATTAATGCCTCTTTCACTTTCAGCCTAAGTGGTCATAGCACTGTAACCCTAACAGCAGCTTGCAGTTGGAACTGTGTATTTCCACTCAAATACTAGAATTCCCTATGGCTGCATACATATTTTAAATTTTCCTGGAATAGTTGATTATATTTGCCTTGGGCTTCTACCCCTTAGGAAGGCGGCAGGGGGTGGAGTGGTCATCGTGGTGAAGGTTTATTTTTCAAGTAAAATTTTGCTACTTGCATATCAGAGCTACAAGGTCAAAAGAAAAGTGGAATGTGCTCACCTAGCCCTTTGTTTCTAGGTCATCGGGATTGGTTGTTCTTTCAGAGATCTAAATACAGAAAAATAAAAGGGATGAGAGAAGGGAACTGTCACTTCTGCAGTTGCTTAGTACAGATTTCACAGTCCTTGAAATGGCATAACAACAGAATTTATCCCACTGTTGGAAAACTCCAAGTGTCTTCATAACTAGTTAAACATCACCTGGAATAAATATTCTCATAGTATTAACACTATTATGTATCACATTTTCAGAGATTGTTGTAGGCTATCACCAAATAATGAGTTACCAAGCTGACAAAGAAGGTAGATTTTCTTCGATTTGGTGTGACTGGCAAATGCGACTACGGAAAAAATATAAGGAGAGTTTTGTCTGAGCACACAATTACCACAAGGAACAGGCCAGATGCTGCTTTGGGACAGCTGGGTTTATATACAAAGAACTGCCTGCCTGTTTATGAACCAGATACCAACCCCAAGTGATTTTAACTTCTTCTGTCTCAAGTAAAGGTCTACAATTATTCTCAGCAGAAGCATAAAAGAAATGCAGTCCTTCTTTCTTCTCTGTATTCTGAGAGAAACTGATGTTATCTGGAGAAATATGTTTCTAAGAGATTAGCAGTGATTCATGACCATCAGAGGCTCAAGTGTGTAGAACAACTTAGAGATCATTTGGGAAGATCCAAACTGTAATGCTTTATCGTAAAGTTTACTTAGAGAATCACATATCTCCAGGATGAATGTTATAAGTAGAAATGTACTCTTACCACTGGAATCACTGAATCTTAGGACTAGAGAAAGCATTTACAGTCATTTAGCCCCCAGACTCAACTTTATACAGGATTAAGCATAAACTAACTCCCATAGATAAAAATCTATCCAGAATATAGCTGTGTGACTACTTCCCTAAATGTATCTTAATGATAAACAGTTGTAACTGATGGGTAATTTCTCCTTGTACTCAAGTTTTAGTTCATTTTCTTTTCTTCTATCTTCAGTTCACATGGAAATTCCTTGTCTAGCCTTGAAGATTTTTATTAAATTGACTTCTCTTCTGAGCCCTTAAAGACAACAAAGTACCAATTCCTTTATCCTTTCGTCTGAAGTTTTATTTCCCTACAAATTCTTCTCATCTTTGTGTCACTAGCTCCTTTCAGTTTCCTAAGATCTCCTTCTGGTTGTGTGTTTGTAGATTTCTTGTCAGTCACGTGTTAGGATCTGAATAATGCAAGGCATTAATTGAGGACTGCCTCATGGATCATGATGCTGCACTGAATCACAAAATATGAGAGTCTAGGTTCTTTGCTGTTGATAACCTGTCAAATACCTGAGGGGCCTCAGTATGGGTGCCCGGCCTCATTTTTGCCAACCCTTCTATTCTGCAGGCACAGAGAGTATTTACTATGATTGCACATTGCACTAGGCATGGAGTGTACAGAGATTCAAACAACAAAAATAAAGGTAGAGTCCATGCCAGGACAGAATTCACCAATGACTGCAGGAGATACATAGACAAACTTCAGAGCAACAGATCTGTCTCTAATATAAAGTTCAGAGGACCATGGAGTGATACATGGGAGGGACACCTAACTTGACCTGGAGACTTAGGGACCTTCCCTCACCACCAGAAAGATAATATGGAAACTGTATTGTAAAGAAGGAAAGGGTGGTAATGAAAAGGGAAAAGAAGAGTATTCCAGGGAGAGGAACAGCATTTATAAAGGCATAAAGATATCAAAATAGGTGCCTGTGACAAATGAACCAGATGTCATTCCTATTGGTTGTACGGCCTCTTCTGATCACTTAATTCCCAAGTTATTTCTTGTTGAACCTTCCCAACTCTGATCCTTTTTCTCTCTGTGGATGCCATTTTCCACCTGCCTCTATAATCCTCCCATTTCTGCAGCTGGTTTTCTGAGCAGGTCTGGTTTCCAGGGTTATCTCTGTCCCTGTCTGATCAGCCTGATAAGCTCTGTGCTTCCATTCAGGACTCTGCTTAGCTTTATCCTGGACATCTGTTAGGTGGCCTTATTCCAACAGTGACACATCCCAGACTTGCATTGTAAACTACTGTGTATTGTTGATTTGGGGGGAACTTATATGTTCAGTAACATACAGTTAATTCTATAGCTATGCTTAAATCCAGCCAATCTCTTCCAAATACGTATGTTATTTTTTCCTTTGTGACTTTAACCTTAGGCTTAACCACCAAAGTGAGTTATATACACCATAAAAGAGCTGCATGACATTTAATTCATCACTAATGAAGATGTTAAACACCAATAAGAATATAGGATAGCCTTGGCTGTGAAAATTGTTCACATTTTATTTGCTAATACTTGTGTTGTAAGTGAAGCAGTCTTACTCGCATGTCTTTAATCATATACCACATCTAATTGAAGATGATTAAGAGAATAAGTCTACAGAGTAATTCTAAACATTCCATACATTCTCTTCAAAACTATAGTTTATTTCTGAAAACTAAGCATTATCTGAAATATGTAAATTATTATACCTGGTAGGTTATGATGGTAAACAATATAAATCCAGATATGCACAAAGGATTCATCTTAAAATATTTAATGAACCTTTCAGAATAATTTTAGAACTACAGAAGATTTCAAGAATGTTAGAGAGTTCCCATATACCTCATACCCAATTTCTACGATACATTCATCACAACTAATACCAATAGTGATACTTCAGTAATAACTGGGATTCATACTTTATTTATATTTCCTTAGTTTTTGCCTAATGTCTTCTTTTGGTTCTAGAATCCTATCCAGGATACTACCTTATATTTAGTTATAAAATCTTCTTAGGCTCCTCTAGACTATGAAAGTTTCTCAGACTTCTCTTATTTCTGATGACCATGACAGGTTTGAGGGTATGGGCCAAGTATCCTTGTACAATATCCTTTAATTTAGGTTTGTCTGATTTCCTTCTCATGGCCACACAAGAATTAGGGGATTTAGGAAGAAATTCCACAGAGGTAAGTTGCCATTCTCATCACATGATATCAAGGATATATGCTATCAAAGTGACCACTGATTACTGATGACTTATCAACACGGCTTATGCTTAACCTTGGCCACCTTGCTAAAGCTATGTTTGTTGTTTTTTTCCACTGTAAATTATTCTTTTCCTCCTTTTCTATACTTTACTTTGTAGAACAGAGTCCATATGAGCACCTTAACATTTAAGAAGTAAAGAATTATGTTCCACCTCCTCAAGGGGGAGTATCTCCATAAATTAGTGGGAATCGTTCAATGGATACTGTTTCTGTGTATAAAATTCACTCAGTAATAATGTATATAATCTATCGCTATTTGTATTTTTAAAAGAACACTAGATAGATCAATAAGTAGAGATAGAGGTGTATAAGACTATGTAATGCACATGGAAGGCCACATAAGAAACCAAGAGCCACATTCACTTGCCTTTGGGGGGAGGAACTGAAACAGGATGAAAAGACACCTCATTTACAACTCAGTACAATAAAACAATTTTGTATTTCTAAAATTATTTATTCTGTCCTTCTATTTTTTAAGTCTTTAAAATGTAAAATGTAATCATCTATGGGACTAGGTAAAATCAGTGGAAAGGAGAAAGGAATGGTCACATTGTTTTATAGATATTGTTTTTATAATGAAGAATAGTATCAGATCAGTGATCTCAGTGATCATTCTTACCACCTCAAGACAGTATGTTTCAAAGTATACAAGTGAAAAGCCAATGTTAGTGGCTGGTTTTGTTAATGAATAGTATATGCCAGAGTTGTGTGTCTGTGTTTGGTAGTAGCAATTGGGCAAGAATCAATAGCCTGATTAAAAACAGAAAGCCCAAGAGTCTTCTAAACCTAAAAAGTTGATTTGCTATTTTAGTACATGTCACTGAATGCACAAACTACCTCGGTCGCCAGATTTACTAGCAGAATTACCTTCCATCTAGGTTTCAACAAAGATTAATACTGGCATTGATAAGGAGAAACACTGTGCTAGGTTATTCCCTTGAAAGGTGCTTTTCTCTATATTATATGACCAGTGATTCTCAAGGGATAAATAATTTGAATTGTGTATAGATGCACTACAGAAATAGTGTCTGTTTGTTTTGCATTTGTACTGGAGTAAGCTTTCACTTTTTCATATAAGATATGATTTAATTACATTTGATACTGGGGTTATGTTGCTCAATGGTTCATTAAAGAGAATAAACTAAAGGATTAAATACAAAAGAAACTTTATGAAATTGGAGAGCAAGATTTTGTGGCAAGAGTTAATATGGATGAACTAAGAATCATCAAAATGAAATCTAAATTAAAATGAAATCTCTCTGTCAGACATCTAAATCTAAATGTCTGACAGAGAGAGAGAGAGAGAGAGAGAGAGAGAGAGAAATGAGATAGTATTTAAAAAAAGATTAAAATTGACCATTTCTGACTAGTAAGAAGGGAGGAATAAGCAGACATTGAGCAGAAAATGAATGTATTAGATCCCTGAGAGCAGGAAGTTCTTTAGATTTCTACATAGAGCTTTGTATAGATTAAGCAGTTTTAATTTTGATTGCATGGCCTTCTATAGACTATCACAGTGTCTAAAGATGCTGATTTTTTACATGATACATAAATAATCAAAGACAAAAAGGAAAACTCATAAGGCTGACCAAGGAAAATAGGTCAGAGAAACAAGCACAGAGTAAAATGTTTTTAGAAAGTTGGGCTATTGTGAGCCCATTTTAGACTTTGTGGTCATCTCAAGAAGGCAGAGCTTCCCTTCAGTTTAACTCATATGATCTGAAACATCTTTTAAAATTATATCCATGATCATTAGACAAAGCCCACACTATATAAAATTCTATGCCAAATTTAAACTAATATCAAATGAGCTCTCTCTGCTTTCTCTGCCATACATAGTATAATAAACTGGCTGTTCTTTAATTGGGAGGGGGCTATAACTTAATCCCTATGCCAGCCCACTATAAAATTTTATCAGTGCTGCTCCAGTAAGGGCGGATACAGAAGTAATGTTGTCTCCTCCTAATATGTTATTTTAGATCAGTGTCAGATTCACAATTGAAACTAAAAAGTCTTTTAAGATGAAACCCTTACTCTACAACTTTAGCAATAATTGCAATAAATTTAGAATTTATACCATGGCAAAGCTTAGCAAATTAGGTGACATTTAAATGAATGCATTACATATCCCTAAAATCCTAAGTGGATAATATGTATGGAGGAGGAATGATTTATCTGATTGAAAAGGCAATGTCATTCTAATTTCTAGACAATGTGTTAATTACTAGGGCATATAGTGACCAACATACAAATGATCTTAGTCATATTGTATTTTAAGATACAAAGTAAGTTTTTTTATTGCAATTATACTATCAAAATGCTATTAGGTCATATGGATTCTGGTCTAAAAACAGAATCTATTCCATCTAGTGTTTCAGTATTTCTAGTAGATAAGACTATGTCATTAGGAACTATATATTGATTTTAATTAGAACAGGCATGCCACCATTAATATGAGTTGTGATGCCACTAAGGCAGTCATCGAGGGAGGATTAATTAATTAATTGTAAATTAATTAATTGAGAGCAAATCAAATCAAACTAGAAAAATGAATACAGAACTTGGGGAGGGGAGTTAAACTCAAAACAGATTGAAAACCCAAGACAGTTTAAATTGTTTATCAAGACTGAAAAAAATTAAGCAACTCATTAAAAGAGAGGATCTGTTGTTTTTAAGAAAGCAAAACAATGACAATAAAGCAATAAATTAAGTTCAAACATTTTCCTTAAAAATGATATATGAAATTCTAAACTTACTAAGATTTTTTTTCATTCTCTGTTATAGACCCAGAGAAATGATTTGCAGTATGGGGTACTTAATAACACTCATCACAGATTTAATCACTTCATTTTCGGTTCATAGCTAAAGAGGAAACTCACTCAAATGCTTAAAAGGAAATGAATACACTAAATTGAAGGCAAAGCCTATTATAAGGAGAGAGTCATACCCCTTTTTTATGAGTTTACCTCTAGTTACTAAATTCCAGTGTTTATGAAACTCGGTGCTTCAGAACTGATCAACATAGATGGATGACTAATAAGTGAGGTTGGTATTTGGAGAAGAAACATTAAACGTAAGTAAACTTTACAAATTCAACTATACAAAATATACATATAGGTGGGAAAAAGCTAAGAATAATATATTAAAATGAAAATATTTGCAATATAGGGTCATAGTTTTATTTAAAAATGTGTTTAATATTTCTGTGCCTGCACATACACACATGCACACTCACAAATCAGAAGGTTTCCTAATGACCAATGAAGGATTGTGTGTCAATTCTAACCTATTAGTTAGAATTGAGATAAAATACGCCAAAATGAAAATTAAAGTCAGATGTGTATGTAACTTGGATTAAAACAAAACAAAACAAAACAAAAACCCTCTTCTAAGTAGTTTAGTAGTTTTCACTTTTAAACTATGCCTTTCCAGTGACAGGGAATTAAAAATGAATGCCAGTAAGAGAAATCCTGTTCACCATGGCTGTACCTGCCTGCAAATAGGATGTTATCTCTGCTAAAATATAAGCAGAAACCAACTGTAATAAGCAGTGCTACGCTTTACTAGATCTTTGTTATATAAGCAATGAGCAGAGTGGCAAAGGGCAAGTGGTAAGGAAAGGAAACGCCTATATGCCTTTAACAGGTTTAGAGGCTACTTTAGTCAAATGAACAGACTGCATTACACCATAGACTTGTCTGACTGAACCTTAAAGGTATGGTAAGATATGGATCTGCCTACAATAACTGCCTGTAATCACAAGAGTCAGCTGTATTTTGTCCTAGAATAGTTGACAGTGAACCTGTAGAAACTGTGAAAGGGTACTGTAATTTCTCAAATAAGAATTAGTTTGTTGGGCAGCCCTGGTGGCTCAGCGGTTTGGCGCTGCCTTCAGCCCAGGGTGTGATCCTGGAGTCCTGGGATCGAGTCCCACGCCAGGCTCCCGGTGCATGGAGCCTGCTTCTCCCTCTGCTTGTGTCTCTGCCTCTCTCTCTACTCTCTCTCTCTCTCACTCTCTCTCTCTCATGAATAAATAAATAAAATCTTTAAAAAAAAGAATTAGTTTGTTAATTTAATAACTACTGTGCATATGCTATAACTCGTGCACTGTTTAGGAGACTAGGATATATTGATAAATAAATACTTCTGTCCTTGAGAAGTTTATATCCTGGCAGATTGACACAGAAAGCAAAACAAAACAAAAGAAGCATAATAAGTAATGTTTTATATTAGAAATAAGTTGGTGAAAAAGAAAAGGTAGATCAGGGTATGGAAGACTGGGAGAAAGGCTAGAACTGATGTGATTATCACTGTGCTTGCTCTCATGATGGTCAGGAGACAAGGGAAGAAGCAGACAGACGAGTTAAACAGAGATTGTGATAATCCAGAAGAAAAATGATGAAGGGTCAAATCAGAGTGGTGGCTCTAAAGACAATAATCAAATTCTAAATATATTAAAACAGTAACACCAATAGGATTTGCTAATGTGATAGATGTGGGATATGAAATGAGAAGGGGGTATGTCCAGGATGACACTATGGTGTATGGCCTAAGCATTTGCAAGAATAGTGTTGCCTTTAACCGAGATGGGGATTAAGTTTATGATGTTCAGATTTGGGCGTGTTGAATTTGAGATGAATAGTAGATATCCAAGAAAAAATGTAAAGTAAACAGTTGAATTTAGGAATATGGAGGAAAGAGGCCTGGACTAGATGTACAAACTTGGGAGGCTGGGCATAAAAGTAGTATTTAATCACATGATACTGGATATCACTAAGAGAATGAGTATTGACAGAGAATTGAAGGGGACCAAGGACTAAACACTGGATCACACCAGCATTCTAGTCCTTGAAGAAAAGAGGAGGAATAGACAAAAAAGATTGATAGATTGACAAATGAGGTAGGGAGAAACCTGACAGAGTGTGGGGTCCTGGAAGCCAAATGCAGAAAGTGTCTCCAGGAAGGAATGATCAAATAAGTTGATATGTAGTTGTGAGTGAATGGAATAGATTCATAAGATTCTAAAATTAGAATTTTAATTATAATTCTCACTCATTAGAATTAAATAAAATATCAATTAAATAAAGCTCACTTATCAGCAAAGTTTCACATGATCATGAGCTCTAGAGTTAGGCAAGAATTCAAATCCCAAATTCATCACTCACTATCCTCAGCTAGTTGCTTCATGATTTCTGAGGCTGGTTTCCTAGATAACTGCCTCACAGACCTTCTGTGAAATTCAGTGAAACAATTTGTGTAAAATCACCTATGAAATGACTGTGAAGTAATGAGTGCTTATCATTTAAAATGCATAATACAAATGTTAATATGAACTTAAATATTATATAATTGACATATATACATTATAAAATTATATTATTCATTATATTATATATCATATGATCTCTGCTATTGGTTATATTACTCATAATTTATTTACTCATTTGATCTTTTAGTTATGCATCAAATACCCTTTAGCATTTACTCTTTGCCAGGCAGGCACCTAAGAAAACAAACATTGACAAAACATGGAACTTATCATTCCTGTAATTTAAAATAGACTAGATTCTGCAACCGGTACTCTACAGAATTTATTCTCCTATTTCATGTGAGGAATTTGAGTAGTGTATCTATCACCTATCAGGTAGGTGACCTTAATATAAATAAGTCACTCAAACTCAATGACCCTCAGAAAAATGGAGACACATTGTCTCTATTTGCAAGGTGGTTAGAAAGATTAGCCGATCCAGTAGATATTCTTGCATCTATTACCAAGTAGGCATTCACAGTCTAGGTCTTATTAGTACTATAAATTCTGTTCATTCTGTCAAAAAAATGTAGACTTTCTTAAAGTAAATAATTCATGTTTTTCACTTTTACTGGAAGTTGACACATTTTTAAGACAGCATAAACTGACACCCTGATAAATAATCTTCCATTTGTTAAAATTTACTTCATCCTGTCTCATTTCACAAAGAATTTGAGATAGCTTAGAAGGAGATTATGTAAAGTTATAACAATGATAGAAGCATAAAATCAAGAATGCATTTATATAGAACCTATATATGCTTTCATATCTGTTTAATAAATTTTTATGGTGGACTTCAAATTTAATTCTGAGCTTCCTGGCAGCCAACACTAAAGGGAAATAGCAGTTGAACAATCTCATTATCAACAAAGAAGAAGATTCTAGATTCTCATTAAAGAAATAAAGTTTGCTTAGCATTAAACTCTAAAAGATATTTCTTAGTCCAGTCCTCATATAGGATATATGGAGTGATACAGATTGTAACTGTAGTTATTTTTGTAACAAATGTAGTTATCAATTTTATAGAAATGTTTCTTAACAACTCTTAACTAAATGTTTCTTAACAACTCTTAACTAAAAAATTGAGTCCTGATGTAAAAAAAGAATTGAGTAATAATTCTGTGAAAATGTAGTCCAAATATGGTAATATCAGACTATTTGATAATCCAAAAATGCTCTCTAATTTTCCGTGTGCATCTTATCACCCCTAATACATTTATGTGCATGTTTGTTTATTTATAAGCTATGTATATGTGTATACACATATATATTTTGCTATATTTATACCAATTTAGAATTTTTACAGGACTAGATGAGCTTTAAAGGATCTACAAGAAACATCACTTCTGTTCTCATACTTTTAGTGGGAACTGGATGGGAGACGAAACTTAAGGACCTGTATTCCATATTGCTAGATGAGGACAGAAGAATATTCTTTAGAAGCCAAACTCACATGGCAAGTTTAACATTCTTTTAGAAAAATTGTGACCTTTCCAGGATGTTCCACTGATGGACATCCAGGTGGGTACCTTTTCTTTTTTTTTTTTTTTTTCAGGTGGTTACCTTCACCACCATATGACACTAATTCTCAAGATGGTTTACAGACAATAACCAGAATTTTTCTCAGGAAGAGTTTTTGGTCAACATAAACAAATATACCTTTGAAATTCCAATGGTAAGCTCTGTTCAAGATGTGTCTTTCCAAGAATATAACACTGTAATTTTCTTTACTCAAACCCAGATGCTCATAAAGGCCTTCTGGGCCTTGTTCACATGTGATAAAGAATATCCAAGCATTGCTACTTTTGATCTCAGAGATTTCTGACATTCTAGATTGCAAAGATGTTTGCCTGTAGTTGTCTTTTTTGTTTGGTTGTGGTGGTTGTTGCTGTTGTTAGTTCCTCCTCCTTTTTAAAAGTTCTTGGCCAATCCTGATATCCCTTTAAAGATGCACTTGATGCTATTGGGGAAATGTCAGAAATAATGAAGAAAAATCCTAACATGCTGTCCAACTGAAGTCCATCTTTTGAAATGAAAAACATTCATAATGAAAATGAGTTGACAGCTTACTTGATGATATTTACAGCTGGATATGACGTCAATCGGAAGGATAGTACAGATCAATTTTAATGGCAAGCAGCTAAGCACGCTTATTGATTTGGCAGCTTGCTACTCTACAAATGGCAAAGACCATTAATATGCTAGCACCAGGGACATGGGAGAAGCATAAAACAACAAGTGACTTTGAGCCTTTAAAGTAGATAATTTAAGAGCGCTGATTTGATGATCACAAGGGAAAGTGTGAATTCATGATTTAACCTCCATTCACTACCTCTCAACTAAAAATTGATCGCCATCTTAGGAGATATATTTCATTTGAAAGAAATGTAATATATTTCATAATTTCCTCTTTAAGCCCTTTGCTTTAAGGGATGCCATTTTCTGTTTGGCTAATCCTAAAGCAGACTTTTTTTTTTCCTGGAAGAACAGAATCACTTCTGCTAGAGCAGACTGACCACAAAGGTGAAACACGAATCAAAAGCACATAAGAATATCATGTATCCCCCTTGTCTGCTTCCATATTTCCTTTCTACCCTATAAGAACAATAACATTAGTCCCTCCCTGGAATATAAAAATGGCTAAGATCATGTCTATTAAGTGTTGCAAGAAGACATTTATTTTAGGAACAGTACAAGCTGTCAGTAGTACCCACACTGTAGTCAATATTACAAATATATATCACTTGAATGTGGATACTGCTATTGAGACTAAAGTTTTCCTTGTCTGGAAGAGATGTGAATACTCTGTTGATCACCAAATAAACTTTTCATTCAGACATTTCACATTGTATTTTAATATACCTAATGGAGTCTAACCAAATGGATGATAGGTGGGCTGTCTGTAATAATGAACTTCCTAACCTCTAGAGATACAGTACATCTGCTCAGATCAAAATGTGTTGTTTATGAAGCTCCCACACTCTGGAGACATATGTACAGTACCAATGTGAAAATAACAAGTTTCAAACTCTTCAAATTGTTCCTAGTCAGCCAGTGAGGAAGCATTAACCCTCACAGCATAGAATGTATCCTTCTTCAAATCTGCTAATTGTTCAAATCCTTAGTAACAGCATCTGATGTACAAAGACTCTTACCTGGTCATTGTTGGTAGGGGAAAATAATACATTTCAAACCGAAGAGTTTTGTGCTTTCCTGTGTAAGTCTGAATGGCTCATTAAAGTGAATAGAGAAGAACCAAGTCAGGAATTCATAGTGATTTGTGATCTCTTATAATCAGGACATTTTCCTCGTCTTTCTTAATGCTGAAGATTGAAATCCATTTGGGTGGTCTTATAAGAAATAAAAAAACAACTACTCATTTCACCAAGATGCATATTCTTTACACTTATTGGCTAATACTCTGTGATGACCTTTGTAAGCAATTTGAGGCTACCAAGCCATTTATAAATCTTATTACTGACCTCCAAATGAGAAAGGCAGCCCCTTAATGGACTTAAAATACTGCCACTGCTCTCTACTTTTCCTTATTTATTCTTCATATCACTTTGTTTATTAAGATTATCACTTCATTACCTGGAAAAGTTTGGGTAAAACAAAACCAATTTCACTCTTTGAAAGCACGTATTCTATTAATATTTTCTGGGTGAATAGGGATGGAGAAGGAATCCCTCAAATGTAGACATGTAAGTTATTTCTCTCATCCCTTGCTATAAAGTAACTCAATATTAGGATTACCTAATATTTATATTGCTTAAGAACACTATAGAATCCAATCACTTATCAACAGAAATTCATTGAAAAGTTAACTCTAAGAAAACAAGTTAACTCTAAGAAAGCATCAGAATATGAAATTCATATTTCATATATTAAGTAGGAAAGATGTTAAAATTATTAAACATGTTGAAATGATATTTGTTTAATGTTAAATTAAACATTTTATATTTAGAAAGGGTTTTTTTTAATTATTAAAGATATTAAAATGGAGAATCCCAAATCCATGAATACTGTTCAGAGTCTGCCCAAACCCCCTTCATTGGGTGGGTGTGAGCTGCCATGAGGGTTGGAAAATAGCCTTTGACTTAAAGAGAGCCACTATGCCTAGGAAATCACACACACATACACTCATAGGAGATGGAATGAGCAGCCTCTACCTGATGACTGATTCTCCTGGAAGTACAAAAGATCAGCTTCTTACCTCACTGTGAGAGACCAAATCTATGACACAATACATGGTTCAGAACTCCCTGTGGGATCACGCCGAGAACCACATCCTTACTGAGATCCTTTCCTCATCATATTCTACTTCCTCTCTTCCTTTCTCCTAAGAGCATTCTCTCGATAAACAATGTCCACCCAGGGAGGCCCAGGTGGCTCAGTGGCCTAGCACCGCCTTCAGCCCAGGGCGTGATCCTGGAGACGTGGGATCGAGTCCCACGTAGGGCTCCCTGCATGGAGCCTGCTTCTCCCTCTGCCTGTGTCTCTGCCTCTCTCTATCTCTCATGAATAAATAAACAAAACCCTTAAAACAAAACAAAACAAAACAAAAAAACAATGTCCACCCAAATTCCTGTCTCAGGCTCTGCTTCTACAGAACCCAAGCAAAATACAAAGTTAAGTACTGGATTCCCAAATGTAGGCCCTTCCTTAATAAAGAAAATCTTAGCAATTTTATTTTGTTTTGTATTGTTTCTAATAGGCAGTTCTGGGGGAAGATTGGTGTAATAAAGTGAAACCATGGCAAGTGATTGAATAATTTCATACATCAATCAGAATCCAAATTTTCAGCTTTAGAAAATTTAACTCTGTGTGGGCTCTTACCCACACAGAGTTGATACCTAGCCTCTTGACACCCCCAAATTTTCTAGTGGTGGCTTTGATGAGAGTTATTTCTGAACTCAGACCATACAGATCATTCACCTTCCCTCCTTATTCAGCCCCATTCCCCCCTATTCAATATTTGTGTGATTTTATCCATCACTTCTAGGGCAAGGCTATGAGCAGTACCTTACACACTGGAATCACTAAATATTTGTTCAATCTATTATTTTGGCTATATGGATCAATTAAGGTCTAAGAGGGAAATCAGGAAAAGAGCTGTCCATTCAATAACTGTACAGCTAGAGAAAAGAAAATAGAAAATTGCACATTTTCATAGAGGTACTAAGGCAAGGATGGAGACCCATCCCTAATAACTGTCACTGGTTCCAAAGAGGACAAGAGACAAGGGAGGATACCAACATTAAATTACTCATGACTTTTCTTGACCCCAAAAAGAGAATATTTATTTCCCTTCAATTCACATATGCTGCCCAGACCTGGGCTTCCTGGAATTTCTATTAAGAATCCAGATTACATAGCAATAATTTTCAGGTGCCATAGCCTCTGCTAGTGAGCTCCAAAAAGGACAGCAGGAAAGAGACAAGCCACAGGGCAGTCGAGAGCTAGAGATTTGGAGACAATTTGAATGGATATGAATTAAGGATAGAATTTAAAATATGTAGAAATCATAGTCCAGAAATCCATGGTGCAAGGAATATATTTTATCTCATATTTCTATAAGCCAACCTCCTCTCTCTTTCGAGCCCTATCCCTTGATTCTGTTGAGTTAGCAGAAAATTTAATTTCTTTTTTTTAAAGATTTTATTTATTTATTCATTCATGAAGAAAGAGAGAGAGAGAGAGAGAGAAAGAGAGAGAGATTGGCAAAGGCACAGGCAGAGGGAGAAGCAGGCTCCATTCAGGGAGCCCGATGTGGGACTCCATCCCAGGACTCCAGGATCACGCCCTGGGCCAAGAACAGGTGCTAAACCGCTGAACCACCCAGGGATCCCCAAAATTTAATTTCACTATTGAGATAGGGGGTGCCCAGTCCTCTTATACAAAGTTGGTTAAGTCCCAGGAAATTTACATAGGGCCAGGGTATTTTGAAGACATGTGAGTAGGGATGTAGGGAAGGTGATGGCTGGCAGTCACACAGTTTGCACTTGGCCTATCCCGGATCCTGTCCATAAGGCTACCTGGACCAGTGGGTCTTCCTGCAGGGCACTGCCTGGGCATCTCTGTGAGGCTACTGAGGTGCTTATTTCAACGATCCCCCTTCCTGAAGTCGTACTAACTGTCCAGTCTGCTGAACCCCTTTCACAGGAGTTTCCGGGCCTCTCTACTCTCGTTACTGTTCTGTATCTCTCCTCCTCTTCCTGGTCCAGGGGATGCTTTCTATTCTAAGGGGAAATCTCTCACTTTCTCTTAATGTTTGCCTCAAAGCACTCCCTTTTTTTGTAGTTTCAAATTCAGTAGGCTTCACGCTTGTTGGCGAATTCAAGTTTTGCCTCCTATTTAGTGGTAAATTTGTACTAGGGAATACAGGTATATTCCAATCCTGGACTCATTCTTCATTTATTTGCTAAGGATCATACATCTCCAATTAGAAAAGCTATTGCAAGTCAATCACTTTCTTATAGATGACAAGTTAACTCCATGATTTAAAAAAAAAAAAAAAGTTAATGGCCCAACTGGAAATTCATAGAACTGTGTTTATAATGAACTTTTCTTAACATAAGGTGACCCTCTGTTTCCTGAGAGCATTGTGAAATATTCCCTTTAAATGTTCACCCATATTATTCCTATATATTAAAAGTCTGTTAATGGTAAACTATCTTGCACATTACAGAGCGCCTGCCAAGTAAATTCTCAATGTTTCCAAAAGAAACAAAAAGAAATAGGAGAGAACATTCCTGGTAAAGATTAGGGGGCAAATAACACAAGCAGTAAGAGATACTGGTTTAACCTTCAGACAACACCAACACTGACAAGGCTGGTACCACTTTCGAATCAGTTTCAATAGTTACCCCTGTCAGAAATGTAAACCAGAGGCACCTGGGTCCGTTGGCTCAGATCATAATCTCAGGGTCCTGGGATTGAGCCCAGGCTCCCTGCTCCTCAGGGAGTCTGCTTCTTGGTCTCCTTCTGCCCCTCCCCTGCTTGTGTTTTCTCTCTCTCAAATAAATAAATTAAATCTTTAAAAAAGAAGAAGAAGAAATGCAAAACAACTCTGTTCATCATGAGAGAAATCCTTTTACTATGCAGAAAACAGAACTCTCCATTTGTAGGGGGAAAAAAGAGTTAAAATCTTTTCTGTTTTGAACTCCCAACTAGTAAAGTTTTTGAGAAATCCTAAGAGATGGAACAAAACCAAGTCGAAAGTCATTCCCTTTTCTTGTTGATTTATTTCAATCTCTTTTCACAGAGACAGCCATTGAGACAAGTATTTTTTATGTCAACTCACTGAGGACTTGACTGCAGCCATCGGAAAGACGCAATAATTGATTTCAATAATTAATTCCTGCTTGCTGAAGTAATGTTGCTTATGCACTCCTCCTCAGGCCCCAGTTAAAAGGAACTCAGAGGCAGGAGTGCATAAACAGCTACATTACTTTGGGGAGTGAAAGTCCCCTAACATACTGTAGATTTGGGAAGAGCTTTTAGGCCTGGGGCTATTTGAAGTTAATTCCTAGAGAGTCTGCTGTTACCTCATGTTGTCCATGATTTTCTAAAACCAATTCTGAGGAGTAGAAAGCCAAGTAGAGAGCTAGGCATCTTTGCAACGATTGATCTCAGCTCAATCAGAAAAATCCATCTTCATACTATATGGAAAGTTCTCTCAAAAACAAGAGAGGGAGAGAGAGCTCTGGAAGGTAGGGCCTCAGGAAGGAGAGCTGAAACTAGAAGAAGAATCAGAAATGAATACCATTTCTGAAGTAAAGTGGAAAATGCTCTTTGGGAAACCAAATGACCCCTGGTCCCTTTTCATTTAAATGATTTCTAAAACCCAGAACCACTTCTAACTCTAGTCAAAAACATTAAAATGGAGTCATTTTACGGTTCTTTCAAAAGAGTTAAATACACTCTGCTATCTTGCATGCCTAATATAAACAGAAACTAAACTTGACTCCATATGACAGTATTTTATTGCTTCCTCAAAGACACTTCCATACATTTTTAAAAATAATATTTTGTATGCCTTAATACAACGATATAAAAATAAAATTCAACTCAAATGCAATATTTTAGAATATTTATCTTCAGTGGAAAGGCTGTTAAATACTCAGATCTTTGCAAATTTATCACTTAAAAATTACTTTAACCAGCAACCCCAGCCCAGTTTATATACCCAGCTCCCCTTGACCCAAAATGTGTCACAACACAGGCTTTTCACTAATCGGGGAATTTACAATCCCAAACTGATTGTGATGTCAATGCTTTATTGTTAATGAAGGCCTATAAAGGACTGGAAAGCATAAATGGAAAGCAGGCCCTTATTAGGCACGGACCATGCAGAGCCATGCCCAGGTACAAGAACCGACCTCTTGTTACTACCTGGTCCCTGGGCGATAAGGTTCCTGATGTAAAGAACAGATTAAAAGTAAAACTAGACCAGATGTTTTTCCTATTAGATGGATTAAGTCAGACCAAACCTAAAATTAGGAAAACACGCAGGGCTGATTTACTACTGTGCTGTGATGGGTGGCTGTGCTGGGAGCTGTGGCCAGTGGCTGCAGAGCCAGCTCTCCATTTATTAATGGGGCTCTGGGAGTGGGAAGGCCTCACCCCTGACTGCTCTAAAAATGCTGAACGAGGGCTCCAGCCTGGTGATGAAAGCTGCTGTCTGAAGGTGGACTCTTGGTAAAAACAACATTAAAATCTACTTCAAATACAGCTGATGGTACAAAGGGGAGAGGGAAAGGCTCAGCTTTACTATCTTCTTAAAATATTTTAGAAATAAAGCTACCAAATTAGCCTAGCTCTGAGCATTTTTTTTTCTGAAAATACAATCTTGTTATGAGTAGGAAAATCAACTTTATTGAGTCTCACATGAACCAAAATCAGACAGTTCAACCCCAGAGTGTTTCTTTACATGCTGAGCTCAGAGAGTGTCTAATGGAATAGGGCTATTGTAAGAGTTTGCCAGAATAACCTCCCCAGATAGGTGTGAGGCCAGGTTTAACAAAATAGTCAAGATGTTCAGAAACTCTGCTGAAACTGCTAGCTAGTCCTTTGACCAAATGGAGCTCCTTGCCAAAAACTCAATGCAAGAAAGAATTATTTGAAGAATAGCCTGTTATCTTGAAAGCTTCTTTAAAACTATAAATTTGAAGGAAAATTTCAAAATGGGCTTTTTCAGACAGTGAATTAAGTATAATATCAAATAATCCTTTGGACAGGTGCACCCTTGGGGGAGTCTCAAAAAAAGTATATTTCTTCATAATTCTGCTAAGTTGTTCATATCCAGGGTTCTTTTTAGTATCCTTCAATAAGATTTGTTGTTACCATTGCGTGTTTTATTTTTGTTCTCATTCTGTATCCTCAAAGCCAGCTTTAATGTAATAGCAAGGCTATGTGGATACAAACTCAGACCCAGATTAGACCTCCTGAGCTGTCACTTAATAACCACGACTTTAAAGTGGCACATAAACTTCTATGAGCCTCAGTTTCCTTATTAGTAAAAATGAGGTCAAACATGCATCTTATTGCATCCCTTATTGGGTGAGGGTAAGAAAATGCCTAAAAAAGTAAGAAGTCAGTCAATTCACATCACTTAAGGGCTTGTCCATCCCCGCCCTTCAGCCTTCATCCTCCAGTTCTCATAAGAAAAAGTTTGCCAAAAAGCAGAAAGGCTGTCAAGAGAGCAAGTCTTTAGTCTCCTCCCAAGACCATTCCCTCAATCATGGGGATGCCTGAGAAGATTATTTCCTACTTTTGCAAAAAGTATGATGATGAATTTTCTAAATGTAAATTGCATTTAGCCCTCAAAAGTCTATGTATATAAAGGTAAGTAAGTGCTACTTTTTGCCAGCCAGGGGTGAATTACAGTGACTTCTGTGAGTATATGTTTTACCCTAGAGACAGAACCCACCATGCTTGGGGAATCAAGGAGGTCCACATGGTGTGCTGGTAGGAGAAAAGGGAACATACACAAACCCCAGTATAAGACCAATAGCCAGCAGAAGACATGTACATGGCTAAAAACTGGATGCCTAAGCTGGACCAGAGAACAAGGGCACAGTCATGTCTTCTAGGTCAAGAAACAACGCCAAAGGAAAAAATAAAAGGACAATAAAAAGAAGAAGAAAGAATCTTTCTATCTCTCTCTCTCTTACACACACACACACACCAGACAAACTGATAGGATAATTCCAGATTTGCCTTTTTTTTTTTTTTTTTGCTACAACAGGCAGATTCAAATAGCAATCTCTATAGGTGAAGTAAAATGATACAACAAATACCGTACTGAAACTTTTAAGTAGGCATTTGGGAAACCTGCTGTTTGTATTCATAAGTATTAGCCAGCAGATGGAAAAATATTACTTTTGTGGGAACAAACGGTCACCACCTAATTTATGACACATACTGTCTCAAAAATATTGCTCCTCTATTTTTTTATAACTGAGGGGACACATCAGAAATTACAGCACAGCAACAAGAGCATTTGCTGTACTTGAACATGTTAGTTTGGGCCTCATCTATGTTGCACCAATGATCAGGCACATCCTTTTGAAGTGCTTGACCCTATAAATCATTTTCATGTACAGGACACCAGAAATGTGATCTATTCTAACATGATGGACTGTGTCCCAAAGTAGACACATCTAATGCATGGCTTGGGTGTGGCAGTAATGTAATAAGATGCCTCCACTGTCATAATGTGCTGATGGTGATGTCATTCAATGAAACTTAAATTTATCATTCTAGCTAGGCTCTTGACATTTACTAGGATTCCATTTCTTTGGGAAAGGTTGTCTAATTCTCCCAAAAAGAAGAAATCTGTCATTAGAGAGTCCAAGTTAGAGTAAATATATACCTTGTAAGATTACTTAGACTTAATATTTTCTCAAGTCTAGAACTCTGGCAGCCTTTGCTAACTTGCAGCATTAAGTGCAAATTTATGTCTACTGTCAAAACACTTAATCCAGCCTTCTGCTATGGTATAAACAAATGTACTTGTCAAGTGTGAGGTAAGAGTCATGGAGTTGGAGGAGAGATGGGCCATGTATTTATGTGTTTGTAAAAATAAATCTCTGTGAGACTGTCATCACTCAAAAACTATAGTTTCCTTGAGGATGAGTTACCCCATCCCTAAGAAAAATGGCTCTTTGATTTAGTTCAACTGAATGTTTCTACAGGTAGCTACCTTAAATATCACACAACTAAGATCATTTACAAATTAGTTCTCCCATTAACTGAATTTTTAGTTATAGATACTAGATAGTTCATGGCTTGATACAATATAGTTCTAAAAAACATAAACATGTCTGTAATTTCTTGAGACAGTAGTGCAGAAGTCTAGATTAAAAAAAAAAACTAGCATGAAAAATCAGCAATTAATGGATCTGCTTCCTATGGCACATTGCTTTCACTAACGTTTAGTGTTGTCCAATATCTACCTCGTAAAAAAATTATTTTAATCGACGAAACATATTTGGTACCCGTCTTTATAAAAATTCCAAATTACATATCAAGTTTTAAAGAAGGTGTAGCTTTCATATTCTTGTTACAACTGTTGCTACTAATCACATGGCAGAATGGGATCTGAAGAACCACCCAAATATCCCCTTGCCTACAGTACATGACTATACTTAACCAGAAAGATGACTGTTCATGCTGTTCTTTAAAACCTCAGAGGAAGCATATAGTCGTTAGATTATCATGGTAACTATGCAATATCTGTGAGTAATACATACAACTGCCTTTTTATGGCTACTGCATTAAGAGTATTTCTGTTCATTCCATTTTAAATTCTATTCGAATGTAAGTGTGAATTCACTGTTAAATAGATACATAACCTACGTAACTCAAAGGAGAATAGAATGTCAAAGAATGAAAATTGTTCTACATGAAAATCTTGTTATATTACTTTGGCAGTATTAAACTGGTATTAATAAAAATGTTCAGGTGTAATTCTCTTTACACAATGAAGTACTTCTGAAAACATCTGCAAAATGAATCCTACTGAAAGCTATTTAAAGGAGTCATATGGTAAATACTTTATAGAATAATCTTTTTCATGAATTCAAGTACATTTTCTCCTAAACCGACCCTCATCTATATCTGTGTTTATTTTAATATTTTAATAGTCAAATTAACTGTCACACCAAACTGTATTCAACCCCCTTCTACTGGGCCAATAGGAAGTTAAAATTTCAGCTTGATATCTTTTATTATAGGGTCATTATCTCAGTCAGTTAATCCATTCAGTCTGCTATAATAAAGATACCATAAGCTAGATGGCTTCAACAACAAACATTTATTTCTCACAGTTCTGGAGGCTGGAAAGTCTACAATCAAAGCACCAGCAGATCCATTGTGTGGTAAGAGCCTGCTTCCCGACTAGGGGACAGCTGCCCTCTTGCTATGTCTTCACATAGCAGCAGGCTAGTTATTTATTTTAAAATAAAATCTTTAAAAAAATAAATAAATATTACAACAAATCTTGTACATATAGTTTCATTTGTGTGTAAATATATTTGTAGAACACATTTTTAGAAGTGGAATTTCAGGACCAAAAGATATATGTATTTTAAATTTATAACTAATTATCAAATGCCCACTGTAGAAATTATACCAATTTAGATTCATACTAAAACAATGTATGAAAGTGTGTATTTTCCCATATCCTCACCAGCATTAAGATGTATAAAACTTTATATAGTGGTTGTCCATTATATGTTAAAGTATATCTATTATTATGACTTCTATTATTATTAATGAAATTAAGCTTTAAAAAATATTTTTTTTAAGATTTTATTTATTCATGAGAGACACAGAGAAAGAGGTAGGGACAGAGGCAGAGGGAGAAGCAGGCTCCCTGTGGAGCCTGATATGGGATTCGATTTCTGGATTCCAGGATCATGACCTGAGCCAAAGGCAGATACTCAACCACTGAACCACCCAGGTGCTCTTTAGATTATCTTTTCAGTAAACTGTTAATTTTCTTTTACCATTGTTCCATTGGGTTTTGGTAACTTTACTAGTAATTTGATAAATTACATATTAAGAATATTAGCTTTTGTTCTATAATATGTATTTACAAATTATTTTTCCCAACTTACTATTTGTTTTTTGAATGTGTTTATGATGTTTTTCCCATGCACATTTAAATGCAAATTTATCAACTCATTTAAATTTCTAAATTTGGGGTTACATTTAAAAAGGCTTTCCTTTCTGAGATTTTTTAAATCCATTTTCTTTTAATAACATAATGCTTTCAACTTATTGTTTAAATCTTTGATCTATTTGAAATGCATTTTGTTGAAAGAAAGAAGATAAGGAGTGAACAATTTTTTAAAATGTTTAACTCAGTGTCCCAACACTTCTCGTTGAATAAGCAATCTTTTCCCCATTGATAGATAGTGTCACACTTACTATATATCTACTATATTTTGAGTCATTTCTGAATATTTGTTCTGTTTTTTTGTGCATATACATTTGAATGCCTAATAGTTTTAATTACTGTAGCATTATAATATGTTCTGAAATCTAACAGAGTATAAATCTCCTCAAATAGGTTATGAATTAACCTATTTGTGCATGTTTATTCTTTCAAAATATCTTTTAATTCAGTTTGTCTAGTTGCCAAGAAACTTTTTGGATGCCATGAAATGTGTAAATTATTTTAGAAACAATTGACACCTATAACAGATTGTGTGTCTATGTGATAATGAAAAATTACTTTCCAGTGAGAGCATTCTCATGTTTACATTACTAGCATGTTGTTTCCTTTATATAGATCTTGCATGATTATGGTTTTGATTAATGCCAGGTATTTTACCATATTTTTGCTCTTTTGAAAAATGAAATATGGCACATTCTGGGACTAAAAAAGCTAAAATCTAAGTTTAAATACAGAAATCAACATCAAGACAGAAAAGAAACTACCAATAAATAAAAATTAAATGGTCATCAGACTTTTCATTTGTGACTTTGAGGCTATAAAATGGTGGAATGCCAACTAGAGATTACTGATGCAGAGAAATTAGTCACATATCCACATGGAAGATAATTTTAGACATACAATATATCAGAGAGTCATTGCTCAGCCTATATCAATAATAAATAAACAAATATGACCAAATAACAAATGAGTCAAAAATCAGACTTCATAAGGAGGAAAGATAAAGAGAAGGAACTATGTTGAACAATGAATTTGAAAAGATGGATAGACAGAGATAGATTAGTAGAGACAGATGCTGTAGAGTAACAGGAATATGTTGTATGAGGGTTTGTTATTTTTTAAGATTTTGTTTATTCATGAGAGACACACAGAGAGAAGCAGAGACAAATGTGGACTCGATCCGTGGAGCCACCCAGGCATCCCTGTTGTACTAGTTTTTAAATGTCTTTTGGAACTGAAGAAACATACAGTGATAAATAAATAAATAAAATTATAATTCCAGTCTAGAATAAAAAATATGAACCACCTAATTGAAACTTAGAAATTTGGGTAGTGATAAAGAGAGGAAGAAATAATGTTTTAAAACTTGAGTGGAGTGGGGCAAGGGAAGAATGGGAAAAGTAAAATTATCTCAACAGTTTCACTTTTATTGAAGAGTAAGAAATCAAAGGAAATAAAGTATCTTGTTTTAATGTCATGATATCTTGTTTCTAAATAAAGCAGAAAAAATATGTCTGAAAATGAGATGAGAAGAGGATGTAACCATGAATTAGAGAGGAAAATCAGAGAAGAATTTTCAAATTAACCATAGGGAAAATAAAATAAATAGCAACTTAATCAAACCAACAAAAACAAGGAAAAGAAAAGAGAGAAGAAAAGCAGATTAAAAAAATATATAAAGTGGGGATCCCTGGGTGGCTCATCGGTTTAGGGCCTGCCTTCAGCCCGGGTGTGATCCTGGAGTCCCAGGATCGCATTCCACATAGGCTCCCTGCATGGAGCCTGCTTCTCCCTCTGCCTGTGTCTCTGCCTCTCTCTTTTTCTGTGTCTCTCATGAATGAATAAATAAAATCTAAAAAAAAAAAAAAAATATATATATATATATATATATATATATATATATAGTAAGATGAAAGGCATAAAATCAGTGAATTGGTCTTTACACTAAATAGACTAAATCTCCCATTAAAGATAAAAACTGTCAAATTAGGTCTATAAAGAAAATCTAGCTTTATGTAGTTTATAAGTAATAAACTGAAAAAGAAAAATTGAAAAGAGATATAAAGCAAATGCAAACCAAAAAAATAAAAATAAGTAGTAATGGCAATATTATTATGAGAGATGTTGGAGTTTAATAACTTTAATAGTATAACATGCTTTAGTTTCATTCATATTAATATGGAAATGGACTAAATAAAGCTAAGAAGTTTTTATCTTTAGGATGTCTCTCTTAGAACCCAGAGTATGCTAAAGTACCTGATGACATTCCAAGGGGTGGGGGGTATTATATTCAGCACTTCCAAAACTTATTTGGTTACTCTTGGAGCAAAGACTAGTGATCTGCAGATTTGTTGGCACATGAAGGGGCAGGGGTAGGGGCGTGGGAAGGATTCCTGCATGCAGTTTCCTAAGTATAAAACTGCAATATCAGTGGCTGTGGCCACATTGTTTCCAACAATCCCCCAGATCTTTGTAAGGGAATGAGATCACTTTTGATTTTTAAATTTTGCTGTCCCTTTAAGGATTGATGAAAATAACTAAGAAAACTATATAAAGGGCAGCCCGGGTGGCTCAGCGGTTTAGTGCCGCCTTCAGCCCAGGGTGTGATCCTGGAGACCCAGGATCGGGTCCTACATAGGGCTCCCTGCAAGGAGCCTGCTTCTCCCTCTGTCTCTCTCATGAATAAATAAAATCTTTAAAAAAAAACTATATAAAGTGTTTAAGTATTCCATATTTGATTTTCTTTTTTTTTTCTTTTCTTTTTTTTCTTGCCATAGAAAACTTTTAACTCACCTGGGATGGTGCTGAAGGGAAATACGGGAATGGATGACAGCAAAACACAATTTAAAAATCAATATGGGCATATCCATTCATAAAAGTGGAAGTAATTAGTTAATATCTTAGTGCCAAAGACAGAGAAAGCCAAATCCCCATAATACATGCCACCAACAAAAAATTGAAATATTTTAGTCTGTCTTTTTTTTCCAGTGCTTGGAATGGTAAAGAATAATCTCAGAGTGGTGTTTCTAAGAATTTTGGCTTGGAGGAGCACAAGAGTATGACCAACCAGGCATCAAGAACCTTAAAAATATATATTAAGGTAGACTAAAATAGAAGGAGAAAAAAACCACAAATAAAAAAAAAAAAAAAGCTCATATAAAATAAGTGTTTATTTCTTAATCACATGAATTTAAGACAGGTGACTTCCTGCCATGTGATGATTCAGGGCCAAGACTCTCTCCTTCTACTTTTAGTCTTCTTGGTCATTTGCATCTAAAAGCAGAAAAGGGAAGAGAACAAGGAGGACGTATATCTGCTTCTTAAAAGCCTTGTCTTAGAAATGGCATAGATCACTTTTCACTTTTTACTCACTAGGACTCAATCAAATGGCTTCACCTAACTGAAAGAGGGATGGAAAATGTACTATAGTTGAGTGATTGGAAAGAAGAAAAAGCATAGATTTTAGCAAGTAGCTAGCAATCTCTGCCACAGAGGACATGGAATCTTCTATCAAGGAAAACATGAAATCTAAGGCAAATAGTACAAAATAATCCCTGGAGGTAGTCAACTGGAGGTGAAAATAGAAGTAACAAGTATAATATCCATGAACAAATAAACCAGTAAGAGGAATTCTACTATAAACAATACGTAGAACATCCATATTCAACAGCACACTTGAGGACAGTCACCACGAGCAAGCCCCAAAAATGACTTACGAACTAAAAGAACTGTCTCTATGATGCATTTAGGTCCAATTCTATCTATAATATAGCTCAAGGCTCTGGTGACTATCTGCACAATTAGTTAAGACAGAAGAGAAAAAAAAGAAAGAAAGAAAGAAAGAAAGAAAGAAAGAAAGAAAGAAAGAAAGAAAGAAAGAAAGAAAGAAAAGGAGAAGAGGAAGAAAGGAAGGGAGAGAAAAAGAAAGGGAGAGAAAGAGAGAGAGACGGAAAGAAGAAAAGAGGAAGAGGAAAACAGGAAGAAAGGAAGAAAGGAGAGAGAGTAGAAGCAGGGAAGAAAGGAAGGGAATATATAAAGAAAGATGTTTAATGCTCTTAGCCTTGTGTCCACATTTCTAATAAATACATCAACATTAGATATCATATTTCCTTAGCAAAAGATAGTGCAAAAGAGATTAAGGCCAGGATAGCACATGGCCCCTGTCCCCTTCCCCAGCCCACATAAAGCCACTTTGTCTTGGAATCTGTAGTAGCCCAGCCCGATTCTGTTCCTCTCTATATTTTTTATTAACCCTCATGACATTCCTCTCTGTATTTTTTATTCTCAGCATTGTGTAAAATAAAATGAAGGAGAAATTGAAAGAGGAGAGAGAGCTTGATTTCACTGTCTTTAAAACATGGAAGTAAAGTTAAAAGAAGTAGCCAGTTAAAAAGAGCACACACAGCACAAAACTAATTGACTCTAGGGGTAAAATGCTCTATACATGTATTATATTTTTGTCCTATACTCCAGTTTTAACTACATGCACAATATTGTTTGACTAATTGGACATGAATTATTAAATCAGTCAAAGAAATAGTCTAACCCATCAAACAGTTTGACTTGTTTTGATCATTCAAAATCACATGTGAATAGAGCTTTAAAAAAAACAAGCCTTCCAGGTTCAAACAGGAATGTGGAAAGCTAAAAAGAGTTGTTTTCACCTTTACATTAAGAGAAAGATGAACAAACTGTATAAATGTCTTTTCTTGAACTCATCAGAGCACTAAGTTTGCAGGACAGACAACTAACATCAAACCTAGAGGAAGACAAGCACTTGCAGGAAGAAACAGAAACAGAGCTTTTGATTACCTGGGAAAAACATTCCCAAACACCAAATAAGCTATTAAGAAGAGTAAGCTAGAAATTGTCTAAGGAGGAGCAATTGGTTGGCTCATTGAGTAGAGGATGCAACTCTTGATCTTGGAGTTGTAATTTCAAGCTCCGCATTGGGCGTCGAGATTACTTAAAAATAAAATCTTCAAAAGAAATGTCTAACAAGTGCTAAAAGCTTAGTGTGGACTGATGTGAAAGTAAAAAACCCTGGGGAGGCCATGGATATAGGGGCTTTGCACCTTCTTGCGGGTTTTCACTCCAAGAAGCCCAAAAAGAAAATAAAAAAGAATCCTAAGTAATTTTGTCTCACGGAGATGACCAGGGGAAAGAACAGAAGCCACTGTGAAACTCATCCCAAAGGCATCTTCCTTAAAAAAAACTTCAATTTGCATAGGGAAGACATCAGAACTATAACGCAAAGACACTGGTAGAAGCCCACTGCAAATGAGATAAGACAAGGAGCAGAGATAAGCTCTCTCCTTGGGGAATATGTATGAAGATTTGCTAGACCCACACAGCATTACATCTGGGCCTCTCTAATACTAAGGTTTAATCGAAACATAAGAATGTCTCCTTTCCTCAACCACAACCATCACGCTAAGTGTTCAGCTCGAATATTGCTGTGGGGGCAGCCGGAGACAGAGTGTCCTCTGATGTGGCACAAAGGGACACCCAAAGCCAAAGGCAGAACAAGTACAGGAATCACATAGAAAAATTGGTACAGTTGAGGGTAAACATAGCAATAACAAACTCCAAACCCACTCTAAACCCTAACTGGTTTAACACAAACACCCACACTAAAGGCCTAGCGAAAGGAAAGCCATGCTCACCTCTAAGCATAAAAAAAATGTACATCAATATTAATGGTCCTATACAAAACATTTGTCTTTCAAAAAGAAATTATGAAGCATAAAGAAAAAAGACCGTGAAAAACAAAAGAGAATAAAATACTAAGAACCAGACTCAGATATGACCAGATGTTAGATAAGGAATATAAAATATTTATGAGTAAAATGTTAAAACTCTAAAGGAAAAGACAAACAACATGCATTTGGATAGGTAATTTCAGCAAAGAGGTGGAAACTATAAGAGATAATCAGTAAAAATGCTGATAATCAAATGCATAGTAACAGAAATAAAGAATTTCTTTGATGGTCTCAAAACTAAACTTGATATAGTCAACGGAAAAAAAAAATCGGTGAACTTAAAGATACGTCAGTAGAAATTACCCAAACAGAAATACAAATTAAAAACAAAAGGTGGAGGAAAGAATACAAAACTAAGAATCCAAGGTCTGTGGAATAATTTCAAATGGTGTAACATATGTGTAATTAAAATCCCAGAAGGAAGAAGCAAGACAGTAAATAGGACAAAGGAAAAATATGAAGATATAATGCACAAGAATTTTCCAAAATTAGTAATGACATCAAACCACAGATCTAAGAAGCTCAAAGAACACCAAAGAGAATAAAAAATTTAAAATAAAAACACACGTAAGCATATGGTACTCAAGCTGCTAAAAACCAAAAGAAAAAGAAAATCTTGAAGGCAATGAGAGAGAGAGAGAGAGAAACAACATTACCTTTAAAGTAACTAGGATAAGAATTAGAGCAAACCTCTTATTAGGGAAAAAAGAAGAGAGAAAGACACACACAAGAAGGAGACAATGGAGTTTTGCATTTGAAGTGCTTAAGATAGAAAAAACTCTCATCCTAAAATTCTATGCGCAGGAAACTATCCTCCAACAGTTAATGGTAACTAAAGAAATTTCTCAGAAAAAAGAACACTGAGGGAATTCATTGTCATCAGACCTTCTCTGATGTTTAAAGGAAATGTTTAAAGAAGTTGTTCAGGCAGAAGGAATATGATAAAGGACAGAAAGTTAGATCTACACAAATAAATGTAGGCTGTGGAAACAGAATAAGTAAAGGTAAAATATTGGTTTTCTTCATTCTTATTTTTAATTTCTATAGAAGTTAAATGACTATTAAAATCAATACTAATGATTTTGTGTCTATATCATATGTAAAATGTTTTGTGTCTATATCACATGTAAAAATAAAATGAGTAACAAAAAATGGCACAAAGAACAGGAAGGGGGAATTGGGAAAATATTCCGAGGATCTAGAAGTAAACATGAGACAGTATAAAATTATTTAAAGATAGGCTTATATAATTTATAATTCATATTACAAATCCTATTGAAACCATTAAAATTTGTAAAAGGTGTCTAAATAGTAAATAAATAAAGGAGAGAAGATGGAATTATAAAAAAAAATGTTCACATAAATCCTGGAATACAGAAAATAAGGAGAAAAGAAAGAACTAATAAAATAAAATCGTAAAAGGCTAACAAAGCGGTAGAGTTTAATTCAACCATATTGATAATCACTTTATATTTGAATGATCTAAACTAAACACACCCTTTAAAATATTGTTAGATGGATGAAAAGGTAAGACCCAACTATAAGCTTTCTCAAAGCAACCCACTTTAAGTAGAGAGACACAGATTGGTCCAAGTAAAAGGATAGAGAAAAGTATAGCATGTAAACACTAACCAAGAGAAAGCTGGAGTAACTATATAAATTTTGGATAAAACAAACTAAAGGAAAATTAAAATATTGTGAACAGCCAACAATGTTTTGAGGGAAATTTATAGCATTAAATTCTCATATTAGAAAAGAATTAAGATCTAAAATGAATAATCTTCCAATTTAAGAAACTAGAAAAAGAACAGCAAGCTAATCCTACAGAAGATAAAAGAAAGGAGGATGTAAAATTGCATACTTATATTTAAATGTTTTAAAAAATCAACTAGGATTTTGAAGGACTCAAGATGGAATACAGATGGTAACAAGTGAATCTAACTGTATTACAAATGTCTATGATATAAACTCACTGAAGGGAGTGATGGGGCAAGAATGAGCTAATCTAAATAACTTTAGAAATGCTAATTCTACTTGGCATTGGAAAAACAAAAAGAACTGCACATAAACACTGTACTTTAAATGGTCCATTTATTTTCTCACAAGGCAATGAGTTAGCAATTCTGAAGCTATACATGTACCAGATCTGAACAAATAAGTAAATAAATCAATGACAATGGGAGATAGAGTTCTTGTTGTAAGAGAAAGAGAATACAGTTAAAGAGGTGGAGGGAGCAAATTTGAATGAACTCTATTATGCTACTATGGATTATAGTCAGATGTCAGTATAAAATATTTATTTTAAGATACTGATGGATGGGTGGATGATGGCTAGAGATACATAGATGATAGATGATAGATAGATATATTTGAATGTATGTAAATTTACATGAAATATTTTCTAACATTGCCTACTGAGGGGGTATATATGCACTGACATCCCAACAGCAATGAGAACACCCAACACCCAGATCTTGTTTTCTAAATATCACTTTCCAATCAGAGGATTCATTTCCCCTTCAAGGAAGGCTGATTCCAGAACTGGGACAGAGAAAATACAAGATGGACCTGTGTAGTATCTTATACTGCCAAATAAGGAAGCACTCAAAAATTAAAAAATAAAAAAGGATGGAAGCATATCAAAAGGATGTAAGAACTGGGGTGCCTGGGTGAATTGGTCAGTTAATTTCAGCTCAGGTCATGATCTCAGGGTGGTAGAATCGAGCCTTTGTTGGGCTCTGGTCTCCACACAGTCTGCTTGAGATTCTCTCTCCTCTTTCTCTCTACCTCTCTCCCTCTCTTAAATAAATAAATAAATAAATAAATAAATAAATAAATAAATAAATAAGGAAGTAATTTCAGCTCAGGTCATGATCTCAGGGTGGTAGAATCGAGCCTTTGTTGGGCTCTGGTCTCCACACAGTCTGCTTGAGATTCTCTCTCCTCTTTCTCTCTACCTCTCTCCCTCTCTTAAATAAATAAATAAATAAATAAATAAATAAATAAATAAATAAATAAATAAATAAAATCTTTAAAAAGACAAAAAAAGGATGTAGGAGCCAAACTAAAAGAACTTCCATTGGTCAAAGCTATTGTTTGAGCATCAAAATTAATAACCATAGTGTTGAGTTATAACCAAAAAATAAATGAATACCCTTGAATCAAGACTGATATAAATACATGATTGAATGAATAAATAGATAGATAAATTAAAAGTGACATCTTTATAGAAGAAAGTTAAATAACATATGGAGATAGTCTTCCCTCCAGGAGATGGAGCATAGTTTCTCTCCTCTTAAGAGTAAGTTGCACCCATCACTGCCAATTATTTGAGTATAGAAAAGAAAAAAATAGTACAGTTTACCCTTAAACAACACAGGGGTTAGTACCACATAGTCAATAATATGGATGTAACTTTCAACTCCCATAAAACATAACTACTAATAGCCTACTGTTGACCAGAAGTCTTACTCATAACATAGTCAATTAACATGTTTGATTGTTATATGTATTATATACTGTATTCTTACAATAAAGCTACAGAAAAGAAAATGTTATTAAGAAAATCAAAAGGAAAAGTAGATACATTTACAAAAGTAATTTACAGTACTGTATCATATTCATTGAAAAAAATCCATGTATAAGTAGACCCATGCAGTTCACACCCATGTTGTTCAAGGATCAACTATAGTTTTACAGCAGAGAAACCTTACCAGGCATTACCTTAACCAGGTGATCAAGGCTAATATCACCCTTGGTAAGTCATGTTGATAGCATGTACTCCCTGTTGTGATGAGAGGAGCACTTCACCTCTGTGATATTCTTCTAAAAGAATCATAACTCCAGTCTAATCATTAAAAAAAAATTGACAAATTCAAATTGAGGGATATTTTACAAAATATCAGACCAGTACTTCCCCAATCTGTCAATGTCATGAAAAATAAGATTTGAGAAACTACTATGAGGATCAAATGAAGAGACATGAGGATTAAATGCACCATGATACCCTAGATTTGATGCTAGAATAGAAAAAGGAATGGCAAATCCTGATTGTACCAAAATTAGTTTGGTACTAATTATACCAAACCTATGTACCTTTCTTACTTTTGACAAATGCATCATGATTATATAAAAAGTTAGCAGTAGGGGATAACGGATGGAGCATATACAGGAACATATACGGCATATACAGAGCATATATTCTCTGTACTATCTTTGCAACTTTTCTGTAAATCTAAACTTATTCCAAAACAAAAAGTTTTAAAATCTATGTGCCAAGCATGATTCTATAATCTGAGTAGAGTTTTATAATAAAAATGGTATCAAACACACACGCACATGCATGCACACACACACACGAAATAGCACAAAAGAAACATTCCTTGTTTAAAAGAATGTTTATGTTTTAAAGTTACTTTGATACCTATAGAAGTGTTCTAGGTACTGTGTTTTTTAAAGCTATAG
This sequence comes from Canis lupus familiaris, assembly GCF_011100685.1. NCBI lineage: Eukaryota > Metazoa > Chordata > Mammalia > Carnivora > Canidae > Canis > Canis lupus. The sequence goes on along the minus strand of NC_049251.1, from coordinate 3,662,539 downwards.
TTTTTTATGCATACTTTAGTCATAGCGATGAGTTCCTCAAAGCCTACGTAATGAGGGAAATCTTTTTGTTTTGTTTTGTTTTGTTTTTTAAAAAAACCTTGCTGTGATTGCATGCAGTGATAGAGATGCCTTTAAGAATGTTTCACAGATGCTTCAAATCATTCATTTCTCATAAACATATGGGGTCTATTCTTCCGTCACTGTGCGTAATTCCTATTGACACTAATGGGAACTATGCATGCATATCTCTATAATTTGGCCTCAAACAAACTGAAAATCATCACTATTGAGATGAGAACCAAAGTAACCAAACAAAGAGAACAACTGACTCCTTAAACCTCAGATTCTAGAATCTCTTGTCACAAGAAATTCCACTCCTGGAGAATTAATCTGTAGTGATTCCAACACAGTAAACTATAATAAGTCAAAATACGATACTTAAAGATACTATATTTTAGGGCTTGGTATCTTTCTGAAGATAATAAATTACCTTTTTTCAAGTGTAATACAGAAATAGCTGAATATTTCATAACACAACTGAACAAAAATTCCAATGCTACAAAAATAGCTATAAGCTTCTAGGTGGTAACACTATGTATCCTATATTTTAAGGACTGCTCATTTGTTCAAATCTCCCTTCACAAGATTATATCCCTACTTTTAAACCTCAAAACATAGAACTTTTTTTCCTATTTAAAATTTAAGATTATAACACGTATCCACCAAGGAGAGTCTCAAATTAAAGAGATTTGTTCACTGTTCCGTTGTCCCATTTCCACATCAGAAAACATAACAAAGTTCCTAGTTGTGTATCTCAGCGGTGTCACTTTGGCCGGATTCCAAGATGTAGGAGGTTGCCTCAGATCTCAGTGGGAGGCAGCCATTCTGTGTTTGGGGGAAGCCATTTGAAGCTGGCAGGTGAACCAATTCTATCACGAAGGAGAAAGTACTGCTAGTAAAGTCACCTTGTGACAAGTGTCTCCCTGCTGTGGGTTAACTTCCAGAAAGAAGGTTTGGAGAACACATAACAGTTCACAACAAGGAAATCAAACAAAATAAATTGGGCATAATTTGACACTGTTAAAATAAGAAGTGTCACTGGTGCCGCTATGAAGTAGGAGTTATGAAGAGCTTCTGCCAAGATTAAACATTTAGTTAGACAATAAAATAGCTTGCTGGTCAAGCCAAAGACATTATTCTTAATGCTTAAACTGATGGAGACTAGTGAATAAGTCTTTTTGACAAGTGGGGCTGCCAAAGAGTAGCAATTTGGTCTTAAGAGGCATGCATGTGTTCATATAGTTGATAAGCCCCAAGCAGAGAGAAATAGCAGTATCATAAAAAATAAAGAATAGAATATGACCTGTTTTTAAAGAAATTTTTGACAATTATAGAGAACTGACCAGAAAAAAAATATTGTGTGGAAACAGTTTTCTTTTCCAAATCCACTTGGCTCTTAGTAAACTGAACAGAAATATTTACACATTATAGTTTTCTCATACCAAAATTCTGTCGTTCAATTTTCAAACAAATGTTTCTTCAGTAGATTCCCTAATGGTTTAAACTATATAGAAGAAATGCCCAGTGGAAAGAAGATGGAAGTCATATGAAACAGTTCAAAGTATAATATTGGCAGAAATTAGAAAAAAAATGTAGCCATAAAGTAACCAGAGAATCTCTCAATGTTTATTTCACTTGTGGGCATCTCTCTCCTGCTCCACAATAAAAATAGCCCATGCATACTTTTGTTTGCAGGTGGCCAGTGCTCTCACTCAGTGAACACCTACAAAGGATGAAGCTCTATTTCTCATTTCTTATCCTTAGTTATTAAATGCTAGTTGAGGGACGCCTGGATGGCTCAGCGGTTGAGTGTCTGCCTTTGGCTTAGATGGTGATCCCGGGGTCCTGGGATCCAGTCCCACATTGGGTTCCCTGCATGGGGCCTGCCTCTCCCTCTGCCTCTGTCTCTGCCTTCTCTCTTTCTCTCTGTGTGTCTCTCATGAATAAATAAATTAAACCTTTAAAAGTAAATAAATAAATAAATACATACATACATACATACATACATATATACATACATACTAGTTGACACTAAACTGTTACTAAAATTAAAACAGCTTAGCTAAAGGAAATCACACTAAGGTATGAATCGCTAGCCTCACAGGTTGTTTGCCCTCTAAAGCAGTGTTTCTCAAAGTCCGATTCTTGGATCACATACCATGCTAAACATTCATATTTCTGGGCCCATTATTAAATCAGAAGTGCTGAATATTAATTAAGCCATTTCCCAGGTTATTGTTATGGCAGTGATGTGAGGAATCATTGTTAAAGAAAGCATAAAGAATTCAAAAGACTGGACTGGAATTGAAAAAAAAAAAAAAAAAAAAAAACAAAGGTGGGGGAAGGTTATTTCCTGAAAGGAGACTTTTCAAACCATACCAGAAGTCGATGTCTTGGGTGTGCCTTGAGTCTGGGTGAGATTGGCAACATTATTAATAAACTACCGCTGGTTTATCTCCTTCAAAGTAGAGTGCAACACTGACATTCAAACACATATGGGCTAAATAAAACCATAGCCTTTTGACACATAATGATGCTATAAGGTACAATGAAAATGACTGTTATTTTATTTTCTTTGACATGTGAGAAAAAAGCAAGAGAAAGAATGCTGTATAACTTCAATTGTTAAATTAAGAACTCTTAGATTATGATTTGGCCGGCTGAGAATATGTTTCCTCAAATATATTCTATACACTCCTAGCTCCATGCATTTGTCCAAACTGTCCCTTCTCTGCCTCAATAGAGCCTGCCTTTCAATTTAGGAGTCGAATGCCTTCTTGAATGCTTTTTCCCTTCCTTGAATCTCCAGCTTAGATTCATCTTGCAAATTTTCCTGGTATTTGATCATTACAATGAAGTCATGTAGTACCTTCTAACTTATATTAATATTATATTTTGCATATTTGTGTAGATACATATATAACACATGCATATCTTTCATTTTTGAATAAACTGCTGAAGTAGAGTATCCTTCCTATGCTAGATGAGACACACTGAAATGAAGCACATTCTGGGAGGAGTAGCAGGAGGAGGCAGGGAAGGAGGGAAGGAGCAACTTCACCAGTCACAAAGGCAGGAAGGAATTTACAACTTTGTTAACGCAAGCTTTGCTTCTACACACACCACCTATTAAATGAAGAAGGTAGACTTTTATGTCTACTTTCTTTCTCATCTTTTAGGAATTTAACTGCACAACCTACATTCAACTTTTGTCTGAATTAAATAACTTACTCTATGTTGGGTATTTCTGATTCCAAACCAAATCTTTCTAATTTCATACTCATGTATATGACTGTTCATTCCTGCCAAGACAATATCAAACTCAAAACTCCTTCAATAATATTTATTGGAAAAAAATAGTATTTATTGAGCACTTCCTCTATTCTAGGTCCTCTTTTGTTTGTTGAGGATAGAACAGCAAATATAACAAGGTGAGCTGCTGCAACTATGGATCATATATAATGATAAAAATTTATATATATATATGATATACATATATATGATAAAAAATTTACATAGCCTCTGAAGCCTCAGAACTTTGGGTTTTATTCTTTAATAGGAAGGCATTGGAGGTTTTTAGCCAGGGAGTGACATGATTTGGTTTATAAGTCAAAAGAAGCAATGGGCCTGCTGCAGGAATGTGATGAGAAGAGAAGCAAGGGAAACTTTGGGAGAGTATTGCAGTGATGCAGAGAAGAAATTACTTGGGGAGAGCAGCAGCAGCAAGTGCTCACATTCAGGATATAATTTGAAGGTAAAACCAATGGAATTTGCTGAGAGATTGGATATAATATAGTACAAGAGAGATCTAGGAATGAGGTGAAAAGTGGTGCCATTTTAGGAGACAGGGAACAAATTGGTGAGCAGGTGGTTAAAAGCAGGTTTATTTTAAATATGTAAAATGTGATGCTACATATTAGAGTGCAATATTAAATAAGCAATTTGATATAAATCTAGAATTTAGGAGAAAAGTCAGAGCTAAAGAAACAAATGTAGTAATCACATGAACGTACAAGGAATTGATGTCGTCTTAGGAAGTGAGAATTTCTAGAAAAAGAACCAAGGAAAGAGCTAGGAAGTAACCTTATCATTCCCACACACAACCCACTCCTTCTGTATTTGCAGTTTATCCTTTAAGATTCAATTTAAATTGTAGCTTTTCTTTTCTTTTTTTCTTAATTTAAATTCAATTAATTAACATATAATGTATTACTGGCTTCAGAAGTAGAGGCCAGTGATTCATAGGTCTTATATAATACCCAGTGCTCATTACATCACATGCCCTCCTTAACGGCCATCAGGCCCTCCCTACTCTAACCATGTGATAGCACCCATAGCAATAGCCCAAAAGGCACAGTTTGGGGTTTTCTTTTTTTAAATTTTATTTATTTCTTTGAGAGAGAGAGAGAGAAAGAGAGAGAGAGAGAGAGAGAAAATGAGCAGGGGGGAGGGGGAGAGGGAGAAGGAGAAGCAGACTCCCCATTGAGCAGGGAGTGTGACATGGGGCTCCATCCCAAGACCCTGAGATGATCATGACCTGAGCCCAAGGCAGACACTTAACTGACTGAGCCACCCAGGTGCCCCAGGATTGTTTTGTTTTGTTTTTAACATGCCAGTAGACTGAAAGCTTCTTGAAGCTGGGACAGTCTTAATTGTCATTGGATCGTCAATATTTTCTGTAGCCACTGAAATATAAAACACAACCACTAATTTTGTTGACCAAAATTAATGACTGAACATTTATTACCCCATTGGTTAAAATATTATTTAAAGTTTCATTGAGAGGATCCCTGGGTGGCTCAGCGGTTTAGTGCCTGCCTTTGGCCCACGGCACGATCCTGGAGTCCCGGGATTGAGTCCCACGTCGGGCTCCCTGCATGGAGCCTGCTTCTCCCTCCTCCTGTGTCTCTGCCTCTCTCTCTCTATGTCTATCATAAATAAATAAATATTTAAAAAAAATAAAAAATAAATAAAGTTTCATTGAATGAATTAGTTATCAGTTTTCTTTTGGCTTTGTTCAAGGATAAGCCAAGAAGGTTTTGTTGTGAGTTATTTTTTTTTCATATGAGGAACCTAGAGATTAGTAATATCCCAGGGAGGTATATGCAATTAAAAATAAATAAAGCACCAATTCCCTAGAGGAAGAATTAAAAATATGTCTACTATAAAGATGTCCTATCAGAAACCTAAAACAAATTTGGCTAAATTTCTTGGCAAGAATCCTAAGCACATTGAGGAGTTAAAATTGTAGGGAATGAGAGAAAAAGAAAATAAGACCACTTCTTGAACCACTTTAAAAAATTTTAAATAATCTGATCTGTATTTCCTCTTCTTTTGTGTCTAGCTCTTGTTTCTCTGATGTCAAAATAGTATGCTCTATGTTGAACCACTGTGGAAACAAATTTTATAGAATAGTCTATTATTTGGGATAAGCTATAAATGTTGTAATTTATCCAAAGCCTTCCCTAAAATTAATATATTTTATCGTAGGACTATGTGAAATCTAAAACAGATATTAAGTACAATTTATATAATAGTTGAAAACTACTGTTAACAAACACTTTATAATGTCCTTAGAAGAAAACTTGCTTTGTAAAAAGAGACACAAAATCCTGAATTTACATACTAAAAATGACAATAATCTTCCAAGGAAATTTTCTTTTACACATTAGCACATTCATTCTGGTTTGTTCCTAGATTCTATTACCCTTTTAGAAAGTTTTGGAAGAAGTTACATTAGACTTTTTATATTTTAATTTGGTTTGGGATCAGGGAAAATGAAAGACCATAATGAAGTGAAAGATAATGAAGTGAAGATAAGTGAAAATAGTATTTCACTTATCTTGGCAAACCTCCTCACCTACCCTTGTGCCTTCACTCCAATTGTGAACACTTCACTGTTCACATTTTTCATCCTTCTATATTTCCATACTTTAGGCGAAAAAAGGAAAGAAAAATAAATAAGAGAACAGAGAAATAAGAGTAAAAGTGGGAGGTGCTTGAAGCCCAAGATGAGACAGAAGGAAAATGTATTGGAGACAAATCTTTGCTTCCCCATCTAGGGAATTAGTTTGAAAGCTCTATTTGAAGCCTTGGGAAGTTATTAAGAATATAAAGATAAGTAATGGAATGTCTTTAGACAATGTAGTAATTAAGTTTTAAGAGAGAGATGTAAACAGACAGTGGTAACTTTACAAATGAAACACAAGATGATTGTTGTTCAATTATTGCCAACAATTACAAAGACAGAAATATACTAAAAGGTCTACTGCTTCCTTATTAAACCCCTTTGTCCACTTGACTTCTTCTATTCATCCTGATCCCCGAAGCTACTCTTCTTCCCATCTTGAGCCCCATTTCCTATATCAAACTTGAATAACTTCAGGGTGGAGGGAGAAATCATAAGCATCTCCCTTGGACCATATGATTCCCTCACAGGGCCAATGCTTTAAATCTGTTTATCGTAAAACACTTAGCAATGTATCTTCAGATTTTTGTAGGTATTTGTCCATACTCAAAGACTAGAAAAATAACAATGTCAACAAAAGTACACAGGTTGGCTTATTATGTAATATAAAATTAATTTTAATAACATCTAAGCTATTTCAAGTATTCCCTATTCACTTGGAACCTTGCTAAATACTTTACATGGCATGGGTTATTTAATCTTCACAACCCAGAGGAAACCGAGGGTAGGGTTATCTTAATTATTATTTTGATAGGGTAAGTAACTTGCTTAGTTTTTGGCAGAGCTGAGGTTCAAACTAAGACCCTTTAGCTCCAAAGCCAAGCTGTATGTTTCACCAGTTTGATATATAGTCTCCCTGCAGGATTTTATCAGAGCATTTAATAGGCTAATGTGATTGTGAATCTCCAAGAGGGAAATGCAATAAACAGCATTTCCCACTTATTTGATTATAACCCCCCTTTTCCTTATAGATTCCTGAGCCACCTGCAGAAAACTCTTTCCTGTTCTCTCCCTTAGGTGAAAATAGGATATCATTCTTCTCTCCCCCTCCCCTTTGTTCTACTCTTCAGGATGGACCCTATGGTTGCATATTTTATGCTCCTTTAGGACATAATTCCCAATTAAAGAAAGCCCTATCCCTCACCAGAGTCAAAATATCCACATTTGTTATATCTTAGTCCTGGGACAGTACATCTTGTGCCTCTGAATCTTTCTTAGAATAACAGAAGTTGCTCGTTAAGCTTTTACTATTTTTCTGCAGACTGAGGACCCAAAAGAAGCCAAGGACTTCACCTTTTATCATTTGCTAACTTTTCCTGTGTCTATGTTGAGGCTTCTACGGGGGCAGATATTGTCTCTTAGTACATTTCATGTTTACCAGTGCTTTGCAAACAGTAGGTATTCAAGAGTAATTATGGTTATAAACTTGCAGGTCCTTTCCAGCTGTATGAATCTATGTTCATATTGGAAATATAATTTATTCTTCATGCATTCCATACCAAATACATCAATGCGTAGTTATGTTTTAACTGGCCAGCTCTCCAAATATCACAAGGAAGCAATAGAATGCTTTCTGGTATTTAATTATGATCATGTTAAAACTTAGAAGTTCTAAGTTCTAAGAAGTTCTAAGTTCTACTGAAAATAGCTATTCCCTTTGCCTTTAATTCTTACAATTTATTGAAATATAAACACATGGGTATGCAATGTACTTCTCACATTAAGTTTAGTGTAAGGATATAGAGTTTGTTTTCTACATTTGTCAGCTCTTTAAACTAAATCCTTCAAATATCCATGAATAGAAAACTGGTTAGATAGGAGCTCAAGAGGTTCCTTTCCTTCTCATTGCACTACCCGTGTGCCTCTTAAAATAGATCTATACATAGGCCTAATTGATAATGCATACGCTGATGCATAGTTAGTTGCCCAATCGCCCAAGCAACTGGGTTGCAATGGGTGGAGATGATTTTTCTTAGGAACTGTACTGGCAAATAGCTTCCGTGATTTAGCCCATGGAAAAATGAGCCTTGTTTTGCTTAATGTTTTAGGTTAGGGAGTGGCTGGCAGCGTTCTGTGAAAAAGTGACACTTTCAACACTATAAGTGATTTGCTGACTTTATTTAACAATATCTAAACCATTTTAACCAACAGTATCATATAGCTTGGCACATTATACCACTACAGATCTTCCGGAAAGGATGAAATGGCCAAATATTTACATGTATTCCGTTTTCTTTACATATTTGTATTTCTACCATTTTGAAAATTAGAATATAAACATTCTGTTTAAAAATCTGTTCTCCCCCACATACTACATATTCAAAGAGCAAACACAATTTTTCCCTTTGGTGTGTGTAAATATATATATAATATATATAATATATGTATGTGTGTATACATATATATATATATGTATACATATATATATATATAGGTTTCCATGCTTTAAATATCTATGACCACCTAATAGCCCCAACCCTTTGTTTTGTGATGTGCAGCAAAATTATAAAATCTGCTATCCCTGTAATTACATTGCCCTTTGCCGTTCTCTTAAAAAAGAAAGAAGAAAGAAGAAAGAAAGAAAGAAAGAAAGAAAGAAAGAAAGAAAGAAAGAAAGAAAGAAAGAAAAAAAAAAGGTTGTGTTCAAATTTTTCCCCTGTTTTATTTGCACCCTATTAACAACTGTTACTGGAGCTTTAATTATGCCCTGGTGATTGCGGAGTTGTGGCTGACTTGTGTCATTTTCCTCCCAGGGGATGCTTTATAATTACCAGCATCCATCGTGGCTGCCTGTAAGCTGATGCTTTTTTATTACCAGTTCAATAATCACTGCATCCTTGCGAACATCTGCTCTGCAAGCCATGCATCGGGGGTCCCAGCGCCTGTCACTTGATGTTCCCTCACCACAGTGACCTTGGTGCCCTCGCCTTCGGTTTATATCTAATTTGTTTACCAGAGGCTCTGTCCAGAAAGTCTCCCAGGAATGCAATTAATACACTAGATTTGCAAACAAAAGAAAATTTTGCCCTTTCTCTCATTTCTCTTTTTCCAGATTATTGTCTTACACTTAGATTCCATAATTTCTATTCCTAAGAGAATGAATCCGTTTAAGACTTGTGGGAACAGGGAGAATAAGAGATGAGTTTATTTAGGAGCTATCCTCCTGCTTGTATTGAAAAGTAGGATGTCTTTGTGGTAAGCTTTCTCTTGAATATATACGATGGTGTCTAGCGAGTTAAAGAAGGATGTTGCATATAAAATATTCTGTGCATGTAAAGGAAAGGACAGTTCATTTGTCCCTGTTCTGATTTTATTTTCTTCCTGACCTCCAGTCTCATTTTCTGTCTTATCCCAAATAAACCTCTCTGCTCTTTGTTTTATGGAATATTTCCTCCCTCTTAGACCATCCTCCTTCTTCAATTCTTTAGCTCTACCTCATCTGTCTTTCCCTTCTTGCTTGCCTCTTTACAAAAACAACATGAACGAAAGATAAAAATGGGTAAAAACGCCACATGTTGGGCACAGCTGCTGGTTCTCCTGATGGTGCTTCTCCCTTCTGACTCACTATTTATTACTAATAAAGCTAATCTGGGCACTGCTTACTAATCCTGGTTAGGCCTGATTTCTTTAAATAAAAACTAGAGTTTCAAAGTTTCAGTTATTTTTGTAAGTACATCAAAAGCTGTGCTGATTTTTTTTTTTTTTTTTTGAGCAGATGAGAAAAAGCTGAACTTTTTCAGGTGTGCTGACCAATGCAATCCTTTGACATGCACAGGTGGCCTTCCTTACCCTTTCGTGTTCTTCAGACATCACAGACCTGGTGAGAATTTGTCATAAATTTCCAATGCGATGTGTTTATTTATTGAGCCACGTTGTCCATAATAATCTTTGAAATTTCAAAATTAAGCAGAAATGGCATAGGTCAAACTTGCAGCAAAGGCAGGGACAAAGGAATTTTTCTATTCTTATTCTTCCATTAGCCTGAGAGAGCATTGAGGGGAAGCCTCTACTTTATTCTTCCCTATTCCCACAAGAAGTAGGGTTATACTTAGTTCACAGTATGTGTTCACTAAAATGGTCCTTGGGTGATAGGATGTTAGCTCAGAACCTTGGGAGCTTCTGAAACTGGCCCCATATTCACAGAGGGCAAGGAGAGGTCAAAGAAGGAGGTAGACCACTACTCCACATTGTTAGGTAGCAAGTTTATTAAGCAAGGGAACTTATTTACATGATTTGTCTTGGGTGACCACAAGATAAGCAGACCTTTGAACCTGCCTGCCATAATCTTAAAAGTTTATATAGAGGCCCTAACTGGGTTCAATCACATTCACAGTCCAGATAGGTATCAACAACACCTTACTCTCTCAAGGTTATGTCACTGGAACAGTTCCCACTGTGGAAACAATAGACAGAGTTTGCATTCCAAGGACAGGGGAGAGGGGTGAGGAGCCTCCGGGTCTAGCCTACAGGTAAATTGGTGGTCACATCCTCTCGATGACCTCCTCCAACAGAGGATTATACCTCTTCTGGATGAAATTCTATTTCAGAGCCATTAACATAATATACCACTTAGCCCCAACCTTGGATGAAAAATATATACACACTCACACAGATACATACACACACCATGCTAGAAAAATATAAGACTTTGAGATTACTGGTCAAGACTACACTCAGATCCATGCCTGAAGGTAGATCCTTCAGATCCTCCAGACACAAGATTTACTTGAACTTCTACAGAGAAACAGGAACTAAAATTAAGAACAAGTACTTTGGGATCCCTGGGTGGCTCAGCAGTTTAGTGCCTGCCTTTGGCCCACGGCGTGATTCTGGTGTCCCAGAATTGAGTCCCACATCAGGCTCCCTGCATGGAGCCTGCTTCTCCCTCTGTCTGTGTCTCTGCCTCTCTTTCTCTCTCTCTCTCTCTCTCTGTCTCTCATGAATAAATAAATAAAATCGGAAAGAAAAAAAAAGAACAAGTACTTTAAATAAGTACTTAAGAACAGATACATAGTTGGGCACTGTCCTTCCCTTCCCTTCCAATATTACCAAACCCCCATTCAAAAGAAGAATCAGAATCATACCACTATTGACTACAAACAAGGGCTACATCTTATAGGGAGTAAGGAGAAAACAGTCTTGCAGCCTAATCTACCCAACTCACCAAGTGGCTTGGGTATCAAATAAGACGAGTGTCTAATGGCACTGTGGATTATTAGCCCTGAGTTGCAAGTTTAAGACCTGGATTTGAACTGGAGGACTTGGGAGACAAAGTGGAGACAACTGTAAGACAAAGATAACAAAGGTACCATAAGGGGAGAAGGAAGGAAGGAAGGAAGGAAGGAAGGAAGGAAGGAAGGAAGGAAGGAAGGAAGGAAGGAAGGGAGAGCAAAAGAGGACATGAATGAAGATGGAAGGGGAGGAGGAAGGAAAATAGGAAAAGGGGAGGGAAGAAGTCTATAGGAAACAAAATCTATAGTTGGGAGATTAAATCACTACAGATAAGATGAAAATAATGCCACAATCTGAAAATGACTTTTAAAAATAGATATGTTTAGTCTTCAAAGAAGAAAATTAAAAAAAAAAAAACCCAACTATCACTTTTTTAAAAAGAAATTATCTCATAAAAGAAAACAAAATTAAATAAAGTAAGTGAGATGGGACAAAAATCAAATAAAACTCCAGAGGGAAAAAAGTACACAAAATAATTGAAATTTAAAATCTCACAAATTAAACTCTAAACTGAACGTAATTGAAAAGAATATGGGTAAATGGAAAGAAAGTACAGAGAAATTGCCCCAGAATGCAGCTCCAATAGATAAAATGATTAAACAATATGAAATAGTACTTAAGAGACAAGGAAATTAATATATGAGGCTTCTCTGCACATTTAATATCAATTCCAGCAGAAGACATTGGTGGAATGGCAGAAAAGCAAAATTTAAAAAGATGGTGCTTGGAAATATTCCAGGATTGGAGACAGAGAACAATTAAAAATATCAAGCACAGAGTTGGTCTGGAGTTTTTATCTGATGCTGTTATTTATCCCTGAAGGGAGAACAAAGCAGCATGGGGTTGCTCATGGCATGAAGGAAGAAAGGAAGGACAGAGAGAAGGACAGAACAAGTAAGAAGAGTCTCTCATAGTGTCTGAGCATGAATGTGTTACTACTAAGACAGTCACGTGGGTCTGTTCTGGCCTTTAAAGTTAGGATATCAAAGCCTCGGCACAGCTGATATCATCAGAAGTGGTGTCCAACAGGCTCTCACACAGCCTGGATGGCTTCCCCAGCCTTTCCTACTATCAATTCCTGACCACTCCGGATCCCTAGAGCATTCTCTCTGCTTCCTTTCCTTGTTCTCCTGTTTACTATGTTGCCTTCCTTTCAAGGACTGATTGATGTCCATTGCAGCCCTCAGGGCCCCCTGCCTCAAAGCCGGAGGAATGCTGCCCAGGAAGAGTGCTGCCTCCTGGTTTGTCAAGCCCAAGGCTAAAACAGAACTCAGTATGCTCAGGCAAAACTAAGGTCAGGAAAGATGGGACCAGAAAATGCTTCAAATCTGGGGTGTTGGGGAAAGCCATTCACAGAGAGGAATCTGCTGGTAAACTGCCTATGTGGTTACTGGAAGAAGTTGTGAGACACTGGGTGCTGCTGACCATTAGGGCCCTGCCCCATACCTGGGTGCTGGAGAGTTGCCCATGCTGCAGGAGACTGGCACTGGGGAAGCAACCCCGAAATGGCTATATCATTTGTAAGGCCCAGTTCAACACAAAAATGTGAGGTTTCCTGTTCCTTATTAAGAATCTCAAGATGGGGTGCCTGGATGGCTCATTCGGTTAAGCATCTGACTCTTAATTTCAGCTCAGGTCATGATCTCAGGGTTGTGTGATTGAGCCCTGTGACTTAAGTTTCTCTCTGCCCCTCTACCTCTGCCTCCCTATCATCTACACTTGCACTTTCTCTCACTCTTTCACTCTCTCTCTCAAAAAAAAAAAAAAAAAAATTCAAGATGGTGGCAGTAGAACACAAATTAATTGAGGACCCTGGATGACTGCATGGGTTGCATGCCCATAAAAGTGGCTCTAAATGTAGAAACTGGGCACTAGAGAAGACCCTTGTGCTTTAGGAGCCAGCTGAGAGATAGGAAGGAAAACTCCATCCTCCTGCAGTGTCTTTTCAGTGCCCTTTATGGATATAGCTTAACATGATACAGGAAGGAAAAAGGAGACTATCTGAATGGCTCATCTCTATTTTTAGAAATCAGCCAATAGTGGGTAGATTTGAAACTGGAGAAATAAATTGATAACTTCCACGAAGATCAATAGGATTGGAATAGGGTGAAGTCATTGGCCCATACAGAACTCAAATCCAAATTTGACCTCATTAACATTTATTTCTCTATTTACTTTTTGCCAAGAAAAAAATGACACTTAAAAACATTAGTCAGGGGGCCCCTGATTGGCTCAGCTCGTAGAGCAAGCAGCTCTTGATCTCGCAGTTGTGAGGTCAAGTCCTACTTTGGGTGTAGGGAGACTTAAAAATAAAATCTCTTAAAAAATAAATAAATAAAAACATTAGTTGGTCATTCTGGTTCCCATCCAAGTGTAGTCAGCATAAGTCTAGAGCTCTAACACACAGTTTTCTTGACCACAATAAATACAGCCTTAAGCCCAATTGTCTTCCTGCAATTAGTCTAATAAATATACCTAGAATATGAAGCTCTGTCAATCTGATACCCTGCCATTTATTCAATTAGAGTGTATTTCTATCTCTAACAGTTTCTTTTCTTCTTTTCTGAAAGAAAAAAAGTGAGTTATTCATTCTGTGGTTATCAGTTGACTCAAAACATTTCACTAAAAAAAGAGGATCAAGAAGCATTTGATAGACAAACCCATTAGGTCTTTTTCTGCCCTGGGCAGATTCTTGGCTTCTGGCTCTGTTACCTGATTGGCAAGTGACTGATTGACAGATGTGGCAGTGAACATCCCTGTGCATTAAACCCAGAATGTGTGGTTTAATAAATGCAACACTTAGACTAATGGGACCGCAGCACAGTGGCTTCCTCCACCATAGTATTTGGAATATAAAGCCTACAGAAGAGAGGCTGGCAGCAAGGCACAGGGAAGGTGCCATAACCCTGGCAGCTTCTGTCCAGGAAACCTCTTCCTCCTCATTATTTGCAGTGATGATGAGGGCCTGGGAATGACAGGGAGATAAATCAACTTCTACAATCTCCTTCCTCTTCATTTGCATCCCTGAAAACAGAAAGCAGGATCACCCCGGGCTTGTCCTCTGTCCCTTTATATTTCACAGTGGACTCTAAGCTCCATCAAGGCAGAAAGGTTTCTCTTTTGCTTCCTTGGAGTGTTCCTGGCTGCTAGAATAGCACAGAGCACTGTTTAGTACCATAAATAGCATTCTTTAAACATTGGATCTACAATGGAACCCTCATGAGCACAGGGATTTTAATCTGTCTTGTTTGCTGCTGCATCCCCAACACCTATAAGTCAATATGTCAATAAACTTTAGTAGTCATCTGCATTTAGAATAAAATCCAAACTCCTTAAGATGGAGCCTCTGCATTCATCTTTAACTCCACCCTGGTCCACTCTCCCCTTTGTTCCCAGCCCTCTCTAACCGGTCAAGCAGTCTAAATCTCCTGTTCACAATGTTTGCACAAGGTATTTCCTTTTCTGGAAATGCCTTGCCCTCTGTCTTCACTTGCCTGGGTCTTTCTTTTAATTCAAGTGCCCCTCAGAAAGGTTCTCCCAGTCTACCTGATATAGATGGCCACTCAATCACCTTGTATCTTAGGACATTCTTTCATTCTCAATAGTAGAGAATTATTACTTTGTGGCATTTTCTTATTTATTCATTTTTGAAAATTATTGTCTACCCTTTCTCACCCTCAGTCTCTACAAGAAGAGACTTCATGCGTCTTGTTCACCTGCATATCCCTAAAGTCCTAGAACTGTGCCTAGCATATAGTTAGTGCTCAATAAATATGTCCTGACCTAATAAATCCATAACACACCTTACCACCCCAAATACCAGCCACCTACCAGGCTTCAAATGAGAAGCAGAATAGGTCCTTATAACTAACAAATAGTTTGGGGACTTTTCATGCTATTAAAATACCTTTAGTAAAACCCTTAAAAACACAGTACACAGGGGGCACGTGGGTGACTCAGTTGGCTAAGCACCAACTTTCAATTTCAGCTTAGGTCATGATCTCAGGGTCATGAGATCTCAGGGTCATGAGATCAAGCCCTGTATTGAGCTCCATGCCCAGCATAGAGCCTGTTGAAGATAATTCCTCTCCCTCTGCCCCTCATCCCCACTCACATTCTCTCTCCAAAAAAAATAAAATAAAAATAAATAATAATAACAATAATATTAAAAACACAGTATACAGGATTCTATTTGGCCTTTCAGCAAATAGAGAACTCAAGATGGTGATGGTGGTGGTGATGATGATGATGATGATGATGGTGATGATGACAACGAAAGAGAGAGATACAGAAGTAGATATGGATATATAGATAATTGTAGACCTTACTTGGTTGGGCATTAAGTATTAGGGATACAAACATGAATAAGACATCATCCTATTTACTTACTCCAAAGGAAGTGTCAAAGAATTATTCCCATTATGAAAGACATATGTGAAAGAAAACAGGCTATCTTTACTAATCCCTTATAATATGCAAGCAAGGGTGTTTACATGTATTGACTTGTTTAAACCTCTGAGGTAGCTACTATTATTTAAAGATGAGAAACCTGCTCAAGGTCTCGGCATCAGCAAATGGTAGTTCCAGGACACAAACACAGGCAGTCTGTTTCATTCTTTTAACATCACCCTGCACCATTTATTTATGCTGTGAGAATACACTGAAGCCATCAACTATATTTGGGCAATACTAAAAGAGCTACATTAAATTATTTGATTTTGTATTTCTAGACAGCCCATCATCACATATGTAATATAAGCTGATATCTCTTATATGTCCAATAAGTAGTAAAGGGCACTGGAATAAATAATTTTTTTAAGTATGAATATTAATTGTAGATGCCACAGAGCCAGGCATGGAGCGCTAGGGGGCAGAGGTACTTCTATATTCCCAGTCTCGTTATTTTACTTCAGCTCAGGAATAACTGGATAGAGTTCATGGTCTTCTTTCCAAATCAATGAAATGATTTTAAGTTAGAAGGGTAATTTAAATTTGCTGTCCATATATCCATGTCATTTCTACTCCTCCTCTAAACCTGATATATACGATTATTTAGGAATGTTTTGAGTTTAAAGCTAGTGTCTACATGATGAATATGCAGGTCTTCATATCAAACACCCCGATTAATGATAATGTGATCATTTGTCAGTGTTAAGTTATCAACATTCACAGAAGGCCAAGCATGATGCTCCCCACCCATCACTCCAGTCACAGCTGGCTGGGTCTCCACCCACAAGAAAAACATCAGCCCTTTACCACAGCATGTCACATCATCTGCTGACAGAGTCAAAACAGTGAGAAAAATAGTATGTGTGTTTGTGCTTCAGTGCTGCCTTATTGAAAGCAGTCTCCTTTGTGTCTAGGTATTGAAGAGAACTTTCACTTATGGAACAGTTTTTGTTAATAAAGGACAATTATTTTTTTTTAAAATCCTATCATTGCCCATTTCTCCTTGAAAGGACTACTATTTTTGTCCAGGTATTTATCTTTGAGCTCAAGTAGCTAAAACAGTAGATGGAGTCCCTCCTTTCCCATCTATAGCTAGAATCTAGAGAAAAAAGAAAAACAGAGCATAATATGTATGTACCAGTAACTATACCATTATGAAAGTAAAGTTAACTTAATACAGCTCTTCGGTGGAGAATGTAATTTCACCAGATCATCACTGCTTATCCTGGGTAATTCTTTTAGAATAATTATAATTCATTTTATTCAATTTATCTCTGTAAATCCTGCTTTGAAATTTAAAAACTATATATCACTACAATGACTTCATTATAGGCCTGTGAAATATCTAAGTACAATGAATTCAACAATGTTGCCCGAGTAGATTGAAAGCAAATGATACATGCTTGATGCATGCAGCTATGGACAAGGTAGTTTGTTCCACTGAATCTTAGTTTCCTCATCTGTAAAACGATTTGAATATACCTAACACATGGGGTTATTGTAAGTTGTACATGAACATTTATGTAAATCACTTAGTGTAGTGCCTGAGACTGGTAGACAATCCTAAGTAGTTAGCCACTATTGTTATAATTAATAATAATTTATGCAATTATTCCAGTTATTTATAGCCCTTGTGAGAAACGAAAGGATTGTATCACTGGCAATAAAGATTATTTGAAGTTAAACTTCAGAGTTACCTTTGATAATAAGGCATTTTTTTTCAGCAGCAATCTTGTCTACTTTTATTCTTAAACATTAAATATTCAAATTGCTCTGTCCAGTTATAATATACTCATATTATTCAAATAAGTACATTAATGTATGTAGAATTAACCCTTAGTTTATATCTTACAGAAGAGGGCTATTGAGTAAAAATTACTTAAGCAAATTTATATAACTTTCATTTTTTTATTGTTTTCTAAGGGGAAAAAAAGAAAAAAGAAATAAGTCTCACAAGTAATTAGATTGAAAGACTGAATTTAAGAGCAGTGTTTCCATACACAGCAGTATCTTCTTAGCTATGGCATCTCACCTTTATCATTTACTTGCTTTTCTTTTCTCTTCTTCACCTTGATCTTTTCCAGGCCATAAGAATGTCTACAACTAATAATGGCACTCAAACACATGTTTAAAATTTCTACAATTTATCTCTTCTAGTCCTCTCTTAGTTTGGGTTTCTAGAAATCAGCACAATTGGGATATGTTAATATCTTTTTCTCAGTTACATGTGTCTTCTAATAATCTCAGCATAGCGGCTATGAGTGGGCTTCAAGGCTATCCTGCCTGAGTTCAAATCTCTGCTCAGCCACGTACTATCTGACCTTTGGATAAGAGACTTTACACTCTATGCTGAGGATTTCTCTTCTGCAAGTGAGAATTATAATAATAATCCCTATCCCAACAGGTTGTTCTGAAGATTAAAGGAGTTAATCTGTCTGCTAAGTGTCTGCCACATAAGAATCACTCAATGAATGTTTATTGTTATTGTAACAGCTCCTACCTTTTTTTAGTTTGAGTATTTTTCAGACACAATAAAATAGTTCTATGACCTTAATTAATTAAGTCCCCCTCCTTTTTCTCAATTTAATGGATCTAAATCTCTGTAAAATACATCTACTTAAAGTAATCTCAAACATGTATAATCCTTGCTCTGACCAGTTTTTCAACTAGCGAATATCCAACAGCATCAATTTATCAGCAAAATAATTTCAGATTGTCACTTTTTTTTCCCACCACGTATTACTTAACTAATTGATACTGTGTCTTATGGTTTATTAGCACATCAAATGCATGATTCTTAAGTTTGGAAAGGAGACAATGATATGCTTATAAGTTACTTTTTGTCTTACATAACTAACGGTTAGCAAGCAGAAACACCTTTAGCTCTCCTAATTGGGGAAAAGTAAGCCACAAATGAAAGAGAAATATTTACAATCTAGAATGTTGCCCTAGTCATTTCTTCAATTGCTTCCACCTTTAGAAATGCATCATGGAAATAGAAATTTTAAATTACCTATGAGGGCTCTCAAAACAAGTTCTGTTAGTTTATCGAGTTTTAAAAAGTCTTTGTAACCATAAAAAAAAAGATTTGAAGCATCTTTATAAGGTCTGAGATGCAATGTTTGGAGCTAACAAACTAGACACTTGGGTAAAGTCTAACTTCTGTGAGACTTATGAAATCTGCATAACATAGGAATACCATCTGCAATGCTGTCTAGAAAGCCCCCACTGAGTGTCGTTCAAACACCAGTAAGAGTTTCTTATGATCCTCAAATGGTTTGCAAAGTATCATCAAATGCAGTTTCTTTGGTAACAAGAGGCAAATTTTACCTGTCTTATCTTTCCTCCCAGCACAGATCAGGTCTCTTACAAATTTCTGTATGATTTAGTTATTTATCAGCCTCAAAGCCACTCTAGTTAGGGTCTGTGCCTTCCATTGGTCTGCTACTTCAATCACTAGTTTCATGCATAGGAAGATATCTATGTTACATTAATTCTCATAGCCTACTAATTAACTTCTGTTCATTCCTCTTACATTTCCTTTTTGATGTCATGTAATTAATTTCCATTAGTTTTATTCATCACTATAAAATGACATGCCCAAGCTTCTCCCTACAGGCATGCTGTATTGCCCAAAATAGAAGAGGATCCTACAGAGGAGATCTATCTCTCCCAATTAATGCCAGCTTTCTCTTAAGTGCAGATTCTGAGAACACAGAACATGTGGTCTCCAAAACAAAGAAAAAAAATCTCCTTAATAAAGAATATTTTATCTCAGTGGAAAAGAGGACAGAGATTTCAGAAGATCATTAACTCCTCACATTAAAATCCACAATGTTACAAAAAAAAAAAAAAAAAAAGAAAGGATGACATTGTTTTCATTTTGTCTTTCTTCTCTAAGGTGAAAAAAAGAAGTGATTGAAAATGCAATTTATGTTTATTTACATGCATTAATAAAAACATTTGACAAAATTAGTCATTTCATTTCTTTTCATGGGCCAAGGGGAGGCAGATATCTCATCAATAAACATTTTTTGTTATTCAGTTAAAAGCATGGCTTCCTTGTAATTATAGTATCATTGACCCTTTCCAATGAGCTATCAATTTCTTTTAGAGTCTACAAAGAACCGTGCTTTGTTGCAGAGATATTATGTTAAAAAAGAAAAGAAGTTTTCACTACTGAGAATAAGGTCATAGCCTGTATTCCTTCTATTCTCACATGCTTTTCACTTCTTTCCTCATGTAAAATCCAGCGTCACTCACACTGGATTTTTATTTGCAACTCATGTAAATAATGCCACATCCCCATTGTTTGTCAATGATGAATAAGCAAACTGCTCCTGCATCACAAGATTAGTTTTGCCAAATCTATTAAGGGATTTTATGTTTCCAATTTATAAGAGATTCTCAATGCATTTCACTTTCAAGAATTCCCGTTCCCAGACACCAGGATTGAAAACACTTCTAAGCCATCTCTTTCCAGATGACTGAGTGGACCCGGGTAGACCCAAAGTCAGTTCTGAGCTTGAGGACCAGTAGGAAGGACAATGAAGACTCAGATGAACTTTGCTTTTCCTCTGATTCACTACTGAGCCAGCCAGTAAGTACTGTGAAAGGTAAATGAAAGGAGATGCACAAATGCACACAACTCACTGATGCCTTTCAGGCTCCTCACAGAAACCCCTTAAAAGTTGTCATCAATACAGACAACACACAGTAAAAAACTTTTCTGGAGAAATTGAGTTTACTGCCCTTTCTATGAGTGGCCATGCCCTCACACAAAAAGTGGTCAGTCCACACGACAACCATGTAAAGATATCTTGCTGTAATTATAGTAGTTGCCCCCTTACCTGTGGTTTCTCTATGCATAGTTTCACTTATCTGCAGTTAACAATGGTCTGGAGGCAGGTGATATTCCTTCTGATGTGTCTTAGAAGGTCAAGAGTTGCCCAAGGCTATTTCACGATGCCTACATCATTCACCTCATTTCATTTCTCACACAAGAATTTCATCATTCTACATCATTATAAGAAGGGTGAGTACAGTACAGTAAGATATTTTGAGAGAGAGGTAAAAACCACATTCACATGACTTTTACTACAGGATATTGCTGTTTGTTTTATTTTATTCTTAGTTATTGCTATTAATCTCTTATAGTGACTATAAATTAAACTTTATCATAGGTATGTATACATAGGAAAAAGCTATATAGGGTCTGGCACTTTCCATGGTTTCAGGCATCCACTGGGGTCTTGGAACGTATCCTGCATGGATAAGCGAGGGACTACTGTGTACATCCATCTGATCCTATTACACACTGTGTTGGCAGGCCCATGGCAGGTTGGCTGGCCAATGGCTCTGTTTCTTGCCACTTAAATCATGTATAATCTTCTATCATTCAAAGCATTTGAGCCAGCCTTAATGTATAAACATCTGTTTCTTCTCTCTGTATCCTCTCAACCCTGACTGAGTACAGTCAGCCCTATGTCTATTATTCACATGATTCCCACCTCATAGATTAGTCCATGCCACCTAGAAAGATTCTCTTCTCTTTGGGTTCCAGTCCTGCTTGTGTCTATACTTGCCATGAAATATTTCGTAATAACACAAACTCACCTTGATTTCTCATCTCTCCTCATCTTTAGCTGACTTCCCAGCATTTATCGTTCTTGGCAAATTTACCCAAATTAGAAACTAATACACCTTACCACGAATCTCATTAAGCTGTATACATAAATTATCTGTAGCTTTTGTGTATGAAAAAAATTATTTTAAAGATTGAAGACATCCAATTATGGAGTATAAAATAAAAGGATTTAATAAAACAAAAATATTAAAAGCCTCCCCAATTCTCACTTTCCACCACCCATTCATGCATTTCACTCTCACTGTTCAGTGTTGTTTTCATATACCCTCTCATCCCCCATTCATTTATGTATCATCAGTGGAAATACTAGTGAAATCTGAATACAGTATAGACTATAGTTTTAGTCAAAAAAGTAACTAATATAGGCAAAATATAAAAAGTGCAAGCTCTTTGAAGGCAAGGAATGTGTTTTATATCTCATAATTCTATAATAAATATTCAATATTGCCTGCTGCTGTTTCTGCCAACAATGATTAGCTTGGATATTCTTTGTCCTTCTTCTAGATTTACCTTCCATCCTTCTCTACCTTCTCTATGTCCTGTCCTCTGCAGACTGCACCAGCTTAGTGCCCTGTTAGCTCAGACAGTGGGAGGCATCAGCAGTTGATCCAAAGCAGAAAGAGATTAGAGTATTTATTGCTCAGGATCTCTTCCTGATAGACTGCAGACTGGCAGAGACTACGTTTCTCCAACAAAGTTTATAGTTCCTGCTGACGGGTCTACAGCTACTGCTATTCTTCTCCCCCTAGGTTCTGGGAAATACTCCATCTTCTTGCCCCTTCAAGCTTAATAGTAATGGCAACTTTGCCTCCAGTAGACCCAATCTGCTTCACCATCTCTTGTTGGTTTCCGTTATTCTGTCCATATTTGTTGAAATGGTCCATTTGTTAAACTCTCTTCTGTCATCCCACTTCAGTACCATCTATTTCCTAAAGAGTCCTTGAGTTATATGATGAGGAAGAGGATATGTTCTATCTCTCTAGCAAAAAAAAAAAAAAAAAAGTATCAATTTGCTTCTATTATAGCACCAATTCTCAAATACTTTAGTGAGAAGAGGGGCATTTTGCTTATTTTTTGATATCTGGCTTAATAAAATATGACTAGATTGTCATATTTGCTTCTGCATTTGCTCTGCACTGTTTTCATATATTCATTTTGCTATAGTACATAAAGAAAATCCAACCTTACATAAACATGTAGATGGAAATGGAAGGACTAACAACAGTCTTTTCAGATAGCTAACAGTCTTTTCAGATAATCATCATTATTCTTAGTTGATAATATGTCAAAATTGGACAATTGGTAATTACAGGTTAGTGGCACTATGGAATGTGAAATTTTGAATAAGCTCTTCATATTCTCTTACATTAAAATTCACTGGTATATCTTGCATTTCCATGGAGCTTTTACCCATATATGACTGTGTAACATCATAAACTGGTCATTTAGAAAATATTGTTTCATCAAATCACACAGATCTTCCAAATGTTGAAACATTTTATTGCATATCAAAAAATTACACTTAATTATATCACCACCAATCTTATGAAAAAGTTTTCTGAAGTATTGGAAAACTATTAAGCTCAATGTAGAAGATACAAGTTTCCCCAATCATACAACTACTATACAGGTTCTTTTCCTTCAGAGAGCCATTCTACTTCTGAATACAGCAGATGTGCTTTATGCATAGTTCCCACAGATTACTAAGAAAGATAACACTCAAGAAATGAGATTTAATAAAATTAATAATTGCTATTGCTTCATGAAGGATATTCTGAATGAGACTGGTATTTATTTTACTATGAGTGCATGTTGGTGATGAATACAGTGACTACTAGGACACTTGGATGGCACTGCCTTGATTCCTGTTAAGGCACCAGCAGTTTTACTCAGCAATGTTTTTGCACCATCAGTGTAAATGGGAAAAACAAAACAAAACAAAAAAAAAAAGTCTGGTATAAACAAGGAGATTCAGAATACTTATTCAATACTTCAAAGTACTTTGACTATTTCAGCAGTACTTGTTTGTTTGTTTGCCAAGTACTCACCAGAAAAGTCTTCATTGCTTATTTGTTGGTGCGAGACCAGGAAAATAGAAGTGAAACAGCAAGTCCAGCCATGACTATAGAGTCACTCTTTTGTAAGGCAAAAGTGCAATTCTGCCCACAAGGTATTTACCCAGCCTGTAACCTCAGTTTACAGCTACATCTTTAATTCAATGAGTTAGTTGGCACTTCTATGATTTTTCTTTTTTTTTCTTTAAGATTTTATTTATTTATTCATGACAGACACAAACACACACAGAGAGAGAGAGAGAGAGAGAGAGAGAGAGAGAGAGAGAGAGCAGAGACACAGGAAGAGGGAGAAGCAGGCTCCATGCAAGGAGCCCGATGTGGGACTCATTCCTGGGACTCCAGGATCACGCCCTAAGCCCAAGGCAGGCGCTAAACCGCTGAACCACCCAGGGATCCTCTATAATTTTTCTTTTATACTGTTTTCTGTCCAGCAGAAATTCAAGAATATCAACTATACGAGCTATTGTGTCAAAGCAGTGTATTAACTTACCTTCAAAATGATTCTTTTTCCATTTGTAGTTTGAAAAAAATGTAATGAACAGTATGTGTCTTTTAAAGAGCTCGCTGTTGGAGCACCGAGATGGCTCAGTTGGATAAGTGTCTGCCTTGGCTCAGGTCATGGTCCCGAACTTCTGGGATCAAGCCACACATGAATAAAATATTTTTAAAAAATAAAATAAATAAGATTAACAATTTAGAGAGTAATAAATAATGAGTTATATTACAGAAGGCATAACCAAAAAAAACTGGTTAAAGCAAGGTAGAAATAATTGAGAACTGAGTTAATTTCTAAAATCCCACATATATTTATACACTCAAACCACTACCTTAGAAAATTCTACTAAACAAGAATTCACCAGCTCCCTCCAAAATCTATTAGTTGTCAAATCAATAACAGTGGCAGAAGTCATGTGGCATCTGGAAAGCTTTAGTATGCACTCATGAGAGAATGAGAGTGAAAAGGCAAATAACATTTTAGTATTATTATGAAAATAGCTTTATCGTTGAAAATATCCTGAAAAGATCTCAAGGACCTATAGGGAGTCCCTGAGCCACACTTTGAGAACCTCTGCCCATAAATTGTTGCAGGTAGAATTATTTTATCATTGCTTATGCATTATAAATTTTGAACAATGAAGTAGCTTGACTTCATTGGCTCAGCAAACTAAATCTTGACACTACTAAAAACAAGGTTAGAACTTAAAAACATAATCTCATTTAGGGGCAGGACTCATTCACAAGCATACCTCTAATTGTCTAACAGTTTTGTAAGCTCATATAATGAATAGCATGAATAAGATTATGACTCTCCAAAGTATTTAAGTCTAAGGACATATTTTCTTAAGATCAAAAATATCTATAATATTCCACATAATAGCAAATTCATTTTAAAAGGGAAAGGTTATTGTGAAGACTACATGGGATAATAAATGTAAACTGCCTACCACAGTGACAGGCACATAGTAAATTCTAATTAAAGCATATACCTCACCTCTCCAGAATGTCTTTCTTAAATAATAAGTACTAATATAAAGCTTACCAACATTTCCAGGTAGGAACTCAAACTTTGAATATGTGCCATAAAATCTCTTGCATGCAAAGTTTTAAGAAATAGAGGTTTACTAACAAGAATTTGCAAATGGTTTAGATAGATTCAAACTACTTCCAGGAGGGAGAGATGACTTTGAGTTGGCATCAAACTTCAGGACTATGTATATGTAACTGAGTGATGAATCTTCAAAGTTGTTTTGCAAAGTCCTTTAAGATCTTAGGAATGCAGTATTTTCAGTATAGTAGAACATTAGCGCCTCTTGGTAGTTAGTTCTTCTATCAATTACAGCTTCAATGTATGGAGTATTTGTTTCTACAGATCAATGTCATTTCTAATATGTAAATGATATTAGAAAGTAAGATATTCCTTTGTCTATTTTCCAAAGGGCAGTAACAAACCAAATATGTTCTTAATTTATTATTTTTCAATTTGTGTATCTCAATGAACCCATCCCTAGTGCCCTTAGGCAGATTTTTTTAAAAAGAAAGAAATTCTTAACACAATTATATCAAAACATGTCATACAAGTGATTGGCAAGACAAAAAAACAATAAAACAAATATCAACCCATTCTTAAAACTAACATCATCTTTTAAAACTAACTTCCCTGTATCATCAATGAGTTCCTTGGAGCATATACTTCAGCAAATTGGTGGATCTTGGGTATAAAATTAAAATGCCTAGAATCTGTTGAAACAATATGGGTAAATTCTTCCATAAAGGATTATCTTCTATTTTGAATGGGGTGTATATCCTATACTCTATAGTGTAAATCCATGGCAAGCAAGACTTGTGGTCTAGTGGATGGCCTCAGTGTCAGAAACCTGAGTTGATGGTTTGGCTAACCACCAGTGTAGATGGTTCTAAAAAAAATGTTATTAAATTATGGTGACATGCTCATGAGTCCATAAAATAGTTAAATGGCAAGCACCTTTAACCAAAATAATGGTACAGGGAAGAAAGAAGAAAATTTACCTTGTGGCAAATACGATATAAAGGACTTTTATTTTATTTTTTTAAGATTTTGTTTATTTATTCATGAGAGACCCAGAGAGAGAGGCAGAGACATAGATGGAGGGAGAAGCAGGCTCCCTGCAGGGAGCTGAACACGGAACTTGATCCCTGATCCCCAGACTGGGATCACGCCCTGAGCCAAAGGCAGAAGTCCAACCACTGAGCCATCCAGGTGTCCCCATATAAATAACTTTTAACTAAGGAATCCCTTCTAGAGAGTTTTTGTTTTGCTTTGTGCAGGAGGCAACACATCCCTTCCCGCTAAAACAGCACAGAGAGAGGGGAAAGCATTTAAAGGCAATGGTGTAGGCATATTTGTAGAAATTAGAGTATTTCAACACTTCTAAAAGTTTAATTATGTGCAAGAAGTTACATAATAACAAATACATACATAACAAATTAGATAACAAATAAATAACAAATAACAATAAATAACAAATACATAATAACAAATTAGAAGTGCGAGAAATAACCTACAGAAACAAACGCAAACACTGAAGTTATTTGTGCTGTAAACTATGGACTTTGAACAATTACAAAGGTGAAGAATTCTATGTAACTGGCACATCATGGCAAATAAAAAACAATAGTGGGTATGACATGAAACAATATAGGCAATGATGGAGAGTTGCCTAACAGGTGAGAATCAGGAAGTGATCCAGAGATAGGAGACCAAAGAGTAGCAGAACTCAGATCAGAAGCAAGACACAGTCACCTCCAGTTCTAGCTCCTAGTTAAGATTCCCACGCATATTGTCTTAGGAGATTGGTCTACTGTATATAAATATTCTGCAATCCGTGGTTAATAAACTTAAAAGAATGGTGATCCAACTATTCTGAGATCCCAAATATAACGTGTCCAGTTCTTTCAGCCAAATCTGTCTCTTGAATGTGTCTTTGTGTGGTATTTCCCTTCCTTTGCAGTTCATTCTCTCCAGGCAATGAAATAATTCTTAAAGATAACTAACATCAAAATTTTTATGCAGTTTTGGGGGAGTCGTATTGCTTTGTTTCTACTTTTATCTTAACCACTGCTTCCAAGCTTTTTTGTTAGAATAAATTCATGGATTCTTCAGATCATTTATTCCTTCTTTTCTGCTTGATTTCTGGAAATTTTGCCTTTCTTTATCTCTCCTTGAAGAGTCAAGGTAGGCAAAAAGAGGATAAATCACAGAGTGCTCTCTTTGGCTTATTTATTGGCAGTTTGGTAGGCATACTGAAAAACTGAGATAATTTCCCCTAGGTTTTTGTATTTTGTGTATTTCATTATTAATATTGTATTTATTTTTTTTTTATCTTCTGTAAGTAAATTTGGCTTAGTAAATAATTGCTTTTATTCCTGGTCTGTATACCCTTGATTAGCTATGGGTGTTTCTCTGCTTTGTTGTCTTTTGCAAACGTCTCAGTTCTCACCAATAAAAGCTGAAAGTCAAACAACCTAAGTAGCACTTTGGTCTTAACCTCTCCAGGGAAATTTTCATCGTCTTTGGACTTACTGAAGAGCCTAACTTACAGTCAGTGGTGGCCTAAAACAGAACAGAGGAGTTTATAACCGCCAAGGAAACAAAGCTTGAGGCTGGTCTTCCAGGCTTCTTTCTGCTGAGGAATTTATCCTGCCTTCGTACCACTATTTTTGCCTAGTCAGTCTTCATTTCTCAAAGTCTGTGCTCCTGAATTTAAACTTAAGAAATAAATCATGCAGATCTTTACAAACTGGAGCTCAGTTTACCAGACAATAGTCTCCCCTTGAAAAATGTGGAAGAGGATAGGGAAGTGAGGTGGGAGGCAGGCAAGTTGAGAAAGTGGTAGATTTTATATACCCTGGTGAGTAGAGACAGAATGAAAACCTTCAAGTCTCTCAGTAGTGCAATATGTCCATATTCAAATGTAATGAATATAAAATTGTCCCTCCAGAGACAAAAGCAAATGCTTTAGGTATTATCTCCCTCTTGTTAATGTAGATAAGGAGAAGTTGACAGTACTTTGCTAGATAGGGCTACCTACCTTGCAGTCCTTATCCTTTCAGAAAATGACTAACCAAGAAATTCCAGGCTTTTTTTCTATGGAGCACTAAGGATGTCACTTGGCACATAACACTGTTACCTAAAAATATCACCATGCCACCATTTCTAAATCTAAACGAAATGTTACACATTTAAATACAACCTGGATTTCTAATCTCTGGATTTGTACTCTTTGCAGATAGAACCATTACAGATTTTTGGATTTGTTTCTATCTAAACATCTAAACATAGATCTTGAAGTAAGTCATAAAAATGAGGTATGTTCACTTTTGGAGAGAGTTAGTCATTGGGGCTATTAGAGAAAAATACCCTAATCTTTAGCTTCCTTCTATGCTTTTAAATATACTTTCGGTGAAAGCAGTGGCTATATTTAATCTTGCTCAGAAACCTATCCCGATTAACTGGAAAAGGAAAACATTACATCTGAGCCAGATTATGTGATGCTCACTGTAGGCATTGTGGGTTTGTGTGTGTTTGTGTGTATGTGTATTTGTACATTTATATTTAATGAGCACCTGTGGTGAGACATCATAAGTAAGTCAATATTTATTCTCCCATGCACTTTTAAGAACATTTGGCACATTTGTTAATAGGTAGGAGCAAAGGAGATGGAAGGGCATGCTCAAAGCTTTTTAGCATGACCTGACATTCTTTGAGATAAAACATGGAACAGATGGCTTGTAGCTCCTCACAAAATTCTTCTTCCAAAGTTGATCACTCTTAAAGGAGCTTGGGTAACCCTTATAAACTCTGGTTACTTTAAACCAAACTTTTATTCTTCACCATACAGAGTAAATCCAGCTCCTAGTATGCTTTTGTCATTAACAAAAACTCTGAGGGTGGTTTCACAGGGATTTTTATGCATTGTTCTATGTTCTTTGTTTGATTTATAAACTGCTGAGGGGAAATGGGGTTGTAAACCTAATCCAGGTTTATGATATAAAAGGGCAGCACATTTTAGAAACACCTTGTGGTCTTACAAATAGAGTTAACTTTAAGCAATTTATTTAGCTAAATAACTGACTCAACTATGTATTAAATTGCTGCCAGTTGGAAATAATGGAGCTTGGCAGTTTTACTGTCAAATATAGTGGGTATAGGAAAATATGTGGAGACTGGAGACTTGCAAAAGACTGAGCTGCTGTAGCATTTAGTGATGGAAAAACCAAGTAATTCACCTTGACTACACTCAAAGGGAGAAATGTGAAAAACAAGCTTCTACTATTAAACAGTTAATTATAGTGTGTTTATGTGTATAGGGCTTGATTGTTAATTGCTTAAACTAAGTTGTTCTATAAAGACAAGTGCTTGCCTAGATTCCTATGTGCTTGGAGATTGATCCGAGTGGTGAGCTGGTCTGTTTTGCAGGGTGTAAATTGATTGGCATAAATGTGTAGTCTGGATTTTAGAAAAGAGGTTTTATTGAATGTCTTATTAAGCAAAAGATAAACTATGAAGAAATCTACAACTTTAATGGTAAAATGAAAAATATTAAATGCTTTGTCTTACCACAACTTTTGAAGAAGCATTTCTTAGCCTCTTTATTCTTATTAGTAAGAAAAGAAAAGGAAAGGGGTGGGGAAGAAAAACAAAACAGATCCCAGATTATAAGATTTTATGAGTCTAGAGACTTTGTGGTTATTTATGGGAAATAAGATCCCTGGGAAAAGATGAAGGAATATGGAATTATTTGCACTGGAGCTAGGAAGGTTAAAGACTAATATAAATGATCTTCAAGCCTATGAAAACCATACAGGAAACAGACACCAACTATTCTATTCGAACATTAACACAAAGCTTAATTGGTAAACGGCACAATAGAAATAATTTGGGATGGAAATAATAAGAATCAATAAATGTCCTTTCTTAAAGTTTTGCTTTGCTTTTTTTTTTAAAGTAGGTACTAGGATTCTATAAATGACGTTGTGGCATTTCATAAAGAAAATGGACCTGTATTTCAAATTTTATATTAAAAATTCCTGTATATTTTGGCTATTAAGCCTTTGAATTTGATCAGAAGGATAGCGTTCAGAAAAACAATTGCTCAAATTATGTTAGTTAACTACAGCATGTAATTAAGCTATAAGCGTATAAATACCAAGAAGAGAAAAAATAATGGCAAAAAGTAAATCCAGGGATGCCTGGGTGGTTTAGCAGTTGAGTATCTGCGTTTGGCTCGTCCTGGGATCGAGTCCCATGTCAGGCTCCTCACAGGGAGCCTGCTTCTCCCTCTGCCTGTCCCTGCCTCTCTGTGTGTGTCTCTCATGAATAAATAAATAAAATCTTTAAAAAACAAAACAAAACCAAAAAAAGTAAATCCAGTGTCAGGTGAAGTTATTTGGTCCTTTACATTTAGCTAAAATTGGGTCAAGGTCCCTGCTGCATGTTCTTCGGAGGGTCTACGCCTTCCAATATTTCTGAGTATTTCCCATGGCTTCAAGTTCATTTGAACTTGGAACTTGAGTCTCAAAATCCAATTAAAAATAATGGTAATAATGATAATAAACCCAGTGCATTAAGGCATTGTATGCATAATGGACTTTCACATCAGACCAAACTTCCCTTCTTATCAGAATAGCTGTGGGGGGGGGGGGGGGCGGGGGGGGATAGCTGTGTAGGTACACTAGTGTTCGCAGACATTAAGTTCTGTTAAACCAATGAGAGTCTCAACTACACTGAGTAAGGATGGTCTGCAGAAAAGTGTAGCCAGTTTCTGCAACAAACTCTGGAAAAATATTACCAAGTCAATTAAAAAAACAAGTTACCAAGAGCAAATTTCACCATATCTTTCCACCCTTGCAGACTGTAGCTTGCAGAGAGGGGGACATCTGATAGAATTCAGGAGGGTAATTAACTGAAGGATAGCATGCAGTGTTGAAGTGAGCTGTGTCTGGCTCAAATCAGGAGTAGAGAACAGAGTTTTTGTTCATTCCTTTTGTGAACTTCAAGATCAGCAGTGTAAAAACTGTTTAAAAGAGAGGTAGTTCAGTGTGATGGATTAAGCTAAGAGATAAGTATGATCTTAAAATGATAAACTACCTCAAGAAAGTTATTTTTGCCCCATTAGTAATGAAAGTAAACAAAGAGCTTTCCAACATTTTTTTGTTTGTAATAGCCTCTCTTTATTTTTTTTTTCAAACTTGGGGCTTTTCCCCATTATTCTTACTAGCTTTCTTTGAGTTAAAGTATGGCACTATAAAAAGGAATGAAATCATCTGTTCATTAACTTTCTACTCAGTAAACTTTTTATTTTTATTTTCTTCACATACAACTCTCATAATTTTTCTAGTCGCCATTCTTCTCATCTATTTGCACATTCCTTAGTTTGCATGTCAGTCCCAAATGCCTCAACTCATCATTTAAATTAGTTCTGTTTTTACAACAGCTCACAAACGGGTTTACAGCTGAAACTCTTCCTCTAATCTAGCTCTTCTTGCTGCATGTACCATTTCTTTATTGACCTTAGCTTTGGAGAGCTTTAAAAATAATACATATCAGCAAGGGTTGCATGCTTTCTAATCATATGTTTTCTCCTGCTAATCATTCAGTTACCTGATTAGAAACAGATGCAACCTATTTGAAATGTGAACTTACGAGTGAACTGCTCATAATGGTTGCATATTTTTTAGATATTCTGTGTCTGTGTTGTGAAATGCCCTAGAAGATTTTCAATGGTAAGCATTTAGATGATATTTTATAGCTATAAGGTTTTTTTCCCTTCCAAGTGACCCATTCCCACCAAGACAAACTGACAAACGAAACAGGTAACAACAAAGATTCAACCAACATCAAAAGCCAGAATGTTTATAAGCAATCTGCAAAAAAGAGTACTAGAACTGTGATAGTACAAATTTTAAAACAGACAAATTCCCTGCTCTCAAAGAATTTATGACATATTGGAAAAAGTAAACACATAAATGACCATTTATAACCCAAAGCATAAATATGACACTTTAATTAAAATACACACAATGTGGTATGAAAAAGGGACAAAAAAAAAAAAGGACAGAAAAAAATACTTCTATCTAAGGAGGATCAGGGAGGGCTTGATGGAAATTTTAGAGTTTTTGTTGGATCTTGATAAAGAAGTAGGGTTTCAATGGGCAGAGATGCAGCAAAATTCTAGGCTGGAGCCAAGGATCAACAGCAACCTTCAAAAATGCTTACAAGTCATGCCAATTGGATCACCCACAATTTTACTGATAAGAGGTTAAATTAATGATCTGAAATAGGTTATATTATATTGAAGTGATTCATATCAATAGCACAATGCTAATCAAAGGGACTTAAACTAAGCCATGTAGCAAACTATAGAACTCCAAATATAAATATACTCAAATATTTGTTTAATCAGACTGCCAACTCAACTGAAATTTTCTTTAAAAAAAAAAAAAAAAGAGCCAAGTGAAAATCTTCAAATTAGAATTGAATCTATGTGGGTGGGTTTTTTAAATTATTATCATGGACTTGATTTTTTTTTAGAGAAGCTTTAGGTCCATAGCAAAATGAAGGGTAAGGAACAGAGATTTTCCATCTATCCCCTGCCCTCATATTTCCATAGCTGCCCCTATTGTCAATGTCTCTCACCAGTGGTACATTTGTTACAATTGTTGAACCTACCCTGACACATCATAATCACCCAAAGTCCGTAGTTTACATAATGGGTGACTTTTTCTTAACTTTTATAAATACAACAAAATAGGGGCAATCAGCATGTCCTCCAAATCAAATCTGAGCTAAACTAATATTCATTATGCCTGGTTAATATTTGTGGTTATCAATGAAATACCAATTAAGTCACCAAAATCTGGACCACAAATTTTAAGTTTTAATAAACAGAAGCATTTACAACAACTATTGGACGATTTAGAGAGTTCTTCAGAGAAAAATTCTCAAGGACCAAACAAGGGCACAGAGTCCCTAAGCTTGGGGATGTAAGGTTCCTAAATCCTGGTTCAGGATTTAAATTACATTCTTTCCTTTGGCCATGGTTGGTTCAGACAATTCAGAGTAGATACAGAAGTAGGTGGGGGGATATTCTGGCTGAGAACTAGTTAGTAACAATGATAACCAAACACCTCAAAATTTGCTGCTTCTTAATAAATAAATGCTTATCAAGTGACTGCTGAGTTCATCCCAATATGCGCTCTTTGTACACACGGCCCTTTCAGTAACCATAAGAAGCAGAGAGGCAGGATCTGTCAACTAAATGGCCCTTTTTCCATTGCTTTGATCCACCACCAATTCTATTTAGTCATCTCTGCTCCGAAAACCAAATTCCTTCATAACTCTCAGGGCACACGATGGCTTGTTTTGGCACTAACTCTGTAGAGCTAAAACTCTGGGCTACAGAAGCAGAAAGATTTAAGAGCCTCTCACCTCACAAACTTGAGTCTCAGGTTGGGGCAGTGACAACCTGTCAGAATCTCGTTTGTGGCACCCAAGCAAACCAAGCACATGGACAGCGGAAATGGCTAGAAAAATCCTCAGACCCTGGTGCTCTTGGTAATTAATTCCATTGATTATTTTGGTATTTAAATACTGAGACAGACCCTGGTGCCAGCCTAAAATACAAGTCAACTCACATTTCCCTTGGCCTTTTAGAAAATGCAGATGTGCCCAAATCCTAAAAAAAGGCTGAGTTTAAAAAAAAGAGAAAAGAGAAAAGGAAGGGAGGAAGGAGGAAAGGAAGGAAGAAAGGAAAAAATAAAGGAAGGAAGGAAAGAGAAAGGAACAGGGGGTAAAAGTATTCCAAACAAATGAAATGTTGATCTGCCTTTTATTAATTTCATTTTTTATCTTCTTGTGTACAGACATTTGACAGCTGTGACATTCATGGGCAATGCATTTGAAAAAGAAGACATAAATATTCAGAGACATATTAGAATGCTGTTCAATGTAAGCACCTGTCTACTTAGTGTTGACAGAAAATCATTTACTTTGCTTTATGCATGTTCCCTCCAGAGACCACAGAGGTCCTATTTTATTTAAAGAGCTGGTCCCAATATCAGTGCTTGTTCTTGAAACTGCAGTATATACAGCTAATTATATTTATTGAGGAAACAATTTTGTTTTATATTTTCAATAATACTTAAATAATTTTGTCAATCTTGACCTCAGAAACGATTTCCCCAAGGATTCAGTTAACGAGAGACTTCATATGAGACCCGATACCAATGTCCTTACACTACACTGTTTCCATTATCACCTAGGGAAATTTTTCAAGTACAACTTTCATAGATGAGAAGCATATACAAGATGAAACTGTAAGATCTCTGTGGGTCTTGCGGAAAATATCACAGTCCGTGAAATATATGCCAGTATCTGTACATATGTATGTATTATTTATTATGCTTTGATTTGTATAATCTTAAACAATATTAGTATTGCACAAATTAATGCATTCTCAAAAGCCATAGAAATCATGACTTTTTAATCAGATATATCAAATTTGGTAAATCTTTTGTTTCTTTTCTACTCTGCCCAAATCAGAGAAGCAATCAGGTAACTTGACTGAAACAGGTGGCCATGTACAGAGGAAAGCAAAATAAAAAAGGAAGGAAAGAAAAGAAAGAGAGAGAGAAAGTAAAGAGCAAGCAACCTTTATGAAGATGCTGAGGTTGCTGTGGGACCTCAGAAGGCGATCTCGATGTGTATTCATGAAGCCTTCTGACTTGTTCCCAAGTGATTAAAACAGATAGGCTTAAGTTAAATTATTCACCCAACGTATAATTTCCCTTCCTGTATTTGGTAAAACACCTATCTGGAAGGTGTCTGATTTGCAACGGGTTAACGGGACCAACTGAGGAGCCTCCTTTAGCTGAGTCTCAGGTCAGAATTACAAATGTACCATATTATCAGAGATATAATGAAACACAGACCTAAGTGAACAAAGCCTAATTTTTTGGCCATGACATTTCTCTCCATTTTAGTTTTACCTGACCTGAGTGTGTAATGATGTTAGCGGGGCCTGATGGGGTGGGGGTGGGGGCGGGGGAGTAGGCGGCGGAGGCGGAGGCGGAGGCGGAGGCGGAGGCCTGGGGGGAGGCAGCCAGAACGGGCGAGACCTCAGAGCTCAAGCTTTCCAAAACCTTACAATGCTGCCACCTACAGGTCGAAACTTCCAAGGCGGATACCGTCAATATTGTGTTTTCCTACCCTCAACAATGAAAAACTTACAAAATCTCGGGTGGAAGGCCAGAGCCCAAAACTCAAGATCCTGCAAAGAGTTAAATGGCCAGGTGATACGAACAGAACAGGCCCTTTGGCTTAGCTAGTTCAGTGCCGTTACATAATTTAATTAGGATCATCACACGGCAACCGAAGCTGTCTGGAGGAATTATGAGCCACAAGTTCAGATCACATGTGAATCCTTTTGCTCAATTAAAGCTAAGCAATTTTTAAGGTTTTTTTCCCCCTCTTTGCAGTATATGCAAAGAGCAGTGAAGCGTGGCCTGCATATTTTTCACATTAAAATTATTACATAAAGCCTGTAGCATTTGAAATACTTACGGAAATCAAAATGTTACACTCTGACCTTGGGCGTTTAAACTTGGTCATTTTTAAAGCTATTGTTGCCATGCTCTCCTTTGTTCTAAGAAAATTACTGTGGTTAGTTATAATAGCTGAATGAGTAATTACTGGGGGAAGAAAAGAAATATGTAATAGTGCTGAAATGACTCAAGCCTACATACTACTAAACAGCTTTAATTCTGTTTTTGAAGTCACAGCATCCAGGCAAAAGGCATATTCCTATTTCTCTCTTCCCTACTGTGCCCATCAATAAAAATGACCATTTCCCTTCTCAGTGTACTATCCCATCTAATTGTCTTTATGTCAAGAAAAACTCTGATAACCCGAAGAGGGAAAAACTTGTGGAAGAGTCTGATTCTAGTTTGATCCATGTTTTATGATGCAAGCACATGTAGAAGGAAGCATATTGGACCAACGTTCATTATCAAGCATTTTTCCTTAAACTTTAAAATTTCCTTCAGGCTTTTAGCTTCATTTCTCACTGATTGTATCAGCAAACAGGAAAGATGGGCAGTACTTTCTTGTCGGAACTGTGCTTTAAATGTATATAAACAGATAGAAAAATTATAATTTTAGTACTTTAAAAGATAGGTTGGGATTATATTTGTTAAGCTACCTCAGATTTTCCAACGGAAGTTTGAAGTTAACTTTTAAATGTTTAGTTGGAGGGATAAATACTAGCCGTAATAAAAGATCATGCTAATATAAGTGACAAAATAGGAATATGCAAAGAAATAATTCAACATTAGGAAGAACCTTACATTCAGTTGGGGATCTTGGCAACTTGGAGTAGTTTTATTTATTATTTATTTATTTATTTATTTATTTGCTTATTTATTTTAAAAATCCCCAGTATTTCAGGATGTATTGCTTAAGACAACTGAAACTAGAACAGACAACAAAACTTCCAGTGAGTGCTGTGGGAAATTCTTCACTAACTCACAGATCAAAGAGAATAAGACAAAAATCGTTTTTCAGTATTACAGCCTACTTATTATTTGCAATAGAAAAAAAAAAGTCTGGATTTTAAGGGTGCACACAAATACTGTATCTGAGTCACATGGTGTTTATTAGTTTCTGAGATGAGAGGTACACAAAATGCAAAAATGAGGCAATTTTTATATCAAAGAATCTGAAAAGGTTAATTCTTCCTACTTGTGCAACCAGATATTTGTAGGATTAACAACTCCTTTAAACACTAGTTGGATTTAGCTATAATAAGAATATAAATACAATAAGACATTCCTAAGGGGAATACAATTTTTAAAAAATTTCCATATTTGCTACAATAAATGTTATGCCTAGAAATTTTATAGCTAACAGAAACACAGAAAATACTATACCCAGAGCTAGAAAATTGTTCCAGTACAAAGCAAGTCTGATATATTACCTCCCAAATACACAGCATATCCCTGGTAAAGTTGTAAATTATAGTTGCAAATGAGGCCACAAACAAAATTTTGCTCAAGGCATGAATCATAAATTCAAACAATAATCATCTCCTACGTGAGGCACAACTACTTTGTTTACTTCTTAGACACTGTTTCCTAAACATGAAGATGAAAGTAGGTCAAGGAAATTTAGCATCTTTTTCTCATGAAGCATGCTCTGATATTGGGTGCACTGTCTTATTTACAATTGCACAAACCTTTTAAATATTAAAAATCTGTGTTTTCACAGTGCTAGGTCCTTAAGCATATTGATATTTTATCTCATCATGACACCATATCATCAAAACTATAGATGTTTACCAAGGAAAAAGAAAGGATTCTTTTTTTAAAAATAAACTTATTTTTTATTGGTGTTCAATTTGCCAACATACAGAATAACACCCAGTGCTCATCCCGTCAAGTGCCCCCCTCAGTGCCCGTCACCCACTCACCCCCACCCCCGCCCTCCTCCCCTTCCACCACCCCTAGTTCGTTTCCCAGAGTTAGGAGTAAAAGAAAGGATTCTTAATTGTAACTTGCTATGTGGAATTCT
Organism: Canis lupus familiaris; assembly: GCF_011100685.1. NCBI lineage: Eukaryota > Metazoa > Chordata > Mammalia > Carnivora > Canidae > Canis > Canis lupus. Next base: position 3,625,004 of record NC_049251.1, on the reverse strand, counting down.
GATGTTTTTCTTTTCTTTTTTTTTTTTTTTTTCTTCTTAAGATTTTACTTATTTATTTGACACAGAGGGAGAGAGCACAAGTAGGGGAGCTGCAGAGGGAAAGGGACTGAGAGGGAGAAGCAGACTCCCCGCCGAGCAGGGAGCTCGACTAGGGCTCCACCGGATTGTAGGACTCTGGGATCATTACCTGAGCCAAAGGCAGATGCTTAACCCGCTGAGCCACCCAGGTGCCCCCGGATACGTTTTTTATATTAAAAATAAAAGGATAATTAGCTGATGTTTAATGGTACTTTTAATCTACTTAGTAGACATAATTGTTTGCTACTGTTTGTACATATGTAAGGAGTCGACTGTTTTTTCTTTTATTTCTCGTCTTATATTTTAGAATTTCTAAAAGCCTAATACCATGAAGACCTTTTTTAAGGATGAAGCTTAAGAAAGCTGGCCTTTGGGCAGCCTGGGTGGCTCAGCGGTTTAGCGCCGCCTTCAGCCCAGGCTGTGATCCCGGAGACGTGGGTCGAGTCCCCTGTCGGGCTCCCTGCATGGAGCCTGCTTCTCCCTCTGCCTGTCTCTTGCTCTCTCTCTCTCTGTGTCTCTCATGAATAAATAAATAAATAAATAAATAAATAAATAAATAAATAAATAAATAAATCTTTAAGGAAAAAAAAGCTGGCCTTTAATCAAATCCATTCAAATCATAGAAAGAATCATAAAGTTAATCACTTTAGCCAGTTCTAAGAATTATCTTGGAAGAATATACAACTGTAAAATATTGTTTGGAAAGCAGATTTTGAATATTAACATAACAACTTCTATTTACAGACAATAAGAATAATAAGCAGCATGCTTACTGCTCTATAAGGTCCTTAGATGTCACAAACTTCCTGTTTTTTCAGCAATGAATATCGATAATAATAACAGTAATAATGGTCACATTGATTAATTGCTTGTAAGAAATTCAGAACCATGCTATGCATTTTATATGAATTATCACATTTAATTCTAACAGCAACTCTTTAAAACAGAGATGATTTTTTTTTTTATCTGATGTACAGATTACAGAACTGAGACTTAGAGAGGAAAATAAAGCACCTGGTCCACGTCACCCTGAGGTAGGCACTGGCATTCACAGGTAAAGAACAGTCTATTTCCTGAAGAAACCAGTAATCTATTCATCAAAACTTTCTGTCAGTGTATAAACCAAGGGGGACACATCAAATTTGATTTATTTTAAATCTACTCAATTGAAATCAGACAAGTTTGGGGTACTTACACAGAAGTAATAAGCTAGCACAATAATCTACATAATCCAATCATCAAAAAGTACCTATTGAATACCTAGTGTGTACCATCTCTACTACGAGGTATTTGAATTTAGTAGTGAGCCAGATAAAGGGTTCTCTGCCCATAAGGAGACTTTACAGTAGTAAGAAGGTCAAATAATTACTTAAATCTCAAAATAATTAAAAATTAAACCGAATAGAGAATAATGGAATTTAGGCAGGAGGTCAGAAGATATCTCTAAATAGAGTACACTGAAGCTGGGACTTGAAGAATGAGGATTCATCAAGCCGATACATGGGAAGGGTATCCCATGCAAAGGGCCTAAGCCTAGAAAATCTTACCTCACAACCAATCAATCAGCAAGTCCTGTTAGTTTGGACACATTATCCTGAATGTATCTGCCTTTTTCTATTCATCATATTAGTCCAGATTATAATCATCTCTTGCTTAAACCACTGCCATAGCTTCCTAACTGAGCTGCCTGCTTCTCCTTGGCCTCCTTCAATTCCATTCTCCTCACGGGAGCCAGAGCAGTCTTTTAAAAATATAAAAGAGTTCACATCACTAACATGCATAAAATCCTTCAATAGCTTCCCTTTGCACTTCTTCCCTTCTGATAGCCATATGATGCATTTCATCTTGTCTTTTAGATTTTCACTTCAATGCACCTTCAAAATGAGGCCTTCCTTCAGGGCTCAATCTAAGATGGGACCCAGTCACTCTGACACATCATATTTATTCTTTTGAACTTTCTGTTTATGGCACATCTTCATCTCCTGAAACATACACTATTTGTCTATCCTAGACACTATCCCAACCAAGTGTCTCACTTAGTACCCAGCATATAGCAGATACTCAATTAAATAGAAAGGGTTAGAGAAGTATGCAGAGGTCAAGTCATCCATAGACCTTCCATCCACAGTGAGGAGTTGGGATTTTTATTCCAAATGTAATGGGAAGCTTTTGGGGAAATCTAACCAAGGGGGCAAAAATCATGCTGGCTATTGTTGTATGAAGAATACAACTGAAGAAAAATAATAATAGAAGTAAGAAGATGAATTAGGAACCAATTCAGAAATCTGAAAGACATGGTTTTGTATTGGACTAGAATGGCAGTATTAGAGATGGAGGAAAAGTGGATGATTTTTGTGATATAATTTCAACTTGCTGATGGATTGAATCTGGAGAGAAAGGAAAGTAAGAAATTAAGAACCATTCATATATATATGAAAAATATATATACATTCATATATATATTTATTATATATGAGATGGCAGGAAAGGAGAAGTTAAAGGAAGATAGATCTGGAGGTAGGATCATGAATTCAAACTGGATGCATTCAATCATCCTGAGCCAGACCTAATTTTCTGGCAACACATTTGGGTTTGCTTCAGGTCTGGTATTCCTCCTCAAAAGGCCAGTTTAAGGAAAGAAACAACTACATCTATTAACAGAAACAAACATCTTTTTAGCAGATATCCTGGCTTGATTAGACGGCAGCACCATAAGATACAAATAACAGCTCATGAAGGAGGATGAACATTCAGCTCTTCATTTTTTTAGACCAGTTTTCTGAACATGCCGAAAACAATTTTCTCAAATAATTCCAAGCCCTAAATATACTATACAGAAGAACTCATGGATCAGTAAGGCTTTCTGCTGCATTTAATTGAAAGATGATGCTATAGGATTTTACTCTTTGATTCCCACTTTACAATCCCTCCATGCCAACTGTAGCAACAGGGACATGTGGGACAGGAAGGAGCATCAGAGGTAACATGATACCATCAGCAGTGTGTTAGTCCCCGTTACTGAAGGAGGCCTGAGGATATGAACCGTGGTAGAAAGACTAGAGAAGGAAGCCTGTGCAGAAGTCCAAGAATGATAGTGACTGTGCAAGGAGCAGTGGCTTAAGGATAATGGAAACTGGAGAAAGGAGCATAGCAGGAGAATGGAAAGGACTTTGGGTGTCTTCCAGTTCTAAGATGAAATGCTGTCTTCCAGGCTTCCTAGTTGACTTGAAGATGGATATTCCAGTAGATACCAAATTATTAAAAATTAAAAATCACTTTTCAGTGATATTTTATCTTTGTGACAAAGGCAGCCATTACATTCCTCTTCATTCTCCTATTGATATTGTTTATGAAACAAGAGTGTTCAGGACTCTGATGTAATTCTAAATGTGTTAACATCTAGTAAACACAGATTTAGAATGCATGGCAAAGATTAAGAATGCAACCAAAAGTAGGTAAATGACAACAAAGACATTACTTTGGATGTTAAATTCCTCTTAACATCCTTGCAGAAAAAAATAAAACAACCATTGGTTGATAACTTCTAAGGAAAAAAAAGAGAATGATAGTCAATATTCTACTTGACAGAGATGATTATGAGAACTGAATGATTAATATTTCCAATTATGATTTTAATGTTGTAAAATAGAAGGGGAGAGTACCAAAATTAATATGATTTTTGTGAACATAAATTTCAATAATAACCTTAATACATAACCAAATAAAACATGGACAAAGAAAAAGCATGCATTAATGTAAGATCAACAAAATAAACTGGAAATTTCATTTACAACATTCCTATATTTTAAATTAAGAAATGTGTGCCAGGGATATCCACTTCCTGATGGGGATGCTTTGAAGTGCCTGAGTCCGGCCATAAAGCATAAGGACAGGAGCTGCCCTTCCTCTATTTTGCTGGATCCAATGTCCCACTAGGGATCCTAGGTCTCCTGGGACCAGGCAAGCATATACTCAACTCCCAAATGATAATACTGATTCCCTTGTGGTAATGACTTGACAATATGCTGGTAGGATGCATCCCCCTTGGCCTCTATTTTGAGACAGGTTTAATTCACTGGTCTATGAAGCTCCTGAGTACTTGAGTATTGAGCCTCATAGCATCTTTTGGCCACAGGCTGCCCAGGGGATAACTTTCAGGGATGGGGTAACAAGTGCCCAAATGCTCTTGCCCCCATTCTCCTCATCTTTTTTTTTTTTTTTTTTTTGAGTTTCCCTTCTTTATCTTTTGTCCTTCATCCTGTTTCTTTTCTCCCAATGGGACTAAATATCGCATCAGAAAAAAACTGTCAGCAAGGACCCCAGCCTGCAGCAACATGTAATTTATTTACCTTCTTTGAGGAGGAACGAGCCAAATCTTCAATCTGCAACCTCTTTTCACAGGGAGGTTTTGTTTTTAATCCTTGTAACTAGAAAACAAATTGTAAACATATACCCAGAAGATGATGTGTTTCCATACCTGATATGAACACTGGCATTTAAACAAGTCCTCTGGATCAAGTGGCTTCCTAAATCTTTAGATTCTACTCCTTTCTCCTCTATAAAATGGACCAAAAATGACTCCCTTGATGACACTGATGCTTTGAAGCATCCAGAGATCCTCAAAAAGATATCTTGCCAACCTAGAGCAAAGTACTATTTTAACCTGAATCAAATTTCATGCAGCAAAATTAGTAAATAGAGCAATCCAGAATATAGGGTTAGCGTCCTTACACTACTCCAAGAAAGGAGACACAATTCCTAAAAATGTATGTCCTCCCAAAAATAAAATGAAGTTGTTCTTATTCCCCCACTTCAGGTAAATATATATTTACTCGTAGTTAAACCATCCAGGCATATAATAAGGCTGAAAATGGTGATAAACCTGTGTAATTGAATAAAAGCCAGCATGATTAGAAAGCCTGCTATGCCCTCCTAATAGAAGTGATGCCATCTACCCAGTAGAATTTACTTGTAAAGCTATTGTCATAACCTGTTAGGCTAAAGTAAACTACTTTTTTTTTTTTTTTTGTCTTTCTCTGACTTTATTTATTTATTTATTTATTTATTTATTATTTATTATTTTTTACAAATTTATTTTTTATTGGTGTTCAATTTGCCAACATATAGAATAACACCCAGTGCTCATCCCATCAAGTGACCCCTCAGTACCCATCACCCAGTCACCCCCACCCCCCGCCCTCCTCCCCTTCCACCACCCCTAGTTCATTTCCCAGAGTTAGGAGTTTTTATGTTCTGTCTCCCTTTCTGATATTTCCCAGTCATTTTTTCTCCTTTCCCCTTTATTCCTTTTCACTATTTTTTATATTCCCCAAATGAATGAGACCATATAATGTTTGTCCTTCTCCGATTGACTTATTTCACTCAGCATAATACCCTCAGCAAAGAAACAAACAATCCAATCATGAAATGGGCAAAGGACATGAACAGAAATCTCACAGAGGAAGACATAGACATGGCCAACAAGCACATGAGAAAATGCTCTGCATCACTTGCCATCAGGGAAATACAAATCAAAACCACAATGAGATACCACCTCACACCAGTGAGAATGGGGAAAATTAACAAGACAGGAAACCACAAATGTTGGAGAGGATGCGGAGAAAGGGGAACCCTCCTGCACTGCTGGTGGGAATGTGAACTGGTGCAGCCACTCTGGAAAACTGTGTGGAGGTTCCTTGAAGAGTTAAAAATAGACCTGCCCTACGACCCAGCAATTGCACTGCTGGGGATTTACCCCAAAAATACAGATGCAATGAAATGCTGGGACACCTGCACCCCAATGTTTATAGCAGCAATGTCCACAATAGCCAAACTGTGGAAGGAGCCTCGGTGTCCATCGAAAGATGAATGGATAAAGAAGATGTGGTTTATGTATACAATGGAATATTACTCAACCATTAGAAATGACAAATACCCACCATTTGCTTCGACATGGAAGTAAACTATTTTGTACTATACTTTGCTATAATTTAGGCCCTGTTCATAGTAAATGTGGTACTCTACAGGTTTTGAAAATTTGCACTAAATTCACATTTCAAGACATACTGAGAATTCATCCTCCAAGCTTCAGTCTGGGGCAAGTATTTTATAAGCTAGTTGTAAACCCTAAATATGAAGGGTAGTGATGAAAAGTGCAAGCCCCCCATGATAATAATACATTCAATAAAACTTTTTTTTCTAGTTTTACCAAACTACACACGAAAATGTAAGCACATAAATTCATACCATGTGTAAATAGAAGAATAAAAACTAGCAAGAAAAGAGCATCAGAAGCTCTAGCAGTATGGCCATTCTTTCCCTCAGTGTCTCATTTGTAAAATAGTAATAGTACTCACACAGTTCACAAGACTGCTTCACAGTCTGCTAAAAAAAAAAGGAGTAGCAAACATTAGCAAAGCTAGGTGGCACATGTTAATGAAATTATGGGAAACAGAGACATAGTGCTTAATAGTTCACATACCTGCATACTGCTAGTCAAATAGATAAGAGGGATTTCATACACTTTGTGTTTGACTGCTCAGCACTTTAGGGGTCGGAAAACCGTGGGATTCGTATTCACAATGTAGCAAAATCCATCGGGCTGCCTGAAAGATCAGCTTCTGGACTCAAGAGAAAATGCTGACATAGACAAAATATGATTCTAGCAACCTCAGATTTTTCTTTTTAGATTTTTTAAGTCCACCAATAGCAAGTTCATGTGTTGTTCCTCCTCTTTCTGTTTTCTACTACACTATGTAGAAGGACCATGCCTACAAGTATGAACTGGCTGGCAAAGCTACATAGATATTTATATTAAAGGTTTGCATAATTAACATGCATCTATAAAGACAATCTTTTGTGTCCCTGGACCACTTTCAAGATAATAGTCTTACACAAAACAAGCCAACAGACATGATAAAAAGAATGAGACAATCACCAAACAAATAAGTACTGACCGGCTGACCAAGAAAAGAGAAGTAGAGAGAAGGCCATGAAAGAACTAGAAGAAACATTATAACCTACTTAAATCTTTGCTAAAGTCTTGGGGGCAAGGTACCATTGCTTCAAAAAAAAAAAAAAACTTTAAAAAGTATAAAACATTCCTCTTGTTCTGGAGAAATACAAAAACACATTGGGAAAAGAGAGACAGTATGGGAACAAAATAAATTTGAAATGTTCTAAAGCAATAAAATCAAAAATGAAAAAACAGTAAACAGTTAATTCTTGTAATGTTATAGCAAAATTAAAAGAGCAATTATTTGGACTCATGAGGACAAGAGTTCCATGACTCAGTGGCCAAATGACCTTGGGTAAGTTCTTAAATTTATTGACTCTTAATTTCTTCACATTTTCTTCATAAAATGAGGACCAACACCTGTGCAATCTTTGTGCAATCTTTAGCACAAATGTTCATTACATGCAGTAGGTTAATTATTAAAATCCAAAATGAAGTCGAGTGAAAATCTCACCATGAAAATCTGTGAATACTATGTCATGTCTAAATTCTAATACTTTACCTAATAGTTTGTATATCCTATAGCTCATAGAACTCAGGAAATTCTTTTGCTTTTGTTTTTGGTTTTGGTTTTTTTAGAACTCAGAAAATTCAAAGCTGATGTCTAGACAGAAAGATCTTAAGACACTGGAAATGAGGAACTGAAAAATAACCTATAAAGTTGAGGAAATTAAAGTATAAGACAATTAGTTATTTATCCAGACTTCTAAAATATTTCTATATGTTTAGAAGTATTTTAACCAAGGGTCCATTAAAAGTCTTGAAAACCCAGAGTAACAGTGGAGACTTTATCTATAGGAGTAATTCTAAGGCAAGGCTTGACAGTCTGCCTTGTACTGCATTAACCATGATTATCAAACACCTATATGCCTTCCTATATGCTGGATATTACTAAGTGCTCCAAAGATTTTGCATTTAACCCAAATCATATTTTTTTTTCCTATCCCTTTCCAATTTAACTCATCTCTACACCTTGTAACAGGCTGAGGTCTGGAGGCCTGGCTCATACAAGGACTTACAACTGCTGGTCCTGTAGAGTCTCTAGGGTTTCTGCAGTAGCAACATTACATTTTCATTCTGAAACTTCCCAACCAGATGATGTCACTTCATACACTGTAGACCTTCTGAGTCTTGCAAATGCATAGCATCAGATCCACAAGAGCCTGTTCTTATTAGTTCCCCTTAACTTTCCTTGTGCTAACCTGCTTGCTAGGACAAAGATTCCCCTTACTTTGCCTTATGACCCATTTCTATAGGATTTTCCTTTGGCAGCAAGATTTCCAGGGGAATCTAAGTATTGAATCCCTGGGTGCTTTTAGTTGCACCTGTTTTATTCTTTACAGAGTCATTAGAATTTGGCTGAGAGGACTGAACAGTGGGTAAACATTGAGTTTGTAAAAGAGCAGCTCAGCATGGCATTTTTTCCCCCAAAGTGCAATGGAGTGCATCCTATGGCAGAAAATTTAGCCACAACCAACCACCTTTTAGTTTATAATTTGGAGCTCTCTCACTATCTGTTTCTAGGATTTCTCCCTTTAGTCTTGATGTTTGAGGCAAATTCTGCATAATAAATGGGAGGAGCTGGGGTAGGAGAAACTGGGGAGAAAGTGTCAAGATACCTCTACCAGGAAATAAAACGATCCTATGCAGTCTACATTGAATACAGATGTACACAAGACAGCAACTCTGTCCTGTAAAGTTGCCAAGAATACACCAGCTACATATGGCCTCATACTAGGCTGGAGAACCATGATAAGATAATCTGATAAACAATTCCTTTATAATTAGAAGCAGAGCTATAAATTGTGCTATTGTCCTGGATCTGCCTGATACCTTAGCAGTTAATGAGTACCCACTATCAGCCGGGAACTGGACTAGGGAATGGAACTTTGTTTCTCTTACTGCTCTTTTCTTTACCCACAACCATGGGTCAGGGCCTTATTCCCAGCTGGATTCTTAAAATCACTTAATAATAGAATAGTCCCATACCAAACCAACTTTCACATCATACTGGGATTACTTTACCTCTAAATATAGTGTTGACCATTTCACTTATCTGATCAAAAATCTTTAGTAGCTCTCCACTGTGTACCCAGTTAAGTACAAAATGGTTCTTTTCTGCTTCTATTTCCCTCTGTTTTCTCTAGTCAGGCTTCTGGACAAATCCCACAAAGTCAGCAATTCTCTAGAGTCTCCAAGATAAGCAAGTGTGAAACAGCCAGGATGTTAAGACATTCTGGGAGTTTCCCTATTGAAAAGAAAGTTGGTGATGACCAACAACTTACGAAGGAATGGATCCATGATGAAAAGCCAGGAAGGAGAAGTTACACACTTCATACACATCACTCAACCAGATAGTTTTCACTGGCAGCCATTCTCAAAAAAAGAGAGCACTAAGCCCATGAGAGGCTAGTGATCTCAGACGTTTGCATATGAAGAAGTGGTGGCGACCACTTTCAATTACACCCAGTTTTCCTTCTCTCTCTCTTCCACCAACCTGAAGACTGACTATACAAGCCATTAATTTCTCATCCTTGACTTGGAGAATATTCCTTTCTTTTTAAAACACCTCCATATTGTATACAAAGATGCTTGTTACATCAAATATTGTCACTCCACTCTGACTAGCATTCTGTATGTTTGTGTGCCTTAAAAGTGGAAGAATATTGAACTCCTAGAAGGTGGAGGTTTGAGCAAGTCAGATGTGGACTGAGTGTGTATGGGTGATGTGTATGACACAATCACCAACACCTTCCTGCTGACATGAGGAACAGGACAATTATGTGTGCAATCCCCACTTCTATTCAACACTATGTTGGAGTTCCTGGCTAGTGCAAAAAGGCAAAAACAAAGAAACAAAGAGTTTATAAGAACTGAGAGCTCTTTATTCATATAGGACATGACTATGGTTGAATAATTGATATATACACTTTTAGAAATAATATATTCAGCAAGGTCACTGGATACAAGATACAAGAGTGATATACAAAAAATAATTCTGTATCAGACTCATATCTAGAATGAATAAGCAACTTCTATAAATCCATTTTTATTTTTTTAAAAAAGATTTTATTTATTTATTCACGAGAGACACAGAGAGAGAGAGGCAGAGACACAGGCAGAGGGAGAAGCAGGCTCCGTGCAGGGAGCCTGATGTGGGACTCGATCCCTGGACTCCAGGATCACGCCTTGGGCTGAAGGCAGGCGCTAAACCGCTGAGCCACCCAGGGATCCCTATAAATCCATTTTTAAAAGATATATTACCCAATAGAAAACAGGAAAAAGTTTGAATAGGTGCCTCACAAGAGGTATTCAAATAGAAAATAATCATATGAAAAGGAGTTCATCCTCAGTAGTCATCAGGGAAATGCAAAGGAAAACCATAATTTACCACTACATACTCACCTAAAATTGCTAAAATTAGAAAGCTTGACAATACCAAATTTGACAAAGATGTGGAACAACAGCTGGAGCTCTCATACACTGCAAGTGGGAGTGTAAATGGGTACAATTGCTTTGGGAAACTGGTTAGCCTCATCTACTAAAGGTGAGCATATACAAACCCTAAGATCCAGAAATGCCATCCAAAAGAAATACATAAATATATGCACAATACATGGACAGGTAGTTTCTGAAAAAGTTATACATAGAATTACTATATGACCTAATAATTTCACTCCAAGAGAAATGAAAACATATGCCCACACAGAAATGTGTTTGCAAATATTTATAGCAGCATTATTCAAAAGGTAGAAATAGCCAAAAGGTAGAAAACAACCCAAATGCCTTTGGATGAATGGAAGAACAAACTGAAGTATATCAATATAGTGATATATTATTCAAGTATGAGAAGAAACAAAGTACTGACATGTGTCTTAATGTGGATAAAACTTGAACATGTTATTCTCAGTGACAGAAGCAAGAGACAAAGGTCACATATTGTTTGATTCCTTTTATATAATATATCCAGATAGGCAAATCCATAAAGACAGAAAATAAATTGGTAGTTATCATGAAATGGGGGAGAGGATATGAGTACATTAATTACACTGAAGTGTACATTTTAAAATGGTTAATTGTATGTTATATGAATTTCACCTTAATTTTTTAAAGACATATAAAATGGCTCTTTTCTGGCCTCTCTTTCATGTTCTCTGGAAACCTCATTCTTATTCTAAACAAGCAGTCATCACTTTGCACAGTACTGGCATGAATTTCAGTTATCATAGTTAAGTTAAATCATACCAGGCTCCGAACAAAATGACCCAAATTTCAGTTACCACAGCATAATAATTATTAGTAATTGCATAAATTAGAAACTTCACACCTAGCTCTTTGGTGTATGTATATACATATATATATATATATATATATAGAGAGAGAGAGAGAGAGAGAGAGATGCATCATGATCAGTGACTAATTACATCACTTCTCTCAAAGCCAGCCAGTGACTGGCCACTGCACCTCTATTACTCAGTCTACACATAAACAGTAAAGAATACAGTTGTGTTGTTTCCCAGTGATAAATCCACATGACACTTTACAAAAATGGATAATTGAAAGAGGGAATTGGACTCTTTTAATAGAAATCAAAATTTTAACAGAGATAAAAATTCAGCAAGGAAATAGAATATGAAATATCAAAACTGAAACTCTCATCCAAAGTAGAGTATACAGAAGAAACAGCTGACCACAGGATTGTTGACAGAGCTACCATTTGAGAGACTCAGAATGTACAGTCTGAAGAACTTACTGAAGGTGAACTTATCAACATAAATGAGGAAAGAGGTTTTGACAAAAAGGATGAAGATGTCCCAGAGGAAGAGTTGCTGGCAAACGACTTCAATATTAAAGGAGCTCTCAGAGATATTTTGCGACATTGAAAGCATGAAGGATAAAATTTTGGAAGCTAATCAAAACTTAGAAAGGGGTATGACAATATGCCAATGCATAGAAAAATGTTCACTCCTCATCATAAATTATAAGCAAGATGACAAGTTATTAAAACCACTCTTGATAGGTATTTTACAAAAACAATAATATATTTTAATTCTCAATGTTTCTCATGTTTTTATTGCAGTGTATAAAATACCTTTACTGCTTTAATTTCCTTATGTATTTCTAACCAACAGTTTTTCTTCTTTTAACAGAATTCTTTTAAAGTTGCTGAACAACTAGAATTCTTCCCAATGACTATTAAAAATGCTTTGTGTGGTTTCAGCTTGCATAGCCATTTTTATGATCCCACACTTCTATGCAAAACTAAAACAGCCTGTACTCTACTCTTTATATTCCATATTCTAGTCAAATACTCACTATTACCACTAATTTAAAATATTTGCATACCTCCTAACAGTATCTTTGCCCCATAATATTGGCTTAAGAAATATTTGTTTCCTGGGCGCCTGGGTGGCACAGTTGGTTGGGCAACTGATTCTTGGTTTGGGGTTTGGGCTCAGGTCCTGACCTCAGGTTGGTGAGATCAAGCCCCACATATGGATAATTGAGCCCCACGCCTTCATGGTTGGCAGTGCAGAGTATGCTTGAGACTCTCCCTTCTCTCTGCTTCCACACTGTGCTCTCTTTCTCTCTAAAATAAATAAATAAGTCTTAAAAATATATATTTGTTTCCACCACTCCCTTTCCACTTGGTGACTTTGATCATGACATTTCCTTACCCTATAATTCCTTCCCCTTACAATTTTAAACTCACCTTCCCTCATGAAGATATTTTCTGACTTCCTGCTCCCCCAAGTTAGGTTATCCCACCTTCCTTCCCTTGAAGCCTCTGCCCACTATAATAAAAAAAATAGCCCTTTTCAATTAGCAGCAATTACCTCTTAATATATCCTTGTTGTAATATAATATATGTCTGGTTTTCAGTTTTGTTTTTGGGTTTTGTTTTTGTCTTTGTTTTTGCTTTTTTTGTCTTTGTTGTTGCAAGTAGGGAACTGTGTGATTAAAATGGTATATAACAGAATATATGCATCTACAAATAAAGACAAAAAATAGACACAGAGAGGGAAAACCAGAACTTCTCTTTTATTTTTTATTAATATAAAAATCCTAAAACAGAGCTTCCTTAGGAAACAGTTAATATCTTATTATTGCTTTTCATTTGAGTGTTTATATAATACTGGAACCTCTAAAACATCTATGTTAAGAACAAAGCCTATGTGAGTTTTATTCCTCAAGGATGTGGAGGAAAGACAACACTGTACCCAGTAAATATTTTCCAGTCACTCTAACAACCACCCAATTGCTGTGTTCAACTGTACTTTTTACACTTTGCCCTTGAATAAATAGTTATTTGACTCTGAAATTTCTTGAACCGAAAGCTCTTTGTTGAAGACCTCACAAGACTTTTAATAGAGACAACTAAAATAGCAATCGATTTTCCCCCCAGTTGGAGAATGTATTCAAAAGATTAGTAAACAGCTTCTACTATGCTCTCCCTTAAGAATGCTCTCCCTTTGATACTTTGAAAAAAAAATACATGTAAGTCAATATTTGTTTTCTTTTATGATAACCACATGCAGAATTTTCTGGGACAGTAGTACAGTACAGCTATTATTTTTGGGGAGTGGGACAGTTTTCTGTTCACACTCTTATTCTATGTGACTTACTTGAAATTAGTTCTAGTTGATGCATACTTGGATCAATTTCTGCCCACATCACACACAACATGCTACATTACACTGTCAGGCAACCTACATTCACTGCCATCTCATCCATGATGGTAGACACATCAAGTAGCCATTTTATTTATAACCCCATCCCTTTAGCCATGGATGATTGGATCAGAATGCGCACTTGTCTCAATCTCAGCCAGAGTCCCTTCTCTCAGGAATTGTATTTAGAACTGAAAGATAGTCCTTTTAGAAGTGTCTGGACCTGTGAGGTATAGGCTTAGAAATGTGGAGAAGAGAGGCGCCTAGGTGGCTCAGTTAAGCCTTCGGCTCAGGTCATGATCCCAGGGTCCTGGTATTGAGCCCTGCTTCTCCCTCTCCTGCTCCCCTTCTTGTTTTCTCTCTCTCTCTCACTCTCTCTCTTTCTCTCTCTCTCTGTCAAATAAATAAAAAATTTTTAAAAAGACAATGTACTTCCTATTAGAAAAAAAGAAATGTGGAGAAGAAATTTCACTTGTGCAAAAGAAACCAGTCTTCAGAGAGAAAAAAACAAATTTCTGATCCCTAGTTTCAACTCCTTTCTAAGCCTAAGTTCTTTTCCACTACTGGATTCCATGATTCATCCTTCTATCTTTATAATGAACTCTCCTTGCCAAATTAAGCTTACTAGAATTACTTTCTGTTGCTTGCTACTGTGACTCATAACAAAAACAAGAAATATCTTAATGCAGTTCTGTGTAGAGACTTCATCTTTGAAATGGGAATAATGATGATTTTAATATTATAAATCTCAATAGTAGACAAGCAGAACAGTGAATGTCCTTTTAAAATTAGAATCAACTACTAATTATCTTTATGTATAAAATTCACAAGCTTTTCCCAGGAAGGCTTTGTTACTTGTTCTAAGATTGCTATGTAGTTCATACTACTAATTTGCTATATTCAAATTGATCTACTACTGCACAAAAGCACATCAGTATTTTACATAATAACCAGCCTTTTAGACCTGCAAGTAGCTCTCTACCCTGAGTCAGTTACGTGGTTTCAAACATCTTAGTAGATCTCTGAGACATTCTCCTAAATGAAAAATAATTCCAATATCTTAGAGTCTGTATTGGTTTCCCTGGTGCTACAAGATCTTTATTAGGAAAAATTTCTCTAATCTGACCACTAACCATAATGGTGCTTGTTTGCTTTCTAATATTATTTACCTTTAGAAATGTTTAGTTATTGATTTTTCAAACTTAGTATTTTCTAAAATGCACTTGATATTCACTTAGAAGATTTTTTTCTTTTCCTATTCAATTTCTCATGGGTCTTTAATCCCACTCTCATCACTAAACAGTATATCTAAACTTGCCATAAAATTGGGAAGCTGAATAAATGGAATCTAAGTAAAAGCTAGAAGAAAAGCTGTTTCCTAAGTTTAGCAGACAATCAAGCCCATTCATTTTTTCCCCAGCCCATTCTTGATGTATTAAAAATAACATGATTATACAGTCAAGGCCCAGAATAGCCATTTTTTATTTACTGAAAACACTGTTAACAAATAGGGTTTATTTCCATTATTTGCCCTAACCTCTGAAAAAGTTCTTGACTATCATCAAATGTTTTAAAAGGTAGTGAGACTCCAAATTTTACTGGTCCCAACAATATAGTTAGGACCAAAACTTTCAAAAAAATAAGTCAATTTGCTAATCCTTTGTTGAGTACCTAGAGCATAACTGGCAAATTGGTTACTTTATTGTTCTAATGTCAAGGTCAGCAGGTGCTTTCTTTTAATTATGATTTTTTGAAAGGTTCCTGTTTTCCTCACTGAATCAAAATGTATTTGATTTTTATAAATATGGTTAAATAAAATAGAACATTTCATAGCTGGAATATGATCTCAGGTAATCTTTTTCAGTGAAACAGAGTATTATTTTTTTGAAAACACAAAAGAATAAAAAGAACCACAATTGATAAATATTATCAATGTATTTTCTTACCAATAGCTATTAATATATACCAATAGCTATTAATATATACCTAATCAACTATATAATATTGATTATCAAAGTAACTGTATTTTACTTTCTCTTTAATACTAACTGCAATGAGGGGGCACCTGGGTGGCTCAGTGATTGAGCATCTGCCTTTGGCTCAGGTCATGATCCCAGGATTGAGTCCTGCATAAGTCTCCCTGCAGGAAGCCTGCTTCTCCCTCTGCCTGTGTCTCTGCCTCTCTCTCTGTCTCTCATGAATGAATAAATAAAATCTTTTAAAAAAACTGGCTGCAATGGCATAGTAAAGGTTTTGAGTCAGAAAAAGTTTAAGGAATAGGAATGGGCATTTAAATTAAACTAAATTATACATATGTATAATTATGAAATTATATAATATATAATTATAAATTATAAATATATAATTATATATATATATATATTGGAGTTCTGATCAAAGAATATTTTGTGTAGAAGAGTTAAAGCTATAGAAACAGAATAGAAAGCTCAAAAATGGACCCCCCCCATACATATAGTCAACTGATCTCTGACCAAAAAAAAAAAAAAAAGGCAACACAGTGAAGTAAAGAGACTCTCTTCAACAAATGATGTCAGGAAACTGGGCATCCACAAACAAACAAAAAAAAATCTAAGCACAGTTCTCAAACCTTTCACAAAAAAAATCAAGTCAAAATGGACTAGAAACCTAAATGTAAAATGCAAAACTATAAAACTCCTAGAAAATAAGATAGAAGAAAACCTAGATGACCTAGGTCATAGCAGTGTCTTTTTAGATATGTTGTGACATAATCCATGAAAGAAAGAGTTGATAGGATGGGCTTTGTTAAAATAAAACTTAAGGGACGCCTGGGTGGCTCAGTGGTTAGGTGCCTGCCTTCAGCTTGGGGCATGATCCTCGGGTCCTGGGATTGAGTCCCACATCAGGCTCCCTGTGTGGAGCCTGCTTCTCCCTCTGCCTGGGTCTCTGCCTCTCTCTCTCTCTCCCTCTCTCTCTCATGAATAAATAAATAATCTTTTAAAAAAATTAAAAACTTCTGTGAAATAAGTATCAAAAGAATTAGAAGACAAGCTACAAACTGGGAGAAAATATTTGTAAAAGACATATATAATAAATGACTATTATCTAAAATAAAGAATTCTTAAAACTATGCAATAAGAAAACAAACAGTCCAGTTAAAAAAATGGGCCAAGGACCTTAATAAATATTTCACCAAAGAAGATATACAAATGGAGAATAAGCACATGAAATGATACTCCACATTATGTCATCAGAGAAATGCAAATTAAAACAGTAACATGCCACTATATACCTCTCAATCTGATGAAAATCTGGAACACTGACAACACCAAATGCTGGCAAAGATGTAGAGCAACAGGAACTCTCATCAATTGCTAATGAGAATGCAAAATGGTACAGCCACTCGGGAAGACAGTTTGGCAGTTTCTTATAAAACTAATCATACTTTTGCCATATGATCTAGCAATCACACTCCTTGGCATTTACCCAAAGGAGTTGGAAACTATATCCACCCAAAAACCTGCACACGGATGTTTATAGCAACGTTATTCATTATTGTCAAAACTTGTAAACAGCTATAATGTCCTTCAGCAGGTGAATGTATACATCTCACAGTGGAATACTATTTAGCACTAAGCAGAAATGAGTCATCAAGACATGAAGAAGCTTAAATGCATATTATGAAGCTAAAGAAGCCATTATGAAAAGGCTACTTACTACATTATTCCAACTATATGACATTCTGGGAAAGGCAAAACTATGGAGACAGTGAGAAGATGAGTGGCTGTCAGAGGTGGTAGGAAGGGTAAGTGAATAGGCAGGGCACAGAGGACTTTTAAGGCAGTGAAAATGCTCTGTGTGATAGTATAGTAATGGATCTATGTCATTATATAACTCTTCATACCCATATACCCATAGAATGTACAGCAAGAGTGAACTGTCACATAACCTTAAGGACTTTGGGTGACTATGATGTGTCAATGTAAGGTCATCCTTGGTAAAAAAAAAAAAAAAAAAAAAAAAAAGCACCATTTTGGTAAGTGATATTGATATGTTGATAATGGGGGAGGCTCTGTATGTGTAGGGAGTCAGGGTCAGGGGATATGGGAAATCTCTGTGTCTCTCTCTCAATGTTATAAAACAAAAACTGCTCTAAAAATGAAGGCTTCGAAAAAAATTTAAAAATGAAATACTGATTTATGCTACAACATGGATGAACCTTGAGTATAGTAAGCTAAATGAAAGAAGCCAGACATAAAAGGCCACGTATAGTATAGTATAGTATAGTATAGTATAGTATAGTATAGTATAGTATAGTATAGACTTACATGAAATATCCAGGATAGGTAAATTCATAGAGACAGAAATTTTGTTAGTGGTTGCCAGGAATTGGGAAGAGGGAAAATGGAGAGTGACTGCTGGTGGATATGGGGCTTCTTTTTGGGATAATGAACATATTCTGGAATTCCATAGTGGTGATGGTTATATAACTTTGTGAATATATGAAAAGCCATAGGATTATACACTTACAAAAGGTGAATTTTATGGTATGTGAATTGTATCTCAAAGGTTATATTTAAAAAACATTTTTTACAGGCAAGTAAAATTAGATAGAATCAATACACATGATAATAAATCACTTGATTATAGTCATCATATTTTATCCTAAAAATGACCTCAATGCAGTTAGTAATCTGTATGTACAGAAGCATCCCCCCATAGAAAATCACCATGCACAAACAATACCTCCAGGATAGAGATAGGAGTCACACTGGAGAGCAGTGGGGAGGCTCTAGAGAAAGAAAAATCACATGTTAAGCTTTAAGGAGACAAGGAAAAAAAATAGTGTTTTACTTCTCAAGCACCTTCAGGCCTTTGGGTCCTGAATCATTAAAAAATTGAGAAAATACAAATATGAATTTAGAACAGCTTGCAGAAATGGACCTAAGAATCCATCTAAATTTGGATATTAATTTAGTGCTACCCACATGACCTTTTCCTGACTCTGTGCATGCTGCGATAGTCCTAATACCAGACTTTCCCAAATGTTTTCCTTTGTCAGAAAACATCACGAGGGAAAAGAAAATTAATTTTCACCCAGTCGTGCAAGTGAACACAGCTGGGGTTTTCCACAGTAGCTGATAGGACATTTCACCTTTTCAGGGCAGTGTCTTGATAACGCCAACCCTCATTTTGTGCCCTCCCGAAGCAGAGTCCTCTATTTCCTCCAGTGCCTCAGAAAATGAGATCCCAATTCCTTAGTGTACGAGTGTGATTTGTTGAAATTTATCTGCAGCCCCTGGCAACGTCACTGACACCAAAACGGATGCATTTAGTCTTAAGTACCTTAGCAGCAATTTCCCTTTTGAGCATTGGTATGTGATAAAACATTAGAACTTTACTCTTTGGAGTGAAATGTAATACTGCATGACCTGCAAGAAAATGGATTGGGGAGAACTTCTTGCAGCCATTTGTCCCAGTAATTGACCAACAGAGAACAATAGAGCAGTATTCCTCAATACTAGTATCCTACTGGAAGCATCTTGCCCTTCTTCTTAGACATTTTATAAATTGGAACGCTAGTAGGACAAGCACACTTCTCCATTAAACGGATAAATTTGGCTCCTGGAACATGAGCAACAGCAGCATAGCACCTACAAACAACAATGAAGAGATCCATTTCCATTGCTTCCCAGAACTTGTGAGTCTCTTTAAGGATGAAAGTAATCTTTTCATGTTCCATCTTGAGAAGTGACCAGATTGGCTCTGAAGCTGACACTTACATCCATCACATTCTGATAAGAAGCCGTTTCTAGCTAACTTTGTTTCCAAGTAATTCCCAAACTATTTAAAATTAAGCTGATGGGAGAA
The DNA here is from genome assembly GCF_011100685.1 of Canis lupus familiaris. Taxonomy (NCBI): domain Eukaryota; kingdom Metazoa; phylum Chordata; class Mammalia; order Carnivora; family Canidae; genus Canis; species Canis lupus. The sequence goes on along the minus strand of NC_049251.1, from coordinate 3,605,390 downwards.
AAAAAAAAATGAAAGGGTTCCACCATAGAAAGGATACCATGGCAAACAGAGAAGTGAGGATTACACTCAAGACTTGTTTCTTGAGTGTTGCAAATGCATAATGCACATCTGCAATAATTAAGGGATCCTGTTCATCTGAAAAGCATAATATCCCAGCACATCATTTTACATGAAAGATCATCTAAAAACCTCCTCATTTTTTTGCCTAAATCTATAGCTCACTTGGAATAATTACATGGAAGAGAAAAACATTCTTTTCCTAGTAAACAGTGCAGTGGGTTTTCCCACCTCAATTCCTCTCTCTCTCTCTCTCTCTCTCTCTCTCTCTCTCTATATATATATATATATATATATATATATATATATATATATATATATCTGGCCCCAGTGTGTGATTTTTTTAAGCATTGCAAAATGTCAATATACAAACAAAGGAGACCAGAAGCAAACCCCTGCTATCACAGAATCTTGTTGTATAAACCGAGAAACACTGACATGTAATAAAACCTTATTCCCTTTTTTCCCTCCTTTTGTAAATGATTTGCTTCCCCCTCCTTCTTCATGTATAAATAAACAGAAAAGTGTCTGTATATTTGGTGTTTTTTTCTCCTTTGGTCTTCATAATCAAGGGCTATTACAGCAATAGATCTTATCAGTGGAATGGCAGTCCCTCTGCACCTTCAGTTCAGATTTTTGTTTATGCTTGGCTGCCATTGTGGCTGTTCCTGATAGTTTTAGGTCAGCCATGACATACTATGGGTGACACTAAATAAACAAGCTGGGAGTCTGGGACCAGCCAGGAAGGAGTGGTACTAGGGCTCACAGTTTGATTTTCCTTGATTAATCGCCCCTTTTATTTAGAATAACTTATTGTGTACAGTACCTGCATGTCTGGCTGAGCAAATTACACCATCAGTAGGCAAGAACTTAGAAATCCTCATAAACAAAGAGAAACAAGGAAGACAAGTACAGCTTACTCAACTGCAAAGTGAAGCTGCTGGCTTTAGGAGCATGATCAGGGTTGTTTATTTATTTTCTTAAATAGTGTATAGCTCTTTCTTCTGCTGCTTGTTATCCTGCTCTGACCTAAGTAACCTTGTCAAACCACCTCCCAGGCTGCCCAAAGAGTCACAACCAGCAGACTAATCATTCTGAATGATAAGAAAGGGCATGATTCCTAGTGCTCAGTGTCTCAGGATCCATCTTGGGTCCCCAGAAGGACTCCTCGTGTGTGTGTGTGTGTGTGTGTGTGTGTGTGTGTGTGTGTAGCTGCAGCTACTAGGTTTAAAGAAGAGGCTGCTGAATAGGGCAGTGCTATCTTTTTATTTTCTGCCTTTCAACTCAGTTCAAAATCATCCCCAGTTCCTACTGTGTGTTAAGCACTATAGCGTTCATTTTAAAATCATTGTTAACCATTAATTTCCTCAAATTGTGCTCATAAATTAAGCAAAAACTTGTGACTTGTGAAGCTGATTAAAACCATTTGGGAAGAAAATTTATTCCCCAAATTCTACACAGGTTAAAAGCTTGGCTGTCAGGAATATTCCTTTGGTTCAAATTCAGCAGGTTAACAAAAGGTCTTAGGAGTCGTCCATAGCCATATTGCAACAAAAAAAGATAATAATGGAATTTAGAAAAATATGTAAATAATTAGAGTATAAAAACAACTACCAAATGCTATGTACAAAAAATTCATGGACAAATGTCAATAGAGAACCTCACCAGTAACGAAAGAAGGATTAAAATGTAACATTATTAAACTATAATTTTTCACATATCAAAAATGCAATTTATTTTTTTTTTTAATTAAGGGCAATACTCTCTGCTGGTGAGGCTATGGTGAGTTGGGTTTTCTTATATTCTCCGGCTGCCAGTGGAAAATTAAATCTTATAATCTTTCTGGGAAGTTAGAATTCCCACGGCTACTACCCTATTCTAAGGCAGTCCTTCTCAAACTCTAATTTGTAATAGAATCATCTGGGACTTCAAAAAACAAACAAACAGGGATCCCTGGGTGGCGCAGCGGTTTGGCGCCTGCCTTTGGCCCGGGGCGCGATCCTGGAGATCCAGGATCGAATCCCACGTCAGGCTCCCTGCATGGAGCCTGCTTCTCCCTCTACCTGTGTCTCTGCCTCTCTGTCTCTCTATGTGTGACTATCATGAATAAATAAATAAAATCTTTAAAACAAACAAACAAACAAACAAAACCACTCAGGTTCTGATTGACTAAATCCAGGTGGGGACTGAGATTGTGAATTGCCGACAAGCTTCAAGGCAAAGGGGATGCTGCAGGTCCAGGGAGGATATTTTAAATTACAAATTGTTAGGAGGCTCCTCAATAGTCTCCCCAAAAGAGCTGCACCTAAAGAAATGTGTGTAGAAGGCAGGTATCACAGGTAACCATACGTGTGATCATCATGGTATGGTACACTGAAGGAGAGGGATGACCCAAAGATGAGAGGCCAATGCTTAAAGCCTAAAGGTTTCCTAAGAAAATAGTAAGTTCCATGTTGGATGTGGTATTGGGAGGCTCCTATGGTATAATCATGTGGGCATGTGTAAAAGGCAGAGGGACATGCAGGTTTAGAGCCTCAAAAGTTCAGAGTAGAGGCATATTAGGTTGAGTCACATGAAACTGTCAATAACCAACCACTTTTAACCTACAAAAATAGCCATGTCATATGGTTCAACCTAATAAATTAGAGGATAACTTTCATGGTGGTAATAATTGAATATGTGGAGGTGTATGATATTAGCAAGGCTAAGCACAAAGACATATCTAGTGACTGAAATTTGGAAAATGTCTACATTTAGAGAATGAGCAGAAAAAGAGAACTAATAAATGAGACTGGATTTATTTGCTAGGGCTGCTGAAACAAAGTAAAACAGGCTGGGAGCTTACAATAGAAATTTATTTTCTCATAGTTCTGGAAGGTATAAATCTGAGATCAAGCTGTCAGTAGGGATCACACTTTCTTTGGAGACCTCTTTCCTCGGCTTATAGAGGGCCATCTGCTCCATGTGTCTTCAAACGGCCTTCCCTCTGTACATGTCTATGTCCTAATTTCCTCTTTCTTTAATGATACCAGTCATACTGCATTATGGCCAATCCTAATAACTTTATTTTAGGCCCTTTACAACTTCAAAGATCCTTTCTCCAAAAGGATCTTAGTCACATTCTGAAGTACTGGAAATTAGGACCTCAATTTGAGGGAAACACAGTCCAGCCCGTAAGGAAAATTGACAAAGAATTTTCAAAAAGATAGGAAGAATCAAATTGCAGTTTCAGAATCTTAAAGAAGCACAATTTCAGCACTGAACCCCCAAAACAAGAATACAACAGAAGGATGATGGATGGGAGGTTGGAAGAGTCCATTGGACTTGTAGGTCTTTGCTGACATTAGAAAAGCATTTTGAGTGCTAAAATTGGGGGTGGAACTCAGAACAGGAAGGCAAAGAAGTGAAGACATCACAAAAAGATTAAAGAATCCCACGGGACCAAATAAAACAAACATAAATCCTTGGTCAATCCTGGGTCCGACACTGCTATGACCCAGCAACTCCCTTTCTCTCCCAACTGAGGCACCTCTTTATTTTCCCAGTAGGAGACCAAATTTCTGCACCTTAAACCATGTGTAGTCCTAAGTTCTGGGACAATTTCTATATTACCCTCTGACTATTCTACTGCCTTCAGGATAAAATGTACAGTGGGAATCACTGCCAAATCATCCCCCTCCAGTAGATGGAGTTTACTTAAGAACACAAGCTTCAAAGAGGAAGGAAAAAGGTTCTATTTTGTCTCGAAATTAGTCAAAGATAAATAGTCAATAATGAGGCATCCAAGTACATTTGCTGTTCATATGACATCATCTCCATAGCATCGTATGGCAAGGTCATAAAATTACCCACACTCTTCTGGCAGGTATCCTTACTGTCAGATATCAAGGGAAAGGAAGTAAATTTACCCCCAAATAAAAATATTTCAGTCATTTCAGTATAAAACTTCCTTTTAGTTTAAACATTCAGTTCATTGATAATTCACTTTTAATCAAGATCCGCTCAAGTACTCCCTCCTTTGAAGATCCAACCACTTGCAGACTTTGCCATCTTCTTCCTTCTCTTCTCAAAATGGTATCTGGGTATGTGTTGGGGGAAGGAGCTTGCCAAGTCTTGAGGCACTGGATTGAAGAAGTCCGCTCTGATCTATCATGTTCTTTCACCCAGCAGCTCCTCCCTCTGCTGGCCTTCAGGTCTGAAGTCAGTAGCTTGATGTGCTTGATGCATGGCCCGTTCTAACTTGAGTGAGGCCTGTTGATGAACCCTTGACTCTTACTGTTGAATTGACATAGGCATCCTGGTATTCAGCCCCTGCTTTGATTTACCTCCCCAGAGCAGATAACACGCTAAGCCTACCAGATCTCAGGTCGGCCCCAACTAGAATACAGTCTCAGCAAAGACAGGGTTTTATCAATAGAATTTTTCACTGCTGTATTCCCAGTGCTTAGAACCTTCTCTTATCCATAGTCAGCAGTCAGTGCTTAATAAATATCTAGGATAAATGAATTTTCTAGGCTTGACTCTTGCTGTGCTAACGGAAAAATATCCTTTTTTTCTTTCTTCTTTTCACCTTGTTCCACATTTATTTGGCAAACTCCTTCTTTGAGTTTCTGAAACAGAATTTTAGCTTTTTTTCCCCACCTTATATTGCGTCTTTTTAAAAAAGATTTTATTTATTCGCAAGAGAGGCAAAGACATAGGCAGAGGGAGAAGTAGGCTCCCTATGAGGAGCTCGATGTGGGATTTGATCCCAGGACCCAAAGGCAGATGCTCAACCACTGAGCCACCCAAATGCTCCTATATTGCTTCTTTGATGATTCTAAAGCCTTCCTCTTTCCTCTCTTCCTACCTTCACACAAAGGGAGATATTTCCCTCAGCCTATGGAGAGAAGAGCATTCAATACACACACACACACACACACACACACACACACACACACACACACATTTACTGATCCCAAGTTGATAAACAAGGAAAGCGCTTCCCCAAAATGTTGGGTTTCATGTCTTTCATAACCAACTGAAAGGGAAGAATCATAAAAGGCAAAACTGGAAAAGTTTTAGGAGGGAATGCTTCTTCTCCATCCTATTTGTTTCTCTGAGGGAGTTAAAAAAGAACAACTTGATACCTTTGCTCCTCTTTCATTTTGCCAGCAAAGATGGAGGCATAAGAGGCAAATGGAATTATCAGATTAGTAAATTTGATATGACCCTGCCCCTCTCCTTGCTCCTAGGCAGCAGGTCAGCCCATTGGATGCTGGGACTCAGCTCAGCAGGCCCATCCGAATGCACTCTAAGATATATTGTTCAAATTTATCAGTAATAAAGGTGATCTTTCAGTACTCCATTAGCTTACTGCTGATTTATTTCTTGATTAATTCAGAATCTGGGTAAGGAAGAGAAGCATTATTTATTGTGCTGTCTCAGAAAACCCCCAAATTGGAATATTCTCCTCAAACTAGATCTATCAATAGATACTTAGTCATTAGATAATGAAAATCCAAAGTATGCATGGTATGGATGAAATAAATGTCTAGGTTGAATTATTTAACATGTTGCAGAGTATAGGAGATAACAGAATTCAGCATTCTGATGCTATCCAGCCCCATCTTTTTACTTCCATCTTGGCCAGAATGCTTATTTTGTCTAGATTTGTTAAAGAAACAAATTTCAAGAACTTTCCTTATTTACCAGATTGGATATAAAATCCTTCATTGGATTGACTAACAGTAACGCAAAGAAAGGATTCTCAGCTGGAAAACAGAGAAGCTTACTTTGTTTATATTCCGGTCACTTTATGCTCTGTTGCCTCAGCTCTAAAGGCGGACAGGTGGACAAGATGTGCTCTAACATGCCATTCTATACATTTTCTAGACAATATGTCTTCATCATCTCAGGTAGAGTGCAAAAATAGCCGATCAGCATTCTTCATTAAGTAAAGTTTCATAAAGTCACCTCTAAATTAAAGATATTCCTAAACCCTATTTTTCTAATCTTAGTGAAATCACCCTTGTGTCCCTTCACAAATATTTTTTGTCTATCAGTTGAGCAGTAACTTTTTGCTTCCAAAATATATTTTAAATAGTGATGCTTTTTTTTTAAAGGGGATGTTGGCCAGAGTAGCTGACACTAGGATAGTTTAATTAGTTACGCATTTGCCTCCTATCCAGGTCCAATAAATATGCATTCATCAGCACAGCTGCATCTCAGCATGCACATTTAAATTAAAGAGGCTTCCTCAGAGGCTGGGGCAATCCTGGCATCTCCTCACTTTGCCAGAAGCCACATCAAATCCTGAATCAGTCCTCTCCTTAGAATTTATTTCTTCATACGTGTCTTCTTATAACAATCATAAACATGTTTCCAGATTAGATTTTCATATTGTTGCCTAACAATTTAGGAATTATTTTTTTAAGTTTTTTTTAATTTTTATTTATTTATGATAGTCACACACACACAGAGAGAGAGAGAGGCAGAGACATAGGCAGAGGGAGAAGCAGGCTCCATGCACCGGGAGCCCGATGTGGGATTCGATCCCACGTCTCCAGGATCGCGCCCTGGGCCAAAGGCAGGCACCAAACCGCTGCGCCACCCAGGGATCCCTAGGGATTATTTTTAAATGAAATAATAGCACCTAGCTCTTTAATGAAATGAAACACTTTCTTTTCTCTCTTAAATGGATGTACATCAATGACACTTGGTATGAGACTCAAGACTATCATCCCATGTTTTCCTTTTGTTTTCACTATTGCTTTTCTAGAATCATTAATTGAAAGTGAAATTAAACTTCACAGATGTGTTTTTGTACACATCCAAAGGTAAGTTACCCCAGATAATAGACATCAGATTAATGGGTATTCAAAATGAAATGCTATTTCTTTAATGTTAACATTTTTTAAATATGTAAATATTCTTTTCTTCCCAATCAGAAATCCCTAGGTAATAGAAAAAGGACATTGTTATGTAGGTTCTGGCCAGTGCTGTGTCAGTCTCTGAACATTCATTCATCTACAGCTTGCATCTGACATGAGCAATGATGGATGAGCCAACTTGCTGTTTGCTCTCCCCTGCAGAGAGAGCGGGCTTCCGTCTATTCCAGAGAGCCAAAGGGAAAAGGATGAGAAGGAGACGGATGGGCATTTAAGAGGCACCTGCAGGGGCCCTGTATGTGTGACAAGCATCAGTGGTACCTGTCACCACATGGAACCAGGCCAGGAGGCTTTGTGATGTGGAGGAGGCTTCAGAACCTGTACTACATCCCTCCAGACTGGTCCTCAGACTGGACCCAGAGAAGAAAAGACCTCACTTAATCATGTGTAAGTGCCCTACATGAGAGCTGCAAACATTAAGACAATGGAATGGCACACAGTAACAACTGCCATTATTCCCACATGAAAAGAAGTTTATACATCTCAAAGACAGCCATAGAATGAATGAAACAAAGGGGAATGGTGGAGCAGGATGGGGGAAGAGGGTGATGAAGACAGGGGAAGTAAAGGAGAGAGATGGTGAAAGAGATCTCAGATTTTCCTCCTACTGTTCACTTCTTTAAATAACAAGAAGGTTAATGCTTTCTGCAGTTCTAAAATATACCTATGCCTGCCAGATTCCTGAAGGTTAATTGCTACTGCTGGGGGAGCTGCCCTAATTTGTTATGCCTTTTAATGACCTTCCTGTAGGCCAACGGCAAAAGAGGCCTGCCTGCAGGTGTGCTGTGCCCTCACAGGGCAACGACCCCTCCCAGGGAAATGTGCAACACCAGGTCAAGTACTGGAAAAGTTTATCAGTGATTGGCAGTGATTGATATTCAGGGCCAACTGTTGCTCAACAATTTCACATTTTCGTCTGTCTTTTAGGGTTTTTTTCAATGCAGCTTTCAATTATACATCACCTGTTCTTTTCCTGTCCCCTTCAAGTCCCTGTACTATCCACAACATACTCTTATAATACAATTCATGCCTGTGAGATTGACAAGAGAAGTGAATGAAATGATACAACCAAGTCCACAGTCAGCACTGCTTTCCCTTCCCTTGGATACAATGAATATTTCAAATCCAAAAATTGATAGACCAACACATGTCTGAAACAAGAAATTCCAGGACAAGGAATGACCATAACTTTTTGCAACAAACTGATTCCTAGTGGCTCAGTAATTAAACTGGACTACATTAGGCCAATTTCCTAACCTGAAAAGTGGATGTTAAAAATACATGTTTTGCTATTCTTTTGATATAAAGGTAGAAACTGCTACCAACCAGAGGGGTTAGTTCAGCTACTCATTTTTACTAGCAACATCAGAGGGATTCTTAGCTTTCCTTTAAAGCATTTCACACCTACATGGCCCTCTTCCATCTTTTTTGTCAATTGGCAAGAAAACACATACTCATACATGCCTGCTTTCCTACCTTAAGCTACTTGTAGGAGTAAGTAGAGAAGCAGGCAGCCACTTGTGTGGTGTGTAAAGGGGCAGGGGACAAAGCCTCCTTCCAATATTCGTAATATGCTAGAAGTGCTGCCCTATTATTATAGCTTCACTTCTTTGGTTCTGGAAGGAATTTCTATCTTCTTGGGGTCCTCTTTTAAATGGCAATAAAGCTTGCAGAAGCCATATGCATTATTTGCTTACTATTTTAGATGTGATGTGGAAAAGAAAAGACATGGCAATGGGTTTGGTATGGAAAGAGATGATGGTTAAGTCCCAGGTCTATCATTGTGAATTTGAGTTGGGTACTGGGAATAATACTCTCTGTCCCACCTACTTCCCTGGGTGATGGCGAAGGTGAAAAGAAACATGTTGCATAGAAATGCCATGTAAATTATAAAATACAATTTTTCATCATTGTTGATTAATGTCTCAGTTGTGATCAAGTTCAACAAAATGCAAAATCTATTAAAAAAAAAAGTACCTGGACTGAGGTGGATCATTCTAAACTGATGAATACTGAGCATGGTGAGGGAAAGAGAAGTATAGATAGAATAAGGCATCTAGGGTAATCATTAGCACTGTTTGCCAAATAGTTATGTGTTTTCCAGGCACATGGATGGCTTTTATTTTCCTGCTCAACTAAAGATAGCATATCTGGGGTTTTTTGCTTTGCAAGGAAATACAAGCAAAAGAAAGAACTATATTCATCAACAGGATGCCTCCACCTACTTGGTCTTGAGAAGCTATGATATGCAGAAATTCCTGGTAATCCATGTTAGATGTGGAGCATGAGTAAGAAATCAGCTTTTGCTGTATTAAGCCACTGAGATTTCAGGATCATTTGCTAGCCTATTCTGCTAGTATGGGTCAAACATAAATTTTGTGCATGAACCATCTCCCTAGTTTTGGCCCTCCCCCTGTTGTAATTTATCTTCTGCTCTTTGAAGGGAAGAGCCTCTGAAAACAGTTTTCCTATGGATAATTTACATTTGTTAATAGTGCTTCTGGACTGGTCTAACCACTAAGTTGTCTTTGGTTTACTTTATTGAAATACACAGGAATGGAGACACTCTAGCTCAATTTTTGTTTGTTTAACATTTGGCAGCTTATCCTTACATAAAAGTTGAGAGATCCTTTCTGTGAAGGAAGAGCTACTTTTGGGATTTTACAGACAGCAAAGGAGGGCTAAGCAAATTCTGGAAGGATGTTAATGTGGATGATAAAATGGAATTCATTGTCATGAAAAAGTCAGATTTGAAGAAATATCAGAAAGGATAAAAAGGGTACAATTTAGCAACAAAAAAAGGGGGAAAAAATGGAAGACCACAGAGCAATTTTATTGTTCACCACCAGAAACCTGTCCTCATCTTGACCAGAAGTGGGAAAACTGGACTTGAGGATATTTGAGAAATATTCCATTATGTCTCAACTGGAAGTTTCTGGTTTGTAATCAACAAAAAACAATTCTAATATAATCAACATAGCCTAAATCTAATTTAAACAGAAAAACAAAATTGACTTGAAAGATATTGAGTAGCTCCCAGCATTGTGAAGAAGGCTGAATAAACAGACTCAGCAAGGATTAAAGCTGAGGCAACACTGGGGATCCAGGGAGCTGGTATGGTAAATGTACAGTCTTGGAAATAAATGAGTTCCTGCCATTTTGCGGATTTTGGTCACTCTGCTCATGTCAAACTGTGGGTAAAAGGTTTGGATCATGGACTTTTGCTTAGGCCATAGCAGAGCATGGCTCCCTGGTTGATGGTCCCAGTAGATTATATGCAATAAAGCAAAACTGAAATAATATAACCAGGAAAAACAAATGTTAAGTGGCAAAAAAAAAAATTTCCACCAAAACCAGCATTAGAAATATAGTTCTGGAGTGGTAAGCCTGAGTTTAGATTTGACTTAAGAAATAACTAGAAATTGTAGTAGATAGACTACACATGGAAATGGCATTCCCTAAATAAAACTTAAAGAAAAGATCCTTACTTTTGTGTACACACACACACACACACACACATTAAAAAAAGGTAAAGAGAAGATGAAAGCAATAGTCAGGTAACAGATCACTGGAATAGTATGAATTCATGTGAAGTAGACACTTCCTGTGAGGTTCCGACTTTTCAAAAGAAGAGGAATAAATCTAAACCCTCTGAAAAATTGTCATGGGGAGCAATGGATTTGATTTGAGGATTGAAACAGAGAGGAATTAAAGACAATTCATGCTGCAGCAAGATAATCAAATCATGTAGCAAAGTTTTATACTGAGTGGATAGCGGTAATTAAAAATGATTCTTATTTAACAACTCTGAAAGCAGCACACCAATTTCTCAAGATTTCTGTAAGTGATTAATCTTTTCTCTTCATAATAAATTGAATTGAATTTCTATGTTTGGACTCAGTGAATGCTGATGGATCCAAAATCTTTTAAATCCATTTTTAAAATATTCTTTTCCTCTTTTCTTTCAATTCATCATCCTAAGAAATGTTGTTTAGATGGTGATGAATTCTAAATGGATTGATTGCTTGTTTTAAGTAGCTCTCTCCTTTCTTCTGGGGGAAGGAACTGTACTTTTAAGAAGGTCTATTCTGAGGCATAATGCGAGATCATGATTCAGGGCTCCTCATATTTTCAAGCAAGAATATGAAATGAGACACCTACAGTACCTGAGGAGAGTTAGAATTTTTTTCAGAAGACAGGAGATTTTGTTCTTCTATCTGCATTGTGCATGCAAATGTAGAGGATATGCATGCACACTCACAAGCCTTCAAAGATAGGCAGAGAAAGGGCAATAATGTTGAGAAACGTGAGACATGAAACACAAGAGGAACAGAATCTATCCTTACAGGGAGAGAGATGGTGACAAGAAGGAAGGGAGCCTTTAGGCTGACAGACAGTGAAGTGGGAGGATGGAAGTTTTCAAAAGTTAGCAACTTAATGAACTTTAAATTTCCAAAAATGGGGGGGGGGGGGCGGAGAAGATATATGTTCCTATTAAGAACTCTATACTTGGAGTTAAGAATGTTATTTTACTTAAGCATTAAAACTCCTACAGAGAAAAGAGTTTGGAATCTAAGTATTAAGTTTGAAATATACGTTCCTCTAGGAATAATGAGTGCCAAATTCAGCTGACTTTGCACATCTCCCCTTAGCCATACGAGGAGACTAATTGATGAATGGACTGTGAGGAGAAATCTTTATTGGGGTCTTTCAGAAGAAGATCTTCAGAACCAAAGTATTTTGTAGTTTGAATGGGCTAAAATGAGTCCCTGGGGCTCAAGACTCTAAAAGAAACCCTAACTCTTAGGGCAGGTTTGGAAAACGTTTTATTTATAATGTTCACATATAAAAAATGGTGACCAGCTGCTCTCCTGGTCTGGTCCTTGCCGAGGCCAGAACAAGAAGGAAGGATCTAAATCACAAAAGAGAATTATTTAAACATAAGGAAAGACTTCCTGCTTTGATGCAGTGGGGAAAAAAGTTATACTAGACTCCAAAGAATACAGATTTAGGCAGAGCTTTGTCACTATCAGATTGAAGAGAATAAGTTATGTGAAGTGTGTTTCCTCTTCTTTAGAAAGGGGGTGCTGATCTATATTCTCACTCATGTTACTTCTGTACTTAGTGGCACAGCCATGTCCAGAATCCATGCTTCTATATGCCATCCACTTCTTTAACACACCGTCCATCTTCAACCTGTGGAAAAAAGGTGAAAAAGAGGCGAGAATCTGTTGATTATAACTGTGCATTTGAAAGAACAAAGTGCTTCCTTACTATGAAAACCAAGCTGAGGAAATATGGCTTTTACCTGGAAAAGTTTAATCATGAACAGAGAAGGATGACTACACTGGATGCAAGTTATATTTTAATCAACAGCAGGTATGGGTACTTATTTCTCATAGTGGCATACAGTATCAATAGTACAGAAGACCAGTCATATTAGAACTTGATCTTTTTTTTGGGGGGGGGGACCTAGATGGCTCAGTTGATTAAGGGTCTGACTCTTGATCTCAGCTGAGGTCTTGATCTTAGGGTCATAAATTCAAGCCCCAAATTGGGCTCCACGCTTATGTGGAGTCTACTTAAAAAACAAAAACAAAAAACTTAGTCTTTCCTCCTAATCACCCTTCTTTCTTGAATGTAACTTTGGAAAAGCCAGATAGAGCATGTAGAAGAAGGTAGGTAAAGTGAAAAAAGGAGAAGAAATAAGAAAGAAAAAAAGAAAAGGAGGAAGAGAAGGAGAGAGGGAGGGAAAATAAAAGAGAAAAGAAGAAAAGAAAAGAAAAGAAAAAAGAAAAGAAGAGAAAAGAAGAGAAAGAAAAAGAAAAAAAAGAAAAGAAAAGAAAAGAAAGAAAGGAAAGGAAAGGAAAGAAGATTCCTTCCCATGTCCTCCCCTCCCTTCCCTACCCTCCCGCACATCCCTCCCCTCCCAGAAAAGAAAAGAAAAAGAAAAGAAAAGAAAGAAAGAAAAGAAAAGAAAAGAAAAGAAAAAAGAAAAGAAAAGAAAAGAAACTGGACTTGATTCCTTTCCCTACTATAGACTTCTAAATATGGGTCAAGTTTGAGCTACAGTGGAGAAAGAGGAAATAGGGGACTGAATGAGGGATTAACATGTTTTTATTAGACTTAAATTAACCTATTTTTTTAATAGTGGGGTAGATTATTGTTCAGCAATGATTCATTCTCTCTACCTCCTGGAGGAGTATGCTTCCCTGCTTATTTAAGCATGTGGATCAGGAGTGACTGTAGAAGTCCAGAAGTGGATGTTCCAAACCTACACCTTTAGTTAGCATGAATGTTCTCTGTTACCACTCTGGAAACTCCTGATTTCACTGTGAAAAGAATATACCCCAGAAAGTCTCTGATCCTTCTAGCTGGAGTTCCCAAAGTAAGACAAATGAAGTAGAACCACAGTGGGCAGTCTGCAGAACCACATACTGAAGCAGAGCCATTCAACTAAACCACTTGCCTGTGAGCAGGAGAATCAGTGTTTATGGCCACAAGTTTGGGGATGATTATTATGCATCATTATTGTGGCAGCAGCTGACTAAGCTCAATAGCAACACATTCAAGTAGATTAAAATTCAAAGAGAATAAAAAGAAATTCAGTGGAAAGTCTCCCTCCTTCTACAGTTACCCTAGCCAACAATTTCCCTTCCCATGGGCACATAATTTCATTAAGTCCTGCAATGTTCTGAAGAGTTTAATTATACATAATTAAATATGAATATATATGTTTTCCTCCCTTTATCACATATTGATAGGTTTTATACTTACTTTCTTGCTTTTTTCCCCACTTAACCTTTTGCTTCAGTACATAAAGAACATCTTCATTCTTTTTGGCACCACATAATATGCATTATATTAATGTATGGATCATAGTTTCTAATATAGTATGTGAGAAATGATCAAGAAAAGTTATAGGATCTGCTCAATACATTGTTCAGGGTAGTCGTGGAGTACCAAGTGGGTGGGATTGAAAGGCTCTAGTAAGAAAGAATAAAATTATTTACTGCCTTGAACCCTACTGAGTCCAGCCCATTCAGTAAGCCAGTTGTTGTTCGGATTAAATGAGTTAATACATGTAAATCACTTAGAAAAGCATCTGGCATACAGTAACTGTTCAGTATATACACAGTTGACCCTTGAACAACAAAGGTTAGAACTATGTGGGTCCACTTATACACAGATTCTTTTTGACAAATACAGTACAGTATTGTAAATGCATTTTCCTTATAATTTTCTTAATACTTTCTTCTCTCTAGCTTACTTTATTGTAAAAATACACTATATAATACATATAACATACAAAATAGGTGTTAATTGTTTATGTTATCGATGATGATTTTAATCAACAGTAGACTATTAGTAATTAAGTTTCTGGGAAATCAAAAGTTATATGCAGATTTTTGACTGTATGCCGGTTAGCATCCCTAATCCCCATAGGGATCAAGGGTCAACTATAATTGTCACCTCCTTTTCTTCCCCCTGGCTTTGGCTGCACTCCCCTCATACAATCAGAGGTTCTCCTTGCACCCCTCAGAGGACTCTGATGCAGTGTCCTCATTCCTTTCCCTCATTGTCAATGTTTCGCAAGTCTCTGACCTCATGGGGCTGGGATCACATACATTTGGAAGTCAGGCAGATAGGTTCAAGTCTGAGCTATGTATTCATTCTTGTGTGATCTTAGTCCACACCAAGCATCATTTTTCTATTCTGTAAAATGGGGCAAATTATACATACCTCCTGTGATTTTTGTATAGTTTAAAGGAACAATGTAAATAATATGTCTGACACATAATAGCCCTGAGTAGTTAACTCCCTTGACTCATTTTCTCTTCTCCTTTTCCTTATTGATCGTCTTCTTCATTTCCATAGTTTCACCTATCTCTATGTAAGTGATGTCCAGATCTCTATAGATCACTTAATTTCTATTTTACAAATGAACAAATAAAATCTCACTCTTTTCCAAGTGTCCAAAGACCTATCAGACATAACAAAGAGATGTGATTGGCATCTCTATTGCGATAGATCCAAACCAATCTTTCCTTGCCCACTGATTCCAAATTATCCTCCCCACTTGACTGTCTTGTCTGTGAATGACCCTAAGCACCCATTCTTTAAACCTCACTGCCATCATCTAGTCTTTCTTTTCCCATTCCTCGTATATCCATTCATTTGCTGAGTCTATGTGTGCATAATGATTATGTAATCAAAGGTCTTCAAAGATGGAAAGAACTTTGATGCTCGTATTGGAAACCATTCCACAGATGAGGAAAACTGAGGCCTGGAGAAGTAAAGGGAATTCTAGTAAAGGAGAGATAGGACTAAGACCTGAGTCCTTGGAGATGCAGGATAGTGTCCTTTCCATAACACTCCACTAACAGACTTCTTTCTTGACATTTTTGCTGTTCCCACCATGGATCAGGCCATCGTAGGTCTGCCCCATTATTACAGCAGCCTTCTACCACTTTTCTCTGACCCAATTTACCTATATACACCTTCCTGACTAATCTCATGATAGTACAGTCTGTCATGATTCAGGATTATGGCATCTGTTCTGGTTCTCCCAGTAGGCCTAGGGTACTGTTTTTCATACTTAGTCATTTTGTAATTACCTTCACAACTTTGGTCACATTCATCTTCATATATGCTTAATATTTACCTTAGAGTCTCCTAACTCTGCCTTAGGTGAACTCACTTTTTTTCCCCCCCTTAGCCCCAACCTAAGCAATAATAATTTGTGAAGTCATGAGTTTGGTACAATAGTGTTTGTTTTTTTTTAATGTATGTTAAAACATGTTACTGTTGAAATTGAGACTCTGTTCTGTATATCACTTAAAACCATGTCAAATACCACATTTCAAAAGATGCTAAACCCCCAGAAAATGAGTGAAAACTCAACTGGTTTAAAGAAGGGGGTACAAAAAATTAGAATGTTCTGAAAATAAGGTAGTAAGCTTCCTATCACTACAGATATGCAAGGCAAGATTGATCAGTCACTTTTAAGGGATCATATGCATTAAAAACTTAGAATAAATTATCCTCAAGGTTTTTTTCCAGTTCTAAGATTCCATGATTTTAAGGCCTAACCTCATACTTTTTAATTAGTTACTATTGGATGAATCCTTTGTAGAATAAATTTTTACTCACTCTCCCCCCCCCCCGCCCCCCGCCCCACATGAGAGGATTACTCCTTCCTTTTAACTTGGTTAAGTTTCTAATGAAGTTTCTACTTGCTTATTCAATTAAGCAATTTCTTTTCACTTATACTCCTTCTGACTTTCATTTTAGCTCCTCTCCAAAAAGGAGACATTTCAACCCCAAGTCTAAGGTCATTTCCTAAGTAGAAACTCCACTGAAATCAACAGAAGTCATGAGCATCTTAATTAATACCTAACTTTGGAGTTAGGAATATTTTCCCTCATACTCCATCACAGAATTAAACCTGGGCTACTCTCATTTCTGAGTTTCTATTTTGTTTTTACTTCCCATTTCTTAAAAAAATAACAACTGCAACATTCCTCAAAAAGGTGAGAAGGGTCCAGACTACTAATCTCTCTCTCTCTAAAGAAAAGAAAGAGAATTTATAGCTTTTAGTGGTTGTGAAAACCAGGAAATAATAGAGAAATCATGCATTCTGCAGGAATTCTCCTGAGTGTATTAAATTAAACTGACAGCGTTGATATCGCTATTCATGTTGAAATAATTAGCAATTCTAAGACTATTAATGGTGTATTGTATCACTGTTTTAGAATTGGTAGGATGAATGCAAAAACCTTTTGGTGACTTTTGCTCCTACTAAAATTTAATTAGCCTTAGTTACTGACCTCATGTTTTATGTAACAGTACACTCCAAAATGATCTCATAAAGAATTGAAGTTTTAGAAGACATTCTTGCTTTAAAAACCAGCATCACATAAAAGTTCTCTGAGTGTTTTTAAACTACTTTTGCAAAGTATTCTTATAATTGCTAACATTACCTATGGGACTGACTGACTTTGAATTTAATTGAAGTAAAAATGCATCTCTTTGACAAGGTCACTCTTTAAAGTGGAGCTGCACTACTTTGCATTATAGTTCTGATTTTTTTCTTTCTAAATTAACTATGATCTATAAAATTATCGATAAAGAATAATACCTTAGCCATCAAATATTAATAATGATTACAAGAGAGAGAAACTACCTTTAATGCACCTAAAATTTATGGGTGGTAATGATCTCTACTAAATCTGGAAGAATGGGTCTGTGTAGCTGGGGGTGGGCAGTGCAAAGGGGTTCAATGGAAGGCTCTGAGCCAGAATAGATACGCTTCATAAGAGATTTGAGACTATGAAGTCTAAACTAGTTGAAATCAAGCAAAGACTTAAAAATAAAACAAAACAGGAAGTACCATACAATACCATACAGTATTGTTATTTGGGGGTAGATGGGAAGGAGTTCATCCACCAATATTTCCATGTTATTTAATGGAAATCTTATGAATGCTTTGTGATTGCACATTGTTCTGAAAGTACATTATGGAAATGAGTATTTTGTATTAATAGATCATCATTCTTTGATGATTTCAGACATATTGGACTTCACCTCAGAAAGTTATTAAATGTCTTCTCAGTTTTGAAAAAAAGGAGAAGGATATTCAAATCTTCCTTCTAGTGGGCAGCTGACCTAGAAGCTTACACTAAACTTCCTTCTGAGCTAAAGCCAGAATCATGCTAGTCAAATGAAGCACAAGAGCTCATTATGCTCAAAATGCAATGTCTGAGTGACCTGCGACTTTTTTTTCCATGCAACCTTAGTTCTATAAGACCTCTTATTTAAAAAAAAAAAAAAATGGGCGGCATCTTATTTCAATATTATAACTCTATTATGCTAGAAACTACAGGGCATATAGTAGTTGTAGAACTCTCTTGGTTAATAGTATTTACAGATATCACTTGAGGCAGGGCTATTACTCCAGAATGAGTCACAAACTGTGAGCATTGCAGTGATGGCTTTATGGAACGAGAGAAGCAACACGGTGGGCTGGAAAGAGCATGAACCCTAGAGGCAGAAGGAAACAAAACAAAACACTGGGTTCAAGGTTCAACTACTTCTAAGATATAAATATGGATAAAACACTAAATTCCTGTGAGCTTCAGTATCTTCAGCCATAGAACAGAGTCAATACAGACTGACTGTTTTCTGTGAAAATCAAATGAGATAATATATACTAAAGATATCTGAATTTCCAAGGAGCTATACATATATAAGTTACAGTTATTAATAAAGGTAATGCAATTTTTGCCATGTCAGACCTCTCCTCATTTAGCACTCCCTGCAAAGGACACATGGGATACAAAAACACACTCCTCTTCTGATTTTTATCTCATCTCCACACAGAAGAGAGGGTTGTATTAACCCTATACGTGGTCAAGTAATTTATTGTACGTATGATTCATGTCATTATAATCAGTCAACAAAGCTATTGACTGCTTTGTATAGAGCAACATGTTAGGCCCTGTGGAATTAAAAAAATAAGTAATGAAAAAAGAAGTGTGTGATTAATTTAAAAGACTAAGCAGACACATGAAAGAGCTGAAGAATGTTTGCAAAAAATATATGAAATCAAATGAAGCTATCTAGGTATTTATAGACAACTGAACTGTGTCAATAAAGGAGGCCATAAAAGAAGCAACTTGTATAAAGGTTCTGGGCCTGGAATAGTAGAGTGCAAAGGGAAGTGGTATTTTCAAGGAGAAAGAATAGTGTGGCACAGTGTGACTTATTCCATGGCCCCCTTCAAGTGCCTATACAACTTAGTAATCATATATTCTTCCCTTACTTCTCCTCCTGACATTTGTCTATTAAATAACTGTAGTTTGAGTGCTGTAGAACCAGATATCTGCCTTCTAGAAGCCTAAGTCCTAAAATTAAATTGAAGCAAAAAACGGACTCCCCTAGGAAGAGTTTAGAATATTGCATATATACTCATCCAAAAAAAGAAGGTTTTGTGGGAAAGATTACTTTTTTTATAGTGAGAGCTTGAAAGGGCACACATAGGCATTTCTAGCTTTTTCCTCTTCTTTTCTGAGGTAGAGCAGGGTTGGGTTTCTTATTTTCTTTTTACTTATAGATACAATACAGTACTAGAGGCTGAGAACTTGAGTTTTTTTTTTTAAGATATTATTTATTTATTCATGAGAAACACAGAGAAAGAGAGAGAGAGAGAGGCAGAGACACAGGCAGAGGGAGAAGCAGGCTCCATGCAGGGAGCCCGAGTGGGACTAGATCCTGGGACTCCAGGTTCAACCCTAGGCCGAAGGCAGGTGCTAAACCACTGAGCTACCCAGGGATCCCCGAGAACTTGAGTTTTAGATACAGTGAGACTTAGTAACCTTGGGCAAACTATTTGCCGTCTTGAGTCTCAGTTTTTCCATTTCAAAATAAGAATTCTGTATAATCTCCAGAATTTTTAGAACAGAGCATATTGAATTCCTTAGGAGGGAAAAAACACTATAAAGATTAAATATTGGCTTCTGTTAATATTCTCTTAAAAACAAAATCCAAAATACCTGTAAGAAAACTTATCAGCCTTCTTCAAGCACAACATTTTTATAAGTTACTCTTATATCAACTGCAACTGAGCCATAAAAAAGTCTACAATGGATTAGTGAAGTTTAAGATGAAACTTAGCTCTTGTTGAATAGAAAGAAGTCTGTGACCCTGAGACATCCAAAGAGGTACCCAACCAAAGAGGAAAGAATCATTCTATTCTACCTTATGCTAAATCATTGCTCTTCTGCTTTTATTGAAAATTTTCTAAATTCTCTACTAATTACTCCTAAATATGTACATAGATTAGCCACTCAACTAGAATATTTTAAATTACCATCCAATTTTATTTCTGGACTTCAGTCTCTTAAACTACTCAAGGACAACAAAGGATTCCATTAAAGAAAAACGAACATATCTGAATATTTCCCACTGAGTGATCAGGAAAGATGTCTTCTTTTTTTTTTTATAAAGATTTTATTTATTTATTCATAGAGACATAGCTAGAGAGAGGGAGGCAAAGACACAGGCAGAGGGAGAAGCAGGCTCCATGCAAGGAGCCCGTCGTGGGACTCGATCCCGGGTCTCCAGGATCACGCCCTGGGCTGCAGGCGGTGCCAAACCGCTGCGCCACCGGGACTGCCCAGAAAGATGTCTTCTTTAATGAAAGTATAATGTGAAACAACATAAATCAAGAAAATAGGGGAAAGGGTATCTATGTAGAGCCCTACTTTTACAACAGTAACAAGTGAGTAAACAAATAAATAAATAAAAACATGAAGCCTCGATATCTTCAACAATTCTACATGGGTGTTCAAAACCAAGAACTTACCTGTCATTAATACAAGAGAATGCAAGAGATACTAACTTTTATTTTCTCACATAAATTTTAAATAAAGCCTTGAAAATGGATTCGTTGAGTTGACAGCAGCAGTAGTCAAATCTCATTCTAACCCCATCCCCAGACGAGGTCAGGAAAAGCTCTTGAAAGTGGCTTATTTTACATCATAGCCTCAGGTTAAGCCAAAATAATCCAGGAGGAGGAAAACAACAATCATAACAACAAAAAAATTCCCACAGTGAGCTACACACCCCAGATGCCCAGACCTTCCATGGGATCTTAATGAGG
Organism: Canis lupus familiaris; assembly: GCF_011100685.1. Taxonomy (NCBI): domain Eukaryota; kingdom Metazoa; phylum Chordata; class Mammalia; order Carnivora; family Canidae; genus Canis; species Canis lupus. The sequence continues at coordinate 3,584,741 of NC_049251.1, read as the reverse complement.
GTCAAAGGTCAGTGCTAAGAAGCCTGGTGAAACAGTGAGAACCAAGATCCTGTTTCCATTTTAATGCCCTTATGTTTATGTTTTGCGTTCTGCAGGGGAAAGGCCGAGACAATTCTACTTCCAGGGAGGCCAGAGAAAAATGCACTGGATGTAGTAGTTTGACAGAAAAATAAGGGTGTGCCATAGGGCCAAAGGTAGCTTCAGTTCAGAAAAATACAGAACTGCCAAAAAATATACTGTTAGCTGGAAGTTCTCATTCAACCCTGGCCTAAAATTAAAGTACATTATTAAAAGAAAGACCATTGTTTTCAATCTGCCCCTTCACCTCTCCACCCACACACCTCCAGAGAAGGCTGCTCATGTTTAAATTTAGCAAAAATATTAGTTATATAATAGTCATGAGCCAGCTCAACATCCCAGTTTCCCAATTTGTCATGCCTGACCTTCCTACGGCACTCTGATACACCCCATTTTATTACAGCTGCTTATTTTGTTTATCTGAGAGACTCAGATTATAGTTTATCATTAATTAAAAGTTACCTGTTTGCTTGGCCATTTCAGTCAAAACTGGTTTTTATCTCTATAGAACAATTTTCCCCTGGGGGTATAAAATGCTAGACCCCCCCGCCCCCCACCAACCCTAACTGCCATTCCTATCTCAGCTTCTGAACCTTTGATAACCTTTGAAACTAGATCCAAATCAACATTTCATGTAGTTCCTGAGCTTATCATTTTGGGATAACTTTAGCTTCTGGTTTCCAGGCCAAGACTTGCTGGAAATCCTGAAACAACATGAGTATGTTCATCCTAGAGGGAAGTCCAGTGGGGATCGGAAATGCCATAGTCTATTTTGACCTTACCAAATGTCTAGTTGGTCCTGGCTGGGATTCAGGAGGAGTAAGCTTCTCACACCATCCTGTGGTTAAACAGATGAGAGAAAATGTCATGACAGCCTCACCCAAGAGAACAGGGATTGTGGCTTTTCCTCCTAGGTCTAGTACTGAAAATGAAGTAAGTCACAGGCCCTGATGCTTAGCAATTATAAAGTTTTTTGAGTGCCTACTCTGTGCTAGGCTCTGGGATATGCACTTTATGTGGCTTATCTCCTTGAATCCATCCAATAGTCTTCTGAGGGTAGTTCTGTTATTCTCTCCATTTTATAGATGGGAAAACTGAGGCTCAGAGAACTTAATCTTAAAGTTAAAAAGCTAGCAAAGACTAGAGACAGTTTTAAACTCAGTCTGGATCAGAACTAGCAGCCTACCCTCTTCTCCACTATGGAAACTTCTGTAAGCATTGTGTGCCAGAAATCACCTGGTGAATGTTGACACCTGTTTCCTTCACCATCTCTGCCACTTCCCAGAAAGATTCCATTCCCTGAGTTACTTTGGTTATAAACATCTGAAAGAGAGGAAGGAAGGAAGGAAGGAAGGAAGGAAGGAAGGAAGGAAGGAAGGAAGGAAGGAAGGAAGGGAGGAAGGGAGTCTATCCAGGTGATTCTGATACAAACCAGAGTTGGAACCACTGAATACTGCAGGTAATAAAGTAGGTTAATAGATTTTGTCAACTGTAAAGCAGTTTGTGAATGCTTTTTAATCAATATGCTCCTTGGGGCAGAGACATCATCTTATAGATTTTTGCATTATTTTTTTACTCATTGAACAAATGAATACTAAGTGCCTACTACATTTTAAGAACAGCAAGGGCCTTCCATAAACATCAGAGAAAGTCTCTGGGCTCATAGAGCTTAAAGACTAGCTCTGTAATACCCTACAACAAAGCAGGGTCACAGGGGCCATTCAAGAAGCAACTATCAAATTGTTAAAGTATTTCTACATATTGCTTTGCTTTAACCTTTTAATTGTAGTTTGGGGTAGATAACACTTTTGGTTAACTACTGCACAAAAAGACTATACATTCTATATGAACACTCTTCCAGAACCATAACCCCACCTCCTTTCTTTTAAACATTAAGCCCCTATGTGGTTTGGAGCACAAACATGATGCTCTACTGATATGAAGATACTTTTCCAGTGGGGGCAATACTTTCAGTTTTCTTTTCTAGTGCTAGGTCTATGTTCTCAACTCATACTTTTTGGGCACCACTGCAATAATCCATTGAAAGGTGGTAGTTCAGAATGACTATGTCCCTAAGTTCTCAAACTCCAATTTGGTTTGCATCAAGTTTCTTCTTGACCATAAATCAAAAACTTGTTATCAAAACCAAAAAGACAAATAAGATTTGGTGTTTGACATTCTAAAGACATGTCTATGGCCATACCACCCTGAACGCCCCCGATCTCTTCTGAAATTCTGATTTGTGCACTTAAAATTTTGTTGTTGTTGTTAAAAATTTTCATGAAATTTATCTGGATTTGTTTCTAGATCTGGTAGACAGGAAATGTCTCAATAGTAGTCATGAATTAATTCAAAACTTGGGGCATGTAAACTACTGATCTAAAAAAAAAAACAAAAAACTGTACCTCCCAGAATATATAGTTGAGAAGACTAAAAACACATTCTTTCACCAGACAAATTCCACTTCTTTAGTCAATTCATTTTCACACGATCCCAGATTTTTTTCCTAAATAATGATTTAAAAAATATACATCTAAAAAACCCCTCTTTAAAATAAGACAAACACATCTCCAATCTCTTTTGGTTTCCTTTTAAAATACATCTGATTTCAGGAAATTGCTGTGATTTTGTTTTAAATGAGAGTAAAAAATAAGCACATAGTTTTTAACAGTAATAATTCAAAAATAACATATATATTTGATATTTAACATTCCTTGAAAAGCCAAGTCCTCCTTGAGTGCCTAAAATAGGTAATATCCAATCTAGAAACTTTTGTCTAATTAAGAGCATGGCCATGAACTTGGGAAGAGATCAGGCCAAATCTTGACTTCTCTTTGAAACACTCTTTTAAGAGTGAAAATAAAAGTTACATTCACACAGAGGCCCCTCACAGGCCACTGAACAAGGGAAAAGCATTGTTGTTAGAGGGAATGCAGAGGAAGGGAGGGCGGAATCATCTGGATAATGACCCTAACCTCAAAAGCCTAAGCTCACCTCTCGAGGGGCTACCTGGAAATTGAGTGAGACCCAACACTGTCTGAGTGATCTCTCTGGACTACTGAACTGAAAATTGGGCCTGAGAATTTTCTCACTTTGTTTTGCAGTCAGACTATAAACAAAGATATTTTTATTACCTTCTGAACAATTTCCCTTTGCAAACACCATTTGTCAATCATGTTGGGCACACAGAGCATACTCAAAGTCTATGAAAGAAAACTTCCCTCTAGAGTAGCACCCAATCCAACACCCAATGCCTATTTTTTGAGTCTCTTCTGCTCACAAACACTGGAAATTCAATGGAAAATAAGACACAGGTCTTCACAGGGTGAAGGAGAATATCAGGAAACTGGGGATGAGGCTGGGAACTGTGTCTTAAATAGAGTAACATTTGCTCAACCAACCAGCTTCATAACCCACAATTATACCAAGGTTTTTGGTTTTTTTCTTCCTGTGGTCACTGTATCTAAAGGTTAAAATGTACCAAAATAATAAATAACAGAAAACCTACAAATTACTTTATTTTGCAATTCATTTACCATTTATTTTATTTTATATTTTTGTTGTTTTGTTGTTCTTTTTATAAGAGCTTGTCTAGATGCATAGCATCTAGAAGAGTAGCCACTGACACCAAATTTTCGTTACACTTATCCAAGACCCCACTACAGCCAGATGTCTTGGAGTTGCTTTACAACACAAATATGGGCACTTTACTGTGACATAAATTTGTAAAGAATAAAGTCTGGGGTATGGGGAAAATCCTTTAAAAACAAGCCAGTCCCACCTTAATAAGTTAAACTGTTTGATTAAGTTAAACTTCTCTGTTCTCTGCAGCTATAAGTAGCCTTCACACCTTATTCATTATTTAGTGTTTTGGGCAGGATTTCCTTCATTGTCAAAGTGACCCAAATGATCATATAGTGAAAGCATGTCTTTTTCAATTCAGTCTAAAAATAATGGACATTTTGTTTTTCAAAGGATCTTAATGAAGGTAAAATAATTAAATGTCTCTTTCAAAAAAAAAAAACACATTTTCTACACTCTTACCCTCTTAGCCCATTATTAAAAGTTGCCAGGTCTTTACAAAGAAGGAAAAAAAAAGGATATTAAATCTGTGGTGCCAGGGGAACTGACCAGATATAAACAGGGAAAATAAGATTTGACTCTTTTGGGGTAGTTTGAATACCAAATGTTACCATTTGCATTTGATTAATTGTTTTCTAAGGTGATCTTAACACTACAAAATACAGGCTTTATGAACTCCTTCCCTAAGGATGTAAAGTTACTTATTTCACAAGTATAAGCAAAGATTCACCTTATATTATATCAAATGGGTCAAATTACAGCATTTCAGAAAATGTGTGTGTGTGTGTGTGTGTGTGTGTGTGTGCCTTTCAAAGAACAGTAAGGAAAGTGGGCTCCTGAAAGTCGCTCAGATAGATAGCACAGTGGGAGGGAAACAAAACGCCCTTCTGTTTTCCATTAAAGTTATGTTCTGCACCAAGTTTGATTGCTAAACATCTGGCAGTCTTTTCTCTGATAACGTAGTTCAGTGGAGTGGACAATGCTAAGCCTTTGAAGCAATCCCTGTAACTCTTAGGTGGTAGGTGAACAAGAGCATAAGATAAGAACTCTAGAATTTTTCCCTTCTATCAAAAGTGGCAAAGAGGTTTACAGTCTTTTATTTTCTTTATTCTTTGAGGTCCCATTGTTTCCATTCCCTTGAATAGGATATAGGAGAAATTATGGGGGAAGTCACAAAAGTGGGCTTTGCCCACTTCCACTATCAGAAACAAAGCCTCTACCTTTTCCTTCACTGAGGGAAAGGAACCAAAAACCAACTGAAATATTCATGATCATGTATTTAAATGCTCTGAGTAATTTATAGTTAGAGAGAAGACAGAAATATTCAAAGTGAGAAGATCTGAAAGATTCTCCTACATTGTTTAGCTCTGATATTATGCATCACTTGTTTCTAAAGAGTCTTCCCTTCATTTATCCAAGCTATCATTTCTAACAACAACAAAAGGAACTCGTTTTAATTAAGAATCAGCATTTTGAAGCTGGGAAAACAACATAGAAGTCACCTAACCCAACTTTACATTTTAAAGACAAAGGAGCTGAGGCATAGTGACTTGGTCAATGACACCCAACTAAATAAGAATAATTGAAATAGTTTACAAGATGCATATAGCAAAAGATTTTTTTCACAAATAAGGATGTGGAGGTTTATGAAACTAAAAGAAGGAGAAACAAAAGCTGTGATGCAGGAGAGTCCTATATGGATAACTAGAATGTGTTGGCTATGAATTTGCCTATGTGACTCTTAGCCACCAAAGCAAAGAAAGAAAAATGATCTGTTACATATTCACTGTTCATAGATAAAAACATCTGTTTTGGGATCCTTGGGTGGCGCAGCGATTTGGCGCCTGCCTTTGGCCCAGGGCGCGATCCTGGAGACCCAGGATGGAATCCCACGTCGGGCTCCCAGTGCATGGGGCCGGCTTCTCCCTCTGCCTGTGTCTCTGCCTCTCTCTCTCTCTCTCTGTGTGACTATAATAAATAAAAATTAAAAAAAAAAAACATCTGTTTTTATTTGGACTCTCACAAAGTCCCCACACTGAAGTGTGAATCACTCCTGGAGTTAATGCATGCCTACAACAGTAAGTTTCATGGGAATCATGCCCCTCAAAGAAATCTTAAGAGGAAGCTCACTCCTACTAGATACCACCATGATCCCATTTACGTGCATTTTTTTGAAGTTTGGCTTTATCCAGAGAGAAAATTTGCATGGAGGAATGGAAGGACCAAAGATTATTCAAAGCACAGTTATTGGTTGACCATTTACTCCCTGTCAGGCTATATTCTAGGTGCTTTATTTACGTTAACCAATTTCATCTCTTCAGCAATCTAGGAGATATATATACTATGTCTTCCCATTTAACAACTGGGGAATATAGGTGTATGACCTGACCAAGTTCATGTAGCTAATGAGGGCTAGAGGCCCACACTCAGGCTTCAGAGCCTAGGCTCTAAGCCACCCTGTGCTATTAACCTAGCACTGCTACTGCTTGACTCCTCAGTAGGTCATTACTCTCTCCTATGTGTGTTATGCTCTTTCAATAGTTCTCAACCTTAAGATTTACTAAGGGGTAAATATTGACACTGAAAATTATCTTTCTGGTAAACAATGCTATTTCTGTATAACAAAAGTAGCTGAAAGTTGATATTTTTAAGCTCTGGAGCCATGCTGAAGAAAAACTATTTCCCAAATTGATTTTTACCAAAACCAACCAACCCTGAGAAATGCTGAAAAGGACAGTTTTCAGATCTCCATAGGAAAACAGAACAGGAAATGCAAGTCAAGTTCCAGGGCTCCCAGTGAAATAATTCACCATAGAAAAGGCTCCTGACACCGCAGGGAAAAGGCACTTCTGCTAACATTTCTAATGTCCCTTAACCATGCTCTCCTACTTACTTTGTAATGATTGCATGTTTTCCCTTTGGGCCTACTAAAGTATTTAATTGCAATTACACTCATTTACATAGCAGATGAGGCTAATTGCTGGTATTAGTTACCAAATGTATGCTTGTATTGTGAGGGTGAAAAAAATGCCCTACAGAAAAGAAAACGACTGTGCCTCTAATTAAGGAGTTATGAAGTCAGAATGAGCTGGTTCCAAGATGTAAATATGAAATTGAGGGCTTTCAGAACACTATAATGGTTTTTTATTACTCCATCTCACTTCCTTGATTACACACAATGTTTAGGGACTAAAGATAAATACAGTGCAATGTTCATAGTGCTGACCTGATTGCTAGGCACATTCTCTCACACATAGATGGAAATAAATACAGTTGTCTTGCAAACCCATGATAAATGGTGGGTTATGAATACCTGGTCTTCATTTACTTGGCTATTCAATTGATAATCCTGGCTCCACTTATTGCAAGAGGAGCCTTGGCATCATCAAATACACACAAATTGGTATTTGACGCTTGTTATGCATACTTCATATACAATAAACAAAGAAATCATGAAATTGGTACAAATTCTTTGAGAAAGACCAAAAGTTGAATACCTCTATGTTGTTCTATTCTTTGATTAATTTCTGTGTTGGCACAATGTCTAAAAATGGCACTCTGTGGTGACTTATCTTGAAGAAGGTTACAATCTCATTGGGAAGACAAAATTCATACCCTGAAACTATTCTATACATATTTTTCCCCACCCACTTCATGCCAGAAAGACTTTAAGGCAGAATGGTAGCCAATAATAAGAGACAACAATATTTAGTACTAAGTATAAACCAGAAGATCAGAATGTCAAGCTGTCAGAAACAACAGGAGCTTTAAGAAGATAACATAAATATATATACTTTTTTTTTCTTAAAAAAGATTTGCAATGGACAAATAGACAACTTTCACAATCACAGTACTTCAACTGCCAGGACTGACAAACTTCATTGTTTAACAGTTTGTGTTTAGAATGATTTTTCACCAGTAACATTTTTTCTAATTTCTCCTTCTTCTTAGTCTGGATCCTCACCATGACCTTATCTCAAGGATAGGTTGTTCCTTTAAAAAGAGAGACAGACAGACTGAGGAAAGGAGAGAAGAAGAGAGTGAGGGAAAGAAGGAATAAAAAGAAAAGAAAAGAAGAAGAAAGAAGAAAGAAAGAAAGAAAGAAAGAAAGAAAGAAAGAAAGAAAGAAAGAAAGATTACTTGCTTTGTTGATTCTCTCTTTACTGAATGCTTAACTATGATAATATTATAGTGTTCAGTTACCTACACAGTTCATTTCATGAAATGAGTCTGGCCATCAGCCAAACCTCTGACTCTTCTTTTTCTCTTTATTTAAAAAAACAAAGAAAGAAAGAAAAGGAAAAAGAAAAGGAAAAGAAAGAAAGAATTGGAGGAAGAAAAAAGAAATGAAAGAGAAAGGATAAAGAAAATCTGCCATGGCCACCAAAAACTGCATTCCATGGATACCATGGCCTCACCCTTCTTAGTAAGCATTCTTTTTAAATATAAGCCTTTGGTAAACCAATCCCAGGTAGTTATGATGACAGGTAAGCAGAGCGTTATTTTTTAAACTTGTGTGAAAAATCCATTTTGAGTTTCATCTCTTCTCGAGGGTACTCAGGCAGTGCAATCACTAGGCTCTGATGCCAAATGTAAACAGGACATCCTTTCAGATATCCAGGTCCAGCTGGAGAGAACACACACCCTCTGGTTCTTGCCCTGTTCGGGAAACCGACCCCAGTCCTTTCACAGAGAGATGCTGGAGCAGGGAAACCTACTCCTGCATGTGGGATGTAAACAGAATCCTTAAAAACATCTTTTTCTAGCTATTGTTTGATGTGTTCCTCCCCACCCCTTAATTCTTCTTACACCACAGCAGCACCTGCAGGCTAAAATTGGCAGAGGCACCCCATGGTTGTGATTTGTCACAGTTTTCCATTCACTGGGGAGAGTTTATATCTTAAGCCCTGGAATCAGAGAATGTTAGTAGTAGAAAGCATTTGAGAGCTCATCCAGCACAATTTTTCTGGCTCTGCAGTTAATAATTAGATGCTGAGGAGTGAAGAAAAGGCACAGCCTTTGAGTAGCCTAATCTCTAGGTGAATTACTGCTTTAGGTGCTCTTAGAAGCAGGTGGGTCATAAAGAAACAATAACATGAATTCTACTCTGAAGAAGTAGTATATGTATATACTTATCATTTCTCTGCATAATAGAGCAGTATCTTATGAAGAAGTTGTATATGTATATTCCTACCATTTCCCTACGTGGCATAGCACTAAAAAAGCCTCATAAAATATTATATTAGCAAGAGCTCTGTAGCAACAAGAACTGTAGAAGTTTAGAGGTTAAATGCATCAGTGAGAAATGACTAGTTAGGAAATACTTTAGGTAGGAGGCAAAATTCTCGTAGTGCTCTCCACTTCCACACTGGCAAAGGAGAGGAAATACTCTTACTCGGAAGCTTAAGAATGGCTGACTCTAATCCTGGTTGATAAAAAGTTATTTCTATCTCTACTCATCTTCTCATTTTCCCCTACCCTGTTGCATCAACTCACTGAACTCCATTTCAAACTCTACACAACCACTCTTGAGTATCTGCCCAACTCAACTGGCTTACTTCTCTTTGAAAATTGCTCACAGAAGTAGGTCCTCAGTTGACTGATCTTCATTAGTTCAGTTCTCTACTTACCCCACTCAACTCCACCAGACAAAGTGATTAGACCAAAGCTCAATGGCTGATCCAAGTTGGGTCAAACCACTTCTCCCAGGAATTTGGAGTTAGATGATCACTGTTCAATTAGTCTCAACATGCAATTAGAAGTATAACAAATACCTCTGAGACCTGTATACTAGTCATGTATATGCAGAAAGAGACAGAGCAAGAGTACTTCTGGCTTTCATTGGAACTACTTCAATTCCTTTTCAAGGATTGGCTGCACTTGTCCTCAGGCACCCAGCAATGCAACTGAAGAGTCTGAATTAAAACTCAAGTCCTGGAATTAAATATTTTCCCAGTAGTTTCATCTGAAAAGATTTCTCCTGTTCCTAATCATCTATCTAATTCTAGAATCAACCCATCCTTGTACACTAAATGTGAATCCAAACTTGTCAATTTTTCTTTTCACCCTCTAAATTTGTCAGAGCACCGCCAAGTTCAAACAAGATTTAAGACTAGTTAACTAAAATCAGATTCTTCCTAACAGCTTTCAAAATAGTAATTAAATTTAAGGAAATACCCATTGGTGTCCCCAGTGCAGTCTAACCCCTAGTGTACTGACTTATCAGAGCAGTCCCACTTTAAGTTAAAACCTGAAATAATGCTGTTACTTCATGTTTTTACATGCCAATATTTACATGATTTAATATAGTCATTTAAAAAATAAAATCAGTAAAGCAAACATATGCTTATACAATTGCATGGGACAACAATTTAAATTATTTATAAAAGAAGTTTGTCTTTACAATAAGAATTCCTAAGTAAATGAGTAGAGAAAGGACTGATTACAGTTAGAATTGATTTCAAAAATTTCATGCAGAGGTCTGAAAAGGAAAAAAAAATCTACAAGACTGAATATTTTCATTGGACTATTAATATACATTGCCCACCATCAAGTAAATACATCAGGAATAACACTTGCAGAGACTTTGGTCTTAGCAACCAAAGTGATATTTTCTGAAGAATCACTGACTTCACGTTTCTTCAAGAAGGTCACAGAGACCCTAAAGTATCACATTCCCCTCTGATGTCTTCTTACCAATCCCCCATCATCACTATAGAAGGGCTCAGAACCAGGTCTAAGCCAGACTATGAAGCAGAGCTCTGTTTTAACATTATCTCCCCACAAAGACTCTTAGAATCCTCACATTGCCTCTTTAGACCAGGGATCCTCCCCATGGTTCACCCCACTTCCACCTCCAGCACTTTTTTCCTGGACAATGCCCAATGAACTTGATTTCACCGTTCTCCACCATTATCATCACCTTTCCAAGTCCTGTTTTTTTTTAAAAATATTTTATTTATTTATTCATGAGAGACACACAGAGAGAGGCAGAGACCTAGGCAGAGGGAGAAGCAGATTCTCTGCAGGGGACCTGATGCAACTCAATCCCAGACCCCCGGGATCATGACCTGAGCCAAAGGCAGATGCTCAGCCACTGGGCCACCCAGGTGCCCCTTTCCAAGTCGTTTTATCTTAGGACTCTTATCCTTGATGATAAAACAACAAGTATTTAGGAATGCTGATAAATTAATTAATTATGTCATCCAGCTAATTAGGTTTATATTTTAAGAAAGCTCTGAGACAATGTTCATATTCAGGGATATCTTTTAAACCTCTTTTACATATTCTATAAGATGCAACATAGTGCAGTTCTAGTAATAGGTGCCAAATATAAACTTGGATTGAATTTCTGAAAAGAATTAAGCCAGATGAATCATTCTAGGTTTTCCCCAATGTCTTTCCATCCATCTCTCCTTTCCTTCCCCACATATCCATATGTTCATGCCAAAAGAGGTTACATTAATCAAACTATATGTGGCTCTAGGTAAAAACCACAAAATAAATCTAGAATTTATTAGCTTTGTTTCTATATTATGGCCCCATTGAAGTCATTTGGACATACTTCATCTCAATTTCCTCTTCAATGAAATGGGGTTATTATTGATCTATCACTCCTAGAGCTTTTGGTACATTCTGTTTTGGTAAAACAATTTGGGAGCCTTCCAGGAAAACTGTCAGAGAAAACTAAATATGGACTATTAATTTAAAAATATATACATCAAGCATCTATGGTGCATAAAGCCCTGTATCAGCTTTTAGAGAAGATACAAATATGGCTAAGATTTTCTGCCTTAAAAAGACTACTGTGGGAAAGCCTAATGCAGAACTTTATAATCTAGGTAATTTTAGTTAAGATAAAATCACAGTATAAGCAACAACATTTCTACAACTGTTGTGTAAAAAAGAAAAACACATTCTTATCTTTCAGAAATTTCCACATCAATAAATGAGGAAAAATGATGAAGAACCTCACATGTCTCTGAAGGTGTAGCCCAAAGAAGATAGGCAAGTTCTATAATTTTCTATGCTTGTTTTGGTAGCTCCACAGAAATTGACCTTACATCTCCAGAACTGTCCTTTCAATATCATTCATCTCTATGGACTCTAGGAAATTGCCGTAGAGTGCCTTATAACAGTGTTCACCTTGTTAACGTTAACTGTGAACTTCAGGTCCTGCTGGAGGTACTCAAGGGATAATAATACATAGAATTTCAAAGCCCAGGAGACAGCTAAATAGAAATGAAGATAACAGTTAAGCTAGGAAAAGCCAGAAAACTCTGAGTTCACCCCCCCACACACCCAAGTCAACAGAAAGCACATCAAGTCATTTGTTGAACTGTACACTGACTATGTCGCTGGGATGAATTTGTGTTATACCAGGAATTACCACCTCTAGAGAGCAGATTCATCTGGAAATGCTGTCATGTTACAGGGAAATGCTGAGATTTTAACACTGAGGCCCATTCTATCAATATTACTTTACAGAAAATCCCAGAAATTAAAAAAAAAAAAAGAAAATCCCAGAAATTATATGGTTAAATATGTCTAGGGATGTTTGGAACATTCATCAAAGATGCTGCTATTTCTAGGATTAAGGTAAAGCATTACTTTTCTTCCTAATTTCTTTCATATGAAAGGAACATATTTCAAAAAAAAAATGTTCTTTGAATGTTCCCTCCAAAAACAATCAAAGACATTTAGAGACAATGATATTCTCCCATTTTGAACTTGAAGGCTAATCTGCCAGCTTCTTAGCCAACAGTCCAAGGAAAAAAAGATTTTCTTTCCTAAGCGTGTAAATAAAAGCATCACTTACTTCAAAACTTTCCTCTCTTTGGAAGTCATAGTTTTTGAACTTAGCATTAAATGCAGCTGTCCAAGAAGTAGGTGTGTAGAGGAAATTGGAGAGTGACAGACAGGGAACAGTGAAAGGGTGTTTTTATCTAGTCTCTGAGAAAACTTGTGGAAAAATTTTCCAAATACTTTATGGAATAGCAAGAAAAGTCAAATGTTTGGAATTTAGGTAAATTTCATTATATCAATAAAGAAACATGGCAGAAGTATTAAGGCACAAAATTTTCCAAGTTTAGGCTTAGGGAAGTTATTACTGTATGTGTGCACACGTGTACATGTGCATGTATGCCTGTAGTGCATGTGCATGTGTTTTCATTAGGAAGTGATATATATAATTCAAATCTTGAGCAACCCCATTTTTTTCCTTTCTTACCCCCAAATTTCCACCAATATTAATTATGTGCCTAGTTAATTTGTCTCTTATTTAGGTATGACACAACTACAGAAGTTGGATTCCAGGAAGTAAGAAAAGAAGGAAGGAAGATAAGAAGGAAGGAAGGAAGGAAGGAAGGAAGGAAGGAAGGAAGGAAGGAAGGAAGGAAAGAAGGAAGGAAGGAAGGAAGGAAGGAAGGAAGGAAGAAGGGAAGGAGGGAAGGAGGGAGGAAGGAAGATAAGAAGGAAGTAAAGGGAAAGAAAAAGATTTCTCTACCTTCCTTCTTCTGTACATTTTCTATAATAATCCTCCCTGACAGCTACCCCCTACATTTTTCCCTATGTCCACTTTGTGAATTCAACATACCAAGTCACATATTGGGCTCTTTGATATTTCAAATAAGTTTTGTTATATGCTTGCAAAGAAAGCAAATATGATCCATTTAAAAATAAATTCACTTCAAGAAACATAAGTAAGAACTTGGAGCAGAAAGATGGATCTTAGCCATCACTGCATCTCTGCAGGCTACCCTTTTTCATATTCGTCTTTGACCTGATCTGGTAACAAATTTACAGTTTCAGAGAAACCTGGAGTTAACAAAAAAAAGCTAATATTTTCCCCTTATATCTGCTCCTTATCCTTTTGTATCATTTTGTGTTAAAATATCCAGCTTGTCAAGTGCTCTGGCCTTTCAGAGATGAGCACTAGAAATACATAAATACATAGATGTCTTTTATATAGGCTTTTTCTAACTAAATTTAGCTGCAGGAGGATATAAAAGACAAACGTGTTGACAAATGACAAGATGTTACTCACTGTAAAAATATTATTGCATGCGCACAATTTCCGGTTATGGTGCATATATTGAATGCAACTTTGTTCAAAATGAACTGCATATTAAGAGAAATGCTGCCTTCTGATCTGTTCTAACTTGATTTTGGATGCTATAGAAGTAGCTATTTTAAAAAACTTTGCTCTGAACCTAATAATTACAAATATAAGAGAATTTGCTTCATGAGATGCCACAAATTAAAGAAAAAAACTCATTTTATTTGGATCAAAAGTGGTTTTGGCCAGAAATTCATAAAAATATTTCAGATGAAGTATGGGAACGATGTAGCTCTGGAGACACATTAAGGAGTGTTACTGCCAACCTCTGATAAAATGAATGTTTTTTAATAATGATGTGCAGATAGGCATTTGGCTATTTAAATGTATTATCTATATTTCAAATAATTCTAATTCTTTAAAGACAAATTTGGCAGAAGTATTTGTATTTGTGAGGGCCTTAGAAACTCTAACCTCACAAGTGTTAATGTATAATTGGTTCTAATCTATTGGTTACCTAAAGAATATATATTGTAGTTCCAGTATCTGTTAGCAATAATAACAGAATCATGTGGTCCAATTTCTTACTTAGCTGAGTTGAACTATCTTTAAATATAAGACATCAAAAGTTTAAAAATAATATATCAAGAATTCATATTCTCATTCTCCATCAAGCCTTAGAATACTTAAATCTAGGTTATTATTATGACACATAATAATGGAACAAGTTACACATAAAAAGAACAACCCTGAATGCACTCACCTTGGGCAACCCAGGACTTTTGGACACAGAACTGATTTGGCTTGAAAAGACATCACAGAGGGCATTAGACTTCAGCTAGGGTCATAAACCTAGATGACTGATTCCACTGGATTCAACTATTCGGCCAAAATAGCTCTAGCCAAAGGTTATTCAGTATTCTCAGTGTTAATTACAATTGTCCTGGTGGTTTATGTTATGTCTGGAAAAGCATGATGAACAAGCCCATTCTGGATTAGACAAGGCACGTGGTAGACACAACACTGAACTCAAGGTCTATATTTGGGCATCGGCATGGGCAAATCCTAACTGCATTTGGCAGAAATGCAGGTCTAATGATCCTTCCAAGACTAATCCTAACACAAGCAAATGGCTGGATTTGGTAACATTTTCAGCATACTGCATTACAAATAAGAAATAGGTCCACTGCATTGTCCAATCTTTTATTGAAGTCAGTATTTAATTCTAAATTTTTCCTATTGTCTTCCCTAGCCTGCATATCTTACAGAGCCATCACACACCATGAGGCAAATATTTTTCCGTTAGATCTTCAGGGTGGGGATTCTATTGAGGTCAGTGTTTCAGAGCTTGGTACAGGATGTTCCTTCAGCTTTCTGAATCCTGGCTCAGTGAAATCACTGATAAGCTAAGCCTTTGCTCTTGATTTCCCACAGAACTGAAAAAAAAAAGTATAGATGAAGTAACTCGGGAGAAATGGGTAAAATGTATTTTCCCAGCCCAGCAAGCTCCTTCTGCCCTGCCCCCCGCCCACAACATACTCCCACACACCATCTCCGTGTGTGTGTGTGTGCGCGCGCGTGCACGCGTGTCTTTTTTTTCTTCCTTTTTGGCTTATGCTGTTCTTTTTTGGTCTCTGGCCCTAGTTATGACAGCTGATTGACATAGCTGGCAGTTCCCTTGGTGTCTGGTTAAGCAGAATTCCCCCTGCAAAACTAGGATGCAAAACAAAGAACAGACATCACAGTAGAAAGGAAGACAGAACAAAACAAAACCAAGAGAGAAGCAATGTTGTTTGCTGAAAATATTTTTAAATTTTTCAAAAAGAGAGAGCAAACCTTTAAAAGATTGTTTTAATCGTCTGTGTTCTTTTTTCTTCCCTCTTCTCTTTCTAACCATCCCTTCCTCCCCCACCAGCTCCATCCCATACACACTGCTTTTTTGGCTTTCATTTCTCCATCTGCCTTCTTCCTTGTATTTTTTTTCCCTGAGTCATAAACATTTTATCAGGAAATAGTCTTCCTATTTCTGACCTTCCTCAGAGCCAAGCATTTGTTTTATCTTATTTATTTTTCCACCTGGAGGGTAAAATCATGATAGCTTCAAGTGAAATTGTGAGCAATTATTGCTCTGCCTCCTTCCATTTAAGATCTGTCTTCCATTCTTTTACAGAAAACTAGATTTCATACTGCCCCCAATTTTACCACATGTAGCATACAACACCCCCAGCTTAAGATAACCTTCACTAGAGTTTTGTCACATGATAAATGGCTCTCTCTATTTTCCCTCTATTTGAACATCTATGGAATGGGTTATTTGCCCAGGAAGTATCTCTCAGTTTTCTATCACATTGCAAAAGATCTCATAAAATTATGTTCATGGAAATGTTGGTAACTTAATATATCATCCTTTTGGTGTTATGTTCCTTTTAATGTTACTAAGACAAAGAAACAAAATGATAAAAATGTAGGCCTTGTCAACAGGCCTACTGAGTTATTTTCTGATTTTAGAATGCAATCATCTATACTAGTTAGAAGAGAGGTTTGTCCTATGTCATAGGCAGGGTCCTAAAATTCATTAGTCTTATTTTTCTTGTAGTAATTTTGTATAAAATTTGAACTCAATACTATTCTGTTGCTCATTTTTATATATTTAGTTCTCCTAAACTTTTAGAAGGAGGCTTAGCTTACAAAGCTTTTTTACCTTCATAGAGAACTCTCATGTTATTTTTATATATGGTTAAACAAATATGGTATAACTGATATAGGATTTGCATCAAGAATATATAAAGAATTCTTAAAACTATGAAAACAAGCAAACCAATTAAAAAGAGGCAGAAGATTTAACAGACATCTCATTTCACCAAGAAGATACATAGATGACAAATTCCATGTATACAGAGATAAGATACAAAAATGCTCAATGTCATTAGTGATTAGGGAAATATGTAATTGAAACCTTTAGATATTACTATCAGAATGACTAAAATAAAAAACACTGGCCACGCCAAATGCTGCTAGAGATGTGGAAGAAATGGAACTCTTCATACACTGCTGGTGATAATGTAAAATTGTATAACCCCTTTGGAAAATAGTTGGGTAGTCTCTGAAAAACATAAATGCATACCTAACCTATGATCCAGCCATTCTACCCCTTAGTACTTACTCAAAAGACATGAGAGCATATGTTCATTCAAAGACTTATACAGACTTTAGCTTTATTTATAATAGTCCCAACCAGAATATCTATCAACCACCTAAATATCTATCAAGAGGTGAATGTATAAACAAATTGTGTCATATCCATGCAGCAGAATACTACTTAGTATTAAAAAAGAATGAACCAATGTTATATATATGCAACATGGGTAAATCTCAAAATAATTAACCAAGTCTTTTAAAAAGCCAGGAGGAAAAAAGAGCACAAATATTATGATGCAGCTTACGTAAAACTCCAGGAAAATGCAAACCAATCTACAGTTACAGAAAGCAGATCAATGATTGCCTAGAGGCAAGCACAGTTGGGTGAGAGAAACAGATCACAAAGAGGCGTGATGTACCTTTTGGGATGATGGAAATGTTCACCCTTTTGAGTGTGGCGATGGTTTCATATATCACATATTAAAACTTGTCAAATTGTTGGGCAGCCAGGGTGGCTCAGAGGTTTAGCCTCACCTTCAGCCCAGGGTGTGATCTGGAGACCTGGGATCGAGTCCCACTTTGGGCTCCCTGCATGGAGCCTGCTTATCCCTCTGCCTGTGTCTCTGCCTCTCTTCTCTCCCTCTCTGTTTCTCTCATGAATAAATAAAAGAAAAAAGAAAAAGAAATCTAAAACTTGTCAAATTGCACACTCGAAATATGTGCCACTTACTGTGTGTCAGTTATACCTCAATAAGAGTAAATACAGTGTCTTGCCTTCTGAGACTTCTTTGCTCTGTTTTCCATCACTTGAATTTAACTCTTTTCTTTTTCTATTATTTATTATTTATTCTACTTTTAGAAGTTTCTCCTCACTGTGGGACCCTGTCCTGAAAGGGAGCTCTGGCATCAGTTTTGAGAGTATATAGGCAAGGGCCATGGAACCTTTGAACTTTTCAGCACTTTGGGTAAGCAAAACATCTCTGTTTCAGCTGCTGCCCTTAAATGGGCCCGCCACATTGCCAAACAGCACGTTTTGCCTATTTGGGGGCTCTCTTCTTCTCATCTCATTGTTTCTCTTCACTTCCTTTCTCACTGATGCCAATAGCATGCAGCTACTGTAGCTGTACATAGTTTGGCACTGTCCACTTGTCTTTTGGGGTTCATGGGAATGCCTTATTGCCTAGTTTTATCCTGTGGCCTATCTATGAGTTTTTTGTTTTGCTACATAGTTTTTCTCTTTTTAAAATAATTGTCTTAGAAAGACTTTATTTATTTATTCATGAGAGACACAGAGAGAGAGGCAGAAACATAGAGAGAGAAAAGCAGGCTCCCTGCAGGGAGCCTGATGTGGGACTCAATCCTGGGACCCTGGAATCACAACTCGAGCCAAAAGTAGACACTTAACCACTGAGCCACCCAGGTGCTCCCTCTCTTTTCTTTTTTTAAATACAGATTGGGGAAATTCCAAAAACTACACTGGCAATTGCTGTCTCTCTCTTCTTAGAATTCCTGATTGATGGTCTTTTGAGTTTTTCAGATTCCTTTTTTAAAATTCCTTTATTGCTCTGTTGCAAAAATCAAACACAGCTCTTTCATGAGGCATCACATACTGAAACTGGTTGTTTATTAAATTCAAGGTGCTTGTTGAGTACCTACTGCATGCCAGGTACTATTCCAGGCTTCGGAGATGCAGTGATGTAGGGAGATAATGTCCCTGCTTGTATTGGGGCTTTGATTCAACAGGGGAGAAAAACTAATACATAAAATAAGTAAAATATGTGGATGTGGTCTGAATGTTAGCATCCTGATCCAAAAATCCTATGTTGAAATCCTAACCGCCAAGATGATGATATTAGGAGGTAGAGTCTTTGGGAAGTAATTAGGTCACAGGGGCTCTGTTCTCAATATTGGGCTTAGTATTCTTCTAAAAAAGGGCCCCAGAGAACTCCCTAATCTCTTCCACTATGTGAGAGGCCAACAAGGAGGTGCTGTCTATGAACCAGGGATCAGGCCCTCACCAGCCAACAAATCTGCTAGCAACATGGTCTTGAATTTCCCAGCCTCTAGATCTATCAGAAATAAATGTTTATTGTTTCTAAGCTACCCAGTTAATGGTATTTTTGTTACAGCAGCCTTGACAGACTAAGACATCTATGTATAATAATATATTATTTCAGTCTTTTAAATTGTCAGCATGCAGGCAATTAAAATGTTGGTAATAGATTATATGATTTTGAAAGAACACATAGAATTAGGAAAAGCAAAAACCTCAATTATATTAAAATTTTAGGTGCAGAATTAAAAGAGAAACCATGAAACAGGCTGAGAAAGAAAAATCAGAGAGATGGAAGTAGGCCAGGCAAGATTAGGATTACAAATGAAAATAGAGAAGAGCTTATAAAAGGAGGGAGGTGTAAAATTTCTAATTCATATTGCTTGTTCATAAAGAAAGGAGAGAGATAGGGCAATAGAAAAAAGGATGCAAATTCTTAACAGTGTGTTTTGTTAAGGAGAGAGAAAGTTGGTGTTTTGGGTTGCAGTGAGGAAGCAAAAGAAGGGATTAGCTATAAAGAAGTGGTGATTTACTTATCACTAGAATCCCTGTTTGGAGCACATCTAAAAATTTTCTAGCAAGTTTTGATGGAATTAGAGCCAGCCACTGTCCTAGACACTGGGTATAAAGAGATGTAAACCCCATCCTCTTCTGCCTCATGAGATATTCACAGTCCAGTGAAAAGGAGAGGAAAATAGACTTAATTTATTAATTATATTAACTATCTTAAATTGGCTGCATCAGCATTGTGTACTAATTATAAACTAGTTAGTGGAATTTTATTACTGCTTGGCAAATATCTATTCTCCTTTTTACATGATAAAAATGAATCATAAAAAGTTTTAATAGCTTGTCTAAAGCTACTACAGTTCATTAATGAAAGTTTCCTGATTAGAACAGTGTCCAGGCTCCTAAGAATCTTTTTACTTGAGCAGCACAACGCTTTACTAAAAGCATGCCTATTTACCTTATTTTTAAATATTCCATACATGTTTTAAATATTTAAAATCCAAATGTTCAAAAAAAAAAAAAAAAAAAAAAAAAAAAAAAAAAAAAAAAAAAAAAAAAAAAAAAAAAAAAAAAAAAAAAAAAAAAAAAAAAAAAAAATAAAATCCAAATGTTCAATTCCAGCTAAGAAAGAAATTTTTTAAAAAACCACACACTTGGATATATCTGAAACCATCCTGCTACCAACATCTAGAAATAATGGAAAAACATGACAATATTTTTAATGCATATCTACCTTTGAAAGAAAAAAAAAAAAAAGGATAGTCCCAGGTGGCAAGAATCAGGAAACTCAAAGCCCTAATTGTAAGCACATGAGCTGACTTTGCAGCTGTCCTGGAATAGGGTCCTCTAGTTCGGCAATAGCCAGGGGCTTAGGGTTGCAAAGCACATAAGACAAGACCTTGGGCCTATATGATACAAGGTATTTGAATTGAAACAGCATAAAGTCAAGACTTTCAAAGCCATACCTTCAGAGGAAAGTATAAGAGAAAGAATATAGACCACCACCCAAGGGAGATTACAAGGAAACTTACCCATGAACTCTGGGGAAAAGAAAAAAAAAATCCCAAGCCTGCAACATGAACAGATTTAAAGACCGAATTTATACTACCTTCATAGTTCATGATTCCCCTAAAATGATAAATTAACAAAAAATTAATCTTTTCCTGGGACACATAGGAGAAATAAAATAAAACCACTCTGAAGGAATACTTCAGTCTAGAAGGCAGAAAACTCATATACTCGCACATGCACACACACACACACACACACACACAGCACCACTAAAGATGGTTAAAACTTGCAAAGCACATATAACCAAGAGTCAGCAACAAAACCAATGGAAGGATTAACTTCTTGTAGCAAATGTTGACTGCCCTGTCAGTATGCTTTGGGCCTTGGACTTTACCACTTCATGTTCATTAATTCCCACCTGCAGGTATCTGCATATGTCTGCCCGAGGGCTGTCTCTGAAGCAACAGCATAAATTACTCTGCCCTTGCACATAGCAGACTACATGTTCCAAGGAGGTAACACCCACAGAGCAGCCCTCAACCAATGACTAATATGTAAATATCCCAGCTCCCTTGCTCCTGGGCAAGAGAGGGAGGTGTGATAACTCTGAGACATATGTTCTAGCTGTTTCCCACACATTTCCTTCACCTCCCAAATAAGCCACTTGCTCTTGCATTTTCTCAAGGTCAACTTCTGGAGAAATCAGAACTAATAAAACAATGGAACAACAATTTGAATGAGAATATAAAACATATTTAAAAGTGTTAAGACATAGTAGAAAGGATAGAAACTAGAAGTCAAGAACTAAATCTATAGACAAAAGAAGCAATAGATTTGGAAAAGAAATTAATATAAGTTACAGAACAAAAATTGCAATTATTAAAACTTCAGTGAGTGAGTTAAGTAAAAGGTTAGACATAAATATGAGTTGATTAGTGACCCAAAACATAAATCTTGGGAAATGACCAAGATTTTAGCACAGAGAGTAAAAGGAAAAAAATAAGTGAAACATACAAAAAAAAAATACATAAAAGCTTGAGGGAATAGACAAAATATATATATTTATATTTTTTTCCAAAGGAGGTATAAGCTAAATGGAATAGAGATAGTACCCAAAGATAGAATAGCTTAGAGTTTTTCTAAAATTAAACAAAGATAAGAAAACTCAGATTCAAGAAACACTAGTCCTGAGGATATGTGAAAATAAATTTACACGTAGGCACATTCCTAGAGAAATTGCAAAATTATCAAAAAGTCTGAGAAGCAACCAAAGAAAAGAGTGCGTATATGGAACTATCCATTACAAGCACAGCAAATTCCTTTCAATGGCAACTATAGTCATTAAATAATATCTTCAAAGTGTTAGAAGAAAATACTCCAAATTCATGCCCAGCTGCACTCTTAAGGGTAAGGGCAAAATAAAAATGTTCCTCAGATGAACAAAAACTGTAATGGTCTGCCATTCACAGATCCTTCTTAAGATAACTAGCAAAATTTAGACTTCAGAAATAAGGAAATTACATAAGGAAAAAAAATGGAATGAAGGAAGCAACAGTGATCAAGTTAACAGATAAATATTTAGGAAAACCTGAATAAACATGGACTGTCAGAAGTAATGACCACTTATTTAAAAGGTAGAGCTAAAACCAAGTCTGTACCAAAATGCTAGATAATAGTAGCATGTTAGATGGGGTTGTTAAAACCAGTTAAAATACTCCAATGATCTTATGTTGCTTGAAAGAAAGATACATTGATCAACCTTAGAGTTTAAGTCAAACAATGTATATTAAAAATGTCAGGATAACTACTAAGAGAAATGGAAAGTATTTCTAACAAACTAGTAGGGAAGAAAATAGGAAAAATAAACTTTGTCAATCCAATATAAAGTAAGGAATTAGAAACAATAAGTAGAAGTTTATAAGAAACAATAAGTTGTTGTTTCTAACAAACAAAAATGCCCACAGAAATCACCAAAGATGCTATAAACATATACACGCGTGCACACACATCAGTAATCACAGTGAAAGTAAACGAACTAAAAAGATGCTCAGATTGGACTTTTAAAATCTAGCTGTGTGGTATTTTACAGAGATTCAAAAACATTGCAGAGGTAAGACAAATAGAAAATTAATAGTAAAATGGTATTTTTAAAAGGATATTACTAGTAATTAAAAAACTAAACAGGCCATGGAAAATTCGAGACAATTATATTGTTCCCATCAGCTATTGCTCTATGGTAATCCCAACCCAAAATTCAGTGAGTTAAAACATGAATATTTATACTTGCTCATGAGTCTCAGATCAGCTGAGAACTTGTGCTGATATGGGCCAGGATCAGCGGACCTTGACTGGGCACCCTCATGCATCAATAGTCAGTGAATGGGTTGCCCAGGGATTGCTGGTCTAGGATAGTTTCATTTGCATGCCAGCTCTTGGCTGAGACAAGGGAGAGGTTGGTGAATGAGCCATGTCTTTCATCATCTAACAGGCAATTGGAAGATTATAAGGAAAATAAGATGTACAAAGACCTCTCAAGGCCTAGGCTTAGAAGGGAACACAGTCATTTCTGATTCATTCTATTAGCCAAAACCACTATGACCATAAATAAGATTATAGGAATTTCCCTTAAAAAAGCAGAGTTTAGGGGAACTTTTTCTTAAGATTTTATTTATTTATTCATAAGAGACACACAGAGAGAGGCAGAGACATAGGCAGAGGAAGAAGCAGGCTCTTCTCCCCTGTGGGGAGCCC
This sequence comes from Canis lupus familiaris, assembly GCF_011100685.1. Taxonomy (NCBI): domain Eukaryota; kingdom Metazoa; phylum Chordata; class Mammalia; order Carnivora; family Canidae; genus Canis; species Canis lupus. The sequence goes on along the minus strand of NC_049251.1, from coordinate 3,561,561 downwards.
AATGTGGGACTCGATCCCAGGACTCTGGGATCATGACTTGAGCCAAAGGCAGACATTCAACCAATTGAGCCACCCAGGTGCCCCAATTCAGAGGAACTTGATGGATCTCTGTACTCTGTATTCAATACTATATGTCAGGATATCAGTGGCTAATACATAAGATATCTGGAGAAAAGAGAAATCAGACTGATTTAAAAATGCAAAGGGACGCCTGGATGCCTCAGTCAGTTAAGCCTCCAACTTCAGCACAAGTCATGATCTCAGAATCCTGGGATGGAGCCCTGCCTAGGGCTCCCTTCTCTGTGTTCAGCAGGGAGTCTGCTTGTCCTTCTACCCCCCGCCCCCACTCATGTGTACTCTCTCTGTGTCCCTTTCTCACTCAAATAAATAAAATCTTAAAAAATAAAAACAAATAAAAATGCAAAATATCAGTAGGTATCCAAAGATCTAAAGAAAAATTGATAAAGATAAAAACAGAAACAAGTAACAGTAGAGATGGAGTGTTTAGAGATTTTTTTTCCTGAAATCACTGGCATATATTGCTTTTTAGGCTATGAAAACTTTCTTTTCCCACTGCCACTACATGATCACAGTTACCTTCTTGTAGTATGTGTCCTACCTTTTTTATATCCCAAGAAACAGTTGTATACACATGCACTCTAAAGGGTATGGTAGTTTCCCTCCATCAAGACAGTTTTCAAAATCAGAAGAATTTCAACTTGTTCTGAACTTATTTTTATCATACTTTCCTGCTGCTTTTGAATTTAATCTTTCCAATTTAGCTGATAATTAAAGTGCAGGCAGGCAAATTCTCTAAGCAGGTATGTCTAGGGGGTTCCATAAAGGAGTAAAACTCTTACAGACCATCAGAGCATTGGATTGACTAAACAGTTTCTGAGAAAAAGGTCAAAAACAACGGAGCATGTCAAATTAGATTAGAATCCTAAGTACTTAACCCATTGAGGTACAGAAGAATAACATTTGGACCACAAAATAAAATATATATAATTCCACACACTCACATATATAGTCATCTTTATTATTTCCTAAACACCTGTACAATCCACTTGATCAAATAAAATACTAGAGGAAATAATCTCAAAGATTACAGATGACAAACATTTGACTATATTTTAGGACATACCTCCTATATTTTAGGAGGCAAAATTTGAGACTAACATAAGTGCTTTTCAGTATATTCAGTATTTAAAGGGGATTTCCACTTTCATTTTCTCGGTAGCCTTTTGGAATAGCAAAGGAAATACAAACATACATGTTAGATAGGAAAATGTAGATCCAAAAGAGTAAATAGACTTAACCAGGGTCACATGTTAGGATTTAATGCCTCTGTTATTAGCAAAAACAGTACAACAAATTTCTTCTTTCTGACCTTCTTCATCCTGATAATCACAATACTACAAATTTAATTCCATCCCTTAGAGTATCCCCAAGTTACCTGCATTTGATTGCTGAGTTTACAAATTAGGAGAGGCTAGGTCTCTTCTTCTTGAATAGATTCCCAAAGTCTGAGGCAGAGATAGTCTACTTATCTATATTGGATATTTGTACATACCCTGAAAATTATTGATTTTAGTTTCTTAGTAACAGAGGCACATGTGGCTAGAGACAAAATTACATACTACCTGATTAAAAGATGTTACAATGACATCATTCTTCTGAGAACTTTTTGTTTTAATTTAGCTCCTGATAAGAAAGAAATATATGCTAAAGGGATAAAAGGGAATAAGTGTCAATGCACTGATTCGAATTTTGGCAATAAATCATGTCTTTTAGGCTAGTTAATATCATGAATATCTAATAGCCTCAATATCCTCTTTTACTGCCTTAGGAAGATGGGACTCTGCCTATATTTATAAATGGCAATTGTCTACACAAACTATGCTATTTTCTGGTGTGAGGAAATGCAAATGAGATTGAGCAATAAATAAATAAATAAAATAAAAGCATCAGCTTGCTTTTCCCAGGAAAGTATATCCTGGGGCCTTTGGCACTTTTCTGTTTGCTATTTCTATATTAAGCTAACCTTGAGCTAAAGTATTGTGAGACAATGAAAAAAAAAAAAAAAGCAAGCAGCATGCAGAATAAAAAGGTTTAAAAATTTCCAAAATGTGGTTTTGGACCTTTGCTGTTCTAGCAAGTAAAATATAGTAACAATGGATTTTGGATTTTCCAGGAGGGCTCCCATTTCAAATACTTGACCTTACTACTTCCATTAAATCTATCATTCAGGATTTTGTAAAGACTTGAGGGTATTAAACTGAATACCAGAAAACTCATATAGAGCTACAGATTTAGAAATTATAAAAGACTGCCATATATACATACAATGCATGGATATACTCTGTAAGTTTCTTTTATGAAAGATATAAGTTTATTTTATTAACATGTTTTTCTTTAAAAATAAAGTCTAAAAAAGATTATAGTTTGTCCAAGATTCCAGCTAATTGGTCTACCAAAGAATTAACAAATACAGAGAAAACATTTCTAGAGACCTGATTAGACTTAAAGCAGTTAATCCAGACACAGGAGTTGAGTCATGACTATGAAAATGTAAACCAGCGTTTTTGATACATTACAATATTCATAAAACATCATGTCAGACAGTGTATATTAGTACACTCAAAAGTTTGTTCTTTGCCTTCCTCTACTCTAAAAACTGGAAAGTTGAATATTCAATTTCCCAGCCCTCTTATAAGTAAGCACCCATGGGTCAGTTCTCCACAATGAAAGGTTGGCAGAGTTCTGCTAAAAAGGCCTCCCTTCCAGAATTAAAAGACAAAGTGTCACGAAGAACTGTTTTCCTCCTTTTTTGAGGCTTGAAATACAGACAGGATGCTTGGAGGTCAATAGTTATCCTCTACCAATGAGTCAACTGAGTACGAAAAAAGGAAAGATAACCCCAGGGTTGTTGGTCCTGACATTGTAAAGCTACTACATCATTGCCAGAAGCAATCCTTTGTAGCTTTTGTTGTATGTGAGACCAACAAAATAAAACAAAACAAAACAACAACAACAAAAACAAAAAGAACTACTCAATAAATACTTTTTTGAGCTACTATCTATTCTGGTTCTTACAGCTGATCATACCCCTAACTAATGAAAAGGTCTTCTATTTTTACAAAGTTTAATAAGGGCACTTTCCTCTTTACTATTACCTCATTGTTTCTAACCACAAATGTGTGCAGTAGGCTAAGTGGTATTAGTCATATAACTAGTGACAATAATAACAATTATAGTAATAATAATAATAGCAGCTTAGATTTATAGCACTTACTATGTGCTGCCAGTATGCCAAGTGTTTTATAAGGCATTATCTCGTAAAAGCCCTAGTCTTAAAAGCACTCTCAAAATTTTTTTAAACTATTAGTTTCAAAAACATACCACAAATCATTCTTATATACTTAGCCAACTCAAAGGACAAATAATTCATAGCCATTTTACAATTTTTTTCCCAAGAAACATCAATAAGAGGCATTTAGCTACATTCCAGTTCTATATATTTGAAAAAGAGGACATTCTTCCTTACACCCTGCTCACTGAGCTGGATTGGATGTTATTCCTCTGACCCCATAATACAATTTCAATATCGCCATTGCACCTCTGTCATATTCTATTATAGTTATCTATCTCCCCAACAAGATTTTCTTATGCATCTTTGTATTGAGTGCCACCTAACATTTCATAAAACATTATAGATGTGCAATAAACATTTGTCCAGTAAACAAAGAAACTTTTAAAATATTGTCTTCACCCTTTCTTTCTGTAATAATTCTGCTTTCACCTTTCAATTATCATTGGATTATACTGTCCTTTATTCTGCCTCTAGCAAAAATTCTTAAAAATCTGTAAAGGGTTGGGCTGCCTGGGTGGCTCAGTCCATTAAGTGTCAGGCTTCAGCTCGGGGTCATGATCCTGGGGTCCTGGGATGAAGCCCTGAGCCTGCTTCTCCCTCCTCTACCCTTCCCCTCTGCTCATTTTCTCTCGCTCTCTCTCTCTCTCTCTCTCTCTCTCTGCCCTCCACTCCTGCTCTCTCACACTTTTGTATGCTGTCTCCCTCTCTCAAATAAATAAATAAAAATTTTTAAAAATCTGCAAAGGGCTTATAGCAATTTAACTTTGTGATTGTAGGGACTGATATGCCTCTAGAATCTTAGCATATTTTGTTTAACTTATAAAGAGTAAGCCTCTGATGTTCCTTCCCCTTGCTAAAGAAAAAGGAACCTAAACAGGAAATTTTGTTGAGTCAAATTATGTGTTTCACTTAACTGTCAATTCAAACATAATAGTAAATATTATCTGTTCATGAAAGCATGATTTAAGTATAGATTATATATCCAAAAAGTGAGAAATTTGTCCTCTCTGGCTAATACTTCTCTATATCAATTTGTTTTTTTCACCATCAAAATAACAGCAGTTTTTCCAATGTTAAAATATACAAACATATACACATGCATGTATTTCTGCATACTGATGTATGTGCATACATATATGTACTCACACTTATATGCATGTATACACATATCCACATATACATACACACAGACATAAATATACATACAATTCTGTAAAAATATGTGATTCCTTGCATTTGTGCAGAATTGATAAAACTGTTAAATCTCAATCTCAAGACATTTTTAAAATAACAACAAGGCTAATAATGAAACCCTAAAGTTGAAAAAACAAAAATGCTTAGTCTCAAATCCTTTAAAAAAATAATTTGCATTCACAAGGTGTGCTAAACTTGGCCTTTATATTCACTATCTAGTGTACCTTATATTGAGAAAGCAACAAAATTATTCAAAATTCAAGAAATTATTCAAAATTCAACATTTGTATCTTATTTAGTGTGTTCTTGGAAATAATCTCATTATTCTAGCTATCAACACATAAGGTTTTAAGCAAAGGGTTAAATAAATGTTATTGGTCTATGTCTTGTTTAGACCATTATCAGTTTGTAACTCTGTTTTTTAAGATACATTGAGTCTTTAAATCAATAAACACAAGAGGAACTAAGAAAGGAAAACTGTTATTGCTATAATTATGTCATAGGTCTGAAATGCTACCTATGAACAGATATTTGGATGAAAAAATTCAGTTATAAAATTATGATTGCATGTGGTTAAATTGCACATGTTTGGGATTATATTATATAAGGCAACAAAATTGTGAGCATCATCTTTCCTTTCTTTCTTCTGAGCAAGCAAGATCCCCAAAGTAGCTTTGAGGATACTTTATTTATGGGCCTGCTAGTTCAGGAGCCACACACCAATTCATCATGCTCCTGCTTTGTGCCATCTGTTATAAATAAATATCCCTGCCTGCAACTTTCTGTCGGGGCATGTGTTTACTGTTATGCAGATGAATGCAATATGGGAAGACATTAAAGCTAAAAAAGAGAAAAATTGCTTATGAAAATGTCTATTGAACGTATATATTCCTACTACTTGTATGCAAAGGTTCAGATCACATGAAGGCCTATAGACCAAGCAGGCTCTGACTCAGAGCTCCTCCTTTAGCTTGCAACTACCTGGGAAGTAGATGCAAATAAGCAGGGGTAACATGGCTAGGTTAACAAAGAAGTGTGCACGGCCAGAGCCTTCTTCCCAGACTGCTTTACCATTTCACAGGACATACTGCAGTGACCTTGGGGAGAGGACAGACAGGTAATGTGGGAACAGTGTTAGAGAGTTTTGAAGGTAGCAGTCAGCAGTCAAGCTAAAGAGTGAAGAAAAGCCTCCGAGGGGCCTTTGAGAAGCTGGATTGACATAGTCAGAGTTCTCAGAAAGCAAAATAATGCTGAGAAGTGTGTAGAAAATGTTTGAAGTGGAAAAGGCCTAGAAGGTTGGGAATGAAGCCAGGCAGAAAAAATGATGACAGTGACTCCAATAGTAAAATACCATAAACAACCTCTGGAACCAGTTACTGAATTCTCACGTACCTTAAGACAATTGAAGGCCTTTTCTCCTATAACACCTGATGCTTCTCTACCACCTTCCCAGAATTCCCACAGACCTAGAAATAGGAAGGAGACATCCACAAGGACAGAGCATGGAACATTCACAACACATTATATTTCAGTAAGTAGACAGAGTTATCTGTAACCCCTTATGTCAACGAGAAGACATAAGCCCCAGAAAAATCACATAGTGATACAGTGCTGAAAAAACATCTCATTGACTTACTAAAAACTTGAAACAAGATTTTCCCCCAAATAGGAAGAGCAACAAATTAGGATAAACATTCTAAAGATATCTATTTGATTTTTGGCTGCTTCAACTGATTGTAGTATAGACAAACAACTATATATGAAAACCTTGTGATTATTTTTCATACCTGGAGTATAAAAACATATCAGTTTTCTCAGTGGTGACATAGAAAAATTTGGTACTTAATGCAGGTAACTAACTTTACCTTAAAAATCTGTTTACAATCATTATTTTTTTCTTTACTCTATAAATTTAAAAACTATGTAACTTGACTATGAATTTACTAGAATTCCTTATGGCCCACATAGAATGTTTAATTTGGTAAATCTATATGAGGAATGGATACCTCTAAATTAACATAAGAAAATAAATTATTCCCCAACTTCAAGATAAACTGCAAACTTCATCCCCAGAGTGTCATTAAAGACTTGCTATATCTTTCCAAAGAGTGTTTTTGAAAGCCTCTTCTATTGGCATTTTAATATTCTGCAATGTTATCTGTTAGTCATTTTATTATTTCCTTAAAAGATTTAATTCAATTCTCTTTGATGTGTTTCTCAGAAGATTAATTCTTCCTATTATTTATTTTTAGTACAAGATTTCTCCTTGAAAACAGGCTCTGATCTATTCTTTTTTTATTGGACTTAAATATTTCTGCTTGGAAATCAGAGTTTGTGACTGAATTTGAATTTAAAAAATCAGAAGAGGGGGCCTGGGTGGCTCAGTCAGTTAAGCACCTGACTCTTGATTTCGGCTCAGGTCATGATCTCAGGGTCATGGGACTGAGCTCCACGTTGTTGGGCTCCATGCTGGGTATGGAGCCTGATGTAAGATTTTCTCTCTCTCCTTCTTCCTCTGCCCCCTTCCACACCCTCTCCCTCTGCACATGTGTGTGTGCACTCTCTCTCTCAAAAAATAAGACTAACCTTTATTAAGAGCAAATATTATAGACCAATTTGTTTTGCTCATGATATTCTCCAATTTTGAAAATGTCCAGAATCCTAATTTTAAAACTGCATGTTGTAAAAAGTAGGTTACTGGTAAGAAAGCACCTACAATTACTCATTATATATCACACTACTTGATTTGGGGTTTTAGTAATTGCTAAAAGTGGTAATCACTAATTAATCATAGTCAAATTAATAAATGCCCAATTACACTTCTAAATCATGATTTAAATAGATTTACAGTAAGGACTATAGATATTACCTATGTATTCCTCTATCTGGCAGAGTTCCATATTAAGAATGAGCTTTTACACCTGTAACATTTAAGGTGGCAGAGTGAGTTGTACTTTTAACCTTTGCTCTCATTTAAGCTATTGCCCTGGAAGTTACTAGACATGAGCTTTGCACTAACAAGTTCCACACTTGAACAAAGCCGAGTATGAACGAGCATTTGTGGCTAAACATAAAAAGAAGTTGGTGTGGGGAGGGGTGGGTGTGAGTTTCAGGTCTTGATATTTTCTACTTTGCCCATCAGCCTGAGTTCCTTATTTCCTTTCTACCTGAATTGTTTGCCGGAGAGAAGATGACAAATAATGGAACTGATAGTAACTTTCCAGTGAGTAAGAACAGTCCTTCTATCTGAGAGGAAGAATGTCAGGTCTGCAAAAGCCAAATGATCCAAAGTACCCAAGAGGAAAAACACTCAATGTGACTCCAGCACCTTGGGTCTCCTCCCAAACAAGCCCTGTGCTGCTATCAGTTTTGATAAGCAGGCTTTCCTCACCCATGAGGCTATAACATGATAATGTCATTCAATAACCCTCACACCCTTTCCTGCTATTTGTCCAGCACAGGAAACTGAGGATTTTCTTGTCGTGTGGACACAGCGGAAATATCTAGCCAGCAAATACTGACCCTTGCATGCAAACAGACCCATATCCTCTTTCCGCCTGACAACTTCCTTCCTGCATGCTAAGAACAATCTACCCTTCATTTTTTTTTTTTTTCCGGACTTTATACTGACTACTCTGAAAGCCCTAGGGGAGACAAATGTAAACTTCCACTCAACAGCTGGACTCTCAGACAAATAGGCTGACATTAAACACGGTTGAAGGCACTGAAGATGCCCTCTAACTATGGTGATATTGTATGAAAACAGTGTCTACACATCACAAACAGACATGTGCTTTGGCAATTGCCTGAAGAATTTGGCCTGTCTGGACAACTGCACTAGATATTTCAGATTGGAATCTAAGATATTTAAAATTACATGCCAGAAAGCTCTTTTTAGCTATACTGCGAACTGGACCTTCACACTTGGGAATTTAAGACATAGACATTTAGGCCTGGAGAGGCAGACGACATTAGCAGCTAAATCCACTTTGCTCAATCCAGCAGCAAAGTGAGCTTGCTAGAGATATTAAAAATCACTATTCATCTTTGAGTTAGGTAGTAAGACCTGGTGAGGTTATTTTGCCAAGTTTATCATACTTTACACCTCAAGCAAGGACAAAGGGCTTATCAAATTTCTTTCTAAAATACTGAAAACTTAGGCCTGATAGTCAAAACCCTGGTGTACATTGGCTACATTTAATTATCAGAAAAACTTCTTGATACTCAAAAGACAAAGAAATCAAGCTCTGAAATCTAACCCAAATTTTAAAAAAAATTAGGCATTGTTCACATCTTTATATGAAATCAGTTTCTTAGAATGTGGTGGCTAATAACAGGCAAAACTTAAAAACTGATTTAATATTGTCAATAATTTCGTTTGGTTTAAAACATTTCACTTCCTGAACAAACCTCATATCAGGATATGCCTATGCAGCCAAAGCTCAGGAGCATATAACAGGGAGGAGAAGAAGGCTATCTGTTGAAGGCAAGGCTGCCAAGCCTAAAGTCTGTTATCACCAGCTGCCTCTTTCCTCATATGTCCTCAACTGCTCTCCAAAACTTCTACACATAAAATGATACCTAACAATGGTAAAAAAAAAAAAAAAAAAAAAGAAGAAGAAGAAGAAAAGAAAGAAAGAAAGAAAGAAAGAAAGAAAGAAAGAAAGAAAGAAAGAAAGAAAGAAAAAGAAAAAGAAAAAGAAAAAGAAAAAGAAAAAGAAAGAAAGAAAAGAAAAGAAAGAATAAACACTGCTATTTTTTGAGGGCAGTTATTGAATTGGTAAATAGCATTCGTGGCCTCTTATGACCTTTTATCAAATTACCCAACTGATGAGTTTTCAGGTCTTTAATCCACACATAGAAGTTTATTTAAAAATATAAAAATATACAATATTAAAAGAAGCTTAAAAGTGCTGAGTGCTGTCACCAGCATTGTAGGGAGGGAAAGACTCAAACTCAGTCTTCTAGTCCCTAACCAATAATTCATTTGATTATATGTTATCACCATAACCAACAAAATAAACATAAAAATAATACTGAAAGTATTCTAAACACTTATTAAGTGCTTCTATTTCATCACAAAATGTGCTAAGAGTTTTGCATGGATTATCTCATTTAAACTTCACTACTAATATTATTTTACAGTATTATATTACTAGCTGATACTTAATGAGCACTCATGATGTGCAAAGCACAGTTTTTACAGAACTAATTAAATTAATCCTAACAAGAACCCCGAGATAAAAGTGTTATTCTTTTACAGATGAAGAAACTGGGACATGAAAAGACAATTAAGTGGTGGGGCTGGGTCTAGGAACCTAGGGAATCTGAAAGTTTAGAGCCTAAGATTTTGAGGGAGTCCCTGAGTCTCTGGTTCCTCATCTAGGACATGGGTCTAAAAATAACTGCCCCACCCCCTCACAAGGCCGTAAATGGACCAAATGAGAAAAGAAAAGGTGTGTGAAAAATTAAAAGGGAATTTCTCTAACCCTTAATGCACACAATTCCAAATCACTAGGGTAAATGACAGGCTGTATGTCAATTAAACATAAAAGCCACATTTCTCCTCTGTGGCTTTTTGTTTCTTCACTTCCTTTAACAATTTCTGACATTTTCATAAGCTTGTTCAAAAGAAAGAAAGCCATGCCATTTTGAGAGCAAAGAGCAATTTACTTCATAATTGATTGGGTAAAATGTCAAGAAAACGAAGAAACAGAAGGATATTGGTGTTGGCTGTAGCTATAAAAACAACCCAGTGCAACATGGATGAAAGTTATAGAAAAGCAGCGTAAGAGAGAATCTTATGCATGTATAGTCATTTGCTCAAAGATGCTGCTACCTCAATTCTAATATTCATCCTTGGAAGCAAAAAAGTACTGATAGGCTCATTTCAGTGCTTTCTCTGGGATGCATGATCTCAGAAGGAAGTCATGGAGCAGCAGAAAGTACTCCAGGTCTCCATCACAGGACCCCAGTGTTAGGAAGGCTCCTTCTCACACCTCACAGCCACATAGGGCTCTAGGCCCATAAAGGCAGCTCATGGAAATACTAACCCTCCCAAGAGAGAAGGTTACCTGGAATATTGGAATGAACATACACCACTCTTGAATGGCCCTTCACCTTGGTTTGAAAAGGTGGGCTAGAAAGGAAAGAGTTTTCAATAATTTCACATATTATCTGCCTCTGTTCTCTCTTCCATAAGGATAGCTAAATGGTGAAGTGCCTCCACGTGCAAGGTACTGTGCCAAGTAATACACATTATCTCTTTTAATCCGGACCATACCCCTCAATGTAGATATTGTAATCTTAAACATGAAGAATTTAAGAAACAAAGAGATTAAGGGTATACAACTTGTGACCAAGCTATGACACAAATCCTGAAAATTTGATTCCAGTTTCTGTGCTCCATTCATTAAGGAATAGCTTCTTAATAACAATAATAATAATTAGAAGAAAATAAATAGTGGGTTTATTTCCATTGCTGAATCAATAGATTGTTGTGCCATGCGAGATATAAAGTCGTGAATAAGGCAGGAATGTCTTGCCTCTGTCAACTTGGAGTTTACTGTCTAGCAGATAAAATAGATATTGAACAAATAATTTTTAAGTGCATTGAATCTTATTTAGAGCTTTAAGTACATATCCTAAAAGAGTATACCTCAAGGACCTTTAACCTAGTCCAGGGGATACCTGCAGAAGTACTATGTAAATGGAAAGAGGGAGGATGAGTACACATGAAGTAGATGAAAGGCAGATGAAGAGCCTTCCAGAGAAAGGTACTGGTGAGTGAGTGTGTGTGTGTTTAGAAAGGAGCATTTCAACACAAACCAACTGCATACATCCCTCGCTGCATACTATTCATTTACCAGGAATGGTATGAGTGTTCTCTGTTATACAAAGATGAGTATGGTGAAGCCACACTTTCACAAACTCACAATGTCATAGAAGAGACAAAGCCATACAGAAATACAGGAAAAACAGTGGTAGGTGGTGTAAGGAGATATAAACATGGTGTCAAGAAAAGGTAAAGAAAGAAATTAATATTGACACGAAAGAGAGCTTTTCACTGGTCCTTGAAGGGTGGATAACCTTCAAAATTTGCTGAGTGATCTACTCATGCAGGGGGAACAAATAGGAAAGTAGGGGTTAGCCCGCATAGAAAGGCTCAGTAATCCCTACCCTCAGCCTAAAATAGGAATGAGAATCCTAAATGAGTGAATTAGGGGTAGCTAATGAAAATTGAGGCATGAAGATGACAGCAGAGACAGCAATACAAGAGTAAGTAGGAGGGCTTGTGCTAGATGAATTCCTGGCATTGTTCCCACTCAGTTTTTCCGTCTCCTGGAAAGTGTGGTGTTGGGAGGGCAGTCTGAGTTTAAAAAGGTAAACACAAGCCTGGGCAGATATCTGCACCCTATGCAGCAACGTGAACAGAACAAAGACATAAAAAAGAATGAGAAAAGACATTTCTCTCTTCAGAGAACAACAGCAAACTCATAGTCCAGAGACATTTTTGTAATTGGGAACACAAAGCACCTGAAATAGAGTAGCTAATCATTGAGTACGTGTAAAGAGAACCTTAAAGCCCAGGGAATATACACATGAACTTCACAGAACTAGAAAAAAGCAAGATGGAAAATGTGAATTCAGAAAAAGAGAAGAAAGAAGCTGGAGAACTGACCTGTGACTAATAAACAGTTGTCAACTCCCTCGCATGATACACTGTAATAAATAATAAGCAGAAATACACCTGTACAATATGCCTACAATAAATAATGACAAATAAAAATATTGTAGAATTATTTATAGTGCCTGAAGCATGTATTTTGACATATATTATTTCAACTAATCTTGTAAACCACCTTGTAAGATAAGTATAAATCATGTCAAAATGGAATGCCAGCCGATACTTATCTATTGAGAATAAATGGCCAAGAAATAAGATTCTAAATACATAAGTCCTGTCCTAGACCAGTCATCTCTCCATAAGTTATCTGAATTTAAAAAAGAATGCCCAAGGGAACAAAGAATGATTTATTTATTACTATCTGAGACTTTGACCTCAACACTGACATGGACTCTAGCCTTCTGGGCTAGATGTGGAAGATTTCTTTTGCTCTAACAAAGGAGATTCAACTACAGTACAGCCAAAACAATTCTAAAGCCTCCTACCCCACCCCCACCCCCCATCCAAAGCCTAACCCTAGATCTTACTGTTTCAGTGGAAGAAAATTCCAATCCAAAATACACATGCCAGTCAGAAGCAGTAGAAATCACATAAGTGAGAGTGCCTGCCCTGGATCTCAGGCTAGACTTTGGGAACTTCTTCCAAGTCACTCTCACTTTACCAGCCATGTTGAAATATGAAAGATGTCCTATTGCCTCTACAGGAAACTTTATCCAAGTTCAAGAGGCAGAGGCAAGTAGGTCTAAAGAGGCCATACTCATGTGTGAGCCAGTCTTCAACCTGGTACAGCCTTTAGCACTGCATCAACAAAATGAACCCAAACAATTCGTAGCAGTGTTCCTCTAGAGAAGAAGCTCTCAGCTTCCTCCTCCCACAAAGAAGTATTAGTATCCCTACTTTAGAGCTGTCAATGGCTTGACTAAGAACATACAATAATTAAAAATGAAACTAAAAATAGAATCCCGATCTTTTATTTCAAATTCCTTGCTGTTAGTTAAAAGGAGAACTCAAATGTTTTACTAAATTAGTTTTCATGATATGATTTGTATATTCACAAATAATACTTTTATCTCCTAAGTTCCACCTTAAAAACTCATTTTGGAGAATAGAAATGCCTCAAGCAAGACATATATTAAATAAAACAGCAATCCTGTCACTATGCTGATGTCTTCTCTGAAATACTCATGTTAGTGCCCAAGGAAGGACCAGAAACAGATAGCACCCTGATTTATACTGCCCTATTTGCTGAATATGAGGAGTGCAGAGAGAGGCTGTAGATCTGAGTCCATGTGTATTTGGAAATCCTGAAGCAAGGGCCCCCACTATTGTATTTTTCAACATCTTTGCAAACACAGGGGAAAGCCCCAGGAGTTGTAAATCTTATTCTAAGAACCAAGATTCTGTAACAAGGGACTCATAAGACCTGCCAACAAGTTGGTGGGTATATTTTGGAAGCCATTTTAATCTAATATTTTGCCTCAGGAGAGCTTGTTTGGTTTTAATAAAAGTCCTCAACAAGGATGGATGACCCAGTACATCATTTCTCTTGCTTCTAATTTAAGAATCTGGTACATAAAAGCGTAAAGAGTGTGAAGGAAATGGATCATGACCTTATGACATTTGGCATGATTTCTGAGGCAGGTGTCAGATAGGTTCATAAGCAACTATCTTGCCAAATCTTATCAAAACCTAAAAGACAAAAAGAGAAGAAAAAATACACACTTTATAATTGACATCAAAAAGGAAGTCATTTTATTTTTAGTTCATTTGCTTTTGGAAGGAGAGCCAACTAACTGGAAAGAGTCCATAATTTAACCAACATCAGATCGTCTTACTACATTCCCCACTGAAACTTAATAAATGTTAGTTTCCAGATTTACTGACCTCACAATTTTTTCCACTTAATGATCACCAAGCACCTTTTATTACTTTAAATGAAAACAAAATGAAGACCTGAAATCTCATGATCAAGAATTGATTTCTAGCGGACAAGCAAAATTGTTTGGTCTATTTTTATGGTTGATATAATTGTATTCAAAACCCATAAACAATGTTCATCCACTTCAATACTTTTTCAGCTCGTCTTTGGTCATAAACTTTAATTAAAACAAAACATCCCTTAGGTAAATCAAAGGAAGTACCATTGAAATAATATAAACACCAGAGGAACCTTGGGCTGTTTCCATGGTCAAGTCTGATTAGATGGAAAAGCACCAAGCACTTGTGTGAGTAGACCAACCAATAGAGTTTGTGACTATGAGAACTTCCTCTAGTATTAAAGACCTTTGGCAAGTTTCTGGGAAAACTTGTGCCAAATTTCTCTATTCCAAGAGAGGGTTTTTTACTTGAAGGCTGTGGTATCTATAAAGGCTATCTTTCATGAGCAGGGTGTCCTCTATTTAGCTGTCAGAAGGCCTGTCTATCGCAGGACTCAGACTGTCTGTCCCATTTGGCTGATGTCAGAAACTTATGCTGGAGTTATGGCAGAGAAAACATGTTTTCCATTACGCCTGCACCAAAGTGTTGATTAAGGTGGCACATGTCAGACCTGGGAGTAGCCAGCACTTAGAAATAGTATAGACCTTTTACAGATGCTGAAATTGTTTCCAGAAAATTCAACATCTCAGCCTATCTTTTTCTTTTCTTTTTTTTTTTTTAAGATAGAAAAGAACTGAGAGCATTTTGTACTAGCTTATTTTTAAGCTAGTACTTTAATCATATCTAAATTTTTTTGGTACCATATTCAGACCTTTCTTTTGTGTTTGTGGTAAAAGAATCTTGATAATTGACAAGTGGATTCTATAACAGGCAAGGATTTCAAATTTTACTTGAGATTCAGTGCTCTCTATAAAGGGTCCTCTTCATAAGAAAATGATTCTTAAGCTTTTTAGGATTCTGAGCTCTTACAAAAGCTGTCAAAACTATGCATTCTTTCTCAGAAAACAATTGTCCAGGATCACAAACCTATGTACAACACTTAAGAGTTCCAAGGGCCTCAGGTTAAGGACTACTGTTATAAATAAAGCCAGAAATAAGCATATAGCTAGAAGATTGAATTTTTGCTAGTAGATAAGAATAGAATCTCTTCACAAAACATAAATACCAATAAGGCCATGTATTTTAAGCAGTTGTTAGGGGTTGGTAGATTGTTCGTATCTTGGGAGGTAGTAAAAAGCAGAGGGAGGGTATCCCGAAGGCCAGCAAGCCCTATGTGTAAGTCTCCTTTCAAAGGACAACTTCTTGGAGAATATATTGGTTTCCAATGACCATTAGTCAAAACTACATTACTTCTCTTTTAGGTAACACACAGACAGTGTCTAAAAGAGACAATGACTGGGGCTGCCAGATTTAGCAAATAAAATACAGAACAGGGAGTTACATTTGAATTTCAGATAAACAATAAATAATTTTTAGTGTAAGCATGGCATGTCCTATGCAGTATTTGCAATTACTCATTGTTTATCTGAAATCAAATTTAACTGTATTTTAGCTAGCAACCCTATCATGATCCAGTAATTCATAGCCAGATCACTGGCTACTCCTGACAGTGGGATCTAGGTTTCTATTATTTTCTAAACAGTAAGTAATGAGAATTACTGGTAGATTTCACAAAACCGCTTCAGTGTACTCTTAGGCTATCAGTAATTAAGGCTAGCCAAAGTGATAAGAGATTGATATTTATTATTCTCATTTTCCCCCTAATTATTTGACCTTGGCTCATGAATTAATCTGTTCATCTTTCTCCTCTAAATCTGGGTGTTTGACATTCTTCAGGGCTCAAGCTTGTATATTCTTCATCCTTTCCCATTTTGCATTTTCCAGTACCTTATCACTTCAATAGCTTTACTAACAACTCTTCAATCCACACTGCTATCATTCTAAGTCCAGATTGCTTCTTCCTGGTACCAGTTGAGCCTTATATCAGAATGGACTCATGAAACCCCATAATGAGGTGCTTGGATGGCTCATTCAATTAAGCATCAGACTTTTGATTTTGGCACAGGTCATGATCTCAGGGTTGTGAGATGAGTCCTGTGTAGGGCTCCATGCTGGACATGGACCCTGCTTAAGATACTCTCTCTCTCTCTCTCTCTCTCTCTCTCTCTCTCTCTCTCTCTCTCCATGCTGGACATGGACCCTGCTTAAGATTCTCTCTCTCTCTCTCTCTCTCATTCTCTCACTCTGCCCCTCCCAGGCCCCTCACAAGAACTCTCTCTAAAAAACAAAACAAAACAAAAATATAATAACATCTCAATCCACCACCAAATAGCAAAGCATTGTTTTTTCTCTTATTTCCCTTTTTCCCTTATTCCACACTCCTACAATTAGTTAACTAAATCCTGTATATCTACTCATTCAATATTTTCCCATTCACTACATCCTTTCATTTTCCTTTCCCAGTACTCTAGCTCAGATCCTCATCATCTCTTTCCTTGTATTAATTGCATTAGTCTCAAATTCATCTCCCCACTTTTATTCTTTTGCCATTTCTTATCCTGAAATGTAAAGCTCTTGAAAATATCACCAAACTTCCTTTCCAGGCTAAATACCTATCACCCTGTAAGTGTTCTATAAACCAAGCAAAATGATCTATTCCTGATTTCCCAAATATATCTCTCATTTTCAACCTAAACAATCTGGCTTTTACTATTATTCTCTTATCTAGGAACATTTTCTTACCACCCTACCCTATCTCTCATTTAACTGTCAAAATGCTATTGCTGCCTCCTTCGTGAAATTTCTCATAATTTGCCTTTCTGCATCTATAAACTCTCTGCATCTATTTTGTGGCATACATCACATTGTACCTGGTAAATGTACTACTGGTTGACTGACTTTATCTTATCCTTCTCTTTGAAAAAAATGTAATAGGCCAAGCACAATGCCCTCAACAAAGTAGGCATTCAATAAATAGTTGCTAAAATTAAATATGATTTTCCAAATCAGTTGTCTGAAATCAATGCCTAAGTTTTCCTTTTATTTAGGTGGCCTACGCAGAGTTGACAGGTTCTCATTTATAAATGCTAAATGTATATGTAGTGCCAATAACCTATAACTGATACTTAGTTCTATAAATAGTGAACTTTCTTAGAACATTGAATATACTCATCATCACAGCCCATGAAATATTTGAGTTTTGTCCTTAGGTTCTTGTTCCAGTCCAGGTTTTGGATTTGCTTAGTAGAGTAGATGCTTAAGATTCCTTATACATCTTTCTACACTGATTTACCTGTCTACCAGGTGTTCTACATTGCCCTCCAACTGCTCATTTTAAGCTATTTAATTCTGCAATGCATGTTTCATTGCTGATATCCTTAGAAAATTTTTCTGCCTGGTAAAATAAAACCTGTTCTTTGTCAGTTTAATAGATGCCACTAAACTACTTCGTAGAAACACTGGGAAATATGAATAGCATGGGTGGCCAAGACTTTGCTTCCAGATTTTTACTTTATTGCCTTTTGACTTTTACAAGACTTACTTAAGGACAAAGATTGAATATTGCTTAGCCCTCTGAGGGCCATGCATTCATGACAGGCATTTCCTTTGCCCGTGCACTAATTCATTTCTTACCACCTCCGAGAAAGTTTATTTTTTCCAAACCCTGTAAGGTCTATGAAACTGAAAGTAACCTCTGAATCACCATGTTACTATATACAGTGAGGTTAACTTGGTAGTTCTAGTTGCTGCTACAAAGTTTGGACTTGGGATATGTGTAAAAGCCTCAATGGAACACAGACAAATATTTAGCAAAGAAGGTGATTTAGAAAATAAACTACCTTCCAAACTACAGAGAAATTGTCTTTGTCTATTACAGCTGGTAAAAAAAAAAATCTAGACAAAGTATAATTTTCAAAAGCAGATGTTTGTGACAATCATCTGGACCAGGATGACTTAGTGCCTTAGTTATAATTAGTGTAAATTAATAATAAGAGAGATAGATGGAAGGAGAGATGGATAGAGAGAGAGAGAGAGAAATAAGTAGGTAGGTAGGCAGGTAGATAGATAGATAAAGTAGATGATAGCAAACAAAGTCCTAAGAAATCAAGTCTTCCTAAGAATATTAAAAGTTGGAAGAGAAAAAGCCAGAATGCTGTTGATATTATCTTTTTTGAATTTGTAGATAATTGATATATGAAATTATATTCATTTCAAGCATACAACATAATGTTTCAATACTCGCATATGTTGTTAAATGATCATATAAGTCTAGTTAACATTCAAATTTTTAATGATTTTTGAAATAGTTATTCTAGTCTGAATCATAAGTCATTTACTCCTATCTCCCTTCCACTAGACTGACATGGGGTAAATGCATTTTTCATATTTATACCTGACAAAATGTGAGCATATTTCACTAAATACAAGACCCTGAAGACCATAGATTACATCTTATTCATCTTTATTTGTCTTCACATCACCTGGCCCAGGGCTTTGCATGTTTTTAAATGTCCAATTATGGTTATTGACTTTGAATTTGGTCAGTCTTGTAGTATAAAGACAGGTGTTGTCTAAACTAGCTGTATCAAACCCCTGTAAGTACAAGTTCTCTCTGTATATTAATAAGTATTGAGACTTCAGTTTTCAGATGAAATTCTCAACCAACATTTATCATACTGATATAAAAATGTATTTCTTTCATTAAATTTGAAAAAAAATTAAAATAATTATTATTTAGAAAGAAAAATGGAGGGAAATAAAGTGATTAATATAATAGTAAGAAACTAAAGACATTTAACTCTAAAATGACAAATAAAAGTAACCCAGTTGAATTTAGTTAATTATAAATTTTTATCCAAGTGTTCAGACCATCCATGTGTCTGTTTTGGTACATGGTTTGATATAAGGATAACATTAGAATGAAATTCAAAAAAAAAAAAAAAAAAAAAAAAAACCAAAAAAAACCAAAAAAAAAAAAAACAAAAAAAAAAAATCAAAAAAAAAAAAAGAAATTCAATAGGCTACAAGGGTATGAAACTGCAATGTTCATTTCCAAATGGGGATCTGCTGTGGGACACGTAGAGCCAACACAATTGAAGCACTTATGTGTTAATTGTATGTTAAATATTAACTTTTATAATAACAATTCTATATACAGAGTCATGAAACATTTTTTGCATCTTCCAAGAACTTCCACACACTGTTGTGATAATCATAGTCTTGAGGTGAAACAGGACAAACACTGATCTTCTCAATTTACAGTTAAGAAAATGGAAATACAAGGTTTTAAATAGCTTGCCCAGTACATCTTCTTTCAGTTAGGGGCAGAAGGAGGATGGTGCTCATCAAAATCAAAGGTAGACTATCCCTGCCTCCTTTATCCATTTCACCAGAACATACATAGCAGAGTGCTGGCATGTTATAAACAATCATTTCAGTCGTTTATTTACTTGAAAGTGATTTACTGAGTATCCATAATGAAGGAAAGAATAAAAGTCATCTGACCTAAGATCAAAGTTTTATCTTAAATGTACAGCAGTAAATTCAAAATGAAAGTGGATAATGCCATGGCACCACCCTAGATTCTCCCTTCACAACTGAGGCATTCTTTCTCCTGATTTACAGATCACAGCTGTGTTCCCCTATAGAAATCGCCCTTGTCCAAATGAAATTGTTTTGCCCAAGGTTATGTTTCCTCCTGGGGACAGCCTATATCCAATGAAATGTCAATACAAGGTTACAAAGCTTGAGCCCTTTGCCTCAATTTGGGAAATCTCTGGAGGATCATTCAAGTTTTAACACTCCCAGTGAGATCAGCTGAGGCTGTTATTGAAACCACACTGCAGCTTAGCATCTTAGCTGTCCAGGTCTGCTGTCCTTGCTCCCTCATAGGTAGTGTTCCTAAGACTCCTCAACATCTGTATCCAAATTTCCAAACCTGTTTCCCCAGGATTCTGATCTGTGATGGTTGGTACAAGAGTCTTATAGGGAAGAATCTAAAATGAGATGTTCATTTCTGGATACATCCAGAGTCTCATTAAACTTTAAGATTAAAAAAAAAAAAAAACTTTAAGCTTCAGGTGCCTCTTGGTCACTTTGGACTCCTCTGATCAAGAGATCAACAGGTAAAGAAAGGAATCACTCTCCGAACAATAACAATTGGCCCTGATAATCAAGTCTATTTTTATACAAAAAGGACAAAGAAGAATATGTTTGGGACACAAGTGATCCACTGGGACATCTCCTGATAAGCTAGTGGCCCATTTTAATAGTTAATGGACAAGTACTTCAGCCTTGAACTGAGAAAACCAAGGTGACCATAGGCTGATAGATGAGAGTCTGGTCCTTTCAGGTAAGCCATCTGGATCAGCCCAGTTGTTAACCAAGGGTGAGGGGAAATCTTGGATGCATAGTTAAGAAGGGAAAGGATGACTATTCAGTACAGCTTTGAAACTAGCTATTCTGACTGGCACTAGAGTTTCTCCAAACTTTCTCTTGAAAGTTTTTCCAGGAAAAGAAACCAATCAGAATGGAGTTTCTCTTCCCAAATGGGGTGAATTTACTATATTAAGCAAGCAGATTTGAGTGGCGAGGGATAGACTATACTGGATTCTGTGGTGTGCGGCCCAAATCCCTCTGAGGTTTCAAGTCATTTCTTTCCTCAACTGTTACCTTCCCCAAGAATTGCCTTTGGCCAAAGAGAGCTGTTCGACCAAGTTTATGTCCTTTCCCCAGGGACAGATCACATCTAGTGATTGATCACTGCAAGGGTACAAAGGTTCGACACACTTGCCCATACTTGGAATACCTCTGAAGTAATATCTCATGTTCAGAACTTCCTGCAAGCTGGTGGTACAAATCTATTACAATTTGAGTCCTCCTTCTGTCCAGTCCTGCTTCCCTTTACTAATCAATAAACTTCCTACAACCAAATAGCCAAATTAGTCTGTCTTGCAGGGAACCTCACCTTTGAAAACTAACAATCAAACTGGATATAATTCTATCCTTTATATTATACATCCTTAAATGACCCATAATTTGTTGGGTGTTTTTTTTTTTCCTTCCTCTGGGCTAAAATTTGTCATTCATTTGACAGAAGCAAAAGCAAGAAAACAAAATTACTACTTTTTTTTCTTCTAATGATTCTGGCCCTTGGGTTATGGTCACCTCATTTCTCAGAAAGTGGACTATAACACTATGAAGCTTTAATTTTATCTTATGCAGTGAATTTTTTTTCACAACAAATATTTCATAAGGCTCGTCCGCCTGCTGACTCAGAACCCATGTGGTAGCAGGTCTGACAAAATAGATTGTCATGATCTATTAAATCAATAATCCATGCACTAAAAAAAATTTACACTATGAGTTCCACTCCACTCTCCAGTGTGCATTACTACAAAGCTTGGGGGAAAAGACCAGCTGCTGCAACTTGTGCATAAAGAGGTAATTTCCAGGGGTTTTTTTCTTATGTGATACTGGAATCACTCAATGGAATTTAGTCCTAAGGCATTCTAGTTCAGTCATACGAAAATTTATCATCACAGACCAAAAAGACATCAAGTTGAACTGGGACCTCCAGAGATCATTTCTTGCAGCCTAACTCAAAGCAAGGTTTGACAGGATTACTTCAAATATGTTATTCTGTAAACTGTTCTTATAGATTTTCAAACAACATCTCCAGGACTCCAAAATCTTCATTGATAGTAAATTCTTCTGCATGTAATAATATTTTCATTTTTCTATATTGAATAAGTAATGTATTTGGCCAACATTTTCCTAGTCGTCTCTCTTATACTTGGAGAATAGAAAAGCCTGCTTCAGTTTTTCTTTAATAACTTTATTTTAACCTGTCATTAGATCTTGTTTTCCAAGCTTTCATCTGAACTCTAAATCTTTTTGTTAAATATAGGGGACTTAGTGAAAAATTGACTTTGAATAAAAATAGTAGAGTCCCCACCGATGACATTTAATCTTATGAACACTAAAGAAAGATGATTAGTTTGTAGCTGACACAATTGATTGAGAAAAAATCCTCATCCCCCATTGCGGGGTAATAGGCAAATGAACAAAAGAACCACACAGTAAAGACAGTGGACCAAAAATGCAGAAAAGGAGCTTGAGTCCTTAATGGTATCTCTGATTTACTGAATCAACAGCAGCCTGTCTCCTGACTTCTTGTTATATGAAAACAATAAAACTTTGTTTCAGTCACTATTCATTAGATGTTCTGTTACTTGCAGCCAGCACAATCCTAACTGACACCATGATTATGATGATGAGATATTACATCACTCTACAAATGATGTACATCTCAGAAACAGTCCTCCCTTCTTAGTGCAAATGTTTAGTCAGTGTCTGCTAGTATCCATTTGTATCATTCTCATTAATGCAAAATATTTCTCTGACTCTTGTTAGTTGTTTTCCATTCCTAACTGCCTAACCATACCACTTTTCTCAGTTCAGGAGAGGACAGAAAATAGTGTTGCCAATGATGGCAAGAGAGAAGGCATAGGGTAAATTACTAAGTCTTTGGTTTTAATATTACCACATGCTAGACATGGGGATTTTTTTTTTTTTTTTTTAGACATGGGGATTTTTAATGAAATTATGTTATGCTGGCTTTGAAGGGTAGGTGGAGAGGGATATGGGCAAGGAGAAGAATCCTTAGTCATCTCAGAATCCAGTTGCATCTGAATTGTTTTTGTTTGTTTGTTTTGTTTTGTTTTGGTGGGTGTCTTATTTCCATTCTTTGCCACATGAAAAGTAATAAAGCACATCTACCAAGACCTCACTCAAAATTATTTCCTTAAAGAAGTATTTCTGGCAAGGTCAGTTTCTTTCCCAACCAAGAAGGATTAGTTTTCAGTACCAAAGTTCTTTTTAAGAAAGTTAGCAAAGTTAGCAATTGTAGGGTGGTCCTACAATTTCAACTCCAACATCATAATGAAATTCCAGTTTTTACTTTTGTGGGCATAGAAGGCAGACATTTGCATAAGTCTTATATATGGCAATGCTATCAGGAGGCTCAAAGTATTACCCTTCTTAATGCCACCAATACCATAACCACAACCACCACCAATTGATATGGTTCCTTCCTTTGGTGGATGTTATTTATTTCCTGGGTTTCTAGAAAAAAACTTATGGATGTGAAAATACATTACTAAGGGAAAAATCTGTTTTTTCATGCTACTTTTTTTCAGATATTTGCATAATTTTCTTTTAAAATTACACAAAGAGAATGATATTGAAAAAGGCAGATTTAAAGAGATTGAGAAAGAGAGAATAAGGAAAAAATTATGTACCATGTAAATTCCTGATTATCTTAGTTTTATTAAAATTTTCAATATTCCTCAGTTTATGGAAATGCTATGTCCAATGAGCTATAAATAATTATTTTAGGAGTTCGAGGTTGAAGGAACTAGAGCTCAGTAGGAATTCTTATTATGTGATATGGTTTTGTTATCTTAGATGAAGAAAAATCTATATTTCATTGATAATAAGACAGGGCTGGCCTCATTATAAAGTTGTACCGAACACAATTCAATTATCTAAAATGTCCTATTCCTCCAAACACTGTTTTTCAATAAGAGATTACTATAAAACCACATTAGAAGCCCTCTTAGAAATGTAGGTAACATTTTGAAATTTATCCATAATGCTCATCATAATTAAATAGGAACATGAAAAATCACTTACCAGTAGAGTGTCATCATTCATTCACTTGCCTTCTTTGGCTCTTAAATGGTCAGTACAAGTCTCCACTTTCAAAAGAAATTTATTTTCTTTATTGAAAACTATAAAATAACCCAGTTTCCTTAAGAATCTTTTGTAAAAATATCATAATTGGTGAACAAAAGATGCTAAACTCTATCAAGATTTGTTGGCAATTTGCTACCATCAGACCAACTTAAGCACAAGTTTGTACCTTGCCCAATTCTATCTAAAGACTACATAATGAAAAACCTTTTGACAAGTTGATTAATAATACGGAGCTGTTAAAGTTCAGCTGAGTGAGCAATTAAACATTCCAAACAGCAATGAACCTTCAGAAGGTAATTTATGATAATTTTATGCACAAGAGCTCAGTGGCTTTTTAATTTGATAGAATGTTAGTAGCACGAATTTCTAACAAGGGAGTGTCAGGGTTCCATACATCACTGAGATTACTTAAACATTTCAAACGTGGCTGATGAATGAAGTTTCTTGAGATGTAGGGAGATACAGAAGGTGTTGGAAGGTTGAGATTATTCATCATATCAATTATTGAGAGTGGATGCACTGACATCATACTCCCTGATCATATTTTATGTCCACAGTAAAGATAAGTCAAGCTTGAAATAACAGACTTTCCCAGCTACCATTTCTGTAGGTAATTCAACTCCCTTTACTTCCCTCCACTCCTTTACACTTTCCTTCAAACTCATTGCCCCTCTCATATTTCTACCCAGGCTTTTTAATATCCAGATCCTTTTCTTGAAAAATCACAGTGAGATAACTAAGGATAAAGGTAAGAAAAGAAGAGCAAAAATGGAAAAGAAAGAGAATGAGTACAAAGCTACAATCATAGATCCACAGAGTGAAAAAGAACTGAGGGAATAATCTAGTTTAGCTTCACTAACACACACACACACACACACATACACACACACACACACACCTCAAAAATGGAAATCCCCTCTACTGTATCCCCGGCAATGACCATCCAGCCCCTTCTTTAGCACTTTCATCCTTGAATTAACACACCACATCTCTTTCCTTTCCTATGCAGATTAAAAAACAACATGGTCTGTTTAAAGCAGGAGCGAATTTCTCTTTCTTCAATTTCTACCCCAGAATTCTTGAATTTTAAAACCAGAAGACACCCTGGAGATCACTTAGGCTAGAGTTCACACTTTTATTTAGGTCATGCACCATGATGTATCCTGTTGACATGATTATTTGACTCATACATTTTTTTCTTTTAAATGTAAATGAATTATTCATCTTGAAATACTAAGTTATTTTACATGAAACCTAAATTATCAACTTGAAAAACTGAAAAATTAGAAGTTCTAGAAATACATGTTCTTCTATTCCCAAATAGCAATATTTGGCTGGAGCTTAGTTAAAACTGCCCATTTAAAGGAAATATGTTCTCTTTAGTTCATCACAAGCCCCTACCACCCCTGTAGTCTTATACTTGGGAATATTTATTCATGTACGATACCAGCGTGGACCATGTAGAAGTTTGAGTTTGTGATCCCTGATTTAGATTAACCACTTTGTTTTATAGTCTAGGAAATCACATCAATAGTAATAACAGACCTTAACCAATGTCACCAGCTAGTTAATGGCAGAACCAAGATCTTTAACTTCTGATCCAGTGCTCATTTCATTACATGGTAGTTTTAGCTTATCATCTTTCTCATCACTTATATGTGTTTTCCTTTAGTGTAAAAAGAGGAAAAAATGCATTAACTGGATTGTAACAAAAGTCATGCCTCTACATCAATTTCCACTTATTGAAATAAGAATAAGATGAACCTAGCTAAATTTGACCCATAAGCAAGTATTCTTTCACATGGTAGTGTTTTACTGTCTATTCAATTTTCTCCATCTTTAATAGTTTCCTGCTCTAAAATCAAAGTAGCACAGTAATTAGAAATTGCATCACTAGAGTAATAACAACTATGGACTGTCTTTATACCTATTTCTGTTTCCTTCTATATATGTTAGATAGCTGCATAGCACATATCAAATGCTGACAAAAAGTCAGTTATGTTTCTCTGCTACAAACAGAGAGATTGAGTGCAAGATCACCATGACTATTTCCTAATGCTTTTATTTCATCAAATGGGTTGGAAAACAAAACCAAACAAATAAACACAAGCTCATCTAACTATCATCTCTGCAGATGTCGTTTCTTGGTAATGTGCTATTATAATTCATGTCAGGTAAACAGTCTTGCAGATGAAGTCAGAATTATTCAGGCAAGTTTCTTCATACCCTGTAAAGCTGTTTCCCTCACATGGGAAACTTCCACAAAGACTACTTGTTTACAGAGACCATGTGCCTCATGATCCTCTTTTGTGTTTCTCCCTCCCTGGTACTGAGCATATGTTTTTAATGTTAACACTCCCTCATCTATAGAGACCATCTGCTTATTAAAAAGAGTGTTCTCCTCCCTTCTTAGCCAGCTTTTTTGCATGGTGAATCCTCTCTGCCAGTTCCACAGATTCGAGGGAATGAGAAAACGTTGTGTCTCTAGTTCCAAATGAGAGGTTTTGGGGATTTAAGTGGCCTTTGTAGAAGGAGTGGAAGGTGCTTGTATGACTTCAAGAAAGAGAGGTATTATGCACCTGAAGGTCTGAAGCTGTGCTTTTTCTGCCTGCATAGCCTTTGGATAAAGCTCAAGGGTCCTATTTCCCCTATATCACCACCACTTAACCTTATGGTTCTTAATTTTCTATCTTTGCACCTATACTTAATCTCAGGAATACTATAATAATAAGATGGTTTCCCTGAAATTAATACACTTAACCTTGAATGTTAAGGAGGAATTGGTTAGGCAGGTGACAGGCAGAAAAATTTCAAGTTCAGAGACATAGTGTTAGAGCATAATAATAATATATAGTAGGACAAATTGCTCAGTATTTTTTAAAAGATTTTATTTATTTATTTGAGTGAGAGAGAGGGAGCAAGAGAGCATGATGGGGAATGGGAGCAGGAGCAGAGGGAGAAGCAGACTCTGCACTGAACAGGGAGCCTGACTCAGGGCTCAGTCCCAGAACTCTGGGATCATGACCTGAACCAAAGGCAGATACTTAACCAACTGATCATGACCTGAACCAAAGGCAGATACTTAACCAACTGAACCACCTAGGAGCCCCAGTTGTTCAGTATTTTTAAAGCTTATGATATGCCTAAAGGAAAAGCAAGAAACAATGAAAGAGAACTGGAAGAAGTCAAAATATTGAGCATGAAAATCTTACAGTTATTTAAGGCTGATTTGGCTTGTAAGTCATGAAGTTGAATTTTGATGTCCTGATTTGGGGGGGAGTAGTTATCAATTCAAAAAATTAGAAAGGGCAGGATGCCTGGGTGGCTCAGTCAGTTAAGTGTCCTACTCTTGATTTCATGATCTTAGGGTTGTGAGATTGAGCCCTGTGTTGAGCTCCAGGCTGGGCAGATTCTCCCTCTTTCTCTTTCTATCTTCTACTCAAAAAAAATTTAGAAAGGGCAAGAATAATTGTTATAGCTGCCTTGATTTGGAGATGCAGAGGAGAATAATCTTGACATGAACTCTTTCTTTGGGCTTGTGCTCCAAAATGACCTCAGCAGTCATCAGCCTTGTGGAGTCTTCTCCACCTAAAGCACAACCGCTGTCTACAACCTTACTCTGTATTGCCTGGAAGAGGATGTGTTTGAAAAAGAAAGCTTCATAGTATGATGTGGTAAACTTTTCCCCAAGTGAAACAATCCCCACTGGTATTTGAAAGAATCTTCATAACTTAATTGGGAGTTTGCAAAGGGGAGAGAGATGTAGCAAACAGCATGAGAAAGCAAGAAAGGGTAACATATCTCCTCTACACTGAACTACCAACTTCTTACTCAGGAAGGAGAGACATGGCCAGAAAATGACAAGAAAATCAAGCTTCTGGCATGCAAGAGCTCTCCCCTCTGCTTCAAATATATAATAAAGATAGCAGAAGACCTGGAAAAGTATTGGTAGTTAAAATGTCCAAATGCTTTACTACCTAAACTGATATATTTTTGAGTAAAAAAAGACATAATTAATAATTTGGGGACAGTAGCTATAAATTAGATGGACCTGGGCACAGTGGGACAAATGATCATGTCATTTAAAAGACACCCAGATTTAAAAGGCTGTCTTCCAACTGATCCCTCTTCACTGAGTTATCTCTGCTTTCTTTCTCATTTTGCCCACGCTTCCCTGACTTAATGGTTAGTATCACCATCCACCAGGTGACAAAATCTAGAAATTTGACTTCTACATTTCTCTCCCCTGTCATGTTACTCCCTTGCTTAACATCCTTCAAAGATTCAAAGCATACCCACCCTTAAAAGAAAAGCCACACTCCTTATCACAGGCTCGTATGATTTTGCACCTCACCATCAACTTAAAAAGCTTCCACACACCAAAACAAATGAGCAAACAAAAACAAATCTCCACAATAAACAAAATAAAAAGACAACTTATAGAACAGGAGAAAATATTTGCAAACCATATATCAGATAAGGGGTTAATATCCAAAATGTACAAAGAAAAGATGAATGGATAAAGATGTGGCTTATGTATACAATGGAATATTCCTCAGCCATTAGAAATGACAAATACCCACCATTTGCTTCAACGTGGATGGAACTGGAGGGTATTATGCTGAGTGAAGTACGTCAATCGGAGAAGGACAAACATTACATGTTCTCATTCATTTGGGGAATATAAATAATAGTGAAAGGGAATAGAAGGGAAGGGAGAAGAAATGGGTAAGAAATATTAGAAAGGGAGACAGAACATGAAGACTCTTAACTCTGGGAAACGAACTAGAGGTGGTGGAAGGGGAGGTGGGTGGGGGGGTGGGGGTGAATGGGTGACAGGCATTGAGGGGGGCACTTGACGGGATGAGCACTGGGTGTTATTCTGTATGTTGGCAAACTGAACACCAATAAAAAATAAATTTATTATTAAAAAAACAAAATGTACAAAGAAATCATACAACTTATTAGCAAAAAATATATACACATATATCTGGTTGAAAAATAGGCAAAGGACCTGAATAGACATTTTTCCAAAGAAGACATACAAAGAGCCCAAGAGCCAACAGGTCTATGAAAAGATGCGCAATTCCACTTATCATCAGTGAAATGCAAATCAAAACCATAATGAAATATCACCTCACACCTATTAAAATGGCTATTATCAAAAAGACACAAGACAACAAGTGCTCCTGAGTATGTAGAGAGAAGAGAATCCTTTTGCACAGTTGATAGGAATGTCAACTGGGAAAACCACTGTGGAAAACAATATGGAGATTTTTCCAAAAAATTATAAATAGAACTACCACATGATCCATCAATTCCACTTCTGGGTATATACCTGGAGGAAATGAAATCACTCTCTCAAAGAGGTATTTGCATTCCCATGTTCATTGTAGTATTATTTACAATAGCCACAACAATCTGAATATCTGCCAATGGATGAATAGATAAAGATATGGTATACATATACATATATATATATATATATATATATATATGTGTGTGTGTGTGTGTAATGGAACATTATTCAGCCATAAAACAGAAGCAAACCCTGACATTTCCAACAATATGGATGGACTTTGAGCACAGGCATTCCATAAGTGAAATGAGTCAGACAGAAAGACAAATACTGTATGATATCACTTGTATGTGGAATCTAAAACAAACAAACTCACAGAAACAAGGAGTATATTTGTGGTTTCCAGGGACTGGGAGGGTGGGAGAAATGGGAGATAGTGGTCAAAGTCATAAGAAGAATAAATTCTAGGGACATAATTAATATGTAGCATGATGACTATAGTTAACAACGCTATAATGTATACTTGAAGGTTACTAATAACACAGTAGATCTTAAATGTTCTCACCACACACACACACACCTTGAAAAGTAACCATGTGAGGTAATGGATGTATGTGGTAATCATTACACAATATAAATGTGTACAAATCTTCACACTGTACACCTTTAACTTACATAATGTTGTATGTCAATTATATCTAAATAAAGCTGGGGGGAAATACTGTCATAGAATTTTTCTTAAGTTGGTTCACTTGCATATTGTCTATTTCTCCTACTGGTAAGCAAGAAACAATACTGTTTTGTCCATGTTAAACTGCCAGCGATCTAGTCCAGTTCCCAGCACTTCAAAGACACATATTAACTCCATTTGAATGAATCTTGAATCACTGAATGAGGTCTAAGCTACTTTTCTACCATTAAAACCTATTTCTGTTAATGAAGACAAAAGGTAGGAAAGGAATGATAATGAGCCCCAGCCCTGCACACCAAAAATAAAACAAGATCAAACAAACCTCACAGGACTAAGTTTTTAGCCTTTCCCTCAAGCATGCTTCAGGACTTTCAACACCCTGCTGAAGAAATTACCTCCTAGAGAATTGTGAGGACCTATATGGGGTCCATTCAAGAACTCCCCCTTGTAACTCTCAGAACTTCTCTCCTGCTGTTTCTAGAGTTTCAGAGATATCAGCTTGATATACTTTAAACATGGCTAGGAACCAAAACTGGGCCTGCTGGTGGATTTCTCGTAGCTCCGGGCTAAACATCTTTAGTTATCTGACAATCAATATGCACGAATGTAATTATTTGTTTTCTAGGAGTTAGATGAACAAGATCATTCTAAATTCTTGTGTTATTAATACATGGTAATGAAAGTGAAATATTAATGACTTAGTCAAGTGTATTAAGAATTTGAAGTGCTGTGCAAACTGAAAACTTGCATCTTAGAGAGGGAAAGAAAAGCTCAAATGCACCAGATGGCTTAGTGACAGCCATTTCATTTAGTGCAGCTCAGCAGATATGTTTGATAGCCTTCAGGAAAGGCCATCAACTATGCAAAGGAGGGTGCTATACCTGATTGTCTGGGAAGGCCTTGCCCAAAAACATCAAAACGATGTGAACTGTGCTTTGTGTCTCAAGAGTGTCGCAAGAGTGTGCAGCTCTGAATGAGATATTAGCGTATCTCTGGCCATCAGTGAACTGCATTGGCAAAGTCTGCTGGTTTGTCCTCTTCCCTCACACTGAGCTGTCGTATCTATGGCTGGCTTTACAGTAATGATCTTCATAAATTAAAGTGTGATGGAGTAGAAACAGCTCCAGACTAGGAGTCAGCCTGCCTAACCATAGAGCAGCTGGGTGGCCTTGAGCAAGCAGTAT
This sequence comes from Canis lupus familiaris, assembly GCF_011100685.1. Lineage (NCBI taxonomy): Eukaryota > Metazoa > Chordata > Mammalia > Carnivora > Canidae > Canis > Canis lupus. The sequence goes on along the minus strand of NC_049251.1, from coordinate 3,530,436 downwards.
CATGCTTTTGGGTCGAAGTTTCCTCATCTCCCATCTGCAAATGATAAAGCCTTCCTCTCTACCTCTCTGGGATTGCGGAAAAGATTTAAAGAGATAACACTTTATAATAAAAAAAAAAAAAAAGCTGACTGCAAAAAGCGGAGGATGAAATTGTTTTGAGGCTGGAGTTACTTTCTTAACTGTTATATTTTTTTACTCTAATTATTCATACTTATGTAAGAAGCATATCATTCAGTAAGAGTTTCTTCTTGTAGAAAATATTTACTCAAGGATTGTTTTTCCTTTATTGACTTTTGTAGGGAGGATGATCTATATACTAGGCATATATCTGCCTGGTTTGTATTTCAGCGTACTATCATGAATTTATTCCTTTTGATAATTTCAAGGTAAAGAGTACTCAAGTAAAATGACAGGAGATATCTATCTATATGTAAGTAGATATCCCCTGCATTTTACATCCTAAAAAGAAAACCACGTAATTAATATATTCACATTTCCCCCCAGTCTGATGCTATAGCTAAATATCTACAAGCGACAAATCTCATCCTTCTTCAAGAATACAGAATGCTGATTTGCCATAGAACAAATGGAAGGAATTAGTCCAGGACACATGACAGAGAATGGAAGGCAATAATAATTTGAAGAAGAATTCCTACTTTTCCAGTAGGGAGAATGCTTCTCTTCTTACCTTTTGTTTATTATGATTCTACCAACTCTCTGGAGAAGATAGCCTTTGAGTCAGGAAGAATTGGCCTACCAGGACACTCCCAAAGAACTGGAACTGAGAAGCTAAAACTCCCGTCATCCTCCAAAAGAGAAGCCTGAGAGCTAGCTTAAAGCGTAAAGATCAATGTGTTTAAAAGACTGACAGAATTTTCTTATTAGCCCACACCTCTCTGCTGTTCTCAATAAATCACAGACAATAGTCATCACTGGGTACTAGCAAGGGAGTTCAAAGTTCAGAAATTCTGATAGTTCAATAGCAATTTTCATTTGCTAATCCTTAACTTCCTTCTCTTTGCTAAATTCTGTTTCTCATTCTGCAAATATATACTAGACACTTCTGAATTTTATCACTAGTTATTTCCTCTGGCTCTGTCCTAATGATTTATCCTTATAACTATCCTGAGTTTGTTTATTTATCCATCCAACAAATATTTACTTAGAGCCTGCTATGTACCTAGCAGTGGTCTGGACATCAAAAAAGGATATAGATGAACAGAACATCTCTACTCTCAAGGATCCTATAGTCAAGTCAAAGTTAACCTCATTCAAACATTTTTAGTGACCTGATCATCAACATATAAAAAAACTATTACTCTGTCATAGTCAGGGTCACATAGGCTAGGCTTTCAGTTACAAATAAAATTGCAAATCACAGTGGCTTAACACAATGAAGGTGTATTTCTCATTCATGTCACAATCTGATACAGGTTGCATGGCTATTCTGTGCTGGTCTCTCCAATTGGAGACTCAGAACCATGCTGTTTCCAACTTAAAACTCTGTCATCTCAAAGTCTTTCATTTCCAGTCACAGTAATTTAATGTACATATTACTGTCTCCTGCCTCCAACCAGAATGACACATTATTTCTGCTTATATAATATTAGTGAGAATTAGTCACATAAGTCCACCCAAATGCATGGAACCTGGGAAATACTGAAAAACAGATGAAATTTTAATGAATATTACTATTCACTGACAGACTTCTAAGAGAAATATGAACAAGTCCTAGACTATCATATTCGTTCATATTTTGAAATATATGTAGATAATTAATGTAAGCTAATTCCTAGCACAATGATTGATACGTATCAGGCCCGCAATACATTTCTTAGAAATATCTGTAGCAGGCAGCCCAGGTGGCTCAGTGGTTTAGCAACGCCTTCAGCCCAGGGCCTGATCCTGGAAAACCCGGGACTGAGTCCCATGTTGGGGCCCCTGCATTGAGCCTGCTTCTCTCTCTGCCTGTGTCTCTGCCTCTCTCTCTCTCTCTCTCTCTCTCTGTATCTCTCATAAATAAATAAATAAAATCTTAAAAAAAAGAAATACTTGTAGCAAAGAATAAATGATGTCAATGGAACTAATGATTTAAACAAACATCAATGGTGCTGGGAAAATTGGACATCCACATGCAGAAGAATGAAACTAGACCACTCTTTCACCATACACAAAGATCAACTCAAAATGGATGAAAGATCTAAATGTGAGACAAGAGTCCATCAAAATCCTAGAGGAGAACACAGGCAACACCCTTTTTGAACTCGGCCACAGTAACTTCTTGCAAGATACATCCACGAAGGCAAAAGAAACAAAAGCAAAAATGAACTATTGGGACTTCATCAAGATAAGAAGCTTTTGCACAGCAAAGGATACAGTCAACAAAACTCAAAGACAACCTACAGAATGGGAGAAGATATTTGCAAATGACGTATCAGATAAAGGGCTAGTTTCCAAGATCTATAAAGAACTTCTTAAACTCAACACCAAAGAAACAAACAATCCAATCATGAAATGGGCAAAAGACATGAACAGAAATCTCACAGAGGAAGACATAGACATGGCCAACACCCACATGAGAAAATGCTCTACATCACTTGCCATCAGGGAAATACAAATCAAAACCACAATGAGATCCCACCTCACACCAGTGAGAATGGGGAAAATTAACAAGGCAGGAAACCACAAATGTTGGAGAAGATGCGGAGAAAAGGGAACCCTCTTACACTGTTGGTGTGAATGTGAACTGTTGTAGCCACTCTGGAAAACTGTGTGGAGGTTCCTCAAAGAGTTAAAAATAGACCTGCCCTACGACCCAGCAATTGCACTGTTGGGGATTTACCCTAAAGATGCAGATGCAATGAAACGCCGGGATACCTGCACCCCGATGTTTCTAGCAGCAATGTCCACAATAGCCAAACTGTGGAAGGAGCCTCGATGTCCATCGACAGATGAATGGATAAAGAAGATGTGGTTTATGTATACAATGGAATATTCCTCAGCCATTAGAAATGACAAATACCCACCATTTGCTTCAACGTGGATGGAACTGGAGGGTATTATGCTGAGTGAAGTAAGTCAATCGGAGAAGGACAAACATTATATGGTCTCATTCATTTGGGGAATATAAATAATAGTGAAAGGGAATAGAAGGGAAGGGAGAAGAAATGGGTAAGAAATATCAGAAAGGGAGACAGAACATGAAGACTCCTAACTCTGGGAAACGAAGTAGGGGTGGTGGAAGGGGAGGAGGGTGGGGGGGTGGGGGTGAATGGGTGACAGGCACTGAGGGGGGCACTTGACGGGATGAGCACTGGGTGTTATTCTGTATGTTGGCAAATTGAACACCAATAAAAAATAAATTTATTATTAAAAAAATAAAAATAAAAAGATAAGAGAAACAAACACTCTACCACTTTATATTGCTCTTAACTGGCAGTTAAGTTGTAAGGATAATAGATACTTAAGGATGTAAGCAACCATCTTGAACATTTTCAAAGAAAAAATTTGTTTTGTTTGTTTTGTTTTGTTTTGTTTTGTTTTAAGAGGTGGGGTTTGGCTGTAGTAAGGTAAAGATTTGGATAGTAAAGATTTGGATAAATAAAAAGGTTATATCTGGTAAAGACCTTATGATCAAGGACACATAAGCAGGCAAATGCAAAGTGTACTTAAGATCAGTAGGTCAAAAAACCTGGTTGGATAAGAAGATCCATGTAAGAAAACTACTAAGAGAGAAGGTTGGAGAAAAAGATTCAGAAATTTGAGCTTAAATGATATACAAAATAAATCTTTTGAACAGAAGAGTAGCAACATAGAGGTCACAGAAGATAATTTTGGTTCCTATTGCTGTCCTCAAGCCCATTCTAGATAAGATTCTGAGGCCTAAGTCCTGACTCAAAACAAAATATGAGGCTAAGGACAAAGAAAATGTAAAGTCTTACACTAAACCAATGTAAAACAACTGCCCAGCATTATGGCAATGTCAAACTATATGTCTAAGAGGTATAGACTATTTAATTGGTATAGCAAACTTAGGCTAGTTATGAGAGCTCTGGGAATTTATGAAAGACAAATAATTCACAGATTTGAATTGAAGTTAGAACTAGGTTTAGTACATTAGTCAAACAGGATACATTCTTTAATTATTTAGAAAAATGATTTATACATATTTATAACTTATTATATTGAAAATATTTCTTTTGAAGAGGGAATGGGTATAGATAATTGGGCTCATATAGGTATTTTTGTGGAAAGCTTATTTTAAAAATCAAATTTATGATAAAAAAATTGAACCATGATAATGGTTGTTCAGTTCACAAGCATATTCTATAACTGTTTCCTGTATTTTTTCTGATATATTTAAATATGATTCTAAATGCAAGTATTTCACTCTAAGATTCATTTTTTTCTTAAATATTTATTTATTTATTCATGAGAGACACAAAGAAAGAGAGGCAGAGACATAGGCAGAGAGAGAAGCAGGCTCCCTGTGGGGATCCTGATGCAGGACTCAATCCCAGGACCCGGGATCATGACCTGAGCCAAAGGCAGACACTCACCCACTGAGCCACCGAGGTGCCCCTCCCTCTAATATTCTAAAGGTAGTTTGCAAACTTTTGGTTCAAAATTTATCGCTGGAAACATTGTTTAGCTTCATATTATTAACCCTAAAACAGGTAAGTACTTTGTTGGAAGTTGAGGGGTTAGCTCAGACATTTGTAATCAAGCCATATGATACTGAATCTCATGAAACTACTATTTTACCTAAGGAAAAACTATCAAATATTTTCAGTAAGAAGAAGAATGTGACAAAACATATCTCAGTAATGAACAAATAACAAGCCTGAATCCATTTTGCCAATATCCTGTTCATCATTTAAAATAGTGGTTTTCAAACTGTGGAGTGCCACCCAATTGCTGAGCCATAACATCAATTGAGTAGGTCATAGCTTGAGTAGGTCATAGCTCATTGTTGAGAGAAGGAACAGAATAGGATAGAATAGCACAGCATAGAACCAAACAACTCAAGAACTAAAGACAGATACTTATGAAAATTTTGCTTTTGTTAATTATGTATGTATATATAGTGGGATGCAACATAAAATTATTTCTTACTGATCAGGATCAAAAGTTTAAAAATCACTGACAGGCATTGTAAAAAAATATATGTAATTTTAAATAGTCATGTCAAAATAAGAAAATAGCTACTAGTAATCATTGTGATTATAACATAGAATCACATCTGCAAAAATATATTTCTTCTTAAGCATGTTAGGTAGATCTGGAGAGCATCTGAGTATTTCCTAAACATTTTCACAAATTTTTCTTAGTTGTTCTAGGTCTAGCCCTTGTTGGTAGAGAAAAAACAAATTTGGGATTAAGTGGTTCTACTTTTCCTGCTATCTTTATTCCATTTGTTTCTAGCAGAAGACCCATTCTTTTTAGTCTTTCTTGTTTTGAGCCTAACTGAAACCAAGGGGTTTTGGGGGGGGAGCTGTTTTTTTTTTTTTCTTTTGGTCACCTACTTTCTCACCTGACTTCAATCCCTCTGCCTTTAGTTTCTTGATCCCATTGTAATTGATTTGTGTCTATCTCTATGTCAATCCTGAGTCATGTAACCTTTCTTCCATTTTTGGCTAATGACTTTTGGATAAATGAATTCATTTGAGATTTCCTATGCAACAACAATAAATTATTTAGCTCTCTCTCCTTTTCATCTTTGTCATTTACAATTTCATACCAGCAGATGGTTTTACTTGTTACCATCTTTCTGGGGTCCTTTGCTTAGCAGCCTTGAATCCAACGTTCCCAATATTTCCACTTTCTCATGGCTATATCTCACCAATACTACTACAACAAATTTCTTACCACACCACTACAGCTTTATTCTCCACTGACCTCTGGTTTAATTTATTTTTTAAATGTCTACTCTCTCTTAGTTCTTAAGCATGCTCTTGGCCTTTTGGTAAATCCTTCATTTTCTCCTACCTCACTTGACCTTTCTCTTGGCATCCATGCATGATTCTTTATTCTTCAGTTCAATTTGAACATTAAAGCCCTGTAGCTATTCCTTGCATAACAGTTCCTTCAGATTCCAGTATAGATTATACAGTTTTTTCTTGACATTATTCTCTACTGACCTCTTTGATTCCAAAAAACTGGTGACCTAATTTAAGTAGATCTTTTATAAAGACAGTTTTCTTCATTTTCTGAAATATTGGATGCTATCTCTGAAGTTATTTCACTTTTTACAAAGTAATAAGCAAGGGAGTTGCTGTGTAATAAACATAGGTTCTCTCACTATAATAGTAAATTGTAGAATAATTTATTCTAATTTGATGAACTTTGGAATTTTTATCATTTTTTTCCCTTCCATGAGGCAAACAACGCCAATGATTTGTGAAGGTCTGTTCTGCCTTCACACAGCAAAGTATCACTTTCTTTTCCATTTCTCGCTGGGACATGCCACAAAAGACAAATCTGAGAGCCTAATATGTACTACTATGGTAATGACTTACATGTTACCTCTCACTAGAGAACCTACTGGAAGAAGGTAATATTTAATTCAAGTATTTTAATTTCACTGGGAAATTCAGGCTTGATTGTTTGATAAATTTAGGAAAACATGCTAACATAAAAGGGATGTGAGTTCCAGATAGAATACAATAAAGATTTATAGGATTTTTGAGAAACCCCTGCCCATTTCAAATATTAAGAACTGAATTTACATATTTTTTAGCCTAAGAAAGAATGACATCAGGAGAGTCTCAAGGATTAAATTCTGGTTGGGGCCTATGTATTAGCAATACCATACTGCCATCCTTCTTTATAGAAAGTTATAAGTTTCCAGAATTCACAGGAGTCTGGTTGGCTTCTATCCAGGACACGAGTGTAGAGAAGAGGTAATCAATATGCTCTAGCCTGTCCCGCAAGGTTTATTTTAAAGATTACTTTGAGTTATAGTAAGGTTTTTGTGAAATATATCATCCTTACAGAGTAAAACAGATCCATGGAGGTGTCCTGGATGGGTCTTTAGGGAACCAGAGCAAAATGTCAAGAAGCCCTCGAAATCTCTGTTTTTATTTTATGAGGAGTAGGAGGTCGATAGTAGTGATTGGTAGAGCTCCATTGATGAAAAGGTCCATAACATGGGAGGATGTTTCCAGCCGTGATTGGCAGAGGGACCAGGTTGCAGGTTAGAGGCAAGAATTAAAGTTGCATAAGAAATATGAGTTAAGCCCAAACACTGGGTAATCTAGAAATAGCCTTGTCAGAAAAGCCATGCTAGAGAGAATTACAGAAATCAATTTTGGTTGCAAGCAAAGCCTTGTTTAAAATTTCAGCTTGCTAGATACTAACAACTATGAGAGATTTTTTTCGATTCAAGAAAATTGGAGGCAAATGCTTTGGGATACTACTGTGTGATTGACATGGTTGAGTTCCAGGAGAGAATTGTGGTGTCTTTAATAATGAGGTTTAGGAAATCTTCACATGCAGTACACTGTAGTAGTAGTTTTTATCACTCTAAATATTACTAGTAGGTGAAATAAAAATCTTTATGAAATTTTTTGTAAATTATAGCAATGATATTGGTGAATAGTTGCTACCAGTTTACTTCAGTATTTATTTATTTTCTCAGAATTTGCAGAGTCTTCTTTTTAAGTTGATCAGTTTGTGATAGGTGAGAGCAAATTCTGTGACAACTAAAAAACTTTAAGTAACAGACAACAATTATAACAGAATAGCTTAAAAAATAATAGAACAGCTTAAAAAAATAATAGAACAGCCTTTAGTGGTGATGAGAGAAGCAGATGGAGACTATTGGAAGTCCACTGGACCCATGAGCCTAATCAGATAAAATAATTACAAAGGTAATTTGACTAAAGTAGCTAACTCCTCATAAGCTCTGGATCCTGAGGGAAATTTCTCAGCTCTGTTGGGTTTTTTTGTTGTTGTTTTTTAGTTTTTTTCAAGTATAATTAACAGACAGTGTTATATTAGTTTCAAGTGTACAATATAATAATTCAGCTATTCTATACATTACTCAGGATTCATCATGATAAGTATACTCTTAATTCCCTTTGCCTATTTCACCCATCTCCCACCCCAACCTCTGGCAACCACCAGTTTGTTCTCTGTATTTAAGAGTATGGGTTTTTTTTTTTTTTTTCATTTTTTTGGTCTCTTTTTTTCTGTTTGTTTTGTTTTTTAAATTCCACATATGAGTGAAATCAGATATTATTTGTCTTTCTCTGTCTGAATTATTTCACTTAGCATTATACCCAATAAGAGTTTAACATCTGAAATATAGAAAGAACTTACACAACTCAACACCAAAAAAACAAATAATCCAATTTAAAAAATGGGCAGACAACCTGAATAGACATTTTTCAAAAATATATATACAAACAGCCAACAGACACATGAAAAGATGTTCAACATCACTAATCATCAGGGAAATGCAAATCCAAAGTACAATGAGATATCACCTTACATCTATTGGAATGACTAGAATCAAAAAGATAAGAAATAAAAAGTATTGTTGAAGATGTGAAGATGAAGAAAAAAAAAACCTTCCTGCATTTGAGCTGGTGGAAATACAAATAGGTATAGCCACTGTTGGAATCAGTTTGGAGGTTCCTCAAAAAATTAAAACTATAATTACCATATAATCCAGTTAACTCCATTATTGGATATTTACCCAAAGAAAATGAAAACACTAATGTAGAAAGGTATATGCACTCCTGTATTTATTGTAGCATTATTTACAATAGCCAATATACAGAAACAACCCAAGTATCCATCAATAGAGATCGCCAAAGAAGATGTGAGATATATACATAATGGAATATTAGCTCATCCATAAAAAAAGAATGAGATCTTGCCATTTGCAACAACATGGTGGACTTTGGCTCTGTTCTTACTACTTCTCCTCTCTGCCTTCAATGTTTATGCTTACCATTCAACTTGTAAACCCTTCACTTGATCCTGCCATTCCTTCTAAATATGGGGCCAATTCATAAAGTCTGCCCTGATTTCTTCATTTTTATCTTCAATGTAACCACTCAACTGCATTGCAGTTGGGCCCTTTTCCACTTAATTTCACTATAACCAAATTTCTCCAACCTCACCAATGATTTTTTTCTATTTAATACTGTTTCAAATTCTGCATGACAATTAATGTTTTGATTATCTGCCTCCCTTTTAAGAACTGGTTCTCATCCAACTTGTGCAATTGCTCTTCTCTGTTTCTCATTTAAGTCCTCTAGAGGTTCTTCTCTCCCAGCCCCCGCTATCACTCAAGTTTGTCTTTGACCCTATGCTAACTGCCTCTGCTTTCTCTCCTTCACAGAGCTCTTGGGGCGTCAACCATCATCTTCCAAATATTATATGCCAGCTAACATATCTCATACATTTCTGCCTAATCAATCTTCAAATACCACTTCTTTGTTTATGTTGCTCTCCATTTTAAGAGCCTACAAATGATGCCTGGATTCTTCCTCTCTAATTACACTGGTCTCCTTACTTCCTTAACTATTCTTTATTATCATTCTCTGCTCCCTGAAATGCTATACCCCATTTTTGCCATTACCACAAATTCTCTGAGACCCAACCTCTACACTTAACCTTTTCCATGAAGCATGCTCTGACAAACCCTAGTCCAACAATAATATTGCCGTAATTGAACTTTTCTGTGTGACACAATCTAGAATGTAACTTTCATTGCATTTTATTATCTATTCTATCCAGATCATCAATCTCAAAATATAACATACTATATTATTCCACTTATATGACATTTTCAAAATGATAAAGCTATAGTCATAGAGGACAGATTAGTGGCTGCCAAGGGAGGGGGTTACTATAAAGAGATAGCATAGGGAGCTTTTGGGGGTGTTAGAACTGTTCTTTATCCTGATCATAATGATTGTTAAATAAATCTATCCATGTGTTAAAATTCATTGAACTTTACACCAAAAAAAATCAGTTTTACAGTATGATTACTTGAAAAATAAAATTTACAGAAGATTTAGGGTATAGGAAATCTTTCATCTCCTTTTCATATTGAAAAATTTAGAATAGAAAGGAGGCATGGAAAGTAGAGCTGGTCTGTGGATAAAGCTTTGAAAAATCAGATTTATCCTCTGAGTTATGCACTCCTCTAAGAGGAGGGCAGCAGCACACGTGGATTGGCCATAAATATGAAGAGTAAGCATGAAGTAAATCAGTATTTTATATCAAATGCCACTCAGTCAATGTGACAAATAGGCAAAAAAACAACAACAAACTAGACCCCCCCCCAAAATATCTTCTCTTGAATTATAGCTACAAGTGAATGAGAAAGTAAAAAGCTAAGGGTTAAGACACAGGCACAAAGTGGTGTACCTGGGTGGTTCAAATGGTTGAGCATCCAACTCTTGATTTCAGATCAGGTCATGATCTCAGGGTCTTGGAATTGAGCCCTACATCAAGCTCTAAGCTCAGCACAGAGTCTGCTTGAGAATCTCCCTTTGCCCCAACTCCTATTCTCACTCTCAATCTCTCTCTCTCTTTCTCTCTCTCTCTCTCAAATAAATAAAATACATTTTTAAAAAAATATACAGGCACAAAGTATCAACTTTGAGGGTGGCAAAACTTAGGAGACACCCAGGTCACAATTTTTACTCTTAACTCAAGGTCATTAATAACTAGTAAAGAGTCCAATTTCATCAAGATTTCATAGCTTCTCTGTGTTTTTATTTCCTATCTTGATGGAAACAGTGATCATATTTGTACACAGCCAAAGAACAAATACAACAATGACTTGTTTCACAATTCATGCAGCTGACTTCATGTATTCTTGACAACACTATCATGTTTCTGAGCTATCAATTTTTCTTCCTTTGTAATTTGGGATCCAGCAGGGGGCACAGGGGTATATATCATCTGTGACTGCCTTCTGATGCTACATTCATAGATGCGTGCCTGACTCTGGGTGAGCTTTACGAAAAGTCTCATTCTTTGGAAGGCTTTTCCCAGTCTTTTATAATCTTCATCAATCAAAAGTTAACCATCTCAGGGGCCATGCCTTCTTTGCAGGCAGCTAGAACTTCCACAATTCTTTGTTAAGCAGAACTCCTTTGATTCAAGGCATGATCAATATATCTTAAAACTAGAGTCAGTTTCCTTTGCCTTCTACAACAATTTCTCTTATTGCCATTCACAGCTGGAGACTTTCTTATTGAAATATAATCAGCACCATAATAGCCTTGGTATGGTCAATGTTTCCCATCATCCCTTCAGAGGCCTTGAAGCACTCATTCTTTAGGAAGACTGGATCAAGCATAACAGTATGTGCAACATCCTTTGCAATGGCCCCAGGGTCTCTGTAGGATATCTTAGGTATTATGTGATGGACACTCTCCCTTCCTAAAGCATCTCATCCAAGCATGCTATTCAAGGTTCAAATGCTTCCTTTCAAGGAACAAAAACAGGATTTAAATATAAGTTATTTTATAGACACTTAGTTCAATAGGGGAGAACTCTAACACCTATAGAATACTTTGCTCCTGGGCTTTGGGCTGGGACTCCCACTCTGTCACGGAAGCCCAGCATATCAGTACTATCTTTCCCCTCTTCTTCAAGTACTACGTCCACATTCATATAAGTCCTATCTCAAACCCATTTTCTTAAGGAATTCTGTGTCAATTGAGGAAGTTTACTTAATTACCTTCAGCCCCAATCTTTAGTTTAACAGGCTCTGTTACTTATGGCAGGCTATATAACCTATTTAGAGAATTGTTTTGGAAATATAAAGCAAAAAGTTAAACCAGAGAACACAAAGTTTTTGCACAACTTTGGGATCATGCTTAGAGCCCCACCACTTATAGTAAAACAGACTCCTAAGTTTTCAGGTAGCACCTTCCCAGCACAGATGTTAAAAAATGAGCACAACAATCATGGAAATGGAAGGATGCCAAATGGACAAAATTAGGGTAAACTTAATGCTAAACATCCTGCGAGCAATATTTAACCAATGAAGGGTGGTTCCTCACCCTCTCCCTTCAGGGGAAATATTCTGAATCATATTTCATTTATTGAAATGAATACGAATTCATTGTATGAATATTGAATTTATTGTAGTTTCAGAGTTCCCTAGCAAAAGTGAACCCACAGTAGAAACCCAGTCATCAATATAATACTCTTTATTGACTTCCTTTTCTTCCTTCTCTCGTTTCACAATGCTTCCTAACATAATCTTCAAAAAACAAAACAAAACAAAAACAAAAACAAAAAAATATTCTTGTACTCAATCCTTGTCAGATGATTTGTTTTGGGGAAAACCCAATATAATACTATGTCTGTGACTCAGATATAAAATCTCTGTAATTTCAATCTTCCAGGCTCTCTGCCAGTAGGACTAGATTTATTTTTATTCAAAAGAATATTTACTGAATGCCTAGGAGACAACAAGCAATTTAATGTTATCATATAAGACATCACACTTATGGAATTCTTAGATTAAAAAGAGAAATAAGAGCTGCAAATTTAAAAATTGTATCAGAATATATAAAACAGGATTAGTAAGAAAGTTATAAATATATGAGATAGAAAGAAAGAGTTTAGAGACCAGGATTGAAGGACTGAAGGAGGTGACATTGGAGCTGGATTTTGAAGTGCAACAGGATTAGGGGATGCAAAAATCCTGAAAGTGTCTGTTAGGTGAAAGAAAAGATGAGTGAAGACACTGAATCAGGAAAACACAGGGTGCATATGAGAATCACTGAGTAGTTCCATTTGTTCCAAGAACAATACCATGTGATAAGGATAAGTAGGGAAAGATAAAGAAGAAAAGTTGGATATTGTCAGATCATTAATTCTGTTAAACATCTGTTTAAGTAGTTCATTGAGAAAGCAATAGCATGCCATTGAAATTATTTGGAAAACATAGCATATTTTAACTTTTTTTGTCTCAGTTTGTTATCAGTTCAGGCACATTTACCTTTACCTCCTTACACCAATGTCCCTACTGCTCACTCTATCTAAACTGTTTTTCTTCTTTCACGGTTTTATGTTTACAATGTTGCTTTTATTAATTTCTGTACTTATTTTTTCTCTCCTTTAGTGAAATGTAAGTTTTCAAGAAACCTATTTAATATATCAGTGCATTTTATGGTATCCTGCAAATAGTAGGCACTCAATTTAAGTTTTGTTGAGTAAATGAATGAATACATGATCATGTTTTTTGGTGGTTCTGATACTTTATGTGCTCTCTCTCTGACAAAGGGCTCTTCACTTTCTCCTTTTCTCATATGATCAGCATGTTCAAACACAAATCAAACTCACAATACTTCAAGTAACCTACGGTTCCCAGACTTGCCTAAACAACCATAACTTAAATTATGGCTACAGATGATTTGAGAGTGTGCTAAGATATCCATGTGGCAGGCTCTAATACTCTTTTTAATCAAACCTGAAGAGAGAATTTGGATGTTTCTTCTACTGGTACATCTAAAGCCCCAGACTTTAGTTGAGGGCATGGCTGATTGCAACACAGGGCTGGTCCTTGCACAAGGTAAAGTGTTCCTCCCACACCACAAGTCAGCCTAGGTGAGAACAAGGAAACAGAGTGGCATGCCTTTGTTCTGTTTGGCACAAGTTTTGGTTGTTTCAGCCAGGCCACTTTCTCTATGTTTCCACACCTCTTGGTTAGAACACAAATCCTTAAAAAAAAAAAAAAAAAAAAAGAACACAAATCCTTGTGTTTTGCTGTTAGGAACTAAAAGATAGCCATTAGACTGAGGTGGCTATAATGCTATTACAGCCTATGCAAGCAAACCAAAATCTAACCATGTAAAAGTCTCAAGGATATAAAATTTAAAACTAAGAACAACCAATCACAGCCAACTAAACTTTAAGCTATACTCAATCATATAATTTTCTTTCTTTGCCTCCATACCTTTTCTACATAAGTCTTTCCTCTAGCTGCTATTGGCTGAGTGCTCCTAGCCACTTCTGGTTTGGCACTGCCTCATGCAAATCAATGTTTACTTAAATAAACTCTTAAAAATTTGTATATGCTTCAGTTATTCTTTTAACAGCATTGAGTGGCCTATGTGAGTCCCAGTCTCCTATCTACAAAATAAAGATTTGTGCTAACCCAGAGAACCAACTTCTCAGGATTTACCACAAAAGAAAAAAACTCTTGAGCAGACAGATGGTATATGTGACCGCCTGACCTGAGCATGAGTCTTTCCTCCAGTCATGTAGAAATGGCCTCAACACATTACTGCAACACTCTTGGTTAAGAGAATATGTAGAAACTGATAATCCCACCAACTATTGGCTATAGGTGAATAATCAGAGCAGACATAGGAAGGAAGTTCTTCTCTCCACCCAAACCCCAAGTAATATGTGCAGAAATTCAAAGAAAATCAGCACAATTAAATCACTAGCTGTGATTACCAATAGCAGTGATCATAATAGAAACAAAACAAAACAAAAACAAAAACAAAAAAAGGATATCAGAAATCAAATTAAAAAAAACAACAGGAAAATTACTAGATAAAAGAGAAGACAGGTAGGGATAATCTTTATCTCAGCCTGAAAACGCTGGATTTTTAATCTTTCTGAAGATTCCCATCCTTTCCAACTCCCATTATTTGTGGTCTAATTTTTCAGCTAGTTCCATCAGTGTCTCCTGTTTTCATTTTTCTAGCCCAGACTCCCAAATATTTGCCTGTTTACCCATTCTTCTTCTCTTCCTACTTCTTTCCTTCTGTACCCTTTGCTTTCATTTCTTTATCCCTCCCTATCACTCCACACTTGTTAAAAATTATTTGCATACAGCATTCATAATAACTTCATATCTTAGCAAAGTGACTTGCATGGGGGAGGATTTCAATAAATATTCATTTAAGATGACTTCCCCTCCCCTCCCTTTGCCACAGTTCCCCATGCCTCTGAGCCCTGGAGCCATCGGTCTTTTTGTAGGTTGCAAAATGAATGAAGTGCAAGGATTTCACTTTAGGAAGAAACAGGAATCAGGACTTTTGTCACTGACTTTCATGAACTGGGCTTCCAACTTTTAAATGTGGTGCATAATTGACACTTTGATACTTTTAGGCTATGGTGTATTCTCACACTCTCGTGGGGAAAAAATACTTGCTGACACAATCAGGAAACAGATGGTGACAAAGATCTTATACTTTGGTGCCAATCAATATGTTTTACTTGCCACTACTAAAATCTCATTTATGGGACCCAGGAATTTAAAGGAATTTTTCTGTTCTTTTTTTCTATCTTTTAAAGACTATTTTTAAGAATCTTTGGGCTTAAAAGTTTTATTTCATTTTTCCTCTTTAGTTGTACTATAGCAATTCTAGGAGGATTGTGGTTTTTATCTGCCACAAAATTCATGAATTTAAGTATTTTGTTCTTTGCTGTTGGTGACAGAATAAGTTTCTTAACTCTTGCCCCACCATCCAAACACGACCTTTGAATATAGCTACCTTACACTTAAAAAAAAAAAATCTTCCGAAGAATGTTAATTTTGCAATTGTTAATTGATATAACAACAGCAGTTGTCTCCCCATCCTTCCATATCTGCTCATTTACATAATGGTGACTTCTTGTTAAACTAGCACACAGAAGAAACAGGTCTTTTTTTTTTTTTAAGATTTACTTATTTTAGAGAAAGAGAGAGAGTGCATACGTGGGAGGGACACAGGAAGAGAGAATCTCAAGCAGACTCTACACTGAGCTCAAGGAGCCAAGGCGGGTCTCCATCTCATCACCTTGATATGGGGACCTGGGCCAAAACCAAGAGGCAAAGGGGTAGCTTAACCTACTGTACCACCCAGACACCTCAAAGAATATTTCTAAAAGGAATACATAACATTCTTATTCAGAATACAAAAACTTAATGAGTTGAAACTCTATGTTAAGTAGAAAGATTCAGATAATCCCATCTAACTGGGAACTGCTCCCTCAGACCATAAGCTTCTAAAGGGCAAGGACAATGCTTTATTCTATCTCAGTGCCCACATACCCATATTTAACAAATATTTCCTGGGTTGAATCTATGAAGTGGCCAGACAGCCACCAAAAGAAACCCCTCTCTGCTGTGTTTCTCTAGTACATCTGATTTGCATCATTACCTTTAGGGTTTGGGATGCCTAGAAATGTATAGATGAGTGAATCTTTATGCATCACCTACCTGGGCAAATGTAGGAGCCAGATTTAATCAGACATCTTCCATTTCATTGTGCTTTTCTACCCTGTCTCAAATCAGTCACTAACATCTCTCAAATAATTAGAAAATATTTGTTGAGTAGGAATTCCGTGGAAGATACAGAGGAGGAAAAGTACAATGTGTTGAACATATATTTTATGCCAAGCACACATAGGACATATGATTTAACTCTCAAAACAATTGTACAGAAAGCTGTTAATCTTATTCCCATTTTACAATGAGGAAACAAATGTTCAAGATACTAATTAACTAGCCTAACACCACACAAATAGATTATAACATAGCAGGGGTATAAACCTAGTCTGTCTAATTGCAATGTCTGCCACACAGGAAGATTACTTTTACTTTAAATTCCTTGAATCTACACAAATCCTGTGCTCCTACTTCTACAATCATATATAAGTCATTACTTCTAATTTCCCCAATTACTTCCCTAGTAATTTACCCACCAGATTTTGGTTTTGACACCCTAAAAGAGTTCTTCTGTTACAGTTTCAATTTTCATTCTTATTAGCAGTCCCTTCTAAAAGTCTACAAAATGCTTAAGATGTCTTGCTCTAACTAATTCTTCTTCGTATATTGGGCTTCCTGAGAAATTCTGCGAACTCCAAACTGGTTACAATCTGAGTAAACGTGCTGTTGTAGATACAAATGCGTGACATCTGAACCATATAAGTTCTCTAGTCAAAATCTTCTAATACATCACCATTTTGCTCAAAGTACAAAATCTTCGGCCTTTCCATAGGTAATACATTACCTGGGCCCACCTCCATTCTCTCTCTGATAGACCTTCCTGTTTTCTCTTGGCCACACTGTCCATGTGTTCTAGTCTTGCATGCACATCAGAGACTTTGCACCGTCTGTTCCCTTGGTCTAGTGTCTTCTTCCCCAGATTTACAGATAGATCTCTCTCTTACATCCTTCATGTTTTTGTTCAAAAGTCACCCTCTCAAAGATATCTACCCTGATTCTCCTATTAAAAATTATAACCAAACGTGAGCAAGAGTTCTCAATCTTCTTTACCCTACTCAGCTTTTTTGTGTAACATTTATCACTTTCTAACAGGCTTTATATTTCAATATTTCCTAGGCTCTTGTCTGTATACCCCCCCTAGAACATAAGCTCCATAAAGATGGGGATTATTTTAAATTTTGTACAAGGATGTATCCCAAGCACGCAGAAATGGTGCATATAATAGGAGCTCAATAAGTGAATGAGTATGCATGTAAATACATATACATTTGTGAACTCTCAAGCACCTGAATGTCTCAGAATTTCATACACTATTAAGAATTATAGTACTAAGGGGCAGCCCCGGTGGCGCAGCGGTTTGGTGCCGCCTACAGCCTGGGGTGTGATCCTGGAGACCCGGGATTGAGTCCCGCATCGGGCTTCCTGCGTGGGGCCTGCTTCTCCCTCTGCCTGTGTCTCTGCTTCTCTCTCGCTCACTCTGAATGAATAAATAAATAAATCTTTAAAAAAAAGAATTATAGTAATAAGCTAGTTTATGAATTTAGATTCAACTCACCCTACTTCATATTTCTCTTGCATCAATAAATTGAAAAGAATTTGTAGCACTGAAGTCAAAGATCAAGCTGCACACATTTCTTTAAAATGCAGTCAGATGGGGTTCCTGGGTGACTCAGTGGTTGAGTGTCTGCCTTTGGCTCAGGTTGTGATCCCGGGATCCTGGGATTGAATCCTGCATCAGGCTCCCCACAGGGAGTCTGCTTCTCCCTCTGCCTATGTCTCTGCCTCTCTCCGTGTCTCTCATGAATAAATAAATAAAATCTTTTTTTTAAATGCTATCAGATACATGTGTGTTTCTTTTCTAGTGACAAAATGACTTATTTGAATCAAAGACCTCAAAGTCCATGTTTCAGAGTGTCCCATATAAATGAAAAAGTGTATACACATCAACATAAAAACACTGGTCAGACTCTAGTTTGTGTTTTTATCTGTTTCTGTCCAGCTGTCTGTTTATCATTCAGCTTCCCAAGCCTCTTTAAGTGTGTGCTCTTCTGTAAGGTTTAGTCCTCTATTTCTCCCAAATCAAGAGTCTTCCATCAAACATGGTGCTCTGGCTCAGATATCCTTAAGCACAGCATCAGATTTATTGCTGGCTTCATCACTTATCAATAAAACCAGCTTCCACACCTTGCTCTATCTCGACAGCCGTCTCTCCAGACATCAGGAACCAGGGTTTACATAGATTCCTGACTTTATCTGGGCCCCTGTGATGTACAATATCATGGCAACAAGGCCTTTTCTCTTTGTTCTGGGGAGACTTGAGCCATAATGTGGCAGCTTGGTGTTCATGCTGATTGTGATAAAGAGCAGCACACTGAGCAGTTTCTCACTCTTCTTTCTCTTCTCTCTCTCTTTTAAAGAAACAGGTGTTGGCATGGATTAGAGAAAAATTACATCATCTTCAAGAGAAGAGGAGGAATAGAAAGGAGAAAAAAATAGGGAAAAAAAAGTGGCAACGAGACCCAAATACATTTGCACATATAAAGCTGTTCTAATGAGAGCCAAATTGATTTGACATTCAGTGGCAGTTTGAAGCCAAGAAAAGCAAAGCAGCCTACAAAAGGCCTAGCTCATTGTTTATGGAGTGTCATACTCTATCATCTGTGAGACCAATAACAGGGATGGGAAGGCCTTTAAAGGCAGGGTGTGTGCTGGGAAGGGCTGTGTGGATACCACCAATGTCAGATCTGATAGACGGATTGAACATGGCTTCCTGAGCTGAGATGGTGTTTGTCAGATGAGGCGGATATTCTCTGCAGATACATTAGCCAGCAAATTTGTAAAGTGTTAGCATTCTTTGAGGATGTGTGCTATGCACAGGGAGGCACATTTTACACTGATGTGGGGGGAAAAAATCCTCATGAAAATATTAACCAACGAAAGAGAGCAATGAATTATGTGTCATTCAAATGGAACTATATTCATAATACCATAGAAGCATCAACACCAAGACAAAAATATATGTTTACTCCTAGCAAACAATGTACATTGCAGGTGTGTACATGTATACTGTTGACCGAATGAAGATGATCATACTAAAATAGAAATTCTTACCATTAGTCTTGTTTTTCAAGAGAGAAGCTGTTCGGTCATTTCAATACTGTTAACTGGCCAGGGATTTACTCTTCTGCAGCTCACTGTTAAAAATACCTGGAAAGGAGTGAGGTGTTTATTAAATGTCAGCACATGACAAGGTAGATTAAATAAGTCTTCCCAGAAATCCCTGAAATGCTAGAGAATTACAGTCTGTATATAAAGAAGTTTCTTTTTTTCCCTCCTCTCCAGCTTCAAGCCCAGTCTATTACTTTGATATTAGATTCAGTGTAAGATTCAGATATTAGTGTTTACTTTCAGAATTTCACAAAGGAAAGTTGATTTCATTGCAAGGTATTGCTGAGTGATATCAGATCCAAAATCTCAGCCTCTTTCTTTTTTTTATATAAATTTATTTTTTATTGGTGTTCAATTTGCCAACATATAGAATAACACCCAGTGCTCATCCCCTCAAGTGCCCCCCTCAGTGCCCGTCTCTTCATCTCAATTTTCTAAACACTTAAAGGACTAAGAATCGAATTTGACCTTAAGTAATCTAGACTTCACAGTGTGTCTCCAGTATAGATTTCATAGCACCATAAAATACTGAGTATACGAGACAGATAAAAACAAAATGACGTCACAGGGAGCATAGTAATACATCATGAATAACTAGAACTTCTATTAATTTGGACATATACATCTTTAATATAAATTCAAATGGAGAAATGGAAAGTATTATTATTGATAGAAATAATAATAGCACAGATTGGAATTTTATTATTCACATTTATCTTATGCAGCCCTGAAATCCCTACTTGATATTCCATGGGACGTGATAAGCCTCAATCCTTCTTTGCCCAATGTTGTTGAAGGTCTGTGACGGGGGGATCTGAAGAGTTGCATGTAAAGAACAATAGAATTATTTACTAAGCCCACTGCCTTCTAGTTACCAGCATTCACATAGTAGGTTATAGGCTCTTTAAACACCTTTATGGAACATAAACATCCTACCCTGAACCACAACAGAATCCCTTAGTCTGTACTCTGTGCAGGATATAAGAATGAAAGCTCCAGTAGGGGCCTGGCTGGGACACAGTGTTTGATACATAGTTTTTCTCCTTCCTTGCTACCACCACAGCTTTGGAGTCACCACAAGGAATTCAATTCTACAAACATTTATTGTGCCTATCATGGCTTGATGCCGGGGTTGCATAGTTACATAAGACCCCAGTTCTTACTCTCAAGAAGTTTACGGTAATTTACAGAGTACCACTCAAGGATACTCCTGATGTCTTGAGATCTCAAGCCTTCACACCACTGTTGAAGTTTGTGCTATCTGATGGCACACTGTATGCCTCACTGAACAAAAGTATAAACATTTCTTAACAGATATTAATGGATCTGGAGGCTCAGAGTACCTATGGGCAGATTTGGAATCCTTAAGTTAAAACACAGCCACCTTTACCTATAGAGTGTGTGGTCATAAAAATAGAGGTTCAAATTAATGTTATAACTAACTGTATAGTGGTTTCTCTCAAAATGCTTTCACATAGGTGATTTACTCTGATAACATCAAAAATTTGGTCGTTTGATGGGACAGTTAGAATTTGGATCTAATGAATGGATTATAGACTCACTTTTTATGGGCTGAATGTTTGTGTTCCCCCCAAAATCATATTGTAATCCTTCTCCACTCCCAATGTGATGGCTTTAGGATGTGGTGCCTTGGGAGATAATTAGGATTAGATGCAGTTATGAGGGTGGACCCCTCAGGAACAGTTAGTGCCCTTATAAGTCATTTGAGAGCTTACTTCCCCTCTCTGCTCTCCACCCTATGAGGATACAGTAAGTTGGCAGTGTGCTAGCGGAAAGAGTCTGACCTCAGACTTTTAGATTCCAGAAATGTGAGAAATAAATTTCTATTGTTTATAAGCCACTCAGTCTATGGCAGTTTATTATAGCAGCCTAAAAAGACTAAGACATCAACTTGAGAAAATGATCTGTCATGACCGGTGTAGATGTTACACAAAACTTGTCCAAAACATAAACTTCTGGAAGTACCCTGGGTCTTTGGATAGAATTTGTGGTTGTTTACGTCACTGGGTATAATTTCTGTGGATCTCAATAACAGTATAAAATTAATTTGAATTCTTCTATATGCAGGTATTTGATGATGTTGAGAGACATTTTAAGAAGAATAGGAGTCAAGCGAATCAGTCTATGTGTTCTGTAAAGCAGAGAAATTTATGCAATGATCACTTCTGAGCCTTTGCCATATAAATTGATCCCTGCTAATTGTTTAAGCTAAAGTAGCTGTCAGAATCATTCCACTCTTATTTGATAAGATATCAAATATATATATATATTATCAAATATATCAAATATCAAATATTGCCTCTGCTTCTTACTAGTTAGGTAAACTAACACAATTTAGTAAGTCATTTTGTGAATCCATTTCTTCATCTATAAAATGGGGATAAAAAGGAGGTGCTGTAAAGATTAAACACACAAAAAAAGATTAAACACGAATAAACACTCAAGAAGAAGGCATTCAACATATTAAACTAACAATGCTGGACAGCCCTGGTGGCGCAGCGGTTTGGCACCGCCTGCAGCCTGGGGTGTGATCCTGGAGACCCCGGATCGAGTCCTGCATCGGGCTCCCTGCATGGAGCCTACTTCTCCCTCTGTCTGTGTCTCTGCCTCTCTCTGTGTCTGTGAGTAAATAAATAAAATCTTAAAAAAAATAAACTAACAATGCTGAAATGTTAATTTTAATTTAAAGAATAATTCCAACAGCATATTTAGAATAAATACCACTAGATTCGTGGTGAAATATTTCATTTTCAATTTTGGAAACTTTAGATCATTAGTTTGATAGTAATATTAGTTACGGAAAGTTAAGAATAGTGGCAGAAAGTTTACTGATCATTCCTTTAAAAAGTGCTGGATTTCTTGTATTTACATCATATTCTTCTATCGCTTTGTGTCTTTATTGGCACATGAATATGCAGCTCTCCATATTGGCCAAATCAACAGTCTATTTATCAATCCTTTGTGGGGTTTCTCATGTACCCTGGCACTGATTTTCCTCACAGGCTATACATGTCTTTCTGTAAAGTTGGTCACCCAATCCTTAGTTGAATCGCTCTAAAACCCAAAATCAAATAAACCCATATGCTGTTCTGTCTCAGAAGCAAAAACCATAGAGAAAAAAATCATGTTCCTTTCCTCAGCTTTGTTTAAAAACCATCACTGGAATGAGATATCACAGAACAGCTATTCTAACAGGATACCAGGATATAGGTATTATTACCATCTCTACATCACAGATGAGTAGATAGGAGTTTAGCACAGAAAGGAAGGATGATACAGTGGTTACACGGCCAAGACAAGATTCGTACCAGTTTCTCACACGCTTAACTCTACACTGCCTCCTGCGATTATATATGTGCTGTCACCTTGCAGAGATCACAGCCCTGTGTGGCTAAACAATCAGTGGCCATCTCCTAGCAATAATAAAATGGCTTCTCTTTCAGATTCAACAATTAGTGATTATAATTTGCAGCATCTACAAGCTCCAACAAGTTCAAGTGTCACAGACATAAAGGAAACAGGACACTGGAACTTTTTTGGTAGACATCTCACTAAATCTACAGTGGTTGAGCCCATATTTTTGGTTACCATAAAGTGTAGATGAAATGCCTTTGTGCTCACTAAAACTGCAATTAATGATAAACACATGAAAAGATGGAAAAAATACCCATTAAAGATCACTGGCCTAACCAGAAATCTGACCTTTACTTTTAAACTTAATCCATGTTTAATATTGGTATTTCATGTAGTTCACATGATATGCTTAACATACATATAGCCTAAATAAGTTTATAAATAACATTAACTAAGTATTTGGCAAAGCTATTTTTCCATTACTTCTTATGTCATGGCCCTCTCAATTACTTTGCACAGAATACCCTGTCAAGAAATAGCATGTGAATCATAGAAGACACCTGAGTTCTAAATTTATATGAGATTGGTGCTAAAGAAGGAATAGTTTAGTGTTGGATACCAACAAGCTGAAAGCATTATGCCCCTTCCTGATAGGAAGAGATGTATCCTGCTTGGCAGGCCAGAACAGGTCTATTATTTCTGATTCTGTATCACAGTGAAATGTATCATATTTAAATCTCAAATATTTGAAACTTTAGTTCTCAGGCAAACCAGCTTAGATTACAGTTTGGGTCACTTAAACAATAACAAAAATGCCTGTAATTAAGCAAAATGTCACAAAATCCATCATCATAACTTGTGCATGGGGGGGAATCTGTAGGTCCTCATTCAGAATATATTTACATTTGCTTTTTCTACACTACAAAAGAGCCTGTTTTCTTTTCTTTTTTTTTCTTTTTTTTTCTTTTTTTTTTTTTTTTTTCTTCCAACTTCCAGATCCACAATAGATTAGATACAACAAACGAATGGGTGAAGACTGCTATTTGAAGACACACTGAGAGTACAAGAATGTGCTGGTGGTAGCAAGGGGAAGTGTGGAGAAATATAGAAACAGACATAACTTGAACCACATTCCCAGCTGGGACCATTTAGTGTTGGAGCAACCAGCCACTCTCAAATCAAACCCCACAATATTTCGTGGATCATTAATACATTATAGAAAATTATCATTTGCATCCATGATAATTACCTTGTATAAATTGGATGTCACAAAAATTACATTCAGTATATCATGTACAAGAAGGCAAAAGGTTCCTAATATATTTTCAGAAATATTTCCAAATGAAATGCTTCAAATTTTGTCTTAACTTTGGTATTTAAAGGATAAACACTAAAATAACCAGAATACTCAAACACACACACACACACAAAAATGCATTCCCTAAAGGCTCTAGACTTTTGTGGTTTTACTAAATATAATCTTTTTTAGAGAATAATACTGCTGTGTCTGAGCTGGTTGGTGTCTTTAAGAGCTCCCTCTCCACCCACAAAGCCAAGGGCTTTCTGTAAGTGCAATTGCAATGCACGTTCCAAAATATACCTCTAAGCTCCACTTACTGCTCACCCTTCCAAATCCACAAATTCTGGCTTGATGTCCCTAGTCACGACCCTGTTGCTTTGTACCTGCTTTGTGCTTCAATTGCCTGTTTAGTTCCTAATCTTGGCGTTAACCCTGGATTTAATTCAGATATCCCATAGCTCCATGCCCTAGAGTAGCACTTCTAAGAGAAATATAATGTAAGTCACATATGTAATTTTCAATTTTCTAGGGGCTAAATTTATTTATTTTTCTCCCATTTTTTATTTTTTAAGTTCTTATTGAAATTCCAGTTAATTAACATACAGTATAATATTAGTTTCAATATAGTGATTAGTTTCAATCACAATATAGTGATTCAGCAGTTCCATACAACACCTAGTGCTCATCACAAGTGCCCTCCTTAATCCTCATCACCTATTTAACCCAATCTGCCATCCACTTCCCCTCTGGTAACCATCAATTTGTTCTCTATAGTTAAGAATCTGTTTCATGTTATCCCTCTCTACGTCTCTCTATCTCTCTCTCTCTCTCTCTTTTTTCCTCTAGAGGCTAAATTCAAAAAATAAAAGCAGTACAGACATTTTGATGATACATGTATTTAACTTAATGTACTGTAATTATCATAAATACATTAATAAGGTTGTTACTCTTTTATGCTGTCTGAAATCTTGTGTATATTTTACACTTACAGCATACTTTATCTTGAAGTAGCTACATTTCAAGTGCTCAATGGATACATGTGGCTAGTGGCTACCACAATGGACAGTTCAGCTCTAGAGCACTTGGGCCATAATCATCCCAACTCACAGAATCTCCAACTTGGTTGGCTTAAGCTTCCGATTCCCTGGTGGTCTCTAAGTGTAGTTTGTGTAGTAGGCTACATTATTTTCTACAGGCTCTGTGTATGTATTGGTATGTAGCTAATAACAACTTTATCATTTATACTTTTTTGCCAAAACACTTTTAAATCTTTTTTCCTTCCAGTTGGCACACACATAAACTATGTAAGGTAGATAAAGCATGCATTGACATTCTCATTTTATATATAAGAAAACTGAGAATCAGAGGGATTAGTGATTTATTTAAGGTTGCCCAGCAAAGATAATAATAAGAACTTTGTGATTTTTAGTTTATATCTCTTTCAATGATTCCTTATTACTTCTTAAAGTAATTAGAGGATGAACCCATTTGTTGATTCTTAGATGCAAATTACCAAATAATGTAGACATCTGGTCAACAGTAGCCTAATTCACTCTCTTGAGAATGATATCAAATATATATTGAAACATGCACAGTCGACCCATAGACATCAAGGGTAATGGAAGAAAGTCTGCATGAAATATGTGGGAAAGATGTTTTTTCTTCATGTATAAGCAGAACTAACACTTGGGCAATGATTAAATCACATTGAGAAACCTCAAAGACACATAAAAAAAGGAAATTCTTTGAGGGGTTTGCTTCTTGTTTATTTTTTAGAAATGAACTGATCTAAAAAGAGAGGACAAGCTCATTCAGTTATAGCTTTCATATAATTACCACAAACTCTAATGCAAATTAGACTGTAGGTCTGCTCAATGTACATTTCTGTGCTTGCCAAATTATGTTTGGCAGTGTGGTCAAGCAAGAACAGATGCACACTGGGCCGAGTTTTCTTGGGCTGTTCAATAATTAGGAGGACTATGTATTATAATAAACCACATCCCCTTGGCTAAGATTTGGATGCAAATTGCACACTAATTCACTTCCAAGTTTTTTGGAAGCTCACCAAGAGAGATGAAAATCAGGGAAATATATTGTTTACTTCAGGAAATTTGTTTTAAACTAAATATGGCTCATTTCTAAGAGGCGTTGGGGAACTCCATAAGAAATGTAACAATAGCTTTTTCAGGTTCCATTCAGCAGGAATAAGAAAATGCTAAGAGGTTCCTTTGAAGAGCCTTTCCTATATTACCTGCCAGTTCTAACCATCTCCTTATAAACGTATTGAGGGAGTCCTAAATGGAGGACAAACAGCAGCTTCTCCTATCTGTAAAATATCACATTGCTCAAATGGAGGATGAAATCAGTTCAGTGAGTGAGACATTGTCAACATTTTCTGCAACTGACTGATAGGTAGCAGGTTGTCCCTTGGATCAGAAAGTGGGTGGGTTGAAACATTTTTTCTTTTCTGCAAAGCTAAAATATCCATTATAATAATAAAATCCCTTGTACCATTTCAACTGGTATTTCTTAGTAAACCCAACAATTGCAAACACTATCTAGAATAGGATATTAAAAAACAAACAAACATAAGAGCTCAAAGACCAAAGTTTATGGCCCACATTCATTGCATAACCCCATCAATTTACAGAGAGAAGCCAAAGCCCTCAACCATCAATCACTCCTATTTTTATTTTATTTTTATTTTTAATTTTTATTTATTTATGATAGTCACACAGAGAGAGAGAGAGAGGCAGAGACATAGGCAGAGGGAGAAGCAGGCTCCATGCTGTGGGAGCCCGATGTGGGATTCGATCCCGGGTCTCCAGGATCGCGCCCTGGGCCAAAGGCAGGCGCCAAACTGCTGCGCCACCCAGGGATCCCTACTCCTATTTTTAGATGAAGTTACATCTACTCATGTTGCTAAGAAGACTTGCATGTTCATTCCCAGTCTCTTTCTCCAAATTCCATTTTTTTTTAATTATTTGTTTAAGTTCAATATTAACTCAGTCACTGACCTGGGTCTATGTATGCCAACTGTGATAGACATAAAAATACACTGTCTGCATCCCCCTTCCAGACAGGATTTGCTGCCCAGCTACAGGAAGTGCAGTCAGCAGTCTCCAGCTGTCAGCTCTTTCAGGATCTGTCTTAGCAGCAGAGAGCCTCTTCACCTGGGGTTCTGCTCATTGAGAGTAGTCTACATCTAATGCCTGAGTAAAGCCATTAGGTAAAGCTCAGGATGACTCTGAAAAGCAATACTCCCCTTAGAGCTCTATTATAGTTACCTTTCTTTCATAGGTGTTGATCCCCCCAAAATACTCAAAATTCTGTCTCATTATCTGCTTCCAGAAAACCCAGCCTATAGTCAAGCTTCTATCAATGCCCTTGTACTCAACCTGGAACTATGATCATGTTCTCCAATTAGATCAGACACTCCAGCCTCTCATCTTAGCATCCCCTTTCCTTCCCTGGAGGAAAAGCACTTCCCCTCCCCTTCCCCCAACACCATCTCACCTGTTCTAATCAGTTACTTAATATCATTCTTCAGATTAATGTCTGTAGAAATGGCAAGTACATACTACAGTAGTGGATTCATATTACCAGTGAATAATCATTTTTTATTTTTATATAATTATAGATTCACGTGCAGTTTCAAGAAATAATACAGTGAAATCACAAAAATCTTCCACCCAGTTTCACCCAATGATAATATCTTGCATAACAATAGCACAATATCACAACCAGGAAATTAATATTGATAAAATCCACTGATCTTATGCAGATTTCACTAGTTTTACATTCCTTCATTTGTGTCTTTGTGTGTATATATTTCCATATAATTTTATCACATGTGTAGGTTGGTATGACCACCACAACAGGTCAGAACACAGAACAATTCCATTACCAGGATTCTTGGTACTACCTTTTACAACCACAGCGCAACATTCCTCCCAACTCCTCTCCCAAACTCCTGGAAACCACTAATATGTTTGTCATTTCTAAAATTTCATCATTTCAGCGCTATTATACAAATGAAATCATACAGCATATAAGTATTGAGAGTAACCTTTTTTACTCAGTGTAATTCCCTTGAAATCCATCAAAGGATATATCAATAGTTCTCTTTTTATTGCTGAGTAGTGTCCCACAGGAGGCATGTAATACAGTTTATTTAACCATTAATCCATCAAAGAACATTGGGTTATTTCTAGTCTTTGGCTATTAAGCTAAAGATGATTTGAATATTCATGTGCAGGTTTTATGTAGATGTACATTTTCATATATCTAGGATAAATGCTCAAGACTGCATTTGCTGAATCATTTGGTAAAAACATGTTTAGTTTTGTAAGAAATCACCACACTCTTTAGCAGAGTAGCTATACCATTTAAAATCTGTGCTGTCAATGTATCAGTGAACCAGTTTCTCAACACCATCACCAGGATTTTGTGTTATTCTTTTCTTTTCTTTTTTTTTTTTTTTTTTTTGTAATTTAGCCATTCTAATAGGGGTGCATGACATCCCACTGTGGTTTGAATGTGCCCTTTACTAATAGCTAATGATGTTGAACACCTTTTCATGTACTTATTTGTCCATATGTTTGTCCCCTTCTCAATGGAATGTCTGTTTATGTCTTTTGCCATTTTGTAATGGGAATATTTGTTTTATTATAGTTGGGTTTTGAAAGTTCTTAACAGAATCTATAGACATGTTCTTTGTCAAATATGTGATTCACAAACTTTCCTCCTACTCTGCAGTTTGTCTTTTCATCTTTTTTTTTTTTTCTTTCTTCTTCTTAACACAGTCTTTGGCATAGCAGAAGTTTTGAATTTTGGTAAGTTCCAATTTATCAATTTTTTTATGGATTGTGCATTTGGTGTCAAGTCTAAGTAATCATTTTTTTAATTGTGACTTTTTTATTCTGAAATTTTAATAAGAATTATTATTTCATTTCTTAAAGAGAAATGAACATGGTAAAATAAAATTCAAATAGCTTAAGGAGGTATAAAATCAACAATGAAAGTGTTTTCAAGAAGCATTTACATTTTTTTAAATCATACATCTGCAAGCTTTTAAATTAGTTAAGAAAGATGATCTTTTAATTAAGAAAGACAACCAGGTTACATAATAGTGGGCATAATCACATATTTCATTACACAATATTTACAGATGATCTGTGTCTTCTCATTCCAAGAGAGTCACAGTTAATTTATGAATGGTGATAGCTCACATTATATTCACTATTTATTCACTTATTTGTTCAACCAATATTTTGAGCAATGATTGAACTGAACTGAATACTTGACATAAGCTATCACTCACTTTTATTCAAAAATCTTTAATGTTGTATTTTTACATTGATCCTTAAAACAGTGGTATTTCTTGTATATTCTTTACATTTTACTATAAGTTGACAGAAGATGTAAAGTCATAAACTTTCAGTTTCATTCCAAATCAGCTCTTAATTTGTTAAAGGTGCAATATCTGTTTTGTAGTGGGAAAAGGTCAATGGTGAAGTATCTAATGAGGAATAGTTTGCCACAACAAAAATTAGTATGCTATGTATTTGATAAAGAATTCAAATATAAAAATTATTGACAACACTGAACAATTTAGTTGAGGCAAAGTTGAGAAGATACGATCGCTTGCAGGAAAGCCTTAATATTCATCAAAGGAATAAAATAAAAATTGAGTACACATAAACATAAATGTGCAATGGCAGAAATTTTTAAATTATTTAGAGACACAGGTTCTAAATAGTCATACTAACTCAAGAACAAATAAAAACATCATTCTGAGTAAATCAACAAAACTGTAACAGCTGTTTTTAAAAGTGAATGAAACTTTAGATTATGCAAGGGTAAAATAATAATGTGGAGAACATTTTGATATTAACTATACTTATGTATTAAACAAGTTCAAATTTACTATTTAAATTAAATTTGACATATTAAATAATAAATTCAAATCAGAATTCTTACCTACAAAGCACTAAGTTCCTCAAGGTTTAACAACATTAAGCATATTATTTAACATAATACTTAATACTACTTAAAAATATGTAAAATAATATTGTTACAATAGTATTTGATAACATATTTTCTAGTAATCACAAATTGTTTTGCAAACAAACTGTTGGAAAGGAAAATTCCTCAAGAAGAAGTTTCTGCAAGTTAATGGAAAAATAATATGTAAATCTGGCAACAATGAAGTGGACCCGTTTAGTCATTTTTAGCAGAAAGCCAGTCAACTGAGACCCATAGAGAGATGCAGAGATGAGAGAGAAAAAGAAAGTATAGCCTGGGTTACTGAAGTTTATAAATTCCTAATTCCTAATTTTGATTTTATTCTAGCCCTGAGTTTTGTGATATGCTTTTCTATCTTTACAATAAATTTCTTTTTTCTTTTTTCCCCCTGCATTTAAATTATATGCTCAGCCATGATGAAGTAGATACCAGAATTAACCTCCATTCTTAAAAAAATTTTTAAACAGACAAAATATATGGAATAAGATGGACACTGGACAACAGAAAGCACTGGGCAATGATTCCTGAGAGACTAAAACCAAATGATTTGATCCCTAAAAAGGCCTGAGCTCACTACATGCTCCTCCTTATGTTGCAGATTTTTAATGCCACAACATAAGGAGGGGAATCCAAAGAGAGGTTGCAGTCTTGCTGACTTTCAAAGATGGAATTCAGACTTTGGGAGGCCAAAATGACTACAGTCTTTTTTTTTTTTTTTTAGGTGTAAATGTATTTCTTTTTAAATATTCTATTTATTTATTTACTTACTTATTTGAGAGAAAGAAAGCTAGTGAGAGCATGTGTCCAAGATCTGGGAGGGGCAGAGGGGGAAGGAGATGGCAAGGGAAAGAGTCCTAAGCAGACTACAGACTAAGCATGGAACCAAGGTGGCGCTTGATCTCTTGACCCTGAGATCATGACTGTAGCTGAACCAAGACTTGTGTGTTTAACCAAACCACCTGGTGCCCTTAAATTTACTTATTTTTACCGGCTAAGCCTTCTAGTACTATGCTGAATAGCAGTGGTGAGAGTGGACATACCTGTTGTGTTCCTGATCTTAGGTGAAAAGTGCCCAGCATTTCCTTATTGAGAATGATATTTGCTGTGGGCTTTTCATAGATGGCTTTTAAGATGCTGAGGAATGTTCCCTCTATTCCTACACTCTGAAGAGCTTTGATCAAGAATGGATGCTACATTTTGTCAAATGCTGTCTCTGCATCTATTGAGAGGATCATATGGTTCCTGGTTCTTCTCTCTTTGATATGATCTATCACATTGATTGTTTTATGAGGGTTGAAACAGCCTTGCATCCTGGGGATAAATCCCACTTGGTCATGGTGAATAAACTTAATGTATTGTTGAATCCTATTGGTTAGTATCTTGTTGAGAATTTTTGCATCTGTGTTCATCAGGGATATTGGTCTATAATTCCCCTTTTTGGTGGGGTCTTTGGTTTTGGAATTAAGGTGATGCTGGCCACATAAAACGAGTTTGGAAGTATTGCATCCCTTTCTATCTGTCAAAACATCTTTAATAGAATAGGTATTGTTTCTTCTTTAAACGTTTGATAGAATTCCCCTGGGAAGCCATCTGGCCCTGGACTTTTGTGTCTTGGGAGGTTTTTGATGATTGCTTCAATTTCCTCCCTGGTTGTTGGTCCGTTCAGGTTTTCTATTTCTTTCTGTTCCAGTTTTGGTAATTTGTGGTGTTCTTTAAAAAAAAAAAAAAAAAAAAAGATTATATTTATTTATTCGTGAGAAACACCGAGAGAGAGAGAGGTTGGGGGAGAGACACAGACAGAGGGAGAGGCAGGCTCCATGCAGGGAGCCCGACATGGGACCCGATCCCCGGTCTCCAGGATCAGGCCCTGGGATGAAGGCAGCACAAAACCGTTGAGCCACCCAGGCTGCCCAATTTGTGGTTTTCCAGAAATGCATCCATTTTTCTAGATTGACTAATTTATTTGTGTATAGCTGCTCATATGTTTTTAAAATCGTTTGTGTTTCCTTGGTATTGGTTGTGATCTCTCCTCTTTCATTCATGATTTTATTAATTTGAGTATTTTTTCTTTTTAATAAGGCTGGCTAATGGTTTATCTATCTTATTAATTCTTTCAAAGAACCAACTTCTGGTTGTCTTGATCTGTTCAAAGTTCTTCTGGTCTGTATTTCATTGAGTTCTCAAATCTTCATTAGCTCTCTTCTTCTGCTTGGTGTAGGTTTTATTTGCTGTTCTTTCTCCAGTTCCTTTATGTGCGAGGTTAGCTTGTGTATTTGGGTTTTTTCCACTTTTTTGAGGGATGCTTGTATTGCAATGAATTTCCCTCTTAGGACTGCTTTTGCTGTATTCCAAAGATTTTTTTTTTTGTATTCAAAAGATTTTGAATGGTTGTATCTTCATTTTCATTAGTTTCCATGAATCTTTTTTTTAATTCTTCTCTAATTTACTGGTTGACACATTCATCTTTTAGCAGAATGCTCTTTAACCTCCACGTGTTTGAGTTTCTTCCAAATTTATTCTTGTGATTGAGTTCTAGTTTCAAAGCATTGTGGTCTGAAAATATGCAGGGGACAATTCCAATCTTTTGGTATCGGTTGAGAGCTGATTTGTGACCCAGTATGTGGTCTATTCTGGAGAAAGTTCCCTGTGCACTTGAGAAGAATGTGTATTCAGTTGCATTCAGATGCAAAGTTCTGTATATATCTGTGAAATCCATCTTGTCCAGTGTATCATTTAAAGCTCTTGTTTCTTTGGAGATGTTTTGCTTAGAAAATCTGTCATTTGCAGAAAGTCCTACTATTAGTGTATCTAAGTATGTCTTAACTTTATTAATTGATTGATATACTTGGCAGCTCCCACATTGGGGACACAAATATTCATGATTGTTAGGTCCTCTTGTTGAATAGACCCTTTAAGTATGATATAGTGTTCCTCTTCATCTCTTACTACAGTCTTTGAGGTAAACTTTAATTTATCTGATATGAGGATTGCTACCCCAGCTTTCTTTTGAGGACCATTTGAATGGTAAATGGTTCTCCACCATTTCATTTTCAGGCTGGAGGTGTCCTTAGGTCTAAAATGAGTCTCTTATAGACAGCAAATAGTTGGTTCTTGCTTTCTTATCCAGTCTGAAGCCCTGCGTCTTTTGATGGGAATATTTAGTCCATTCACATTCAGAGTTACTATTGAAAGATATAAATTTAGTGTCATAGTAATACCTATTCAGTCCCTGTTTTTGTGGATTATTTCCTTGGGCTTCTTCTTTCTTTTGCAGGGCCCCCTTAATATTTCTTGCAGAGCTGGTTTGGCAGTCACATATTCTTTCAGTTTCTGCCTATTTTGGAAGCTCTTTATGTCTCCTTCTATTCTGAATGAGAGCCTTGCTGGATAGAGTATTCTTGGCTGCATGTTCTTCTCATTAGTACCCTGAATATATCCTGCCAGCCCATTCTGGCCTGCCAGGTCTCTGTGGAGAGATCTGCTGATAATGTAATATTTCTCCCCATATAAGTTAAGGATCTCTTGTCTCTTGCTGCTTTCAGGATTTTCTCTTTATCTTTGGAATTTACAAGTTTCACTATTAAATGTCGAGGTGTTGAATGTTTTTTATTGATTCCGGGGGTTGGAGAATCCTCTCTATCTCCTGGATCTGAATTCCTATTTTCTTCCCCAAATTAGGGAAGTTCTCAGCTATGATTTGTTCAAATATGCTTTCTGGCCCTCTGGCCCTCTCAGCGCTCTCTGGAAACCTCATTATACATAGATTTTTCCTTCTGAGGCCATCATTTATTTCCCTTAACCTTTCCTCATGGCCTTTAATTGTTTTTTTCTTGCTTCCTCAGCTTCCTTCCTTGCCATCAACTTGTCTTTTATGTCACTCACTTTTTCTTCTACTTCATAACTCTCATCATTAGGACCTCCAGTTTGGATTGCATCTCATTTCATTGATTTTTTATTTCAACCTGATTAGATCTAAATTATGTAGTCATGAAGTCTCTTGATTTCTTTATGCTTTTTTTCCAGAGCCACAGTAGCTTCATAATTGTGCTTCTGAATTGGCTTTCTGACATTGAATTGTAATCCATATTCTGTAACTCTGTGGCAGAGAGTACTGTTTCTGATTCTTTCATTTGTGTTGTGGTGAGTTCTTCCTTCTAGTCATTTTGCTCAGTGCAGAGTGGCTGTATGAGCAGGCTGAGTTAAGAATATCAACCACGACCTAAGTAAATTTCACCCTAAGTGATTCTGCTGAGGTCAGAGACCAGAAATTGAAAACAAAGATCAGAATGAAATAAAACAAAAGGACCACTAAAGTGAAAAACAAATTTTAAAACACAGTAGTAAAAAATAAAAGGCCAAGAATCCTGAAGAAGAAGAGGAAAAAAAAAAAAAGAAAAAAGAAGAAAAAAGGAGAGGAAAAAAGGGGGGAGTGCTGGGAGATGGTGGTGGTGATGAAGTAGTAGTAGAGGGAGAATGTAGTCTACCTGAGGGGTTCTAGAGGGTGATCCTCTTGGTTCTGAGTATGTTAAGTTTTGTATGTTAGAAGATGCTCAGTCCCAAATTTATATAAACCAGAAATACTTGTAAAAGGCCCCAACATTGACCACCAAAGCATAAATGAGATAAATGAGGGGGGCAGAATGGGAATGAGAAATATCACAGAATGAACCAGCACAGTATACCACTTGATTCTGGGTGCATACTGGTCATGTTTTAGAAGGTATTAACTTCCACCATTATAGAACAAAATGAGACAGAGAAAACAAAAAACACAAAACAAAAAAATGTATCTTGTATATCTCCCAAAATTAAGTTGAGTATGTTGAAGGGAATCTAGAAGTGGAAAATACATCTAGGACCTGTAATTGTAGAAATATGAAAGTCAAAAAGGAAGAATCTTAAAAATGAAGAGGTGGTAAAATATTGTAGTTAAGGTGGGAAAAGAGA
Source organism: Canis lupus familiaris (assembly GCF_011100685.1). Classification (NCBI taxonomy): domain Eukaryota; kingdom Metazoa; phylum Chordata; class Mammalia; order Carnivora; family Canidae; genus Canis; species Canis lupus. The sequence goes on along the minus strand of NC_049251.1, from coordinate 3,495,412 downwards.
AAAAAATTGGAAATTTACAGTCTGACATAAAAAGTTGTATTGAAAAAAGGAAGAAGAAAAAAAATAGGAAGGGTACCCTCTGGTTCTATATACTGTAAATCCCTCGACTTCCCCTGGAGATTCCCAGTGCTGCTTGGTCAAAAACTTGCTGTTCCTCTGTTGTTCCAGTTGGTCTCACTGGGGGGCGGTGGGGGGGGGGCTGCTGTGCTGATTCTCAGGTGTGTGTACCTGGGGAGATGCCCCGCCCCCTGCTGGGAGCCAGGCTCAGGTGAGCTGTTCCCTGTGAGGCCTCTGTTCCCTGGTGGCCCTGCCCCTCCCAGACTCAAGGTGACACCAGGAGGAACAACAACAATGGCGGTGGCCAGGTCTCCAGCCCTGGGATCAGCTCCCTGCAGTAACTACCGCACCTCCCAGTCCACTCGGGCCTAGATGCTCTCAGTCCGGGGCGGGGCGGGGGGATGCTGATCTGCATAGCTTGGGGGCACCCAGCGGCAGGAGAGTCCTCACTGTCCTGGACCTCCCTGCCTCCCCTGGGGGCCCCGCAGCAGAGTCCTCATGGTCCTGTGCCCTCACCTCCTCCTCCTGTCCCAGGGGGAGTGCAGGATCCTGAGCTGTGTCCCCAGCACCCTGGGATCCAGGGCCTGCGCTGCTGGAATCATGCTCCAGGGGCAGTGGCTCCCAAAGGCAGCAGGGCGCAGACCCCTCCACCTGGAGCCCTCTGACCTACCAGCTTCTCCCTGAGGCCCCACCGGGTGCGGGCTCCAGCCCTTTACTGAAATCAGCCCATGGTGTGCAGTGTGCTTTCCCTGAAGCGCACTTCCTCTATTAGTGACCCCGGGAGACTGGAGGCCTCCCTGCCCTTCCTGTGGTTCTGCCCAATTTCCCTGCTAAATGCCCTCCTGACTACAGTCTTGAAAGCAGAGTACCAAAGAGGAGAGGAGATTTTTACTAAGAGAAAGAATTCAGGAGAGCTACAGAAGTGTTCCTCTTGAGTCCTTGGCTGGATACTGATCTGCACATGAGTGTAAGGCCAGGAAAAGCGCTATCAGAAAGAGGTAGGTCAATCTTTAAAGGCTAAATTAGTCCAGAAATAGGTGCTATTCTCACTAGCTAGAGTAAAAAGTCCTCCTAAAGATGGGTTATGGGGTAGAGTCCTCAGAAGTACTATACTGAACTGTCAGCAAATGAGCCTAGAGTAAAGGATATCTGGACCCTTGCTAACAAGACTTGAAAGGAAACCCCTAAGGATAAAATTGGACCCAATCAACTTTATCCAAGAACTAAGCTCTCAAGTATTTAAAATATTACTCCCTCCAAAAATCCAGAAAACAACCACCTAAAATTCATATGTGCTAGCATCCAATCAAAAATTGCCAAATGTGCAAAAAAAGAGAGAAAATATGATGCAAAACCAAGAGAAAAATCAACTATTAGAATCATACTCAAATATGTTGATAATATATTAAAACAGTTAAAATCAAGATACTCTGTATGGTAAAGAAGGTATTGGAAAGTATGAAATGTTGAAGAACTGGAAAATGAAAAACAAAAACTGAACATCTAGGGCAGAAAAAAATATGAAATAAAAACCGCACCAACTGGAATTAAAAACAGAAATAGCTTTATAGAAGAAAAAGTCAGTGAGCTTCGTGGATTGGAAGAATAAATATTGTGAAAATGTCTATGCAAGCACATGAAAAAATGTTCCACATCACTTGCCATCAGGGAAATACAAACCAAAACCACAATGAGATATCACTTTACACCAGGGAGAATGGCTAAAATTTATAAGACACGAAATAATAAATGTTGGCGGGGATGTGGAGAAAGGGGAACTGTCTTTCACTGTCAGTGGGAATGCAAGTTGGTTCATTCCCAACAACTGGAAAACAATGTGGAAGTTCCTCAAGAAGTTAAAAAATAGAGCTACCCTATGACCCAGAAATTGCACTAAGGTATTTACCCCAAAGATGTAGTGAAATGATGGGACACCTGTACCCCAATGTTCATATCAGAAACAATAGCCAAACTGTGGAAGGAGCCATGATGTCCTTTGACAGATGAATAGATAAAGAAGATGTAGCCTCTATATACAATGGAATATTACTCAGCCATCAGAAAGGATGAATACCTACCATTTACTTCAACATGGATGGAACTGGAGGGTATTGTGTTGAGTGAAATAAGTTAATCAGAGAAAGACAATTATCATATGGTTTCACTCATATGTGGAATATAAGAAAAAGTGAAAGGGACCATAAGAGATGGAGGGGAAACTGAGTGGGGAAAAATTAAAGAGGAAGACAATCCATGAGAGACTCCTAACTCTTGGAAACAAAGGGTTGCAGAAGGGGAGGTGGGTGGGAGATGGGGTAACTGGGTAATGGGCAATGAGGAGGGCACAAGATGAGATGGCACTAGGTGTTATACTATATGTTGGCAAATTGAATTTAAATTTTTAAAAAGCCAATGAGCTTACAAACACAGCAATATAAACTATATAAAATGAAATATATGGCAAAACAGAGTAAAATTAAAATGAAAAGAGCATCAATGGATTGTGGAAAAATAACAATAAACCTAACATAAGGATAATCAAAGACCCAGAAAGGTAAGGGGTGGAAAAAATATTTGAAATAATAATGGTTAAAATATTCCAAATTGATATAATATAGAAATCCACAAATCCATGAAGTTCACCACAACTCAAGAAGAAAAATCAGAGAAAACCATGCAAAGACATATCACAATAAAATTAATGTAAACTAGGGAGCTGTAGGAGAGATTCTGAAAGCAGACAGACTAAAAATGACACATTATGAACAAGAACAAAAAAGTGAAGTAGATTTCTTAAGAAACCATTCAAGCCAGAAGACAATGGAACATCTTTAAAGTACAGAAAGAAAAGAACTGTCAACCTAGAATTCTATACCCAGAAAAGATATCTTTTAAAAAATGAGAGTTAAATAAATACTTATTCTGACTTACAAAAGTTGAGAAAATTCATTCCCAACAGACTATACCTATGGAACACACTAAAGGGAGTTCTTTAGGCAGAAATAAAATAAATGTATATGGAAATGTAGATCTACTTAACCAAATGAAGATCACAGGAAAGGTTAAGTTGTAGTGAAATATAAAAGGCATTTGTTTTTTCATTTTTCATCTCCTTAAAGTAAAAGCATTAACAATACATTGATACAGATTTAGATTTGGAAATAAACTTTATTTAAAAAATAGCACAAGACTAGACAGGTCAAAATGGAAATACATAGTTAATAAGTTTCTTACATGACATGCAAAGTGATATTATATTATTTGAAAACATACTAGGATAAATTGAAAATATGTAACGTCAACTTATATCAACCATCTAGAAAATGAAATAATAAAGTATAACTAAGATGCTAACAATGAAGATAAAATAGAATTATTTTAAATGACACTAATCTGATGAGAAAAAGTCACAGGAAAAAGAAAAATAAAACAAAATAAAAAAACAAAAAGGAACAAAGAACATATAGGACAAATAAAGCCTACATAGCCAGATGGCAGATTTAAACCTGACCATATCAATATTTATAGAATGGTTTAAACTCCTATATTACAACAGTTCAACGATGGAAACATTCATTATTTGACTGTAGTAATAGTTTCATGGGTACACATATGTCAAAAAACTAATCAAATTATATACTTTAACTATGTTCAGCTTTTTGTACTTCAGTTATGCCTGAATACATTTTAAAATAGATAACCAAAGAAGATAGAAAAAGAAAGAAAATAATACAATTTAAAATAGCATGAAAAATATGAAATACTAGGAAAAAAATTTCCAAATATTTCAACTAGAAGGTATACATTGTTCAATTATCTGAAACATAAACAAGGCTAACCACTATCTTGTATTAAAGAAACCCACTTGACATAAAAAGATACGATATGTAAAAGTAAAAGGATACCAAAATGATATACCATGAAAACACCACTCAAAAGCAAGCACAAATGGCTATACTAGTATTAAACAAAGTAGATTTCAGAACAATGAATATAACCAGGGATAGAGAAGGTAAATTCAAATTAATAATGATGATAGGGTCAACTTTTCAAGAAGCATTAATTCTCCTAAATATGTTTGTATTTAATATCAGAGATTCAAAATACATGTATATTAACCTGAGAAAATTAAAGGCAGAATTAGACAAATACATAATTGTAAGTAGATATTTCAACATCTCATTCTCAATAATCAATAAGGAAACTAGAGACAATCTCAGTATGTCTAATTAAGACTTGAACAACACCATCAGCCAACTTGACCAAATATATATTTATATAATACTCTTGAGTAATAGCAAAATGTTTTTAAGTGCATATGAATCATTTATGAAGATAAACTATTTTAGGTCCAAAAACAAGACTCAATAAAATTTAAAATATTAAAAATGTACATAGTAGTATGTTCTCTGATTACACTGATTTAAATTAGAAATCAATTTTTTAAATGATATCTGGAAAATCTTCAAATATTTTAAGTTAAATTACACACAGCCAAGTAATTTGTAAGTCACAGAAGAAATCACAAAGTTAATTATAAAATATTTTTAACTGTATGAAAATAGAAATATAACAAGATATTTGAAATGCAGATAAAGCACTGCTTAGAGGCATTAAATATTTATGAATGGGGGAAAAAAGAAAGATATCCAAATAATGATCTAAGCTTCTACCTTAAAAAATTTAAAAAAAACATGGAAAAAATAAACAGAAACAAGAAGAAAAGATATAATAAAGATCTGAGCAAAAAACAAGAAAATATAAAACATAAAAAGATTAGAGAAAAATCAAGGAAATCAAAATCTGTTTCTTTGAAAAGAACAAAAAAAATTGATAAACCTCATAATCATGAAAAAAAAGAAAAGACACAAATTACCAATATCATGAATGAGAAATAGGATACCACCACTATTTCTACAGGCATTAAAAGAGTAATAAGATGCATTTTATGAAGAAATAATTTAGTAACTAAGATAAAATGGGCAATTTCTTAGATGACATGAACTACCAAAACCCACTAAAGTAGAAGTAGATAGGGATCCCTGGGTGGCGCAGCGGTTTGGCGCCTGCCTTTGGTCCAGGGCGCGATCCTGGAGACCCGGGATCGAATCCCACGTCGGGCTCCCGGTGCATGGAGCCTGCTTCTCCCTCTGCCTGTGTCTCTGCCTCTCTCTCTCTCTCTGTGTGACTATCATAAATAAATAAAAAATTAAAAAAAAAAAAGTAGAAGTAGATAAGTTGAATGTTCCTTTATCTGCTAGAGAGAATTAACATATAACTTTAAAATGTCCTACAAAGAAAACTTTGGGTCACATGGCTTTATTGGTGAATTCTACCAAACATTTAAAAGGAAATAAAGCCAATTCTACACAAACTCTTCACAAAAGTAGAAGAGAAGTCTTTTCAATTCATATGAGACCATCATTACCTTTGTACAAAAAGCAGAAAAAAATTATAAGAATGTCCACTCTTACCACTTTTATTCAATCTTATAGTGGACATCCTAGTTAGGGCAATCAGGCAAGATAAAGAAATAATAGGTATACAAATTGAAAAAGAAGTAAAGCTGTATATATATAAACAGCATGGTCACCTTTATTGGAAAATCCTAAGGGATCTATAAAAAAGCTATGGAACTATTAAGTGGAATATAACAAAGTGAAGTCAACTGTATTTCTGTATACCAGCAAATGCAAAAATCAATTGCATTTCTATATACTAGCGATGAACAATCAGAATCTAAAATCACAAAAATACGGTTAGGCAGTTTCTTTAAAAGTCGAACATTCATAGGCCCTAACCAAGCCATTCCACTTCTAGGTATTTACCCAAGAGAAAAAAAAAAAAAAAAAAAAAGCATTTGTCCATACAGAGACTTCTACAATAAAGTTCATCACAGTTTTATTTGTAATTGCCATAAATTGAAAACAACCCAATGTCCCTCAATGGTTGAAGAGAGAGATAAATCCTGATGTTTCTATAAAATAGAACAGTATTAAGAAATAAAATGAAACAATATTCATACATGCAATAATATGGATGAATCTTGAAATGTTTTGTGAAAGAAACCAAAAAAGCTTAATATTGAATGATTAAATTTACATAAAATTCTAGAGCATACAAACAAATGTATTATTATAACAGAAGCCAGGTTAGTGGTTATCTGATCCAGAGGTGGAGGAAGGGATCAACTGCAAAGGCATGAGGAAATTTTGAAGGGTAATGGAAATGTTCTTTGTCTTGATTGTGGTGATAGTTTCCTGAATATATAAACAGGTCAAAACTGACCAAATTGTATACATTACACATGTGCGGTTGGTTGTTCTTCAATTATACTTCAATAAATTTGTGAACATAAATAACTGAAGGAGATAAAAAATAAAGAAAAAAATAACAAACTAACACACAAAATATGAAATATGAAAAAATAAATTTAAAATATGCATGAGACTTTATGCTGAAAACTACAAAGCATTATTAAAAGATATTAGAGATGTCTTAAATACTTATATACTATGTTAATGGAAAGAATCAATATTGTTAAAATGTTAGTTCTCTTCAAAATAATCTATAAATTTAATACATTCAAAAATCAAACAGATTGTTTTTCAGAAATGAATAAGCTCATTCAAAAAGGTATAGGTACATATAAATGCAAGGGTCCTAGAATATCCAAAATGATTTTTTCTAAAGACTTTATTTATTTATTCATGAGAGACACAGAGAGACAGAGGGAGGGCAGAGACATAGGCAGAGGAAGAAGCAGTGTCCATGCAGGGAGCCTGCTGTGGGACTTGATCCCAGGACTCTGGGATCACACCCTGGGCCAAAGGCAGGTGCTGAACTGCTGAGCCACCCAGGAATCCCTCAAAATGATTTTAAAACCAAAAGAAAAAGTCGGAGGACTTACACTACCTGATTTTAAAACTTATAATAAAGGGATCCCTGGGTGGCGCAGGGGTTTAGCGCCTGCCTTTGGCCCAGGGCACGGTCTTGGAGACCCGGGATCGAATCCCACGTCGGGCTCCCGGTGCATGGAGCCTGCTTCTCCCTCTGCCTACGTCTCTGCCTCTCTCTCTCTCTCTGTGATGACTATCATAAATAAAAATAATAATAATAAAAATAAAAATAAAACTTATAATAAAGCTACAAGTATATGAATGACGTCTATGCAGTGATCTGTACACAAATGTAAAAAATTAAAAGAATGGAAAATGAAATTTGAGAAATTTAAGCTGCAAATAAAAACTAGTTTCTGATAGTTGGCTTCCAAACAAGGTTGTGGAATCTTCTCAAATGTTCATTAAGATAAGCGATCACACAGTAAATAAAATGATCCTAACCCCAAGAAGATAATCTAGGGAATTTAAGTTTCTCTCTGAAGGGACTAGACACAGGGGGCCACTCTGTAAAATTGACAATAGTGACATCAAAGTTCACTTGCCAAGAAGTGCCCATTCTCAGGTTGGGTGTCAAAATTATCTTGATACAAACACAATCTATATTCTCTCTCTCCTTGAAAAATTGAACTATGTTAATGTAATATTGAAAAATTACAATAGTTTCCTCTTTACTGGTCTACTTACAAGCAAAGGACAGAGATGAAAAAAGTTCTTAAACTTTTGAACTTACGTGTATCAGAAATAAAATCCACCAGGTCCCAAAATCTAGATAATAATCAACCCCCTCCCCCCCCCCAAAAAAAAAATCAACCCCAGAAACCAGAATGAAATAGTTGAGAGTTTGTTTATATTATATATCCTGATTTTCCCCAACTGAATGTTGGAAATCACGATGCACACATCTGAAGGAATATCACAAAGCAGGCACTTTAGAAATGACTATTTTCCTATTACAAAGGTAATGTATGCTTATTTTTGAAAATAGAGCTGAACACTCACATACATACACACACATAGTTAAATTAAAAAATAAGGAAAAATTATTCATAGTTCTACCACCTAGAGATAATTACAATCAATACTGGGGTATCAACCATCTATGCACTAACCATCCATAATACCAAAATGAAAGCAAGAAGTGAATATTTTTTGAGATCTTGGGAAGTACATTCTTTTGTTAATATATGGAGGCCGCTGCTGTTTCAGCTATTATGCAGGATGAGATTCAGCAAGTCTTAATTAAACATGTGGTCCCAAAGAAATATAAAAGATACCTAGCCAAAATGAGTTCACTTCCACCAAATCACTATGTTGAGAATTTGGTAACCTGATTTATCTAATTGCAATAACCACAATTTGTGTCTCCTCTTGCTTGTCACCTTGCATTCTAAACAGAGAATACCATTTTTATTTTTTTATTTTTTTATTTTTTTTTTCAGAGAATACCATTTTTAATGGAAATGTCTTACTTTTTCTTTATTTCCAGTTCTCTCCATTGGAAACTATTGTTTCCCTTGCAGTTACAAAATCAGAGATAAAAAGATCAAAATTTACAGTCCTTGTAGAAATTTAAATTCCTTCTCTACTTTCTCATGGGTCTTTGTCCCTAAATTATAACAGTAATAACTCCCATATTTAAAAAAAATACCATACAAACAGGAACTATTATTGCTGCACATTCTTGTTGTCCTTTTTCCACATCTACAGGGAGCCAAATTACTAATTCTTTATTGGATTTATCTTTGGAAATGTTGCCAACATGGAATTGGAAAGAGAAAACAATTGAGCTTCCTAAGTAGAACACAGAACACAAATCCTTGAATTAGTTCTAATAATTAAAGCATCTTGTGAAGGGCTTCAATGACAGGATAAACTCATCTGTCCCTAGTATAGGACCCACATCAATTACACTGGGCATAAGGAGGATGGTACACAACAAAGGAAATTAAAATACAGAGGCTGACAGTCCAGACAAAGCCTGACTCTGGTCAAAGGCAGCCTCTCCAAGTGCTATCTTTAAGCCAAGTGCTTTTAAATAAGTTTAAATACCAATAGGGGGTTAATTTGGGACCAATTTGCTTTTATTTCTGAATTAATGGTTTTTAAATCTGCTTTTATAATTTCTGCTTATCAAGGATTGCCCTTCTGGTATAAAAGCTGAGCCAAGACTCAGTTATCAAATTACTATGAAGGGTTCTGTTAATTAGATAGTTTATCTGTGATGAGTTGTTGACATTGAGATGATGTGTGTTAAATAATTTTAAAATATTCTGTGGGGCACTAACTTGGTGGCTCAAAGCATTGCTCTTCCATTTTTCAGACCCTGCTTTGAGTCAAATTAGAAGCTCTTAGTAAAAATTAATATGATGGTGTAATATATTTATTAAATATAGAATCTTTCATATCTTAAAATTATACATATGAGAGAATAAATCTTCTGGCACTCTTTATTAAGCTGCTCTAGACCATTCTAACTAATTCAGCCTCCTTCACATGCTGGTTGGTCTTTAACTGCTCAGTATAGACTGCCAGGAAATTCATCACTACTGTCATTAAACACAACTCTCAGGATTTGCTCTTTTCATAGTGTTTCTTTTAAAAGCTTTTTTGGTGATTTTTCCTCTGGCTTCTCTTTCTACCTCCAAGTCAGGCAACCCAAAAGAAATCTCAGAAACTGAAATATTTTTTTTCCCATGAAGGTAAATTAAACCTCCAGCTTTTAAGGGCTTTTCTTTCTGTCAATTTTCTTTTTCTAGTTATAGTTTTTGACAGTAGAGGCCAAGAACAGTCCACAGGGAATGGCTTGGAGCCTTAAAACAAGCTGGTATCTGTATTTTCTAGAGGAAAAACATTGGACACCAGTCTTTAACATCAGGAGAGCTGCTAATTAACCTATAATTGTTAAAAGCACAAACCATTTTTTATTATCTCTATGATTTCCTTTTAAGCTCCCTTTAAATGTTGACTTTATTTATAGCTTTGTTGTTTTTTTAAATTCATTTTACTATTTTCTTTCTTCACTAATTCTCTAAGACACATGATATACTAGAACAACTGAGTCTCAGAACTGGAAGTCCTAAGTCTTTCTAGTTTTTATTTTAATGAATAGCCATAATGTATTCAACCAGTATATACATGGCTCAGAAAAAGAGGTAGCTCTTTCAAGGTAGTGAAGTTCTCTGCAAGTCACTAAACTCATAGGAACTCTGAGTTCATATTCTAGGCTTAACTAGTACCTGTGTGGTCTTAGGCATGTGGACTCTGTAGGCCTTGAGTTTTATCTTTATAAAATAAGGAGATCAGAATCCACAGATATCCTTTCCAGCTCTAATATTCTATGATTATTTTCATCAGAGGAACTTATTGCTGTGAAAGAACAAAAATAGAGTTCATATGAAGCCAGCAGCCATTCTAAACTAGTTTTGTTCCATTTCTTCAAAGGAGGTTTTGAAGAAAAGTATCAACAAAGAAAGTAGAATGCGGAGTATCAGGTAAAAGGAAAAGAATAAAAAATAAAGGGGTCCCAAGTGGGGTTTGGGTTCTAATCACAACTGTGCCATTAATAATTTAGCAACTGTGAACAAATTAATGGGATTGAGGCCAATGATTGGATTCTAAATTGGAGAGATTTTATTTTATTATCTCTTAGTCTCTTTTGCCTAAAAATTCCATGATTCTTTTTTTTTTTTTTAATTCCATGATTCTAAAAATGGCCCAAAACCCAAGGAGGAAGATACCTGGAAATATTCAAACCATTATTGACAATGAACTCTGCTCTTTTGCTCCTGGTTGGAGAATGTTGCTCAAAAATATGCTGTCCAGATCATTAACTCAGAAGTCAAACATTCCCTTAGAAACCTAAAACAAATGCTGGAACTATAGGTAACTTTCCGAATCATCTTAGTTATCACGATGGCAATCTAGACCCTCTAGGCACTCCCTGTAATACTGAATTTGGCAAAGCATTTATATTGCCAGCAAGCTTGCAGTACTCATGCATCCTAGCCTTTTAGAAAAATAATATTATCCACTAATATTTTTCAAGATCTATTGCAATTAAGAAATATAAAAGAAATAAGTGATAAAGGAAAAAATGCCAAAATAAAGGCAGTAGGAAGGATAGTTTTCAGGTTTTAATTATTTACCAAGTGAAAAGTATAAAAGGTGCAGGATATTTTGGTCCTGAAACATCAGGTACTGGACAGTGACCAAAAGCAGATGGTGTAACCCATTCCAAAGAGCCAATTCTCCTGCTGCTGCTGCTGCTGCTATTTCTCCTTCTTCTTCACCTTCTCCTTCTTCACCTTCTTCTTCTTCTCCTTCTTCTATGCTTGCCACCTTGGAACCCAGTCAGATGCTTTTCCTTTTCCTTCAAGACACTGACCCTTAGACCTCCATTTTTTGCATGCCCTACTTAGGATAAGTAGCATATTCCAATAGCCCTTGCTTAGAACCACAGTATAAAAAAATGGAGATACCATTCCCAACTTCTTCATGGTCCTGGGTCAAATCCTTTTAACTAATCCCCTCTAATCTCATGCATTGATTTCTATTTTGTTTTCTTGTTTTGTTTTGCTTTGTTTTGTTTTGACTGGTAAGATAATAATTGGCAACATTTGAATGCTCTTAAATATGCATTAATTATTACAATCCATTATACCTCAGTCATGGAACTCATAGCAAAAGCTATCTTTCATGAATAAATAAGAAATCTGCACTTTAAATTTTTATCCATGCAGCTCTTAAATCATAACAATCAAATTCCCTTAGCTTCCTACACAACTATCCCATTTTCCAAATGGAAAACTGGAATAGAGACTTGAGGGACTTCCCTTAGGCTACAGTCCAGGTTCAGGGAATAACTTCTTTGCTTGATATAAATAATTCACTTTAAATCTCCCCAAACCAAAATATTTCCAATATAAACCTCTAAAATATACATAGCACTGACCAAGCATGGGAAAATTTCAAAATATTCATATGATTTGAAAATCAACCATTACCTAAACTAAGCTGTAATGCTAAAGAATGTTTCCTCAAAATAGGCTCTTATATTGTTTTCGTGTTAAATCCCCAGTGTTGGTACAAAGTAGAGACTCTGTCAATGTATGCTGAATGGATGATGATTGGTTGGCTGTATTCCTAAATAAGGTAACAGTAAGAAGATGGAGGATTGAACAGAATGGATGATCTACAGAAATATTATAAAGATAAAAATGAAAGAAGTTGATAATTGGGTGTGAAAAATGTATTGAAGAAGGGGGAACTCAGAGTGATATTTTCATTTCTGATTTAGGTGATGAGATAATGCCATTCAGGGAGATAGGAAACATGGAAAAGTGGGAAGCAAGTGAGTAGGTACACAATGAGTTCAAGATTAGATGTGATAAATCAAAAGATCTTGCAAATGTTAAGAGACATTTATTCAATAAGAAGTTGGATACACAGAATTGAGCTTAATAGAGACATTTTTTACTTAGAGTTCATCATCATATAAATGATAACTGAAGTTTTATCCACCAATGAAATTACTTTGGGAGTAAATGTAGAACAGAATACCCATGTCCAGTACATTTTTAAATAGGAACAGGAACTCATAAAGGGTTGCTCATTTTTTTTACTTTTTCATGGATATTAAAAATATATATTAGTATCCATATACTATCACTATTATTTCATAGAAGGAGAAGGAATTTCAACTTATAAAAATAAAGATGACATAATATTAAAAAGGATAATCTTTCCAATTAACCAAATAAGGTATATAAAAAATTTACCCTATCATCCTTTATCACAAAATGATTTTATCATGAAATGACACCATTTCAAGAACACCATTTGGGAAACATTGGTCAGTGAATGGAGAAGACCAAAATCAGATGTCTTGGGAATGTTCATCTTCAAGTGTTCATTAGAGTAGAGCAGTCCACAAAGGACACTGCTTCTAATGGAGAATCAGGAAGTAAAGCTGGGAAATGTGGTATCTTAAAGCAAGGGGAAAATATTTCAAGGAATATATGATCAAAAGTTCAGATGTCACTGAAAGACCCAATAGTTTATTAATAAAGAAGCTGTTCCTTCTTCTTTAGAGCCCTTGCACAAATTTCTGAAATCTGGCCCTGCAACTCCATGATCTTCATCATCATCAGAGTCATTATCACTACATATCCATGAAAAATCTACATAAGTATAGACTGATTTGCACTTAGTATTTATATAAATGGCATTATACCTATGTGGTAGACAGACCCTAAGGTGGCCCTCCATGATCCTCATGTTCTGATATTCATATTTTTGTGTAATCTCCCCCTGCCTGTGACTTGCTTCTAACCAACGGAATATGACAAGGGTGATAGGATAGCCATGATTATGTGTATATGATTATATGGTTTCATAGCATCAACTTTGTGGAGCTTTCTTTGTTGCTGACTTTGAAGAAACAAGCTGCTATGAATCCTACAGCTGTTTAGTAATAAATCCACCATAAACCTAAGTAGCATGGAAATAGATCTTTCTCCAGTCAAGCTTCTGGTGGTGAGAATCCAACTTTATCCAACACCCTCATTGCAGCTTCATGAGACCCTAAACAGAGGACTCAGCCAGGACATGTTCAGACTCTTTACCCACAGAAAATGTGGGAAATCATAAATGTGCATTGCTTTAAACCATTAAGTTTGTGATAATTTGTTATATAGTACTAGAAAAACAATTTCCAAGAAAAACATTGTTTAAAACAGATAAAGAAAAACACACAGTTATTCAAACAATAAAATTAAGTAAGTATAACCATGGGATCTTTCACTCTCCCCACAGGGAAGAAAGCATGCAACTTGGTATTTTATTACCAATTAGAGAGGTTAGGCTGAGAAATGTTTATAAGTTCTCAATGTTAGGGAGCCAAATAAGAGAAGTGTCATATCATGACATCCATCCAGGCAATTTAAGTATTAAAAAGTCTCTGTGGCCCCGATTCTCCCGAATCCAAAAACAAAAATGCACCTTTCTTCATTTTTGCCTATGGCTTTGTGTTCTAGGCATTTGTTTATTGTCCTAGGAAGGAGGATATTTTAAACTATTAGCGATCCTTTTTACAAACAGGAATACCTTGGAGATATTGTGGGTTTGATTCCAGACCACTGCAATAAAAACGAGTATTGCAATAAAGTGAGTCAGTGGAAATTTTTGGTTTCCCAATGCATATAAAAACTGTATTTACACTACAGCATAATCAATGAAGTATGCAATAGCATTATGCCTAAAAACCAATGTACATACCTTAATTTAAAAATACTTTATTCCTCGGGATCCCTGGGTGGCGCAGTGGTTTGGCGCCTGCCTTTGGCCCAGGGCGTGATCCTGGAGACCCGGGATCGAGTCCCACATCAGGCTCCCGGTGGGTGCATGGAGCCTGCTTCTCCCTCTGCCTGTGTCTCTGCCTCTCTCCCTCTCTCTGTGACTATCATAAATAAATAAATAAATAAATAAATAAATAAATAAATAAATAAATAAATAAAAATACTTTATTCCTAAAATGTCCTAACCATCATCTAAACTTTCAGTAAACTATAGTCCTTTTGCTGGTGGAGGATCTTGTATCTCAGTGTTGATGGCTGCTGACTGATCAGCGTAGTGGTTGCTGAAGGTTGGGGGCACTGTAGCAGTTTCTTACAATAAGACAACAATGAAGTCTGCTATACTGATGGACTCTTACAAATGATTTCTCTATAGCTGTTGGTATATGTAATGCCGTTTGATAACATTTGCCCAGAGTAGAATTTATATCAAAATTAAGAATCAATATTCTCAACCTCTGATGCTGCTTTTTCAGCAAAGTTTATGTAATATTCTAATTGCTTTATGGTCATTTCAACAATCTTCACAACATCTTCACCAGGAGTAGATTCCATCTCAAGAAACTACTTTCTCTGCTCAACTGTAAGAAGCAATTCCTCATCCATTAAAACTCTATCATGAGACTGTAGCAATTCAGTCACATTTTCAAGCTCCATTTCTAATTCTAGTTCTCTGTTATTTCTATCAAATCTCCCATTACTTCCCCACTGAAGTCTTGAACCCCTCAAAGTCATCCATAAGGGTTGGAATCAACCTCTTCCAAACTCCTATTAATGCTGAAATTTTGACCTCTTCCCATGAATCATGAAATGTTCTTTTTTTTTAAAGATTTTATTTATTTATTCATGAGAGACACAGAGAAAGAGAGAGAGGCAGAGACACAGGCAGAGAGAGAAGCAGGCTCCATGCAGGGAGCCTGACATGGGACTTGATCCCAGGACCACAGAATCATGCCCTGGACCGAAGGCAGGTGCTTAACCACTGAGCCACCCAGGGATCCCCCTTCACAAAAAGTTCTTAATGAGATATGGAATAGTGAATCCTTTCGAGAAGGTTTTCAATTTACTTTGCTCAGATTAATCAGAGGAATCACTATCGATGGCAGTTATAGCCTTATGAAATTTATTTCTTAAATTATAAGACTTGAAAGTCATAATGAACTCTTGATCCAGGGGTTGCAGAGTGGATGTTGTTGGCAGGCATGAATACAACATGAATCTTATTGTCCAAGTCCATTGGAGCTCTTGGGTGACCAGGTACATTGTTAACGAGCAATAATATTTTAAAAGAAATCATTTTTGCTGAGCAGTAGGTCTCAACAATGGGTTTAAAATATTCAATAAGCCATGTTGTAAACAGATGTGTTGTCAGTTGGGCTTTGTTGGTCCATTAACAAGCACAAGCAGAGTAGATTAAGCATAATTCTTTAAGGCACTAGGATGTTTGGAATGGCAAATGAGCATTGGCTTCAACTTAAAGTCAACAGCTGAAATAGCTTCTAAAAGGGAGTCAACCTGTCCTTTGTAGCTTTGAAGCCAGGCATTGACTTCTTTCAAGGTGTAAGTCCTAGATAGTATCTTCTTCCAGTATAAGACTTTCATCCACACTGAAAATGTGCTATTTGGTATAGCCACCTTCATTAATTATCTTAGCTAGCTATTCTGGATAAATTGATGCACCTTCTATATCAGCACTTGCTGCTTCACCTTGTACTTTATGTCATGGAGATGGTTTCTTTCCTTAGACCTCATGAACCAACGTCTGCTAGCTTCCAACTTTTCTTCTGTAGCTTCCTCACCTCTTTCAGTCCTCACAGAATTGAGAAGAGTTGGGACCTCTCTTTGAATTAGGCTTTGTCTCAAAGGATTGTTGTGGTTTCTTTGATCTCTTATCCAGACCACTACAACTTTCTCCATATCAGCAATAATACTGTTTTGCTTTCTAATAATCCATGTGTTCACTAGAGTAGCACTTTTAATTTCCTTCAAGAACATTTCCTTTGCATTTACAACTTAGTAGTTTGGTGCAAGAGGCCTAGCTTTCAGCCTATCTCAGCTTTCTATGTGCCTTTCTCATTAAGCTTAATTATTTCTAGCTTTTAATTTAAAGTGAGAGACATATGACTCTTCCTTTTACTTGCATATTTAGAGACCATTGTAGGATTATTAATTGGCCTAATTTCAATATTGTTGTGTCTCAGGGAATATGAAAGCCCACAAAAAGAGGGAGAGACTTGGGGGAATGGCCAGTTAGTGGAGCAGTCAAAACACGCACATTTACTAAGTTTGCCATCTTTTCTGGGTGCAGTTTGTAGTGCCACAAAACAATTAAAATAGTAACATCAAAGATCACTGATCACAGATCACCATAGAAAATATAATAATAATGACAAAGTTTAAACTAATGCAAGAATTACCAAAATGTGACACAGAGACACAAAGTGAACAAATGCTGTTGGAAGGATGGCCCTACAGACTTGCTCGATGCAGGGTAGCTACAAACTTTAAATTTATAAAAACAAAACAACACAATACATGCATATAATAAACTGAAACACAATAAAATGAGGTATATCTATGGTAAGAATGAGATTTTTATATGAATGGAGAGAACTCATATAGAACTCTGTGATGCCAGTTCTAACCTTTTAAGTCTCTGCCCTTCACCCCACAAACTTTCTAAGACCTACATAAAAGCAATACTCAGGGGATGCTTCAGTTTTTTTAGACAGAGATATTGAGCCATTCACTTCAACAGCTAGCACATTTCCCTAGACTCTCTTCCTCACCGTGTTTCACTGGTTAATATCTCTGCTTCCAGTTGATGCATTGATTGACTATTTTCTAATTTTCCCCAACTCCAAGCTTGATTCCACTGTGGCTCTCATCTTTCCTACCATTGATTCTGATACTCCAAGAAAGAATTTCTAGATAACATCCTCTAGTATTTTCCCTAGTAACTGTGAATCACTCTTCTAGTCAGCATCTCACCTGGGTAAAGTCCATCCCTATAAACAAGATTGAAATAAGCATTGAGAAGAAAGGGAAAGGGTGCTCAGGAATGAGAAGGAAGGCCCATGAAAACAATTTTACCTAATGCAGGATTTTGCATAATTCTGTGGGGTTGTTATCATTTATACAAGCTGATATGTACACTTATATTTGGTCTTATTCCTCTCCACTGTCCAATATTCAACTGTAGTATCTGTAGAAATTAATTAGAATAGAAAATTCTCTCTTTCTCCTAATTCCTTTCAACATTTATTAAATAATTGTTGTATACAAGTCATTTTGCAAAGTATTGTTAGTAACCTGAAAATGAATATATCATATCCCTTCTCCTGAGTTGCAAGAGGGGGGGGAATATAATTTAAATAAGTACAATGCAAGGCAGAAAAATAGTGCTATGATAGAGTTACAAGGAGATGGAAGGGAAAGATTATAACTTACTGGAGCAATCAAGAAAATGTGTGTGGAGGAAAGAGTTAAAGCAGTAGGTTAGTGAGCCATTTCTTTCTCAATTACTATGGGGATGATTCCAGAAAAAGGTAGTAGGCAGTGATTCAGTTTAATACCTTTACATATATGATAACTATAATTCTTAGGAAATAGACTAATGATGCAGGATGTCTGTGGTTTAGGATTGTTTAAGGAAAACAAGCCTACAATCTATGGGCTTATGATGCATGACTCTCCGTAGAATGTTACATAAGCCTTACTCTCTGGAACATGATGCAGAGATGTTTAACAACTTACATGTTCCCCATTGTGTGAGGCGACATGCAATCCTCATCAAAGACCTCATCTATTATTGTGGGATGGAGAGCACATGTCTATAGAAAACAAACTAGCAAACAACAGGATGTGGGAAGTCATAAAGGATGAGCCAGCCTTCTCTGCCCAGTCTGTAACTTTTGAGTATTTGTATTCTTAAAAATGGTTGGAAATCTTGATATCAGGTAAGACTTCCAAACTTTGTGAGTCTGATTTGGCAATCTGATTTCTAGTGTTAGTTAGCTCGGTCTTCATAGAAAAGGTGGAATTTGAAATGACCTTACAGAGGTGTGTAAGATTTTAAAAGGCAGACATGAGGCAGCTGAAATTTTTAAGCAGAGAAAAAACAGGTACAGAGATCAGTAGAAAAACACAGGATATATTCAGGCCATAATACACACCCTAGTTTGGCTATAGAGTAAGCAATATATCTAAGGGAACAGTCATGGAAGGTAAAGCTTAAAGGTAAGTTGAGGGCTTGGAATTCCAGGCTGAGGACCTTACACTTAATTCTGTAGGAAATAAGGAGCCACTAAGGGTTTTTTTTTTAAAGAAGGTAACAGGATCACAACACAGCTGCAGATAATTTTCCCAGTAGCTATTTGCAGGTTGCTTTGGAACAGGGAGAAATTATCCAAACTGAAGCATGAAATGGCTTAGCTCAGTGATTCTCAAATGAGGTCCATGAACTCAAGTGGACCTACAGGCACAAATTGAAGATCTCTTTGAGGATTTTGTTATTGTTGCTATTTGCTTGCTTTTTTGTTTTTTTCAAATTTTAAAATATTATGTATTCATTTAGATGATAATTTTTAAATCCAATTCAGGATCAGCTAGATGACCATCTTATAACTGAATATTGCCACAAATTTCAGTGCTTATGACTTCCTTCTGTTTATCATTGTGTTGGCACTAATTACAACTCAAATAGTCACAGACTAATAAGGGAATAATAAAGGGAACTTCAATTGTAAACTTGTATTCATGCCAAGGGAAAGGCAAATGCTTTTTTTTTTACCAATTTGAATTTTTTTTTTTAAGTTATGGGAGAACTATGTTCACAAAGTACCTGGTAGTACATACTGAACTTCTAAGAACTTGAATGAATATTTTCCTTTGTCTCTCCAGACTATTTTCTCTACTTTCCACTCTGAAGGTGGAAATAACCTTTATTCCCAGGCTTCTTTGCCCTCTGGCTTCTGGTTGGGGTCAACAAATGGGAGTTGATAGCAGGAGGTTGAAGACTGGGAAGAGTAAGGTCAGGGTATTTATTTTGATGGCTTCCTCCCTGCTGGGTTCTTACAAATTGTTTGTATCCTTCTAACAAAGAGCCCAACCTCTCTAAATCATTCTGCTCCTATAACTGTAGCCATACTCCAGGCTCTGATTGTTACTCCTTCATCTGCTTCTACAGTCTCATGGGTGATAATCTCTTCACTATTGCTATAGTCAACCCTGTCTTTACCTTGTATATATTTCCTTTATTAAACCCTCTTCAGATACTCCTGAAATAAATGTGTTTCATTTTCTGCCATGATCTGTCTGATACAATAAATCTCAATGGTCATTACAATGTATTACGAGCATCAATTTGGTTTCAGCAAAGCAACATCATCTGTCACATTAAAATTAATGTGTTACTCTGAATCTTACTGGTTTTATAGTTTCATTTGTATTTAATTTATAATTTTTTTTGTTTTTAGTTATATCTGAGCTTTAATCATAAGAAGCATATATCTAGTTTATGTTTGTATATACTTAAGTTAATGAGTAAATAATAATGATATTATGATAGCGTCTTCAAAAAAAATAATAGTGTCAATCAACATTAAGGAGGTCTTGAATTCTTTTGTCCTTAAAAAAAAAAAGGCTATATATCATTCAAATTTAAGAATCACTAGCCTAGCTTACTGCTTCCAACACAGCTTCCAAAACATCTCTAAAAAGCACCATAAAAGTTGTCAGAGTGTGAAATGGACAATTGACAATGAAAATGCATACTGAAAGCCAAGAACTTCATAAAGCCTATTATGACTCCAGAAGCCATGGCTGAAAACAATTGCACATCCTCCCATTTCCACAGGGCTCTAAGGAGGCCTGCATGAACCACTATGGCTTTTCATGTATGCTAAACTTTAAACTCCAGATTGGAGAACTGTGCTCCAAAAGTCTTTGTATTTAAGGTAGTGAAGTAAACTTATATCGCAACATACCCCTCTACTCCAAAGATACAGAAAGTATGGAAACGGAAAAAAAATACATAGCTATATATTTAAAAGATAAGCATCTCTATAAACCAGAATTCAGATGGCTGAGTGGGGCTGAAGCTCCTGGCTTGCTGGGTATCACTCTCAGAAGCAGACTGGCAGCAGGCAGGTCAGCTTCATAAACATGAGGTACTCCAGATGAAGAACCAGAGTCAGCTACAACTTGTATAGCCAGAGGTTAGGGGGACTTGCTGATTGCTGCCTGGGACCAAAGATACCCTCAGGCTTAGGGAAATGGGAATGTACAGACCAGCTTTATAATAAGAACTGACATCTGCCTGCTATTTCGGTGAATTATCTTTAATATCTCAAATATCAAAATAGGATAGGAACATTAAACAATCATTTTATAACCTGGTTCTAGAATACAGGCTGGAGTAGGGGATAGAATGGCAAGTGGTATACTAGTGAGAGCTAAATTTTTTTTTGCAGTAACAAACCCAAAATATTAGCAGATTTAGACAATAAAATTTTATTTCATGTTCACATCATAGTCCATGGCAGGTCAGGTGGCTCTCCTTGGCAACTGTCTTCTAACAGTGACTAGAAATCTAGGATGATTCCATCTAGCATCTCTGCCAATCCAGTGTTCTTTTTACCTATCTATAAACTACAAAACATGGCTATTCCACATAAATCCTTAATGGTCTTTTGGACTAGTAGTGATACATGTTACTTCCACTTACAACCTATTTACCAGAACCAGACCAGACTCATAACTCCAAAGTAATATAAGGAAATCTGTAAAATATAGAAGAGTACATTAATATGTACTGAGCAGGTTCCAGGTATATGAATCCTCAAATTTTCTAGAGAGGGAGTCAGCCAAAAATGAAAGAAAGAACAAACAACTTCTCATTCAAAATAAATTTGCAAACTATTGTTTCCGAACATATGAAGAAATCTACCAATAAGAAAGGAACCATAAAACAACAATCAGAACATGAATTTGCTTCATGGGAAGTGAATTTTATGGAAAAGACAGTTGTATTTAAGAATAAATATATTTTGTATATTCATGGAGATAAGTGGATTAATAACTTCTATTTAGAAATTAATTATAAAAAAGAAGAAATAATTTATATCAAAGATAACTCATTAGAAATATAGCCATTGAAATAAAAAATGCAATGGGTTGATGAAACTAAATTAGATACAATTGAAGAATTAGCAATAGTAGAAAAAGGAATAAAGAAGCCACTTAGGATGCCAGGTACAATGACATTTTCAAAATAAGAAGAGCAATTTTGAGAATGTAAGACAAATTGAGAAACTCTCACATTCATCTAATAAAAGCCCCAGAAGGATAAAATAGAGGGAATGAAAGAGAAGCAATATTTGAAGAGAATTTTCCAGAATTGAAGAAAAAGATTAAATAGAAAATGTATTCCAAAGAACAATATTTTTAAAAGCCCATAACAAAGCCCATGTTAATCTATAAAGTATCAAAAAATTTTAAAGCCATCTTAAAATTTACTATAGAAAGATTTTACATACAAAGGAATGAAAATAGACCATCAAAGATATCTCCTCTAAGTCAACAGAAACCAGAAAACAATGGACCAATATCTTTAAAAGTTGAGAAAAAGAGAAGTCAACTTAGATTTTTACATCTGCTTAAATTATCATTTCAGGACTCCTAACTCTGGGAAATGAACTAGGGGTGGTGGAAGGGGAGGAGGGCAGGGGGTGGGGGTGAATGGGTGATGGGCACTGAGGGGGGCACTTGACAGGATGAGCACTGGGTGTTATTCTGTATGATGGTAAACTGAGCACCAATAAAAAATAAATTTATTATAAAAAATAAAATAAATAAATTATCATTTCAGAATCAGGGCAAAGGAAACATATTATCAGTCCTACAAAGACAGAGCTTGCGACACAGAAGCTCTCACCATAAACATTTAAGAGATGAACTTCAGCAAAAGTGAACCACATAGAAAAATACATGCTACAAAATGTGTGAGGGCAAAAACCAATAAAATTTTAGTTAAGAAAAATAGCTATTGGCCTAGAAAACTAATGATGACTGATAAGTTTTGTTTAAAAGGCAAAAAAAATAAATAAATAAAAAACACTTTACAATGCTGTAATAAAGAGGAGAGAATGTTCAAGAGTAGTTGAAGGATACTAGGACCCTTATCATGATTGCCTTCTATAATTTGGAATTTCAGATTTAGAAAGTATTAGGAGGGCCACAAAGGCTCAGGAGTGATTGATTCATGTCTACCTCCAAGTAGGTAGTTATGGCTGGCTTTGATAAAAATACAATTTTTTATGCCTTAGTATATTTCCTCCATCCCAGTTATTTAAGTGTTGAAAGAGAATAAAGTCTGATTTTGTTTCCAATATTAGAATCTCTTACAATGTTTTCTATTAGTCTAAGTGAGTGATTATATTTTAACAATTCGTGGAAGGTGTGAATGTTTTTGAGATTGCAGAGAGGTGCTATATTTCTGACTTCTAGTGGGAGGAAGAACACAGTATCTTTGCCCAATTCTTCCTGTGGACCACAAAATTACATGCACACACACACACACACACACACACACAAAGAATTATAATGGGCTTTCACTTATGTTACCAGGTTGCAATAGTTCAAAAGCATTACAAGAAACTACATGAAGCACTCAATTGCCTAATAATGACATCTTACTTAAAATTAGATTTGCCATCTGCAGGTGATAAAGATGAAAAAAATCTGATAGCTTTCCTAATAGAATTACCTTGTGAGAAAAAAAAAATATTTCGTGGTCAGGAAAAATAGAAGATGCTATGAAATATCCATCATGTTAAGCTTTAGATACTATAATTGTTGGGGGTCAGTGATAGTGATATAAAACTTTCAATATTTGGGTCATTGTCTCTGTCTGAACTGGTTTTGGTAATAAAGGAGTAAAAACTTGAGGAGAGTTGATGTGTAATTGGTATTTGATGGCAGAATGAAGTAATTGTAATAAATTCATCTATAGATCATTACCATAGGCAGCAAATAAATCTGCTGCTTAGTGATAATGATTATAAGACAGAAACAAGAAGAACTTTATCACAGAGAAGTATTCATTACATAAAATTTCTTATAACAAGATCACTTTAGTAGAAAAACTCACTGAATGGAATATGCTTTGTTATTCAGAATACCTTTCATAATGCAATTTGATACAGTAACTATTTTTCTTTTTTATCATATTTTAAGCCCAAATTATATGAAATAAATGGTCAGTTTCTTATAGCTCTGGGATCTGTGTCACAAGAAAAATGCAAAAAGTATAAATTATTGAGTACGTCAAAAGAAGAGAGAACTCATGCAGTGAAAATGTAAAACATATGAGAAATATGGTTTCAAAGAAGACCATGACTTAACAAAAGTTTGGAATTTCTGAACTGATTTCTGGAAGTAGAAAAAAAATCTAATTTCAGCAGATTTCTGTAGTAACATATATTGGAATTGGATTTTCAAGGCTCTGTATAATTAACCATTGTTCTTAGAGCTATAGATGTGGTTTCTATTCTTACAATTTAAATTCAATACCTTCTGAGAAACAAAATCCCTAATCATGTAGGAAGTGAGAAAGTTTCATTTCACTAACCATGAATCAACTCAAATCATTTTGACAGAACTGAGCTACTTCTAGCCTTCTGCCAACTAAATCCCAGTAAAAGGAGCATAAGTGAGACCACCAGTGTTTATCCTTGATGAAGAAGTACCAATACTTGTTATTCTAAAGTATGGGTTAGCAATAGAAAACAGAAGGCTGAAACTTGGAGCTAGGTCATGTCTGAGTACCAAAAGTTCAACAAAGTTGGAACTAGATATCACAAGTTTGCAGGAAAGAAAAGTTGTCTCAAGTCCAATATACAACACAAATAAGCAGAACTACACAAGGAGAGATTAACCCTGTAGTTTAAGGGGATTGTCTTCCATTTATCTTCCTCTTATGGACTAAAATGATCACAGGGTAGAAATAATAGAAAAAAGTTTTACATATATATAAAGTTAAATACAAAACAAGAGAGTTTGCAGTTAAATATTAAATGAATGGTGATAAAATATATAACTAAGCCTATAAAATTTTTAAGAAAGGTCAAATATTTGTTCACGTGGTCCATTTGAAGGTCATGTAGGTATTATGTATGGACCAAAATTACAGACCCTTTAGCTCTTATCTTCCCAGAGTCAAGTTTACCACAGCAGCTGCTATAGATTCACCTAACATGTAATTTTTTACATTTTACTGAGTCTATTGTATCCAATTATATGTTATTTTATGGATAGTCTACTAAAACCGAATACATCATTCTAAATAAAGAATCATCATTAGCAGTTTTCACTACAGAATATAAGAACAATGGAAAAGTATATTGATAATACACAATTTCACCTCTGAGACATGATTTTCTGTCTGTGCATGATCAAAAGCAAAACAAGCTTACTGATATTAATATAAGCCATTTTCTAACTCTGCCTTTAGCTATTTCAACCTTGAGCTTCCCATTTTCAAAGATATTGAGTCTTAAGGGACATGTTGTATTTTAAACTACTATGTCAAACTGATCAATTTAAAAATACATCTATGATGCATGTCTCAAACAAAATCCATAAAAAAAATGGACAGTGTTGGAAATTAAACAACTCCCTTAGAATAACATTTTGAGTTAAATTTAAAAGCATCCCAAAGACTTAAGTTTAGATGAAATTTTTCTAACTTTTAAATAGTTCGTTAAAAAAATCTCTCTCTTCTACCCTCGTTGTCAATTCTAACTCGTATTTCCGTTTTTAACTATGAAAAATTGATTGATTTAAAGCTGTACCATTGTCTTCTAATTCGAGGAATGGTTCAAAATATTAGTATCCACATTATTTAATATTAGGCAATACCTGTGCATTTCACTGAGGAAACAGGATTTCTGCCCTCAGGCCCCTTAATTGTCTATGAGTTAATAACTACTCACAAAGAGATTTCAAAAGAAAATACAAAAATTCCTGCTCATTATCATGTGAGTGATGGTGCTAATCCTGGTAAAAAATAAAGGAAGTAGTTTGCTTTGGAGGTCCCATCTCTCCCCATTGGCTCCAACATTCTAGGTCTCTTCACCCCAAACCCCTTCCTCTACCCATAATAGTGACAATTTTAAACCAAGAAGAAGTATGCATGGCAAGTATTTTAGAGAGTAAGAATTTTCAGCAGGTTTTCAGCAGATACTACTTAGGGGTAGTAATTCAAAATAAAATGTCTGTGTGGCTGGGTTAGGATACTTTAGGAATGCTTTCTAAAACATTTTGAATTATTATCCTGACATTTTCAAAAAGCATTTAATTATTCAGAAAATAAATATTGGTGGTATTAACTATATGTACTAGTTAGAGTGCATCTAGTTTAGTTCCCTGATTCTATAAATTAACAACACTCAAACTACCATCTAATGATTATTCTCTGTCTTTAAATGATGTTAGATGCTGAGTGCCAGAACTGTCATCTAAATACTTCATGATATAAGTTTAAAGAAATGCCAGTAATTAAAGCCAGCATCTTCCCTTAAGGACTCACAGAGAGACACTCTCTCAACATAACCAAAAAGATATTTCCATCACCAGCACCTCGATCACCAGCAAACTGAGGCATGGCTTTCCTGGAGAGGGCAAGGTTCATACAGCTGAAGATCAAGGAAGAAAAAAGAGGGTGATTCTTTCCAAAATAGAGTAAGTCTCCAGGAGAATTATTCTCAGTGACTGTCTGAACAGTCCTGTCCCCCATTAAGTTAGCAATTGCTGGTAAGTTATCTAAAAGTTTCTGGGATACTAGGCTAGCAGAATGTTTGATGTTGAGTATAGATGCAGGGCAAGAGTTAGATGGTATTTGAGAAAAGTCAATGAAACAGACCACATTCCACTATTAGGTATAAACCAGGATCCATGATTTCCTATATAAATCCTGAAAAGATTGGCTGTGCTTGAGATGTCTTCCTGGTATCAACCCATCCCCAAGAAGACTGCCTACTAACTAAGGGGACTCTAGCTATAAGAAGCTGTAGGGTAGATGTCCTGAGAAGAGTTGAGGCTAGAAGGAAAAAAATTAAAGCTAATTTGGATCTCCCATTTCAGGAGATTATGGAGGGGACATTCTTAGGACCCTCTGATGAACCAAAGAAGGATGATGGACAGTCAGCACTAAAAGGAGAACATGCTTGTTGAAGGGAAAAATCAGAAAAGAAGCCATGTCCATCAGAGCAGCAAAACAGGAGAGAGGGAAGGGAAATGAGTCATGTCTTACTCAGTTTGGGCTGCTATTACAGAATACCATAGTTTAGGTAGCTTAAACAACAACAAAACAATTATTTCTGATAGTTCTGGAGGCTGAGAAATCTGAGTCCAGGGTGCAAACAAGCATGGCTGGATTCTACTGAGGGACCCCTTTCCCAGTTTAAAGATGGCCACCTTCTCACTGTATCCTCTCCCACAGCAAGAGCTAGCTCTCTGTTCTCCTCTAATGAGGGCACTAATCTCAACATAAAGACTCCACCCTCATAACCTCATCTAGACCTGATTACCTCTCAAAGGCCCCACCTACAAATACCATCACAGTAGGAGTTTGGGTTTCAACACATGAATTTGGTGGAAAACAAACATGCAGTTCATAGCAAGTTATAAATAACTGAAGTCTGGAGGGAGAACGGGAAAGTTTTAAATTGAATGTGAGCTTAAGATACAAAACACACAGGATTGAGTTTAAAAAAAAACAAAAAACAAAATTACAGGGGCGCCTGTCTAGCTCAGCCAGTAGACAATGAGACTTGATCTCAGGGACAGGAGTTGAAGCCCCACGTTGAGCACAGAGATTAGTTAAAATAAATAATACACACCAAAAATAAAATTAAAGAAAAAAAAAAAAACTTAGATAACCGAAAAGACCAGGTAACTAAAAAGACTGGAAAGTCATAGAATTGGATGCAATGCTTCAACAAAAACTGGACAGGTCAGCATAGTACAGAATTATCAGAGAAATAAGTCTAATTTATGTTTATCCCAAGAAGCTGAGGGTGCTCAATAAACTCATTACAGATCTTTAAAAATTTGTAGCGTATTAAAATAAATTTTAGAATAAAAACCAAACCCTAAAAATCATACCTACACTAACATATTGCTACTATTTCATAAATTCCTTTTTAGTGCTTGCCTATAAATATATATATATATTTTATATAGCTATATCCATTAGTATAATTTGAATTTTGTATTTTTTGTTTCCTGTATCATATTCTAGGATATTATAATCATCCATTGTAAAAAAAAATTCATTCTATTCCATTAAATTATTATTTTATAATTTATAAGTACTATGTTTTCTTTTTAAAAAATTTTTTTAAGATTTTATTTATTTAAGATAGAGTGAGAGAGGGAGCACAAGAGAAGGGAGGGGCAGAGGGAGAAGGAGAAGCAGACTCCCCACTGAGCCTAAATCAGGAGTTGGAAGCTTAACCAAATGAGCCACCCATATGCCCCACTATTGTGTTTTCTTAAGTATTTGCTTCTAAATTTTGCTATTACAGAAAATACAGCAATTACTTTTAGTTCATGCAGTTTTATAATTTTATTGAATCATCTTTCAGGATCACTCGTCACCTATTAAGGTTTTTGATATAATAAAATGATCAAATTTGTTTCTAAAAATTTCATGATGCAGCCCAGCAATAAATACAGATACCGGCTTTCCCACAATCTCACTAGCAGTGTCTATTTTTTTTTAAGTTTTACTTAGTTTAATAAACATAAAGTGGGCCGGTATTGTTTTAATATGCATTGCCTTGGATTCCTCATGAGAGTGTACATCTTTCTTATTTACTGGTTTTATTTTTTCCTAGATAAGCTACCTCTTCATAACCTTAGTCCATTTATCTATCAGGGGTCTTGATACCATTCCATGTATTTAAATAAGCTCTTTATAGGTTAAAAATATCAACTCTGTTCCACTTAAGGCTAGTTAAACTTCTCTTATTCTAACCCTCCCTTATAATATGCATGTGCATGACCATGGACAAAAACATCCCCTAACTCTAAAGAAGGCTCTCTTTTATTGAATTGTTCTTGCCTTCTAAATTATTCAAGAGCTTATGCCATTTGGGAGGAGAGGTTCATCATTAAGTATATGATTCCCACTCAAGTAATTACATTCTGTTAATTGGGGCTATTCTCCTGGCATTCCTGAGGGATAGGATTCTCTGAGACTGAGAGGCTTATTTTGAATAGCTACAGACAATGTGCTCCATGTGTGGGCAAAAAAAAAAAAAATCCTTCTCTAATATTCCTTGTCTCTTGACAATTACTGGAAAAACATCCACTTACATCTCATCTACATGTCCTCATACCCAACCCCCGTCCTAGAACAGAAAGTTTGAAGCTGCTATATAGTCCAGCAGGGAGGAAGACCCTGCACAGCCTTAGAGGAGGCCTGCATGGAAGATACCAGAATGGGGATGAATGGGTGACCTGGAGCAAATGACAGTCAAGATGAAGCTTCTTGAGATGTCTCTTACACAGCTTTACCCAGAGCCCAGGTTCTGATTCTTCAAGAGCAAGACTTTCAAGCGATATGAGTAAAGAAAGTGTGTACATTTCGGTGAAACCTTAAAATAAAACTTTCTGCTCATATTACTGAAGTGTAAGGGGCCCTCACAGTCCTTCTTGTAAAATCAAGGAGGTTATTCTGGAATCTGTAGCAATACCCTTGGAGCCTGGCTCCCATGCAGAAAAAACACTGCTTCAATAATAAGTCAATGACTATTTCCCATGAGGCTACTTCTCCAAGAATGTTAAGTCTTCAGGCAAAGAAGGAAAATATAGTAGCAAGTAGGGTGGTGAGCAGTAAATACAAGATAAGGTCATGTAGTTTGTAGGTAAAGACAAATTGTTTTGAAGACTATAAAGACTTTCTGGGTGCACATAAAACACATATGAACACTGGCAACACAGTCTCCATTGTATTATTCATAAGTGACTTATTTCATCCTCTTTCTAGTGTTCTTAAATTTACAAAGGATTAGTTTACATTATACCTTTCTACCAAATATCTCTCTACATCATATTAATAAAATATTTGTTCTAGTGAAAAAATTATAAATCCAAGAAAAGGCCAAAACCTTATTAAAGATTTGAGTATCTCCAACTTCTGACTACTATTAAATAGCTTGTATTTCTATGAACAAAGAACCATGGAATTACATGATTCATATAGGTCATCTGCTAAAAAAAATCATTGTTCTTCTGGCACCTTGTCAAAGCATTAAAGAGAAAATTATTACTTTTTTTTTTTTTTTTTTTTTTTTTACCACTCTTGGTAAATGAAATCAAAGCCCTATATTAGATAAGAAAGACAACTACCCATATGGGTGACTATATAGCTAAGGTTGAGATTCTTCTGCTCAAAAATGTTTTTCTTGGGGCACCTGGGTGGCTCAGTGGTTGAGTGTCTGCCTTTGGCTCAGGTCATGATCTTAGGGGTCCTGGGATAGAGTCTTGCATTGGGCTCTCCACAGGGAGCCTGCTTCTCCATCTGCCTATGTCTCTGCCTCTCTGTCTCTGTCTCTCATGAATAAATAAAACCTTTTAAAAAATGCTTTTCTTAGCCAATTTTCAGTTGCTTCTGAAATACAAGATGGACACTTGGGCAATTATCCTATTAAACTTCAAATAGCCTCCAAAGAGGACAATATAGAAAGACACTGTCAACCATTCACATTTTGGTATGAATTTCTTTACCATACTTCTACTTTCCTATTTAGGAAAAATGGTTTTGAAAGGAGAAATAAGGGAAATGCTGATCCAGAGAATAAAAGACCCTAAATTCAGGCAGTACAAAGGCAGTAACTTTCTTGTTCTAAGCCACAAATATAGGATGAAAATCCATCAAGAAATCTTCACCCGAAATGGGCAAAAGACATGAAAAGAAATCTCACAGAGGAAGACATAGACATGGCCAACATGCACATGAGAAAATGCTCTGCATCACTTGCCATCAGGGAAATACGAATCCAAACCATAATGAGATACCACCTCACACCAGTGAGAATGGGGAAAATTAACAAGGCAGGAAACCACAAATGTTGGAGAGGATGCGGAGAAAAGGGAACCCTCTTACACTGTTGGTGGGAATGTGAACTGGTGCAGCCACTCTGGAAAACTCTGTGGAGGTTCCTTGAAGAGTTAAAAATAGACCTGCCCTACGACCCAGCAATTGCACTGCTGGGGATTTACCCCAAAGATACAGATGCAGTGAAACGCCGGGACACCTGCACCCCAATGTTTCTAGCAGCAATGTCCACAATAGCCAAACTGTGGAAGGAGCCTCGGTGTCCATCGAAAGATGAATGGATAAAGAAGATGTGGTTTATGTACACAATGGAATATTCCTCAGCCATTAGAAATGACAAATACCCACCATTTGCTTCAACATGGATGGAACTGGAGAGTATTATGCTGAGTGAAGTAAGTCAATCAGAGAAGGACAAACATTATATGTTCTTATTCATTTGGGGAATATAAATAATAGTGAAAGGGAATATAAGGGAAGGGAGAAGAAATGTGTGGGAAATATCAGTAAGGGAGACAGAACATAAAGACTCCTAACTCTAGGAAATGAACTAGGGGTGGTGGAAGGGGAGGAGAGTGGGGGGTGGGGGTGAATGGGTGACGGGCACTGAGGGGGGCACTTGACGAAATGAGCACTGGGTGTTATTCTGTATGTTGGTAAATTGAACACCAATAAAAAATAAATTTATTAAAAATAAATAAATAAATAAATAAATAAATGAAAGAAAGAAAGAAAGAAGCAATTTTACTATTTAAAGAAGCTGAGGATTCCACTATTAACATATATGAAAAAGAACAAAATAATGTGGAAACTTTTTACTGTATTTTGGATGCTCATTTGCACTTTGGGCTGTAACTGTTTTCCTATTAAATATCAAATAAAATAAAAAAAAAAAGAAATCTTCACCTATTAGTTATTTATGAATACAAGGTCTGAATTAACTCAATCATGAAAAATATATCCACTTAAATTGTTGCCTCATAGAACTACTTTGGTCTGAATTTATCTTTTAGAAGAGAGGAGCCCTGCTCAGATTTTATGTTCTTGCAATTAACATAATGCCCTAAATTCTCAGCCCTGGGGCAGACATGGCTAGTTGCCTACCCAATATCCTTTTTCACTTCTGCTTCTCAATAGGACCTTGACTTTTTGGAGAGGCAGCAAATTGTCCAGTTAAAACATTTGCTTTCCCAGACTCTGTGGCATGCTAATCATGTGGCATAGTCCTGCTCTATGAAACATAAGCAGATGTCCACTGGGATAGATGGGAAAGCTGTTGCTTTCTTGATAGAGTCACCATCCATTCCTGATTCCTTCTTCACTCCTTTATCTTTCCTTTTTATTTGATGGAATATTACCATAAGACATAGCAGCAAGTATCTTTCCTGCAATCACAAGATACTAAGCTTGAGTACAAATGCCTACGAACTATGTCTGGCAGAAGAGAAAGATGTACAAAAATAGGTTCCTTAGTGGCATTATTAAGTTGACACACTTACTGTGGACTACCTACTCTCAAACTTCCTCTCACAGGAGACAAAGCCCTGTGACAGTTTTCTGTCATTTGCAGCCAAATACATCCCCTTTGACCTTTTTCTGACCATACACAGATATCAGTACATCCTTTATTAAAATCTGATTTAAGTAGCATCTTCTGGATTTCTGAGCAAACACACATAGGAAATAAATTCAACTGTGATAAACATATCACCTGCTCAGAGCTGTGTTCTGACATGTCACATGCATTGATTTCTTCCCCCATTTCAATAAATATGTATTGAATGTTTACTACAGTCTAGTCACTAACAATACAATCATGAACAAAATATATAAAGTCCATCTGTTATTTGAGTTTATATTTAGTTTCCATTAAAAAAATCATTTTTGTTTTTGTTTTTGTTTTTTTTTTTTTTAAGGAATTTGCTTATTGATTGCAGTGGCAATAACCGAACATTTTACTTTTCAAGTGGTTAGCCTGGTGGTATATAGAATTCAAACATCCCTTCCAAATAGGTTTAAGGATATAGTTTCTAACATTGAATATATCACTAAAGTCATACTGAACTTTAAAAAGCAAAGGATTCATGAAGGACTCCTGCAATATTCAAATTAAAATCAAAAAAATTTTCTCTGAGCAAAGAACTTTTAGACATCTAGGCTTTTACTTTTTTCAT
Organism: Canis lupus familiaris; assembly: GCF_011100685.1. NCBI lineage: Eukaryota > Metazoa > Chordata > Mammalia > Carnivora > Canidae > Canis > Canis lupus. Next base: position 3,462,801 of record NC_049251.1, on the reverse strand, counting down.
TTTCACTGGCTTTAATTTTTATATTTGTCTGAGTAATATCATAGGGGTGGGTGAGAAACAACCCTCTGGTGCTCCATAAAGTGCGTTTGTGTGTTAGACACTGTAGGGAGTGTTTGGAGAAGCAGCAAGCTCACAAAAGATTTAACTAGCCACTCTCCCTGACTTCATGACAGCTTAAATTATCTATCCAAACTCTATGACATATTTCTTGAAAGTAGCCATTAGACTTCTCACAGGTGGAGTTTTAGGATCATCTGATGTTTAGAGACCAACATTTTTTGTGCATTTACATAAGAACTAATTTTTACTTTGTTTTTTCCCCCATGGACACACCATTCTTAGACTGATTCTGAGTGTTCCCCAGGTTCTATAATGCATGAACCTCTTATGGAGATAGCTGATTTGGGAAGATGTACAATGTATAATAACCCTGTGTAAATAATATGAAACTAGAGTGGAACCTAGGCATACAGTAAGTAATTCATGAATATAACTCAGAATGCTCAAGGCTGGATGTACTCTATTTTCCACCAGATCACTCTCTTCTATGATTTTTTTTTTAAGATTTTATTTATTTATTCATGAGAGACACAGAAACAGAGTAGAGACACAGGCAGAGGGAGAAGCAAGCTTCCTGCAGGGAGCCCAGTGGGGGACTCAACCCCAAGATCCCGGGATCACGACCCGAGCCAAAGGTAAATGCTCATCCACAAGCCACCCAGATGCCCCCTTCTATGATTTAGATCTAATAGGATACATCTACTGTTTGTCTTTGTATTGGCAATATGCTTATAATGAATTGTATGGCTTCCATGAGCATACTAAGGACTGAGTGAATTAATTTTCCTGTTTGGTGACATCAGTTTGTCCTATTCCAATGCAAAGTGTCAATGATATCAGAATTGTGCTTAAGCATAAAATACGAATATATGCACTTACACTTGAATATAGGCCTACAGGTTCTTTTTTATTAGACTATTAAACGTGTGTGTAGGGACATCTGGGTGGCTCAGTGGTTGAGCATCTACCTTTGGCTCAAGTCATGATCCCGGGGTCCTGGGATCAAGTTCCACATCAGGCTCCCTGCAGGGAGCCTGCTTCTCCCTCTGCCTAGGTCTCTGCTTTTCTCTCCGTGTCTTTCATGAATAAATAAAAAAATCTTAAAAATAAGTGTGTGTGTCAATATATATATATATATATATATATATATATATATATATATATATATATAGCTTGTTCCCAGAGTGGTCCATTCAAATCTCACACACAAATGTAGTGTATATATGTCCCTACATTCCCAGAAGAACACCTACTGATTCCAAAGGAAATTGATTTAGAGTCAAACTATGTGTTCATTATTTAAAACTTCTTGTCTAAAAGTCTAGAAATAAAAAATCCTACCTTGTATGTCTTGATCAGGGAACCATACTTGAACAACTATGCCTGACCTGTGTTCTTGAAGTAGTATGAGGTCACAAATATTCTTTATAACATACGGTTTTAGTTTTGAAGCAATTACGAAAAAATTCTCACTTTAGAATTTTGTTGATGATGTGATTAAAACATAATATTATGTTCTTTACAGGATTTTTCAGTATCTCTAAAGGCTACAGAGATGATAAGTTTCTATGTGCCCCTTTTTCCTACTCTTCACAAACAAATACCTAGATACCTATTCTTACTGATGAGTATCTTTAAAAAATTATAGGCATATGAGGATAGAGAAAGAACTTAAAAGTAATTTTTGACGTCAAAATACAATTCACCTTGTAATAGATGAACTAAATATATGGTCTTTTATTGGCTTAAGAGAGAAAAACACTAAATATAAATTTTGCTTTATGATAGTCAAGTATTTTGTCAAAATGTAGCTGGCTGTATTTATTACTTTCCCTTCCATCACTAGCAAACACACACACAGTCAGAATAAACCTTAATAAGACAGGTGCATGCATTCATGGCATCCTGAAGCAAGTTTCAAACACTTTAACATAGGTTATCTATTCACAATGATAAATAAAAATGAGAAAGAGGTACTTCCTCTTTCCTTCCTGTACTTTGAACAGGTAAGTAGAATCAAAATCAATTATTATCAACTCAGAAGCGGTCAAAAGGTGGGATGCTTTCCTGAGCAATAAAATATCAAACCTTAACTGAGGACCGGAGAATGACACCATGTTGGAAGTCATGTTCCTTCTCTAGGGAATATACATCTGTAAGATATTATCGTTTTGTTTGGCATGTTCCCTCATATATAAAACAATGTTCAGAACTGTATCAGGGCCTGATACAGTTAGAGCAAGTCGAGCTTCTAAATACATGTCCTTGGTTCTGATAACAGATTAATATGGTGAACTCTCAAAGTTAGTTTGGGTTCCCTTTGTTTCTCTTAATGTCAGTATGTCTGAAGAACAGGTCAGCTATAACTCAACACTCAAGGCTAACATATACAAATAAAAGTTATTTTTAAAGTCAAATTCCATAAAGAGAACAATAAGAATACAAACCATATTGTTGGTAATACCAATATTGTTGCTCTTGGTATCAACAATAGCAGTTTTTTACATTTGATAAATCATTTATAGATTATCATGATTGAGTTCTTAAGTTAGAAAATGTCTGTAGGCATTACAAAAGTTCATTAATTTACAATAGAAATGTGTTCAAAAGTCAGTCAGAAGGTGGTCAAAACCAAGCCTTTATTATGGATTTAAAATCTATCACTATGCATGAACTTTAAGCTTCCACAGAATTACTTCCCTCCATCTTTCTAATATATCTGTTAAAATTTCATCTTGTGGGGCAGCCCCAGTGGCGCAGCGGTTTAGAGAGGTGGGACTCGATCCCGGGTCGAGCTCCCTACATGGAGCCCGTGTCTCCCTCTGCCTGTGTCTCTACCTCTCTCTCTCACTCTCTCGCTCTCTCAGTCTCTCTCTCTCTTTCTGTGTGTCTCTATGAATAAATAAATCAAATCTTTAAAAAAGAATTTCATCTTGTGAAAATCCTCCAAAACTAGACTATATTATTCTGCTGGGAGTGTGGCAACTCAAGCAGCAGCTCTGACATTAAAACCGTTGTTGATGTTTTATCTTCTTTGTATCGCTTACCCCAAACAGGCCTGATAGCTACTTGCCTGGAGCTAGGTCAATACAGACAAGCCTTCAGAGTTGGCTCACTGAGGAGGCTAGATGCCTGGTCGGACCTTCCTCTCCCGCAGTAAGTGGGCTTCCTCTGTGCCATTTCCACGCTTGTAAATATTTCAGTCAGTAGGATCCCCCAGGAGCAGAAAAAAAAAAAAAATCTGACTCTTGCCCCTTCTTTCTTATATCTTTTTCTTTTCTCCTCAGAGTGGGGGCAGGGGAAGGATGTGTTTTTAAGCTTTGATGCTGAGAAAGGCTAGGGAGGCTTTTAAAAACTTGGTACTTTTCAATGAACAATCAAACGTTCTTTTCAGAAAGTTTATTCTCAACATTGTTAGTGATAATGTCATTGCTAATGATAAAAATAAAAACTATTTATTGGTGGGTGCTCTAGGTCAGTGATTTCTAGACTTTCAAATTTTACGAACCTGAAAATTAATCGACAATAAAAAAACAACTGACATAGTTGCCAACTTTTCATTTTCCCAGGAAAGGTAATCTGAATAAATAATTACTATCATTTATCTCTATCTTATCATGAAGAGAATTAGCTACCAAAGAAGTGGGAAGAATCCCTCAATAAGATGTAGTTTCTTATCAAACTGAATAATGTGGCTTAATACAATGTTCACTACTTTCTGTTTTTGCCATCCAATAATATCATCACCAACTGGCACCAACTCATATATATCCAAGCCATAAGTATATGCCCAACGAGCAGGCAAATGTTGTCTTTTTAATTAGTGGTAAGTTTTCTATTATTTTTATATTCAATATTATATCCGTGCTTTGGGGCCTAGAAAATTTGATTAGGGTGATTCATTAAAATCTTGCTTCTCAGAAACAGAGACCATTAGAATTTCTGTGACCTTCCAAATCTACTTGTTCAATGCTTTCATTTTGTAGGTAAGAAAATTGAAGATCAGCAGAACCCAATTTTTAAACATCATACATCTCCCCTAAACTACAGGCATCAGCTTCCATCTGCCTATACCTATATGGTCACTTTTTAAATTTATAGTCAATATTTGAGGGTCCAATAGGTATCAGATACTTTTATATGTTATTTCAGTTATGCTTATGGTTTACTTAACAAGACTTGAACCTATTCACTCAATTTTTGTGATTAACACTTGAGTATACATTATGGTTCTCAATGTTTCCACTGAGGTAGGGAAGCTGACAGGATTCCATTTTAGAAAGGTTCCATCTCAGGGGATCCCTGGGTGGCGCAGCGGTTTGGCGCCTGCCTTTGGCCCAGGGCACGATCCAGGAGACCCGGGATCGAATCCCACATCGGGCTCCCGGTGCATGGAGCCTGCTTCTCCCTCTGCCTGTGTCTCTGCCTCTCTCTCTCTCTCTGTGACTATCATGAATAAATAAATAAAATCTTTAAAAAAAAAAAAAAAGGTTCCATCTCTACTGTTTTTTTGCTAGCCTTCATTTGCTCATGATCCATATTTTGCCTCTGAATAAGGTAAACAAGCTATGTGAAGCAAAAAGTTTATCTCTGAGTTTTGTCCTAGGTCGAAAACCCCTAATAATATCTAAAAAGAGCCAGATGGGGATCCCTGGGTGGCACAGCGGTTTAGTGCCTGCCTTTGGCCCAGGGCCTGATCCTGGAGACCCAGGATTGAATCCCATGTCGGGCTCCCAGTGCATGGAGCCTGCTTCTCCCTCTGCCTGTGTCTCGGCCTCTCTCTCTCTCTCTCTCTCTTTCTCTGTGACTATCATAAATAAATAAAAATTTTAAAAAAAATTATAAAAAGAGCCAGATGACATACATGTTCCAGGACATTTTATCCTGTATGGAGCCAAGGACCTTCTTGGATGGTCCTATAGGGCTCTCCCCTGGGTTTTTGGACTCAACCTGCCTGCATCATTCACCATTAAGTGAAGCTTTCATAATTTCATGGACTCTTGTTTGGAAATATTTTGTTTCTCAAACAAAATTTATTTTAAGCCATATCTGGTTTCCCATTTTATTGTACATACACATCTGTTAATCAAAGCTTCTGGTCATCATGAAGAATCCAGTACATAATCTTACTAAACTGGTAGAATTCTAGCCAACAGTCAAGAAATTCATCTTTTTATTTTTTATTTTATTTTTTAAAGATTTTATTTATGTATTTATTCATGAGAGAAAGAGAGAGAGAGAAAGAGAGAGAGGCAGGGCAGAGGGAGAAGCAGGCTCCATGAAGGGAGCCCAATGTGGGACTCAATGCTGGGTCTCCAGGATCAAGCCCTGGGCTGAAGGTAGCACTAAACCGCTGAGCCACCTGGGCTGCCTGAAATTCATCTTTTTAAAGTGTGCAGTCTTATCATTGTAGATAAATAATTTCCTTCAACATTTTAGAATAGTGACTATAAAACACATGGACTCTCCAATATTATCATCACATTCCTAGTGGTCCAACAAACCCCCATTTAGAATCTCTGGTGAAACACTATAGACTGATCTTGGTGCTAAATGCTCAAAACATGAAATTAAATAAACCAAACACCCCTCCTTGATATGCTCAGGGTCTACTTTCTGAAATGGATAACCCTGGCTTTTGAATGCACAACACTTGCCAGGATTTCTACCTCCCCCTTGTTCATTCTATTTATTTCTTGACCACCTAGGGCTATCCTCAGGACAGAGCATTTAAGTGCTGTGATCTTTTGTGATCTTAAGCACTGTGAATAATTCAAGTACTTCCTGCCTAGCAAGGGACCTAGCAGTTGTTCCCAGGGTGACATTAAACACAGCAGCAGAGTGTAAAGTTAAGATCACTCACGTGAAGGTAGACAATCCTCTGGATGTGAATCTCAGCTCTTCCACTTGTGAGTTGAGGGACAAGGGCAAGTCTCTAACCCTCTTTATGCCTCACTTTTCTTATCTTAAAAACCAAAATAACAAAAGTACTTATATCTCCTAAAGTTTTATGAGGATTAAATGACATATGTAAAGCATTTACCAAAATAATGGCACATAGAAAGTACTTAATAAATTTCATATATTATTATTATTACTAATAATAATATTAAAGGGGAAATAAGAACAATAAAAATACTAGCATATGGAGACTTAAAAAAAAAAAAAGGATGCATCTTTATGGATCTTTAACCAGAGGCTTACCAGATTTGAGGTGATCATTGTTTTGAGAGTTAACAAAGGACAAATGGAGGTAGATGGAAAAACAAAGAGAGCAAGTAAGGTGAAGCAACAGGACTGAAAAGTTTCAATTATGGTCCATAGGACTTAATGTCTGTTTCCTGAATAATTTTGATGAACTATGTTTCTAAATTTTAAATATCATATGATTAAAATGGAATAAAAATAGACATTGCTTATTTTAGAGAAGAAAAGTGTTAAGGAATTCTAGAATGTTAAGTGAAGAGATTTTCCTTGTCATAGTTCAAACGAAAATAAAATTAATAATGAAGCTAAATCAGGCCAAGACTACTAACTTTCAACTCTCGGAAGTTATGTCACTAAATTTCAGTGTTGGATTAGCAAGGAGTCAAAACTCATTCTGTAACTTTAATATTTGAAAGCTTTATTAGTTTCCTGTTTCTGCTATAACCAATTACCACAGTCTTAATGACTAAAGAAAACAAATTTATTATCCTATAGCTTTGGACATAGAAGTCCAAAATGGATTTCACTGGGTTGAAACTGAGGTAGGTATGGGTAGGGCCTAAGGGTAGAGTCCATTTTCTTGCCTTTTCCAGCTTCTAGAGACAGTGTGCATTCCTTGGGTAGTGGTCCCCTTCCATCTTTAAAGCTAGTAATAGCTAGTCAAGTCTCTCACGTTGCATGTCTCTATTGACTCCTTTGCCTCCCTCTTCCATTTAAGGATCCTTATGATTCTAGTGGGCCTACTCAGATAATCCAGGCTAACTTTCCCCCAGATCAAGGTCAGTTGATTAGCAACCATAATTCAATATGCAACCTTATTTTTCCTTTTCAATTTAACCTAGCATACTCAGGGGTTCCAGGGATTAGGATGTCATCATTTTGAAGGGCCACTCTTCTGCCTACCGCAATAGTATACTAATTGCACTCTGCTTTAGCTCTTCATGCTTACAGAACTCAAACAGAATATATCCAAATTTTATGCTTTCATATATACATAATTAATACCATTAATGGAGATTACTTCTGAAGTCCAGTTAGAGAACACTTCTTCTCACTTACAATTTCGGAAAATTGATTAACATTTCTGAGTAACAATTCCCTCACTTTAAATCATATCTACCTCATATTGTTATGAGTATTAAATGAATTATGTGAAGAACTTAGGATGACACAAAATGAGCAGTCCATACAATTAATTATTATTATTGCATTATTATATTATCATATTATTAGCTTTATGATCTTTATAATCTCTTAAATTAATGTGTAGTTTTATATATTCTTCAGTCATTATCAATTCATCCTGTTTATTCATTCCATCCTTTGATCCACCAACATTTATTGAACATCTATTACAAAATGGATAGCATACTACACATAATAGGAGTAACAAAATATAATTGGATAGTACTTTGCAGTTTCACCTGTTTATCTTATCTGACTCTACTTAGAAGAAATGGTTCCTGCCCTTAGGAATTTAGTCTCTGCAGAAAACAATACGTTACATACAAATTCAGCCAAATACCATAGACATGGTATTGAAGTTTTGCAACATTGACAATTCACTAAAGCCTGAGATTCATTAAGAGTAAGCCTGTGGAGCAGGGGTATCACACCAGAAAATGGTAGTATCCACCACCCAAGATTGGGCTCCTCTCTCATAAAAGGTGAAGACTAGACTCGGCAGGTTAACTAGCCCCCTAAAGTTAGAGAAAAAGAACAACAACAAATGTAGGCAAAGAGGAAATAATCTATGGTGTGGTCATTGTAATACCTCTATAAATTCCTCCATTACAGTTAAATCCATTCTACAAATGTCCAGGATTATATTTCTTCCAAATAAGAGAGCGGTGGGAAAAAAAAATGTATTTGCACAGAATTTCTCAGTTTGTGACCTGAAAACATTTTATAAGGCAAGTACTGTGCCTCTTCCCCCAGTGTTGGTATTTTAGTATATTCACTTGCTGTTTCCTATGTTAATCATTAATTTGATAATCATTTCATACTTGAGAGGACAGGATAGGGGAAGTTTGGGTAGTATTCTTCAAGATAAAGAAAAGACCAGTACAAAATAGATGGAAAGGGGAACTCAAAAAAGAAATATATGAGGGCACAAGATAAGAATTTCAGCTTGACTGTTCCATTCCTTCCAAGAATCTCTTGAATCTGGTTGCCCACCCAGAGCTTTGCTCTCAGGTGGATTTCTAGGAAGAGAAAGCCATCATTTGCTCCATTTACCCTGGGGCCACACAGCTGCCAAGTGTCAGCTGAACAGAGGTGCGTCAGAGGCCTGCAGTCAAAAGGCAGCAGGATGGCCAATTGCCATGAATTTTTGCAGCATGTCTGGCATCTTGGCATCTTGCTACTCTCCCCCTCCCCCAAGTTAATTGCTGAGAATCTCCGCCTTGAAAGCTGCTTACCCTCCCAACTTCAGCTGCTGCCCTCCTTCCCTATGCTCCTCTAATACCTTACCTCCTTACACCCTGAAGTGAAATGAAATCTATTGTATACCTGGCTGTACTTGTGAGACCACCTAGGCTCTAATATAAATGTTTCCTTCCTCCCTACACACCCCCATGGGTAAAGGCAGAATTGCTGCATCCCCCTTGGACCTGATTGCTAGGCAACACTCAGCCATGTGAATTTGTCACTTCTGTTTGGCGCAAATTTCAATTTCACCTCCAACTGTAACAACACTGCTCGATATATTTTAGATGCCACTGTGGTTGGATGGCATCCCAGGAAAGATGTGAAGTACTACTGCCAGGAATGAATGATTGGCATTGGGTAAAGCAATTCTCTGAACTCAGCCTTGGCATACCATTAATTGTTAAGTCTGTTCTGCTACCACCAACCTCTTGTCAGAATCATGTCTATTGTAAGCCTTTGAGACGAGAATCCAAATGGTAGAGCTCTCTCCCTCTGTAAGATCCGAATTATGTTGATAATGAAGCAGTGGATTTCTCGGCTCACAAATTACTTCTTTCTCCTTTCATCTATTGGCTGCACTTCCATGTGCAAAGAAAAATAGTTCTACGTATGAATATTACTGAGCTAAGAACTACTTGTGCCAATTCAGATTCTGGCCCTGATAAGAGATTTACCTTCCCTTTGGTTTCTTCATCACAATCTGTTTTCATTCCTGGTAACAATTAAATGCTGTTATGAGGAAACAAATTATTAACGGAAGAAGATAAAAATTAATGCCAAACATACTTTGCTGACAATAAATATATAATATTTGACATGCAAAATTTACATACCAACATTAAATCAGAAAACACACAACATGCGAACTATTATAATTTTTGAATAAACACGTACTATCGCTGGCAAGATATGCTATAATTCCCAAAGACTCCATCTGATGTAGTCTGTCCAATGTTTCTATATACATATTGAATATTATTTGTCCTTAAAGATATGTTCAATTGCCTAGCCACCAACATTAAATATCCTTAAGTACTACACGATTGCCCAATAGACTCTAAGGATGTGACAGTGTGCAATGCTTTCTTTTCTGTGCTCTGTGCTAAATAATGGTGAAAATAGTAAATCTGTTTTGATTTCCCCTTCAGCCCTTCCATCCACCAACTTTTCAGTCAATTGATTATTTTTTTCCTCAAATCAAAACATCCTCAGAAAGCTTGGAAATATTTTCCTGGAATGAGTCTAATTAAATAGAAGGAGTCAGTCAGTGAGTGAGAATAGTGTTTCAGACTGTGTGCATTCCCTGATTCATTGGAAACAAAAGGAGTTTCTGTAGCAGTGTGAATGAACCATGAAGTGTGTGCATGTTCTTTTAAGAAAGGCCAAGGGTGCAGTTCTATTTTCTTAGCTCTGCTTTCATATTTATGTGTCTCATTTCCAGCTCATTGCTGATGCCTCGGTTGCGCTATCCATCACCACTTTTATCCTCCTTGTTCCTCAAAAAGAACATAAAATCCTTTTTTATGTGGTGGTAATATTATTGCAAATAAAAGCAAATACCAAAATCTTTATTAGTCTGCCAAAATAATAAACTATTTAATAAAAGCATGCTGTAAAAATAAGGTCATTTGCATCACTCAAGTTACTTGCAGGAAATACAAAGAATTATTGGTCAAAAAAGTACAAACCGACAGCAATTATTTCCGTCATTCATGTGACGCACTGTGCAATAGGGTTAAAATTCTGTTGATATTTTGCATATTTCCTGAATTTAAATGCCTTTAATATTGCTCAAAAGTGGTTTGGAAATTGAAAAATGGAAAAAAAAAATTTTTTAAAGCCCAATTCTCACAAAATCCTGATTTCCTGTTTGTAAAAAGATCTTTGGTGAGGGAAAGGGAGTAAGTGACTTTTCTGATACCTTTTTCACAAATGTAGAAGTTGACCAACTGATAAACTTGATACGCTAAGATTTATTGCCTAAATATTTACCATTTTAATATCCAATATTAATTTTATTTGCTTTGGATTTGTGACCATGCTTCAGCTGTATAATGTTCCCCTCTTTGTATTCAGCTTTTGTCATTTCTGCATGCACACCAATATAAGATATTTTATTTGAGAAGGTTAGTTTAACGTGAAGGTTAACAATAAATGTACTATTTGTAAGTAAATGTCTAATGTTTGATCTTTTAGCCTATTGTAGTATAAACCCACCGATTCTTTTCCCTTGTAATTTCCATCCTCAACTGGCAGATTTGAAAATATGTTATTGATATGCTTATAACCAAATCAGTAGGGTGAAATGGACTGAAATAATCCTTTGTACAGTCTTTAAATTGCCAAGAACAAACTGTATACCAGTTCTTCTACATAAAAACAAACACAACAATTAAATATTGTAAATCTTTTCAAGACTATATATAAGGTATTTACATTATTTGTTTCATGGTGATATGTAAAATCATGAGAATCTCATCTTTTTACTTTATAAAGCCTTTATTTACGGCTGTTTCTTGGGGCCACAAATTAATGATGCCATTTTTATTGACATCAGGTTAACCTAAGAAAATAGGGTGCAATTTCTATATAACCTGAGGGATAAATCAACTACGAAAATTTAGACATGTGAAATAATACTTTTATTTTTTATTTTTTTATTTTTTTAATTTATTTTTATTTTTTTATTTATTTATGATAGTCACACAGAGAGAGAGAGAGGCAGAGACATAGGCAGAGGGAGAAGCAGGCTCCATGCACCGCGAGCCCGATGTGGGATTCGCTCCAGGGTCTCCAGGATCGCGCCCTGGGCCAAAGGCAGGCGCCAAACCACTGAGCCACCCAGGGATCCCTGAAGTAATACTTTTAGAGGCAAATAAAGGCAATTAAATTCAGACATTATGCATTATGGACTGAACTGTGTCTCCCTGAAAATTCAATGGTGCTAGGAAGCTGTAGCACCCCAATCCCTCAGAATGCGACTGTATTTGGAAATAGGACCTTTAAAGAAATCATCAATGTTAAATGAGATCATATGGGTGGGTCCTAATCCAATCTGATAGTGTCCTTTTCAAGGAGAGAAAATTCGGACTCATGAAGAGAAACCAAAGATGCAAACCAAATGAAAAAGCAGCAATAGGGCAGCCATCTGCAAACCAAAGAGAGAAACCTCAAGAAGAAACCAACCCTGCCAGCACCTTGATCTTGGACTTCCAGCCTTCAGAACTGTGGAAAAATAAATTTCTGTTGTTTAAGCCACCCAATCTGTGGTGTTTTCTTATGGCAGCTCTAGCAAACTAATGTGCTATGCAATATATACGGTAATTTTAAAAAATCTACTTATGATATCAAATCATATAATTTATTTTGACCAACTCTACCATTCAAATGCATTAAAGACAATCCAACTGACTGTGAGCAACTCAGTGTCACGATAGAATAAAAATCCAACCTGAACTCCTAAATTCTGTGTTATCACACAGATGTAATCTGAACATCTTGCTTTATATTTGAAATTCTGTATGTCTCAGGAGTTCTTAACCTGGGGGTCCAAAAAAGGCCTCTTAATATTTATTACATACTGTATTGGGTAGGCTTTGCATATATTCAATGTAATGGGGAGACTGTGTCATCCCCAAAATTAAAAGCACTTAAATCTTGGAACACTGTTTCTATTTGATTAATCAACAGGCAATCGAGATTATTCCCTAACAGAAATAAAGCCTAATGCTATACACGTTTATTAGAGGTTTAGATGGATAATTTTATCATCAAATGAATGATCTGGCAGTCTATAGTGAGATGTTTGACTCAGTGGAGAAAGTCATGGGACTTTTTTGGTCATGGGAAAATTTTGTCAGAGGACCAGGTAAACTTTTTTTTCCCCCCTCACAGTCCTATGTTTTCTGAAACAGTTTACTGGCTTGTTGCTACTAGGCTCATAAGGATCACATAAATTCTGAAGATTGGCAATATGGTAGGTTCTAAGGATAAAAATCCACAAATTTAATGAATTTTATTCTCTGCAGAGAAGAGGGAGATTAAATTTTTAATCTGGGCCAAGTGTTGTGTCTTAGTCAAGACACTGCAGTAATTCCTAGTAGGTCACACGTCTTTCTTGATATCATCTACAAGAGATTAAGATGCTCTCCTAAACAAAGCTAATATCTCCCAAATAATACTTGTTGTATTTGTCTCTGTGGGTTTATATAAATTCTTGCCACCATCCTTCTAGATTCATCAAATTCAGTACTGGGGATTATGCCCAGGAGAAAACAATCATGTGTGGGAGAATCAAAAGAGCTGAAACATAAAATTTCCATGCTGCTGCTGTGTTGCCCAGTTATCTGCCCTGGAATATGTCCTAAGTATAACATAGAATAAAGGACGTTTTTCACCTTTGCCTGACCCTTCATCTAAAGAATACACTCTTTGCTTTTTTTTTTTTTTTTTCCCCTGGCGATTTAGTGTAGATCTTCTCAGCAGCCACCAGAGTAGGTAGCAGCCTGTCTCAGAGGTAGAGTAGGCAATAGAAGTAGCACCAGGGATTCTGGGAAGAACAAATACCAAGGTCCAGCTAGTGGTATCATCTGATTTGCTGCCATGAGTAGACACTTACATTCTCAGAAACATTTGATTAGGGGAACGTCTAGGAGTATGACTGGAATTCCTGCTACCAAGAACAATGAGGACTTGGAGCATTGTAATCTTTTTATAAATGTAAAGAAGACTCATTTTTTACATAAATGTAAAGGAGTCTGATTTTTACCATATATAGCAGTTAAAATAAATCCTTTTTTATGCAGGAGGAAATTATATATAGCACAAAGATGATAAGGGTCTCAAAGTTTATAAAAGACCCAGGATTCAAACCTAGATTTGGTTGACTCCAAAGCCAGTATTTTCCACACCACTACCATGGCTTCATCCACCTACTTCTTGCTTTGTAAAATGTGTCAGGTCTGAATGCGTTTAATAAGTAGCCACCTAAAAAGTAGTATCATCATACCTGAGATTAAGTTAAAGAGTATATGTTTGAAGTGGTAACTTAAACATAGAAAGGAAGCTAAAAGGGCCTCCAACTAAATGTCCATAGCTCTGTCTAAATAGTTGAAACAAAGCAGTTGTAGATACTGCTGGAGAAACAAAAGGCTGGAGAAATCTTACCAGTTTGCAAAATTCTAGCAAATACCTATTTTTTGACTGTCTAAACCAGACAACCACACTTTCCCACAACCATTCTCTCCATAGTACATACCTAATACATACATTTAATGAATTAAACAAAAGATGGTATGATATATTGGTTTTCTATTGCTGCTATAAAAAAATCACCCCAAACTTAGCGGGTTAACGCAACAGAAATGTATTCTTTTATAGTTCTAGAGGACAGAAGTCCAAAATCAGTTTCACTAGGCTGAAATCATGATGTCAAGTGGGACCAGACTCCCTCTGGAAGCTCTAGGAGAAAATCTGTTTCCTGCCCTTTTTCCCTTCAAAAACCTGCATTTCTTGGCTGGTGACTCCTTCCTTCATCTTCAAAGCCAGTACAATAGTCATCACATGGCCTTCTTCTATATACAAATCTTCCTCTACCTCTCTTATAACAATATTTGTGATGACATTTAAAGCCCACCTGGATAATTCATGAAAATCTCACAACCTCAAGATTCTTATTTAATCACATCTGCAAAGATCCTTTTTCCATTTGAAGGAATATTCATAGGTTTCAGAGGTTAAGACTCACCTGGATATCACTGGGGGATATAATGTAGCCTACTATAGGCATTTATACAAAACCCATATTATTAAGGTATACTGGAGAATTGAAGCACTTATACAGATATTTTAACAAAAGTCTAACTTCTTAAGGGACTAGTGATAGTATTTATTGAATGCTTACTTTGTATCAGGCACAGCTCTAGATATTTTATAAATGTTGTACAAGTTAATAGTAGCAAAACAAATTATGAGATAGGTCCTTTGTTATTTCTGTTTTAAGGATGGTGAAATTTAAGGACACAAAGTAAGGTTATTAAACTTTCCCAAGGTTATAAGTACTTCATTAAATTATTCAGGTTAAGTACAGTTGACTCTTGAACAGCACAGGTTTGAACTGCATGGGTCCACTTATACACAGATTTTTTTATATATATGCGCATAAATACAGTGTAGTACGGTAAATGTATTTTCTCTTCCTTATGATTTTCTCAATAGCATTTTCTTTTCTCTAGCTTACTTTATCATAAGAATACAGCATGTAATACACATAACATACAAAATGTGTTAATTGACTGTTTATGCTATCAGTAAGGCTTTTAGTCAAAACTAGGCTATTTAGTAGTTAATTTGGGGGGGGGGGAGTCAAAAGTTACACATGAATTTTCAACTGCACAAAGGACTGGTCCCTCTAACTCTTGTGTTGTTCAAGGGTCAACTGTATTTGCACATATGAACAAACTCCTTAAAATAACATTTCATATCGCCCATGTAATTATTCTGTATGTTACAGTTTACTGACTGGCAGCTACAATATGCTCTTCGTATAAAGTTATATTCAGACAAACTTTAATTCTTACTTGGAACAGCTTCTAAACAATAAACCCACTAGGTTTCTCATTCTGCTACTGGTAATGATAATCCTTTATCCGGAGCACCTTTCTTTCCTCCAAATGGCACAAAGTTTGGGATAGAGTTACATAGTAAAAGAAAGCAATTTCTCCCACCAAAGAAGCATGAGATAGATAGCAGGCCTTGGCAGGCCTTGGCATATGCTCAAATTCTGTTGTTACTCAATTCATTGCTTGTTTTCATTTGAAAGTCTTCTCTGAACGTGTTCCTTATAACTTTTAAAACTTCTTTTCATACTTCTGTTTTCAATGGCCTCTTATAGGCTTACAGATGGAGATCTGTTTCCCTTATCCTCATGGGTCACCAGTGTTCTTGTTTTTCTTTGTAGAAGAGGAGGGGAGAGTGAACAAAATAGCTCTGTTGTTTAAGATCTTTTATACACATTCCTTAATCTTTGGAGCTTTCTCTAAACCTCAGCTGTATGGTGGTATGTTAGGAATTTCTTTCTGGAGTTTTGAAGAATGTACCCTAAATAATGGAAAAGTTGTAGAATTTGAAGACACTGTGAAAAGTTATGTTTGATCCCAAACTCACTGGCAAGGGTTATGGTTTTTATTTTGTATAGGTAGGTTACAAGTTACCCCAAGCATGCGTGATTTGTTATGTTATTAGATTACTTCCTTTGTAACATTATCAGAACACATAATTGTCCTGGCCTCTTTAGCTTAATGAAATGGAGTTCCCCCCAATGATAAGAGTTTCATACACCATACAGGTAGGAAGAAGAATTCTTTTCAGCAGACTCTGGCCTTGTAGCACTCTTAACAAGTGATACTATCAATGGTTTATTACATTTCTCTCTATTCCAAAGAAACAAATATACCATGATAATATTATGCATAAAGAAATAATGTCTCAATGGGACAGCGACTGATGGCTGTGGTGACTGGTCATGTTCAAATGAAACCTACAGGAAAAGGTTGATTTATCTTTTTTTTTTTTAACTATGAACAAGACTGAGATCAGATGATACTGAAAAAAAGAACTATAGGATCAGCAAAGTCAAGAAGTTTAGAAGCTAATTAATACAATGGTAGAAATCCATGAGAGATAATTAGAGAACTGAGATAGACATTGATTGCACTTATAGCTTTGCTTTAGCTTGCAGGACAGTACTTATTTTAAGAGAGCTGGAGAATTACCAATATACATATATGAGGGAAAAAATCTGAAAACATTGTTCTTATGACTCTAAGTTTAGGGTGATTTGTAAACTTTTTAATTAAAAAATTATTGAAGAAGAAACATCTGAAATAGAACAGGGAACAGGTTCCTCAAGTAACTTAGCAGTTTTCAGTAGCACCAACTATTACAGTAAAAACAAAGATTTCCAATCTTAGAACTTGGCAGGTGAGTGAGTAACAGATTTCTCAATATAATGTTTTGATTTGAGGAAAATAAATGGATTTGTGATTTTCTCTTTTGCCTATTTCACATCCAGTCACATATTTTATTACCCACTTGAGAGGTTGATTACAAATAATTTTAATTAAAATAATTCTTGGTTCTCTGTTCACTGAACAATTTCCTAGGCCTTTGCTTCTTTTGAGATCTATAATGTAGTCAAAGGCTGCAAAAATGAGCATATCCTTGAATACGCTGCTATTAAGATATATGTAGGCCTGTGCATGTGTGTTTGAAATGGAAGAGAGGACCTAATTAAGAAGTTGAGGGTTTTACTGTTAGCGTCTCTTTCTGAATGTTATTGGTTTCTGTCATTTTATTAACTTCTCTCAACTTTTTGATTTTACTGATTGCAAATGTTGGGAAGAAGGTGCAGAGTTGTTTGAGATATTTTTACACCCTACAGTGTACCATCTTAGGTCTTTTTAAGTGCAATGAATGTTGTATTAATGAGGGCTGTTGTCAACACTGTGCCAGTAAAACAAGAAAAGGTACTCTTAGATATTTTT
This sequence comes from Canis lupus familiaris, assembly GCF_011100685.1. NCBI lineage: Eukaryota > Metazoa > Chordata > Mammalia > Carnivora > Canidae > Canis > Canis lupus. Next base: position 3,445,561 of record NC_049251.1, on the reverse strand, counting down.
TAAAACATAAATTAGCTATGTAATTGGGCTATATAAAATGCATTTAAAAGAATAAATTTTCCACTAATAAAATGTTTTTGAGTTGCCTGGAGTCTACCTTAAGTTTGCTCTTCCTCATAGTCTTTATACAGGCCTTGCAAATATTCTTATTCACTTGCTCAATGTAAGTAACCATGTGGGCCTTAGGAGTAATAAAGACTATGAATTTACTTCGCAAGCATATGTCTCCTGAGGTTAAAGCAGGTAGAAAAAATACTAAGTAAGTAAATTTCTGAAAAATTATTTGCAAGGCTGCTTTAACACACATTACAAAATGAAAACAGATGGTCTTTAGGATTTGCATTGTATTAACAAGGAAATTAAAACCCAGAACACTAAGGGTATTTTATACATAGTGACAAAGGGATACAAGCCAACATCTCAGAGGATATGGTATTTTGCCCTCACAAAGTAAATTGTGAAAATGCCAGGTTTCTACAATATTACCTGTTGCAGAATGAGGTCATCTAACGCAGTAAATCCTCTTAGTTATCTTTCTTCAAAGGGCCAAATTTCCTTACTTTTTGTACATTGATACTTAGAATGCAGTACAGTTTGTTGGGAAGTATTTTATGCCTAAAACTCTTAAATAATTTCAAACATCAGTGTAATTGCCCTTGATTATTAACATAATTTAAAAAATCATTGGTAAGGGCATCCCCGGTGGCTCAGCGGTTTGGCACCGCCTTCAGCCCAGGGCATGATCCTGGAGACCCGGGATCAAGTCCCACATCGGGCTCCCTGCATGGAGCCTGCTTCTCCCTTACCTGTGTCTGCCTCTCTCTCTGTGTCTCTCATGAATAAATAAATAAAATCTTTAAAAAAAAATAAAAAAAAAATCATTGGTAAAAGTTTTTTAATGACACATATGGTTGGAATAATCTTAATTGTTTAGGAATGGCATAAAAATAACCACACCCTTTGGTTGTGGTTATTTCATATTAAGCCAATTCAGTAAACATTCTGCCTCCATAAATATGATAATCCTCTGAAAAAAATCCCCTTATACTACTATAGACTTGGTGGCTTGACTTAAGTAAGTTTCTCTATCAGAAGAAAAAAAATTACTTCTTTAAAATTGCCATTCTTCTTTAGAAATCACTTCTTTTCTCAGTTATGGTCTCAGATAAAACATATTAGGCCTATTCTGTGTCAGCGAAGATTTTCACTTAATTTAAAATGTTTTATCTTTCTTTTCTTTCATATTAAACTAGGTTCACCTGTCCATCTATCCACTTAGTCATCCAACATTGACTAAGTGCCTACCATGTTAAGCACTATGACTAAAAAATATTAATATACAGTTTCCTGCCTTAAGAGACATGTATTATTCAAGGTGCTAGCAGGGAAACAAAAGAATTCAGTGAAAGGACAATTTATAGAAGTATGTGCAGAGGTGAAGAATCATCAAGAAATGTTAAGGTGTCCATGGACTGGCAAATATGAGAAGCCTATACCATTCTCAGGCCTAAAGTATGTAAGGGAAGAAATGGTGCTAGCAGCATTCAAGGAGGGCTGGACCAGGGCAGCAGGGCCATTAGGCAGAAGAATACAGCCAGAAACACCACATGAAGACAGAAAGTAGAGAAAGAAATATTCTGACTTCTCTTTCATCTTTTATTCTCCTGTCTGGAACTCTCATTGGCAAAATCCAATAGAAGGCCAGTGGGCAAGAATCTGACTAATGCAGTCTAAGATCCATATTAGGGCAGAGATTGAATTGAAGGAGTAAGAAGCAACTTGCAATGATTCCTGCCTCCTGGAATTCATTCCTGTGTGTAATATTCTACCCTTAAAGGTAAGCTGACCATAGGCACAAACTTCTGATGAAAATAATGTAACAACAGTGTTAAAATATCCTTCCATGATATGGTTCTATCCTCACTTTCATCTTGAGCCTCCATCTTGGATATTCTGTTGTTCTCTTACTTGCTCATTCTATGGGAAGCCAGTTGCCATGTTATGAACTTCCCTATGGAGAGTCCCACATGAAAATGAAATAAGAAAAGTTTCCAGCCTAGCAAGTAACTAAGGTCTCAGTCCAACAGCCACATGAGGAACTGTATACTGTCAATATCCATGTGAGTGAGCTTGGAAGTGGGTCCTTCACTAGTCAAGTCTTTTGGATGAGGCTTTATTGGTTACTTACAGTCTCAGCTTCTAATTCAATGGATAGTGACTATATTTCCTGGCAGAAATTGTCCTACCCTGCAAATTAGAACTCCTAAAGCTTCCGAACCCTTAAATGAAATTTAAGATATAAAAGTGTTGTGCCCAAGATCGTGTATCCGAGAAACCGCCAAGGAGCCGACTCCGATGCAAACACAAGAGGGTTTATTTACAAGCTTGAGCTTGGGTCCAAGTATACCCGACACAGTGGAGCAGGGACTTGGACCCCGAGACTCAGAGGCTTAGCAACTTTATAGGGGCCAGTGGCCAATGGGATCCGCAGAAAGTTGCACAGTCATGCTAGTCCACTGAGCTGGATTTCCGATTAGGGTGTGTCCTGGTCTCTGACTAGGGCGAGGCAGTGCCCTAAGTAATAAGCAGGTCAGCACAAGGCGGGTGCAGCCCAAAATAGAGTCAGTCCTGCTCTGCTTGTCCAGGGGTAGGGGATTTTGTTAAATTTCCTGGGTCCCACAAAAGTGAGAGAGGTAGCTCCCACCTCCACTTTTTGGTTCCTCAACCTCTATATTCTGGCTATGGGAGGATGGCAACATGTGTCTTTTGTTAGTTGAAAGCATTTACTAAATTCACCAGTGGTTGTTTCTTTTCTTTTGGGGTGTAGGGGGAAAAGGAGAAGGGGGGAGAGAATCCCAAGCATGCTACATGCCCAGTGCAGAGCCTGACACAGGGCTCTATCTCACAAACCTGAGATCAAGGCCTAAGCAAAACTAAAGAGTCAGATATTTAACTGACTGAGCCACCCAGGCACCCCAACCAGTGGTTGTTTCTAAGTTAGGACCTCAGCTGAGAAAAATGTCTATTTGAAAATATATTCAGAAACTGTATGAATAACCACAGGATGGGTCTGTAGACTTATCAGAACCACTATCAGAACAGAGGCAAGATTTCACTTATCACTTGACCTCCATAAGTCCATAATCTGACTACTGGACCATGATGTTGTTTTATATCCTAAGAACTAGCATTATCTCAGAGTCACTATCTAAAAACCTCCAAAAGCCTGAGAATTCCACCTCCTCCCTTCCTGCTGCCCAAATTATCCTGGTAAGTATCTCCGTACGTTTACTTGAAAAAGCCATGAACCTCATTTGTGGCCATATTGCAGGCCACATTCTTCCTCAAAAGAACCTGGCCCTGCTCCTTAATTAAGGGGTCTCAGTTCTGTGAATTGCCTTAAGTCTGGGAACTGGGTACGAGGCTAAGAAGAATTCCCTCTGTGACAATTTAAGTCAGTTTTTATTTTATATAAATCAAGAAACACCTTATAAAGTTGCTCATCTCTTTAATTCCCAGTAACCTTATGATCATTTAGTCATAGGCACATGCCCATGCTAGTCAAAACACTCTGATTACCATTCTGGAAACTACATCTTTTTAGGATAATTGTGCCACCTTGTCTCACTGTAAGAACAGACATGTGGCCCTATCATTATTTTCTGTTCAAACCAGGGAGTTTATTTTCATGGCAATTACCCATATCCATCATTAGCTGTTAGAGACAGCCCCCTCAGAGATTTTCAAGGATGTGGCTATTCCCCTTACCAATGCATTTTAATATGCTTTGAATGAAAGAAGTGGCCTCAGTATCTTCTGGGGATAACAAAGGTGGGAGGACAGTAGAGCAAGCTGAATATTTCAGATCTGTTCTAACATTCTCATTTCTCTAAGGTATCAAACTTCTTTTCCTACATTATATCAGGGTAGGTCTGTAATCTCAATCTCACTGACCACAGGCAACTGTTAAGTCCAGGCTTCCATATCAGCCAATTATTAGATTCACTCCCAACTCTCCTGGCTAAAATACTAAATCTCAAATTCCAGTAGAGGTCACAGACATACATTTCGCATATTCCAGTGGTTCTCAAACTTTATTTTTTTTAAACTTTTTTTTTATTAAAGATTTTGTTTATTCATTCACGAGAGACACAGAGAGATAGAGAGAGAGGCAGAGACACAGGCAGAGGGAAGCAGGCACCATACAGAGAGCCCAAGGTGGGACCCTATCCAGGGTCTCCAGGATCACGCCCTGGGCTGCAGGTGGCGCCAAACCGCTGCGCCACCGGGGCTGCCCGGTTCTCAAACTTTAATATGTACCAGAATCACCCAGAAGATGAATTAAAACAATTTCTGAGCCCCATGCCCTAGAGTTTCTGACTCATTTAGTCTAGGATAAGACTTGGGAATTTGCATTTCTAACAAATTCTCAGGTGATAACTGATGCTGGCTGGCCCAACAACCACACTTTGAGAACTAATTCAATCTTATAGGTCATTCATCTGAAACTACTCTCTTTAAAATTCAACCTAATGCCTGCCTTCCAGATTCTTGCTTATACAAATTGGTAAAATGATCTCCTCCTGGAGCAGATGTTGCAATTTTCCTTCAGGGTTATACTGGTATTTAATTTTCTTTAGGGCCCTAAAGGCAATAAGGGGTATTGAATGAGGGAGGAGTGTCTTGAGAACAGACATTACTGAAGTTTCCCTTTAGGAAAAACTGGTTTTTCAGATATTGAAAGAGAGCTGCTTTCACTCTCAAGGCAAGTTCTAGACATTTGGAAGTTCTAAATTCTTAGCCTCACCTATGCCTGTCCAAATGTCCCATCCTAAGTGTCAGTGTCTTACTTCTTCCCAACAAATGCCCCTACCCTAATATAAGACACATGAATTCTAAATGTGGACCCAGGCTAGAAAATCTTCCTTAAAACTTCCATAGAAACTTTCTGATATTCCTTTCATGTTTTGGCTTAAGAATTCAAGCACTAAGCTTCACTTTTTCTTTCTTATAAGCTTTACAATAAACAGATAGCCAACCCATCTCTAAATCTTTTTCTTTTTTAAGATTTTTATTTATTTATTCATGAGAGACATAGAGAGAGAGGCAGAGACACAGGCAGAGGGAGAAGCAGGCTCCGTGCAGGGAGCCAGACGCGGGACCTGATCCTGGGTCTCCAGGATCCCGCCCTGGGCTGAAGGTGGCACTAAACCGCTGAGCCACCAGGGCTGCCCTCTAAATCTTTTAATCATCATTGCTGCCATAGTGATCAAGTGCCACAAACACATTATCTCCTAATGTCTTGCCCCAGTTGACATTCCACCCAGTACCAATACCAGTGATTATTTAAATAATTGTGTTGTCTCTGCATGCCATGAATTACATTTTATGACTTCTCTTCTTCACTTAATTATCTACTCAATAAACTTGTTCAATCTAAGTCACTTCATTTTTGCATACCAATACGATCTCTTTCATAATTGCTTCCCCAATTACTTTGCTTTTCAGTATTCTTCACAGGAGTTCAAAATATGGTTTAGAGATATTTATATAAATAACTGAAAGTTCCTTATGATAATATTCAATGGCAAGGTAACTTGTTGAGGAAAATAATTTCGTAAAAAATAAGAAGAGCAGCCTGCATCTAAGCATCCATATTACTTTGCTTTTAGTATCTTTATTCATCATATATCTTTAAGCACTTCCTATGCACCAGGAAATAAACAGGAACTGGGAATATACATCAATAAAGAGATGTGTACATTCTTCTGTTTGCCCTCCCAAGACCCATCCCTCATCTTTCTATGCTTTGCTCTGTGCCTGTAAGGGGCTGATCTCTGTGAACTGTATCTATAGGCTTCCTGATCCTCTGACTTTCTGTAAGAGTCAGTCAGTGGGCGGCCCTCGTAAAAGATGGCAGAGCAGATGGAGAAAGAGATCAGGGTATTTCTTCTTGAGGGATTTCCCTTTTTTGGTGCACTATTGTGGTAGTCGTTGTACCCCTCTATAACTGCAGCTCCTATTGAGTGGCCCCTCTTCTATTGCTCTAGTCTGTTTTTTTTTGTTTTAAGATTTTACTTATTTATTCATGAGAGAGAGAAAGAGAGAGAGAGGCAAAGACATAGGCAGAAGGAGAAGCAGGCTCCATGCATGGAGCCTGATGCAGGACTCGATCCCAGGACCCCAGGCTCACAACCTGAGCCAAAGGCAGACACTTGACCACTGAGCCACACACGTGCCTCACTCTAGTCTTTAAAAAAGATCTAATGATACCATTTAATTCCTCTTCAGACATACAGGTACTATTATCTTCACGGCATTGCGAGTACCTCAACAACCCTGGGTGATTACTTAATCTTGCCCATAACACACATACACACACCAAATCCTTTCATTTAATTTCTTTTAAATTCCAGCTTCCTGCCATTAGCTTGATTGGTACAATGAAACAGGACATTCTTTGCCTTTGTGAAACTGAGATTGTAGTAGAGAATATAGACATTAAATATATTATAACTGGAAAGCACAAGGTGCAGTGGGTCCACTAGAGGTATATTGCCCAGCCTCCCATATCCAGGAAGGTTTATTGTTTGAGATGTTAAATATCACATAGCCAAGAGTAGAGAGGTAAGTACATGTATATTTAAGTTTTGGCAAATAGTCTTCTGTGTGTTTGCATCAAAGAGATCTGTGAACTAAAACTATTTGAGAATCTTGAAAAGTGACTTTAAGGAAAAACATTTGCTATTTTTGGAAGTGTTAAGGTAAATTTGCCTTATTCAATTTCACAGTTAATTCTCTTTGATCTAACACCTTTAGAAGCCATTCCTACACATGCTGGCCAGGTTGCTATCCATGTAAATTGGCAGGATTATCTCTTCCCTGAGATAACTCAGTGGCCTCCTAATTTTAGTGATCTCTAAAATCTCAGCGGTTTGCAATTAGAAAGTTTTACTTCTCAATGGTGGTAAGAGTCCAGACAGCTAAGGGCTCTGTTTCAAGACCTAAGCTTGTAGAGCAATAGCTGATGATTGCCAGTCTTTTGAGAGAGAGAAAAGAGAATCAATGAACTATGTGCTGGCTCTTAAGGACTCTTCCCAGAAGTGAATTGTTACCTCTGTTTATTTCATTGGCCAAAATAAATCACATGATCACCAGGCAGTGATCAATGGTCTCTCAACCAGGAACTCCAAGGGAAGGAAACTAGGAAATTTAATGAAGAAGGAAACTAGGAAATTTAGTGAACAGGAATAAAAGCTACTACATTTACCAGGTAGAATTTTGCCACTGGACAGAAATCAGGTAGTCTTGAAGAGTCTTGGTCATTCTTAGGAAACAAAAGTATTTTCCATGAGATACAAAACTAACATTGAATATATAATTAATAATGTATTAAGTTAAAACTTCACCTTTTATTTATTTTTTTTTAAAGATTTACTTATTTATTTATGATAGGCATAGAGAGAAAGAGAGGCAGAGATTCAGGAGGAGGGAGAAGCAGGCTCCATGCCAGAAGCCTGATGCGGGACTCGATCCCGGGACTCCAGGATCGCGCCCTGGGTCAAAGGCAGGCGCCAAACCACTGAGCCACCCAGGGATCCCCCAAAACTTCACTTTTTATTTTAACAAATATTTGAGAGAAATATTTGAGAGAAATATTCTTCCTAAATATTTTTATTATCAATATTTTAAAATATTAAATCAAATTAATATCCACTACAGTTTTCCAAAGAATTTCTTATCTGCACAAAGCATTCATTTTTCCAGGTCAAAATACAAAATTACATGTACTCAAAATAACTGTGTTAATATTATTTGGTACATGTACAAACAAAAGTTAAATGTGGAAAATTTAAAATAAATGTTTGGTAGGAGATATAGAAGAATATTCTTCAATTTTTGGAATTATAATGCCAATTGCATGATAAATTATTCTAAGTTTTCACTGTCTGTTATTATCATCAAACATCCCTCATTATTTTGATACCATTGATATCTTTATTTTATTTTATTTTTTATTATTTTTTAAAGATTTTATTTATTTATTCATGAGAGACACAGAGTGGCAGAGACACAGGCAGAGGGAGAAGCAGGCTCCATGCAGGGAGCCCGATGTGAGACTCAATCCCAGGTCTCCAGGATCACGCCCTAGGCCTACGGGAGTGCTAAACCACTGAGCCACCCGGGCTGCCCCCCATTGATGCCTTTATACTAAATTTTGCTTGCCTAAAAATCTTACCTATTTCATTTCTGTCATGTTTTTTATTGCAGACAAATTAAATCATACCAACTATATGTTCTCCTTCCTCACTTCTGAATAGTTCAAATATCACTTATTCTTCATGTATATGCACATGTTCAAATAATAGATAAGAAATGAAAAACAGTATTAGAATTATGTACACACATAATCCAAAATACACACTGCTAAACACAATAAAATTTTAATATCCTGGGTTCTATAAAAAAAAAAGCAATGCCAATGTACAGAAATCTTGATGAAATAAAAGCTCAAAGAGAAAAGGGCCATAAATAAAATGCTGTTCTATCAAATTATAATGTATTCTATAATTGCAATGAAAATGTTCCAAGTTTAAATTCTCCTTTCATATGCTAGTTTTTCCAGTTCTTCTTGGAAATTGCTCTACTTCAAAGAAATACAGGTTTTCCATTTAAATAAACTAGTTTATTTAACTATTCCTGCTGCCATTGAGTCACCATTTAGAATTTAGTTTGCTGGACTTTTGGATTCATCTAATTACTCAGAAATACACAGCTGGACAGAGGAAGTTATTCATAAGACTTTTCCAGAGCCATGAGATATTGCTATGAATGATTACAGGCTGTATATATTCCATGATGAAAAAGAAATGACAGATGGGCATGACGTTTACAATGCTCCCAATATTTTCAAAGCTGTAGTTGACCACTTTCAAATGATTGATTTAGAATCTAGGGCATATATGTGTTTGGACAATATTTTAAAGGAATAAAAATAGGTGTAACATTGAACCTGATGTCATCACATTTTAAGCTCATTTTACAGAGAAGTACTTAATGAAGAAAATCACTGGTTAAATATGTCTTCTCTACATTTCTTGAGAAATGTTCTTTTTCAGTTAGATTCTCTAAGGAAGACTTATTTTTTTTAATGCATTATTATTACAGCTCTTGAAATTCAGAATGTGTGAGAGTATACACTATTACTTTTTCAAAATTACAGAGTAGACAGATTTATGATTCTAAAACATATAATCTGGCTTGAAAGTCAGGAACCTGAGTTCTAGTCCCAGCTTGGCCACTAACACACTGTGCAGCCAAGCACTAATTACCTGATATATCTATGTGTCTGTTCTTTCTTTAGTAAATTGAAAAGAAAATATTTTCTTCCACCTGTTTCAAAGGGATATTATTAGGATATATTAGAGCTTGTCAAAAGATGATCCATAATTACACATTAATGTTATAAAACTATATATCCCATCAGACCAGAATATCTTTCTAAATAAGAATAACAATGAACAAAATTTTAAAGAAAGTTTCTGGAAAGAAACTTTTCGAATTGGGAATACGAAAAACATCAGTTTATCACTTAAACCTGTTAGTTCTATGATTCAATTTTTAGAGAAAAAAACATCTGGCAATGGAGATTGGAACTGGATGTCATCTCAGCTCCAGTGCACTGAATAGGTAACAATGAACTTCAGGAAGAATTTCATCCATTTCCAACTTGAGAGTAGGATCTGTAAAACTTAGTTACAAACTGGTGAAACCTAAGGGAGAGCGGGAAGTTATGAAATAGCTTGGAGACTAAATAGGTGGAGGATGGTGTCCTCAAAAAATAACAAACTGGTAGAAGTGTGAATTGGAGTAACTGGGTGGGAGTATGACATGTCACGATATTGATCTTAGTTTTGAATATGCTGGAAATATAGGTGTCCAGAGTTCTTTAAGCTTTTCAATCATATTTTGGAGGAGTTTCACTTAGCCATGTTAGCTAGAATCTGAAGCCCCCGTGTTCTTGATGGAGACCTCCAAAAAAACTTCATTCTTTACCACTCAGTAGTTAAAAAGAATGAGATAAATCTACAGGTAGTGATACAGATTAATGACCTAGATATATTTGGAAAAACAAAGTACACAGCAGTGAATAAGTATGCTCCCCTTGGTGAAAAATAAAAGTGATATATGTTTATATATTCATAAACTCATTCTGGAAAGATACAGAAAAATAGGTAATATGTTGCCTCACAGGAAGGCATCTGGGGAACAGGGGGTCTAAAGAAGCAGAGAGACTAATTTTATTCCTTGCTCTGAAAACCACATTTTTCTGATATGTATATAGTCACTTATTCCAGCTTTCTTTTGACCAGTATTTGCATAGTTATATATCTTTTTTGCATCCTTTGACTTTTAATTTGTCTGTGACTTCATATTTATACAGTGTTTCTTCTTATAAACAGGGTAGTTGGGTCTTGTTTTCTGGTTGAATCTTTCAACCTGCATTTTGAGTGTTTGGACATGAACATTCAATGTGATTATTGATATTGCTAGATTTAAATCTACCAGCTTGTTTTCTGTCTTATTTTTTTTTTCTTTGCCTTTTCCTCTCTTTTATCCTTGCCTTCTTTTGGACTGAGTTGTTTTTTTTGTTTTTTTTGTTTTTTTTTTTTTTTTAAGATTCTATTTATTTAAGAGAGACAGAGAGAGAGAGAACAAACAGGGGGAGTGGTAGGGGATGAAGGAAAAGTAGACTCTCCGCTGAACAGGGAGCCAGACACAGGGCTCAATCCCAGGACCCTAGATCATGACCTGAACTGAAGGCAGACACTTAACTGAGTGAGCCACCCAGGCACCCCTGGACTGAATATTTTTTTGTAGCAATCCATATTCATTCTTTTATGGTTTATTAGCTATAAATCCTTGTTCTATATTTGTAGTATTTGCTAGGAGTTTGCATGTGATAGATACTGGGACCAGTACATTTATATATACTTCATCTTTATTCTATAAGGTAAGCATGGTTATCTCTATTTTACAGATGAAGAAAGAACACCTTGCCAAAATTACAAATGACTATCTCAGAACCAGAATTCAAACTCAGGTATGCCCAACTCCAGAACATACTTTTAGGAAAACAATGGAATAGGTTTTCAAACTTTGATATAGTCAGAAGTCCACAAAAAGGACATAGGCTAAAAACTGAGTTGGATTATGTTTTAAATTGTTGAATATACACATGGAGACTGTAAAGGGATAAAGAGTCTACCTGTAAAGGGTTGTCAGAATTTGGAAATAAAATCAACATTACGGTACCATTATCTTTCTCTACAAAATTGAATATAGTAAAACAGAACAATGAAGAAATAGCTATCTGCAGAAGTAAAATCTTACCCTTAAGGCAAAGTTTTAAAATATGTTGCTGATAATATTAATGATTAATGCAAATTTTCTTTCAGACATTATAGCTGACTAGTGCCTGAAATCAATACAGTATTTGGAAATGTAAATGCAACTAAAGATGGTTTTGGAGGCTTTAGCTCCTCTAAAATGTCTAATAAGATCCTCAAACTCACAACTTAAATAAGAGTATGCTTACCATACAAATGCAGATTTAAGACAAGTCCTCTTGTCTTTTAAATGACTCTTAAAATGTCTTGGATATAGAATTCCAGAACCCCCATTGTTTGGGAAGAAGAATGAAAGAAAAGGATGTCCCACCAACGGCTACAGTCTCCTTCAAAGTTTAATTCCTATAGTATATATACATATACTTATTTTGAGAAAGTGAATTAATAGAATGTCATTTATCGAATAATAAAATCTGGCTCTACCTTACCAATAACTTACTGACAATTTAAGACATTAATTTCATATAAAATTTTTAACCAATTTTAAGTGAATAGTTTGACGAATTTTGGTAATTGCTTACTATCATATAACTACTGCTATTAGCAATATGTAGAACAGCACCTTCATTCTAAAGTTTCCTCAAGGTCTTTCCTCATCCCTGACCCCAGGCAACACTGATCCCCATTCCATCACTGGTAGCTTTGCCTTTTCTAGAATTCCATATAAACAAAATCATACTTAATGCAGTCTTGTGTTTGACTTCTTTCACTTAGCATGCTTTTAAAATTCATCCATGTTGTCGTGTACATTTCTGAGCAGTATTCCATGATATAAATATACCATTTGTTTATCCACTCACCTGTAATGGAGATTTGGGTTCCTTTGGTTTTCAGCTATTATAAATAATGCTGTTGTGAATATTCACGTACACATTTTTTTTTTACGTGGAAATATGTATTTATTTCTCTGGAGTAAATACCTAGGACTGGAATTGCTGGGTCATAAGGTACAGTGTGTTTAACTTTATAGGGTGCTGTCAAACTGTTTTACAGAGAGGCTGTGCCATTTCTGCACTCCTACTAACAATGTATTAAAGTTTTAGTTGATTCATATCCTCGTCAACACTTAGTATTGCCAGTCTTTGTAACATTAGTTATTTTTGTGAGTATGTATTGGTATCTCATTGTAGTTTTCATTTATCAAGCAATGTTCCAATGAAAGAGTATTTCTAATTTGTGTTTTCCTGTTGGCAAAAGAATCAGCTCACTCATACCCATTCTGGTTTATTAGTGTGTGTGAAGGTGTATAGCTTCATACGTAGCTACATATGAATGCAGTTTCATGTAGCTTCCATCAGTTCCCTACAATCTGATCTTCACTGGATGAATAGCAAAGTTGATTTTGGGAATCTCTACAGCTGAAGAGTAGATTCTATACTTTTCTGTAACTTCATTGTAGAATTGGCTACCTATAAGACTTACCCTGAAGCAATCAGGTATCCTGCCTCTCTTCCCTCCTTCCATTCTACCTATCAACTGTTCATCCATCATCAGTAACTCTATTTACAAAAATATGTTAATTTTAGAAAATGAAATAATATAGAAAGGTATATATAGGAAAGCAAAAAAAAAAAAAAAAAAAGATTCAATTTTAACACCCAAAGACTACCACTACCACGTTGATGATTCTTTTCCAGATTTCTCTTTATGTAAAATAAAAATAGATTCTATGATTATGATGGTCTCTTTAATTTAACCCTTACAACAACAATGTGGGGTAGGTCATATTTTAATCCCATTTTACAGATAACAAAACTAAAAAAAGAAAGTTTCAGTAAACTGCCTCAAATTACAAAGTTTAGTAAATAGCAGTTCTGACATTCAAACTGAGGGAGTCTGACTCCAGAGTGCAAGTACTTAACTGTACTGTCTCCACATATATGCCTATGTATATGTATATGTATATGTATATGTATATATATGTATGTATTTTTGTATGTGAATGCTATCATATTTTATCCCATGCTAATATTTACATAGTAACAAATATGCATACACATCACCCTTATAATGACTGAATAATCTTCTACCGTGTAGGTATACTATAGTAACATTTACCATGGCACATTTATTTAACCAATCTCCTAATTATTGATATTCATTTTGTTTTCTTTTTTTAAAAAAGATTTTATTTATTTTAGGGAGACAGCAAGTACAGCTGGAGGGGCAGAGGGATATGGGGAGAGAATCTCAAGCAGACTCTGCACGGCGATGCGGGACTCAATCTCACAACCCAGAGATCACAACCTAAGCTGAAACCAAGAGTCAAATGCTCAACCGACTATGCCACCCTTTACTATTTTTAATGCCATAAACAGCATCACAAGGAACATTTTAGTATATACACCTCTGTATTATTGTCCAATTTCTTCCTTAAGATAAATTCCTAGAGATGGGAATGCTTAGAGTGTATGCACATTAAAGATTTAATGCATAATGTATAGTCCCACATTGCCCGCTTAACAGCTGTACTTACTTTTCCTGCACTGAGCATGAAACTGTTCCTTTCCCCTTGTGCTTGCCAACGTTTGTATCTATCTTCCTCAGTTTTTCTTTATTTTTTTTTTAAATCTTTGCTAACCTGAAAGTTAAGAAATTATATTACATGGTTATTTTATTTCATTCTTTAATAATGGGGCTAAATATTTAGTCTTTTTAAATATATAAGTAATGCACATATATTCATCTAAGTCAAACAATACAGACGTCAATGAAGTGAAAAGTAGAAGTCCCATCTCCTGTTTTTTTCATCAGAATTTGTATCGTTGTAACAGTTTGGCATATAACTTTGTAGAGGCTTTTATATCTACTTACACATTTATATATAATGTGTATATATGTATATGCATATGTATGTATGTTTAATTTACCTTCAGTGCAAATAGAAACATCTGCAATTTGCTTTTTATGCTGAAAATATATCTAAAGAAGGTTTCGTATTTCTTTAATTGTTACACAGTATTTCAGTGTGTGGAGGACCATAATTTATCCTGTTCTGACACCCGGCTTCCCTTCAGCCTCGCACTGCGCGCCACCACTGCCGCCGCGCTGCAGCCACAGGCGCCGCCGCCCGCCCGCGCCAGCCCGCGAGGCCTCGGGTACCCAGCCCCGGCCAGGCCCTGCCGCCGCTGTCCAGTCAGTTCGCTGCTACTCCCGTGGGTCACACGAGACAGAGGAGGAGTTTGATGCTCGCTGGGTGACATACTTCAACAAGCCAGATATTGATGCCTGGGAATTGCGTAAAGGGATGAACACACTTGTTGGCTATGATCTGGTTCCAGAACCCAAAATCATTGATGCTGCTTTACCGCACGCAGACAGTTAGTTACGTGATTTTGCTAGTGCAGTTCGCATCCTAGAGGTTGTGGGTTTTGTTTGTTTGTTTGTTTATTCATGAGAGACACACACACAGATAGATAGATAATAGATAGATAGATAGATAGATAGATAGATAGATAGATAGATAGATAGATAGAGAGAGAGAGAGAGAGAGAAAAGGCAGAGACACAGGCAGAGGGAGAAGCAGGCTCCACGCAGGGAGCCCGATGCGGGACTCAATCCTGGGTCACTATGATCACGTCCTGGGCTGAAGGCGGCGCTAAACCGCTGAGCCACCGGGCTGCCCCCGCATCCCAGAGGTTGTTAAGGACAAAGCAGGACCTCGTAAGGAAATCTACCCCTATGTCATCCAGGAACTTAGACCAACTTTAAACGAACTGGGAATCTCCACTCCAGAGGAACTGGACCTTGACAAAGTGTAAACCCCATGGATGGGCTTCTCAAGGATTTATTCATAATGCTACTTGATTGTAAATAATCACCTGGAAATACTGATGATAACATATTACCTTATTTGAACAAGTTTTCCTTTATTGAGTACCAAACCATGTAATGGTAATTTGGACTTTAATAAAAGGGAAGTGAGTTTGAACTGGAAAAAAAAAATGAATCCTGTTCTGTTGATGAAATTTAAGTTAAATATATTATATTTTATATTTATATTTTTTATAAATATATATATTTAAAGATTTATTTATTCATGAGAGACAGAGAGAGAGAGTCAGAGACATAGGCAGAGGCAGAAGCAGGCTCCATTGCAGGGAGCCTGATGTGGGATTTGGTCCCAAATCCTGGGATCACGCCCTGAGCTACCAGGCATCTTTAATATATATTTTTATATAATATATAAAAAATAATAAAATATAAATATATATGTATATATATTTAGTTCCTACTACAATTCCAGGACTGTTCTATATATGAATAATACAAAGTCCCTGTCCTGATAAGATTTCCATTTTGCAAATGTTTCAGTGCATATTCTTGTACATTTTTACACATATATCAGACAAAAATATTTCTGTAACAAATTATATAAGAATTAAACATTTTTAAAAAAGATATTTCATTTATTTATTCATGAGAGAGCCAGAGAGAGAGAGAGAGAGAGGCAGAGACACAGGCAGAGGGAGAAGCAGGCTCCATGCAGGGAGCCTGACATGGGACTCGATCCCGGGTCTCCAGGATCACGCCCTGGGATGAAGGTGGTGCCAAACCACTGAGCCACCTGGGCTGCCCAAGAATTTAAAATTTTGATAAATAAACATAATAGGCCATGAATTAATGCTAGTTGAATAAAGGAATAAAGATTGCTCTCTAAAGCTAAATTATAAAATTAATAATTAGCAGATATTTTATTTGGGGTGCAAAGTGATTACAATTTTAAAAATTAGTTTCTAACATTAAAGGAAAGGGGTTAATTGGGGTGCCTGGGTGGCTCAGTCGTCAGGTAAGTGTCTGACTTTGGCTTAGGTCATAATCTCAGGGTCTGGGGATAAGGACTATGATGGGCTCTGCACTCAGCAGGGAGTCTGCTTCTCTCTCTGCCCCTTCCCCCACTTGTGTGGATACTCTCTCTCTCTCTCAAATAATTTTTTTTTTTAAGGAGTTAGCTAAAATGAAGACTTCTGTCAGCTCTTGGAAAATCAGAAGGTCTGGTAACATTGGGTCCACATTTGTTCAGGGCAGCTGGAGCCAAGTGAAGAGTGAGCAGTGGTTTGCCATGGTCCTCACCATCCTGTACCATCTTATACCACCAACCTCTACTGGAACAAGTGAGGAATGAGCAGTGGTTTGCCACGGTCCTCACCATCCTGTACTGTTTTATATGGCCACTTTACTCATTTATATTACCTGCCTGACTCCTATAGCTTTTGAACATGATGTTATCAATTATGAATAAAAAAGGTATGTAAAAGACACAGAATGACTCTCAGGCCTGCAATCTTTAACAATGACCTCATACAATATATTAATTCATTAATACAACAATTTGTGTCTTTCAGAAAAAGGGTTGGTCAGCTTGGAAGCATAGGAAAAGTAGATTCGGCAGGTGAATCATGACATTGTCCTTCCAAACATATTGGAAATAGGATATTTTAGCCAAATACCCAGCTGACTATTTTGGTGGCCAATACAGTATAGAAGTTAAGGGCATAGACTTCAGAGCTAGACTGCCTGGGTTTGAAATCTGGTTCTGCCACTTACTCCCTGTAGGACTTTGGGCAGTGCTATGGACTGATGTTGAAGACCTAAAACTCAATGTGATGGTATATAGAGGTAGGAGCCTTTAGGAGGTAAGTAGGTCATGACATTGAGCCCTCATTAATGGGATTAGTATTTATAAGAAGAGACTCTTTCTACCCTATAAGGATGCAGCAGTCTGCAAACCAGGAAGAGAGCTCTCACCAGAACCTGACCAACATGGCATTCTGAGCTTGGACTTCCCAGCCTCCAGAACTGTAAGAAATAAAGGTCTGTTGTTTAAGCCACTGGGTTATGGTATTGTTTTTTAAAGCAGCCCAAACTGACTAAGATAAGCAGGTTGTTTAACATCTTTCTACTCAGTTTCCTCAACTATAAATGGGAATTAAATGTGTCTTACTTCATTGGTTTGCTGTGATATTTAAATGAATCACTATACATAAAACACAAGAGAGCCTATCCCATATAAGTTGCCATTACTAATATAGATGGATCAGATACTCATATAATGATGCCCTTACATTTAAGCTCCAAATATTACCTAATTCTTTTTTTTTTTTTTTTTTTTTTTTTCCGTAAATTCTTATCAAGTAACCTTCTGATGGCTTCCTATATACTCTTGACTTCGGGGAGATGTATTGGCTTAAGACATGAATTCTCTCAAGGACTCTGAGAATAACTACCTGCAGCATTTTTTATTTGATTATCTGAGTCTTTATCAATCAGTGCATCACTGAGATGTGCTGCCAAGGAAGCAGAATTTAGTGACAGCTTGCAACTTTTATTACCAGCAACAGTGTTTGGCTATGGAGAGTTTCTCTTAAGTAAACTGGCAAGGGATTGAAATTATTTTGAATTTGATTTTCTGTTCATCTATTTTGTTGGCTATACAAATTAATCCATAGTCATTCATAAGTTAGAGTTTGAGACTGCAGGAAGTGAGCTCACAATGCCTTATTTTTTTTTATTTTTTAATGAAAGACAGAGAGAGAGAGAAAGAGAGAGAGAGAGAGAGAGAGGCAGAGACACAGTCAGAGGGAGAAAAGCAGGCTCCTGGAGCCTGACGCGGGACTCGATCCTGAGACTCCAGGATCACGCCTCGGTCCAAAGGCAGGCGCCAAGGCGCTGAGCCACCCAGGGATCCCCTCACAATGCCTTTAAAATGTATATGTTGGGCAAGTCATTTCAGGATACAATAAAAGGAATCACTTCATATGGATATAAAATCTATTAACTTGTTAACATTGACTGGGCTGCAGTAACCTTTATATTATCCATATATAACACTCTGCATATAGAGGTTTTGCTAAACCAACTTTTCTTGAAGTTTGAGCAAAATACTTCTAGGCAAATGGATATTACTAATCAAAAATAAGTTTTCCCTATTAACTTATGAGTCCTCTTAAAGACACTGTCAGGATTCAGTATTAGTATGCTACTATATTCAGGATGAATATATTTGTTTTGATTTAATGAAAGCATTTCTTTTAAAATACTATTGTTTATTATTTAGATTTTTTACAACCTCAGATTGACTCTCCTTCAAATACTATTCTAAGTTTTAAAGAACTCTTCATTCTACCTTTCTAACTCCAACAGGACACAATGTGAAACAGGTAGGGTAAACATTCCTGCTCCTCATCATGTGATTCTGTGAAAGTCATTTTGTATCAGTGTGGTGGCCATGGGGGTGAACCACTCAGATACCCTTGCAAAAACACCTGCCTGCGGGAAGCACACATGACTGACACCTTTCAACTGCCATACTTTCAGATCCACTGTGGAGTTCACAGCACTCCATGCCTCCCGGATTGAACACAGAAGGGATGCGAACTGGCTTTTCTGGTCTCCCAAACCTGGGCTAGAAGTGCTAACTCTATAGGCACAGAATCCTATATAGCACAACATTCATAAAAATACCAAATTCACAGAGAATGAAGTATAGAAGTGGCCCCATATCTATGAGATCCAATTGTTACATCATAAACTGTACTACTGCAACCGTGTACTATGAAACTACCGTCATACAGTACTGGAAAGGGTACTAAAGTATATCAGCTAAATCAGCTGTTCAAAGACAATACTCGACAATGATGGTGCGTAATCCCTCCGTATATAGCATAGGCACTAAATCAGAGATCTCTGTATGGCACTATGTTTCTAATAGGAAAAATATATGGATCTGGCAACCAAGTGGTGAAAGCCGGATGGTCTCATTTACAATCACTCCCAATAACCCACGGGGAACACTCTGCTTCACCTCCCACAACTCTGGGCTGAGCAGAGTTAGAAATCCTAGTCCTCGAGGTTTTCTTTCTTGCCAGGGGGCACAATAGTGATCTACTGAAATATGAGATATTTTGTAATAGGGGACTTTTAACCCTTTGCACCTAGGGGCCAGCAACCAAGGATAATTGACTCATTAGTGAAAAGAGATGGGGCTCCTTTCACACAGTAGAGAGAAAGAATACATATGGAGCCCAGGTCATCCACTTGGATGCCCCTTGGGATGCCCTTGCCCAATGGTAACTGTGAATGGACACATGCAGTAACTGCAGACTAAGAAGGGTATGATGACTCAAGTCTATGACCCCTCAGGAATAAATGTTTAGGTCATTATCACATCCATTCCTCAATTCCTTTTTTCCAGCAATAAGAATATCTTCTTTATTCCAGGTTCAGGGAGGGGACCTACTATAAGGGAGTTTTATTCCCTGCTTTCAGGAATTAAAAAAAGGAGGGTCAGAGTGCCCTTCCTACATCTACTGCTTCTCAGGTGCATTTAGTACAAAATAATCAGTATGTCGAAGCAGCGTATTTTGAGGTGACATGCTCTGAACTCCTCCTATCTTGCTACCTTTGTGAGGTCCAACTGTTCCCGCTGCTCATTGCTGTCAATCTTTCAAACCTGTCCTCATTCTAGCATTTACCTGTTGGGTTCAACTCGGGGGCTCCTGTCATATGCATTACAGAACTTGTTACTTTCAAAATATGCCATCTTGCAGTGTGAATATCTGATGTACTTATTTGTCTTATATCCCAACTAGACTGCAAACTCTTTCAATACTTGACTCATTTGGTGAACATCCACAAATGTGTAATTTAAAAAATGCATCATTTTGGATGCTGAAACTGGTATGCGCAGTCACCACTGTAGTCACTGGAGTTAATGAGAATATTATAGTACTGGGCATAGTTTTAAATTTCTTACATGTTTAATTCATGAGATTGGTATCATCCTTCATGGTTTGCTTTCTCTCACATCCCGTATCGAATCCATCCAACTCAATCGACTCTACCTTGAAGAGAGACCTGGGCTTCTCCTCCTTCTCACCGAATGGACTCGCACCATCCTGGTTCCAGGCTCCATCATATACCTCCTCACTACTGCAGTAGCCTCCTAATCGGTATAGTCTTTTTAAAGCGTCAAGTCGTACTTCTCTGTTCAAAACCCTGTGGTGGTCACTGACTTCACTCAAAATAAAAAGCAGTTCTTTGTGTCCTACAAGACCCTATGTGATCTTCCTCGTCCCTCCATCACATGAACCCCATCTCCGGCCTCCTGCCTTGTTCGCTCTGCTCCCACCACACCCGCCGGCCCTGCTCCGGCACCAACACGTAACAGGTGCAGGGCCTTGCTTGGCTCTAGCTTTTCCTCCTGCCTGGGGCGCAGCCTAGTCGCCCACAGCTAACTGTCCTCTTTTAGGTTGGCTGATTCCCACCTTCCCAGCAGGTCCTAGCTTGCCTTTCCCCCTACTCCGAGTCCTCCCCACTTCCTGAATGCTTTCCGTCTCTACTTCGTTTTTCATGCCACTTATCCCTTTTCTAACGTCCCGAAGAACTTCTCTTTTAACCCGCATGTTGTCTGCTCTACCCACCCGACGTAGGCGCCAGGAGGATGGGGATCCCCGTTTTATTCACGGATGTGTCCCAGAGCCCAGTCAGCGCCTGGTGCAGGAGAGGCCTCCAACAAAGGCCCAGCGCGTCACTGGAGGCTGGCGTTTCCTTCTGCAAGGCCAGTGTCCTCCGAGGGGCCTTCTCCGGCTTCCCGGCTTCCCGGCTGCCGCACCACGCGTAAGGCCCAAATCGGAGGGAGCTTCGCGGCCAGGCGGCTAGGTCCAGGCTGCGGTCTGCCGCACGGAAGCCAGTAAGGTCAAACCAAACAAACGAGACACTACAGGTGCCGTGAGTTTCCTGCAGGTGGCCCAGGAAGGAAAGGCCAACTTCTTGTCCCCCTGCAGGTTCAAAGGGCTTCGGTGTGAGCGCGCGTAAGGCGGGACGTCCTCCTCCCGGGGCAGGGGCAGGGGCAGGGGCAGGGGCAGACGCCGCCGCCGCCGCCGCCGCCCGTGCCCCTCCCCGGGCGGCTTCAGGGCCCCCACTTAGGTGGTCAGGCCGCGCCCAGGCAGCCTCCCCGGCCAGGCCAGGAGGTCGCCGTCGCAGGGACAAGAGGGCGATGCGGAGCCGCGCCGCGCCCAGGAGTCCCGCAGGCGGCCGCGCGGGGGGCGGCGCGGGGCGGGGCGGCGCGGGGCGGGGCGGCGGACAGGCGGCGAGGCGGACAGGCGGCGAGGCGGACAGGCGGCGAGGCGGCCGCCCGCGCGAGGCCCCGGGCGCGTCACGGCGGCGCGGCGACCACCCCGCGGCCCCGCCCCCGCCCCCGCCCCCGCCCGCGCCGCGCCGCGCCCGCCGCACGCACGCGCACTGCGCCCGGCATGAGGGTCGCTGCTCTGATCAGGTAACGCGGCGCCGCAGCGGCCTGCCTGCGCCCCTGCCCGCCTCCCGTCCTCTCCTGCTCGTCGGTGGCGGCTGCGGCCCCCGCTTTCGGCCGCGTGGATGAGCGACTGTGCGGGGCGGCGCGTCGGGGCCTGCGGGGAGAGACGGGGTCGTGGGGCTGTCCCCCGCCGGGCGTGGCTCGCGGCCGGCCCCGCGCTCGCGCTCCTCCCCGCCGGCCCGGCCCCGCCTCTCGGGTGGTCGGGCCTCAGCCTCGGAGCCGGCCGGGCGGCGGCGGCGGCGTCAAGGCCCGGTGCTGGCAGGGTCTCCTGCCCGAGCGCCGGTGGCACGACTCTGCCCCGGCTCGGGGTCGCGTTCTTAAAAAGTGTGCCGGGCAATGACGCTAGAGAGCCGCGGCTTCACTCCCCGCAGCCCCGCCCGTGGGTCCTTCCGTCGTTCTGCGCTGCCTCCGGGTCCACCTACTTCCCGCAGCTCTGAGTAGCCCCACCCCCCCACCCCCCCACCCGCGTCGGGGTTGCTTAGGACCAAGCTGTGTGGTGCCTTGGGGCTCAGTACAGGAAAGGGGTCTCTTCCCTCGGGATGGAGATGGGCTTGTATCCCTTTTAGCCTAAATCCAGTTGCATTTGCTACAGACAACTTTAAGTGCTTTTAGATTGGCCCTGGTCTATTCCGAAAGAAGGTTGAAGTCTCACAGTCCCCGTATTGGGGTGTCTAAAGTCAGTCCTCAGATAACCAAAGACAGGCTACTTTAAATGTTTCCACATGCAATCTGTAAAGTGAAGCAGAAGCAAATATGGTGACATTAAAAAGAATTTAGGCTGCAGTACTTGCACATTTATGTAATGAGATTTGGACCTGTATGGAGGATCTGAGATAGGCCACAGCCGTGTTTGCTTCCGAAAGCACGTTGGAGAGTCCGTGAACGTTTCTGTTCAGTGTCCTGGTGAATTGACACTGGCTGACCATAGTGGCCTAGTAAGAACTCTGGATGTGACATTCCAGTGCCTTCTGCAGTGACTGGAATATTCCGATTTATTTTATTTCAGTACCATTTTTTGGACTCTGTAACGTCAAAATTGTTATTCAGTAAATTTCTTCTGTTTCTGACCCCTGTGGTCTTTATTTGATAAAATAGACAATAATAAAAGTAGCCCAGGCAATAAGTAATTCACACCATACGCAATTTGCCAAAAGTCGAGCGGTTGAAGTAAGACACACCAGCTGAAGATTCAGATCTTTGAAGGAAGGATAGGAGATTGCTGTAGTCCATTATAGTGAATATTCAGTAATGTGCATATATTACTCATGATAAAAAAAGCAAGTCACTTAAAAATGGCAATGCTGGAAAATTCTTGCTGAACTGTAAGATCTGTATTAATGTTAGGAGACATGCTGTGAGTATGAATCTATAACAATTTTTAAATATGAATGTGAGTGCCTATATAATATATACATTTATATGAATATACTCTTGAATATATATGAATTTGAACTTAAATACAGTGAATCCACTTCTAATATATCTTGTGTGTGTACTAAAATGGGAGATGGAATATGTTTGTGTGCTTTAAAGAATAAGTGAAACCAAGATTCTCACATATCTCTAGCACAGAAATAACATTATTCTCCCTAATAACACAAAAGGTTGAATTATTCAATTTTATAGTTGAATGAGTCCTTGAAGATTAAACCATTCTCTAGTTTTATAATGAAGCATGTACCTAAGCACACTGAGTAACTTTGCATATTACACCAGAGTTGGGAACTAAAATTCCGATATTTTGTAGGACTTCTCACCCAACATATTGCTTATGTACTTCGTAATGTTCTGAGAGGTAAGTTGCTCAGCATTTCCCAAACCTTTTGTTCTTACAGTATTTGTTGGACAGTAGTGTTCCATAGAACACACTTTGGGAAATACAGTTTTAATACCATATTTGAAATTTTGACATATTTTCAAATGAATTATAAAGCTAAGTTCTGGTTGTGGATGTATACCCTTTAATCTTTAATATTCTAAAGAATTAGAGTAATGGTTGTATACTCTTTAAATATTCTAAATAGTCTAAAGAATTAGTTAATTTTTTATTTTTTTTTTGTCCTGAGAAAATAGAGTGAAGTTCAAATAGGCGAAGTTGTGGAAGACATATTAAGGAAATATCAGAGTCTGAGGAAAGGGAGCATGATGTATAACTTCACTATGCCTCTTGCGGTCTCCCCACGAGAAGTTCTGGAATGACAGTTTCTGATTGGAATGTAGTAGAGGCAGATAAATGTCCGGAACTAAAGTAAAAGGCAAAAAGGGCCAGCTTCTGGCCCTTTCAGAAGAGACAAGCAGTGTCTTCTGAAAAGTTTCTTAGGCTGTGAATATGTCTGACCGTTGCCTGGAGGTACGTACACTTGCAGATTTTAGGTAAAGATTAGAAAGAATGGGACAGGAGGAGGAAACAGAGAGGCAATGATAAAATAAAGGAAGAAACATGTATAGAGAGAAGCAATAGAATTAAATTCCCAATTTAAATCAAAATAGAGGTTGCCCTTCAACCTTGTTATAGATGAACTTGGCATAAAGGTTGCCATTCAATCTTGTTATAGTTGAAACTACTTCTCTTGACTAAGTGATCTGGCCCTACCTTCAGTAGATTTGGTCCTAGAATTTAGAAGTTTCTTTCAGTCTGTTTATTAGCTCTAAGGCTCAAGCTTTATCCTGCCATCATATATATAGTGACGGCTGAAGTCCTGATGGGACTGATGTTTAACTTCATCAGTGTAATTCAGCATTTTGTTTTCTATCTGTGCAGAATGTGAACCCACCAAGTACATCAGATTTGTCATTAGATTGGATCTCAAATCTTTAATCTGGGCCTTTAAGTTGGTGATGGTAGCAAATTTTTAGATTTCTTCTAGTAGAACAGAAGAGTTGTTTTTCCTACTTTTCCATAGAGGATCTCATCTAAGGAATATATGCAATACTTGTTTAGCTAAAATTTAAAATTAGATATTTTTTTAAATTTTCAAAGCACTTTGTATATAAAGGAAAGCCACTATTATAAACCAAAGAGTTATCATATTTTGTTTGGAATGATCTTTGTTATAATGGCACATATCTCTTGTGAGTAGTGACCTTAGACATTCAGATTCATTTGCTCAGTTTGCTTAGGCTATGGAAATTATATGTGTTTTTTTTTTTTATTTTAATTGTGTAACAGTCCCTCAAGTATTCTGAAAAATTGAACAGATATATTTTGATATCTAATGATTCTGTGTTTAATAATGGTCAGTAACCTGATATTTATGTTTTTATTTCTTTTTTAGTGGTGGGAAGGATAGCTGTTATAATATGATGCAATGCGTTGTTGCTGGGCATCAAATTGTTGCTTTAGCAAATCTGAGACCAGCTGAAAACCAGGGTAAGTGTATACCTTTATTGAGAAGTTCTCTAAATGGCTGGAATTCCAAGTTCATAATTGCGTTCTATTGTGTGCAACATGCAAAGATGTAAAGGGAGCTAATACATATTTAGCACCTAAGTAGATGTTAGGTTCTCTGCTGTTTTTGATTACATATCCTTTATTTTTCATAAGAACACCTGGAGATTTATGAGACAGGAACACTGAGAGTCATAGTTTTATAAATTTGTCCAAGGTAAATAGCTAGAACAAACTTGCAGAGATGAGACTTAAACCTTAAATCTCCTTACTTCAGAATGTAATGCTGTTCCTTCACAACACATTTCCAAGTGTTTTAACCAACATACACTAAATAAGATACAACTTTCTGGAGCTTGGAAAGTAAGACACGTATTCGTAAATGATCCATCTTTTGTGTAAGCTAAACATGTCAGACTTGAAAGAGGCATAAAGAAACACATTTCTGCTTTTTATTTGCTTGTCATAATAAGGACATCCACAAATAATCCTTAGACCTCATTTAAGCTATATTTTTCAGTTTTCTTCCCAGTGAAATTTTTTTTCATCAGAAATTTTTCGTCCCTGTCTCCTTGTCTGTGTCCAGGTTTCCTCTATAGATAAGGTCACAAGTCCTATTGGATCAAAAGTCCACCCTAAGAATCTCATTTTAACTAAGTACATCTGCAATGACCCTATTTTCAAATAAGATCACATTTTGAACTATGGAGGTTAGGATTCAACCTTCAACAATTTCTTTTATTTTTTCAGATCTGATTGACACATAGCATTGTATTAGTTTCAGCTGTACAACATAATGATTTGGTATCTGTATATATTGTGAAATGATTACAATAAGTTTAGTTAACATCTATCACCACACCTGGCCATACTTTCCCCCCCGCCCCCCCAATTAGAATTAAAAAAAAAATCACCAATTTGCATTTTATATTCTTCTATTATACCCATATAACTATAGATATTAACTATGTTAAGGTATAATAGGGAGAAATTAATACTTGTCTTGCCTTGATTTAATACTGCTTCTCCACATGGCTTTTTTAGTAAGATCTTTTTATCATCCCCCTTTACTCAGCTTTTTTCAAGACTGTGCTTTTGCTCTATTGTTATTTTAGGATGAATTAAATGAGTAGTATATGTGAAAACACTAATTAGAGTTTCTGGCATGAAGTAAGTAAGCATCCAGTAAATTTAGTTGAATCTGAATTTAGTGCTAAATATGTCCGTCCGTCCCTTCCTCCCTCCCTCCCTCCCTCCCTCCCTCCCTCCCTCCCTCCCTTCCTTCCTTCCTTCCTTCCTTCCTTCCTTCCTTCCTTCCTTCCTTCCTCAGGGCTGCCAGTCTGTTGAATTTTGTTTGTATATCATTTAACAGTTATTGTCTATTTATTTTGTCTTTGATTTTTATCCCCAAATAGATTGCTTATAAGATTCTTGAGAAGAAGGTCATATCTTGTATGTTTCTTTAATTGTTCCTCAGGACTTGGAACAGCTCTTTGCCTCTAAGAGGCATTCACTCAGTTACTGGTGGACAGATGAATGATGAACTAACTAGAGTTAGGCCTGGAAGAGTGAGTAGTTATTTCAGCCAGAGATTTGAATTTTCTTTGCTTCATAATTAGGATCTATGTAATGCCAGAATTGAAGTGGGAAGATAGAGATTAGAAATGTTTTATAGGAAGAAATAGAAAACAGGTCTTCTAGGGGGTTAGGGGTAAACATACACTCTAGGACTTTGCACTAGGATTTCAGTGATAAATAAAAATAGCATTTTAGAAATGAGGTGTTTGGAAAATGACCTCCTTTTTCTGACTTTAAATAAATAGAAAACTCCTTGATTATGGGTGTGTGGGAACTATCCCATAACTACTATATTATTAAAATAAAAAAAGCAGAATTTTATTACTGGTTTATGTTCTGTTGCAAAAAGAAAAAAAATTTTCTTTTTTCTTGTAGCTTATCAGGCAAGTGGGTTTTTTAATCTTTTTATCTGGGAGGTCTTGGTACTTAAAAGGCATAAGTTTATATAATATATAATCATACAGTGATATAATTTCCCTCCCTGGAATTTTGATCTTGTCTTAAGCTTTTCTACTTGAATTATTACAGTTACTTTGTACTGAATCATTAATGTATAATCTTCCACGTACTCATGGTTCATTGGCAGGGTGGGTAAAATGATAAGCAAAGTGTATCTCTAAATTATATCTCAGAATGGTATGGAGACATTTACTTAGAATACTATTAATGAGAAAAAAAATCAATAGTAAATGGAATTAAAATATTATGAAGTAAAAGCTGGAAAATCAACTGAAACTATAGTAATTGTAGTGAAAAACAATGGATGGTTGTGGGTTGGTAGATGGAGAGGGTTTAGCTAATCTTGATTTAAAGTCAGCAGGAAGTTGGGTGATTATTGACTGTTTCATTGATTGACTTCTTTCCCACCCATACATGTTGTAAAAGGAACCTTAATGACTAATGACTGGTAGAGAGGACTCCAGTATAAAATTGGTTAGTGAATTCATGGCACTAGGTTTTCAGTGGGTAGTTTGGAAAGGAATTTATTCCCAACTCTGGGGATAATGTGAACTTGACATAAAATTCATAAACCATCTCTTTAAATTTGTTCTAAGAACTTTTGTGGCATGTTAATTGAGGTGCTTCAGGCAACAGTGGAGCCTTTGGTTTTATTTGATGTCATACCATTGTTGCAATGTAAGTTCCATTAATACAAGTTACATTGTGGTTAGGACTAAATGGAGCCTTAAAGGAAGATTGTTTTCTAGGTGTTTGAAGTCAGTAATATACTACTGCTGTTGTTGTTTTTTTAAAGTCTTATTTATCCGAGAGAGAGAGAATGAGAGAGAGAGACTGAGAGCACGTGAGTGAGGGGAGTGGCAGGGAGAGGGAGAGAGAGAATCCCAAGCAGACACCCCACTGAGGTGTGGAGCCTGACAGGGCCTTGAGACCTGACAGGAGCTGAAATCAAGAGTCTGATGATCAACTGACTGAGCCACCCAAGCACCCCAGTCACTAAAATGTTTAATTGTGCTAAAGGAACTTCTCAAGAAGTTTCTTGCTGAGCAGCTCAATTCTTTAAATAGATTAATTCAGTTGTATCAATATTCTGTAAAACTGATACATTTAATTAAAGATCCAGTGTAAATCTGAGGTAAAGATAAGCTGAAAAGTTATTAGATGACTTTGGCTATATCTCTACTTCCTCCTGTGACCAGGAGTAGACAGATATGTAGTAATAATGTGAGTATGTGGAAGCCAGTCTGCTGTGTGCATCGGGTTCAGAGCTGGTGGGCTAAAATGTGATGGCATATAGTGATGGTTTTGATTACTAAAGGGCTTTTAAAATAGCAGTTTTTCATCCATTTTTATGCGTTATTCTTCATACCTTCACTGGATATTCTTGGCATATATGCATCCATACATGTATCCAGACATATATGTCAAACAAATTGTCTTTTTTTTTGTTTTAGTATTCTTTTTTTAACTTACTAACATATTATGAACATCTTCTGTGTCATTAAGCATTATCCCATCACAGCATTTCCTAGATATTTTCTTTGAAACAAATACCTGACGGCTGTCTAGCTTTTTCAACACCATTTTTTGAAGAGACTGTCCTTTCCCCAATGTATATTCTTGGCTTCTTTGCAGTAAAGTAAGTGACCATAGATGTGTGGGTGTATTTGTGGGCTCACTATTCACTGATCTGTGTGTCTGTTTTTATGCCAGTACCATATTGTTTTGATTACTATAGCATTGTTGTATAGTTTGATATCAAGGAGCATGATACCTCCTTGTTTGTTCTTCTTTCTCAAGGTTGGTTTGGCCATTCAGGATCTTTTGTGGTTCCATATAAATTTTTTTTAAGATTTTATTTATTTATTAATGACAGAGAGATAGAGAGAGGCAGAGACACAGGCAGAGGGAGAAGCAGGCTCCATGCAGGGAGCCCGATGTGGGACTCGATCCAGG
Organism: Canis lupus familiaris; assembly: GCF_011100685.1. NCBI lineage: Eukaryota > Metazoa > Chordata > Mammalia > Carnivora > Canidae > Canis > Canis lupus. The sequence goes on along the minus strand of NC_049251.1, from coordinate 3,416,457 downwards.
GTCTCCAGGATCACACCCCGGGCCAAAGGTGGCGCTAAACCACTGGGCCACCAGGGCTGCCCCCATATAAATTTTTTAATTATTTGGTCTAGTTCTGTGAAAAATGTCATGGGAATTTTGATAGGGATTGCATTGAATCTATAGATTGCTTTGGGTAGTATGGACATCTTAACTATGTTAATTCTTCCAGCCCATGAGCATGAAATATCTTTCCATTTATTTGTGTCCTCTTCAGTTTCTTTCACCAATATCTTTATAGTTTTCAGTGTGCAGGCCTTTCACCTCCTGGTTAGATTTATTCCTAGGTATTTTATTTTTGATGCAATTGTAAATGGAATTGTTTTCTTAATTTCTCTTTCAGGTGGCTTGTCATTAGTGTATAAAAATGTGACAGGTTTTTGTATACTCATTTTGTATCCTGCAACTTTTCTGAATTCATTCATTAGTTCTAATAGTTTTTTTTTTTTGCAGAGTCTGTAGGGTTTTATGTATGTAGTATCATGTCATCTGCAAATTGTGACAGTTTTACTTCTTCCTAATGTGGATTGTTGTTGTTGTTGTTCTTGCTTAATTGCTGTGACCATGGCTTCCAGTTCTGTGTTGAGTAAAAGTGATGAGAGTGGGGAGGCAACTGAGTGGCTCAGTTAGTTAAGCATCCAAGTCTTGATTTTGGCTTAGGTCATGATCTCATGGGTGGTGGGATCAAGCCCCGTGATGGGCCCTGTGTTCAGCATGAGTCTGCTTGAGATTTTCTGTCTCTGCCCCTTTCCCCACTCACACACACACAATGTCTCTCTCTCTCTCTCTCTCAAATAAATAACAACTTTTTATAAAAGTGATGAGAGTGGATGTCATTGTCTTATTCCAATCCTAGAGGAAAAGCTTTCAACTCCTTACCATTGAGTGTGATGTCAGCTGTTGTCTTGTCATATATAGCCTTTATTATGTTGAGGTACATTCCCTCTATATCCATTTTGCTGAGAAGTTTTATAGTAAATGGATGCCAGATCTTGTCAAACTTTTTTTTTTTTTTTGCATCTGTTGAGGTGATCATATGATTTTTATTCTTCATTTGTTCATATGATGCATCGTGTTAATTGATGTCCAGATATTGAACCATCTTACTACCCTGGAGTAAATCCCACTTGATCATAGCATATGTTCCTTTTAATGTATTGTTGAATTCATTTGGCTAATATTTTGTTGAAGATTTTTGCATCTATGTTCATTAGGGGTATTTGGCTTATTGTTTTTTGTTTTGTGCAATTTTACTATGGTTTGTTGTCAGGGTAAAGCTGGCCTTGTAAAATGAGCTTGGAAGTGTTCTTAAGTTTTTTGAAGAAATTTGAGAAGGATAAGTATAAAATCTTTTTTGAATGTTTGGTAGAATTTACTACCAAACATTTGGTCCTGGACTTTTGTTTGTGGGACATTTTTTATTCCTCATTCAATCTCCTTACCTATTTATCAGGGTCTTCAGATTTTCTATTTCTTCATGATTCAGTCTTGGAAGACTGTATGTTTCTAAAAATTTATCCATTTCTTCTACATTGCCCAATTTGTTGGCATATAATTGTGCTTAGTAACTCTTATGATTCTTTGTATTTCTGTGACATCAGTTGTAACATGTCTTCTTTCATTTCTGATTTTATTTATAAGAAGACCTCTTATTTTGTTGCTGAATCTAGCTAAAGTTTTGTCAGTTTTGTTTACCTTTTCCAAGATAATTTCATTGATCTTCTCTTTTGTCTTATTAGTCTATATTTCATTTATTTACGCTCTACTCTTTATTGTTTCCTTATTTCTACTAACTTTGGCCTTTGTTTATTCTTTTTCTAGTTCTTTAGATGTTAAGTTAGGTAGTCTATTTGAGATCTGTCTTGTTCTTGAGGTAGGCCTGTATTGCTATGAACTACCCTCTACTAGCTGCTTTTGCTGCATCTCATAGATGTTGGATTGTTATTGTTGTATTTCCATTTTTATTTGTCTCAAGGTATTTTTTGACTTATCCCTTTGACATCTTTATTGACCCATTAGTACAGTAATATGTTGTTTAATCTCCACGTACTTGTGATTTTTCCAGTTTTCTTTTTGTAATCGATTTCTCGTTTTCATACCATTGTAGTCAGAGAAGATGCTTGATATTATTTCAGACTTGTTAAATTTATTGAGATTTTTTGTAGTCTAACATGTGATCTATCCTGGAGAATGTTCCATATGTACTTGAGAAGAATGTGTGTATTCTGCTTTTGGATGGGATGCTCTGTATGAATCTATCAAATCCATCTTGTCTGTTGTGTCATTTAAGGCTGATGCTTCCTTGTTGATTTTTCTCTGTGGATAATCTATTTATTGTTATAAGTGGAGGTATTAAAGTTCTCCACCATTATTGTATTGCTGTTAATTTCTCCTTTTGGTCTGGTAATATTTGATCTGGTAGTATTTAGGTATTTAGGTGCTTCTGTTGGTACATAAATATTTACAAATTTTCTATCATCTTTTTGGATTGACACTTTAATCATTGTATGATGTTCATTGTCTTTTGTTATAGTCTTTGTTTTAAAGTCTGTTTTGTCAGATACAAGTATAGCAGTACCACTTTTCTTTATGTTTCCATTTGTATGGAATATCTTTTCTGTCACTTTACTTTCAGTCTTTGTGTGTCCTAAGATCTAAAGTTAGTCTCTTTTAGGCAACATATAGATGAATCTTGTGTTTTTTTATTTTTTTTTAGATTTTATTTATTTATTCATGAGAGAGAGAGAGCGAGAGAGAGGCAGAGACACAGGCAGAGAGAGAAGCAGGCTCCATGCAGGGAGCCCAACGTGGGACTCGATACTGGGTCCCCAGGATCATGCCCTGCGCTGAAGGTGATGCTAAACTGCTGAGCCACCCGGGCTGCCCTATATTTTTTTAATCCATTCAGTCATACTGGGTCTTTTGATTATACAATGTGGTCCATTTACATTTAAAGTAATTATTGATAGGTATATGACTTATTGTCATTTTGTTAAGTTTCCTATCTTTTTGTAGTTTCTCTCTGTTACTTTTTTCTTTTCTTGCTGTTTTCCAGTCTGGTTTAATGCCTTTTTTTAGTGTTATGTTTATTTCTTTCTTACTATCTTTTGTGTACCTATTGTAGGTTTTGGTTTTGGGTTGCCATGAGGTTCATATATACATAATAGTCTATATATAGCAGTCTGTTTTAAGTTGATAGCAACTTTGAGTATATTCTAAAAGCTACATTCCCTCCCCCACATTTTATGTTTTTAATATTATATTGTAGATCTTTTAATTTTGTATATCCCTTAATTGACTAATGTAATTACAGTTAATTTTTCTACTTTTGCTCTTTAACCTTTAAACTGATCTTCTAAGTGGTTAATTCACTACCTTTACTACATATTTGCCTTAACCCATTAGATTTTTACTTCCATATGTTTTCTAGTTATTAGATAGTACCTTTTCTTTATACTCTAAAGAAATCCCTTTAAAATTTCTTGTAAGGCCAGCTTAGTGGTGGTAAACTCCTTTAGTTTTTCTTGTCTGAAAGACTCATTATCTTTCCTTCAGTTCTGTGATAATTTTGCTAGGTAGATTATTCTTGGTTGGAAGGTTTTTTTCCCTCTTTCAGCACTTTGTGTATATTATAATACTCTCTATTGGCCTGCAAAGTTTCTGCTAAAAATCAGCTGATAGTTCCCTTGTATGTAACTAGTTGTTTTTTTTCCTTGATGCTTTTAATGTTCTTTATCTTTACCTTTTGATATTTTAATTATTTTATGTCTTGGCACAGATATATTTGGGTTCATCTTATTTGGAACTCTCTTTGATTTCTGAACTTCAAAGTCTATTTCTTCAGGTTATGGAAGTTTTCAGCCATTATTTCTTCAATAAGTTTTGTCTCTTCTACTTCTAAGACCTCAGTAATGGCAATATTACCCTACATGTTGTCTCCTAAGTCATTTTTGCTCCTTAATTAATATTTATTTATTTATTTATTTATTTGCTGCTTTTTTTTGGTGAGTTCAAATGCTTTGTCTTCCAGCCCACTGATTCCTTGTTCTACGTCTAGTCTGCTAATTGAACCCTTGTAGCGTATTTTTCAATTCAGATATTGTATTCTTCAGTTCTGTGACTTTTCTTTGGTACTTTCTTAATATTTTCTGCCTCATTGTTGAAGTTTCATTGTGCTCATCCATTCTTCTTTTACGTGCAGTGAACATCTTTATGAATACTACTTTGGACTCTTTATCAGGTAAATTATTTAACTCTGTTAATATGTTTTTCTGATGTTTTTTTCTTGTTCTTTCATTTGGAACCTATATCTCTGTTTCCTTATTTTGCCTTACTGTATGTGTTTGTTTCTGTGTATTTGATGAAACAGCGACCTCTTCAGTCTTGAAGGAGTGGCCTCTGTAGGAGATGAACCTTGTTGTTCAACTTTGTCCTAGCTCTTGTTTGTCTTTTGAACTTTTGTTCGTCTTTTGAACTTTGCCATAGCTCTTGCTCATCTTTTGAACTTTTGTGACTAAGTAGACTGATTTATTTTTGATAAGTCTCCATTGTTGAAAGTGTGCCAAGACCTGTCAGTGTTTCACATGGAGTGATTTAAGTCAAGACCTAGTTTCAAATAATTGAAAACCAGGTCCTCAGCAGCTTTTAAATATGCAAATGTATACATTTCTGTGGGACCACAGATGTAAAGTCTGCTGCCAGACTAGACAATCTGGAGGTATCTCCTGGGAAACAGTTACAAAAAGCAGGGTTTTGACAAGTGTATAATCTTCTTTCTGGGAGGTACAAGTGAGTTATGACCAGGCCATAGGAGAGCTCATACAGGAAATCTTTCTGCCTGTAGTCCTTGAGAGCACCTCTGTCATCTCTAGGTATGTGACTAACATGAAGCCTGTCCCTCAGGTTGAAGCTCCAGGACAAGTAGATGGGCCTTTTTCATAGGCAGACTTAGGATAAGTTTTAGTCTGCTCCCTGTGTGTTGCTGTGGATAGCCTGTGCAGAACCATCTTTCTCATTTTTATAGTCCTATAGGGCCCAGAAACAGAAGCCCATCTGGCCATCAGGTTCAGGTGATCAAGGGGTGTACCTTTTGTGGACTGTGCTTGGTGGCCAGCTTTAGTGGGGCTGTAGGAGAATGCCAAAGGTGAGCTGTTCATGTTTTTAGTGATGCAGGGGAAGAGTGCTGGATGCAAAGCTTTAGCAAGATGTGGGAGGAGCACTGGGGTGGGATATGCCCGCAGCTTTGGCAATGCAGGAAGAGTGTTGGAGATAGCTGGGAAAGAGCCCTGAGGGAGGGGCTTGCCCATTACTTTACCCATGTTGGTGAAAGTATTGGGGGCCAGACACCTGCTCTTGCCACCAGTACTTGCAAGGTAGAGAAATGGGGAGTGGGAAAATAGTGTTCACTATTTCCAAAGAAAGTCCTAACTTGTCCTAAATTGTCGCTGCCCCCTTTAGTAAACACTTTTCCGTTAGCAGATGAGTCTTCACATATAATCCAGTCATTTCTCAAACTGCTGCCTTTGTGCTGGTTCCTGGGAGGAGTGAGTCATTGTGCAAGGTCCTCAAAAGGGGTATCTCAAATCCCTGTAGTCACCCAGTCCTTCTGGGTCTATGGCCCATTGGTTTTCAAAGCCAGATGTTTTGGGGCCTTGTCTTTCCAGTGCAGGTCCTACAGGGTTGGGGTGTCAGCTAGTATATACCCCTCACTTCTCAGGGAGAGGCTTCAGTATTGTGAGATCCTTCCCTGTTGTAGGTCACGCTGGGGTCTGAGGTGAGATCGGGTCACTGCTTCTGCTACCCACCTTGATGTGGCCCTTTTATACCTTGTCATGAAGGGAGCTATGCAGCTAGAAATTCAACAGGAATTATTCCATATGTAATGTAGTTTTAGTATGTCTGAGGAAGGAGGTGAGGTTAGGGTCTTCTTATGCAGCCATTTGGACTGCCTCATAATTTATATATTTTTATATGTCTTATTGAAATACTGAATATAAAATATATCAAGAGCATGTAATTTATTTTTATAAATATTTGTCACTTGTTAACCAAGTAGCTATTAAGAAAGGTTTTTATCTACAACTGTAGATGACTTTGTACATAACCTTGAATGATTTGAGAAACACTTATGTAATAAAATCTTTAATTGAATAAACTAATCAAAATTTATTGGCTATATTATTCTCTTTAAACATTTATTGTATATAGTTTTAAAAATTTATATATATTTGTAATTAGCAGTAGAGAGATGACTAGAGCTGATGTGAACTGGATGTAGTTATGGACAAATATGCAACTCTTCCATTTTATTTCACTTCATAAATGCAGAGAGGTATAGTGTAGTGAGTCTCTAAGCAATAAAACTCAGATGGACTTTCAAATCCCCTTTCTTTTTCACTCTTGTTTTACTGATTATTTCCATTTTCATTGTTGCAGTGGGGTCAGATGAACTGGATAGCTACATGTATCAGACAGTGGGTCATCATGCCATTGATTTGTATGCAGAAGCGATGGCTCTTCCCCTCTATCGCCACACCATAAGAGGAAGGAGTGTGGATACAGGAAGAGTGTACACAAAATGTGAAGGTGATGAGGTTGAAGATCTCTATGAGCTTTTGAAACTTGTTAAGGTATGCCTGGTAACCAATTACATTAAAACTGAATTATTAGAAATAATTAATTAACTACTGTTAGTAGCCTGACTATTCTTTGAAAAGGTATTTTGTCTTTTTGGATAGAAAAGAAAACTTACTATGCCTTTATATTAAGTACAATTTAAAAATAAAACTTTTGGTATAGTTTGGCATTCAGGATTGTCAAATGATATTTAATTAAGTTTTTCTTAGGATTTTGAAACTGATGACCTTTTAATCATTTACTTAATTTATTTATTTATTAGCAAATAGTTATTGAATGCCTACTATGTGCTTGGTATATATAGTTCTAGGCACTGGAGATAGGGCAATGAACAGATCAGACAAAGCTTTGTTCTGCTGGAACTTATTTTCCAGTGGAAGTAGACAGAAAATAGACAAGCAAATCATATGCTTGGTGGTGAAGAGTGCTATGGAAGAAGAATGAAATAGTCAAGATGATAAGGAGTAATGACAAGGGATGGTCATACAAGACCTTTCTTATATGGTGAAATTTAAATAGACCTAATGAAAGTAAGAGACTGAGCTTTGCTTAAATCTAGTAAGAGAGGTCTAAATTAAATACTTAAGTCCCCGTACATAAGAGTTTAAGAGCCCTTGTTTATTCATTGTTAATTTTTCTAAAGAGAAAATATAGGAGAGAAAGTCAAGGACTCATATATCTAATAGATACTATATTTAATACATGTTAATTTTTATTTTATTCTAAGCCATTATCTTTTCATTCTCATTGATATGATAGTTAACTATTTGAATATATTCTGTATTCTTCTTAATATTAATTTTTTTCATTCAGGTATAGTCAACTCATACAAGGCATATCTAATAAAATAGAGAATTTAAGCTGATATTTCCTGCTTGTCTTAGCATATTCTCACAAAGGAGAGGAAGATTTCTGTCCCTTCTATCAAAGGACATTGAATTTCATTTTCTCATTCTTCAGAGAAGTTCAGCTTTTCAAAAGTTATGTTATGAACTATTGTCATGAAAATTTGCTGGTCTCAAATGGCTACTCCGGTGTTAAACTTTAAATTTGATGCTGATCACAGCTTAACCAATTAAGGATTTGGATTAATAAAAACATATGAAGCACTTCAATTTTAAAGTTTGCTTGATTAAAACATTTCTCATTTTGTATTTCAGAACATTTTCATTTTTTATTTACCCTTTAAAAAAGAAACTGGTAGAGAAGACTTTTGGAATGATGCCATAAATTACTGTTTAGTTATGGATAGCATAAGAAGTAGATATTTTTCAAAGGATATTGCAGAGACGCATTTCTTTGCTGTGGGAAGATACATACTAATAACTATTTTGATTATCAAATAAGAGGGAAAGGCATAAAAGTTTCACTTTAAATGGTCCTCTCTCTCTGCAAATAAGATCTTGACATTGTTGACTTTAAGGTGTGAAATACTGAGTGCAAAGTCTGCATTTTTAAAATTTCTTTTTCAGGGTTCAAAGAAATTGGGTACTAAATTTTTAGCATAAACTGATATTACAAAATGGTGGGACTCACATGAGAAATAATTGGATTGTTTAAAAATCACTGATAACTGATAACTTTGGAAAAGCTATGTGATAATAACAGCCTTCCAAGAAAGGGAGAGATAATAAATTACTGATCAATTTAATTAAAAATGGGCAGATTAGTAGTAATTAAGAAGAAATTTCCCTTTCGATCCATGCTGTCTTTGGAGAAATGGATGCTTTGCCATTATCTTTATAGTAACCATCAGTTATGACATAAATTAATGCTAATGTTAAATCTTGACAACTGCTTTGGAAGTTCGTACATGATAATTATAACTATAGTTGAAAGAGATGTTATCAAGTTGTCGGGACTAAATAGTTCCTTCTTTTTCTGTACAGAAATATTAATTTTACTATAGAGTATTTTAAGGACATAAATATTGGAAATATATTGCTTTTATGGAAGAGATTGTATAACCAGGCTTTTATATTTTATAGTTAGACCATTTATGAAACACTGGTGTAAAGATTCCAATAGAGGTTTTACATATTCTAACGAACAATTGAATAATTATGGAAAAAAATGAATCTAGAAGAGCTATAATTCTTCAAGTTAGTGCTCACTCATTCTAAGAAAAAGATGGAATTGAATTTTTTAGTCCTTTGAATATTAATGAGCATTGGAAACATTTAGATTCATTTTCATTATAAACATTGATTTATAACAGAATGCGATTTTGTGACTTTTATATGTAAGTCAGTCTTCTGTTTTTGTATCTCTTTTCTCCAGAATATTACTGCAAATTTTTGAGTAGGAGATGTTTCTTTTTGCCAAATTGACTAATTGCTGAAAAGAAGTAGCAATGATGTGGAAGTATTTATAAAATTTTATTTATTTTATTCATGAGAGACACAGAAAGAGAGAGAGGCAGAGACACAGGCAGAGGGAGAAGCAGGCTCCACACAGGGAGCCCGATACGGGACTCAATCCCGAGACTCCAGGATCACGTCTTGGGCTGAAGGCAGGCGCCAAACCGCTGAGCCACCCATCCTGTGAAAGAATATAGAGTTAAGTTTCCTAATTATTTTGTAGAAAGTTTGAAAACTAGCAGAAATGTAATAAGCCTTTGTCTCATAGATTACCAGGTGATTATGACAGGTAGATAGATATGTATATCTCAAGGTTACAAGATAACCTGGTTTTCATATAGCTAGCCTTTTTTTTTTTTTAATTCTTTAGAATTTATTTAATGTTAAAATGTCTCCATGATTTTCATCTGGATTAATTTGACATATAGATAACTTGGATTATTTCCTGGAAATACAGTAGTTTTCTAATTCTGTGTGTTTTCTTTTTTAGTCATGTAAGAAATGTAATAGTTCCTGAAGGATACATGTAAACACCATCATATCTCTGTAGAGAATATATTTAAGGATGAACATATTCATTCTTTTTCCAGTGGCTCGGAGGCACTTCTTACTGTTTCTGATATCTCCTTCTTTCTTGGTTATTCCCTCTTTTCAGTAGAGTCCATCTTTAAGAAAATGCCATAATGATAGTACTTTCAAATTCTTACATTTTGGAAATGTTCCTTTTTGCCCTCACATTTGATGGATACATTGGTTGAACTTAAAATTTTAGATCAAAAATAATTTTTCCTCAAACCATTGAAGATACTGCTTCAAGGTCTACCAGCATTTTGCTGATGAGAAATTTGATGCTGATGTGATTTTTGTTTTTTTTTAGCTGAGTCGTTTTTCCTCTCTGTTAACTTTTATGATTGTGTCTTTATGGTTGATGTACTGAAATGGCACAACAGTGCTTTGGATATTGACGGTTGCTTCTCCTGTATATCTTCTGAAGCTTTCTGTTGAGTTGGCAGCAGGTCCTTGTCCTCTTTTCCATTATGACGGTTCAGTGATGGTATTAATCCAGGTGAAAGCCATTCACAGCGTGGCATTCTCATGACTATAGTGATTGGATCAGGGATGGTTTTGTTAACCTATGTGTACCAAATAGAATGAAGCCTAGGATGAAGGATGGTTGGCACAAGATAAACACTTTCTCCAGTATTGAAGGATGTGTGGATGTAAGACCTAGAACTGCTATGGCTTTTTGTTTTTGGGTGGAAGAAAACTTGATGTCACATCTGACACAAAAAAATAGCAGGGCCAATCGAATTGCAGTTTGAGGATGGTTCTGTGAAATCCTCTTCCTTTGTTTGATAATTTGCTCCTCTGATTCTCTATGCCCTTTTTCTGGTATTCTCACACATCAGATGTGAGACCTAGATTGAATCTTCATGTCTCTCTTCTCACATTATTATCTAACCTTATGTTGTTTGTTGTATATTATGTGACATTCCCCCCCCCCCCCCTTTTTTTTTAAAGATTTTATTTATTTATTTATTTGGCAGAGAAAGTGAGAGACAGTGAGTATACAGAGGTGGAGTGACATAGGAAGAGGGAGAAGCAAGCTCCCTGCTGATCAGGGAGTGTGACATGGGACTCTGTCCTAGGACCCTGGGATCATGACCTGAGTTGAAAGCAGGCACTTAACTCACTGAGCCACACAGGCGCCCCTGTGACATTTCCTTTCAAATGCCCTACTTTCTTAGCAATCATACTTGTGGTATTCAGTAACTTGACTTGTTTTTTGATTGTTCCTTTTTTATAAAAGCTTATTTCTCTTTCTATAGATGTAATCTCTTTACATCCTTCTTAAAATACAAATTAGAGGTTTTAAACATTATCTTTTGTTTCCTAAAATATTGATGTTTTCTTTAGGGTCTTTTTTCTCTCATTTTTTTCTTTCATGTAGTGTTTTCTCAACTCTCTCAGATGCTTATTCATATCTAAGAATAAGGCAAGAGCAAAACTGACTGAACATTTTTGACTTTAAAGTTTTTTGGCCCCACACCTCACACTTGTTATACCTGGAACTCAGGATAATATAGCCTTATTTGTCTTCTTGGCTTTCTTCTCATCCATGCAGATAGTAGGTTACAGCTTCTTATGCTGATCTATCAGTCATTGTTCCTTCTTTATCTGCTGAATCAAGAAATTTATTGAAATCCTTTTGCCATTGATGTCTGCCCCTGCCTGCCCCACATTCTCTTTGTTTTCTAGAGGTCATACCTTGTTTTCATTATAATGGACTCTCTTCATCCAGAAATCTGTGTTCATTTTTTTCTAATAGAATTCATTTAATATTCTTCCCAAAGTTGAATATTCAGCTTAAGTTTTCTCTTTCTAATCCTTGCTACTTTTCTTCTCTCATATTCTTTATTCATTAGGCATTTTTATCTTGGTGCCAATGACCTTAAATTCCCTAATTGACACTTGTATTGTAATTTGAATACAACAATAAATGAATAATTGTCCTTTTTTTATTTTTTTATTTATTTATGATAGTCACACACAGAGAGAGAGAGAGGCAGAGACATAGGCAGAAGGAGAAGCAGGCTCCATGCACCGGGAGCCCGACGTGGGATTTGATCCCGGGTCTCCAGGATTGCGCCCTGGGCCAAAGGCAGGCGCCAAACCGCTGCGCCACCCAGGGATCCCCGAATAATTGTCTTTTTTAAAAAACAATGTTTACTGTTGATAAAAAGGTTTATAAATAAGCGACTGATTTTTTTTAAACTAAATTTTAACTTAATATTTTTGGAAAACATCAATTCCCATTTTACTTTGTATTGGTTAGATTTATTTTGATTACAAGAAATAGCCATATTCAAGCAGTTTTAAAGAAAAAGATAATTTTATTTGTTTACTTCTTAGGTAGTACATATTCTTTTTCTTGTTCATTTTTTAAAAGTTTTAATTCTAGTATAGTTAATATACAGTATTATGTTAGTTTCAGATACAATATAGTGATTCAACAATTCTATCAATATTCAGTGCTCATCATGATAAATGTACTCTTAATCTCCTTCACCTATTTCACCCATCCCCCCACCCACCTTCCCTCTCAACATCAGTTTGTTCCCTATAGTTAAAAGCTTGTTTCTCAGTTCTTCTCTTTTTTGCTCTGTTCATTTGTATTGTTTCTTAAATTCCAGATGTAAGTGAAATCATATGTTGTCTTTCTCTGATTGATTTATTTCACTTTGTATTATACTCTTTAGATCCATCCATGTTATTGCAAATGGCAAGATTCCATTCTTTTTTATGGCTGAATAATATTCCATTGAATATATGTACCATCTCTTCTTTATCCATTCATCTATCAATGGACACTTGAGCTGCTTCCATAATTTTACTATTGTGAATAATGCTACAGTAAACATAGGGGTGCATATATCTTTTCAAGTTAGTGTTTTTGTATTCTTTGGGTAAATATCCAGTAGTGGAATTATTGGATCATATGGTAATTCTATTTATAACTTTGTAAGGAACCTCTATACTGTTTTCCACAGTAGCTGCACTGGTTTGCATTCCTACCAACAGTGCACAAGGATTCCTTTAAGAAAAAGAGAATTTATTGACAATAACCTAAAGTTAAGTTTGGCTTCAAGGAAACTACATACAGGACACAAATTGTATAATCAAAATCTTTTTTCACCCTGTATGCATCTCTTTCCTCTATTTTCTTTGATTACATTCTCTGACTAGACAGTTATAGTCAGAAAATGGCTCCTGGTTGCAATCTTCCTGGTTCAAACCTAGTAGGAAAAGCTCCAGTCTTTTTAAATAACTCAAAGGAAAATCCCATTATATTTTATTGTCACTCAGTGGCCTAACTTGTATCATCCATGGGCCAGTTGTTGGGAGAAGATGATTTCATTTGACTGGATAGGTCTAGATCAAGTGCCATCCCTAGAGCAAGAGATGGAGTCATAATTTCTGGAACCACATTTTACTCTGGTTCTGTGAGAACAAAACCCACTGGGGGAAGGTGGATCTCCAAATACAAAGCAGGGTGTTGCTGGTAGAAGTGTGAACTGTTGTCAGGGAAGTAAAAAGCAGCAGGTTTCCTGAGAAATAAAATAGATTTCAGCTTCTTACAAACTTGAGCACTATCCTAAATGGTTCTTTGATTTCAGTATCTTGTTCCTTCTTTTCCTCCATCTCTTTTCTCCCTCTTTCCCTCTTTCAGAAATAATTGACCATTGGAACCACAACAGTGAGCTTATACTCTGGGATTTGTATTCAGTTGCTCATGATTTCTCTGCCATAATATTCTATAAGCATGATAAACTCAACAAGTTCATTTATTCATTTTCTTTTTGCACAAACTTGCTCCATTTCCTATATTTCCCTCTTAATTAAAATCATCCTTATTTACCCCATTACCCGAGTCTAACCTGGAGCCTCACTACTAGATTTTCACTTCTCTTTTCTCCCATGCCAACCACCACCATTAGATTTCTGGAATCTGTTGATATTACTTCTGTGACTTCTGACATATGACCCATTGATCTCATTCTCATCATTACTGGTTTTTCACCTGTACTGTTTGAGGGTCTCCTGACTTGTCAGCTTGCCTTCAGTTTTGCCTTGTGTACCATTTAGCCCTTCTACTATATTGTCACCAGCTGTTCTGCATACTTAACCTACTATTAAAACAAACTACAAACACATTAGCTTGACACAAAAGACTATAAGAAGAGACCCCTGCATTCCTACTTGTCTGATCCTGTCATTCCCACACAAGTGTCTGGGTTCAAGTTATAATGAACTAATTAGGAGATTGCTTTTCATATCTGAGTCTTTGCCTGTGCTTTTCCATACCCTTTCTCTGTTCTGCAGAACCTCTATCTCACCTCATACTCTTCTATGAAATCAGCACTAATTTATCTACCTCCTGTCTTTTCCATGTCTGCTTGTCTATACCTCCACTGTTTTTCTGAGGAAATTGCTAAGATTGCTTATGTGATTATTAACTCTTGCTAAACTGGGATACCCTCAAAGACATAGGCAGTACTCTTCATTTTTATGTCTCTGATATCCAGCAGTGTTTCTGGCAAATGGATAATTTTTGAAGGATTTTTGAACAAATAAGTCCAAACTTTAACAAACTATATTTTATATAATAATTTACCTAATTTAGGGGAGCCACAACACTGTTAGAAAATATGATGTAAAACCATTGGTAAATTCATTTTGTTCTTGTTTTTCCACTTAGAAGTTTAAATGGAATAGGTATCATCGTCAAACTTTGCAAAATAAGCTATGTTATCAGATTTGACAGTGTAACCACTAACTGTACCAAGAATAATTTCCAGCTGTAGAATATTTTAGAGAAATGCTGAGCAGACACTTTTTCAAATTATTTTTGATATCTGCATGTTAGAAAACATGCTTATTATGGTGGAAAATTACTATATGGATCTCTTTTCACTTTGGATCTGGTTAATAAACAACAACAGCAGCAGCAACAACAACAAACAACCTAGATGGTTGGGTTGCTTGAAGCGAATCCAAAGAGTTTGGAGTATGAGGAACATATAAGAAGGCCTTTAGATTTGCAGGGAGGACCCAGACATACTGCTAATTAAACAGACACATAGCCCTATACAGATTGCTCCTGGCTTTTCAGCATTGCACAGCTTGCCTCAAGCCCTGTCACAAACAGAAGAATTGGAATTAGCACAGACAAGTGTCATTTTAACAGGTGCAATTTTATTGAGGCTGTGTTATCACTGGTCCTTCAGACAATATAGTCAGGCATGCATGAGAAGGCATATGACGGAAGATCTGTCTGGAAATAAGATGCTGGATTATACTTGTCAATTATTATAGTTTGTAAACGTATCACATATCTAGAGTCTTCATCTATAGATTCCCTCTAAATCCTAGAATATGTAGTCACATGTCCCTCTTTGTAGCAAAATGATCATTCTGTCTACTCAGCCTTGGACTTTCTCCACTTGGTATAACTGATCGTGTGTGTATATTAAACATGCACATATATATTCTTTATTTTTTGCCTGATTCAGTGCCTCTGTATAAACTCACTAGTTGACTTTTATGTCCCTGTATTCCTTTCTTCTACAAACTATAGATTTCTATCTTAACATCTACTCCATATATTTTAAAGTGTGTATATTTCACTTGTCTTTCAAGCCTCTGGTGTCTGTGTCCTACTGAATTTTTGTCTTTTTTCTTGACTGTGTTACCATTTATCTTTAAAGAAATTTTTTGTAGATGTCTACTTTGGAGTTGTGTTGTTTAAGATGCTAGATGTATACTATAGTCTTTTACTTCATCTCTAAGACCTGTAAGCTACAGGTCTTTGTTAAACTCTCTATGAAATGACGAAGAACACGTTACCAAAATTTAAAACTTACTTTATTCGTTTATTGTTATCCTTACAGTTTTTTGTAGCACAGGACTTTATTGGTAGTCACACAATATGATAAATCTTAAATTGATCTTTTTACATGTACTGCCCCCATCTTTTTTTTTTTTTTTTTTTTTTTTTAAGAGAGAGCATGCACATATGCATCCAGGGGCAGAGAGGGGCAGTTGGAGAGACAGAAAGAGAATCTCATGTGGGGCTCAATCTCATGACCTGAACTGAAATCAAGAGTCAGATGCTTAACCAACTGAGCCACTCAGGCACCCTGTGACTTTCCCTTTTAAATTGAGAACATCTTCATTCATTTCTAGATCCTGAATCATACAATAGCCATAATAAGTAAAGATAATATCAATAAATATTTAGAGTTTTAAAAATTATTATTACTGGTAAGAGATGATTCAATGGAGTCCTTTTCTGTGACATGATACTGTGAGAAAAACTGAGTGAATCAAAAGGATGTGTTAATTGACCTTGACTTTTTCTGTTAACTTTTACTTGATGCTACTACAATTTATAGACTCTTTTATGTCTTTCAGTTTGAAAACATTAATTGGATACTTATAATATACCAGTAGTGTAAAGAGATGTATGAAACAGTCTCACCCTTCACAGAGCCTGAAGAGAGAAGACACATACACAAAGAAACTAATACAAAATAGAGTTGCCATTGGAGTATGAGATTTAAAGGACTATGGGGATTCAGAGGAGAAAAAAATTTTGTGTTGGGTCATCAGAATCACACTTGGGGGAATTACACGTGATATTCTTGAAGCTTGTTTGGATTTTGACAAAGGCAGGTTTGGGTGAATGGCTAAAAATGTTGCAAATTAGGGGCAGAGCTTAGCCAAAATCATAGAAGCAGGAAATTATGAGCTATATTAGGGAAATAGCAAGAAGTTCAATCGGCTAGAGCTCAGAGTTTAAGGAATAGTAGAAAATCAGTCTGCAAAGGTTGGTTGAAGCCAAAAAAGAATGTCTTAAATTTTAGGCCAAGGATTATTTATGCAGTAGAGAGCCCCTAAGGCGTTTTTTTTTTTTTTTTTCTAAACTCAGTTTAATGTGTCATACCATTTTTTTCCTTTTAAATGAAAGAAACTAGAATAAAATAGAAGATATCAAAATGCATTGTACATAGTAAGGTTAATTATATTTTGTGAAATGTTCTTTCACAGGTGTGTATATGCATGCATATTATGTATATTCCAGGCTATTAAACAAATTTTTATGGTTAAACAAAGTTGAAAGCTACTATCCTAAAGGGCTTTGCAAAAGGAATGACATGGAATGGCACAGTTGAAGGAATTTCAAGGACATTGAGTTGAACCACTATAATGATGCAAGAAATGGATTAGAGAAGTAGAATTCTGGAGATGAGGGATTCAAGTTGAAAACTGAGATACTAGAGTAACTGAAAGGTTCTGAGTATCTGACCTGGGGGAGTAACAGTGGGAAAGGTCAAGAGAAGACATTGTACAGGTGGTTTCATAAGGCTTGATGGGACTAAGTAAAAAGATGGCATTTAAATAAAAGTGACAGGGAATATATAAAGCTATATATTACAAATATTCTGATATTAAATTTTATAGCACTGTATCTTTGTCATCTCTTTAATCTGGTATAGGATGGTATAGAAGATGCTTCATATCAAGCTGGGTTCATTTAATCAAGATTAACTGTTAATAAATGTTGGTCTTAACAACAGGCGTTGGCAAGTATTCAGAGGAAAAAGAACCCTCTTGTACTATTGGTGGGAATGCAAACCGGTACAGCCACAGTGGAAAACAATGTAGAGATTCCTTAAAAAGTTAAAAATAGAACTACCATATGATCTAGCAATTGCACTACTGGATATTTACCCAAAGAATACAAAAACACAAACTCAAAAAGGATACAGGCACCACTGCTTTATAGCAGCATTATTTACAATAGCCAAATTATAGAAGCAACCCAAATATCTATTGATTGACGAATGGATAAAGAAGAAGTGATGTACACACACACACACACACCACACACACACTGGAATATTATTCAACCATAAAAAATAAAATCTTGCCATTTGCAATAACACAAATGGAGCTAGATATACCAATCAGAGAAATGCTAAGCAAAATAAACCAATCAGAGAAAGACAAATACCTCATGATTTCACTCTTAGGTAGAATTTAAGAAATAAAGCAAATGAGCAAATGGAAAAAGAGAGAGATAAACCAAGAAGGAGATTCGTAACTATAGAGAACAAACTGATAGTTACCAGAGGGGAGAAGGGAGTGAGATGTTTGGGGAAATGTGTGAAATAGGTAGTTGATGGAGATTGAGGAATGCACTTTTCATGATGAGCACTGAGTGATTAAAATAGGAAAAAAATAATTAGTCTTGGTGGTTCTTTTAATTGTACATTTAATTTTTTTCATATTCTATGTAGTATATAACAACTAAAATATTTTATCCTTAGTTCTCAACTCTAAATAAAATCACCAAGTGTGAATTCACAAAAGGAAGCAAAATGTATGATATTATGAGTTTAACATAATAATGCATATAAGTGGGATTTAAATTATCATAATAATTGCATTGAATAATTACTGTTTTTTACCAGCAAATTATTGGTATTTACATGTGAAACATAGTATTTTTTTAGCTTTATTGATATAATTGACATATAATAACTTGTCTAAGTTTAAGGTGTACAACCGTTTGACTTGATACATTTAAAAATTGCAAAAATGATTATCACCTTAGCATTAGCCAACTAACACCTTCATTCTATCACTTAATTGCCATTTCTTCTTTGTAGTGAGAACATTTAAGATCTACCTTTTTAGTAACTTTCAAGTATATAATACAGTATTATTAGCTGTAATCACTAGGCTGTATATTAGATCCCTAGAACTTGTTCATCTTAGTAACTGGAAATCTGTACCCTTTGATCAACATCTCATTTACCCTGCCCCCAGCCCTTGGTGATCACCATTCTACTCTCTGTTTCTCTGGATTTGGATTTTTTTAGATTCCACATATGTCTTTCTGACTTATTTCACTTCACTTCTCTGGGTTTGGTTTCACAAAATCCAAACCCAGAGAAAGAAATAAGTCATTTATCCATTTATCTGTTGATGGGTTAGGTTGTTTCTGTATCTTGGCTATTGGGCATAATGCAGCAATGAACAATGGGGGTGCAGATTATCTCTTTGAGATCCTATTTTCATTACCTTTGAATATATACCCAAAAGTGGGATTGCTAGGTCATCTGGTTTTAGTTTTTTTTTTTTTGAAGAACCTCCATTCTATTTTTCCATAATAGCTGTATCAATGTATGTTCCTACCAACAGTGCCCAAGTATATCTTTTTCTTCACATCCTCACCAGCACTTGTTATCTGTTGTCTTTTTGATGATAGCCATTTTAACAGATGTGAGGTGATATCTCATTGTGGTTTTGATTTCCATTTCTCTGATGATTAATGATGTTGAGCATCTTTTTGTGTACCTGTTGGCCATTTGGATGTCTTATTTGAAAAGATACCTGTTCCATTCCACTGCTCATTTTTAAATTGGGTTATTTATGGGGCTTTTATGTTGTTGTTTTTGCTGTTTTGCTTTGTTTGCTAGTGAATTGTATGAATTCTTTATATGTTTTAAGCGTTAACCTTTTATCAGATAAATGATTTGCAAGTATCTTATTTTTCTATAGGTTGTCTTTTTATTTTGTTGATTGTTTCTCTGGCTATACAGCTTTTTTAGTTTGATTTGGTTCCACTTATTTACAAACTATATGATGCTTTTGGGCATCATGTCAGATTGAACCTGGCTTTGGCCTGTAAATTAATTGACCCCTTATTTTCCATTTATGCTTTTCTTCCCACTCTATAATTTATCTTTCAAACTTATGCCAGATTGGTTTTACTAAAGTGTAAATCCAATCACATTCTTCTCTTCATCAAAAATCTTTTCTGCTTAGCATTGATCTGTTAGACACTCTATTATATGACTTACACTTATCTTTTATCTTTTCCCAGTATTCCTTTACATGGGAATTTTCCATCTATACTAGATTATGCCAGAACTCATTTCCTGCCCCACCCCCCACAGTCCATATCTTTCCTGCATGGCTATGTTAACCTTTCCTATCCAATTGCTTTTTTATATGCATCTCCTTTTGACATCTTCCTTCAAATGCCCCCACTGAATGTATTATCTTTCTTCCTGGAACCTTCATAAAACATTGTATTTTTCTTATAGTAATCTATCTCAATATACAGTACTAGGTTTTGTTTTTTTTGTTTTGTTTTTGTTTTTTTAATCTTGTGTATTTTTGTTTAAAGATTGTAAGTACCTTGAGGAGCAGGGATTGTATTTCATTTTTTATTTCTTATGGGACTTTATATAGCTCTTGAACTATACAGGCATTGTGTTTAACTGTACTCTTCTGGAATTCATTTATTGCATCTGTAAACTATAGCTATATCTTTTTCTTTTTTATTTATCTGTTTTGAGAATAAAGGTGAAAATATATGAGAGCCTCTTTGGGTTTCTAGGAAGAAAGATGCTGTATACATTAGTTTAGTTTTGTTTTTTTGTTGTTTTCGTATCCTGCCAACTTCATGCTAGTGCCAGGTCTTCTTTCTTCTTTATTCCTTTGCTACCAAAATAATCCAGTGAAGCTAAATAAAGTCAGGGTTTTTTTTTTCCTTGCATACAAAATTCCATTAGTGCATTAATACTAAGTAGTAGCTGCAAGTTGGCATTGAGATGAGTGTAATTCCTCTTGACTTTATTAGTAAGTTAATGCAGAGAAGAAAAAGAATGGTAATCATTCAACTTGTAAAAGAGGTTTTAATGTGAGAAAATTTGTATTTTATATTAGATTGAATTTATCTTTCTACATTTGTTGCCTTTAATTTTTGGCCCTCTTGAGCCTTTTTTAGAGTATTTCATTCAGATAATTGAACCTTCTAAGGAACATGTGGAATTGGTGTTTTCTATCTACTTACTACCTACATGAATAAGCTGATGGGTCATTTCAAAAGATGATAAAGAAGTGAACCCAAAGATGACAAAGGTTTTTATTTATAGATACTTTCTTTCCATCAAAACTTATTTTGGTATGTTCTTTTAAGATTTAACTCTATGTTTATCTTTCAAACCTAAGCAATGTATTAACTCATTTATAAAAAGCCTTAAGCAGGAACTTCCATTTGAAAGTTAAATGAATTGACTTTAGAGAATTTAAAGTTTGAAAGAGAATATGAAAAATTAAGATATTTTTCAAACGGCTCTTTAAATGTCCAGTGGCAGTAGAAAAGAGCCATTTTGTGCACTCCTGTATGTGAAAGCTGTTACCACTCAATACCAGTGAAATTACATCACAGTTATTCATAACATCTATAGTCCTCGGTCATGTGGTTATTTTGTATACTTATACACTTTGGGTGCTCAATGAACTTAGTGAGCAAAGTTAAGCCTATCTCATCCTTGTAAAATTCAGCTAATATTGTTCCTTATAGATTTCTATAAAAATACATTGAGAAGTCAGAAAGGCAGAAATTATTTATCAGACATTTGTTTCCCTTCCTTGTACAGAATTCTTTGCTCCCCACTATAGGTTTGGTTCCAGAGCCATTGAAATGGCCCAAGGTCTATTTTAAGACCAGTTCCCTTATGGATTCTTTTCTACATAATTTGCTGGGAAGTGAGGAGGGTAAGGAGAATCATTATCATTTGATAAATAATTCATGGTCTCCCTTTTGAGCTTTTCACAATTTAGCTTTTTAAATAATATTTTATTGGTCTTGTAGTTATTTTGGTGACTTTCTTAACCCTCACCAACGTTCTACTGATTTTGAGTGGTCATATAATCTGGGCTTGGTTATAGAAAGTGAATAAAAAAAATCAGTCTAATGGAATTCAGTGCAGGATAAAGTTATAAGACAAGATTTCTTAATCTAGGGGAGAGTGGTATTTTTTGAACTGTGAAATTTTGTGCAAATTTTTGTATATATAAATTGTTCTGGGGAGAGCTCCAGATTTTTATTGTAGTCCACATTGATCTTGTCTCTTCAGAAGTGTAATAACTGCTGTTTTAACCATCAGTTTCAGAAAGCCTTGTATCCTGGGGGTATTTATGACTCCTTAACTCAGTTCTCAATTGTCCTTTGAGCCTGTAGCATGTAGTGTGCTAGTTGCTGCAAAGTCAGAGTGGCCCCCTAGGTCTTACAAAGAGTGAAGAAGAGAGTAGAACGGAGGTGGCATTTGAGAGCAGATGAGGATGACATGCATCTCTCAAGAAAGATATTAAGATGTCAAAGAGAATAGGTTGCAAAGTGGCATCTTAAAATTTTAGGTAGAACGTGTTGGGGACCACAGAAGGGGCAATAGACTTAGGGACCTGTACATGGTCTGGCTGGCTTGTAATAGACCCTTGGGTTTTGTGTTGAAGGAGAATAGGGATGCAAAAGATGATTTCCTTAAGTGTAGCTTTTTTTTGAGTTTCTGTTTTGTGACTTTTGAGGGAAGTTATTACATTATGCCTTATTTTACATAATTATTTGCATATACAGTGTACCTTCCTTGTTAGCTTATACCTCTCTTAAAGGCAAGGACTATGTGCTTTTCAATTTTGGATACTCTGCAGTGCTCACCATGAGGCCTTGTCCATATGAGGTGTTCAAAATTTTTGTTGAATATTTGCTCTAAGGACTGTTGAGGATTTTTACCATACCTTTTTTCTCTTTTCTTTAAAGAGTCATTTATTTATTTGAGAGAGAGTGCATGCTTGTGCACATGCAGGGAGAGGTAGAGGAAGAGACTCTCAGGCAGTCTCCCTGCTGAGCATGGAGCTCAACACTGGTGTTCAATCTCAGGACCCTGAGATCAGGACTTTGAGATCATGACCTGAGCGGAAATCAAGAGTCGAAAGTTTAACCAACTGAGCCACCCAGGTGCCTCAGAATTTTAGCATATTACACATTCAACTTTATGAACTCAAAAGAGTGGAATTTCTCTTATGACTTGGTCTTTGTAATAGTTTTGCCTTTCTATAGCTCTTGGACAGTTTTTATTATATAAACACTGTAAGCATGCGAATCATTCTAGTTTTCTTTTTATATTGATTGTTAGAAAACCGAGAGCCATGCGATTTTTTTTTCAGTTTTTTCTGCCTTATAATTTAATTGATGTTGTTTATGGAGCACTATCTGCCAGGCACTGTTACACGTTTTATACATTATATTATAATTTATCTTTATTGACTCTGGGTTATTTTCTCCATTTTGCAGATAAGTAAACTGAGATACAGAGAGGTTAAATAACTTGGCCAAGCTAGAAAGTAGTAGAATATGTACTTTTAATCACTGTATCCTTCTGCCTCCAAGCACTACATTGTGTTATCTTGCCAGATGTTATCATACAGGAGTACATATATAGTGAATATATAAACCAATTAGGCATGTGTGAATTAACAGTGAGACAGAGGGGTGGGCATGTGGTTTGATAAGGGGCTGCAATGTTACTGAGTCAAGGATCAAAGTGATCTATCTGTGTTTGATCTCATCTCATTTCCGAGCTCTCAGAATTATTTAAATTGTTGCTACCCAAAGTGTGGTCTAGGAGCTGGTGCTAGTCCATGAAGTGATTGTTATTGGTCCAAGGTCAGCTATTTATAGAAGTGGAAAATAAGCATTTGGAAATTTTTATAGTTGACCAATTTTATATCTATTGAGTCTAACAACAAACTAATGGCTTTGTATTGTATATCTTTTAAAATATTTTTTTGGTAATTCATTTTAATATTTTACAGTCGTTTCTGTCTTCAGAGTTTTGAAAATTAAAAGAAAAAACCTTTGTCTTTAACACAATTTGAGGAGCATTGTTCTAGGTAACAGCTTTAATCTATTGTTTGTTTAAAAAGGAAAGACATGATCTATAGCTTGAAATTACATTCTAATCTAAACCTGTTTCTGAAGATGAAGTAGGAATTAGTATATTTGGCTTCTTTGTCAGTTCCTTGGTTCTGTGAGAAAAGGCCCTAATTGAGCTCACTTGGGGGAGAGGGCATTTTTTTATTTTTTCTTATATGTAGTACTTTTTTCAAGAATGACACATTTTAATTAAGTTTTTGATCCAGGGTAATAATAGCATGAGGAACTTGTCCATCATCTGTAGTTACAGTCTGCTTTGAGGACTTATCTAAATAACTAAAAGACAATTCAAACTGTTCCCTGGTATAACAAGAGTAAAAAGAGAGAGAGACAATAACAGAACATTACTGTTCATTCTGAATTAATAGATTAATATAATATATTTTCTATTTATAGGAAATAAAGGGAACTAAAATGAGACAATATTTACAAGTTCAGTTTTTAATTTTTTTTTTGAGTCCATTGGGAGGTCTCCTTCTATAATATAATATGTTGTAAAGGAGTCTCATATGAAGAATCTTAATAGGGTCTCCGTCTTCAAAATAATCTCTTTTTTTTTCGGGATCCTCTAAGGTTAGCATTTGAGAAGAATTTCTCACTATCTTTTGGATGTTTAAAAGCTGGCCTCCAAATAGAGAAATGGGCTAAGGATATGAATAGGCAGTTCATAGAGAAAGAAATCCAAATGTCCAGAAAATGTGCAATGTCACTAATTCAAAAATGCAACTATCACTTTGTCAGGATTAAGAAAGGATATTGATTTTGAAGAAATAGGTATCCTGTGTGCTGCCAGCAGCCCTTTAAATTGGTTCAGCCTTTCAGAGGTAATTTGGCAGATCTCATCAGACACAAAAAATGCACTATCTTTACCAAGCATTTCTACTCCAGGAAATTTATTCTAAAAAGAAAAGATATATTCAAAGATTTAGGAATGACTGGCAAACTGAATTATGGTATATCTATATAACGAAATATATAGCATCAAAAATGAAGTTGCACAAACACATCTGTGTATGTCATTAAGAGAAGCAATAGATTACCAAATATCCTGAATGGTACATGACTACATTTTTGTAAAATCTATTTGTAGAATATATGCATAAAAGTAATTGAAGAACATATTTTAGGTCTGGATATATAAGTAATAATGTTTGTATAATATTTGGACATTTGAATTTTTAAATGTTTTCCCTCTAATGACCATACATTGTATTTGAAGCTTCTTTGTTGAAGATTTGACCTCCATTTTAAAATGCACAGAATGGTATAGTAGGAGAGGAAACCAGAGAATCAACAGGATGTTGTCATTCCCTATGTCCTTTGCTGAAGGTTCAGGAGGAGCCTGTTTTTCATTCAGGGCTTGTCCTTGAAAGCCCTGAGTTTTTTGGTGGTGGTGGTTGTTTTCCCTGTGACAAATGCCTATCATTTTCTAAACAAGAAAGTCAATGTCCCAGTTAGGTTGTGGAGTTCTTTAAATTCACTCTCAGCCCTGTCGTGTGAATACCGAATAAGCAGAGACAGCCTGACTGGTAGTAAAAGATGGTAAACCAGCCTCAGGGCTTTTTCTGTTCAGCCCTAAACCTCTGATTGCCACGTTTTCCTAATTTCCCATTTCCAGAGTCTCACTAGAGTGACCTTGCTTGTTGAATATGATGCTCCAAATCTCCAAAATTTTCACATGCATTTGGAAGTGGACAGTCAGGCAATTGTTTACAGGACTCCAAATGAACTGTGCACTCACAGCAAGTTTGATAAACACACATTTCCTCCTTTTATCAGTGAGATTGCAGAATGTGAAGTATGAGTTTCCAGTTTTACTCATTCCCCTCAACCCTTTTCCTGTTTAAAAACTAGACATAACTAATTGGATGTTGATCTGTCCCTGTTTTTTAGTCTGTTTACTGATAGTTGACGGATTATTCCAATACTTACCTCGGCAAGGTTTGGCAGTTCTTTAAAAAATAAACTTCCCATGTATTCAACTTAAAAGAGATTCATCCCAAGGAATGTAATATGAGCACTAATTAACAGTAATGACTGCTAATCACTTTGCTTTTTATACTCCTTTAGGAGCACTGCTATTATCCAATGTAGTTAAGTAAAATGCTTGTATATGAATCAACAATGCTGCATCCTTTCAGCAGCTATTGCTCACAATCAAGCTTTGCATAAATTAGAGTTAACTAAAATTGATTTTAATACGCTGCATTTCTTTCTACAATAGTAAACTAAAATATCTAGTTAAATACACTAAATATTAAAAAGACATTACCTGAGGGTTTTTTTTTTTTTTTGCAATTATTCTTAGGGTAGTATTGCAAATAAATTTTCCAACAGTTTATGACATTTTCTCATATATTTCTTCAAAATTGCATGTGACATACTCCTTATAGGCACAGCAACATTTTGATTCTGTTATAAGCATTTTATCAGATCAATGAAAATCAATGGGCTTGTGTTCAATTTTTCTGAATTTGTGCATTTACCTCCTAGAGAATCTTACAGTTTCTTTAAATTATATAGCCCATTTATATAAACTTAGTTCATAGGATTGTGCATTCAGTGTTCATTAAAAGGGGTTTTATTATGTTTGGTATATTATTAGACTATTATAAAAGCTTTCTGTTTATTTACATGCATTCAACATACCTACAAAACCGCCTTGCCTCAGGAGGAGACTAAGCAAAACTCGTAAATTAATAATTTAAGGGAGCAATACTCAAGTAGCATTTTGGCTTAATAAGTTAAAGCCTAGAGTCAGTGCTGCCCACTTTAACAGTGCTTTACTTTTGACTTTTATTGGCTGAAAATAACTTGTTAAACCGAGGCTTTTGTCATAAAA
The DNA here is from genome assembly GCF_011100685.1 of Canis lupus familiaris. Classification (NCBI taxonomy): domain Eukaryota; kingdom Metazoa; phylum Chordata; class Mammalia; order Carnivora; family Canidae; genus Canis; species Canis lupus. The sequence goes on along the minus strand of NC_049251.1, from coordinate 3,390,245 downwards.
TGAAATCTACATACCATCTGAAGCCTCTTCCCCTTTTTTTGATTAATGAATAGGTTGACATATTATTGAAGAATTTTTAACACTTTCACAGTTCTGCACTTTGATTTCAGAGAAGGTCCTAATCTTTCTGGAAGTTTGAGAGTGACAAGAGGAGTTGTATACTGTTTTTCTAGGGAATTTGTGATTCTTTATTAGAGGCCTTAGTTTTATGATAGCACCTGGATTATTGTTGATTTATCTAATATGTGATGCAGTGTTGTGATCTGATATGCATTAATGGAGTATCTTCCTTTCTCATTTTACATGTTATCTTTAATTGCTTGGTCTTGATATTGTAATTCTTCAGCTAATGTTAGTGTTTCTACAGAGGTTAAGCAATTCAAGACATTATTTTCAAATTACTAAAATAATATAACCTTTCATTTTTGTATTATTTGTACTATCAAAAATATAAATTTTTAGTAAGTCCAAGTGGAAAAAAGTAGTAGTGTAATACAAAGCTTTATATATATATATATATTTTTAAGACAAAGCTTTATATTTTATATAGTAGTCTTATTGAAATACATTGCAAACATATGTATTAAGCCATTGGATTGGCATTATACTTAATTTAGTTTCAAAGAATTGTAACAGGAATGATATGAGAGAACAGAAAATGTATGGAAGTTTAATTAATGCTATTCATATTTAATTACAGTATTCATGACAATTGTAACTTTTAAATTTTGTATCCCAGTACTGTTGCACAATAGCACGAAATGCATGTCTATGAGGACAAACTTGCTTTTTCTATTTGCTTTGAGTTTGCGTTCCTACATACGTGTAACAAAATTACATTTAAAAGCTATGAGGATTTCAGTTTTGATCCTTTTTCTTTTTTTTGCAGTATGTTTACTTTCTTGTGAGAGTGATTGATCTGTAGCTGTCATTTTACCCAAAGAAGGGACAAATGGAATTGGCCTTTTAGACAAAAGTATGCAAACAGACCACATTCTTTCTGTTGATAGAATTATGGAAGGATTGCATGAGATGCCACATTCATTTTCCTATTGATTGTAAAAAGGATTCTGCAATGGGCTGCTGTTTCCATTGGATAAGGAGGTGCTATGATTAGTTACCTTTCTCATGAAAGCACTACAAAAAGAAATGCAAAATGTGTGTGGTGCAGTGTTCTCAATTTGACAGTTGTTTTTGTTAAGGTTTTTTTTTTTGCCCCATTGAAGTCCAGCGTATTTAAAAAAAATGTACATTTTGATTTTGTCCCTTATATTAAGCTTGGTAGATTTCCATGCATTTGACCCTTTAAAGAAATTATATATTATAGACAGTTTTTCTAAGCTTCTATTGTAAAGCTTCAAAGCTGATGCAACAGTGCCCTCTGTAGTCTTTTAGTGAACAGTAGATACATGTAGATAATTCAGAATATTCAGGTAGGAAGCAGAATATTTAAATTTAATTTTTGCTCAGACAGGAGACTCCTTTTTCCTAAGTAGACATTCTTGTTTTTCACTAGCGGCTTTACTTTAAACAAAGGGAACAAAGGACCATTCTGAGTTTTCATTTAGAATTATTGGCTACCTCTTGTTGTTACCCAGTGGTAAATCTCAAGTTTTATCAGACATTCATCAGAGTAATTTGATATAGAAGGAATCTTACAAGCTGTACTGTCTCTTCGTGAAATATCTTTTTGAAGTGGAGTTCCAATAGGAGTATTTTAAAAAATAATTTAGTTTCTTTGTACTTGTTTTGTCTATTTAATTAGAGCCTAAGTGGGTTGCCTAGAACCTAACTTTTACTTGTTCCTGAATTGGGCAACCCGGGCTTTATACAGGACATTATTTAAATTCAAACCAAGGGAGTTACACAATGTCTAAAGTATTTGTCATTCATTAGCATTGATTTAAATTTTAGATTTGCCTTCCTTTCTTTATTGGTTACTTATTTGCTTATATATATTGATAGCTAAATTTTTCATTGTAAACACAACTTTATGTGAAGTTATTGATGATAATAAAAGCAGGCGTCATATTTAGCTGTGATTAAAAGAGAAAAATTCCATGGGCTAAGTTTATTTTGCTTTTGAATGTGTTTTAGTAAAAAGAGTATTCTTTTTTCTAGTAAAAAGAGTATTCTAGCTTCTCCATGTATTCACTATGTAATAGTGAACACATTTGTGAATTTCTGAGCCTGCTTTCTTATCTGCAAAATGGGAGTAAAAATAGCTTATCTTTTGAGCTTTTTGTGATGGATCAGATGTAATATATATTAAATGGCCAAGTTACTATAAATGGCCAAATGATTACTTTGTTCCAAAAGTCACAGTGTGAAGGTAAGTAGCATTGTTTTATACAAGGAAGTTTTAATAAAAATCTAGAACACAATTAGTGTACTTTAGATTTTTCAAAAATTTCTCTCTCATGACTTCTGATGGTTTATATGAATCTGAAAGCTGACATGGCATTCCTTGATAATGTGGACTGATAAAATAAGATGTGTGTTAACTTTCAATTCTTTACAGACTTCATCTCCAAACTTCTTAAATAAGCCATGTTTATAAACTTTAGTGGACATTTACTCACAAACCAATATTTGGCAACATGTGAAAACTGATAAATGAAACTCCAGAAAAGAGTCCTTTTCCCCCCTTAGCATATCTGAGAAAACTTAGGATACTTTTCATTTGCCTGTGTTCTCGGTAATAGTCTAGAGCCCTTACTCATATTTTCTAGGTAAGTGAATTTTGCTTTCTCTACCCAGTTACAAAAAAAGACTGATTTATAAAAATAGATGAAAGTGGAGCTTTTCTGCTTGAGGTGGAGATGGAAGCCTAAAGTCTCTCTTTGAAGGAACAAAGTTTAAAAAACACTTGATACTATACTGTATATGCATATGTTATGTGTGCCCATATGTTCTCTCTCTCTTTCCTTTCCTTCTCCCTCTCTCGTGCAAAGGCTTTGTTCTTTGGTTTGAATTCACCTGGCACATAAAAGATGCTCAATTAATATATGCTAAATACAGAATTTTTTTTAATATCAGGCCTTCCCTTATTGACATAAAAGATTTGAGATACCATATGTATTCAAATGCACAGTTTAATGTGACCTCGTACTATTACATTATTGTTTCTATGTGAACCATTTAAACAAACACATTTCAAGTGTAATTCACCAAATTATTTTTTAGAAATCAACTTGTGACTATAAATAATAACGGAAGATGAATAAAAAATACTCAGAACTTGTCTTCAAGATGATTAAAAGCTGTTGCATTCCACAGTGATGGATTTAGCTAAAGATTCAGACATTTCAAATGACCTGGTGATAAAAATAATCTTGCATGAAGAACTTGTGAATTGAATTTTCTCAACATGGAGTAAATCATTGTTTTTCTTGTAAAGTTCTTATTTGTGCTTCCTATTAAATTTGAATAATCCTGAATTTAAAATTATAATAAATCACATACTGTTTTTAGTATATTACTTAGGTTAAAGTTGAGAACTATGAAAGTAACCTTTTTTAAAAAACATTATAAAGAAGGAACCAATGTTTTAAACTGATAGAATGAAACTGAACAAGCTTTTAAAAAAATAAATATGATAGTTAAAAAAAAAATAGTGTCCAGTTGCAGTAAGAAACATGTTTAAAATTAAATCTGGTTTATAAGACTGACAAGATGCTGTCTTCCAAAAAAAAAAAAATGAATAAGGTATTTTTCTTTGCAATGAAAGTACCAAATTAAGAATCTGCTTAATTAAAATAATGATAAATGTAGATTACATTACTGAAGACAGTGAAATACAGCTGCTCTGTCTAGTGAGAGCCTGCATAATTTACCAAGACTGTACAAAGAAGCAATGGAGCAGCCACTGCAGACTGTTAGAGGAAATGTCCTGTTTATTCTACATACATTTCTTTTTTAAATTAAAATGTCAATGATGATTTTATAGCAGTCCTCCAAAGAAATCCTTTAAATTTCTTCAAGGTGGTAGAATATGAGACGAGATCATTGCTGATGAATCAAACAGATTAAACCCAAGAAAAAAGTAACATTATTTTTTATTAATTCAGCTTTCTTTATTATGAGTTAATATTGAAGTATGCGATGATTTTTTTTAACATGAGTCTTGCATGAGAGAAATGTGGTAAAATCTTTGAATATACATTTTATTAATCTTTTGAGCCACAAGCAAGATTTGAGTAGAGCCATACATGTGGCTTTATGTGTATTGCCTACACATAAAGATATGGTATGTATATTGTGGAATTCTCAGGGTGAGACAGATAGCTGTGGGTGGCATTTCCTCCTCAACTCCACCACTGGATTGTAAGGAGGGACAATTTGTGGCACGTTTCAGTGTCTGGAGATAAAAAACATTGGGAACCCCTGTTAACGCTGTGTATTTTCATCTTTAATGATGTCCGATATCTTTATAATTACAAATATTTAAGGAAATCAATATTGTGTGTAATAAATGCTTTTTTGTTTTTTCGTTTTTTTTTGCCTATGAGTGGTAAGTGGGAATTCTGGAGTCAGACTTGTCTGTGCTCTAGACTACTGCATGCTAGCTGTACGACCTTGATTTAGTTAACTTTTCTACACTGTGGCTTTCACATTTGTAAAGTTGGGGCTAGCAATAGTACCTACATCATAGGATTGTCAATGAGCATTTAATGAAATAATCCATGTAAAATAGGAAGCCTCAATAAATGTTAACTATTACATTAATAATAATAATAGTCATATTAATGTTAACTAATGTTAATAGTATTGTTAATATTATTAATAATATTGTACCAAGTTGCTAGATAGAATGTTTCTCTTGCATGGGAGCAATGGAGCAATGCTCACACTTAACTAGTTTAATAAGATCATTTTTACCTGTCATAGTTTCTCTGTTGATCTGGTTCTTAGAGAAGTTAACCATGCCCTGTGAATTCAGGAATAGAGTGGTAGAGATTCTCCTACTCCTTATTTTGTCTTTAATTTTCTTTTCCTCAGTCTTTCATGTATCAATTGCTTTGGCATTGGCACATATGATGTCAAAGCTTGTGCATTTCAATATATTTGTTTTGGACTTTGCTATTGCTTGATACCAACTGGAATTAATTTAATATTTTCCACAGTTCCATTTTTCTACAGGGTCTTCCAGGGACCCATCTACTAAAATCTTCTTAATGGTAAAGCTTTGTGGGCAGAAAATGGACATACTACTAAAAATGTGAAAAGTTTATATGAGAAAACAATATGGAGAGGAACTTCAGAATATTTTGTTCTATATGCTTTTTTCTTTGAACTTCAATAAAATGATAAATTTTAGAGGTACAAAGATAAGAAGTCACACACTATATACTCATTATTCATAATGTTTGTACATGCTGTATGAGTCTTAGAATGTTACTATACATTTTTTTCTCTTGGTTTGTTGCAGGTTTTTTTCTAGTTGCTGGAAATGTAGATGATTAAGGCACAGTGCCTGTGTCAAGAAGGGAGAAAGTTGCTACTATGTATTCATCATACTTATTGTGTGTGGTGAATTCTTTGCTCTTTTAAAAATATTCCATATTCCTTGTAGTGTACCTCTTTGTTCAATGACCTGGCATTCATCCTTCCTTGTCTGGCCATTGTTGCTGAGTTTCTCCTAAGAATCCTGTGGTATTTAAGGCTCAGTATTGCTCTATCTATGTTTGTTTGAGAATTACACTTTGGATTTTTGATTTAGCTTATAATTTTGATTAATACCTTGAAATAATTTATCATCTGTTCTTAACCAATTCAGTCTTATAGTCTCTAGGATTCTTCCCTGTCTTGGTTCTTTCCAATGGAGAACAGATAATTACATATTAACATAGTTTTTTAATGCTTCCACCACAGTACTACTATAAGGTTTTACCAAAGTGTGAAACATAATTTAATACAAAAATTAAATCAGACTTTCAGTTCACTGTATCCTGAGGTCATTAATTAGACAATATTTACTTTACTTTTTTAAATTAGTTGTTTCGGAAAGCCAGTAACTGCCCTCCACTGTTACTTCTAGAAGCATGTTTACATTTATTTCAGACATTCTTTAGGGCCATCATAGACTAGATTCTGTCAAAGGCTAAGTAATATTATAAACTTTAATTCTAGGTTAATATCAATGGATCTTGCTTTCAGAAGGAGTTTTTAAGCATTTATACTTATACAGAAATTCTGTCTTCCTCTTTGACTAGCTTGATTTTTTTCTTCGTGCTATTACGCATATTTCTTCTCAGACTGATATTTGTGTATATTTTAGACAAAACAATGCTATCTAATAGATAAAACTAATCTAGTTGGTGAAGATTTTACAGTTAGAAGATGCCAAAGTTATGTTGATGTTTTTCTGCTTTGTAGTTAGTTGATAATTACTGATTCCCCACTGTGTGTAAAATCATTGCATTCACTGAATTCTTTGTTTTATATAATGGCTTTAGTGTGGCTACTCTTTACTTCATGTGTTTATGGATTTGAAATCAACTGATCAGTCAAGCAATCTGATATAGAAATGATTAAGAAGCAAAAAAAAAAAAAAAAAAGGAAATGATTAAGAAGCATTTAAAACCAAGGAACATTAAGGGAAAATATAATAAGTTACAACTAACTGTTACTAATTAACAAAGTAGCTAAAACATTGTTTTATAAAAGATGCAATTTGTGGATTATACACATTATTGAGTATATACTGCTCATTACACAGTTTAAAGATGTGTTTTAACTACATTTGAAAAGAAAAAAAACAGTCTGTAGCGATCATCTTTGTAGAAAACAAAATGAGGGTCTGGTCTATAAATTGTGTTTTGTTAGGATTTGATAGTAACCAGTTTCTTATATTTAACCCAAGATTTGGAATAAGCCTCCTAAAATGGTTATATTTTGTTTTCTGCAACTATTTGATGCTTTTGCCTAGTAAAAATAACATTGATGATATCCCCTTTGCTTTCTTTGTCTAGTATTAGATTCTAATAGATTTGACTTTTCTGCCTTCTTTTATTTTACTTTCATTGTCTTTCTACTTAACTGTCTGTGTTTTTCATCTGTTTTCTACCTCTCAGGTAGTCCAAAAGCTTCTTTCCTCTGAGGCTAGGTTCTTAGTATTACCGTTGCAGACACACACTTTCCTTATTTAGTGAAATAGCTTTGTTACAACTTTGCAGGGTTCTCACCCTTCTTCTTCATGCCTTATTATTATTGTTTTTAATCTAAATTACTCCTGGGCAGCCCGGGTGGCTCAGCGGTTTAGTGCCTGCCTTTGGCCCAGGGTGTGATCCTGGAGACCTGGGATCGAGTCCCACATTGGGCTCCCTGCATGGAGCCTGCTTCTCTCTCTGCCGGTGTCTCTGCCTCTTTCTGTCTCTGTGTCTCTCATGAATAAATAAATAAAATCTTTAAAATAAATAAGTAAATAAAATAACTAAATAAATAACTCCTTAATATTCCTTGATACTTACAACTTTTTTTATTAAAGAAAAAGCATAAAAGTATAACAAATGTGAAGATCTTACTCAAAATTCAATCAGTTAACATTTTGACATATTCCCACAATATATATTTAACATACTGTCATAAATACACACACACATGTGTCTATTCATTTGTATGTATAACTTTGTAGACTGCTTTCTTTTAACTTAAGATATCAGGAGCATTTTTCTATGCCATTAAAACCTCTTTATGAACATAATTTAATGACTACTTAATATTCCATCATGTAGCTGTATGATAATTTCCTTAATGGTTCCCTAATTTTGTAAATTAGGTTGGGTCTAATTTTTACTATAAATAATAGCACTTTCATGTGGGTACATCAATTATTGTCTACATTTAAAAATATTAATTTCTTAGGACAGATTTCTAGATGTATAATTAATGGATCAAAGTATATGATTATTTCTAAGGCCATTGATACATATTGCCTACTTGATTTCCATAAATAATATAGCTATTTATGCATGCATTATTTATATTTTGAAATTCTAAGTCTTTGTTTAATGTATCTGAAACCTCAACTTGGAATTCTATTTTTACAGTTCCTGGCATGTGGTGAATACAAGCTGGGAGTAGCATTCTGCCCATTTTTGACTGTGTTTTATTCTTGGAACAAAACCAAAGAGATATGTGTGAGGGCAGCTCAGGCATGTAATGCAAGGCATAGGGTGATTCCCCCCACCCCCACCCCACATTGTGAGAAGTCATTTTCCAGTGTTTTAATGGAATTACATTCCAAAGATGATCAGTTGCAAAATGAGCTGAATTTTAGTGTATTGTATACTAATAATATGCCAAGTAGATGAATGCAGATAAAGATATAGTAACATATATGTTATTTTTTTTAAGTTCCAGATATAATGTTAATTTATTTTTTCTGATATGTTCTATTTTTAGACTAGCCACACTGTATTCTCTGGCTATCAACTGGGTTATTTTCTATTGGCATCATTGAATTTGGCAGTATTTAGAAATTATTTCTATTTTTTTTCATTAAATAAATACTGATAGACTATTAGATTAATCATAGAAGATTAATCATTTTGGGTATATATTTTAATATCAAACATAGTATTTTAGGTATATTTCATACTCTACAAATTATTATTGCAGGTTTTAGCCATTATTTTATGTTCACTAAATATCCCATAGAAAATATTTTCTATTTTTTTTTTTAAATGAACTTATATTATTAATGTTGGCTACTTTTATTATGTCATTTGAAAACAAAACAGTGCTACTATTTTGAATTTCGTGAACTTAGTATAGTAACAATAATAACAATAGGACTAATAATAGTAAGTTCATACGTAAAAATAAAGCAGATAATGTTGCTTTTATGGTAATTATAACTAGATGATTATTTAGACTTTGGAGAAAGAATATCAGATCACCTTTTTTAGTATTATAATTACCTTTTGCTGTTGGTGTCTTTGCTTTCTTAGGACTACTTCTTTCTGTGTTTGCTTGTATAGTTAGCCAGGGGATACTGGCTTCTGCAACATACTGTTTTAATGCTTATTTCTTGGTAGTTTTTTGTTAGTGATATGAACAGCATTCCAGCACACTGGCTTGGGCTTGGATGTATAAGAGGGGACTTGTGGATGCATTGTCCAGAGGGATTATTGCTGCTTCTCTCCAGGTGGCTGGGGGTTTTCACTTCGTTCCTTCTCCTTTCAGGCTCTAAACATATCTACATCTGTGCACTGTGCATACTTTGTAGTTCCATTCTCTTCTGATTCTTTTTCCTGTCACTTTCATTCTGTTTTTCCTGTCTTCCTCTCTCATCTGCTACATGCATTTGTGCATGCATATGTACACCTCCCTATACGTGAATTTTCAAGTGTTAAGAACAAAGATTGTAGGGTCTAGATCTAATTTAGTTGCTGAAGTTTTACCTACATTTTCTCCCTGTTTTCTCTTTCATTATTTAAATTGTGGTCATCTGTACATTTAAGTGTTTTTATGGGTACAAGCTGTTCTGTCCATAACTGCTTTATGTCTCTCAATGAAGAATAAACGATGAAACTAGAACAAAATTTAGACCAGGGTTTCTGAAACTTCAATATGTAGATGAGTCATCTGGGCATCTTATTAAACATTCAGGTTCTGATTCAGTTGTTCTGGGTGGAGCCTGACATTCTTCTAACATGTGCCTTAGGTGATGCCAGTTCTGCTCTGCTCGTCTGAGGCCCTGCTGTGGGTAGTGTGGTTTTAGACTCTGGTTCCCTTCTAACTGAAAGTATCATTTATTTGGAACAGAAGTATTTGAACTTAAAGAAGTTTGTTCATACATTGGCTGTAAGAGTCTAATATCTACAAGGATGAAGGCATACTTTTTTTAAAATGAATTTTGCCATGTTTCTGCAGTTCTCTGATATATGCAATTATAAAGCCTGGTGATTTAAGTGATCTGTGAGTTTTGGATGTTCTGTGATGACCCCCTGTATAGCTTCCCTAATTTAGTTTGCTGCTTAGTGCAGACTAATGATGATGTGTCCTAGGTTTATTTTGGTGATTAACTTTCAGAGTATATCATCTCCCATTGAAAAACTTTCCTAGTGCAAATTTGGGGACTGAGGGTGAGGGGTGGGGAATTAGGAACAGGAATGGAGGTGCTAGTAAGGAGAATTGGGTTACAGCAGAGAAATGTTTTATTCTTTCTCATCCCTTTGGTTAGCACTAGGAGAATCATGAACAACTGGATTGAAATGAATTACCTGTTGAAAGTGAGAAAATCACCCAATATATACACAATTGTTGTTCCCATTATGCTTCTAAATAAGATGCGTTTCATGCCTTTTAAATACAGAGATCCATACAATTTCTTGTACAGAAATGGACAGCTTCTGGCAATAGAATGTATCAGAACCCAACAGAGTGATTAGAAGATGGGCTGATTTTAGAAAGGAAATGCTATGGCCAGCTTCTGTAGGTTAGCCCATTATTTGCAATACGTTAGTCACCATCAAAGCACCTGCATCTTTAAAATGAGTAATTGTAAAGTATCTTGCTTTATAACATTATTGAGGAAAAACGATCAAACTGTCTAATGTAGTTGGTTCCTGAGGTGGCTGAAGCCACATAGTCCATTATAAACTCAATGAAAGAAATGTGGGAAGCCTTTCCCCTGCCAATAAGCACTGTGCTTGAAAATTAATTATATTTTAATTTAGGACCAAGACAGATTTCAACTAGCATAGACTTTGCTTTCTCAAACCTTTTCAACCATTATTTTAGAGCTAGGTACAACATTTAAATTATATTTCCAATCTTATTTGTCTGTGTACTTTCAGTGAATATAGATTGCCCTTTCTTTAGGCAGCCTACGTTTAAAAAGCTTATGTTTTGCCATAATACAGTAGAATTATTTGTGGTAATGTTACAAGTCTCTAAACTGCATGAACATTATCCTGCTGTTTTATTGTTTTATAATGTAAAAGTAAATGCAAGCATTAAGAAATGTGCAGTGCTGTCAGGCTCCTTCAGGATTTAAGAAAATTGCCCCAACTATTGAAGAACTGAAAATAGTCTTTCAGGTCGCAAAGAGCAGTTGTTATAATATTGCCTAACGTCTTGCTTTCTTTTTACTCTAACCATGGTGGTGATTTGAGTCAAATGCTAGAAGAAACTCAGATTTTATTTGATTTCAACAAACTGCTATTGCTTTGTAAGAATTATATGTAAAGCATCATCGTTAAAAAATAGGAATAAAATAGAGGACTCATTAACTTTGCATAAACCTAAACCATGAATCTGTTTCTTGCAATGCTAAAAATTTTGCAGCCCAGCTTCTTGACCCAATTTATAAATTTGATAAAATAGGCATAAATAATATGTATTAATCACAAAACTGAAATTATGTTGCCCTGCAAGCTCTTCATAAAAATGAAACAGACATACAAACAAAATCTAAAAGCCATACCTTCCAGAAAAGTTCTCATGAAGCATTTTGGATTTTTAAAATGTAAGGAAGGAGGTATTCCTTATGGTTTTAGCCTTTTTCCTATCTGTTTTAAAATATTTCCATTTAAATGCAGATTTTGATTTTCCATCTGGGACTAGGTAGAAGCCATTCTATTACACTACTAAAAGAATAATCCACTTTAACACAACATTTCTCCCTAAAGGGATGGTCTTTTCTAGTCATAAGGTATTATTTTTCTCAGAATGATATTAACATTCATGATGTAGCGATTTTATCTTGATTTGAAAGATGTTTTGTTCTGGCAGTAAAAGGGATTAGGAGAATGTCCTCTGTATCCTGTTACAAAAAAAAAATAGCCTTATCTTGCTCAAGATTAGGTATTAGTAATTTTCGAAGAGTTTTGGGGTGGGTTATGATTTATATTTTAATAATATTAAAATCTTTAAGCTCAGTGAAATGGAAATTACCAGATTCATTTAATCAAATTCTTAAGACATTGGTTTGTACAAATATGTTTTTTAACAGATTTAAGTAGCATATTTGAAGATTTCTGAACGTTACTTTTTTTTTTTTTTTTTTTTTTGCTTTCATTTTCTTTTGCCTTGTAGAGAGGCCTTTTGGGTACATAAAAAAAGTGTTAGAACGACTAGTTACTGCATTCAGTGTCATAATTGTGTTGATTTTGTCTCACCTTCTAAATTTATTAAAACTTGAAGATAAAGAGGGATTACATTAATTAAATGGAATGTCTCAGGAGAAGAAAGGCTCCATAGGCCTCTCTGCTATTTGTTGGGCAAAGTCTTGGCGTGCAGAATGTTGCTATCCAAGGCTTAAAGCACGTTGGGACCGTGTGTAGGATGCCAGCACCATGCCCCTGGGCGCACTGTCACTCAGCCGGCAGATTAATTAACCAGAGGCTGCAGAGGCTCGTGCTTTCAGTCAGTCCATTCTTGGGGTTGATAATGCAAGGTTTTTAAGACCTTGAACATTCAAAAAAGTTTTTTTCTTTACAGAATCAGAGTGTGTGGTGACACTTTTTCTAGGAATCTAGGAATCTATATACAGTCGATAAGTATAGATATTTTTTCTCTTTGCATTCTTTGTGGGTGATTTTAATGCATTAAAAACTTGAAAATCCAGCCAGAGTATGACATGTATAAGCCGTAAAGAGAGAATTTTCTAGTGTGAGTGTGCATCCTTACAACTTCCTAATTAATGATTTATTGAATTATACTGAGTAGTGGGTTCTTAATTATGATTAGGACTTAGGAGGTTTCAGCAGAGTCCAGTTAAAAAATACATTTTTGTATCTGATTCTAAACTATGCTCATTCAAATTTTCATTGGATCACTTTTTATCTACATCGAAGACATTTCCATTGATACATGCATAGAAATATTTCAAGATGAATGAAGATTTTTGCACTATATTGTTTTGTTTAAGCAACAGTTTTAAAAAATAACTTTTAACATATCTTACTTGTATTACATTCATCTTTAGGAATGAATATATTACATTTTTTTCAGTTTAATTTGTTTTGTAATTATATCAAACATGAATAGCTTTTGGATAGAATATTAATAACATTATTTTCTAAGTATAGAGCAAGGTCTGTGTTGATCAGATAATGTTTTATTTGTGCCTTAAAATGAGGAAAAAAGGAGGACATAGTTAAATGCAAAAAAGGTAACTTTTCATCTTAATTTTTTTAGCAGTGTAGATACAACTCCCTCCCTCAAACCACAGCCTTTTTTCCCTGACACTGTCAATTTGTTAGTGTTCTCACCAGAATTTATTTTGTTGTAGTAAATAAAAGACAAGTCATTATTAAACAGATTTTGCTGTTAATTCAATGTATGATTACCCTTTGCCATAGGTACTTTTAAGGGCTTTTATCCAAAATAAAATTCATTAAAAATGCAATTAAAAAAATCTATTGTTAATGACTCCTTGAGTGACTGGCTCATAATTGGCTCATTACAATAAAAAAGCAACTGTTTAAAAATCCTGACAATGAGATACAGTACAGAGTGAACAATTCATTGTAAGTCCCTATGTGATTACAGGATCCTGAAGGTGAAGCAGAGAAGCGTGCAAATCTGAGACTCCAGCACAACTTTCTCTTGTACACTAGTACAGTGAGTTCAGGTCATGACCTAGCATGAGCTGTCGAAGTAGGAGCCCCTCTTATTTACAGTGTCCCACACTGAAGAGTAAACTTAGGTAATATATTCCACTTTAATGCTAGCACTCAGACTCCTCTTTGTTTCCCTTCCCCAGAAATCTTTTCAGTTGACTTAGATTACAAAGTTGTAATCAGGAAATCTTTAGTTCTGTTGAGGCTAAACTAACAAAGACAATATTGTCATACAAGCCATCATTATTACCTGCCCTTTTGTTAATGCAGGGAAGCATGTAAATAGCTCTTTTTCAAGCTCCAGAATTTTTATTTAAGAATTCCTAGAGATTTATTTGTGTTCTAGTTATTTTGGTGATTTAATATTTGTATTGAATTATTTTAAATTAATTTTAATTTGTTTTATTTTTAGGCCATCAATCCTACGTAAGATAAAAATTTAAACTTGGTAATGTGGGAGGAAAAGTAAATTGTGCACAGTAAGGTTTTTCTTCACAAATCAAAGTTTTATTTCTTTCTTGTGTCTTGGACTTGGCATAACTATGGTTTTAATAATGAACTTTGCTGTGTTGAATGTCAGCTGGTCTCTGTAGAGTATAAAAATCTTAAAATTCTGGCAAGTGTAAGTAGGAATGGTCAATAAATTTCTGTTCAGAGTTCCACCTATAAGGCAAAAATCTTAAGTTCCAGCAGTAGTTTATTTATTTATTTTATTTTTTTATTTTTTTCCAGCAGTAGTTTAAAGGATGTTCTTTAATGAGCCCTATATTTCCAAAATACTTTTCCTGTTTAAGGCTAGAAAAACAGTAAAAGTTTAAAAACTGATCACTCCTGCTTTTGTTTAGTCTACAGCAGCAATATTAATGTTGCCTTTGTGTTCTGATGAGTGACTTAGGTGTGATTTTTCATTATATGTATTAAAAGTTGAATTATTTTGAACTCTGAACTTAGACCAGCCCATGTGTGAACCTTAGCATATACGTAACACAGTGACTTTAGGATCAGAATCACTCAGTACCACTTATATTACTAAATGCAATAGAAAAATGTTGATATTAGAGTTTAGTATATATAAATTAGGAAAAAACTAGGGTGTCTGGATGACTCAGTTGGTTAAGCATCTGCCTTCAGCCCAGGTCATAATCCCGGGTTCTGGGATCAAGCCTTGCATTGGACTCCCTCCTCCACAGGGAGCCTGCTTCAACCTCTTTCTGCTCCTCCCCGTTGCTCCTGCTCTCTGTCTCTCTCTCCCTCTCTCTCTTTCTCTTTCTCTCAAATAAATAAAATCTTAAAATAAATTAGGAAAAAATCATCACTGAGATGCTCATCAGTTTTTAAAGAAATAAGACTTTTTAAATTAACTTCATCATAGCACAGGTAACTAAATTGCTTGGGTATTTCATTACTACCCTACTCTGTGCTACTTTGAATTCTTCTCATAACCTTATTTTGTAGTCTTTACTTTTTTTTTTTTTTTCTCTTATAGAATTAAGAGGAAATACTTGCAGAGGAAACAACCATTTAAAACATAGTGGAGGGACGCCTGGGTTGGCTCAGTGGTTGAGCATTTGCCTTCAGCTCAGGGGGTGATCCTGGGGTTCCAGGATCGAGTCCCACATCAGGCTCCTTGCATGGAGCCTGCTTCTCCCTCTGCCTGTGTGTCTGCCTCTCTCTCTCTGTGTTTCTCATGAATAAATAAATTTAAAAATCTAACCAATAAAAAAAAAAACATAGTGGAGATCACGTTGCTTTCTGGTGGAATTTTTCTTTAAAGATCTACTTTATACAGCTTTTATTCTTACAAGTAAAACTTAAGAGCAGTGTGTTTCCCACACTTGAGGCTCAGCAAGACAGTTTCAGTCCACCTCACACTTATATTTAGTTGAGCATGTAAGCTAATATTGTTGTGATTTATAAATGTGATTTAATAAGCCACTTGGTAAAGGCCATGACTGTGTCATACCAGAACCAAAATATTTTATACATCAAGGAATTAGTGTAATGGGGAAAACTATTGAGACTTAAAGCTTCACTGTTTAGTTCATTGGGATATTTCATAACACTTATAATTTGATGGCTGTTCATTATCAAGTCTTGTGCCTTAGAAATAGGCCTAATATTTGACTTTTTTTGTTTTCATGTATTTTATTATTTACTTAAAGATGGCTTGTATAGATGGTAGAGTTCTTTGCTCATTGGCACTTCAAGAAAGAGTCTGTGCTTGTATTAATATTCAAACAAAAATATCCCCTGCATGTTGCTAAGTTTTTAGGCATTTCATGGGCAAATAATGATTAATTAAGATTATGATGTTTCCTATGATGTATTAATTTATCTTCCTATGTTCAGGGCACATTGATTTTGAATATTAAAGAAGAGCTATATCCATTCATCATATGTGTCCTGAGTGACTGCTCTTGTTCTGGGTACTGAATATAAATATCAATAAGAGAATGTCCCAGGTCTCGAAGAGCTTGTAGTCTAGATTATTAATGACAGTACAATCTTATATTGTGATGATAGAGTTATTACTTTTTTAAAAACATGTTTTAGGAGCATAGAGGTAGGAGGGAGAGACTAGCTTTTACCTGGGGAAGGGGCAAATGGGCAGTTGGGATAATACAGATGAGTAATGACACATGAAGAAGAGAAGATTAAAAATGATTTTCCAAACTGAGAGAACATTATGTATGGATCATGGGATGTGGCAAAGTATGAAACTCATACTTCTCAAAGTTTGGTGATTAGAGGATATGTATAAGTAATGGCAGGAGTAGGAGTCAGTAGGTAATTTGGGAACAGGTTATGAAGAAACTTGTGTGCCTTACTGAAGAATCTATAGACCCCATTCTGTAGCTAATGAGGAGTCATTGAGGTTTTTTAAGTTAAGGAGCAAAGGGATAGAGTTGTATTTTATAGTAGTGTAAGAGGAAGCATAGGGAAAGGAGAGATGGAGGCTGGGTCTTTCAGATATATTGAGATTAAGGTTCTCAAAATAGGAAGTAGAAAAAATAAATAGGGAGAATTCAAGACTAGATAAATTGATGGTAGTGATCATCAGCATATAATTAATAATCAAAATCATGTGGGTAAATATGGGGATGAGGTGTTGCATAGTAGAGGAAGGAATGTGGGCTCAGATACCTGGTTTTCCAGCTGCCACCTTCTAGCTATGTGACTTTGGGCAAATTACTTTTCCTCGCTGTGCCTCAGTTTCTTTTCATAAAATGAGGATAAAAATTGTCTACCATATGGGACACCTGGCTGGCTCAGTTGGTAAGCATGGGACTCTTGATCTCAGGATGGTGAGTTTGAGCCGCATGGTGGATGTAGAGATTACTTAAATAACTTAAAAAAAAAAAAATGCCTGCATTACAGAGCTGCCATGAGGTTTGAATGAGTTAATATAGTGTTACTAATTATTGTTATGTGCTCTAATTTAGGTTTGAGAATAGGTATTTTGTCCCCCCACCCCCAAAGGGAGGAAAATGGCTGATCAATAGAAGGAAAGAGTATTGTAAGATGAGGGAGAATGGGATGTGTTTCTCAATAAGAAAAAGCAGCCAATAGTGAAGTTACTGAAGGTACAAATGATTGAGTAAGATCCAAGAAGATATGGAAGTGATTGTGTGCAGAGCACAGGTTGGTAGGTTTGCTTTGGACAGAATATAGATATGTTTAGAAATGAAAAGTGGAATGATAAAGGACTATCCATCCAGCTTTTTCTCTGTGATCTTAGAGGCAAGGCCATCTCCTTCAAATGAGTGGAGATGATGGAAGTAATTAAGGGATTTGAGGAGAATTTTAAATATTTGGAATGATCTCTTAGGAGAAAGGAAAAGGGAACTGAGGATTGCCAAACTGCCTAGAGCCCATGTGTGGTTGGAATTTGGAAACCAGAAGTTTGAAAAGGAGACAATCTTTCAAATTTAATTGCAGTTAAATTGGAAAGAAAATTAAGAATATTTGACAGAAAGATCTCTCTTTTATGAAGTTGCTTGTATCAAAGGTAAATAATAAATATATTTTGTTATAGAATATACAAATAAAGCATTTTAGAAATTATTGCAGACAACTGCTAGGTAAAATTTCTATGAGAATCACCCTCTATACTTCAAAGGGGAGAATGCAGCATTTCTATGCATTTAAACAAATACAGCTGCTCAAAGATGGTATTTTCTGGGCAACAAACAACAGATGATGCAGTCACTCTATGATGGTCACTTAATATATCAGTGATGAAGGAATCACATGCCAGAAAACAATTTGTAGAATTAAACGAATAGTCCACCCAACCCTAACATTTGTAATGAGACTAAGAAGACATAGTTGCCTAGACTGCCAACTTAAATTAATTAAAAACAAGACATCCACGAATAAATAAATGTGTTACAGTTTTTCTGTATTATGTAAATTGCTTCAAGAGTTATTTCATTAGTTTTTTTTCTAAATATTCCTTTTTAAATGTTTATCCTGTATTTAATTTATTAAACAGTTTTCCCTTTCTTTAGCATGGAGAATAATCTTTAGAATACTTTCACTTAGGATACATTAATTTGTATCACAAAGGATTATTAGCAGGGATCCCTGGATGGCTCATCAGTTTAGCGCCTGCCTTCAGCCCAGGGCATGATCCTGCTGCATCGGGCTCCCTGCATGGAGCCTGCCTCTCCCTCTGCCTGTGTCTCTGCCTCTCTCTCTCTCTTTGTGAATAAATAAAATCTTTAAACAACAACAACAAAGGTTATTAAATACCCCAATGTCAACTGCTTACTTCCTATTTTTTAATTAGTGAGAAATTGAATGCTTATAGTTTGGATTCAGAAATAGAAAACAATCAAAACTCTGAATGGGAGATTATTTGTCAGAAGAGGACTAGTGATTGGAAATAGCAATGCAGAGATTCTGATATTTTGTTTCATTTCCTCTCACTCTGGTAACTACCCAGAATCTCATTTAATGCTTACCTTTTTTCCTTTTTTTAACTTTTGATTGACAAAAATTTTAAGCATGTATAAAAGTAGAGAGAATAGCATTATGAATCCCCACGTAGCTGTCTCCCACTTCAATAATTTTCAACAGAATGCTTCACTTAACGTGTACAGATTCCTGTGATGTCTTGGTGCCGATATGATAATTAGCTATATCTTAATTATAAACACAGAAAAGCCCAGAGTAGCATCAAAAATTAAACATCAATTTGCATAAACAGAATTTGAAGGAGTAAGTTTCCCCACCACCCCTCACTCTAAGTGAGCATTTTAAAGCCATTGTTTTAGGACAATTAAAGCATTACAATTCTAGGTTATTTATCAAATGAGAGATTAAAGTCAAGTTAAGAATATCTACTAACTGCCTGATAAGAATTGAACTTATTTTGGGAATGCTAAACCTAGATTAGTTAAGGTCTGGCTTGAGACCATCTTTGACCCATTAAACAGACCTGCTTACCCTGATTAGGAAAATTCTTAAAAAAAAAAAAAAAAAAAAAAAAAAAAGGAAAATTCTTGAGAACTGTTTTAAAATACAGCCACCCTTAAAAGTATATGACAATTTAAATCAGAATGGCTTTCTACTTTTTCTCCAGAAGATATATGTAATAATATGAGTATCAAAGTTTCTTAATGAAGGAACAAAAATATGATCAGAATTTTATTTTATGGTTAATTTTTCAGGAACACATTTACTGTATTTATTTGAAAACAAACAGCTGGGTTAACTTTCCAGAAAACTAATATGCAACTAATTTTTCTATGATTTTTATCTTTTATGCGAAACATGATGAAGGTTCCTAGGGAAAGTTACAGTTGTAAAATTACAGTTAAGAAAACTGAGTTTTTCACTGAGCTAAACATTAGTGCTAACAGGAAGGCTGCCCGGACCTTCATGAGCATCACTTTGCTCAAAGGTAAAGAAGCATGATATTCATGAGAGGTATAGTTTTCAACAGAACATGATATAAATGTGAGAGGAAGCTCCTAATGTTTTTCCATATCTTAGGTTATTATTACTATTAATAACTATGAAGTTAGAGAAAATAAATTCTGAAAAAGGAATGAGAAATGAGACAGGGATAAAAAGGGAGAAATAAGTGGGCAGTCTTCTGAATGGGGAAATTCATACAATGGATACTCAAACTAAGACTCCCCTCCCCTCCCCCCACAAAAAAAAAAGGAAAAGTCCCTCCTCGAACGGCGTCCTTTATTGGGCAGGTGACGGTCAGGGGACACTTACGTTTCATTTCCTTTTCCCTGCAAGGGTGAAGTTCCTTTTAAGTAGGCGTTTCGTGTCCTTTTCCTTTTATTTTACTTTCCTTTCCTTTCCTTTCCTTTCCTTTCCTTTCCTTTCCTTTCCTTTCCTTTCCTTTCCTTTCCTTTCCCTTCCCTTCCCTTCCCTTCCTTTCCTTTCCTTCCAGAGAGACAGAGATAGCCAGAGACAACATGAGCAGGGAAGAGAGGGAGAAGCAGGCTCCCCCACTGAGCAGGGAACCCCATGCAGGGCTCCATCTCACGACCCCCTGGGATCATGACCTGAGCCAAAGGCAGACGCTTAACTGACTGAGCCATCCAGGTGCCCCCAAATCATTTTTATTTAATGTTAAAAGTTAATTATCAGAAAAAGAGAGTACATGTTTCAATCTACTAGCTTAGAGTTTATTCCTAATAGAAACAAAATGCTGGAAGATAACCATGTTTATGTGGGCATGGTGGCTTGGCCATATTTGGGTCCCCTAGTTATTTTTTCAGTGAATAATTAAATGCCAGTGAACAAGGTAATGAAAGTTTAGCCTCATGTGAACAAGTATGTAGTAAAATAGCTACTGCATGTAGGACAATAGGTTGCATTATTACTTTAGTCAGGACAGGGATCCCCAAGTCAGTATATACTTGTTTGTAGAAATAGCCCTGGCACTCACCCATTCTTCATTGCCTCATTGCATTGCTAGCAGATGTAGTTCTGACAACAGGTAGTGAAAATCAAATGAAATTTACTTGGATCATATTGGGCTCCTTGTTACTATACTGAAAATATTTGTAAGGTGGGGAATATTGTACACTTCTCTTGACCATTACATTATGATTCTACTTAAGAGAAGTATGATGTTCAAGAGTAAAAAGAGGAAGCTTCTGATCAAGGGAGAGCCCATCACTGTCTCCCATGGTGTTAAGATCCATCAGCATCATAAGGGGTGATTATGATACTGATTATATTATCAGAATACTGATATATTCTTTATTCTGTAAAAGTAGAAGTCTTACTTAAAGGGTAGCACCAAACTGTTTCACATATTAATGTAGGAGTGAACCTAGAAAAGTATGACAACTTCAGCTTTACCTCTTAACCTCTCAACTTCTTGACCTCTTGGCACTATGGAAAACAAGTCACACCATTGCAGTCTGTGACCTTGCTGACACCCAGAAGACTGAATGGCTCCTTTAGCATGCTGGTTGTTATGGGAATATTATTGTCAGGAACATCATTCCTGCTCCTCTTGACACTAATGCAGCTTTTGACAGGGTGCTTACTGAGTTAAATGGGAAGCTCATTGGCATGACACCTTTATACCTATGACCAACCGGCAAACCTGCTAAACAGTTCCCAGCAAGTAATAAAGCAAACATCTGCCAGACCCATAATCTGTGATTTCCTGTTGCAGCTGTAACTGGTATTCCCCTTAATACTTCAACAAGTTCACTTACTGATATGGCAGTGATTTGGCCGTGACAACCATGCTATTGACATTTGGGTCTTAGGGCCCCTACCCTTATAGAAGGAGCTGGGGACCATCTCTCTTAACTCTTCTCTCTTTATCTTCCCTCTGCCAAAACACTATAGAAAATTCCTTTTTCAAATCTAAAGCTTTTGCCAGATTTTTATAGTGGTGGAGTAAGGGACAGAGATATTTCTGTATTCTGTGCCATTAATCAAATTTGCTTGACCCAAATTTGGTAGGTTGGGACAGAGGAAGTATAGACATCAGTCTAATATATTTTTATAGCCAAAAAGGTACATTAAATCTCATAATAATCAGAAAAAGAACTTGGGAGGGGAGTGGAAGGAAGAAAGGAACAAAGAGAGGGAAGATTCTACTTTTGTATAAGCTCTGAAAGTCCTGCCCTTATAATATTTCATTTGATTCTGGTCATAGCATCTCAAGTGAAACATTGCCAAGAACAAAAGGAATTGGAAAGGAGTATGAGAAGGATGAACAAGTTCATTCTGTATTTGGTATTTTAGAGCTGGAAAGAGACAAATATAGGAAAATTAAGAAATATAGAGTAGCTTTCTCAAGGGCACCCTTGAGAGCAAATATAGGAACTTGCTGTTCTAAGAGGTATAACATTGTGGAAATGGCTAAATAAATAAGCCCATTAAGTAGGACATTTTATGCAGCCTTAAAGTAAGTATTAAAGCCTTTATTTTAACATATACAAGCCTATAACAAGATACCAGATTACACATACACTTTAACAGCATCTATGTAAAAGCAACTATGAATAAAGACTAAAAGGGAATATAACGAAAATGTAAGAGCTTGGGCTGTGTTAGTTAGAGTGGGAAATTGTAATTTGTAAGACTTGTCATTGTGAAAAAAATGATAACATATCAGGAAGTGTCTGTTGTTTGGAATTATATAGGAATCATGAAGGATCATACTGTGCCGAATCCCACAGTAGAATGACCCATTCCTGTCAACAAAGAAGCGTGTACTTCCCACTAGCAACCATTTCTTAACTGTACTTCTTGGGAAGTGGAGGGATGTGGGACAGAATGAGGGGAATGAGAAGATTACTGGACCGCTGTGCCACCCAGGGATCCTGGCTGCAGTATGTAGAGGGAAAGTTGAGACTCATGTAAAAAGTCTGGGGATCCCTGGGTGGCCCAGCGGTTTAGCGCCTGCCTTTGGCCCAGGGCGTGATCCTGGAGACCCGGGATCGAATCCCACGTCAGGCTATTGGTGCATGGAGCCTGCTTCTCCCTCTGCCTGTGCCTCTGCCTCTCTCTCTCTCACTCTCTCTCTGTGTGACTATCATAAATAAATAAAAGAAAAAACAAACAAAGTCTGGAGAAGTAGGTGGATTTGGGTAGCAGTTCCATCGGTTGTTTTGTCTGTGAGTATTCATTAAGCTGTCCCTTTGATACCCTTTTCTATATGTGCATATACTTCAAAAATGAGGTTTGAGTGCACTTGAATGAAGAGTTGAAGGCTCTAGAGTTTTATACAAAAGAGCACCTTGGAACTCTCTTATACCCACTCCTGGTCACAACTCTCCCTTTACCAAGGGCTTCCATCACCATAGGTTATTACCTATTCCTAATATCATATAATCAGCATCACAAACATTTAGGAGTTTGCGTCTAGCTCTGTTTGACTCTTTTATTGGCCATGAGATACTTCTGTGTTTGCATGTGGTTGGTAAAATGTTAAAAAGCTTAAAAATATTACTCTTTTATTGTAGCGTAATATTCTAACATATGAATATACCTTACTTTGCTTATTTTTTCTACTATTGATGGTCATTTGGGTTATTTCCAGTTTAGGGCCCTTACAGAAAATGCTGCTATGAATACTTTTTATGTATCTTTTGGTGTTATGTGTGTATCCATTTCTGTTAGGAATGTGTATAGGAGTCAAATTGCTAAGTTATAGGATATGCATATGTTCAGCTTTACTAGGTGCTACTATATAGCTTTCCAAAATGGCTGTACTAATTTATACTCCCACCAACAATGTGTAAGAGTTCCAGTTGTTCTACATTGTTGCCAGCTCTTGTCATTGACAGTTTAAAAAAAAAAAAAAAAAAAAAAAGAAGCTAGTCATTCTAGTGGGTATAGTGTTGGGCATTATGGCTTTAATTTGCATTTCTCTACTGAGATTGAAAATTTTTCATATTTTTTTGCCATTTTGATAATTTTTGGAGGAGGGTAGTAAAGTCTGTTGCCCATTTTTCTATTTATTCTCTCTCTCTGGTATATAAGTCTTTTGTCAGGTACACATAGTTACTGCCTTATCTTTAAAGAATATGTTCCAAGACCCCATTGGATGCCTGAACCCTATACATACCCTATACATATGGTTTTTTCCTATAATACCTATGATAAAGTTTAATTTATAAATTTGTCACAGTAAGAAATTAACAGCAATAATTATAATAGAACAATTTTAATAGTATACTGTAATGAAAGTTACATGAATATTGGAATATTGTCTGTCTCTCTCAAAATATCTTATTATACTGTACTTACCCTTCTTGTGATGGTGTGTGAGATGATAAAATGCCCACACAATGAGATGAAGTGAGATGAATGACATAGGCATGGTGATGTGGGAATTAGGCTACTATTGACCTTCCGATGATAGTCAGGAGGAGGATCGTGTGCTTCCACATTGTGGTTGACTGCAGGTAACTGAAACCAAGGAAAGTGAAATCCCAATAAAGGGGGACTACTACTATATTGCAAATATCTTTAATTCTGTTATAGAGAAGTATTTTGTATTTTTTTTGAATAAAAAAGTTTTAAATTAGCAGGGTTTTTTTGTTTTGTTTTGTTTTTAGGTAAGGTGTTTTTATGCCTTGTTTAAGGAAGTTTTCCTCAACTGAAAGTCATAAAGACATTCTCTTATACTGTCCTTTAGAAGCTATTGTTTATTCACACATTTAAATGTACACTTGAATTTGATTTGTATATGGTGTGAACTAGGGGTAAAGATTCATTTTTTTCCCCAAATGGAAATTCATTAGTCCCAGTATTATATATTGAAAAGATCTCATTATCTAACATTGTCATTTTTGTTATAAATCAGGTGACCATATATGTGTTTCTTAATTCTGTTTCTGAATTCTGTTTTCTACCATGGGTTCATTAGAACACTTTTTGAATTATTGCAGCTTTACAATAGATCTTGCTATCTGGTAGTGTAATTTTGCTAACTTTGTACTTTAAGAGTGCCATGGCTGTTTTCAACTAATTTTATTTTATTTTATTTTATTTTATTTTATTTTATTTTATTTTATGTTTTGTTTTGTTTTGTTTTGTTTTGTTTTTGTTTTCAACTATTTTAGAATCAAGTTGCCAGTTTCTACAAAAATAGTCTGCTGGGATTTGATTGAAATTACATTGAATCTATAGATTAATTTGGGAAGAATTGACATCATTACAATTTTGAGTGTTTAATATGTGAATGTAGTATGTCTCTTCATTTATTTGGATCTTCTTTAATTCCTCTCAATAATATTTTGAAGTTTTCTTATGTAGAAGTCATGAACATATTTCTTTAGATTTATGTTTGGGTGTTTTTTGATGCTCCAGCCAATATTCTTTAGTTTGCCATAACAAAGTACCACAGAGTGGTTGGTTTAAGCAACAGAAATTATTTCCTCCCAGTTCTGAAGGCTAGAAGTGCAAGATTAAGGTATCCATAGATTTGGTGTTATTCTGAGGCTTCTCTCCTTGGCTTATAGGTAGCACTCTTCTCTCTGTATCTTCACATGGTCTTCCTTCTATGTCTGTGAGCATGTCTGTGTTTTAATCTCTTCTTAAAAGAACACCAGTCAACTAGGATTAGGGCCTACCTACATGACCTCATTTTCCTTTAATTACTTCTTTTAAAACTCCATCTCCAAATATAGTCACATTCTAAGGTACTGAGGGTTAAGGACTTTAACATAGGAATTTTGAAGGGATATAACTTAGCCTATACATAACACAATGGTACCAAACTATTTGTTACTGAAATAAAGACGTACATTTTCTTTTTGAATATTGATTTTATATATAGTCACCTATTAATTCTGAAAGTGTTTCTATTATTTTGGATTTTCTGCATAAGTGATCATGTCACCTGTGAATAATGACTTTTATTCCTCATCTCAAAATAAAAAGCCTTTAGTTATTCACTATTAAGTCAGATACATGCTATGGGAATTTTGTAGATACTTTTTACCTGATTAAGGTATTACTTTCTATTACTTTGTTCATTTGTTAAGAGTTTTTTTGTTTTGTTTTGTTTTAAAACATTTTATTCATTTTAAAGAGAGAGAGGTGGGGGAGGGTCAGAGGGAGAGGGAAAGAGAGAATCTTAAGCGGGCTCCATATCTTAGCAGAGAGCCCAACATGGGGCTTGATCTCACAACCCTGAGGTCATGACCTGAACCGAAATCAAGAGTCAGACGCTTAATGGAGTGAGCGCCCTTGTTTCTTTTGTTTTTAATCCTGAACGAACTTTGAAGCTCATAGACTATTTGGGTGTTAATTGTGGCTAAATGGGGAAAAGTTGATAGGATTTACTGTAGATAAGTTTGATAGGAAAAATAGAAGAGGAATTTTTTGTTCACTGGAATTTGAAGTTTTGTGATGTCTCCTAGTTTCTGTAAAATTTAAAAGGAATGTTTTGGAAGAAACTGGGAAAATTAGTTTGAAGTGTGAGTATCACTGAAAAAGTTAAAACTCAGCTATCTAATAATTCCAAATCTCTTGATATGTGTGATTATTATTTTGGTATTTTAACACAGTTTTTTTCTTTAGTTTTTCTACACAGGTATTCAATGATGTTACATCATTTATTTTCATTTAGTACTGAAAATAACTGCTATAATTTCTTTTATTTCAGAGTTTGGTGCTCCAAAATAGTAATAATGTACAAAAGGTTAAACTGTGCATTGCACAAATTGTTATCATTTAGAGCCATCTGGAAATCATTAAAAAGTATGTCACAGACTGTACCTTGGATATTGAGATCGATGCATGACAAGGAAGAGTCATAATGGAAGCTATCAATAGTAGTAAGAGTAATAACTAAAGGTAATTTTTTTCAGCAATTAAAAATTGCCTGCTTTTGGGGAGTGTGGATGGCTCAATTGGTTGAGGGTCTACCCCTTGATTTCCACTTAAGTCATGATCTCTGGGTCGTGATCTTGAGCCCCACAAGCTCCATGCTCAGTAGGGAGTCTGCTTGAGATTCTCTTCCTCTCCATCTGCCCCTCCCTCCACTCTCTCTCCCTAAATAAATCTTTTTAAAAAATTGTCTACTTATGAGCAAACACTGTTCTATGTGATTTACATGCATTAACAAAGTCCTTACAATACCTCACACAATACTATTTTACCCATCCTTTTTACAGATTAGAAAACTGAGGCACAGAAAGATAAGTTACTTACTTCAGGTCACATAACTAATAAATGATATGATTCAGTCCCAGAAGGTTGGCTCTAGAGCTTTCTCTAGAAGGCTGTGGTATGTTAAACTGGGATAAAAGTCTTTAATAGAATCTTAAATTTCAATCTCACACCCAAAAAATACAGCAGGAAAAACAGAAATATTATTAACATTCTTCTATATGAAATATGAGTTTTCCATGTTAAGATGTCATTATTTGCCCCCATACATGTGTTGTGTACACTGTTCCTCCCTCCTGTCTTTCCTAGACCATCTAGTCTGACCCTCACCCCAACACTCCTCTTCCTATACCAAACTAATTCACATGATCTCAATATCAACAAAACTGTTGTGCAATGAAATTAGATATAATGAAGAATCATGTTCCTAAGTTTCCAAATGAGAAAGAGTTGAATAATTTAATCTCTAAAGTTCTAGAATGACCAAGTCTAACCTTTAAGACTCTTAAAATGCCTGTAAATGACCCTTCAGGTATCCTAGAATGTCCCATTCTGCTCCCTCTTCTTTCTCTCATTAACATGTTTTCCTTCAAGCATTATGTATTTGAGATAAAAGCATTTTCACTGTTGTTTGAAATTTACTTCTTTTTGTTATTGTTTCATTACTAAAATTTTAGGTACTACCTTCCACTATTTTTTCATTATATGTACCTATGGGAATATTATTCAGCAAATAAACCTGGGAATCTAACCATTATTTAAGTTAGATTTGTAAAGCAAAACTTTTTAATGGGTTGAAGTTTACATACACTCTTCACATAACACACACACACACACACACACACAGACACACATACACACTTGGTATTTGTGGCTGCTTAATTGATATATGTAGAAATACCAAGTGAGTCCATTAGCTTTGTTTTGTCTGTGACTATAGATTAATTTCTAACCAAAGAGAACTATCTCATATATGTTTTATTTTGTTTGCAAATGAGAGAGTATTGGTGGATCAGCATGAATCCACTATTTTTGGATGAAGAATTTAAAGTTAGTGGCCTTCTTATAGTAGGAAATAGAACCATCTTTTTTTAAAAAATGTCAAATATAGCACTAAAAATCAGATCAAAGTAACTTACACTTTTGGATCTGTATTTGTGAAGTTCTCTATACTGTCTAGGAAACTGAAATACTGGAATTAATTATTCATTTTTTAAAATATCTTTACTCTGGTGTTTTAGTGTAGTGGTGATAAGCCTGGACTCAGGCCAGTCTGCCAGGGTTTTGATCCTATTGCCATATGGCCCTAGTAGTTATTGAGCAAGTTACTTAGTCCCTCTGTGCTTCAGTTTTCTAATTTGTAAAATTAAAAATAAGAGAAATACTTATGAAATTACAGTGAAGATTAAATACCTGTAAAACTCTTAGCAGAGAGCATGCATCTCTCATTAGCAGTGCTCTCAAACTTGAAAATCTGTCAGTGGGAGCCAGTGGAAGTATCTATCCTTTGTGAGAGAAAAAGGTTTCTGGAATCTTAGGTAATCTTATTCCTGTGGTTTGCTATTACTGATAAAGAAGGAGGGAAATTTTGTGGATCACCTCCTAGCATCCATATGATAAATAATTTTCATTTGTTTGCTGGCAGTTGTTTCCATGTCTGAATGAAAAACTTGAGTAACCTAATAGGTAAATTAATTATCTTCTTTCATTGGCCTCATGTTTGATGTTGACCGTGGCAGGTTGGATATAATTGACAATGCCACTGAGGAAGTGATTATAGGAAGAACTTGAAAGAACTTGGTTTAGGACACTAATTTCAGCGACAGTCTACTTTGGAGAAAATTTTTCTTTATCTGTGAATCTAGTCATTTTACTTTGGGCCAAGTCAGATAGCCAGCTAACCTTATGGTGTTCTTGTTTACTCTGTGCCAGGAACAGTATATAGATATCCATTAATTTTCTCTTCCCTAGTGTTGTGTACAGACTTTTATCTGTCTACATTCTTCCATTCTTTTAAAAAAAATGTGTGTGTTTGTGTGTGTATATGTGTGTGTGTGTGTGTGTGTGTGTGTGTGTATACACACATCTCAGAAAGCTGAGATGGCTCACAGTGTATTTAAACAATGTGGATTTCGTCAGACATCACATTCTTCCAGATATATTTTTCCAAATGGAAAGATGGCTCAACATTTTCTATTATTATTTTAGATGAAATGTTCTGCAATATGTTGTTGACATTGTACTGAAGTAAATACTGTATGCTCGAGTCTCTCAGGGACCCTCATGAAAATGAGATGCATGTCCCAGGAGGCTATCTTAGAAAAGAGAAATTCTAAATAAAATAGTATGAATGAAATGGCACACAAGAATTTATTATGAGAAAATATTCTTTGTGTAATACTTGACCTAATGATGAAGTGTTGACACAACAGATTACTATTCTCATATGGCTCTATGTGGTCACATATACATAATAATTCATACTGTTTCCTTTTTCAGTCAAATATACTGAAGATACTTGTTTTGTAGTGAAGGGAGATAGTTCATTTATTAGCTACATTACACATTCATTTGATCTACTACACATCTCTTGTTATGACTGGCAATTTAGGCTGTCTTTTCTGTTTTAACTTTGTTTTCTTTGAGAAAACTTAAGGGGAACAGCACAAATCTCAAACTTGACTGGTAAGTGAAGTGCCAGTTAACCCAAGAATTGAGGTGTGGTTGAAAAAGGGCTGATGAGCCTGGAATAGTTTTAGTCCAAGTAAGGAGATAATTGCTCAGTTTTCTCTTAGCATTGACTGTTTTCTTTAAGTCTGGGTGGCCCTTCTGCATGAAGGGCATTCCTTCTGGGCTTATGCATTTTCAACCATTTTGTCTAATTATTTTTTTTGCCAAAATATTTCTTTTTAGCATTTTTTTAAAAAAGTAATCATTATTTCAGAGGAATGACAAAAAACATCTTAGAATTCCATAACCCAGATAGCCCTTGTTAATGTATTTTTAAAAATGCATTTTTAGCTGATAGAACTGCACACAAAGGGATTGACTTGGTTTTTCATCCTTTCAGAGCCAAACATTTAATAGTTTTTGTATATTGTACTAGAAAAATGGTTTTTACATTTAATCTTCTAGTTTGTAAACAAAAGGGATCTTATTCTATGTACTGTTCCTCCCCACACACGCACTTAATATGGTAAGGAGATCTTTCCTGATATTTGCTCTTTTGTAGATATTTTTGATGAATTTAAACATGAGAAAGATACAGGCCCTTTCCTGCAAGAATTCAGAGTGTAAGTTTTGGTTGTAACTGTAGTTAATATTTATTAATATGCATAATATTCTGTGTGTATAGTTGGGTTTCTGACTACAAGTGACAGAAACCAAGTTAATCTAGGCTAAACTAGAAAAAAAAGTGTTTTAAGGAGAAAACAGAACCTCATAAAACTAGGACTAGGGATTAGAGCACTTTCAAAACTTTCTGTGTATCTACTCTATTTTCTCTCAGTAGATTGATTTTCTCAGATCCATAGGTCATGTAGTAGAAAACATGGTTGCTAATAGTTTCTAAGGTTATAACTCTCTTTTTAAGAGCCCATCTTAGGTTGAGATTGAAATCTCTTAGTTCCAATTTCAAATTTCTGAGAAATCAACTACTGCCCTGTTGGAGTGGTCATTATTGAACCAATTAGTTATTGTCATGGGGACTGAATCATTTGTGGTAGGTGGGCAATTTGCAGAAAAGAGATGCTGGACAGACACCCAAATATATATTTACTACATTCATTGACTGAAATTACAAATTGTTAAGTGGTTTTATATCTTGCTGTGCCCAAAGTTGCAGCATCAATCTTGTATTTTTAGGGAATTTAATATAATTCGAGTCTCATTATTCTGAATTACAATGTCTAGGGTGCTCAATCAGATTTCTTAATTCCTTTTTTATAATCATTTTCTTCCCTCCTTATTTTTCCCTTTTATAGTTCCACAGAACTGTATTTTACATAATATAAAATGTATCCCCTTTCCTTTGTTTTTTTTTCTGATGTTTAATTACTTAAGATAGCTAATGATTTGTGATCACCTCAACTCCAGAACTGTCTAGAGAAGGACAGTGGGTACAGGGACGAGCCCTGGACTAAGAACCAGGAGTCTGGATATGAGCTTTGAATTAACCACCTTCTCCTCATATCACTATAATCTAAATTTAGCACAATCTAAATTTAGCAGTACTATAATAAATTGTCAAATTCATCACAGGCTATTGTGAGAAGGATCTAATAAGATAATATGTAGGAACTTGCTTCATAAATTCAGAAGTGTTCTATCCAAACAAGTTATTATTAGACATTTGACTGATGCAGACTCTCTCTGGAGAGTGAAGCATGGGAAAAGGAAGTCTTACCTTGCCAACTGATCAGAGACTGATGAGGGCATGCGATTTGGTAGAAGAACAAAAGATAGTTGAAAAGAACAGTTGGCTACATTATGATATGTATAAATGTGAAATTGGATTGGCTATTGAAGATTGTTTATATCTGAAGATCATCCATGCTGTCTTGAGCAGAGGATAAACCATAGGATAAACATGTCTTCATAATGACCCTGATCTTGTAATGGAGGTGACAAAGGAGAATTAAGACCATTCAGTTATTTTGACATAGTAACATATGATGATATATGACTTGTGTAGTAATGATTTAAACATTAATATGACAACACAAAAAATTTCAGTCCCCTTCACCAAGAATTCCTAATTCTAAACTTTTGATATATTCTCTGTGTGCCATCCAATCCCCATCCTCCTCCCTACCATGAAATTTTTTAGTTCTACTGCATATTAGCTATATGACCTTGGACAGGTTATTTAAGCTCTCTGTACCTCAGTTTTCTTAACTTTAAAATTGTAATAATAGTGATGCCTGCCACAGAGAATTGTTGTGAAAACTAAATTACATTAATAAATGTTAAGTGTTTAGAACATTGTCTCTAAAGTGGTCGATAAATGTTAGAACAATCAGGTTTCTTTTTTCATTTAATGATATTTTCATCATCTTGCTACTTTGTAGAAACTTCTGAAATTTTGTTAAACCTAAAAAATACTTCCTTATATTTAGTTTCTGAAAATTGTATTTTCTCTTTGCTTTTGAGCTTTTTGTTAAAGAAAATTTCAAACTTATATCAAAGTAGAATAAATAGTGTTACCCAATTACCATTTACTGTAGTTGGCAGCCTCTTAAATGGCCCTCAATGATCTATGCTTCCTAGTGTCTGTGGCCTTTTATAATCTTCCATTGCTTGTGGGCTGGACCTAGTGACTTACTTTTAACCAAAAGAATATAGCAAAAGTGATGGGATGTCACTCCAAGATTAGGTTAAAAAAAAAAAAAAAAAGCCCTGGGCAGCCCTGGTGGCTCAGCAGTTTAGCACCACCCCCAGCCTGGGGTGGGATCCAGGGGATGTGGGATTGAGTCCCACGTTGGGCTCTGCACGGAGCCTGCTTCTCCCTCTGCCTGTGTCTGCCTCTCTCTCTCTCTCTCTCTCTCTCTCTCTCTATGTCTCTCACGCATAAATAAATAAAATCTTAAAAAAAAAAAAAAAAGCCTGGTTTTGGGGGCACCTGGGTGGCTTAGTTGGTTAAGCCTTTGGCTCAGGTCATGATCTCAGGGTCCTGGGATTGAGTCCTGCGTAGGACTGTCTGCTCAGTGGGGAGCCTGCTTCTCCTCCCTCTGCTTCTCTCCCTGCTCAAGCTCTCTCTGTCTCTAGCACATAAATAAAATCTTAAAAAAAAAAAAAAAAAGACTGTCAGCTGCCATATTGTGAGCTTTTGCATGAGGCCAACATGGCAAGGAACTGAGAAGGCCTCTGGCAGCAGTCAGTAAGAAACTGTTACCATTGGTGTAACAGTGCAAGAGGAACTGAATTCTGCCAGTAACCATGTAAGTGAGCTTGAAAACAGATCTTGCCGTAATTGTATCTTCAGATGAGATCATTGCCTTGGCTATAGCATGACTGCAACATCATGAGAGGCATTACAGCAGCAGTGACCAGCTTAGATGTAATTCGATTCTTAAAGTACAAAATCTGCAAAACAATAAATACTTCTTGTTTTAAACCAATAAGTTTTGTAGTAATTTCTTATGCAGCAATAGGTAACTAATATAACCAGCTTTAAAAAATTATCAAGATATTACCAAACTTAAAAAAAAAGATATTACCAAACTTGTTTCATCTATTGCTCCCTACCCCTTATTCCTTGTTGATGATTTGTTTTTATAGCTTTATTGAGGCATAATTTGCAACACTCTATGTAATTTATCCATTGTGTAATATAAAATCACTGGTAAATATATGTTTAGTGATTTTAGTAAATCTACAGAGTTGTGCAGTCATCACCGTAATACAACTTTAGAACATCTCTACTCTATCTCTGTATCATTTGCATTCAGCCCTTGCTCCCATATCTCAACCCCAGGAAACCTACTTAATCTTAATCAACTTTCTGTTTCTATGGATTTGCCTCTTCAGAACATTTCTTATGAATGAAATAATCTAATATGTAGTCTTCTGTGTTCAGTATCTTTCATTTACCATGATATTTTCCAGGTTCTTCCATGTTGTACATGTTTCATTATTTCATTCCTTTTTATTGCCAAATGGCATTCCATTATATAGGTATGCCGCATTTTGCTTATCCATTCAGCAATTAATGGAAAATGAATTGTTTCCAATTTGATGCTAATATGTATATTATGGTGCTATGAACATTCACATATAAATTTTGTGTACATATGTTTTCATTTCTTTTTTTTTTTAAGATTTTTATTTATTTATTCATGAGAGACACATACACACACACACACAGAGGAGGCAGAGAAACAGGCAGAGGGAGAAGCAGGCTCCATGAAGAGAGCTTGACGTGGGACTTGATCCCGGGTCTCCAGAATCACGCCCTGGGCTGAAGACAGCGCTAAACTGCCGAGCCACTCAGGCTGCCCTATTTTTCATTTCTTATGTGTAGATATCAGAAATGAAATTATTGGGTATAGGGTAAATTTACGCTAAACTTTCTAAGGAAGTGCCAAAATGTTTTTGAACATGATTGCACCATTTTAAATTCCTACCTGCAGTGAATGAGGTTTTTCGTTTCTCCACATTCTCCTCACCACTTGTTATTGTCTCTCTTTTTGATTGCAGACATTCTAATGGGTATGACTGAAATCTCATTGTTTTAATTTGCATTACCCTAAAATGCTTTTTACATGCTTTTTAGCCATTCATATGTCTTCTTCGGTAGAATATTTATTGAAATCTTTCACTCACTTTTTGGTTGTCATTTGTATTTTTATATTCAGCTTCAGGAATTCTTTATAAATTCTCTATACAAATCTTTTATCAGATAAATGGTTTGCAAGTATTTTCTCAGGCCATGGCTTATCTTTTCATTTTTTGAGTGTGACATTTTAAAGTACAAAGAAGTCTAATTGGTAATTTTTTTCTCTTATAAATTTGGCATTATTTGTAAGCTAAGACCATTCAGATTTCCTCCAGTCTTCTAAATGTTTTATATTTTTAGCTCTTATCTTTACATTTGAGATAAAATGTATTTTTTAGTTATTTTGTGTATGGTATGAGGTAAGAATCCAAGTTAGTCATTGTGTATATGGGGATATCCAATAGGCTCAGTATGATGATTGTTACTTAGATTTATTTATTTAAAAGGAGGTTGCAAAATGGAGATATTAATGATTCTATCATTCCTCCTTTGTTTACTAGTTGGAATATTCTTTAAAGAGATTCTTCCCTTTGCCTATTATTTGGTAACTCAGCAGTTACCCAGTGATAGAGTTCATATGGGATAAATAGGACAAATTCTTAATTATCTTAAAAATAATATTTTCTTAAAGACAATGCCCACTCTTAAATATAAGATGTTTTAGATATGGGACACCTGGGTGGCTCAGTGGTTGAGCATCTGCCTTTGGCTCAGGGCATGATCTTGAATTTCTGGGATTGAGTCCCCCATCAGGCCCCCCGTGGAGAGCCTACTTCTTCCTCTGCCTATGTCTCTGCCTCTCTCTCAGTGTCTCTCATGAATAAATAAATAAAATCTTCAAAAAATGGTTTAGATTTTCTTATTCCATTATTTTAGTGGAATTGTTAAGTTTAATATTAGCATGGTATATGTAAAATATGATAGTGGTTGGTTTAAACATTGAACATTTTGTTTAAGAATAAAAATATTAACTACTGTAGGTTTTATAAGCATTCTACAGGCATTGCTATGTATGTAGTTGGTATTGGATAGAAACCTTTAGCCTTTAGATTTAATTTTTGTGGTTGCTTATCGGCATCTCTTCAATGTAGAATAATTTTAGTTTATTAAGTCTCAGGAAGCTTATATTCAATTTTATTTAATTTATTTTTTTTTAATATTTATTCATGAGAGACAGAGAGAGAGAGGCAGAAAGAAACACAGGCAGAGGGAGAAGCAGGCCCCATGCAGGGAGCCCGACATGGGACTTGATCCCGGGTCTCCAGGATCACACCCTGGGCTCCAGGCAGCACTACACCACTGCGCCACCAGGGCTGCCCTTATATTCAGTTTTAAATGTAAGTCGTCATCAGGTCTCTGATGGAGGTCATTCTTACATAGGATTTCTTGAAAGAATTATCTTTAAGTAAATGCTCTGTAAATATCTGTGCTTTTAAAGTAAAAAACAAAATGCACGTATATTGGGCTGCCAATAATCATCTACCTGATATTAGATTTTTTTTAGGTAATGTTATAAAGTCTTCTTATTGACTCAAACTAGGAGCAAAACTTGATTATTGGTATAAAATCAAAAAGTTATTTAAGATCAACTTTTATTTTGTTTTCTTCAAAGCTTATTATAATTTATATCAGTTATCACATACCAAACTAAATGTTCTCTTTTTAAAGACGAAAATTTTTACTATTCAGAAAAATACATTTGAAAACAGGGAAGTGTATTTAGAATCCAATAACAAATACATCATGTAATAAAATACACTATTCTTTTTTTTCCTTTTAGTTATTTTTTAGTGAATGGCCCTACTATTACAATAATAGAGTCTCAATTAAAGGTTTTGATGATTCTCTTTTCAATTAGAATTTCTCAATGTATTAAGAATCCAAACTTAAAGATATGATAATCTTAAATTTTTATGTGGGTAGTGAGTGTGAAATTTTTAACTTTAATTTGTATGGGTCTCTGATATTTAACAGCTTATATTTGTGTAGAATTGGCCCAGTTCTCCTGTCATAGGTCTACTTACTGAAAAGTTGCAGCTGATAAAGAGGAATGAGAATCTTGTCACAGTTGAATACATTATCTGATTATAGTAGAAGAGAAGAATAAGGATAATGGAGTATTAATTTGAAATTTTCTTTGTCAGAAGGTTTGGGGCTCCTGTTCTGCTTTATAAATGGATTTTTTTCGTAACTGTTGCCCATTATCGGTTTCATGATAATTTTCTGTTCTTTTCAGATTGAGTTTCTTTCTTGCAGTTGTTACTGATATATCAGTTTATAAGATAGCCTTCTTCTATAGTGAAGGCAATCTTAATTAGGAATCTGAGAATGCTTTGAAAATCATAATATGCTCTGAAAGTTTAAGGGTTTGCCAGCCTTTCTAATAATTGTAGGAGCTTTTAATTCCTCTTCTTAAAATAATCAGGACCCTGATGATATGTATTATTTTAATTGGTAATGTTGAAAATGACTGTTGGTGCTCATTGTTACAGGTTAAAATGATCTTTTTAATTAATTTAAGATTTTACTCTTGACTACCACAGGTTTAAAAAAATGGTGAAATTGCATCATTTTAGACAGTAGTAGAACTGTGTGGATAGTCTTGAATTTATATATGCCTTCCTCTAGCAAACCATGAAAATTTGGTTTACTTGGTATGACTTTTGAAGTATCCTAGAAGTTGTATTGGTAGTAATAAGTTCT
This sequence comes from Canis lupus familiaris, assembly GCF_011100685.1. Taxonomy (NCBI): domain Eukaryota; kingdom Metazoa; phylum Chordata; class Mammalia; order Carnivora; family Canidae; genus Canis; species Canis lupus. Next base: position 3,353,573 of record NC_049251.1, on the reverse strand, counting down.
TTTTCAATTCTCCAAGAATCTATTTTTAAGAATCCCACCTTCCTTACCCACTACATAATTTTACTACTATCTTTATGTGGATTTGTTCATATATATGTGTGTGTGCATGTGTGTTTGTGTGTATGGATAAAGTATACTCAGCCTTTTCTCTAAATTATTTTATTCTTTAAAATTTTAGAGGAATTTGAATGTTGAATATAACATTTCTTTCCAGACAGACATTGTTACAGTGGTAAGCAGTTCTGTTTAGTTATAGGCTTATCAGTAACCTTTACACATAATGTGATATTGTCTGAATGTCTTATTTTGTTCAGCTTTCCCTGGCACTGATGAAGCCTAAGGCTGCTGTTTCTTTGAGTTACTGATAATTTTTTATCTGATTAACTGACACATTTAGTTGAAATCAGACACAGCCCTTAGGCTGGGCATGGATTTAATTTAAAAAGTATCAAAGGTTTGCTCTGTGTGCTATTTAATCATCATGTTTATCAGGCAAAGAAAAATTACCGGAAGGACCATAGGGAGAGGGTTATCTTAAGGAGCAGTAGCTTGGGAAATTGATAATAGCTACAAGGTAATTTACTGCTAACTTTTACATTCATTAATATAACATTTCCCGCTAATAATTACAGTGCATGTAATATACTAATTAAATTGAAAGCATTATCACTAATTTTCTTTTTGCTGAACTCTAAGATGGCTAGATAAGAAGTGAGAATGTGAAATTGAAGAAAACCCATGTAAGTCACACTAATTTAAACAATTGGTTAGTTGGCCAGTTAAGACATTTTGGAAAGAGAAAATGAAAGTACTATGAATGTTCAGAAAAATTCATTTTACACTGTGACAAGGAAATGAAATTTCTAAATGAATGAAATAACTATGTACTGTAGTGTATAAAATATTACACTGGTCTGACCCATAAAAGTAATACATCTACCAGGAACCAATATATCACTACTATCCAAGTGTATGATGGCACCACTCTAATGAATGAATATGTTGGGTTGATGAAATATAGTGATGCTAGCACAGTGATGCTATGGAGCCTTTCTAGTACCTTTGTTTGTTATATAGCTCTTAACACTTCTTAATATGATTCATTTTTAACTTGGAAAAATGTTATGCTATATAACAAAGCACAGGAACTTCAGGTTAATATTCAAGAGAAACCTCCCTCCCCTTCAAAGACCAACAACAAAAATCTGAAAAGGATTTATTTAAAATTTTATGTAATTCAGACAGTAAATGCTATACTTTTGATATATAGTTATTGTATAATTGTACATTTTAATCTAGCAGTAAGCCTCTAGGGTTTTTCCCCACTTTCATTAATGATATGCATAGGGTATAATAAAAACTAAAATAATATCACTTTAGCTTGTTTGAAAAATAAAACCTACAATTAAGGCATCTTATCTTTGTAGATGTGATAAAGTATTGTGCCTACCTCTAACTCTTTTGTCATAATTTACAGTTGCCTTTGTTTTTATTTAGTTTGATTTGTTTTGGATTTTGAAAGTCTCAGGTTCATTTTTAGAATAAAAAATTTTAGTAGTTTCCATGGAAAGAAAATGTTACAAAAAATGAAAAGCTTTATTAACTGGAAAACTGCAGTCTTTTGCTACCTATATTTCATATATTATTTTTCTTGACACTTTTAATGTGTTATAATTGTTCTATAATGAATATTCTGAAGACTAAATACATTGGGATTTCTTTATAATATACATTATTACTGGCAAGGGGAATTCAATCTAGTAACTATTATACTTGATTAATAATAGGTCCTTGTTTTAAAGAAGTTTTACCTCTGAGTAATTCCATACAGTATATCTTGAAGACTTTGTAATAACAAAGTTTTAGTGTTTTTTTTATTGTAAATTGAATATGGCGTATAATGTATAGATAGCAATAAACTAAAATCATCAAATAGAATAGAAAGCAGAATTTTTGTGCTTCTATGTGGACTTTTTAAAAAAAATTAAGATTTTTAGATTGTGTTTAAATGCGTATTCTAATTTTCTGGTATTTCAGAAAAAAGATCATTGCTAGCATTTGTGTATATTAATTTTCTTTGATAGTCTTTGGTAGGCTTTAGAAAAAGTGAACCTGTGTTTCACTTATTTGATTTAACACAGCAGGACCAAGTCACAGTGTCCCTCTTCAAATCATGTGTTATCATGTGTTATTCCATTATCCTTTCTTTAGACACAATCATGTTAGGAATCACAACAGCTCAATATCAAAATAATATACATGAAGTCTAATCCTCTTATTTACCAGTGAGGGAACTGAGATCCAGAAATGTTAGGAATTTTGGCCAAAGATCCATAGGTAGTGATTAGAAATATATATCCTATAAGATACCATTTCTGTTATGGGAACTCAGTTTGGAATATTTCTCGCTAAAGTCATCTAATAATTTAACCACTGAAATGGCTGCATATTTTTAAAGGTTTTTGTTAAAAATTAGTAAAATTACAAAGAGTACAGAAGAAATGAAAAGGAGAGATTTGGAATAAGAACAATGTTTTGATGTTCTATAAAAATTTATTTTGTTCCTTTCATTTTACTGTTTTGTATTCTCTATTTGTATATCTATTTATACATCCATTTCTCTAGCAACAAGTAAACTCTTTGAGGACAGAGACCGTGGCTTATATAGTTTTTTTAATATTCTTCCCAGTTTTTTCTTTTGATTTATGTTATCATTATTGTATATTTTTTATTGTTCTGCTACCATTACCCTTCTTCTTGGCTTTTTTAAAAAATCAGGCCTTTTTTACATTAATTTCAGGTTCCCCTGGTGCTTCATGTCCAGAAATTAATGATACAAAATGTTAACACAACTTTGGCAAACTGCAAAATGCTTCAGAGCAACATTAAAATCCTCCATTTCGGGTAGCCCCAATTGCTTAGCAGTTTAGCGCCGCCTTCGGCCCAGGGTATAATCCTGGAGACCCGGGATTGAGTCCCACATCGGGCTCCCTGCATGGAGCCTGCTTCTCCCTCTGCCTGTCTCTCTGCCTCTCTCTCTCTCTCTCTTTCTCTAATAAATAAAAATAAAATCTTAAAAAAAAAAATCCTCCATTCCTTTAGCATCCGTATCAGAAAAGTTTGCTTCTCTGAAATTGTCCACAGAATATCAAAGATTTGACCTAAGAAATGCATAATTCAACTTAATCAGTATGTCCCCAGTAGCATTGCATTCCCTTAATTGTAACCGGATGTCATTTCAGTCAGTGCTCAGTCTGGAAAGACCTTGGCAAGTTTGGAATACTGGCTCCAATTAGGTTCTCCAGTTTTATGATTTCTGAGGGGCTTTGATTGCTGAATAAGTTTGGAGAAACTAAATGAATATCGATATCTAAAGCTTCTGAAACCATTACTGATCTGGGTTTATTTCTAGATCTGCCCCACAGCTGGTATGTGACCCTGACCTAGAAAATCACACCAGTGATCTCATGGATATATATGTGCAGTTTAATACTTCAAAAGAGGACTTATCAAGGATCGTCTCCAAGTTTCATTTAATTCTAGCTGTCCATCCTCTCTGTTCTCAACAATATCTAATGTTTGCTAGCTGGAACCAAGATAACTGCATTTAGATTACATATATTTTACTATGCCTGCTTCGTTATCCAGATGCAGAGGTGAAGCCTGAGGGAGAGAGGAAATCAAGAATGGTGCTAGCTGTTGAAGCTTTCTTCAGTTCTCTCAATTCTGATAGTTTGCAGGTGGCATAAGAGGCAGTATTCTCACTGTCCCTTTTATAGGACTGGGCCTTTATGTCCCAACTTTTAATATCAAAGGTCTAAATGAAGACATTTTATGCATTTACTTAATACTTTTCAGTTCAGTTATAAAACTGATATTTCATTAGTTAGATGATGCTAACAATCAACATTAAAAGTCCTTTAATCATTTTAACTTTTTACATTTATATAATATTCCAATATGGTTTGAGATCACCGTTTGGTGATCAGCATTCTTTTTTTCTCAGGAATGCTAAAATGAGTAACTAAAAGATGATCTACTGCAAAAAAAAATGGCAAATAGATCTGTGTTTTGTCTTAACTAGCCAAACCTTATGCAGGCCATCAGCAGGTTAACTTGAAATAATTCTGGAAAGTACAGTCTCTGCCTTGAAACTTTAATGTTATGACTGATGTGTGTGTGTGTGTGTGTATACATGCACACGTGTCTGTGTGTTTATCAAGGGCAAAGAATTGTTAAGAATGTACTGGTCCTCAGTATTTGCTTCCCTTTGTGCAATTCCATATGTTTATGTGGCAACATTCTGCTACAGTTTTAAACCTAGTGACTCTATAGCTGTAACAGCACTTCAGGCAATAATATGCAGATCAGGGCTAATTGGAATTTTTCCCTTCAATTTTTCTCTCTCTTAGAGGGGAAAAAAATAACTTGGTTTAGAAATCAGTTTCCTGCCAAATTTGCTGAGGGCAAAGATTTAGAGGATTTTATTGTTGATGTTACTGTTAATTTGATTTATTTATTGTGGAGGCAGTGCATTCACCTGGTTCAGAATTCAAAATGTTCAAAATGTTTATGGGAACCTCCAAATGTAGTCAAGTTGGACAGAAGTTGTGGGTAACCTTAGGGACCTATCACTTGCAATTGGCATGTGAGGGGTGGGGAGAGGCAGTCTTACAGGACTGAGCCGTTAACCTGTGGGATCCCTTGCTAAGTCCAGATGGCTAGTGTCAGAATTGAGTTAATTGTAGAACACTGGTATCGCAGAATTGCTTGATGTGGGGAAAAAACCCACACATCTGGTATCAGAAGTACGTGGGTATGGTAGTTCTGGATGTGAAAGTGAAGTAGAAACACTGGAGGAACTGAGCTTTTCCTAAATGCAATTATTATGTTATTTTTAATCTAGGCTTTTATTTTTATACTTTTGATGAAGGGAACACATATCTCAGTGTTAACTTTACCAGATGATGATGCCTCTGATTTGTTTGGTGAGGTTATGAAAATCACAGCACCTACTTCATCTTTCAAGCTGGCACCATGACTTTGTTCCTGTCACCAGACTTCATGTAAAAATGAGACAACTCCTATTTGTTTAGTAATCTGCATGGCATTTATTAAGGAGCACCTATAAACATAGATTCTCTTGCTACCTCTGCCTGACTCCTAGCAAAGTATTTCTTAGTTTGAAACCAAGCATCTTAAAGACTGTTCCTCCTAAATTTCCATTTTTGGTTATAGTCAGTGAAGTTGTTTCTGTCATTTTCCAGGTTAGCACTTAAGAGAATCAGAAGAAAAAATTTCAAATAGAGCTGGTAACCCTCTATTTTGAACCCTTTATGTGGTGATGCTGGAAACCATTGAATTTTATGGTATTTCTATATCTATTTAAAAGGTTGATGTATTCTGGAATGCCTTTATTAGACAGTAAGATCCATGAAAGTACAGGTGATGTCTGCCTGTGTATTGCTCAATCTAGAATACACATAGAAACTCAAATACTTATTGAGTAATTTACTGAATAAAGAAAATGTTGGGATTTCTGTTGCTGATTTTTAGACATTATACTTTGGTAAGTCATTCCCCTTCCTTAAATTTTCTTAAATAATTATATATTGTGAAAGGTCATTGTACTGGTTGGTCCTGGACCTCTTTGTTTTAACATCCATTCTTCGTCTATTCTAGGCACTGTTTGGTATTCTAGTGGGGCTCAGTGGGCTTAGATTTCCTCCCTCCTTTTTGCTGGCTTTGCCTTGAATTTGTCCAGTGCAAGCCATTGTGGAGACTGATGATCAAAAAGAAGGGAGAAACCCTGACTCCTTCTCTGCCTGGGTGGAGTATCTATCTCCTGGGGCTGGCCTGCCGTTTAGTCACATCCACTGAAATTCCAGTTGCTTCCAGACTCCTTAGTTCCTGGGGTCTAGAGAAGTCCTTTGTCCCTTCAGCTTCGGGATAGTAACTGCTTTCTGTTACCGCTGGTCCTGGGTTACCTCGCGATATTCTCTTTGCCTTTTCAGTCCTGCCACATGTGTAATCAATTCCCTGTACTTTTCTTTATTCTTAAGGGTGGTTTTGTTTTGTTTTGTTTTTTTTCTAGTTGGGCTTTGACTGATAGAGTCATTGAAGTCCTAATCTTGTGTAATTTTAATATTGCTAAATAATTAATAAAATAGCTATTCTTTACATTTATTAATAACTGTAGGATCCCTTGAAAGGACTGAATTATTTTCACACACTTTTTGATGACTGAATGTAAGACACTATGTTGAGTGCTGTGTGGTTGCTAAAAGAACCTAAAAATCCATACATATAAAATAACTTATGTAAAGGGCTTCAAGAAGTGTACAGAGTAAGAGCTATAAAGGGTTTAAAGGAGGGTGGGTCACTTCTGTTCAGAGGAATCAGATGTGGCTTCATGGGTTTTAAAGAATGAGTAAGATTGCACTTGGTGGAGATTGGGGCCAGTGGGAAAAATAATGCAAATGGAAAGTCGAGTAAGAACAAAGGTTGGGAGATGGAAATTAGCATATTCAGCCTGAATAGTAGATGGTTATATAAAGGTTTATAAAAATAAATGTAGATTAGAGAGAGAAATTTATTTGGCAGATGGAGAATACAAAGGGGTTGATTTGAGGAAGGTAAATCTGTTAGTTGGATCAGTTGGCAGGAGAAGAAATTAGAGGTGGAGAGAGCAGTGGAGGACCTATCAATGTTGTTTCAGGGAGAGCTGAGAGGATCTGAACTGGGAGTACCATAGTGAAATGCCTAATATGCTCTACGTAGTGACTAGATATGGGGAGTCTTTGTAACTCAATGACTGTCTAGCTCCAAGCAAGTACCCACAGAGAGTGAAGAGTCTAAAATTACTTGTCTGTTTTGAGGGTAGGAGAAGTAAGTGACAAAAATAGAGAAATGAGGAAGTAAAAGGGGGTTAATTTTTAAGCAATATTTGTATTGCTTTTTATGAATATTTGAGAACTGTCTTCTATGTTCTAGTTGCCTCACAGAACCCTATGAACTAGATATTATCATTTGTATTTCATGAAGAAACTATACTTATCAGAGATTTGTACAAGATTTTGAGTATGCTATGAAACTGAGCATTCTAACTCAGGCCTTCCCTTTTCCTGTGTTTTTGTTTTGTTTTGTTTTTTAATAATTCACTTTATTGGCTTCCTTGGTTACATTTAATATCATGTATTCTTTTCACTATAAGTCCGTTTTCTGTAGTAATTATGGTAAATTTAATTTTGGACATTTTTAAAGGAAAGATATAAACTTAAAGCTTTTCTTCTGAGAGCATAATTATTTTTTACAATTGAGGTAAAAGTAAGGGGTGTTCTTTTGTTTGGTTTTGCTTTTTGAAGGACACCCATGCTTTAAGAGATTATAAAGCTAGATACATCTCATGACCATGTCATTCTTGAACTGGATAGTGTTTCTGTATGTTAGTAAAAGTAGGACTGAACTGGGAAATGGCATACCAGATTCTTTCCATAGTGGTGCCAGCAATATGTTTTGTAAATTTTTGGTACTAAACATAATACATTCCCCTCTGATTCTGCATTTTTCTAGCAGTTGTACCATGTCTTTTTAACAAGGTCTTTTGGAATATTTACTTTTATTTATTTTCTTTCCCATTACCCATTCTCTTATCCTGCTTCAGTTTGATTTCCATTAGCACCAGATTATTAAAATTTATCTTGACTTTTTTTTTGATACTCAGCACTGTGGGCTTTCCTTCTTTCAAAACCCTTTTTGGGGATCCCTGGGTGGCTCAGCAGTTTAGCGCCTGCCTTCAGCCCAGGGTGGGATCCTGGAGTCCTGGGATCAAGTCCCATGTCGGGCTCCCTGCATAGAGCCTGCTTCTCTCTCTGCCTGTATCTCTGCCCTCTCTCTCTCTCTCTCTCTCTGTGTGTGTGTGTGTGTCTCTCATGAATAAATAAAATCTTTAAAAAAGAAAAAACAACTTTTCGATCTTGGTTTCTGTGATATCTCTCCCTCCTAGTTTCCAATCTCTCTGTCCTTAGTTTTCTTTCAACACCCTTCTTTCTCTGCCCACTTGTTATGGTTCCTCAGAGCTTCATTCTTCATTTTCTTTCAGTCTACACTTCCTTGCTATTTGATTTTTTGATTTCTTCTCTTGGCTTTAGCTACCATTGATGTACGCATTTATATCACCCAATTATACCTGTTTTCTGAGCTCCATACCCAACTGTCTATACTCATTTCTCACTGAATGACTATAGGCACATAAGACTCAATGTCTACAATAGTATTCTTAATATTCCTCCCCAAATATGTGTATTTCTTACAGAATCAAAGCCATTGCTCTCCATCAAGTGACCAAACCAAAAACTTAAGAGCATTCTGGATTCCTTTCTCAGCCACATGCCACTAAAATCCATTGGTCTTTTTATATGTCATAAAGCTGCCATTCCTTGTTATCATCACCACTACTTTAGTTTAGTCCTTTATCATATTTTTATTTGGATTTCTTTAGGATATCCCATGCAGATGTTCTACTTCTAACTTTATACTTTTCTGATTGATACTCCCACATAATCTTTTAAAAATATAAGCCTAATTGTATAGTGCTGTTAATGTCTTTTAATGTTCCATGCTTATCAATTGGAAGAATTAATGTTGTTAAAATGTTCATATAACCCAAAGTGGTTTACAGATTCAGTGCATCCTATCAAAATTCTAATGAGATTTTTCACAGATACAGAAAAAAAAAAACCTATCATTTGCATGGAGCCACAAACAACCTCAAATAGCCAAAGCAATGAAGAGAAAGAACAAAGCTGGAGGCATCACATTTCTTGATCTCAAACTATATTACAAAGCAATAGTAATCAAAACAGTATGGTGTTGCCATAAAAACAGACACATAGATCATAGAAGAGAATAGAGAGTCCCAAAACAAACTCATACATATACAGTTAATTAATTTTGACAAAGGAGCCAAGAATATACAATGGAGAAAAACATAGTGACTTCTATAAATGGTGTTGGGAAAACTAGTTAGCTACATGCAAAAGAATGAGACCGGACCACTATCTCATGCCATAAATAAAAGTTGACTCAAAATGGGCTAAAGACCTGAATGTAAGATCTGACTATAAATTTCCTAGAAGAACACATGGAGGTAAACTTCTTGATATTGGTCTTGGCAATGACTTTTTGAATTTGACACCAAAAGTGCAGGCAACAAAAGCAAAAGTAAACAAATGGGACTATATCAAACTAAAATGTTTCCATACAGCCTTAGAAATTGACAAAAAGGCATCATATGAAATGGGAGGAAAATATTTGCAAACCATATATATTGGTAAGGGAGTTAATACCCAAAATATACAAGGAACTCACAAAATTCAATAGCAAAAAAAACCAAAACAAAACAAAACAAAAAAACAACCTGATTAAAAAATGAGCAGAGAACCTGGATAGACATTTTTCCAAAGGAGACATACAAATAGCCAACAGGTATATGAAGAGGTACTCAAAATTGCTACTTATCAGGGAAATGCAAATCAAAACCAGAGTAAGATATCACTTAGGATACCTATTATCAAAAAGACAAGAAATAACAGATGCTGACAAGGATATGGAGAAAAGGGAACCCTTGTGCACTTTTGATGGGAATGTAAACGGATAAAGCCACTGTTGCTGGAAACAGCCTAAGTGTCCATTGACAGATGACTGAATAAAGAAAATACAGTATATACATACAGGATGGAATATTATTCAGTCTTAAGAGAAAGAGGAAATCTTGCCATTTGTAACAACATTGATGAACTGAAAAGGCATTATATTAAGTGAAATAAACCAGACAGAGAAAGACCAATACCATATGGTGTCATTTATATGTAGAGCTAAAATAAATAAATAAATAAATAAATAAATAAATAAATAAATAAATAAATAGATAAATTTTAAAAAGTTGAACTCCTAGAGTGGGAAGGGTTGGGGAATGTGAGAAATAGGGAGAGGTTGGTAAAAAGGTGTAAACTTTCAGTAGTAACATGAGTAATGTTCTGAGGATCTAGTGTGTAACATGACTATTGTTGTTAATACTGAATTGTATCACTGAAATTTGCTTTGAGGGTAGAATTTGAATGTTCTCACCAAAAGAAAAAAGAAAATACTTGAGGTGATGGATCCGTTCATTAACTTGATAGTAAAAATTCTAAATTCTTGCAAAATGTATGTGTATATCAAATCACCATGTTGCACATTTTGAATAGCTTACAATTCTACTTGCCAATTAGAACTCAATAAAGCTGGAATAATTTTTAAATCATATAAATATAATAATCCTCATCTGAGTTGCATTCTAAAAGTTATCTCAAATCAAAGGAAGTTTTTTTAGGAGCTTATAAAATGAATATAGAAAGCAGTTTCTAAACAGATTAAACACTCTGCCAAACTGATTTGCTTAGAATTGAACACTTTTTGATGTTTGTTTTATTCTCCCAGTAAGTATTAACAATGTAATCCTTTGTTTATTTATTTTGTTGTTGTTAAAGAGTTTCACAGAAGTCACCTTATCTTTTTAGCAAGAAGAGTATTCTTGGGAAGCTCAATGGGAAAAGAAACTATAGTTCTAGGCTTCTGTTCAGCTTCATATTTAGATTGAATTTGTTCTAGGATGAATAATAAACTCTTAGTTTCTGCATTGAGGTTGGGACTCACTGTGTAGCAAACAGCTAATTTATTCAAAACTGGGAGAGTAATACTGTGGCAACTAAGATGGAGACTTAAAAGTAAATTAATATACTAGCTTTAAATGGAAATAAACAACAAATGATTATGATTTTCTGCAATTTCTTTGTCATTTAATTTTCAGCCTTAACAACTTTTTTCCCTATTTAATTGAGAAAGCTCACAAAGGGAGACAATAATCCTCCAAATTAGTGACCTAATACTCTGTCATGAGCTCACTGTTTAATGGAAGAACTCCAGATGGTGATCATTTTCCACTTCAGAAGTGTCTTATATTGATGATGCTAAGAAAAAAGCCTTTTTAACAAGTCAAACAGAAGTTTTAGCTGGAATTTATATCATTTGAAATCATTACCAATTGAAAATTCTCAGTGTCACTTTCAGAATTATTTCATATAAAATAGTATTAATTTCTCTAGTTTTTTTTTTAACTTAGACTTATGTAATTCAACTCAAGTAAAGAATTAGAAGTTTAAGGAAAAGCTTTCATCTAGTGCTTTACTGGCCATATAAATTTCTTGTTTAGTTATCCAGGCCCTAGAACATCATTGGCATTCACAAATGTTTCTTATTTAATAATGTCATGTTGCCAGAAGTCCAAATATCACCACTCAGAGCTCTACTGCAAGTGTGCTTCTCTAATGAATGGTTCATATTAAAAATGTTAGAATGCTTTTCAGATGAAAAACACTTTAAATTCAGCAGATCATTTTTTTCTCAACAGGCAGGAACTCATTAACAGCATAATACTGGTAACTGAGGCATTTTTCAAAGAAAATAATTTCTCCAATAAATGCAAGCTGCATATCTTCTTATCTTTAGAATAAGTAGGTCTAGTTTTCATTTGTTTAAAAAAAAAGGACAGTTTGTTTTCAATTTATCTTGGCTTTGTGAACCAACTTCTTCATCTGGGGACGAGTGAATATTGAGTAAACAAATCTAATTTAGGTCTGGATTTCTACCTTGAAAACCCTCCTTATAAACTTGTCATTATCACTATTGCCAGATGGCTGAATGCCTTCACCATCCCAACCTCTGTATTGGGTGCCTTTTAGCTGTGATAGGGAAGAGCTTCGCATCTCATTGAGAAAACCAGAGCAGATACACTTCAGAGTAGAAGTCCCTTTCCATCCTTGAGTATCTGTGTTCCTGATACTGTAGGGTACCGATATTAAGAGTAGGCATTAATAAGACTTTAGGACTATGGGCAGGTCTATGTTCATACTTCTTTTGGCGATGAGAGTAAGACTAATGGCATGTGAGGCCATATTAGGCCCTCATTAATTATAGGAGATTCAACCATATAATCAAATACCAAATGGAGATACGCAATTAAGATTGTGTCAGTTTGTTAGCAGATAAGTTTTATATATATTTCTTTTTTAGAGTCAGACTTATTTCTTTGAAGAAAAATATTTGGTGGATTTTATACTAAAGTATAAGTACTTGGGCAGCCCGGGTGGCTCAGCGGTTTAGCGCCGCCATCAGCCCAGGGTGTGATCCTGGAGACCCGGGATCGAGTCCCAGGTCGGGCTCCCTGCGTGTAACCTGCTTCTCCCTCTGCCTGTGTCTCTGCCTCTCTTTCTCTCTGTGTGTCTCATGAATAGATAAATAAAATCTTTAAAAAAATAAAAAAAATACAAGTACTTAGTACTAAGGTACTAAGTATACTAAAGAAGATACAGGAAGATAGTAGGAGCAGATATCAGTTTTCTTATAGTCAAGAAAGGCAGAAAATTGATATGTCTGACTGAATTTTTAAAAATATATTTCCTAATGTCATTCCTCCCAGGCAAGAATTTCTTCTTTTATAATTTATTTTATGTTGTATAGACTTATGTCACTTATTTTCTTTAAAATGTCCATTCTCCTGCATCCCTTATGGGATTTTAATTTCTAAAGGTTCCAACTGTGCTGTTTTCTTTTCTTTTCTTTTCTTTCTTTCTTTCTTTCTTTCTTTCTTTCTTTCTTTCTTTCTTTCTTTCTTTCTTTCTTTATTTATTTCTTTATTTATTTATTTATGATAGGCACACAGTGAGAGAGAGAGAGAGGCAGAGACATAGGCAGAGGGAGAAGCAGGTTCCATGCACCGGGAGCCTGACGTGGAATTCAATCCCGGGTCTCCAGGATCGCGCCCTGGGCCAAAGGCGGGCGCCAAACCGCTGCGCCACCCAGGGATCCCCAACTGTACTGTTTTCAAATGTGTTTTCCCCTTCCTCATATAGGATTGGTCACACAGTAGGGTTTTACTTATTGCTGTTTAATAAATACATGAGTAATTTTGCCTGCCAGTTTATTTACACATGGGATAAAAGATGAATACGCATATGCATAGGTGTGTTTTTAATAATATTTTCCCTGATTGAAAAAGTAATACATATGGTATAAAAATATTTGAGAAAGAATAAAGTTATAAATATAAAGTTATAAATCTAAATGGTCTCTTTCTGGTCCTCATTTCTTGCCTATGGATATTTCCAAAATCCCATGTATTTTAATACACAACCTGTGGAAATTTTTTTCACTGAATCTTATGACATAAATAGTTCCTTATATTACATATCTTTTGAAAATATTTTTAATGACTGCTTTGTTTTCTCTCTTCTAAATATACCATGGTTTATTCAACTATCCTATTATTTGAGATTTTAGGATTTTCAAATTTTTGTTCCAAAAACATGAAGAATGTAATAAGATGAAAACCTTTATATATAAACTTTGTGCACAGTTACAGTTATTTTTATAGACTAAATTTCTGGAAGTAAAGTGTGAAATTGCTAGGTGTAAGAGAATAAACATAATAAGACTTCTCAATACATATTGCAAAATTGGTTTTCAGAAAAGATGCATGAGTAACAACTTCATCTGCAGTGCATTAGCTTATGCAACTCTACATATCCTAATCATCTTTGAGTGTTAATCAAATTCTAATCAATTAATCCCACATGTATATATTTCTTTAACAGAAAGTAATTCTAGCTTGTATTTTCTTCATTCTTTTGAAAGTTGAAATTAGTCATTTGTATTTATTCTCTTAAAAATACCTAATATCTTTTCTAATATTTATTGTTGGGTGTTAACCTATTCTTTATTAATTTGAAAGACAGATATTAATAACCCTTTGTCACGTATGTTACAAAATAATTGCCTTAGTTTTGTTTTTGGATAATTGTTAAAGTATAGAAGTACCATAATTTTATTTAATCAATCTCATTCAATTATGAATATTAATTGAATATTTAGTGTTGTCCCAGGTACTTTTCTAGAGCTGAGGATGTAGGGAAACACAGGACTAAATACCTGCCCACATAGGTGAAGACATACATTTAAAAATTAAATAAGTAAATATATGATATAATTTCAGGTAATGCTATGAAGAAAATAAAGCTAGGGCAAGGAAATAGTGACAGGAGTAGGAGAGGGTAGTGAGGGGGTAGTAGGAATATTTTAGAAAGAAGTCAGAGGCCTCTCTGAGATATTTGAGCAAGACCCTAAAAATGTGAGGGAACAAGTCATGTAAATATCTATAGGAAATGTGTCATAGGCATACGGAAGGAGATTCTGAGATGTAAACAAGCTTAAATGAGCAACAGCAAGTCTAGTGTGGATCACTGGAATGAGTTGAGAGGATAGTCGTAGGTGATGATGTCAGAGAAGTTGGAAGGGTCCAGGTCATTTAGAACTTTGTATATTGCTCACAAGGCCCTCGTATATTACTCTTAAGTAGAATGGGAAGCTATTAGAGAATTTTCAATCAAGGAGCTACATGCTGTGATTTATATTTTGAAAGATCACTGGTTACTCTGTGGAGATAGATTATAGTGAAGTGTGGACTTAGGGAAACCAGTTAGAAAACTATTGCAGTAGTCCAATTGAAAGTGATGGTGGTTAGGACTAGTGGTAATGGTAGAGGAGATGAAAACTGGTTAGATTTGGGATATTTTTGGAAGATGGAGCTAATGGAACTATTGCTTGATTGGATATAGGTCATAAGGGAAGGAGAAATCGTGAATGACTAAGATTCTTGGCCTGAGCAATAATATTTGGGCAATGTCATTTCCTAAGATGAGGAGCCATATGGAATGACCTTTGGGTGTGATGCGTGTATGTGCCTGAATCAAGAGTTTTGTTTTGAATCTGTTCAAGTTTGAGATTCTTAGTAGACACCCAAATAGACTTTGGAGTAGACATTTGGATTCTGGATCTCAGAGGAGAGGCAGGAGTTATTAACTTACAGATTGTATTTAGAACCATCCAACCAGATGAAATCACTGGGGAATGCATATAGCTAGAGAAGAGAAGAGAGCCAAGGACTGAACTCTGGGCACTTTAATTTTTAGAGATAATGAAGAGGACAAGGAGCCAGTAAGGGAGAATAAGAAATAGCCATTAAAGTAGGAAGAATTCAAATAAGGCAATGGCAGAGAATTGACTACTGAATTTGGCAAACCTAGTGGTCACTGACTGACATGATAAGAGAGGTTTTAAGAGACTGATGGGAACTCAAGGTTGCCTGGAGTGGGTTTAAAAGAGAATAGACAGTGAGGAAATGGAGAAAAATATATAAGGTCTTTTGAGAGTTTTACTTTAATAGCAAGAAATAATGATACCTGGAAGAAGACCTGAGTTTTTGGCAGCTATCACCGCATATTATATAATGATGAACATGAACCAGGAGTAAAAATTGATTGTGCGGGGGGTGGTAGGGAATAAAAGTTTAGTCCTTGAGCTATCTGGATGAATTGGGATCTCATGCAGAGGGATGCTTGGAAGCACTTAGGGCTTTGGAGACCATTTTTATAGGAGGCAGAATCAATAGGTACAGATGCTGATAGGTTGATAGAGTTGTTGATCCTTAGATCTTTTAGTCTTTTATTTCCTTCTTTTCTAAATATTTAAAATGGTTTCCCCAGAGCAGGGGGAAAAAAATCACCTATGTATAGGAGGGCTATGCTTAATTAAAAGTACAACATAGTTTATTTCAAAAGGAAAGAAATGCTGAAGGTCAAACCACAATCCTCTGCCTTAAGAATGCAGTGCAGAGGGCAGCCCCTGTGGCGCAGCGGTTTAGCGCCGCCTGTGGCCCAGGGCGTGATCCTGGAGACTCTGGATCGAGTCCCATGTCGGGCTCCCTGCATGGAGCCTGCTTCTCCCTCTGCCTGTGTCTCTGCCTCTCTCTCTCTCTCTCTTTCTCTCTCTCTCTGCATCTCTATGAATAAATAAATAATCTTAAAAAATTTTAAAAAAAAGAATGCAGTGCAGATTTGTAATATATAATTGTAGAAAAACCTAAGAAGTTCACTAATATCTCCCAATTTAAAAAGATAAGGATTAGATGTGCACTAACAGGTATTCAGACATATTCTGAAGATGCTATAATTAAAACAATGTGGGGCTGACCCAGAAATAGTCAAATCAGTGGAACAGAACAGAATGTACACAGAAGATCTAAATGAGTATAGGAATGTGGTAGATGATCAGGTTGACAGTGAAAATTGGTGGGGAGGATTCTCTACTTAAAAAATGATATTTAACAATTTGCTGACTACTCAGAATGATAGAAATTTCTATCTTTGATATGTCTTCTACATTGCTAATTTTGTTGTTGTTGTTGTTGTTGTTGAGGCCTGTCTGCTAACCACACCTGTGTTCTTTCTTATGTATGTGCTGGTAGAAATGACACTGTGTTTGTACCAGTTTGTGAATATGTGTTAGCTTTTGCAAATGTCCTATCTTTTGTTACTACTGGCCATATTGCCTAGACTCACTTCTCAGCAGTCTTGCTCATGTCTCATATTGACAGTGATTGGGGAAAAGGGTGATATAGGTAACAGATGGCTCTGTGATGTGCACTTAGCTAATCTGGTTATAGCTGACTTTGGTAACATCTTTTAGCATTTTTTATTTACAAAACAAAGATGATGATAGTCTACCTTGGAGCATTGTTGAAAGCAGTAACTAATATAAATTCTTAATGGTATTATGTGCTGCTGTTTCTAATACTCAGTGATGTCATTGCTGACTTCACTATTTTCTGAGTTGAAGTAACAAATCTATCATTGATAGTGATAATATTCTAAGCTGAGTAGTGTCCACTTATGTCTGAGAAATCCTGTGACTCAGCAATCTGCCTGGCTATTTAGGGTCCAGTCTTTGTCTCTAATTTACCTATTATTGACATTATTTTTTATTGTCATTTTCTGTGCCTTTGGTTATCTTGATGACAGGAATGTAATTTAATCTGTGTTTGATCTCAAAATTCTATGAATTGTGTTGAATTTAGCAATAGATACTCATGATTGATCATTTATTTTACTGAGGATCTGAAATTCATTTTTTGAAGAATTTGGCAATGGTATGTCAACTATTTCATTCTTTTATCAAACAGGACTACAGTTTTCCCCACAGTGATCATAACTAACTTCTTAATTATAAAATACAGTGGTTCTATTGAACTTTCTACAGCATGTAACACTGTGTATGTATATAAGTAAGAGCACAGTGGTTGGCAGACAGGCACCAATGTAAAGGCTTCTTATTCTATTAATCAGCTATATCAATTGGAATGGAGTAATCTTATTTTTTCATATATGAAATAAGTTTAATAGTATTTTTGATTGCTATCAGGAATAACCAAGGTAAGATATACAGATTTCATTGCACAGATTTTAGTATATACAAGGCACTTGGTGATATTGTTATTTTATCTTTCCTTTTCCTAGATAGAGTTAGTTTGTATTTGTGCATACACCATTACTCTATCCTCACTGTGTCTCTTATTATCTTTTCCAGTGTCTTCACTGAAGACCCTTTATTCTTCCTGTCCTTACATTTTGCAGTATCCTCACGGCCTTACACTTAGCTCCCTTTTTGCTCTATGTCCTGCTTCTTAGATTTGTTTCCTCCTGCAGCTTTAAGTTCTCTTATATTAGCTTATAATACCCACATCTTTCTCTGTACTCTCTTGAGCACCAGAGAATTCAATATGCCTAATAGTCTTTTCTACTTTGAATACCTAGCAAACTGAAGAAACATACACAAAGCTAAGTAAACTCAGTATTTTGTTTTAAGACATGTAGTTCTTAGCTGATAGTCACTTAAACAAGAATCATTGGTCCCACCATTTATGTATGTTGCTTATCTTTGTGCTGATGGTTCCCAAGTTTTATTAATTTTGTCTTTAAATTGTTTGTGGAATTTAGCTTCTTATCTCCATCCTTCAGTTCAGAATCCTTCAGTTCTTCAGATTAAGCTTTTTCTCTTTATCTACTCTCTAGTTTACCCTTAACACTGTTACCAGTCTTGTCTTTCTACTTGTAAAGATCATATCTTACTTCTTAAAATCCTTTACACAATCCAAGGGAAACGAACATATATATGTTCTCACAAAGACCTATAGAAAAATTCATGGTAGCTTTATTCACAAGAACCCCCAAACTAGAAGCAACCCAAATATTCATCAACAAGAGAATGGATAAACAGATGTTGTATATCCATACAATGGATTAAAATGGAATACAAAGGAATGAGCTATGGATACACACAACGTGGATTAATCTCAAAATCATACTGTGTGAAAGAGGGTAGAAACTAAAGGATATAAATTGTATCATAGTATGTATATATAACATTTGAGAAAATGCAACCTAATGCATAATGACATAAAGCAGGTTAGTCCTGAAGCCAGGAGTGAAGGGAGGAGGGTTGGGCTGCAGAGGCACAAGATATCATTTGGGTATAATAAAAATGATTTGTGTCTTTTTTTTTAAGATTTTTTTTTTTTTTTTTTTTTTTTATTTATGATAGAGAGAGAGAGAGAGAGGCAGAGACACAGGCAGAGGGAGAAACAGGCTCCATGCTGGGAGCCCGACGTGGGCCTCGATCCCGGGACTCCAGGATCGCGCCCCGGGCCAAAGGCAGGTGCTAAACCTCTGAGCCACCCAGGGATCCCCGGATTTGTGTCTTGATTGGGGTGGTAGTTTCACTGGAATGTACATTTGTTAAAACTCAATGAATTGTGGACTTTAAATGGATACAGTTTATTGTATGTAAATTGTGCCTTAATAGAATTATTTTTAAAAATTTGTACAGAGAAGGACTCTTCATTGCCTTCTCATTGCAGGCCACATTTCTGAACAATCTGATCCAAACTGCGTTTTCTAGACCTTTTTTCCTTTTACTTCTTGATGCATGCTTTCAACTGCAGCTACTACTCCATACTGCTGACCATCCCTTATATATCAAGTCCCTTATTTTGTTACTTAAATGAATAAAAAACAATGACAATTAGCCTTATTCTTGGAGAGGATTACATGACTGGTTAAGCTTGGTGATACTACTTTTGGTGAACAACTGTGGTATAGTTCTCTAGTCTAGAGACCTGATTTTGACAATGTACCAAGAAGTTATTAGTCTCTCTAGTACAGATTAATATAAATCAAATTGGTTTAAGACTGTGTAAGCCAGAATGTCAATTCATTATAATGTAGAGCATTTGTGTTAAAAGGATGAGAATGCTTGTTCTGATGGGTTAGCATAATCTTTCTTGATCTGAAAGCAAGAGGCAGCCTAAATTAGAGTCTAAACGTTGCACAGTGGTCGTAGAATTGTATCATAGGAAGGTGGTTTGAATGTGGCCAGATTCCTGGATCCCAGATTCTGTGTTAACTATTTTCTCCAACACATTCATTTTTTATTTCCATTATGGCACAAGGTGATTTATTTGACTCTGTCTTCATGCAGCCTCAGTTTATCTTTGATTCTAGTGGTCACTTTTTCTTTGTTTCTTAGTTGATACTTCCACTGCTGTTATTTTGTTGCTGTTGTTAATTTAGTAACTTTTCCCCCCAAGAGATGTAGGTTATGGGTTAGGGCCTGAGCTTATAGCTTTATGTTTTTTTATGGAGTAGATTGACTCTGTTAGATCTTTATCTTTTAAAGGTCTAATTTGCCTTTCTTCAGTTAGTAGTATGTTCTAAACGGTTAAGGAGTCAACAGAAGTCTTATTCAGGACTTACTATGTTGGAAAAGTTTATTGTAACTGGACTGTAGAGTTGAATGTTAAAGGTTATATATTAGTCATGGTTCTCTAGAGAAACAGCGAACTAAGGATATATAAAGATACACAGAAAGACATTTATTATGAGAGATTATCATCTGATGATGGAGGCTGAGAAGTCCTGTGATCTGCCATTTGCAAGCTGGGGGCCCCAGAAAGCTGATGGTATGGTTCCAGTCCAAACCCAAAAGCCTAAGAACCAGGGAAGCCAATGATACAAATTTCAGAGCAATTTCCAAGGCCCAAGAACCAGGAATACCAATGGCTGAGGGCAGAAGAAGGTGGATGTCCCAGCTCAGAGAAATACATGCATATCTAATATTCAGAACTTGACATTTCCTTATGGCAGAACTTACAAACAACTGTATAGTGTAGGAATGGAACTGATTTTTATCTTTTGGTGACACTGTTCACTACTCTGATCTGTGCCATATTTGCATTTATTCAGGAACACTATGCCTTGACCTTTTCTAATGAATACCATGACTTTTATGAAAAAAAAAAATGACTAGGAAGTGAAGAGAAAGGTTATAAGCAAATGCTCTCACAGAATTGCTAAACTAGGGAAGTAAAGGAAATAGCTTTTTTCCTGTTATCCTTATCTAATAGAATCCTTTTATTTTGGGGCTGTTTGAGCATATATTTCTTTATCATTTTGGAGAGGAAACTTTAAATTGGCTTTATCTCCAAAGACATGAGAGATTCCTCTTGTGCATTTTGTTTATTTATTATGGCATCCTATTAGGACACACTCGAGTATTTCAGTATGTCTTGAAATATTACATATGTTTTTATGTGAGACACTGTTGCTTTTCTTTTTCTTTTTTTTTTCTTTTCTTTTCTTTTTTTCTTTTCTTTGTAGATTTCCAAGTGTGGAAAGAGTATTAATAATGAAATCATCTCTCTTAAGTAGTTTCTTCTATACTCCATATAAAGATGGATTTTTCTTTTATGCCTATTCAGAGAATTTCTATTTGGTTTGTTATAAGTAATTACCCCCCGGTCACTTTCTTTGTATCTGTTTTCTAGATAACAGTTCCCTAGTGTATACCTGTATTGTCTATTGTTCTTACACTTTTTTACATTAAATTTCATCTTAGACCTGTCCTTCCAAATCCCCAAGTTCTCCATATCCATCCATGTACTAGATTGATCTTCTTTTCTTTATGTTTAAAATCTATCCTAGCTTTGTATCATTTGCAAACTTGATCATATTTGAATTTACATATCCTCATTAAAGAACACAGACTAGGGATCCCTGGGTGGCGCAGCGGTTTGGCGCCTGCCTTTGGCCCAGGGCGCGATCCTGGAGACCCGGGATCGAATCCCACATCGGGCTCCCGGTGCATGGAGCCTGCTTCTCCCTCTGCCTATGTCTCTGCCTCTCTCTCTCTCTCTCTCTGTGACTATCATAAATAAATAAAAATTTTAAAAAAAAATTAAAAAAAAATAAATAAAGAACACAGACTAGTCGTCTTTGCTATGAGATCCTGCTGGATGCATTGCTGGTTAATCTCAGTTGTAACTCTTTTGGTAATAATTCATTGCTTCCTTCTTATCGTGGAATGTTTATCCACTGGGCTATACTGTTATTCCAGTCTTGCCTCTACCATCTCTGCTTCCTGGATGCTCCCAGGTTAATCTTACGTTTTCTGAGATACAGATAAAAATCATTGTGTCCCTTTTTCTACTTATGCCATTGCTTATTTTTTGTAAAGTTACTGAGTCTGAGAAAACATTGTCCTTAAATAGAAATTTCTCAAAAATTTCAACTGAACATCATTGAGTCTTTAAAAATATGTTAAGTGAGAAAACATTTTGAAAGTACCATCTAAGTCTTTGCCTTCTCCATGGAAAATAGTTTCTAGTTATTGGGATTTTAAGCAAAATAATTATTTTCCCCATAGCTGAGAGTATGATTTAAATCTATTTATTTTCTCTGAATGTGGACTTCATTTTCATAAATTTTTCAAGATGGAAAGTTCTTTAGTAATTTTCAGAGCATGATGTGTAGCCACAGGTTTATTTTTAAAGTTATATTTTTTCTTTTATTTTTCAGGAAAAAGAAGAAGTAGAAGGGATATCAGTAGGTGCTATACTCTCTGACTATCAGCGTGTTCGAGTAGAAAATGTGTAAGAGAATATTAATTTGCCCTATATTTTTAAATTACATGTTTAAGAATGTGAATAAATAAAAAATACAATTGTATTCTACATACCTCATGGAACTACCTACTTATATTACATAAGTTACAAAAGTTGTACTTTTATTACTTTTTTCTATCCTGATATCACATATGGAGAAAACTCTAACTTACTTGCCATAAGGAAAAATAAATTATTTATAATAAAAAAATTAAGACAAAGATTTTTAAAGTCAAAAGTATTGTTTTTGTTCAGTTTCCTTATTTGAATCAGTATACCTTTTCAACCCCTTTTAACTCATCATCGTTTGTAATGAAAATCAAGAGCTAATAAAAGGCGTGCAGTGATTTTTTTTTAAGATATACTTATTTATTTAAGGGGGTAGGTGGGGAAAGGAGGGACAGAGAGAGAGAGAGAAACCTAAGCAGACTCCTCACTGAGCGTGGGGAGGATCTCACGACCCTGAGATCAGACCTGAGCTGAAATTAAGAGTCAGGCACTTAACCTACTGCATCACCCAGACACTTCAGAAATGCAGTGAAATCAGAGGAAGACATAGACATGGCCAACAAGCACATGAGAAAATGTTCTGCATCATTTGCCATCAGGGAAATACAAATCAAAACCACAATGAGATACCACCTCACACCAGTGAGAATGGGGAAAAGTAACAAGGCAGGAAACAAGAAATGTTGGAGAGAATGTGGAGAAGGGGGAACCCTCCTGCAGTTTTGGTGGGAATGTGAACTAGTGCAGCCACTCTGGAAAAATGTGTGGAGGTTCCTCAAAGAGTTAAAAATAGATCTGCCCTACGACCCAGCAATTGCACTGCTGGGGATTTACCCCAAAGATACAGATGCAGTGAAACACCAGAATACCTGCACCCCAATGTTTATAGCAGCAATGTCCACTATAGCCAAACTGTGGAAGGAGCCTCGGTGTCCTCCAAAGATGAATGGATAAAGAAGATGTGGTATCTGTATACAATGGAATATTACTCAGCCATTAGAAACGACAAATACCCACCATTTGCTTCGACATGGATGGAATTTGAGGGTATTATGCTGAGTGAAATAAGTCAGTCGGAGAAGGACAAACATTATATGTCTCATTCATTTGGGGAATATAAAATATAGTGAAAGGGAATAAAGGGGAAAGGAGAAAAAATGAGTGGGAAATATTAGAAAGGGGGACAGAACACGAGAGACTCCTAACTCTGGGAAACGAACAAGGGGTGGTGGAAAGGGAGGTGGGCGGGGGGTGGAGGTGACTGAGTGACGGTCCCTGAGGGGAGGGGCACTTGATGGGATGAGCACTGGGTGTTATGCTGTACGTTGGCAAATTGAACTCCAATTTTAAAAAATATGTTAAAAAAATAAATAAGATTTAAAAAATGTGATATTTTAAAGGAAAAAAGCTTATTAAGGAATCTTTCCTTTGGCCCTTAGAATTCAGATCTTGGCCAAAAATATTCATGTGATTAAAATATTTATATAACAAAGCCATTCAACTTTCAAGGACTTTGTATATCATTGCCCTCTTCATCTTTCTCACCCTCCAAAGGATGTAGCACTGGTAAAACATTGTATCTCCAACTACCAAAAATAATCAATTCCATTGATCTATTCAAAAACCATAAAGTCTAAAAAAAAAAAAACAAAAAAAAAAACCATAAAGTCTAATGATAATATTGATTATTTATTGTTGACTTGGCAAAACATCACCTGAATTTACTTTTCATTTTTAGTTTATTTGGATAAATAACTATATTGTATAGAGACTTTATACATAATTATATTAGCAAAAAAGAAAATTTGGACTCTACAAGCGCAACTTGACTTTGAAATAAGTAATTTTGCTATTCAGAAGGATAAATGGAAATCAGATAAGGGTTGTATTTCTGTAATAGTTTTATATTCTTGATAAAAAACATATGGACTATCAAATCAAAAACTTACATATTAATTGACTTGAAAACTTCTTTTATTTTTTATTGCCTTTATTTTGTCTCTAATTCTACAATGAATTTAAGGCACTCAAAAACACAGAATTTTTAGGGGCGCCTGTCTGGCTCAGTAGGAAGGGCATGTGACTCAATCTCAGAGTCATAAGTTCGAGCCCCACAATGAACATAGAGTAAATAAATAAATGTAAAAAATTTTTTTAAAGATTATATTCATTTATTCATGAGAGACACACAAAGTGAGAGAGAGAGAGGCAGAGACACAGGCAGAGTTGGAGAAGCAGACTCCATGCAAGGAGCCCGGCACGGGACTCGATCCTGGACTCCAGGATCATGCCCTGGGCCAAAGGCAGGCCCCAAACCACTGGGCCACCCAGGGATCCCCAAAACTTTTTTAAATCCAAATTTTTTTAAATAAATGAAATAAAGGACAAAGCATAATTAAATGATGGGGAATATGATGCTCTCATATTTGGGAGGGTATCAGTATCTCTGGAGAAGGGAGAGTGGAGGTAGAAGTAGGAGAGGTCATATGTGTAGTTTGGAAAAGATTTCTTTACATTCTGCTTGCCTACATTTGAGAACGACTGATCTACAGATGGAGATGGATTGCATATCCCTTAAACCATATGTTAGAAATACTATTTTCATCAAGTTTTAGGTCATATTCTCTGAGAATTATTTAGTTTACAAATCTGTTTTTTAATAAGTTCAAGCCCACATGGTTTAATGGGTAGCCAAACTGTAGGTGGAGCTGACATTTATTTATGAAAATTAAAAGCCAAATGTATTGTGCTCCTGATTAGGAGGCTGGCTTATATCTATATGGGAGAAGGCCCAGAGCATACCCATAGATAGAGGCAAGATTTTTCTTAAAACAGTCTCAGGTACACTTCAATACATAGTTAAAATGCTCAGATTTTATAGCATAAAGCATATCTCCAATGATTTTACTCTTGAAAATTTTGAAGCAGTGTTATTGGGAGTCCTTTGGTTTGAAAACTCAGTTTTGAATTAGTCTGTTTTCTATTTGTAGTTTGTATTGCATCAGTGTATACTCAAGATATAAAGTATTTAATAAATGTCACAAGCTCAAATGCAGTAGTGAGTTACAGAGGAAGTATATTTGAACCATGATATTTTGAATTCTTAAAGAATTTAAATAAGCAAAAAAGCTTGACTTAAGTCTAGAAATAGTCAAAAGATTATGGCTAAGCAACAGCCAAGAATTTTATAATAAAGATAGGAGGAAATCATATTTTTTCAATTAAAAAAAATCTGGGATGCCTGGTGGCTCAGCAGTTGAGTGTCTGCCTTTGGCATGATCCCAGTTCGGGGTATCGATTCCCACATCAGGCTCCCTGCCTGGAGCCTGCTTCTCCCTCTGCCTATGTCTTTGCCTTTCTCTCTCTGTGTCTTTCATGAATAAATAAATAAAATCTTTAAAAGGGGGGGGGGCAAGGATAGAAGCAGGAAAGAAGTTAAGGGGGATACCAACATGAAAGAAAGATAATGGTGGCACAGACATGGGTGTTAGCAGTGGTATGAGTGAGGAATGATTGTGTTCTGTGTTATGATAGACTGGGTGAGAAATGTGAGGGGAACAAAAAGGAGTAAAGAATGACTTCACTTTCTAAAGTCTTAATCTTCTCAAGAACTTTGAAAGGAAATATTTTTGTTCCTATTTATGAACTAGGAAACTAAAGACTTAGAGTTTAGTTGACCTGTCAAAGTCATGCAGCTAGTGAAAGCCAGAGGGGGCTTCAAATCCAAATCTTGATTACAAAACCTATATTCTTGCTACTGCACCGTAATGTAAAATATGTAATACAATGCCTAAAGCATATTTGATGCTCAATATATTATACTTTTTGTTTTTCTTATAATTTTTCACTTATAGTCAAATTCTTTTTAAACAGGTGAAAGTTAATAGAGAACAGTAGTTCATGTAACCATAGGTGGTATAAATTTAATCACTATATTATCATTTTATTAGGATAAATTGATTTGCCTGTTTTGCATATGCTTCACAATTTTAATACCCAAGGAAGTTCTAAGAACAAGAATAATCATCCATCGACATTTGGAAGCTTTTTAGCATAGATTTCTAAACTTAGAGTCTTACTAAAATTAATATTTGTAATCTGCCTGGAGATTTCATTTTTATCTGTTTATGCATAGCCTCTGGAAATTAAATATGTTTATGTTGTATATATAAACTTCATTATGCAAAACATGTTTTTTAAAGCATTTTAAATGCTAAAATCCTTGAGAGAAGCATTATGTTTAAAATCAAAGTAATTGCTGTGGATCCAAGTATAGAATATCAAGATATCATCTGATTCTTTTTTCTTTTTATTTTATAGGTGTAAAAGGCTTAATCTCCAGCCTTTAGCTTACCTTTGGCAAAGAAACCAGGAAGATTTGCTCCGAGAGATGATATCATCTAACATTCAAGCAATCATCATCAAAGTAGCAGCTTTGGGTACGTAGCCAGACTTTCAAGGGAGCTGTTACCACACAGATAATCTGTGTTCACTAATAAACAGTTACAACAGAAAAGGAGGAATAATTTAGAATGTAAAAATGTGGAGTCATTACTGAACAATTTGAGTAGGGGGAAGTGGAAGATGGATTTTTGACCATTTACCAAAGGGATTACAAGTGCGCCTCATCATTTTCTTTTTTAAATGTGTAACTACCTCTAAAATTGTTATTATATTATGGTCCTTCGATTTAAGTTCTTTTTATGAATTTGGAACCTAGGTTCATAGGAAATAGGAAAAATAGGTTGATTTCTTTCTTTCTTTCTTTCTTTCTTTCTTTCTTTCTTTCTTTCTTTCTTTCTTTCTCTTTTTCTTTTTTTTTTTTTTGAAGCTTCTTAAAATCTGTATTTGGCATAACATGATGTTTTTCATATATTTTTCAAACATATTTTGAATATGCTAAAATAGAATTGTAGACTTTGGGGTGTCAGAAATAAAGTGGTAGGTTTTTGCTGAGGATGGTAAGAAAATTATATTTGAGAGAATGCCATTTGATCAGTTAGCATAGACATAACAGGCAGGTGGTAATGTGATTCCAATATGGATATTACATACGAACACATTTAATTTGTTATTTTGAATTTTTATAATTATATTCACTTTCAAGAAAACATAGGGTTTAAGCTCAATGCATTTATTTCACGAGCCTATTACAGTAAATGCCCTGGAGCCTCAGGTTTCTCAAAGCCTAAATCATGTACTTCATTTGCAAGTTTACATTGCTGATCTCTGAAATAACAAGGTCTCAAGCTGTGGAAGATTTTAAAGACAAATTTACATTTTAAGCAATATTAAAAGAAAGATCCCATAATATTTCTCCCTGGTAAATACCAAGCTGCTCTCTCCTTGTTGAAGATGAGATGTTGTCTTTATTGGAAAGTGTTCTATAAAGAACTTGATCTCCTCAGCTGTTAACAAGAGAAAGATCAAGGTGCGGTATTCTCATTTTTGAGAAAAGGTTGCTCAGCAACGCTTATGATTGAAGTTCTCACTATAGATATATTTGTCCTATGAGTTTCTATATAAATCTACACAGAGTATGCTCTCTTGTTTTATCTGTTGCTCTCTCTTTTGAATTTTCTGAGATTGCCCAGTTCTATAATGATTTTATGTGACACCTCACTGGACAGTACACATTCTGTCACTTTTACTGCTGGAGAACGGAATGGATTAGAATCCAAAGAGAACCTACCTCATTAGAAAGACAGAGCCATGAGATATAACCTTGCCAACACCTGTATTACAGTGTAACTGATTCTGTATGTCTTTTCATTTGTCTCTGTGGAAGTGTATGTGACTCTGTGGAGGGATTAGAGATGTTGTTTACCTGTATTATACTTTTGGATAAAGTATAAAACTGAGCTAATTTGTCTAGTGCATTTCAAAGAAAAGTATAGATGTGATTTTAATATTTATAAGACATAGTTTCTGTTGATTATGTAAAGGTGTGCAAAGATAAAACTTATTCTTGAGAACAGTGTTAAAGAATAGTTTATGGAGTGGAACATTATTTCTAAGGACACAAAAACATGTAAATGATGTGAAATAGGTTTCCAAGCTCTCTTCCCCACCTATTTAAAATTTTCAGAATGGGTTTTAATCCAAAAGTGGGACAGCAGTATCTTTCCATAGGGAGAGGAGTTCAGCAAAGTTTTGTGGCCCATTAGATTATAGAGTAGTCTTAGAAAAGGGCCAATTCTACATGAACAAATAAAAATGTGTATCACAATTGTGTCATGTAACCTGGTCTCTTGTGGGCATCAGTGAACTCGTGAAATCTGCACATTAACAACTTAGTGTTTTAAGAACTTCCTGGTTTTTAGACTTATTTTGAAGAATGATGTACACATTTTCTTTAAGAACAATCCTGCCTTTTTTTTTTTAAGATTTTATTCATTCACGAGACACACAAAGAGCGAGAGAGAGGCAAAGACACAGGCAGAGGGAGAAGCAGGCTCCACGCAGGGAGCCCAATGTGGGACTTGATCCCAGGACTCCAGGATCACACCCTGGGCCAAAGGCAGGTGCTAAACCGCTGAGTCACCCAGGGATCCCCAAGAACAATCCTGCCTTTTAGAAATATTTATTTTTAATTTTATGAGTATTACATAAATATATTCTTGCCACATAATGTTAATTTTTTAAAAAATTTATTTATTCATGAAAGACAGAGAGAGAAAGAGGCAGAGGGAAAAGCAGGCTCCATGCAGGGAGCCCGATGTGGGACTCGATCCCAGGACTCCAGGATCACGCCCTGGGCTGAAGGCAGGCACTAAATCACTGAGCCACCCAGGGAGCCCCACATAATGTTAAATTTTTATAAAGTTTCCATGTGTTTCTTGTGCTCTCCTCTCCCTCCAGTCACTCCCTTTCCCAGAGATATGTACCAGAGTAATAATTGATAATTTTCTAGATCACTTTCTTTTTTGGTATCTGTATTGTGTGTGAGTAGAAATACTATAATTGCTTTATGGGTTTTTAAACATTATGTGAGTAGTTATTCTGTGTATTGGTTGACAACCTGACTTTGTTACTCAACAGTATGTCTTAGGGATTTTTTCCATGTCAGTAAATGGAGATTTACCTCAAGTAGAGTCCTCAAACAGCTAACGCCTTAGTAGTCATGAGTCTTAGACTAAAGGCCATGAACCTGATCTAACAAATAACTTGTGCCATAACAAAATCCTAAACTATTTTTTCTATTTAAAAAAAATATATGTTTAAGTTAACATATAGTGTTTTATTAGTTTCAGGTGTACAGTTCCAACAACTAGTCTCTGCGTATTTAGTGCTTATCAAAATAAAGTGTACTCTTAATCCTCTTCATCTATTTATCCCACCCTCTACCCCCACCCATCTCCCCTCTGATAACCATCAATTTGTCCTCTCTAGTTAGGAGTTTTTTCTTTTAATTTCTTTTTTTTTTCCTTTGTTCATTTGTTTTGTCTCTTAAATTCCACATGAATGGCACTGTAACAGAAGGGGGAAAGTATAGTATGTAAGATTCTTGAATTAACATGATGTCCTGTAATACTATTTGAAATAGACTGTGGTAACTTAAATATACAAAATGTCAACCCTAAAGTAACTGTTAAAAAATAAAACCATGTAGGTAACAGGCCAGTAGTGGAGCATGAATTGAATACTGTAAGATTATTCAAAAGAAGACAATGAAGGGTAAAAAAAAAAAGAACATAGAACAAATGAGACAAATAGAAAGGAAAAGTAAGATGGTAGATTTAGACCTAATCATTCTAATAATTACACTAAATGTAAATGATCTCAACACCTCCAAACAAAAGTGAGGGATTTTCAGATTTGAATAAAAAACTAAAAACTAAGGCCCAGCAACTATATGTTACCTATAAGAAATGTACTTTAATTATAGAAACATAGGTTATACCTAAAAGGATGGAGATATGGTAACATGAATTAAAAGAAAGCTGAACTGTTTATATTAACATCAGATAGATAAAGTAGTCCTAGAACATGAATATTATTAGGGATAAAAAGGGGCATTTCATCATGATAAAGAGGTCACTTTATGCTCATGAGAGCATAACAATTTAAAGATTTATATACTAATAACAGAGTGTTAAGATGTACAACATGAAACTGATAAAGAAGAAATGGAGAAATCAACAGTTGTACATGGGGCTTTCAACATCTCTTTTCAGTAATAGTTAAACCAAGTAGACAGAAAATCATTAGGGATATAGGAAGTTTGAATAACAGTACCGACCAATTTGACCTACTTGGCACTTATAAAACACTCCATCCATTAACAGCAAGATACATATTCATTCCAAGTAAACATGGACCATTCAACAAGATAGACCCTGTTGTGGATCATAGGACGAGTCTCAGTATGTGTAATTATACTGAAATCAGGCAAAGTACTCTCTTTGACAACAGAGGAATTAAATTAGAGAAATATATTTTACTGCTACAAATACAAAGAAATGGACAAAAATATTTCATGGACATCCTGTATTTATTAACACTTTCAGAGCAGTTGATGTCACTGAAAATTGGAATGGGCAGTTGATGTATTAGTTAATTAAAATGGCTGGTTAAAAAAATAAAAAAGATTTAAGGGTTAGCTTAACCAATTAAATGATTTTGTACTAATATTGACTATAAAAGGAAGTAGTGTCAAGACTCTACTGGGAAGATTTCTGGGATTAGGAGGTAAGAATGAGGTCATGGGGCACAGTGCAAATACACAACTGTATGCTTTTCCTATTTCATGAAGTTTCTTTTGTCTGATTTTATCATGTCTTAGCCTTGCAGTGTAGAGAATCTACTTAGATCTGGTGGTCCCAGGGCTGACTTTAAAGTTGTATGTACCAAAGGAAAGTATTATAAGTGCACTAAACAGAGTATTAATACCACTAAGTTTGACAGTGCATATATTCTTAAAAAACTCTTAGGGTTATGCCATAGCATCATCTGTGTAGGCAAATTAAGGGCTGTCTGTAAACATAGGGCCATGTGTCCTATGATTCTTTATCTCTCAGACTCTATAATATCAGCCTGAGACTGAGTCCAAGGAGACGTTTTAACAAGGCTGCTGCTTATACTGGCCTTGTATTTACTGAGGCAAAAAAAACAATCTCTTCATAGGAGATATTAAGGTGCCTTATGAAGAGGTAGTAAGGCACCTATAAATGGCTTACAATTCCATGGAGGGGTGCAATCATGTGACCTCTGTGCCAGACTTCCTTGCTAGAAAATTTTAGGTATCCCTCTCCAATCTGATGCTGACTACTTAGCCGATGTTAAGAGAAACTTGGGACCTGTTTTTGCATAGAAGGGAAGTTGCTGATGTTGTAGGAGCTTTACTGGAAGATTCCACCTGATAATTTGGAGCAACTAAATGACAGAGTGCCACTTGATGATTCAATGTAGGGTAGTTTATTACAGTTACCACTCAGTTATTCATTTAAAGGCAATAGTTAACCATTCTGATCATGTTTCTGCTGACTCGATAATTACTAATGAATCATATAGGTGTAAGATTCTGAACAGTAGAGCTTTTGCTCTCTTTGTGGGTATAAATCAAAACAGTATGTTGCTAAGACATTTACCTAGGTATAATGGAAAGCAGATTTCTACTGCCTGCCATAGCTTGGTCTAGTCCTTCGAATACAGAATATGTCAATGAAAATAGAATTTATTTAAGGAAACACTACCCTTGAGGAAGATCAATTTGGAGGAGATATAATGAATCAGTATTACTAATAACTCCTTTGTGGAGTTATGCAAAATACATTTATGGAAAACATAGGACACCCAGGCAGAGCTATATTTGGTATAGTATACCACTTGACAACCTCATTGGACTTCGTTATTTTTGTGTGCAAACCATTTTCATAAATTGCACAAATATTACTAATCTACTATGGTGATAACCCATCTTGTAGGTTGGTTGCTCTTGCCTCCTCTGTGCCCCATATTCTGTAGGGATTTGGGGTACTGATCTTGAGGTACCACATCAGACCAAAATAATGTTCCTGAAAGCTCATGATGAAGAGGACTTACTAATCCAAATAGAGACACTAGAGGGAGCTCTCTTGCAGGAGACTAGCTACATCTAGAAATGGCCCTGGAGGGACAACTAAGCTTTAAATGACTGGACTAATAAAGTATTTTACTTTAATGGAACATCATTATCAGTCAACAGTACAGGAAAAGGGCTTGTATCTTTACCCAGGAAAGACTGATTAATATTCTAATTATTATGGAAGTTGATGTTTTTAAAAGCAGTAACTGGGAGTATGAGATGCCAAGCTAAGGATGCTAACTATAGAAATATTATGGTTAGTCTAGATTATGGTGGGAATTACTGGACAGTGTGGCCTTTATGCTGGTTTTGTAATGGCCCAGGTACCGCAGATATAAAGGGGATTTGTCTTTCGCATGGTAGATTGGTTGGGATTGGACAGATAAAGGAACAACACTATATTGTCCTGAAGAGAACATCTTGCATGATAACATCTGAAATCCAATGACTGTTAAAGCCTGTACTGTGATGTTTGGACTATAGTTATATTCTCAAACCAGATGTGGAATCCATAATTTATTGAACAGTCATCTCTGGTCACCACTGCAGTCACTGTGAATATGAATGTGCATGAGAGAGTAGTTTTTGTTGGGCAAGAAATGGAGAATGTTAATATGATTCTAATTGACCTCACATGCTAATCTGGACCAGAGTATAGCCACTGTAACAGGGAAGGACCTGGAAAGCTGTTCTCATGGTCCTGGATCTCTCCCTTATTTGCTATGCTTTTTCATTACTTCTGTTCTTTAAATATGTCTGCACAGGGTTTTCTAAGCAAATTTTACAGAAACTTGGGATGTAGGCTAAAAGATAAGCATTAAAATTTAATGTATGACTGAACAGTGAGAATTCCAGAGGGATTTATTCTCGGGAGGTATATGTTTGCATTTCAAGGATGAAGGAATGAGGCCAGGATCTTGGAGACCTCTGGGTTATAAAACTGAAGACACTAGTTTATTCCCCCTAGAAAGATTTTTTTTTTTTTTAACATTGTAAAGTGTGAGGACACAAGTCTTTTCCTTTACATTTTCAAGGAAGCTCAGGAGAGAGGGAACAACTGTCTCTTTTTTCCAAAGTAAACATGCAGATTTATTTTTTTGGGATTCTTTACCTTCTGTAGAAGCAATTACTTGAAAATAATTCTCATCATCTTGTTCCTGAGATAAGAGCTGGGGCAGAGAAGAGCCAGAGTGGTATTATCTACTTACTGTATGTAAGTACTAGTAATCATCCGTTCTGCTCCAGGAAACTCATGTTAGCATTCAGCATATTAATAAATATAGATATTAAAAATTTAAATATGAAACAACCTCATAATAACAATGCTGCAACTACTACCACCAATATAATTGTTTTTTTTTATAATTGTTGAGAATAGCTAAAAAGAATTTTTTATATATGTTTTTCTGAATTTTCCCTACCACTTTTTTGAGTTCTGTATCTATTTGGTCTGAGCATAAAGCTATTATATACTGTATACTATTTTGAACAGTTTTTGGAGATATAATTAGCATATATAATCCACACATTTAAAGTGTACAATTCAGTATTTTCTAGTATAGTCACATGGTTGTGAAATTATCTCTGTAATCAGATTTTACAACATTTTTGTACTGCCCAAGAGAAACTTGTATGCATTAGCAATCATTCTCCATTTTTCCCTAACCTTCCCCTCACATCTAGTCCTAGGCCCTACAAAGCTACTTCATATCTTTGCATCTATAGATTTGCCTATTCTATATATTCACACATTTGCCTATTTCATACGAATGGGCTCCTACAACATACGGTCTTTTCTGACTTGATTCTTTCACTTGGAATAATGTTTTCAAGGTTCATTTATATTATATCATGAATCAGTATTTCTTTTTATTGCCATATAATATTTTGTGATGAATTAATTGTCTTTTATGTATATATTATTTTATTCAGTTTGCTATTACTTTCTTAAGGAATTTTGCATATATGCTCCTAAGAGGGATTGATCTATAATTTTTTTCCTAGTAATGACAGGCGTGGGTAATAAGGTTACCCTTGCCTCATAAACCTTTGTGGTTGTTTCTTCTTTTTCTGTTATCTGAAAGTTTTTCCATAAGATTGGTATTAATGTTATCTTCAGTGTTTTGAAATACTTATTGCTTAAGCCATCTGGACATTGAGCTATCTTTTGAGGAAAGTTATCAAGGAGAAACTCAATTTCTTTGTTAGATTGCTTGGATTTTCTATTTCTTATTTCAATTTGATAAATTTTGTTTTTCCCAGAGTTCTTCTATTTGTTCTAAGTTGTGAAAATTCTAGGTATAAAGTAATTCCTAATGTCTTCTCATCATCCTGTCATCTAGAGTATCAGAAGTGATGTCATCTTTTTCATTCCAGTTGCTAACTTCTTTTCCTTGCTTGTATCCGTCTTCTAGGGATTTATCAATGTTATTAGCCTTTTGATTTTGTTGTTTTTCTATATTACATATGGGTTTCCTATTTTAATAATTTCTTCTATCTTTATTATTCCTCCCCTTATACTCTTTTTGGGTTTAATTTGCTGTTCATCATTTCTAACTTCTTTTTTTTAATTGAGATATAATTGACATTAACAACAGTATATTAGCTTCAAGTGTATAACATGATTCAATATTTGTATATGTTATGAAATGCTTTCTAATTACTTGATGCTTATATATACACTAAATTTCACCCTTGTTTTCTAGTAGCTATGTTTGAGCTATAATTTTTCCTTTAATTGCAGCTATAGTTGTATTTTCATTACCAATTAGTTCAAAGTATTTTCTACTCTGTATTGAAATTTATTTTCTAACCCAGAGGTTATTTAGAAATGCATTGCTTAATTTCATGCACTGCTTAATTTCCAAATATGAAAGTTTTGTATTTATGTAATTAATATCTAGCTCAATCACATTTTGTTCATATAACACACTCAGGAGTATTTCAATTCTTGGAAATTTTAAGGGGATGTTTTATAATCTAGTTTATGACATAATAAGTTATTTCTAAGTTTTTAAATTTTATCTGTTTTTTCATCAATTTTTCATGACTCACTGCTTTTTTCTTTATTTTCTAGTTTTTGTATATAGAATTCTAATATTTTCTTTTCTGGGAGGGATTACATTAATCTTTTCAATAGAATTCTTTAACCTATTCTTTAAATAATGATATAAAAACTGCAGTAACATCTTTTCAGTTTTTCCTAATCAATTTAAGTAATTTAAGGGCTTAGGCCCATAGAAAGGCCAGAAATATTTTCCTGTTAGAGATGTTTAGATTCCAGGGATACAGAGGATTGGTCTTTTATTCAAACTGACCTGCCATATTTTTTCAGAAATATATTTGATGTGTTGGATCTCATATGCACTAGTTTATAAGCTGATAATAGAGATGAATATGAACATTTTCAGAACTACATGATCTGGTACTCTTGCAGTTAATTTATATATTGTACAGGACAGCCTGAGACAGTACATTTGGGAATGCCACAGCCAAATAAAGAACATCTCTACCTCCTTTTTCTCCCCGCTTCCATAGATGCATATGTGAAGGACCTAAGTCAAGTTTCTAGAACAACGGTTTTTAACTTTTGCTTCACATCAGAATCAACTATTGACCTTTTAGAAATCCTGTGCCCAAGCTGCAACCCAGACCAATTATTAGAATATCTGAGGATGGAACTGATACACATGTAAATTTTTAGT
This sequence comes from Canis lupus familiaris, assembly GCF_011100685.1. NCBI lineage: Eukaryota > Metazoa > Chordata > Mammalia > Carnivora > Canidae > Canis > Canis lupus. Next base: position 3,317,866 of record NC_049251.1, on the reverse strand, counting down.
GCTCCTCAGGGAATTCCAATAGTAAATAATACTAGTCTACTGCAAGGATCCTCCAACTACTACTTGCAGGCTAAATCTGGCCCCCCACCCGAATATGTTTTTTTTTTCCCCACCTGAATATGTAAATAAAGCTTTATTAGATGGTCTAATTTGGTGGTTCTGAGGTGAGGCATAGGTATTAGTATTTTTAAAAGTTTGCCAAGTGATTGAGTCTAAGGGGCAGCCAAGGTTGAGGACTACTCTCTGCCTATAATAATAATCTGTTGTGCTACCTCTTAGACTTTTCAGTGTATGCCTAATATCAAAATGCTCATCCTCATTATATTCCATTGTTTCAGGTATTATTTCTCTAATTCTTGTAATAAAATTGTTCTAAAAAGATGTGCCATGTTAATATGAACCGTTATAGCCCGTGGCACATTGCTGCCTATGCGCTATAGTTTAAGGAGTACCTTTTTATTTTATTATGGTTTAACTTGATCTTTAAGAAAGGATACTGGACTCAGAATCAAAATGTCATTTTGGTGCCTGATTTTATCATGTCTTAGCCTTGCAGTGTAGAGAATCTACTTAGATCCAGGACCTTCATTTTCACAGCTCCCATTTTCTTGTCAGTAAAACAAATGTTTTAGCATCTGTCCTACTAAAATGGGACTCTCTATCTAAAAAGGTTTTTTGATCAGCTTAACGTGTTACACACATTATTACTGCTAGATGTGTCTGGGGGTAATCATGAATGACTTTTGATATGCAATGACATACATGAACAAATAAACTTAATAGGTGAGCTTTTCTCATACATTTCATTTGCTGTTTCATTTTCCTGTGTGGCAAAAAAGAAGCGTGGGTGCTGTATTAAGTGTACTGCAACATTCAGTCCAGTACACCTCTCTTTCTGTCTCCACCTCTAAAAAATCACTGGAAGTTTCCCATGCAAGAGATGGAATACAGACGAGACAATTCAAGCCTCTTGATCATGGCGAGGAGATGTATTTGTCTGTTTTTGACAGGTCCAGAAAAGTCAGTGTCTGAACTATGGTTGATTGAATCTTGGAGCTTTTTGGCTTCTTATGCTGTACTTGTTAATCTCACATTTTTATTTGGTTTTTAAAAGATATTTAAAATCACATGAAGTTATGTTTTAGGGAACTGAATCAGTATCACAGTTTCTAAATAACAATGTTTTTAAATGACCCTAAAATGTTTAATTTGAAAGATACAGGAACTGAATTCATAGTTGACATTGATGATGATTTACACTAATTTTTCTAGGAGGAAATGTTTGTATTTAAGCAGTTAAAAACATAATTATAATGGTTATTGCACAACACCCAGCTTTATAGGGTCTGAAAGAGCAAGTGCTACAAATAGTTTTAGATAGTTTTAGATAGTAATTAGATTGAAAATCACTTATTTCCTTTCATTTCATTTTTTGGCTACCAGATAAAGAAAGATCTTATAAGAGTAAATTTCTCACCTGCCTCAGGCAGGAGTAATTAGATGTAAGCAAATTTAATGGAGCCTGTGTGCTCTGGGGCCATTCAGCTGTGCTTCGATAATTGCATTTTTTTTTTTTAAAGTATGAAGGTTGTTTAACATATCAAGTAGCAAAAAAGTTAAAGTACAGGTTATCTATTTATCTTTTAGGTAAATAACTGTAGTACTTTATAAACCAAACAGTAATGAATGTATTACCCAATAATAGACTCTAGTCAGGAGAAGCAAATGCAGCTGATGCTGCGCAATTATTCTGTCTGTGTCCCTAATTCATTAGCATTAGCATGACTTCAAACAACTTTCATCTTTGTTCCCCTTTTTCTATGTACTTTGCCTGGAAAAGTTCAAGGTCCACTTAAACAACGTATATTTGAACAAGTAGATATCGTTTCTATTTTAATCCAGTCTTTATGTATTAACAAGGTTAATTTTGTTTCAAGGCACAGATCCACATTAACAAATTAATCTGCCCCACACACACTTTTTCCTCTCACAAACTAGTTTTAGTTCTTCTGTCCACAATCTCCTAGGATCAAGCTCCTGTTCAATCACTGTTTTGATTTTTACCACTCCTAACTCATAAGTACTACACACCAATTTACAGTTAAAATAAAACAGCATTAGCAAAGTATTAATCATATTTGGGATAGATTCTTTTCATTATACAAATCTTTTCAATATTGAATTCTGTTGACATTTCAAATTTGATTTATTTTAAGAGTTTTCAAAGACATCAGATTTTGTATGTAAAATGTATGTACATAAGTAATGTAAGATGAAAACAAATGATGTAATAGTTAATTCATATTTAGTTAAATAAAACTAATATGAAGTTGTTAATAAGTCAGTATCACATATAGGAAGGCCCATATCACTCTTTCTTTATCCTCCTTTTTTCTTCCCTTAAACAATTATTTGAATGAGCCCTTGGGTGGCATGCTCATAAAATATGTAGATGACACAGAGGTTCTTGGGATTGCTAATACTTTGCGTGATACATTCAGAATACTAATTCATATTAATTGGATGGGAGTGGGGACTAAATCAGACCAGGTAAAGTGTATTAAGAGTAAATTTAAAGAATTCTGAATGTTAATCCCTAAAACGAACTCCACAATACAGGATAGGTGAGATATTGCTTAACACTAGCACTTGAGAGAAAAATCTTTGAGGTTGTATGATATTACATATATGTCAGTGGCACATTGTGGCTGCCAAAGCAGCTAAAGAAATCTGAGGGGTTGCATTAACAGAGTTAACTCTGTGCAATATTATGTCTCATTGTAGCATCTTCATTTAAGAAGTTTATAGCTATAGTAATGTAAGAAAAAGGTGGGACAAATAATTGGATCTCATATCTATACAAAAAGTATTTATAAAAAAACCAAACATGAAAATAAAAATGACTATGGACTAGCGGAAGATACCACCAGAAAGTGTTAACATGAAAAATATAAATTTTTTGCTAATGCTTTTTATATTTCCTACAGTGAACAGAAATTGCTTTTTTAAACAGAGGGAAAGATTGCATTAAAATGGGACACAGAAATAGCTATAGTTCAGTGAGTGGAGAATGACCAGAACAATGAAAGGACAAGCAGTGGTGGTGCTATAGGAGGACTATTTAAAGGAACTACATATTTAGCCTGAAGTGAAGGCAGCAGATTATTGGGCCAAGGAGAATGGGGATTTTTGTATCAACTCAACAATATTTGAGAGGCTGCTGGTACTTTTTGTGGCCTAGAGGACAATTCTAAGAGCAAGTGGAAGTTACATGGTGAAACATGTCTTGGTTGGTATGAGAACTTTCTAACATTTAGAGAGCTCTCCAAAAATGGCATAAAAAATAGCCCCAGGCCTTTGTGTGATTTCTTCAAGCCTCTGTTGCATGACCCTTGCCTTTACCCATATAATATGTCTCCTCTGTGCTGTACAGTAACAAAGATGGTAATCCAGAGGTTGTTGAATTGGACAACCAAAGGTTGCTTTTGCGGGTAAATGCTATCCTTCCCTAGTGGCTTCTAGCTCTGCTGCTGAAGGATGAATCATGCTTTGCCACCATTGGATAATTTCAGAACAGTATGCCACTGGCTCTGAAGGCAATTCTGTAGAGAAAATTTTAGAAATAGTTTAATGACAAATACATATTACTATTGGAATAAGCATATACTGTGCAAAGACTATGACTTTGAAGGCGACAGCCCTCATGTGAATACATAAAAGTCCCATCTCATTACTACTTGTTAGTTTTTTTTTTTTAAATCTGATGCTTATAGAGAGCACAGTGATGAGAAACTTAAACCCAGTTAATGGTTTTCAGATTTCATTGGATACATATAAATTTTGTTACATGCTTATCTTGCCATTCTCTTGGTCTCTTGGTTTCTTCTTGATTTTGGAGCACTTCTGTTGTTCTCTCTCTCGTCTATAGTGAAGTTTTTTGTTTGTTTTGTTTGGTTTTTTTTTGGAGTTTGAAGGTGATCTGTACTTTTGGAAGAGGTAACTTAGTGTTAGGGAAGAAAAGAGAAATTGTCCCTGAAACTTTGTTTTCAATACTTAGCAAATTTTACAATTAATGATAGAAGTTTCTTTTGTGGCCTCTCCTCCCAAACTGTGCTTATTTATTTTCCCCAATAGTCTCATGTGACCTTGTTAAAAGCTTCATGTAATTCCCAAATAAATTACTGGTTTACTTCTATCTAGTATTTTATTGACATTTCCAGATAAGTTTAATAGGATGGAGAAAAACAGTGTTCTCTTTATAGACTCAGTGGGTGATTTGACCTTAGCAGGTTAACCTTATCCTGATGTTGAAGGAAGCTATTCTTAATTAGACTCTATCAGTTTCTCCATTATCACCAGGAGAGTCACTGGTCTGTAATTCTATAAATCTTAATTTGATTGTTTTTTTCTTTCTTAATGAAAGGCGACCATATTAGCAAAGTCGCAATATTTGAAAACAGTTTCTGGTTTTCCAGATACATTGCATATCCTTCTTTGTAGCTCAGCCATTTCACACTTTATTTACTTCAGAAACTCTCAGTTGAATACCATCTGGTCATGGTGATTTATTGCTGTGGGATTTCTCAAGTTGCTCTATTATTTCCTCCTAGGAGATTGCTCTCTGTTACTGCCCCACTGATTTTCTCAGAAAGTGCCCTTGGAATAGTCGTTTCCCTAGTATCCTGTACAGACAAGGTCAATGCCAAATAGAACTGAATTAAACTTCTCTGCTGCTTCCCATCTTCTTACTTGCTGTCTTCATTCCAAGTCCTCATTGTTGGGGAGAAAGTCAGCACTTGGTCCACCCACTTATGTTGTCTGTCTGGTCCTCATGTTACCTTTTGTCTCTTTATTTTTCAGATTCTCCCATTCTTTGATGATATATTTTTAGTACTTCAGGAAAAAATGTTAAGTGTTTAAAAATGTTCTAAATACTTTTAGTATTATTATTTCAGTATTTATTACTTTCAGTAATAAATACTTTCAGTTTGTAAATGTCTGTATGGAGCTATTTCTAGTAGTTTTTGTTTGTTTGTTTTTTTAACTATGTATAGATTTCTCTTTTGACCTTTCAGATAATGGCATAGTAAATACATCTCTCAGACCCAGTGTCCTTATCTGTCTTCCAAGTAGCCTGGATAGTTTTTAAGCCCTTCGCTCGTCTCCTAAAGGTCTATAACCTTTTTCTTTTTTTCCCTCAGATTTTTAACATATACTTCTTAAACTCTACCCCTCTGGCTTAACATTCAGAGATGCCCATACTAATTAGAACATGAGCTTTAATTGTGCAAACTTCCCAATTCCTGAGTTCTACTCTTACACATACTCACCTAAGGTAATTCCTGTGTGTCATATTAATCTATTTCCTCTTTAATAACTGCCCAAATAAGCCAAGATAAGGCATATTAATTATTGCTTCTACACATTGTGCTCTTCTGTCATTCATTTGGATAATAATGGACATAATTAAAACCATTCATTGCAATAGCCTTCCTAGGAAATAATGCTGAATGGTAAAGGTTAGAAGCAATTTACATTATTCTTTCATTTTCTATGGTTAACATGTCATTTTTTTTACCTGAACTTTGTTTAAATAATCATCTTGTTAAAAAAGGGTTACCTAATGTGCATTCAAGTATAGTTTAATTGCCATTAGAAATATATTTCTATCTTTATACAAAATACTTTAACACAGAATTTTTTTTTTTAACACAGAATTTTTAAACTTATAACTTAAGTATTAAAACATCGAAAGTTGAGACTTTTAACATTTCCCAAATATATTGTAAATTATCTACTATTCTAAATTCAGAGGAAAATAAATAGAAGTTTAAATATCAAATTCTGAGTATATGTGATATAATATTTCCTTAAGTTTCAGATATAAATTCTGCCAGTCCTGCAGCCACCCATTTCTAAATAGAGTGCCTTTGCACAGTCTGTAAAGGGTAGTAACAGATTATAACAGCAGAGGAAATAAATGCTGATTTTTGTTCATTTTATTGCTAACTTTTTTTTCCATCTAGGTAGGGCAGGCTGTTCTAAAAGTAAGCTATGTTTATTACTATTTCATGCTGGTATGCATATGTTCTTTGAATTTTTTTAAAAAGATTTTATTTATTTATTTGAAAGAGCATGAGAGAGAGAGAGAGAGAGAGATCATGAGCAGGGAGGAGGGTTAGAGGGAAAAGCAGATTCCCTGCTGAGCAGGGAGCCCTATGTGGGACTTGATCCAGGACCCTGAGATCATGACCTAAACCAAAGGCAGATGCTTAACCAACTGAGCCAGCCAAGTGCTTTGAATTTTTTAATAAATTAAAATCCTGTGTATCCCAAAGCTACCTTATGTATTAATGTGTATAATATTTTGCCTTCTAAGAAATATGTTCTATATTATATTTCTAAAACCTATCTTTTTACATTCATCTCTAGCTCCAATTCTCCCCATTCTATAAAAAATAAAAAATACACAGAATGCAATATTCACAAATAAATATCTTTTTTAATGTAGCCATTGTAAAAGTTAGCACTCTAATAACATTTGTGTCTGTGTCAGGCAGCTTACACTAAGACAACTTCCATGATAATATGTAAGGTTAACTGAAAACTCCCCTGGGAAGTAAGTCCAAAAATCTTTTTCTATTTATTTATTCAGTAGTAAGACTATATGATAACTATACTATCCAACCAGATATTTGTGTTTAGTGCCTTAAAACCAATATTATTCTGTATTTCCCATGGTTGGAAAGTGAGACTATTGTATCTTAGTTAAGGGGCCAATTAAAATTGCTTGGAGCAAGATTATATTATAAAGTTTGTAGGATGTGTCCTCTGATGAATTCTCTTTCACATGGATTCTATTTATTAGTTGATGTCTCAAATTTATATAAATGTGTATAGGTCATAGGCAGTATAAACTTACTTTAAGAACCAGATGAGGGATGCCTGGGTGGCTCAGCGGTTTAGTGCCTAGCTTTGGCCCAAGGGTGTGATCCTGGGGTTCCGGGATCGAGTCCCACATCAGGTTCTCTGCGTGGAGCCTGCTTCTCCCTCTGCCTATGTCTCTGCCTTTCTCTCTCTCTCTCTCTCTCTGTCTCTCATGAATAAATAAATAAAATCTTTTAAAAAAAAGAATCAGATGAGAAATTGTATCTCAAAATGTAAAATCTGAAATATGGGCTATTACCAGAATTCTTCAGAGTCCCCTTAGGTTGTTTTTCTAACAAGTTATTCTTTCACTGGAAAAGTCTTAGGATAGTCTTCCTTTGAATTTGATTCCATCTTCACTCAAGCAGAATTTAGTTCAAGTTCTGCGTGGTTTTAATCCTGATGTTTTCCTTCTTTATTCAGTGAATTTTTTTTTTTTTGAGTTTGGAATAGAGAAATGTATTAGGAAATGTATTAATCAAGGTTCCTTAGAGAAACAGAACCAATAGGTTGTAAAAGGAGATATATTATTAAGAATTAACTTACATGATTATGGAAGCTGATAAGTCCCACAATTTGCTGCCTAAAAGTTGGAGACCCAGGAAAAACAATGGTATAATTTAGTCCAAATTGGACGACCTGAGAATAAGGGGAACCAGTGATGTATATCCAAGTCCAAAGGCAGAAGATTTGATTATGTCCCAGTTCTAACACTGAGGCAGGGAAAGGGGGCTAGATTCCTCTCTCTCTCTCTCTCTCTGCCTTGTTCTACCCAGTCTCTTAATGGGTTGATTGAGCCTCACCCACATTGAGGAGGGCAGTGGGTCATTGAGACCACAGGTTAAAATATCAGTCTTATCCTCCAGAAACATCCTCACAGATATACCCAGAAACAATATTTAATCTGGGGACCTCATGAACCAACCATTCAAGTTGACACATAAAATTAACCATCACAGGAAGAAAAGTAAAGAATCAGAAACCAGTGCTCATATAACCATCTTCCCCAGAATATGGTTGAAAGATTTTTAAATGAAAGTGACCAGATCAGATTTGCATTTTGGATAGCTCTCTGACTACAGTGTCAATAGTTTATATTCCTCAAAGCTCTTCCTGTATTTTCTCTTCTCACTTTTCATTTCTTCCTTGAGTAATTTCATCTCATAGCTTCTATTTCTATATTAGTATTTCTAGCCCGATGTCTGTGCTGAATTTCAACCCCTTGTATTTAATTGCAAATTAGATATCTCTTCTTGAGTGATTCTCTGGAACCTCAAATATATGTCTAAATTGATTCTGCCTTTATTTTCCCTCCCAAACCTCCTCTTATTGTCCTATGCCTGAAGTAACTGTTCCCACCATCTTTAAATTTGTCCACAGTTAGAAATCTGAGAACCATCCTTGCCTTTTCTCTTTCCCAGATCTCCCATACCTAGTTCATCAGCAAGTCCTGTATATCCTGCCTATTATATGTTGCTCTCAAATCTGTTCTTTTCCTTTTGTATACAACAGGTTGCCTTGTCAGTTACATTCTGTCTCACTATTGCAGCAGCCCCTTTATTTGCCTTCTTGCCTTCAATCTTGTTTCCTGCCAAGGAATCAGACTGAAGCTAGAATTATCTTTCTGAAAGTCAAACTGGAGCAAGTCATTACTCTGCTTAGCATTTCTTTGTCTTCTCTGTGACCTGGTATTCAAGTGTAAATTCTTTAAGATGAAACACAAGGCCCAACGATCTGGCTTTTGTCTACTTTTTTACCTCAACTTTTACTACTTCAAACACTCCCTTCTCATACTGAGCTGCTTTCAATTTCCAGTACTTTACCATGTTCAGTAGTGCTATGAAAAGTTAGAAAGATATTTCTGAAATTAATATTTCAAATCCCCCTTTAAAAGATTCCTGTTTGAAACTTGTATTTTTTTTTACTTTTGATTCATTTTTTTACATGTTAAAGCTGTTTAATATTTTTAAAGGTAGAAAAAAGAATCATTTGTGCTATCACCAGCAAGTATTGATTATCATTAACTGCATAATTATACTTAGTATGATTTATTGGTCACTCATTTTATGAATGTCGTGGATCTTAAAGTTGAATCCATAAAGTATCTGAGTCTCCTTTATGTTACCTACACTGAAGTAAAATACCAATTAATAGATTTCAGAAAGAAGTTAGGTTGAGATGAGTTCTAGTACAACCTCTAAGGGAAGTGGTCTAATTGTAGAAATGGAAGATTTGGAAAGTGAAATAAGATCCTTCCCCAAATACTGAAGTTTCAGAATATGTGAGTTTATCTTTACTTTGGAGACCGCATAATCAGTCTTTCTTATCTGTTCATTTTAACATAAGTTTAACCATTTTATTTCTAAAATGCTCATAGAATAATGGTGTGCTCAACTGGAGTCTACAAACAACAAAAAGAAGTTGTATTTATGAACAAAACCATTAGAGTTTTTTAAATGGCATCTACTTATTCTGGTGGCTGGTCAATCTGGTAGCAATAAGAAGAGATGATTATTAGGTGGTGTGTGTGTGCGCACACATGCTTAGCATTTGAAGATACATGGGATGCTCCATTCTTGTCTGCACTGAATTTATCAAGAATTATAGGCAAACTAGAAATTGCCTCTCACAGTGATTATATCTCTTCTAATACCACCTACTGATTTTACAGTAAAAGTCTTGACTACAAAAGTTGAGATGAGAACACAATTCATTTTGCTTTACTCTCTTAAAAATAGCAGTATCAAACATTTTGTGATGTTTCTCTCATATCATATATTGGGCTGTCTTGAAGAAATAAACTTCCACTTGCTTTCATGACAGTAGATAATAAATTGACTGATATAATTCAGTTGAGAAGTTGAAAAATGCATTGAAAATAATGGGGCATAACATTGTAGGGTTAACATTTATTCATAGATGATGCAATTAAATAAAACTGGCATTAACTTCAAGGTCAGTCAGTAAAGTAATAAAATTTAATATTTTAATTGAATTGTAATTGCTTTCCATTGATACATGAAGGTAAAGTAAAATAGATGTCAGCTCTGCAAATTATGGTTCTTCCTCCTAATTAATTTCTTAATTCTGCACGTAGTTATCCAGTGCCTAGGTCTTGTTGTGGGTTTATTCATCCACCCAGCTTCCATCAAGGAATATCTGTAAGACATGATTAAATGACACCTAACGGTGTCAGGATTTAGTGTAAATTTTTTCTGAACTTTCGAGAAAAATTCGTTAGTAACTTTTAAGTAACTTATGTATGTATTTGAGTTAAAATTTACCATAAATATAACAGCATGCTGGGGTTTATGGATTGTAATCATCTTCTTTATTAATATTGATATTTATATTAACATTAATAAATATAATCTCAATGATTAAAAAGATTTTCATAGGGGAGTTAGATCCCTGGAGACTTGCATTCTCCCACTTGGTGATTCAGGAGGTAAATTAAGTAGACTGTTAGGGTTTTGGGGAAGCACAGTTTATGACCATTCATGACCCAGGCTTCACAAGGAAAGAGACACCCAAATTGAATGAATCTAAAAAAAGAAACAGCTTTTTCAAGGACTGGGATTAATTGAAGCTTTTAGATAAAGTTGAATTTCATTGAAAAAGCCCATGAATTACAGCCCTTCAAAGAATTTCAACATAATGCTATTTTATATAAAATAAAATGGGAATGATGGCATTACAAAGATTAGGATAGAGATTTTTAAATTATACTGAAATTGTATTGGGTCTAGATACTGGGGTTTATTTAAAGAAAGAGAAGATTATATGCGTTCTGAACTGACTACATATACCAGTTAAATAGCTATTGCTTAATAATTGAAAATAGAATGAATGTATAACATAGCTTAAAAATTACTGAAGTATTGTTATACACTCTTAGACTTTAAAATGGCTCTGTATATGGGGTGCCTGGCTGGCTGAGTTGGTAGAGCATGCAACTCTTGATCTTAGGTTTATGAGTTCAAGCCCCACATTGGGTGTAGAGATTACTTATATACATACATACATACATACATACATACATACATACATAAAGTGACTCTTTGGTATAGAATATGTATGTAATAGAATATAATACAAATATATTGGTATATGAGCATGTTTAGTGGTACTTAGAAATATAAGTGGATTCTTACTGGTAAAACAAACTGAGAAGTTATTAATGTTGTCTAACCTTTGTGTTAAATTTTAACTCAAACATTGACTTCATTATTTAAACTGTTTCTTTTTAAACCATTTGAAGCATAAAAGTTAAAAAATAAGTCCAATGATAAATATATTTTTTATACTAATCTGACCCTGACCTTGTATTCTCAATTATGAAGAATTCAATTATGAGAGACATTCAATAACATTAGAATTCTCCATGCATATCATCTAGTTAAAAATACTCAAACTTGGGGTGCCTGGGTAGCACAGTCAGTTGAATGTTGATTCTTGGTTTTGGCTCAGGTTGTGATCTCAGGATCCTGAGGTCTAGCCCCACATTGGGCTCCATGCTCAACAGAGTCTGCTGGAGATTCTCTTTCCCTCTAAAATAAATCTTAAAAAAAAAAAATACCCAAACCAAAAATACATTAGATAAAAGACATCCTCAAGCTTAATAATCTAGATAAGCTAACAGTTTGTTCATGTTAAGGTATTTGTTTCTCCAGATCCTTGTTTTAAAAGTATTTTAATATTAATCTTGTTCCATTTAGAGAAATTAAATATCATAAAGACTGTAATACAATGCTAGAATGTTTCTAAATAAGGAAACTTGTTCAAAAATATGTGAAAGTGTAAGAAATTTAAATATTCAGTCTTTCATTACATTTATAAAAATAAGTTATGAAGAGTTTTCATTTGCATGTAGTTTAATATTTATGGAATCATAAGTGTTCTAGGCAGTAAAGATTTCTTGAGAAGAGTTGCATATCTGAGTATATTCTGAGATAAGATGAATAATCTTCCTACCACATCCCTAGCTAATATCATCCCACATGCAATAGTCTCAAGTGAGTTAGAAGAGATCTCTGAGATCAGAGTGGTTTTAGGCCATTGATTTCTCAAAGAGAGTAGTTTGAATTGCTGGTAATCTGGATCTTATCCAAGAAATATTTTTTAAAAACATTAGAAATTTCATATAGGCATGTCATGAGCAGTGATCATGAGATCCCCAATAATTTGTTACTTTCTAATAAATAGAAAAATGGAAGCAAAGACAGATTGCACAAAGGATCAGGAGAGGGGACTCAAGTTGTCACAAATGTGTATCACATACAGTGTTGATTTAAATAGAAAGATCCATCCATTCAAGAGAATCTGTAGACTATTATATTGAATCTAGACAAATTCATTGTAAAACCTAGACACTTTCCAGAAAATAATTATAGTCTATTCAAATAGTATCAAATCATGAGATAAGAACTTCGAAGTCATTGTCCATGCCAAAGAAGCCTACCAAAAAAAAAAAAAAAGGAGCCTACCAAAATCACCAGATATAACCTCTGATAAATTTACAGTGTGTCAAAATTGTTTATTTCTCAGGTCTTGCCATTGTTTTGGTTTTATATGTCCAGTGAGATCATCTATTGCTTTCTCTATGAAATGTTACTGAGTGGTTGTCTTTCCTGTGTGAAATGTCTAAAGCTTTAGACCATGAATCATATCAGTACCTACCACACTCACTAAACATGACATAGACCCTTTTACCATACTATAAACACTTCTACATGCATCTTATTTCATTATTAATTGAGAAAAAAAAGAAATGTAGCTCTTTTATCTTAGCTATTTATAGCTTTACAGTAATTTTCTACTGTAGTTAAATGGTCTATAATGTGTTTCAGGAAAATATTTGAAAATCTTTAAGTTTTAAGTTTTGATTGAACATTTTTAGTGCCATAGAATATTCAGTGCTTAGCTTAGGAATAAATAAATTGAAAATATTTCTGTGACTATAGTCAATGAGTTTTTAGCATAGTGTACCTGTGTGATTCATGTGGAAAAAAATGTGCCCAGTGTGGCTTATGTTTGCATATTTTACTGACTCCTACCTAAAGGCAAACCAAATTACCTTATCCATCATGGAATACAGCAGTCGCTGAAATGAAATGCAACAACTATTTCTATATGTTAACAGTTTAGAGCTGAGACTTGATGATTCTATAATGAATTAAAAGACTACAAGAAAAATGGGAAGATCATCAATATGATCTCCCAGTGGTTACCTTGTAAAACCATATGCTCTTAAATTCCCTTCATGACTTTTAGACAGGCATTTATTTATTCCCAGATCCTTACAAAGAAGAACAAATTATTAGATTCAATCATGAGAGACTTTTAAAATGACATTAATGATGTGTAGCCTAGTGCCCAAGTGCTGAGTGACATAGGTTATGTTGTTTAACCACTATGTAAGAATCAAGGAATTGGAAGGAAAGATAAAAAATGACTTCCATTCATGCTGACCTTGAACGTTCATGATTTAAGTTTCCCACATTTCTGGGACAGGTGGCTCAGTGGTTGAATGTCTGCCTTCTGCTCAGGGTGTGATCCCGGGATCCTGGGATCGAGTCCCACATAATTTGGCTCCCTGCAGGGAGCCTGCTTCTCCCTCTGCCTATGTCTCTGCCTGTCTCTCATGAATAAATAAATAAAATCTTTAAAAAAAAAATTAAGTTTTCCACATTCCCACCCCAAGCCTGCAATAATAGATGATATATGAAGGAAAAGTATTAAAGACATAGCTGTACTAGAAAACATTATAAACATCTCTGTGAAATAGAATTAAGTATACACAAAATAGTAAGCAATAAGCAATACACTTAACCATGGGGCTGTAATACAAAGGGTTAGAAAGCAGGCAAAAGCAATTGGGAGGTTTTAATCCTGGGGGAAAGCAGAGACTGAAAGTGTACCATTTGAGGAAGAACTTCAAAGAGATAAAGAAAAATAAAATATTAAAGAAAAGCAGTCAATTAGAAAAATAAATCACAATGAAACTGCATCAAGGTGATGTGAAAAGTAACCAATTAGAAATACTAGAAATGAAACATATAGTTCACTTAAAAAAAAAAAAAAAAAAAAAAAAAGCTCAGTGGGCAGAATAAACTGTAGGTGAGCCAAGTAAAACAGAGAATGAATGAAGCAGGAAAAAATAATTGACCCAAAAGACAACATAGACAGAAAAAAAAATTAAAGAGCAATTTAAAAATATGCAGGATAGATTGGGATATTGCAATATTTGTGTAATAGATGTTTCAGAAAAAAATTAGAAGGAAAGGCGGAAAAATATTTGCAGATACAAGGACTGAAAATTTTCTATACTTGAAGAAAAATATAAATTTGAGAATTCAAAGTGTATATTAGGTAATACACAGTATAAATAAAAGTAAACACCTACACACATTATATTAAAATTACAGAATGTCACAAGTACATTGAAAACTACAATTTAGCACACAAAAAATATTCCTTGTATGGGAACCACTATTAGACTGCATAAATCTTATTAGGAATGACTAATTTCTAAAAACGTAATTAATATATTGCAACTAAACTATTATTGTAATGAGAGTGAAATAGAACATTGTCAGACATCTAAAACCTACGAGATTTTACCACTTACAGATCTTTAGTAAAAAAGTAAAAATAGATTTCAGAGAAATAGACTGAATTCCAGGAGAAATGAATGAGAAACAATTGTGAAAACAGACATTATAAAATATGTGGGTGGGCTTAATTTTTCTCGACAAAAATGATGGAACTAAAAGTTAACAGTAATAACAAATGAAACAGTGAGACTTACTTAATATCTAGTGAAAACATGGTAAATTCTCTCACAAGAGTGCTAAACAAATTGTTAAATTTATATTCTAAGATTCATAAGAAAACAAACACAAAAATCCTTTCAATACAGCATGAGACAGAAAATAAGGAACAAATATGTATAATGCTTAATAAAACAGGAAATCTATAAGATGATAGAAACAGGTCCAGACATATAACATAAAATGTTAAAAATGTAAAATAATTAAACTCCATTCCTTAGAGTTGTCTTTATAAGATAGGATAAAATTTTTTAAAATCCAATTATTTGTATTTTATAAATGGCATCTAAAACAAAAGCACACAGAAAATTTGAGAATAAATGATGGAAAAGTATATGCCAGTAGAGTATTAACAATGTAAAGCTGGTGTTGTAATATTGGTAAATAGAATATTAGATAAAAATCATATATGGAGATGAATAGGTCATTACTTGATAAAAGGAATAATCTTATAAAAAAGTTAGAAATTGCAAATGTATATGCGCATAACAACATAGATCTCAAATACATAAAATTTTTTCAGAAACCTCGATTTTGTTTTCCACAGTGGCTGCACCATTTAGTAGTCCCATCAACAATACACAAAGGTTCCTTTGTCTCCACATGCTCACAAATACTTATTTCTTGTGTCATTTATTTTAGCTATTCCAACAGGTGTAAATTGATACCTTGTGGTTTTGACTTGCAATTCCCTGATGATGAATGATGTTGAGCATCTTTTCACCTGTCAGTTGGCCATCTGTATGTCTTTGAAATAAATGTCCATTTAGATTCTCGCCCATTTTTAAATCAGATTATTTGTGGGGGCTTTTTGGTGTTCAATCATGAAAGTTCTTTATATATTTTGGATATTAACCCCTTACTAGATCTAGCATTTGCAGATATCCTACTTGGTACTTCCTTTTTGTTTTGTTGATGATTTCCTTCACCATGCAAAAGCTTTTTATTTTGGTGTAGTCCTAGTAGTTTGGTTTTGCTTTTGTTTTCTCTTCCTTAGGAGACATACTAGAAAAATGTTTCTATAGCTGATGTCAAAGAAATTGCTTTTCTTCTAGGAGTTTTATGAATTCACATCTCACATCTACGTCTTTAATCCATTTTATTTTTGTATATGGTGTAAGAAAGTGTCCAGTTTCATTTTTTTCATGTAACTATCTGGTTTTCCCAGCACCATTTGTTAGAGACTGTCTTTTCTCCATTGTATATTCTTTATTCTTCCCTCCTTTGTCATAGATTAATTGACATTATTGACCTTATGGGTTTATTTCTGGGCTCTCCAATCTGTTCCCTTGTTGTGTGTAACTATAGATCTGTGTTCCATTGGTCTATATAACTCTCTTTTGTACTAGTACCACACCGCTTTTATCACTAAAACTTTGTAGTATATCTTGAAATCTGGAATTGTGATACCTCCAGCTTTGTTCTTCTTTCTCAAGATTGCTTTGGCTAGTTGAGGTCTTTTATGGTTCCATATAAATTTTAGGATTATCTGTTCTAGTTCTGTGGAAAATGTTATTGGTATTTTGATAGGGATTGCATTAAATTCGTAGGTTGCTTCAGGTAGTATGGACATTTTAACATTTAACATTTTAAGCTGGCTCTTCCAAACCATGGTCATGGAATATCTTTCCATTTGTTTGTATCATGTTCAATTTCTTTCATCATTGATTTATAGTTTTTGAAGTATAGATCTTTTACTTCCTTTGTTAAGTTTATTCATAGGTATTTTATTCTTTTTGGTGCTATTATAAATGGGATTATTTTTTAATTTCTCTTTCTGCTATCTCATTATAAGTGTATAGGAATGCGGCAGATTATTTGTGTTTTAATTTTATACCCTGCATCTTTACTAAATCCATATGTCAATTTTAGCAGTTATTTGGTGGAGTTGTAGAGCTTTCTGTATATAGTATCATGTGCCCAAATACCCATCTACTGGAAAATACAGAATTAAATTCTGGTATATCCACATAATGGAATAGAATACAATAGAAAAAATGAATGGACCAGAGCCATAGTAATTGTTTTTTTTTTTTTTTTTTGAGCCATAGTAATTGATGTAAGTAAATCTCATTAACAATGTGAATTAAAAAAAAAAAAAAAACAATGTGAATTGAAAAAAATCAAGTTAAAAGATTATATCATTCATTTAAACATTTAATATTCATGAACAATACTAAATATTGTTTTGATATATACATTTGTTAAAATTATAAAAGCATAATTAGTAACTCACCAACTTCAAAAGAGTGGTTTACCATGTAGAGGGTAGAAGATATAGATTAAGAGTAGATATATGGTGATGTTCTATTGTGATGGTAGTGTTTATTTCTTTAAAAAAAATGTGTAGAGGAAGTATGGCATGACATTAATGCTTATTAAATCTGACTACATGGTTATTTCTTTCAATGTATTTCATTTACTTATTCTAAATACTGAATTGCCAAGTGATGGTAGAAGTAAAGGAACTGGACAGTCAGGGACTAGTTCATCTACATGTTTACCCATCTCCTTGTAATTATAATTTTAGTGAATATACCATGAGAATAAGATGGCTGTGAAGGGTGTTGACACGAAGAATCTATCTAGTACTACTGGTCTGAGTTGTTTGCTCTGAGTTTCATCTGAAAATACTCAGTGACGGAAGAGTTCTCAACCTTCGCCTGACTTCCCTTCTTCTGATATGCGATGATAAGAAATATCATGTTACCAAAAAAAGGCATCCAACTAGAAGTAGAAAATTATTCATCAGTTTATGTATTCTAAATAATATAAGCCAATAAAAAATAAAAATAACTTATTTAAATGAGGTTAACCAGTACATGTATTATGAATGTAAGTATATAAATGTATTGTAGATATAATATCTAAAATAAATTCTTTCATTTCATAACAGATTTGTGATATGACTTTTTCTTCCCTGACAAGTTAGTTTTGGTATGTGGAAAGAATTTATTGCCCATACTTCTCTGCTTATACCTTATTACCTACACAAATTGTACTACATAGTTGAACATCTTTATCTAAGATTGTGCACATATGCTGTTGGTTCAATAATGATTTTTTAGAGTTGTCTCCATCTTGGCTTGGAAAATACATTATCACACAAGTGGTCATTGAAATGAAATGTCATTTAATTTGATAAGACAATTATTTGTATCAATATGGTGTCCTGTGAAGTGAATTACTTATATAAGCATAATGGTCTACTACTCTTCTATTTTCTACTCTTATTCTCTAAGAATTTTGATGTTTAGATAAAACAGAGATACATAAGAAAACTGTTGTCCATGTAAAATAACAGTTAAAATACCAAGGTATCTTTGAAATGATACCTGTTTTTCCATTCAAATTATAGTTGCTCAAAAGTGAGTTAAAACCATGAATCTGGAAGTTGACACAGTGCAATGAAGTGATTTGATATGAAACTTATTTTTCAGGAATAAGAAAACCAGTTACCCAGGGGAAATAGAAAAATAAATACTAGCAAAATACGTCTTACTTTAGGATCAAAGCAATTTAAAATATACACAGACTGGTTTCCTATGCAAGGAGAGGCAAAGGGAAGGGTAATGTGTCTTTAGACTTACAATCTGATAGTTATCTTAACAAAAAATTAATCTTTCTTGGCAGGTTTAGATCCAGATAAGCATCTTGGAAAAACTCTGGATCAAATGGAACCTTATCTCTTAGAGGTAAGAATTTATATTATTTCTCAAAACATAGGCATCTAAAGGAAGAAAAAAATTAGGCCATGATACGATGATTATAAAATGAATTTTATTTTGGAAAAACTCTAATAACATTCATGATATAGTTTGGTAAAAAAATTAAACTTATGAGGATATGGAAATGTCTAAAATTAACTATGAAAATCATTCCCAGCTTGTTAGTCTGAATAAAGAAGTAAGCTATACCTAAAAGGAAACTTACTCTGTCAGAAGATTTCTTTTATTAACATGGACACTGTATACTATGTACTATATTCCTAAAGTAGCTGACGGTCTCTGTGATCAGATGCTTTTCAATCAGAAATATGAGTAGGAACTTCCTTCAGAGATGATCTAATCTAACCTCTTGTCTTTTACCAATTAGGAAATTAACTTGCAGAGTAACAAAACATTATTTTAAGGTTTCAAGTAACAGCTGTTTAACCCATACCATTGTCAAATCCTAAACATGTTCTACATTTTAAAGAAAGATTTAGTTATTTTCATTCTTTCTGTTAACTGTTATTATTATATTCTGGGAGAATTTGCAGGCAAATATTATTCATATGGCAATGACAACTAAAGACGTATAATGATGAGAGTATTTTATTTCACAATTACGTTGAAAAAAAAAGAAAATTACCCTATTTCTATGAAAGAACTGAACTCCTCTAAAAAGTTCTCATCTTTCCCTTCCCTACTCTTAAGTTTATCAACATTGTCTCTGGACATTGTTAATACAATTGCTGTGATGGGGTAGCAGTTACCTTTACTAACGTTATGATTTTCACATTGTCTTTCAGTTATTTGCACTTGATTATTTTATGGCTTATCAATATGTACCAAATGCTTAGAAATCCCTGAAATGTTCATTCTTTTTTTCACTAAGCATCAGTAAATGTCTTATATATGTGAGGCAAATAGCAAAGATAAAAATAAAAATGAAATGAGCATATAATTGCGACAAATTATATTTGATTTCTAGACAGTTTGATGTCACTTATTTAAGTTGATCAAATGGACATGGTTGCTTTTTATGCTCCTCTTATAGGACTTTGCTCACGGCAATTTGTGCTATAGCTAACATTGTATCTATGTTCACATCTATTCCCTATCAGATTAAATTTTGCTTCTGAAAAAAAACAATGTAGATAAATAATGAAATTAAGTTTATGGGAGTAAAAGAAAGAACCTCAGAAATGAGAGACTGGGTCTTTGGCAAAAGAGCTTTTTGTAAGCTGTTATGAGTTCAGGTGTCAAACATGCAGAAATTCTTTGTAGAATAGGCATCTAAGGCTTTGGGATTGCCGTGATGTCGATTATGAGTTAACCTGAATATTATCATAGAATATTTAAACACAAAAATTGCAGAAATCATTTTACTGAATCTTCAGCATGGCCTGGCAATCTTATATGGCTCTAGAAAAATTACCTACCCATTCTCTATAATGGCTATTTCAGTCCTTCTCTAACTCTCCTCAGAATCCAATCCGCTTCACTTTCGCCTCACTTTTGATTGGATGGTTTGTTTCTTTCTTCACAAAGAGAAAATAGAACCCATCATACTGGAAATCCCTCTGCCCCTGAGCACCACCCCTGTTAACTGCACCCAGGCATATTTTTGCCTCCTGTAACTGGGAGAAGTATACTTCCTCCCACAAATGGCTAACACTCTTCCTGTGCTCTGGATCTCATTAGCACCTTCCTTTTTAGAGACCTGCAATCACTCACCCCTTCCAGTAGCTTCCTCCTCTTTCTCCTTACTGTCTCCTTCACATCATTATTGAAACATGCCACTGTCTCTCCCATTCTAAAGATTCCCTCCCTCTACTCTAGTTAGTCCTCTAGCTACTTCTCTTCTTTGCTTCAAAGCCAAAATTTTCATACATGTTATCTATGTTGATGATCAGTGCTTCCTCATGTCTCAGACACCTTACATACCTGGAGTCTGGCTTCTCCTTCCACCTCTAAATGGATACAGCTCTGACCAAGATCACCCATGATCTCTATCTTGCCAAACCCAAACAACACTTCTTAGCCCTTATGTAACAGTTATAAATACTCCTTAAAATGCTTCCATCAGCATCCATGATGCCACATTCTCCTAATTTGTCTCCTTTTGTTCTGGTCACTCTTAGTCTCTTTTGCCAGTTCCTAGTCTAGGCCCCATTTCACTCTGTCACCTTTTTCTGGGTGATCTCAATCACTCACATGGCTTTAAAGAATAGCTATATTCTGATGACTCCCAAATATTTCTAGCCCAGATTTCTTTGCTAAGCCCTAGTGCCCAGTGGCAATGCAAATTATATCTCCACAAACTTGATTGTTGCCTTTATATCTATCACTTTTTGCCATTCCTTTTGTCATCACCTTAGGTCAGTGCCTGTCACTTCTAGAGTATTATTTGACAACTCCAAATTTACCTCTACCTTCTATTTTATTTTCTAAAGAATTCGTTTTTCTTACTGCTTCAAGATAACTATTCTAATCTATTCTACTGTAATTATGTCACTCACTTCAGAACTTTGCTTACTGGCTAAAATCCAAAAAAAATTTTAAGGTTTTATTTATTTATTCATGAGAGACACACAGAGAGAGAAGCAGAGACACAGGCAGAGAAGCAGGCTCCCTGCGGAAAGTCCCATGCAGGACTCAATCCCAGGAACCTGAGATCATGACCTGAGCCAAAGGCAGACACTCAACTGCTGAGCCACCCAGGTGCCCCAAATTCAAATTCTTTAGAATCCACTTTTCCTCACATACTCTGGCCAACCCATTAGGTGGTCTTGTCTGCTCTATCTCCAGAATATATTCTAAATACAAACACTTCTCACTGTCTCTGTTGCTACCACCACAAGATAGTCATCTCTTGTCTGGAATACTTTATTAACCCTTAATTGGTCTCCTTACTTCCAGCATTGCCCTGTTATGATCCATTATTCATACAAATGCCAGAGTAATTTTTTTAAGTGTACATCGAATAATATCACTGCTTTGTTTAAAATTTATATAGTTTCTCATTGCAATTATATTAAGATCCAAATTCCTATGAGATCATAACTGTTGAAACTATATATGATCAGCATTCTCTCAATTTTTCAGGCTCATTTTCCACTAGTCTCTATCTCACTCACTAAATCAGAGCCACAGATTTCTCCTTATTACTGAAATATTCACCCTTAGGTGCTTAAATGAAAAAAATTGAGGAGCCAGAATTTCAATAAGAACAGAACCTTTAATACCCTCAAGACATTTTCTAATTCAAAAATTGGTACAGGGATACCAAGAAGTTGAGGAGAAAACTCCAGCAGAGAAGCTGAGTAGAGCTTTCAGTAGCTTCATAGCACCAAAGAGACAAGAATTGGAATTTAGGGCAAACCAAAGTGGAGTGGGACCTGTTTAACCCTCCAGGTATTCAACTGGACTCCTAATTGAATTATATCTTAGGTGTAAAGGCAAACCAGAAATACTCCAGCCCTTGCAAATACTTCTATCCAACTTTGAATCATACCAATCCTAGACTGAGTTAAAGTGATCTGCTGCTAATCGTATTGCTTCACCTTGGAAGAGCAGATAGTTAAAATGTGGTGAGTGCCCATTATGGAATACAAGTCTACAGTTAGAAAAATATATTCAGTATGTTTATAGCAGCAGAGTTGAATGCATAAAAGTAACATTGAAATGAATTAAAAATATAGGTGCACAGAATAATAATACATTTCAAAAATAGATAAAAGATACACATTAAATACTTCTAAATTTTTGCCTGTGATAAGGAAAAAAAAGGATAAAGTATACAAAGAAATAATAATTAGAAAAAAAAACAGCATAAAATACCTACATATTAGTGAAAATTTGAGATATAATAAGGCATGGGGAACTAAACAAAAAAACATTTTTTTTTTCTGTCCTGTGATGCATGCAACTAATATTTTGGTGTATTCTGTAATGGTTTATTTCCTAAGAGCTTGTTTTTTCACACAAGTTTACATAGTTATGTGGTTGTACATATTTTATTTACAAACTATGTTGACTATACATATAGTTTGTGTCCTTTTTTTCTCCTAGCATTATGTCATATTTATTTTCTTGCATAACTGAATATAGTTAGAAAATACATTAATTAATGGCTGTGTGGACTCCATCATATTTATATCCTACATATGAATATATTTTGACAAATTGGAAATATTTATTTCTAAATTATTATAAACAATGTTACTTATTTTTAAATTGTAATAAACAGTGTTATGATTATGATCTTTTCTAATAAATCTTCCAATACATTTCTGGTTATTACCCCAGAGAAATTCCTAGGACTATAATTTCTGGATCAAAAAATATAACTTTAAAGATTGTAGATTTATTACTCTAAATTAACTATGGAATAATCTTAGTTATTGCTTCTTAAGCTTCTGCAATTTCCTAAAATTATCATCTGATAAGTGAACAAATGGATTCTAAAATTATCTTATCCTTTGAGTTTTTCCCCCAGGACTACTTTCCCATTGTTCAAAAAAGTAGATGAATTTTAATATAAAAGTTGCATCAAATTTTAAAGGTTTAGAACTGTCCCTTATATGTTTGTTCAGAGTATTCTTATTTTTATGGTATTTTATAATATTTGTTAAAGTTCATCTTCTCAAATGGGTCTTCAGTAAATTCATGCTTTACCTACTTTTATAGTAAAGCTGTGTATTTATTAAGTGCTTGCTAAGTGCCATATTCTGTGCTAAGTGCTTTTTATGGATTTTATTTTATCAGCTAATTTATGAGATTGTGACTATTGATATTTACATTTTATAGATGAGGGATCATTCAGAGGGTGAGTTACTTTCTCCACAGTCACACAGCTGGGAAGTAGCAGATGTTGAATATCTGCTTAAATCCCTCTGACTTCAGAACCTATGTTCCTTTGTATTCTTAAAAATCATTTTGAGGATTAAATAATTATATCATTCTCTTAACTTTAAGGCATAAAATAAATGGTCTTTAATTAGTAGTAATACTCTTGGTTCTAGTAGCAGCTGAATGTCATAAAGGTGATGGTTGAAGCCATGGAGTGCATGGGCTATATCCCAGGGAATAAATTGATTATGAAGAATGTATTACAGAGGATCATGAGGAGTATTTATAATTTAGGAGCAGCAGGAAGGAGTTGGAATAGCAGGCCACATAAAATTTGAAAAGGTTAAGGTCATTGGACTCTCCCAGCAAACTGCCATTCATGCTGAGGTGCCAATGAACACAGCCACCATCCATCCAATTTCCCAATGCAGAAAGCTGGCAATTTTCCTTAATACTTTCCTTAATAACTTTAATAACTTTCTTCACTCCTCCATTCAGTTAGTCACTTATTCAGCTTCCTAACAATATGTCTCAAAATACCTGCCCTCACCTCTTTGTCCTCATTGTATTTCCCCAGTTCAGGAAATCTTTACTCCCTGCCTAGATTCCTCCAGCAACTTCTCAGTTCTTTGTGCTTCTTGACTTTCTTTCCTCCAGCCCATTCTCTGTGAACCAGAATGTTTGCACAGATAAAAGATAAATCTGATCCGTTCATTTTTTTCATGGTTTCTCACTGACCTTAGGATAATGACTTAGCATGACTTATGCAGCCCCAAAGGATCTGTTCTCTTTCTAGTCAGCCTCATCTCATCGTTATTCATCTAGTTATGATCCAGTTTTGCCATACTTACTTAAGTTTCCAGTACCCATCATGTGCTCTGGGACTTAACGTATACTTTTCCTTCTGGAACAGTCTTTACTTCTCTTCTGTTTTCTCTCTCTTCTTCGGCCCTTTCTTCTCTCCTTTTAGCCTTTCCTGGCTAACTCACTCTTCAGATATCAGCCCAAGTTTTACTTTAAGAAGCCTTTGGGTTCCTTCTGGTTAGGTACTGTCCTTTACACTCCCCCAGCATCTCATGCATGCACCAAACCAATCACTACCCTTTATTGCAAAGCTGCTCTTTGCAGGATTTATATGTCTGCTTCCATCATTATCCCAAGCACCTAAAACAATACCAAACCTATAGTAGACATTCAATAAATGCTTCTTGAATAAGTGCTATGAATGATTATATGCAGCATGAAATTATTTTGTATGTTAAGCATATCATTTATAAAATGAAATTTTAGCAGTTATTATAAACCTCATAGCTTTCTAAGGGTGGTGAGAGGGATGAAGTATGATTTGATTTGAGTTTTTTTATTCTAATTTTAAGATGACAGATAAATGAAACAGGTTTAAAAGAAGAAAAATCTTGATTTAATAAATTCTCCCAATTGGGTTTATTATAATCTTCTAAAGGGATAAAAATCAAATGGAAACCAGATGCCCTTAACTTTTTCACTTCAATAATCAGTAGCATTCAAATGGAATTATTATGAATATGAATATTCATCTATATAAATAAGTATGTCAGAAAAAAAATAGAATCATATACATAATTTCCTTTTTATTTACTAGGAATTCACTTTTTAAATGTTCAGACTCCAAGACATTCTTATAATCCATGAAATAACCCAAGTCAGCCACAGCTGTTTAATATGCTTTTTAAAATGCTCATCTTAACAACAGTTAGATGGCAAACCAATGTTCACTTTCTCTAAAAGCTTTATCTAAGAGAGAACATAGCACAATTTGGATATATGTGAAGCAATGAACATGCTTTAATGCAGTGAAAATTATATTGTGTAATAAGTAAAAAAATGATCTTGTTTTATTAATAATCCAGCTGGTTAGAAAACAGCAACATACTTCTTTTCAACTGTTTAAGGTCCTTTAGAACTTTTATTTTATCTATTATATTAGCTTTATATCTTTGTATTCATACAGCGGTTGGGACCAAATGTGGATATCAGACAAAGTAGTATGTGTGTTAAGCTTACCCAGTAGTCAGCTAGTCCAAATCTTTTTCTATATAACATTTCCCAAATGTCTCAAAACAGGGGGAGCGGGGATTAGGAGGTTGGGGGATAAGACATCACCGATTTAGTGGCTAATGGGATAAGGAAAACATTGAGTATCACGTGTGCATTTTATTTATGACTCTTTCAGATTTCCAATACCAGAGGATAAAAATGCAATTTCTTAGGGTAGAAAAAAAGAAGTCAGTAACTTTCTCTGCCCTTTTACTTGGTAATTCTGATTAGCAGTGGCTTTATTTCTGGTTCATATTAAACCTATTATTAGTTTATGTTGATCAGGCCCTCTTCTGGGAGCATGCATGCATGAGTATTTAGACCATAAGTAGGGCACCTAATTGGTCACTGAGTACTGTCTGCTACACACTGCTGAGAAGGACCTGGAGAGAGTCTAAGGGATTTAGAAAATAGCCTCATGAGAAAAAGTCACATATGAAAAATTTCAAGTTCAGGATGGTACATATTGATACAGTACAGAAATACATCACAAGCCAGGATAAGGTTGTTCCACAGACAATAACAAGAGCAATTCCTTTTAAGTGGAAGAGAAAAAAGCTAAATATTGGAGTTTGTCACTTTGTATTTCATTTTATAAAATTTATTATTTTTTTTCAGATAGTCAAGATCCTTTTGAATTTTATTTTATCTATTGTATTGGTTTTTTTTTTTAAAGATTTTATTTATTTATTCATGAGAGACACACAGAGAGGCAGAGACACAAGCTCCCCGCAGGGAGTCTGATACGGGACTCAATCGTGGGACCCCAAGATCACGCTCTGAGCTGAGGCAGATGCTCAACTGCTGAGCCACTCAGGCGTCCCTTTTGTATTGGCTTTATATCTTTTATCCGTGCAAAAGATGGGACCAAATGGCTGAAGTGTTTGTCTACAGAGTTTGATTTTTATTGAATAGGTAATAGTCACCAAAAAGTTTTAAGCAGATGAGTGCCATGGTCATTTATTGTTAAGGAAAATTAGTATGATGATGATATATAGGAAAGATTGGGAAGTGTAAAAACTAAGGAGGAAGATAAGAGATGACTGTAATAATAGTTCAAGTGTGAAGTGATCATGAAGGATGTTAGAATGGAATACATTTGTTTACTTTGTCCTTCTTATTCACTGCCATATGCCTAGCATTTGGAACAGAATATGGCACTTAGTAAGTACCAAGTAAAGATTTGTTGATTCAATAAATGAATTAATGAAAAAGTTTAAAATGTAGGCTCTGTTGCAGAAAGAATGACAGAAAGAAAGGAAGGAGTTAAGTTCTTCAGTATTTCTAGCTTTCAGTATGAATGAACAATTACAGAAACAGGGAATTGAGCATTACAGAAATAGGGAGAAATGGTTATAAGAAAAAAGAATTAAGAACTTTGTTTTATTCATGTTAAATTTAAGACAAGACTCCCAAATAAAACACTCAATAAGAATTTTGAGTGGGGACTAATATATGGGAGAGAGATCATGAGCTAAGATTTTTGCTTTGAGAACCATTTGCATAGAAGTAATCGATATAGAAGTGGTCATGATCCTCAAAGAAAGGAGTACGTAGATAAAAGAGCAGAAGGCCCAAGGGAAGGGCAAATTAATCTAATAGAGAAAAAATACTATGTACTCAGTGTTTCCTGTGCACTAGGGACTGAGTTAAAAGCTTTGCATGTATCATTTATCTGTCTTAACAGTCACAACATGCCCATAAGGGTGTAGGTATTACCTAGGAAAATGGAAATTCAGAGAAGATAAGTAATTTATCCCAGGTCCCATGCCTAATAATTAGTGTTGGGGCCAGGATATGAACCTAGATCTCTCTATCCTTGGTTTCCATCTTTGCTGAAACTACTCTCTGTTCATGAATTTCATTTGTCTTTTTCACTAAATCCTCTAACATATTTACATTAGTTATGTTATAGTCCTTGCCTACTGAGTGCAGTATTTGATTAATGTTGGATCTATTTCTATTTTTCTGTTTGTTTTTCTATTGATTATAGGCCAGTTTTTACTTTTTGGCATCTCTTAATTTTTTAACATATTTTATGGTAGATACTGAAATAAAAAAGAACAGTAGAGACTAAAGTAAATAATATTTACTCCCCAAAAGCCATATCCCTTCCTCTGATAGCTAGCCTGGGGTATTTATTCTGTTTAATATCCAGCTGAGCTTGGTCTGATCTGATTGCATTTTTTCCCATTTACTACTTGTTTTCAAATGCTTTAAGAGTAGTATCAGGGCTTTTCATTTATCAGGGCTTGTGATCTATGCTTGCTTCATTGAGTCTAGATATCTCTGTCTCTATCTCTGTCTCTCTCCTTTTCCTCCCCTCACCTGTTTTCCCCTCTCTTCCTCTGCTCCCCATCCCCCCCCTTCTTTCTTTTCTCTCACCCTCTCCCCCTGCTTTGCTATCCTGCCACTAGAGTTTTGTGCCTGCTTATTGCTATGAGCCTCTCCTTGCCTTCTTCCTGACCTTCCATGCCTTGGAAAAAAATCTCTGTCTTCTTGCCCTGTCCCCAGTCTTTTGCAAAGGGAAAGCTCAATAGAAAAGATGTGATGAGCTGATATTTCCAAAGGAATCTCTCTCTCTCCTTCTGTCCTGGCCACAGCCTTTTGCATGTAGCCACGATGTGCACTTGGTTAAGGCCTTTGGGAAATAGCTGGCAAGCTATGGGAAGGAACTGGCAGGCTAAACAGACTCCCTGGGTCTCCTCAGGACTCTTAATAAGCCATCACAGAAGTCCACAGATGGTCATGTGTTTGGCTGCTTTCTACACACACTGCTAGAAGTCCCCCATCTGTGGAAGTATGCTGTTTGCCCAATAAGAAGGTAGCTATTGATCTTTACTCACCTAGGAAAGGCTCACCCTGGTCTGGAATTTAGTTCATCCAGACTTCTTTGCATCCTCAGCTCTCCTTATGTGAAACAAACAAACAAACAAATCCTGATTTTATAAACTGTCTGGCATGTTTTTGCTGTTTTGATGACTATAACTGCCTACTTCGACTTTTTACGTATTAACTAAAACTGTTAAATACATTTTAATCATTAATAAATATTAGACCTTAGTGAGAAATAGACAAAAGAAAAATGTTTGTAACTTTTCAATATAGATTGCTATTTTATATACTTAAATTATGGAAAGAATCATGACAATTCAGTGAGAAACTAAACTAGAAAAACTGTTACCTATTTAGCATTTTTTATAAAAAAGAGAGTTACAAACTGTATTTGTAATGATTAAGTGCTGGCATACAATAATGGCAATTTTTTTTTGAAACCAGACACAGACCTGAGACATGTTAGGAATAAAGTTGCAACTTTCTGTGAACAGTGTATTAGTAACATAAACTTGCAGGTTTTAGAAAAGTAAATTGAATATTTTTACCATTAACCTGTCTCTGGATTCTCCACTTCTCTAAACTGACCCTTTCTAGAATGGGCATACATCATGCTTTGTGCTACAAGGATGTTGATTTCTGATAGATTGCTATGGCTTAGAAGAAGATTCATTACAGAAAGTGGTTGGCTAGCGTGGGCTTCACTTCTTCAGAAAGTTCTCTTGGAACATCAGAGGGCCTTGAAGCTGGCTAAAAGTAAGCCAATAAAGATGGATTTTTCTCTGAGGACTTATGTCTATTAGAGCTTGAAGCTAGTAGAGTTTAGAGTGGCTGCAAAAGACATCCTAAGGATTCATAGTCAGAGAACTTCTTGGTTCATCAGCTGTAGAAATTACTGAGCTCTTTATTCGAATTTCTTGACCTAGAATCTGTGTTCATGCTGATGAATCTGTAATAAAAAGGGCAAAGAGATTGTGTGGGTTATTTATAGAAGCTACATCACTCTTTCATTATCTTGCTGTGTTTAAATATAGGGTGTAGTATATTTGATAAGCTTCAAAAGACCAGGGATGTTATCTTGCTTACTTTCAGGTCTTCTTTATCTAACACAACCTGCCTAATAATCATTGTTCAATAAATACTGGTTGAAGAAGTTATTGAATTAATATTATGGAAATATTTTGTGTGAACTGAAAATATCGCTGGATACATTCAAATTTTAGATTTCCTAGTACTGGCAGTCTTTTTATAATGATAATATATTGGTTTAACATAACAGTTGATATTCTTTTTACCAAAGGCTAATAGAACTACTTCAGTAGGATACAGCTATGCCAATTTTAATTTAAAAATCCAGTTATTCTTTGGTGGTAGATTATGGAAATTATGCAAAGCTTGAGTAAAGCATTTTCCAATAAAAGGAAGCTAATAGTTGATAGGGTATACTCCCACATAAAAATACCACAAAGGTGAGATCAGAAAGTTCATTTGGTGGAAAGTTGCTGGAATGAGAAAATCAGTGAAAGGGATATCACCAAAAAAAAAAAAAAAAAAAGGACAAACCCTAGCTACCAGAATGAGGAAACATCCCTGAAACCCATATCCCATCATTATTTCTACATTTTTATTACAAAGCAGATATTAATTTAATTTGATTTAAGATGGGAAAGTAACTTTTTTAAAAGATTTTATTTATTCATGAGAGACAGACACACAGAGAGAAAGAGGCAGAGGGAGAAGCAGGCCCCATGCAGGGAGCCCAATGAGGGACTCAATCCCGGGACTCCAGGATCACGCCCTGGGCTGAAGGCAGACACTCAACCTCTGAGCCACCCAGGCATCCCTATGGGAAAGTAATCTATTCCTGTTATCTGCTCCCATCAGGACCAATTGCTTCTCTACTTCATGAGTCTACATGGTGAAAATTTCTGCTTTGCTCTTATGAGCTCAAAGAAAATGCCACCCAGTTTTCTTTCCCTCACTTTTCTTACTATTTGACTTTATGGTGTCATTCATATGACTGCTGATCTTGGAAAGAGCAGTAGAATTCTCACAGACCCTTGCTTTAAATCCCTAAGGGCACATAGTCAAGAGTTTAAATGTAATGGATTCAGAATTACAGCGCAACCACAAAAGTAACCAGAGAAATAAATGCATAACTATTCAAATAAAGCTGAAGATTTAGCCCATAGTGGAACATTAGCAGTAACAGTGAACATCAGTGGAGTCACTCTTACTTTGGGCAATGAGGACTTTGGACTAGGAGGGGCTATAAGCAGGGAAAGCTGTGAAATTCAGAATGAAGGAGATGGAGCATGATAATAAAGCCTCAACACAAGAGCAGGAAGATTCTCTGACACAATCAGTTGAGAGTGTTCCCCGGCACTGATTCCAGCCACATACCAGCCAAATGGGAAATTATTTTACTCTCTGTATCAAGATTATTTAGATAATATAGCTTATATTTAATGCAAACCACAGGTTGGTTGTT
This sequence comes from Canis lupus familiaris, assembly GCF_011100685.1. Classification (NCBI taxonomy): domain Eukaryota; kingdom Metazoa; phylum Chordata; class Mammalia; order Carnivora; family Canidae; genus Canis; species Canis lupus. The sequence continues at coordinate 3,287,147 of NC_049251.1, read as the reverse complement.
TCTTTGCTTGCTTCTTTTTTAATTTCAGGTTTAATTAGACAACACAATAAGCTATCCCAACTTCTCTTGGAGCGGACCTTCCTAAGCTTGTCTACAGCTTTGGAACTTTATTTGTTCTCAGTACCTTTGCAACTTCACTAATAATAACCTCAAGCATAATAACCATGTGTGTGACTCCTTTCTGTTCACAGGCCAAAAGAAAGGCCTTAGATTGCTTTCTCTGTGTCTCTGAGAAATGCTCTGAACACAACCTGTTTTTTTCCCATTCACATATAGGTTAAAGGGTAAAGGGAAGCACACGTCGGCAACATATATTTTCATTTAGTACCTAACCTTTTCTCCTTAGCCTTCTTTGAATCGAAAGCTAGTGTCCTTCTTAAAATTTATAGTAATCTCTAAGTTTCCTCATTATACATAAAATGTTAGAACACCTGCTCTAAGTAGAAATATAGTTGCTTTCCTATAGCTTGTGATAGATTTTGGAATTAAAGTTTCTTGCGTGGATTTTTTTTAGGAAAAAATAATATTAAGTGAGCCTTTTTACTGTCTAATTCTAAGTTTCTGTTTTGTTGTTGTTGTTGTTGTTTTGTTATTGTTTTCCTATCTCCAGCTTTCTAAGAAGTATGGAGTCCATGTTTGTGGAGAAGGTGGAGAGTATGAAACATTCACTTTGGATTGCCCTCTATTTAAGAAGAAAATAATTGTGTAAGATACCATTTCAGCATTTTCTTCCCTCTCCTTACATTTAAGTGATGGAAACAACTTAACATTAAGCTTGAGGCAACTTTTGTTGGGAGAAATAGAACGTGTCCTCTAAGTTCACAAACACTCAATTTGTTTAATACCAGTGAAGTTGTCTGAATACCTAAATCAATACCTGACAAGATGAGGCCTTCATAGAAGGCTATAAACTTTTTAGACATTGCACTTTTCGTTTACTTGCTGATTATGCCCTGCAGTAAAAGTGGTACCTGCACACTGACACTTTTATCCTTCCATGAAGTATGAATTGCCTGTATTATTTATCTTTCATTACAGCTACATTTGATAAACTGCCACATCAGTAGCCTGTGGGTTCCATTAACTCCATCCTCTTTTTCCCTTTTCTTGGCTTTTACAACTTGGAATAGTAATGCTAAACATTTCTATTTTATTATTTGGGGTTATTTTTACATATAAACTTTGTTTCTGAGTGAATTCAGTTTATGGCAAGCACTGTGATTTCTTTGCCACAGATTGTTAAAATTAGTAAAGTGAGAAACAAGAACTTTTTTTTCACCGTTAACATTGTTATCTGTACTCTAATTTGTGTTGTCCTTCTCCTATGCCAAGAGAGCACTTTGTCTGCTTTTCCTAAGCTCTTTTCTTAGAAAAGATTGGCAGAATTATGCTTGATTTCAGGAGGCTCATCTGATGAAAGATTGGAATCCTGTATTAAGTGGACAGCTTCAGTATGTTCACCACTTAGGAGTGATTCCTTTGTACATCTTAATAATGAGCAGAGGAGTGATCTAAGAAAATTAAGACAATTCTAAATGAATTTTCTAAAAAATGTCTATTTAGTGAAACATGGCCAAGACATTTTCATTATCATATTTGTAATATTCATCCACTCTTACTTCTTTCATGTTCTTCTAACTTCTTTTCCATTTAATAATCATTGGCAGAATAATTTATTTGGCAAGTACCTATTGTGTCTAAAGCATTCTACTGGGCACCATTGATGTTCAAGGATAGCGCCTGCCTTCAGAGGTTGAGTGGAAGACACATCTGTGTACAATTAAGATACAAGATGGTAAAGGATAAAAGTTATAAGTTCATATGTGAAAGATATTTCTTCTGACTACTCATCACAAAATGATTCATGAATGAAGTGTACATTAGGTCTTCTATAAAAAAAATGTTTTGTTATTCAAGAAAACTATTTGCATGTGAGGGTGAAATTACAGTATAATGAGAAACTTGCAGTATATTTACTTTTTAATATGGAACTAGCTGAAATTAGTTTAAAAAAAGACGATAAATGAAAAATGCCAAAGAATACAACTTTTCCCATTTACTTGACAACTTGAAATCCTAGAGGTCTTTATGAATAACCTAGAATTATAAGAAATGTACTGTATTACATAACCAGAAGGTCTATTTATTATAGTGCTTTAGACCTGAAAACTGAAACTTTTGTAGACATCACTTGTAGGCAAGGAAACCTAAGCCTGGCTGAGACAATGGCATGAGAGAAATTAGTCATGCTATTATAGAGAGGGATGCCAGGAGAGGTATCTTAAAACCCTCTAGTGCTGAAATGAGCTTTTCAGTTCCATTGAATAATGGTTTGTTGAGGTGGATTATGTGGGTGGAACTCAGCAAGCTACTGCTCCACTCTGTAGAAGTCTTCCTGTAACAGGAGAGACGGGCAAATCAACAATACCTAAGTGCTAACATACAGATGTGTATCTTGAGAACACAGAAGAAGCACTGTCTTTTCACTCCTATTCATTTATCAGTTAATCACTCATCTAATTTTGACACTTAAGCATTTTCTATGGTTTTTTCTTCATAGGCTGTGCCTCATCTTATCTTCATAACTGTCTTGATGCCTTTTCTCTAGCTTGCCTTCCCATTTTTCTCCTCTTTGCTAAATCCTTCCTTTTTAAAAAAAAATTGAAATATAGTTGACACAAAACATTATATTAGTTTCAGGTGTACAGCATAGTGATCTGACAAATCTACAGGTTATGCTCTGCTCACCACAAATGTAGCCACCCTCTGTTACCATGCAGTGCTGTTTGCTACTACTATAGTACCAGTGGCCGTATTTCCTATGCTGTAAAAATCCTTCCATTTTTAAAGGCTTTTGCTGCTATCCCCTCTACTTGTTCTCATTCTTGAACTCTTAGAACATGTAGTTGTCACTAATATAAATATTTGTTAAATATTATTGAATTTATTTATTTATTATTTGTTTGTTTTTACTTATCCCATTTTCACTTACTTATCCCATGTGTTCTTTTTAGGTTATAATTGGAGGTTATAGGTTGGGACATATCCTAGTTTAGTGGAAAAAGCATGTCACCTATTGTATAAAATCTTTCCTCCTCAGGATGCCTGAGTGGCTCAGCAGTTAAGCACCTGCCCTTTGGCTCAGGGCATGATCCTGGAGTTCCGGGATCGAGTCCCACATTGGGCTCCCTGCATGGAGCCTGCTTCTCTCTCTACCTGTGTCTCTGCCTCTCTCTGTGTCTCTCATGAATAAATAAAATCTTTAAAAATAGATAAAATAAAATCTTACCTCCTCTTTAAAATAAAAAATGTCCTTATCATACCTACTTAATAAGCATTAAATGTGATACTGTGAGTGAATATACATTGCACATTCCAAAACTATATGTAAATGAAAGTTATTTTATTTAGAGATGATACAATTAAAAGAAGTTTAGTTCTTGAAACTATTTGTTGACAGTTGACCATTAAGAATACTGGACCCTGTAACTTTGAATTCATTCTTTGGTCAAATTTAACAGCTTCTCTTGTTCTATTTAATAGTGGTCTGCCACAGTTGGCATAAAACTAACTGATTATTAGAAATCTCATTTCAGGGGGATCCCTGGGTGGCTCAGTGGGTTAGCATCTGCCTTCGGCCCAGGGCGTGACCCTGGAGTCCCGGGATCGAGTGCCGCATTGGACTTCCTGCATGGAGCCTGCTTCTCCCTCTGCCAGTGTCTCTGCCTCTGTGTATCTCATGAATAAATAAATAAAATCTTTTTAAAATTTTTTAAAAAAAGAAATCTGGTACAAATCAGATATCTGGTACAAATTTTTTTTGATGAAAAGGAGAAAACTGCCTCTAAGGGGAGAAAAAGTAAACTTATTTGCAAAATGGCTTGATTATTATTAGGGATTTTTTTTTTTTTTCAAAAACATAGATTGAATCATTTTTGGATCCCAAAGTAATTTAGAGAAACTAGGGTGGTTCTGGAAGTTTATGAGATACATTTTGCCCCAATTAACATTTTTGAAATCTTGTAGGAAAGACTGATATAGCAGTCTTTGGAAGTAATTTAAAATTTTTCTAACTAGAACATTTTACAATTCATTTTTCATGTCAATAAATATGTGATTACTCACTTCTAGATGCAGATTTATTTTAGAAAGCGAAGGATTTATTCTGAGAGGCCTTGAGGAAAAGAATTATAGCCTAGGCTTTACAAAAGGAGGATAATTCTGGGACAATTGTAGGTCCTCAAATAAAGAGCCTACTTTCTTATTGCTTCTTACTTTAAAATATGTATGTATGTATATCAGACATAAGAACTGAACTCTTAATGTTGTATTAATGGAAGTGATTTTCTTCTATTAATGAACATATTTATAAAATGTCAGTATTTGATACAACTCCATCTTTCCATTTGAATTATCAATGTTACTATACTACTGATGTAAAGTTGCTACACATGGGATGGATGGAAGGAAGGAAGAATGGGAGGGAAGGAGAAAGGGGGGGAAGGAAGGACATAAGGAAAGAATGATTAAATCCTATGGTTAAAACACTTTGTATTCATTTTTCCCACCTTCTCCTATTTGCTCCCCACTCAAGACATAACTCAGCACAGAGTATAACAATGTGGCACTTAGCAGTGGTAATGAATCAAGTACTTACTTACCTTCTGACATCTATCCTGTATCACCTGGGATTTATTTAAATTTATGAACTATTTTTCTTATATTTAAATTTTTAGATCTATTAAATGTTATCTTTATTAGGCCAGGGATACCATATGGTATTATTATAGTGTGCATATGACATGCATGTGTGTGTATATGGATAAAATGTTCATGTGGTATATGCATTTGAGAAAGTATATATCCATGAGAAGACAGGTAATTAAAAAATCAGTGTGGGTTTGTGAGAGTTAATAGTGTGTAATGTGAAGATACTTACCAGAGTTTCACTATACAGTCATTTATTCAACACATTTCTGATAAATACCATAAATGTACTCCATACTGAGCCAAGAGGGGTGGGGTCGGGGAGAGTCAGACAAAGGTGACCCGAATGTGGTCCCTCTCTAAGAGACACAAGCATATAGGCACATAATTATAATGTATTGGATGTGCAATGAAAAGGCTGTGAACACATTACTAAAGCACATATAAGGAGAAAACTAGAACTGTTGGAGAATGTCAAGGAAGGTTTCACAGAAATGACACTGGAGATGTTTCTAAGGAGAAGTGTGAGTCCACAGGGAATATCTTTGTATAGTTGTCTTCTTAGAGGAAAGGTAGGAACAAAGACCATGGCTGTCTCAAGAGAATATAAGTTTTTTTTGTTTTGAAGTGAGGGGATATATATATATATATATACCGCAGGGCTGTACACACACACACACACACACACACACACACACGCATGACCTCACACCTTGGGATGCTGGCCTGACTCAGCAGCTGTCCTTTTGAAGTTGTATCTAGGGGTGAGCCTAATGCAGAAATGAAAGGGAACATGGGCTAGCCCTCTAGGCTACAGAGAAACCTCAGTTGCATAAGATACACTGCCCAAACTGACTATTTACATTAACAGGGAAAAGAGCATTTTTGCTGTGGCACAAGTTAGTCTTAATTTTCTGGGTAACTCTGAGGATATTCCAACAGATCATACTCTAGATTTCCGAGAAACCCACAAAGCAGACAGAAACCAAAGATCCTTGAAAGTTGAATTTCATTTGAGTTTCTGAAAGGGAAAAGAAGAGCAATAGTGGCATTATTCTGTTTGAAACTAAAAACTGTTCATTTGAGATCTAGTCTCTTCCAGTTGGCTGGCTTTGTAGAAGTGAATGAAATGATGTTAGTCAATTAGAGATTATGAGTTTAATAGAATCCATAAAAATCATATTCTTCTTTATTTAGTGCTTAGAATATTCTGTATTTTCTCTGGATAACCATCTTTATTCAGAATGCAGTAATTACATTAATTAAATGAGCTATTTGCTGTCAGCCTTCTGTTTCTATTGCAGATAGCTGGCATGAGAAGGGAGGGCTTGAAACCCTTTCTACTGACATAGCATTGGTGCCAGGTTAATTATAGTTTTGCTGCACTCCATTGTGAAGGATAGCAAAACCAAGCTGCCTAGATTAGGCATAATTAAGGCTCAGGGTCAGTTTCTAAGGCTGAGATCAGGAGTAGGGAGATTGAAATTTAATGTAAGAGTGAGGGTTGTACATAGGAATTGGGATTTGAATCTGATTGATAAGCCAAGATACAATTTTGGAGTAAGTAGAAAAAACAAGACCAGAGCTAACAAGCCAGAGGGGCAGGTGTGGGAGAGCAAGTCAGGCCTCTTTACTTTCTCTTTCTCTCCCCGCCTCCCCTCCCCTACCAGAGCTGTCTTTTGGTTAATGTAGCCTGTGAAGGCAGGTTATCTTTCTGTCAGGATCCTGACTCTTTAATATTTCTGTTTCTTTTATAGCCTAAGTTGCTTTCCTTGTCACAGAAACCCTTTTTAATGTTATTTTTCCTAAGCATTAACAAGAGGCATATTTGATATTAAAGGTTCATGAACGGTAGTTGACATTTTTAATCATCAAACATTTTTTGCCTCTATCTCTGATCGTTCAAAGGGGAACGTAAACAGATTTTGTCCATGAAAATTTAATATTTTGGAGCCAAATATTTTGAGGTTCCTTTTATTGCCACTAAGTAACTTCACTTTACAAAAGTTAACTCAAAAATATCTTACATTAGTGGCAAAGTCAAATAAAGTAACAATTTATTTTGCTATCCTACAAAGGTTAAAATGCTAACAATGTATTAATATAAACAATGGAACTAGTTCCCTAGGCATTAAAGAGATATGGGGAAATTCTATTTTTAAAATTTCAGTTGAATGGCTTTCTTAATAAACAACAATAAAAAATAATTAGTTATTTGAACTTCACACATAATCTTAGTTATTCATAGGTGCTTTACAGGGTATTTTTGATAAAAGTTGAGTTAATTTACATGTATCCATATGGTGCCAGCAAGCAGTTCATACCATTTTACCTGAATGTGGTAATTACTATGTCAAACAATCAATTTTAATAGCAATGATATTGCAGTGTGAAGAGTTCACCTAGAGCTTAAAACCGTCACCAGTACTGCTTTTGTGAAGGATAATTGAGATTTTGTGTGAAACACTGAATGAATTACCTCTTGAAAATGAAAGGAATAATGAAGATAAAGCGCTATTGTTTAATGGTTAGCCCCTACCAAGCAAATTTGTGAAAATGAAATTGAATACGAATTTTAAGTTTCAAAACTGTTCAGAGAGCTTTGAGTGAACCTGAAAGTTGAACTATGTGTCATTATAAAGACAAAAGCTTCTTTACTTTTTCTTGCAAATGTAGCATCCTCGATCCTTTTCCTAGTTAAATATTGGATTATTAAAAATGATGTTAATCACTACGTATTGTTTACTAGTGGAAATAAATACAAAAGGGGGATTTTTGGTCTCTTCTAGTCACTAGCAGAAAACAATTTGCCACAATTTATGTAGTAAATAAATGCATTATAAAATGTTTGTGTTTTAGTGATTCATCAGAAGTGGTCATACATTCAGCTGACGCATTTGCACCTGTTGCTTATCTACGCTTTTTGGAATTGCACTTGGAGGACAAGGCAAGTAAATCTAAGATTTACTTTCACAGTGATTTCAAGAGAAAATTGACACATATGCATTGGCTCCAGAAAAATTAGGATAGACAGGATTGAAAGTAGATCACTGAATTAAATGAGAAGATGGCTATTGGTGACCTTTTCCCAAAAAGTTGGTAATCCTTGAGAAATTGAATCTGCTCTTCAAACATCCTTCATATTCAATGAAAGGAACCTCTTATCTTATAGGTCTCTACTACTATTTCTGCCATGTGCGCACACAGAGTGAAACCCACTGAATTTCTGTTTAGACACATCAGCCATTATATGCTCAGCTTTACCTAAATAGCTCATTGTTCACCTTGTTTTTTTAGTATTTCATTTGTTTTCCCAGTCCATTGCCGTCTCAAAGAAAAGAATGTTATTTAAGTGGAGTATATTCACTGACACTGAATAAATGTGCATTTTTCTTCTTCTTCCTCTTTTTTTTTTTTTAAATAGGTGCCCCCAGTGTCTGACAACTGCAGAACATCTAACTATATACATCCTTCTTGAAGAGCATTTTTGGACATTGTTTACTAAGCTGCCATTTCTATATGAAAAAGACCACATAGCATTTTCTTAGCTTTCTTATGTCCAGCTTCTTCTCTGAATTTTTTTATTCTTACAAATATATATCTTTATCAGAAGAGGTTAATAGAAACATTGATTAATTGGGGAAATGTGAAAGTCTCATTCTTTATTATTGGCGACTTCCTCAGGATTCACTTTCTCTAACTTTTGTTACTGTGTACTATCCATGACCTGTACATGATCTGTGCCCCTTTTTCCCCTTTTACTTCATCTCTAACTCTCATTTCTGGAACATTTCTTTGCTTTCATCACAGTTTTATTTCCCTTCTTCTCTCTTTCGTGCTTTCATCTCTGCGAGTAATATAATGATGCAGAGCATTTGAATATTAGAATGAAAAGGCAATCATCACTTTATTTAGCCAATCAAGTTTATTCTACTGGCTGTTACTGACATGACTTGTCATTTTTGTTTTGGTATAGTATTCATTTTATCAACAGTATTGGGCAATCAAGAAGAATATTGGTAAATCATAGTCTATTTTATAACATTGAAGAATGCAGTTCTTATACCCAATGGTAAAAAGATAATCTCTTCAATAAATGGGTGTTTGGGAAACTGGACAGCAACATACAAAGGAATGAAACTGGACCACTTTCTTAAACCATACACAAAAACAAATTCAAAATATATTAAAGACCTGGAACCATAGAAATCCCAGACAAGAACATAGGCAGTAACCTCTTTGACATTGACTATAGCAACTTTTTTCTAGATCTATCTTTTGAGGCAAAGGAAGCAAGGGCAAAAATAAACTACTGGGACTACATCAAAATAAAAAGCTTTTACACACCCAAAAGAACAGTCAACAAAACTAAAAGGCAACCTATGGGATAGGAGAAGATATTTGCAAATGACGTATCTGATTAAGGGTTAGTATCTGAAATATGTAAAGAACTTATGAAACTCAACATCCAAAAAACAAATAATCAAATTAAAAAAAGGGCAGAACACATGAACAGACATTTCTCCAAAAAAGACATGCAGGTGGCCAACAGACACGTGAAAAGATGTTCAACATCACTCATCAGCAGGGAAATGTAAATCAAAACTACAATGAGATAATCACCTCATATCTGTCCAAATGTCTAAAATCAACAATACAAGAAACTGCAGGTGTCGGTGAGGATGTGGAGAAAGGGGAACGATCTTAAATTGGTGGGAATGCAAACTGGTGCAGTCACTCTAGAAACAGTGTAGAGGTTTATCAAAAAGTTAAAAATAGAACTACCGTATAATCCAGCAATTGCACACTGGTATTTACCCAAAGAATACGAAAATATTAATTCAATGAGATACAGGCATTCCAGTATTTATAGCAACATTATCTACAATAGCCAAGTTATGAAAAAACAAAATCTTGGTATTATCCGTGCTGACCTTAGACAACTTTGAATAGACTTAATTTTTTTACAACAGTTTTGGATTCACAGCAAAATTGAGCAGAAGGAACAGAAAGTTCCCATATGCCCACATGAACAGCCTTTCCCTACAATCAATATCTGGCATCCAAGTGGCCATTTGTTACAGTCAATGAACCCACATCAACACATCATTATCACCCAAAGTACATAGTTTCCATTATGGTTTGCTCTTAATATTGTACATTCTATGGATTTAGGCAAATGTATAGCGACATGTATCCACCACTATAGCATCATACAAAATAGTTTCACTGCCCTAGAAATCTGCAGTGTACTGCCTATTCATCCTTTCTTTCCCTCTTACTCCTGGTAACCATTGATCTTGTTACTGTCTCTACAGTTCTAGAATGCCATATAGTTGCAGTCATACCATATGTAGCCTTTTCACATTGGCTTTTTTTGCCTAGAAATATGTGTGTAACTTCCTCAATGTCTTTTCCTGAGTTTTAATTGTTGAATAATATTCCATTGTCTGGATGTGCCACAGTTTACTTATCATTCACCTACCAAACATCTTGGTTGCTTCTAAGTTGGCAATTATAAGTAAAGCTGCTAACTTGAGGGGATGAGCAATGCATGTTATGCTATATGTTGCAAATTGAACTCCAATAAAAAAATACACACACACAAACACACACACACACATAAAAAGTAAAGCTGCTATAAACATTCATGTGTAGGTTTTTGTGCTCAACTCCCCTGAGTAAATACCAAGGAATGTAACTGCCAGATTGTATAGTTAAGTCTGTGTTTAGTTTTCTAAGAAACCATCAAACTGTCCTCCAGTGTGACTGTAAGATTTTATATTGCCACCAGCAATAAATGAGAATTCTGATTGCTCTACAGCCTCATCAGCATTCAATATTGTCAATATTTTGGACTTTTACCATTCTAATAGGTGTGCAGTGTTATGTCATTGTTCTTTAATATGCATTTCCTGATGACATTTGATGTGGAACATCTTTTCATATGCTTATTTGCCCATTCCTATATCTTCTTTGAAGTTTCTGTTCAGATCTTTGCTCATTTTTTGAGTCGTTTTATTATTATTGAACTTTAAGAGCTCTTTGTATATTTTGAATAATAGTTCTTTATCAGCTATGTCTTTTGCATGTATTTTTCCCGGTCAATGGCTATCTTCTTACTTTCTTGGCAATATCTTTTATAGAGCAGAAGTTTTAATTTTCCTGAATTATTATTTCTTTCATGTATCGTGCCTTTGATATTGTATCTAAAAAGTCATCACCAAACCAAAAGTCATCTAGATTTTCTTTTATGTTATCTTCTAGGAGTTTTATAATTTTGCATTTTATATTTGGATCTGTGTCCTATTTTGAGTTAATTTTTATAAAAATGAAGAATATATACAAGTATAAAGACTGTGTCTGGATTCTTTTTTTGTAGCTGGAAGTATAGCTGTTCTGGCACCTTTGTTTAAAAAAAAACAAAAAACAAAAAACCTATCTTTTCTCCCTTATTTGCCTTGCTCCTTTGCCAAAGATCAGTTAACTTCTATTTATGTGGATCTATTTCTGGACTCTCTCTTCTGTTCTTTTGCTCTATTTGTCTATTCTTTTTATTTTTAATTGGAGTTCAATTTGCCAACATATAGCATATCACCCAGTGCTCATCCCGTCAAGTGCCCCCCTCAGTCACCCCAACTCCCCGCCCACCTCCCTTTCCACTACCCCTTGTTCGTTTCCCAGAGTTAGGTGTCTCTCATGTCTGTCACCCTCTCTGATATTTCCCACTCATTTTCTCTCCTTTCCCCTTTAATCCCTTTCACTATTTTTTATATTCCCCAAATGAATGAGACCATGTAATGTTTATCCTTTTCTGATTGACTTACTTCACTCAGCATAATACCCTCCAGTTCCATCCACATCGAAGCAAATGGTGGGTATTTGTCATTTCTAATGGCTGAGGAATATTCCATTGTATACATAGACCACATCTTCTTTATCCATTCATCTTTCGATGGACACCGAGGCTCCTTCCACAGCTTGGCTATTGTTGACATTGCTGCTATAAACATTGGGGTGTAGGTGTCCTGCCATTTCACTGCATCTGTATCTTTGGGGTAAATCCCCAGCGTGCAATTGCTGGGTTGTAGGGCAGGTCTATTTTTAACTCTTTGAGGAACCTCCGCACAGTTTTTCAGAGTGGCTGTACCAGTTCACATTCCCACCAACAGTGCAGGAGGGTTCCCCTTTCTCCACATCCTCTCCAATATTTGTTGTTTCCTATCTTGTTAATTTTCACCATTCTCACCGGTGTGAGGTGGTATCTCATTGTGGTTTTGATTTGTATTTCCCTGGTGGCAAGTGATGCGGAGCATTTTCTCATGTGATTGTCGGCCATGTCTATGTCTTCCTCTGTGAAATTTCTGTTCATGTCTTTTGTCCATTTCATGATTGGATGGTTTGTTTCTATGCTGTTGAGTTTAATAAGTTCTTCATAGATCTTGGATACTAGCCCTTTATCTGATACGTCATTTGCAAATATCTTCTCCCATTCTGTAGGCTATCTTTTAGGTTTGTTGACTGTTTCTTTTGCTGTGCAGAAGCTTCTTATCTTGATGAAGTCCCTAAAGTTCATTTTTGCTTTTGTTTTCCTTGCCTTCATGGATGTATCTTGCAAGAAGTTGCTGTGGCCTAGTTCAAAAAGGGTGTTGCCTGTGTTCTCCTCTAGGATTTTGATGGATTCTTGTCTCACATTTAGATCTATCATCCATTTTGAGTTTATCTTTGTGTATGGTGCAAGAGAATGGTCTAGTTTCATTCTTATGCATGTGGCTGTCCAATTTTCCCTTCCCAGCACCATTTATTGAAGAGACTGTCCTTTTTCCAGTGGATAGTCTTTCCTGCTTTGTCGAATATTTGTTGACCATAGAGTTGAGGGCCCTTTTCTGGATTCTCTATTATTTCTCTTTTATATTATATATATATATATATATTTTTTTTTTTTTACCAGTACCACAATGTCTTAATTACTATAGCTTTACAGTTTGTCTTGAAGTCAGTAACTGTTCTTCAATATTTTGTTTACTATTCTAAGTCTTTTACCTTTCCACATAAACATTAGAATCAGTTTGTAACTTGCTGACATTTTGATTGGGATTATATTGAAGCTGTAGACCAAATTAGAAAGAATAGGCATCTTGACAATATTGTCTTTCTACCCATGATCATGGAGTATCTCTCCATTTATTTATTTAGTTCTGTGATTTCTTTCATTTTCCTTAGACATTTTATCTGTCTACACTCTTGTAATTTGCTAAAAGTTGCCTCCTTTAGGATTTTTTAAAATTAATTTTAATTAATTTTATTTATTTATTTATTTTTTTGTGCAAATGACAAGCTTTGATGTGGCATTCTTTGTGTGGAACCAGAGGGAAACAGTGAGAGTTTCTTACCCAGAAATCCCATTGTATCTCAATGTCTTGGGTTGGGCAAAGTCACCATCTTTAGGGAAGGGTACACTCTAGAAGGGAAAACAAAATATGATTTCCAAAAGAATGATAAATAAATGCTAGAGTACAAAAATACAGATACTTTTCCATATGTTTTATCAAAATCACGTTGCTATTTCAAATTCATAGTAAATTAATTAACATTTTACCCCAAATAATAGTGAGATGAGGAATGTAGTGATATTTCAGAGTATCATTTGTTCCCTAAATTCCTTTAATGTTTATTTGTTCTATAACACATTTGCAATCTAGCTTGACCTCAGTTACTTTGATGAACTGCTGTTGGTCTTTTCTTGGTCTTCATAGTCCTTAGTTAATTCTTTTCCTTAATAATACTGACCACCATCTACCTGAGAAATTACCCTATACTGGTTATATACCACTGTACCATTCTGACTTCTACTTGCTCAAGATTTCTTCTATCTATTTCAGTAGTTTCTCTGCTTCCTACTTTCAACAAGTGTATATAGCCCCAAGCCTTTTTAAAGCTCCATTTTTTTTTTCTTTTTCCACATTTTCTGTCTGTGAAATTTTGTCTTCTCTCACAATTTACTTTTAAGCTCTATGCATGTGATTCCCAAGTTACTCTCTTTCTGGTCTTTCTGCTGATATCTACACTTTCACCTTAACTTTAGATCCTTATTTCTGACTGGCTGCTGGACATGACTGCCAACATGTGTCAAGTTCATCTTGTATAAGCCTTGAACTCATTTTCTCCTCCAAGTGTACTTTCTGCCTTTTTTTGTTCTTTAACACAATTGTTTTCCCCCTCATAACTCAGGAACAGAATATGGACATCATTTCTTACAGCTGTCTTTTCTTTACCATGACCTTCAGTTGGTTATCTAAGTCTTTACATGCTAATTCACTAGTATGTGTTTTACACCATTCCATCTCCATGCCCATCTCTCTAGTTGAAGTCATATCTTGCCCAGACTCTTCGACAACATGCAACTTCTTTAAGTGAACTCCTTGTTCTCATTATCCCCATGTTCTATTCCATTGCCATATTGACTTTTCTTCCTAGTTTTTGTGTATCTGCACAAAAATCTATAATACAGCTACATTGCTTTCTAAATAAGCAGAATGTTTAGCCATGAATTAAAAAGACTGTCCAACATGGTACCATAACTTCCTTTCTTAGTCTTGCTCTCAGGAACCCCAAGCATGTATCCTTTGCTCCAGTAGTACAAGAGCATTGGATGAATACTCCTTTTACTATGCCTTCTGCTTCTTTCCTCCCTTGCCTTTGCTTATTCTATCGTATCTATCATCCTTTTTTCATTTTCTTTAACTGTTTACATCCTTCCCATGATGCAAGCTTGAACTCATATATTCATACATTTAGTCATACCAGATGAACTGTCCTAACACTTTGTTTCTTACTGTTATAATGTTTAAGGACTTATTATTTCCACTAGGTTATAAATTTCTTGAAAACTCTTTTTATACTCTCTTTAACAGCTATTAGTTCTGGAATACAATGTTTTAATTTATAATTGATTGTTATTTTCTTCATATTTTCTTACAGAATTTTATAGACATGTGCTTCCTTTTCATGTTGCATAACATTTAATGAAAGTCACTTTCTTGTTTATTTTTCTTTTATCTTGTTAGAGAAAAATGCTCCTAAGCAAACCAGAATATAACAGGTTGTTAGTGTAAAATTTAAGTCATCATCAAGATTTTTACTTTACATATGATGACCCTTAAATTTCTCTAATAATCTATTTAAAGTGTACTTTAAGTTAAAATTATAAAGTTATTCATGTGAATATAAAACTTACATCAAGTAAACAGGAGATCCCCAACAAAATAACCGAATAATGGAAAGCTCCAGGTTAAAAATGGGGAAATAGGGAACCCTGGGTGGCACAGCAGTTTAGCACCTGCCTTTGGCCCAGGGTGTGATCCGGGAGACCCAGGATCAAATCCCACGTCGGGCTTCTGGTGCATGGAGCCTGCTTCTCCCTCTGCCTATGTCTCTGCCTCTCTCTCTCTCTCTCTCTCTGTAACTATCATAAATAAATAAAAACTAAAAAAAAAAAAAAATTTTAAAAATGGGGAAATATATTAAAATTTCCTTTGGGGCCTTGACTTTATTGCTTATGGCAAACTTGATGCTAAATGTGCTATACATCACTATAGTGACAGGCTTGAGAAAATGAAAAATACAAAGCTTTACATAAATCAGCCAAAAGATCATATTAAAATGCATAACCTTTAACAGAAGAATCAAGACTTTTACTTTTCACCATTCACAAGGTTTTTCTTCCTTATATAGTTGTTTTAGATTTTCCAAACAGCTTTATGGGAAATGGTACTTCAAATTAATTGTTGACAAGACTACTGCATTTTTAAAGAAACAGATTCACAGAAATTTAGCTTCAATTTTATTAACCAACTACTATGGCTTAGTACTTTATTTTTGTTGAAATAATCTCATAGGACAATTATATATTTTACAATAGTTGTAAAAGCCCACATTCCTAGAAGTTGTAACTTTTAAAGATATCACAGACTCATAGCCCATTCTTGGCTCTTTTCATTTTGTTTTATTTCAGAAATACCATCAAATATCTTGAAAAACTTTCTGCATTAATCTTTGTGTTTTTATTTTTTCTTCAATCTAACAAATACCTATGAGCACCTATTCTGTTTAAAAAACTCTTAGCCCTCCCCATGGAATTCACTATAAATAAGGACAAATTACAGAGTAATTTTAATTCTAAATTCAACACAAAGTTCTAACAGGTAATCGTTATTCCCAGCATCATGATTACAGTGACAGATATCTAGTCTCTCTAGAGTGTTGTGTAGGATATGATCCTATTTTTTCTGAAAAATATTGATGAAGGCAAGGAGCTTGTATATTCATTCATATTTGAATGAGGATGGTAAGAGTGGGCACAAAATAACTAGAATGATAATATTGGCTATCTTAGGGCAAGGGACCTAAAGAGGGAAAACAGAAAAGTCTAATACTTACATATCTGTAATGTGACTTCTTATTATGCACATATAATGTAAATTTTAAAATATTTGATTAAGAAAATTAACTACAGGAGGTAGAGATGGTTTAGTGAGTTCCAGTGCTAAATAAATGAATGTTATTCTACAACACTTTAGTAGTCTAGGTAGAAAGAGACATTCTAGGGCCCTTTAAAACTTTCCATAGAATTCAAATAAAAACAGTACGCACAATGTGGATTGAAATCTAGTTGATCCTACAGTGAAGTCTACACATAAAATGCTGGGCGGGGGGGGCAGGATATATATAAAAGAAGACCAAAAGAATTCAGATAGTAGTCCTCTTGAGTTTCTTATGCATGGGAATTTGTTTTTACCACTCATAGCAAACATGTATAAACTTGAAGACCCTGTGCAGAGAGATATGCTGCCATTGTCTCTATGCCACTTCAAGAATACTTCCTTACAGAAGGGACAAAGGAAGGAAGAAAATATGAATGATAACTTTTATTCATCAGTTCAGTACAGCTTTCCTACTCCACCCTCTCCCCCATCTTTGTCCTTAAGCTAAGAGCAGTAAAAAATGTTTTGGTAAGAGGGAGCAGAGTATTTCACAAATTTTAAATCCTAATTCTATAAACCTCAATGATATAACTTGAAATTCAGAGAGATTTCAGCCTTAGGTACCACTAAGTCACTGCTGCTGCAAATGGTCATTGGGGCAGAGTAATAAATAAAGCATCAAATTCCTTCAAATTTTGAGAGCCACTTGACTCCTTTCTGTCCCCAATGCATGGATTTCAGTAGTAGCAACAACATGCGACTGTGTCAAGAGGTCAAGAATCAAACTGGACAGTGAAAAAGTATTTTTTAACCCAAAATCTCTGGTGGATCTGTCAGTTGGGGGAGGGGGTAATAAAAATAACCAATTTTCTTCTCTGCTTTTAAATTTGACTATATATGTTCTACTGTATATTTAGTTGTTATGCTCTAATATGCAGCTTGTTTATTGTCATTGTTTTAAAAATAAAAATTCTGATGTTTTTATAAAGTTTCACTTTGGTGATTTCTTAGAAAAGTGGAATACTGTTCATTTATTTAACACATATTTATTGAGTGCTTACATCTATATGCCTAGCACTAGGGATACAACAGTCAACTAAACATCCCCAAATAATTTCCTTCATGAAGCTTTTATCTGTCAAAAATTATATTCTTGAACAATCAATAGGTCAAAGAAAAAAATCACAAGAAATTAGAAAATATCTTAAGGCAAATAAAGGAAAAAAAAAAAAAAACTAAAGCTTATGGGATACAGCAAAAGCAGTTCCAAAAGGGAAATTTATAGCAGTGAATAGATATGTTGAAAACAAAAGATCTCAAATCAGCAGCCTGACTTTACACTTCAAGGAACTAGAAAAAGACCACACTAAACCAAAAGCCAGCAAAGAAAAGGAAACAATAAAGAATAAAGAAGAAATAAAAGAAAGAATATGAAAAAAAACATGAAACTAAAGGTTTTGATTTTTTTTTTTTTAATAAAGAAGATTGACAAACCTTTAGGCTAAGAAAAGTAGAAGACAACAAAAATAGAAAACATTGCAACTGGTATAACAGAAATAAAAAAAAAGGATCATAAAAGCATGCTATAAACAATCATATGCCAACAATTGGATAATCTACAAGAAATGGATAAAGCTCTAGAAATATATAACCTACCAAAACTAAATCATGAAGAAAATTTAAATCTGAGCAGAACTGTATCTAGTAAGCAGATTAAATCAGTAATCAAAACTTTCTCACAAAGAAAAGCCCTGAGCCAGATGGCTCCACTAAGAATTCTACCAACATTTAAAGAATTAACATGATTTCTTAAACTCTTCCAAAAACTGAAGAGGAGGGAATATTTTCAAACTCTCTTTATGAAGCTGGCATAAAATCAGGCAAAGATACCACAAGAAAAGAAAACTATAGTCCAGTATTCTTGATGAATAGTGCTACAAAAATCCTCAACAAAATATAAGCAAACTGAACTCAACAATACGTTAAAAGAATTATACACTAGGACCAAGTGAGATTTATTCATGTGATGCAAAAATGGTTCAGCATACAAAAATAAAAGTATAGAATATCACATTACAGGACAGTAACTACAAGACTATCTCAACTGATACAGAAAAAAGCACTTGACAAAATAAAACACTCTTTTATGATGAAAACACTCAAAAACTAAAACTGGAAGGAAATTACTTCAATATAATAAAAACCATAAATAAAAGCCCATGCGGTATCATTATTCTCAATGACGAAAAACTGAACACTTTCCTCTAAAATTAGGAACAAGGATGTCCTCTCTCACCATTTCTATTCAACATAGTACTAGAAATCCTAGGCAGAGCAAGTAGATAAGAAAGGAAATAAAAGTCATCCAAATCAGAAAGGAAGAAATAAAATTTTCTCTGTAGGCAGATGACATGATCTTATATGTAGAAAACCTTAAGGATTTCACTCAAAAAAATTGATAGAATTAATAAGTGAATTCAGCAAAGATACAAAACCAATTGCAATACACAAAAACCAGCTGTGTGTCTAAACACTAACAATAATCTGAAAATTAAGAAAATAGTCTTAAAATTGCCTCAAAAATAATAAAATACCTAAGAATAAACTTAACCAAGAAGGTGAATGGCTTACACACTAAGAACAACAGCAACAAAAAAATGCTGAAAAAAAAGAAGACATAAACGGTAAGACAGTCTATGTTCATAGATTGGAAGATTTAATATTGTCAAATTAAGCACACTATCCAGAGCAAGCACAGATTTAGTGCAATCCCTATTAAAATCCCAATTGCTTTTTAAAATTAATTTGCAGAAATTGAAAAGGCTAGCCTAAAATTCATATGCAATCTCAAAGGACCCCAAATAGGCCAGATAATCTTTTAAAAAAGAACAATTCTTTACACTTACTAATTAAAAAAAATATTGCCAGCCTACAGTAATTAAAACAGTATGATACCAACATAAAGACAGACATGCAGACCAACAGAACAGAGAGCCCAGAAATAAATCTTCATGTATATATATGGTCAAATGTCTTCAACAAGAGTACCAAGTTACACAATAGGGAAAGCATACTATTTTCAACAAATGGTGTTGAGACAACTGTATATCCACATACAAAAGAATAAACTTGGACCCTTCCTTTGAACAATTTACAAAAATTAATTCAAAATGGATTAATGACCTAAACATAAAACCTGAAACTATAAAACTCCTTAAAGAAAACATAGGGAAAAGTCTTCATGACATTGGACTTGGCAGTGATTTCTTGGATATTACACCAAAAGCCCAGACAATAAAAATAGGAATATAAAAATGAACTACATCCAACTTCAAATTTATGCACAGAAATCAACAAAAGAGTGAAAAATCAACTTACAGAATAAGAAAATATTTGCAAACCAAAATAGTATCCAAGATATATAAAGAATCCCTGCAACCCAATAACAAAAATAATCCAATTAAAAATAGGCAAAAAACTTGAATATACCTCTCCAAAGAAGGTATACAAATGGCCAACAATTGTATAAAAATATGTTTGGCATCACTAATCATTAGGGATATGCAAATAAAAAATCACAATGAGATATCTCCTCATTCATTAGGATTGCAACTATCAAAAAAAAAAAAAAAGAAGAAGAAGAAGAAAAAAAATACCAAATGATGGGGAGGATGTGGATAAATTGAAACACTTGTGCACTTTTGGTAGGAATGTAAAATGATGCAGCTATTATATAATTAAAACAGTACAGAGGTTCCTCAAAAAGTTAAAAGAGAACTACCACATGACCCAGCAATCCTACTTCTGGGTATTTATGTAAAAGAATTGAAATTAGGGTCTTAAAGAGAAATTTGTGCTTTCACACTCATTGTAGCATTATTCATAATAGTTGAGATGTGGCAACAACCCAAATGTTTGTTGACTGATGAATGAATACAAAAACTAGTACACACACACACACACACACACACACACACACATTGGAATATTATTCAGCCTTAAAAAAGGAACCTGATCATATGCAACAACATGGGTGAACCTTTAGGTTATTATACTGTGCGAAATAACAAATCACAAAAAGACAATTACTTCATGATTCCACTTATTTGAGGTATCTAAATTACTCAAACACTTAGAAACAGTAAGTATAATATTGGTTGCCAGAGGCTGTGGGGAGAGGGAAATGAGTATTTATTCAGTGAGTATAATATACTATCAGTTTTGCAAGATGAAAAAGTTCTAAAGATCTATTGTTACAACAATAAGCATATAGTTAACACGGCTGCACTGTACATTTAAAAATGGGTAAGATAGTAAATTTTATGTTGCATGTTTTTAAATCTTCATATATGTGGAAATTAAACAATAAATTTCTAAGTAATCCATGACACAAAGAATAAATCCTGGGGGAACTTAATAATTTCTTTAACAAATTGATAATGGAAAATTTGATATCAAAATTGTGGAAAAATATTAAAGCAATAATTTTTAATGAAATTTATAGTATATATAGAAGATATTGCCACTTTATGCTAGCAAACTGGAAAACCTAGATAATTTAGAAAAATTCATAAAAAAACTTTGACACCAGAAAAACACAGCAAATCTGGATAGTTATATTAGGTAAATATATTGCTAAAAACCACACACTTCCAGCTCTAAATGGCTTCATCTGTAAATTTTGCCAAGAAAAATTGCCAATTTTAATAGAAACTTTACAAAAAAACAATATAGAAGACTCATTTTATGAGGTTATTATAAGGTAGCTTCTGTTAAGTATAACTGACATTTCTGTTGAAAACGTTTGGGAAACGATGACTCGTGTCCTTTTAAGCGTTATCCTGGAATATTACTGAACAAGGCCACTCAAGGAATATTTAATTCTCTAGGTGATCAACTATTATTTCACATAAAATTTACTGATTAAGGCCTAGACTCTGTGAAGTTACTAATTAATAGTTTTTTGTCCGGTAGGGATGTGAATGATTTCTGTAAGGTAGAACAGATAACCCAAAAGTTACAATTTTATTGCCCTGTAGGACATTAACCATTTCTGTATATCTGTCCCCTTATTATTCCAGAATTCTTTCATTAGTGTATCTTCTCTCAGATTCCCTTGGACTAGCTTTACTCAGTGGGTGAAGTCAGTCTTTACTGACATTTGATACATCTTCAATCTATATTTACCTTAGACTCGTGATTCTAATTTTTTTGAAAAATGTACTTGGAAATAATAAAGCCTGAAAATTAAGAGATTTTTTTAAAAAGTAAAGCAGTCTCACTCATGAACACAGATTTTTAAATCCTTCATAAAACATTAGCAAATTCAATCTGTGAGATAGAAAAATGAATACTGTATCATGACCAAGTTGGGTTATTCTAGGGATGCAAGGCTGATTTAACAACAAAATCAGTCAATGAATTCACCAAAGACAAAAGCATATGACCATTGCAAAAGATGCAGTAAACATCATCCTTCATTGTGAACTGATGAAATCTTTTCATTTGAGTTTAAAGACACAGTAAGGATGCCTGAAATCATCACTTCTATTCAACCAGTGGATAAGGTAAGAATAACAAATGTATGTATGTTAGGGAAAGGAAGAAATAAAACTATGATTATTTGCAGGTTGTAACTGTATAAATAGAAAATGTGAAACCTACGAAGTTCTTAGAATTAATGTTAAGGTTTGTAAAGTTTCTGGAGACTAAAGAAAGGTTAATTTAGAAAAGTTTTATTTACGTATACCCAGAAATAGAAAGTGAACCAAGCTGCCTTCCATTTTCATGTTGACTACACTTGAGCAAATTTTTTAACCTCTCATCCCAGTTTCTCCTTCTTTAAAATAGGAATGATATGGGACACCTGGGAGGCCTCAGTCAGTTAAACATCCAACTCATGATTTCAGCTCAGGTCATGATCGCCCTGTGTCAGGCTGACATTCAAGGGGAAGTGTGCTTGAGATTCTCTCTTCCCCCGCCCCTGCCCCCACTGCGCCACCTCATCCCCGCCCTCCGCCCCCTTCCCCCATCCCTAACCCTCACTCTTGGCATGCACTCTCCTTCTCTCTCTAAAATAAAATAATTTAAATATCAGAGATGATAATACTGAATTTTATTAATAAGTCATATCCATATTTTAACATCTTTGAAATTGTGTGTCTTACAGTAGATATTGTCTTAGATTTAATGAATAAGTTCGTTTTGATGAAATGAATAAATACAGTAAATTTAAGGTTTTTTCAACAGTGCCTGGTACTTAACAAATGTTCAGTAAATGTTAGTTATACTTTATAATTCTCTTACAATGTTTTCTAAGTTATTGTTTACATAAAAGTTCTGATTTTTTATAAATTGATTTTATAGCGCTAACTTACTAAAATTATTTCTGGTATTTTTTAATTTCTTGGATTTCACAAGAATATACAGGTCAATTTAACTACACAGTTCTATCATATACAGATTTTTTTTAAATACAATACTGTGAATGTATTTACTCTTCCTTATGATTTTGATTTTCTTAACATTTTCTTTGCTGTAGCTTGTTTTATTGTAATAATTCAGTACATAATAAATATATAAAATGTGTGTTGATTGACAGTTTGTGTTATCAGTAAGGCTTCTAGTCAGCAGTGGAACTACTATTAGTAGTTAAGACTTAAGGAGTCAAAAGTTATACTCAAGAAATAATTAGGAAAAGACAAATAACATATGATTTCATCCATATATGGAGTTTAAGAAATAAAACAAATGAACATGGAGTGGGGGCAAAGAGAGGCAAACCAAGAAACAGACTCTTTAACTATAGAAAACAAACTGAAGATCACCAGAGGGGAAGTGAGTTAGGGGGGTTGGTGAAATAGGTGATGAGGATTAATGAAGGCACATGGGGTAACTGGCTGACTCAGACAGTAGAGCATATGACCTTTGATTTCAGGGTCTTGTGTTCAAGCCCCACTTTGGGTATGGAGCCTAGGAGTGCACTTGCTATGATAAGCACGTGTTGTCGTTGTAAGTGATTAATCACTAACTAAATTCTACGCCTAAAACTACAATTTACTGCATGTTAACTGGAATTTATACAAAAATTTGGAGAAAGAAAAAAAAGTTATACACCGATTTTCAACTGCACCCCTAACCACTTCATTGTTCAAGGGTCAACTGTATACATATCAATTCAATTTGAATATTTTTACATCCACTTATTCTTTTTAAGTTTTATTTTTCAGTACTTTAATAACAATTGCAGTGAAAATGATAATAATGATAAGGCAACTCTAATGCTGAACTTAACTGTATATACCAGATATTCTTCTAAGCATTTTAAATATGGACACCCTTGCCTTTTTCTTGTTAATGGAAATAGTTAAATTACTGTACTCCAACTCAATGGAATACATCCACTGAAAATATTTATTATACAACACTGATAATTGCATATTACATACCTTTAAATGAAAGGCACAGTTGAGCCTATGGTATGATTATAGTTGTTTAAAATTTATGCATCTGAGAAAAAGGGCAAGAATCAACATGGAGAATGATTTGTTGGGATTTTTTTGCTCCTAAATTTCTCTTACTGTGCTAAAATTAGGCAGTAACCTTTTGTAATTCTTTAATGGTTTATAATCTAAGGACACAATCTATACTTACACATTAAAGGTAGGGGGTAGCTTCAATTTGTTGCAAATACAGAACTTCTGTGAGAAAACAAGAATTTATTTCAGTGTAATGTTTTTATTATATTTGGCCTTTTCAGCATACTAAAAGTGGGGTTAGGAATTGAAGTTCTTGGAAGCAGTAATATAATTGTAGACAGAATAGAAAAAATGTCAACAAGAATTGATGATTAATGCAACACCTCAGCAAAACAGGCCAGTGTCAAATATTATAAATTAGCTAATATTTAATAAAGCTAATATTATTAAATAATATCAATATTTAGTATCTATTAATTTGAAAATGGATACTGTAATCATAGAAAATGTTTAAATTGCTATGTTATTTAAGTGATAGTATTTTCACAATGAATGTTACAATATGTTAGGTGCCACATTACATCAAAAATTCTATCCTTATTGAGCAAACACTAATATGACACTTTGCAGCTCCATATTTCACAGTCTTTGTTGATCCTTTTATATAAATGTGTAAGTTCATAGATTGTTGATCCAACTCAAACATATAAAAACTTTTTATTGAGAAATACTTGACATACATCACAATATAAGGTGTATAGCATGATGGTTTCATTCACATATATAATGAAATGATCCCCACAATAAATTCAGTTAATATCTATCTTCTCATAGATACAATGAAAAGAAAAAAAAAGAAAGAAAGGGAAAACTTATTCTCCTCATGATGAGAACTCTTAGGATTTACTTTCTTAACAATGTCCCTGTATAATCTACAGCAATGTTAGCCATAGTCATCGTATTGTACATTACATTTCTAGTATTTTCTTCTAATAGTTTAACCAGAGGGAAAGATTCAAGTCTCTTTAAAAATAAGATTCTTCACTCTTTTAAAAGTAATTTCCCTGGATTAGGCCCAAAGATAGTTCAAGTTCAGTTTGAAATAAGATAGAAACTATCTGCTTATATTTTTGCACATTCTTTAACTGTAAACATAATACATAAATAATTTTCAGTCTTTTTTATAACTAAAGTTCAGAACAAAATTATTGACTTATTTTTTACTTTGTTTATAATTTAAACCATGGTACACACATAGGAAAATATTTTACAATATATTATATCATATACTACTTATTGCTTATTGTACATATACATATTGCTTCTTTTTGTTGATTCAATTTGATATCTATCACTTGGTCATTTATTTGCCTAAATAAGTGAATATCTAACAAGAGAATATAAATCCTTTGGGAATCTAAACTTATTATAACTTCCTTTTAAGCCTCTCCTGAACTGTGTTTACTGAAAGAATGAGGAATGGTAATTGAATCTCCTGAGAACTTTCAAATATACAGCTTTCACTTAACTGGAGACTTTTTTTCCATATTCAGGTTAAGTATTTATGTATATCTGAATTTCTGGTTTACATTTTTTACTCAACCCTAATTACAAGCTAAGGTTCTATTCCAATGCATATAATGGGGCTTTTAGCTTGGAACAAATATTTTTTCTAAAGATAGAGACCATTTTTAAATGGATTTAGAATTGGCAGTTACATTTTCTCTTTGAACATAGTGTGTGTCACTCTAATCCTTTTTCTTTCTTGTCTGACTTCCCTTTATCATCAGTGGTAATCACAAACTTCTGAAAAAAAAGGTATCTAATAATAAAAACATTGACTTGATGTTTCAGACTATTCGTAATTGATTATTTCAGGTTTAATTATAAATTATTTCACCTGCCTTAAACACAGCTAACAGCTAAACATAGAAAGTAATGAATGCCTTATCCAGAGAAAAAACTTAGGCTAATCGGTTTAGTCTCATTAATTTTAATTGAGTAGTTTTCTACATACAAAACTTTCTGCTTCTCCTCATTTGTTTCCTAATAAAATCATATTTTGGACATGAGAAACAAATGTTGCTAGAGATTGTTTTAAATATCACATTTCCTAAATATTAGCAATAGATCATATAGGCATTTATTACTTTGGGATATTTTTAGTTTTTCTACAACACTAGATTATAAGCTTGATGAGAGGGAACATCATTTCTCTCTTAGCGATTGCTAACATCACAGTACATATAATATCACAGAGGTATTTAGTAGGCATTCAATATTTATTGAATTAAGTTGAAGTGAATTGGCCAACTCTAATTTGTCAAAGGATGATTGATTTAAAAGCCATCTTCTGCAGTAGTCTAGAGTGCTGTCTATTCATTGTCACCATAGATAAAAATAGTTATTAGAACCTGATGTGATATGTAGTAGAAAATAAGGTAGCAGTATAACCAAAAAGACCTGTTATGGGCATCTCTTTTTGGTTTATGTGCGTGTGTTAATGCAAGTTAGCATGACTATTCACAGAAAAAAAGTGAACACACTTTTACTCATTGGTGAGTACTGAATCTTAAAGTCAAAATCTTTAATGGAGATCTTAAATTAAATAATATCAGATACGGGATCCCTGGGTGGCGCAGCGGTTTGGCGCCTGCCTTTGGCCCAGGGCACGATCCTGGAGACCCGGGATCGAATCCCACATCAGGCTCCCGGTGCATGGAGCCTGCTTCTCCCTCTGCCTGTGTCTCTGCCTCTCTCTCTCTCTCTGTGACTATCATAAATAAATAAAAAATTAAAAATAAATAAATAAATAAATAAATAAATAATATCGGATACTTAAGAACTTTACCTGTTAACAATTCATCTGAAAACAACATGCAATTAATTACCAAGTGTGTTTTAAAAACTAAGACACATATTCAGATTAGTTGTGTGTATTTGGCTTTGGCCATTTATTGTACGATATGCTAAGATATCTTACATTTTGTTTTAGTCCATCGAATTTTGATGTGAACTGACAACATAATTGATACTAAGGAATTACTTTTTTAGGTATGATAATTGTATTAAAATTTTATTTAAAAAGAAAAAAATGAGTTCTCTATCTTAACTTACTGAAATATATACAGATGAAGTGCTATGATATCTGGGATTCCCTTCAACATAATCACAGTGAGGATAAAGAGAAGTGGTTGAAAGGATAGATGAAAAAGATTAGCCTTGAATTGATAAATATTAAAACTGAGTGGCAGGAATACTAGGCTGAGTAGCATTCTCATTTAACTACCCAAAAGAAGGAAATCATATAAACCATAAATTACTGAACACCCATTTAATATTACTGAGAAAAACAGACCTGATGAGCATGCATTAATCATCTTTGACTTCTCTAAAATTTATTGGTTAGTTTTACAGGAAAACATTTAACTTTTTCTCAAGTTCATATTGTGAAACCCGTGTAATAAGAGCATTATGTTTCTATTTGAAAACCCAGTTTAAAAAACCACTTGGAAACCAATTTGAAAAACTGGAGGGAAATATACTTTATTTTCTATTGTGATATACAAATTTACCTTTCATATATATAGCTTGTGTGTCTGTTTTAAACCAAACTTTGTTAGAAATCCAGTCACCTGTTGGGATTAATTGATGAAAGTTATTCTTTAAAATAAACTTATTGGGAGGCTTGGGTGGCTCAGCGGTTGAGCATTTGCCTTCAGCTCAGGGTGATCCCAGGGTCCTAGGGTCAAATCCCGCATCAGGCTCCCCACAGGGAGCCTGCTTCTCCCTCTGCCTATGTCTCTGCCTCTCTCTCTGTGTCTCTTATGAATAAATAAAATATTTTAAAATAAACTTAGTTTTCCTATAGAGAACAAACTGAGGGTTTGTTGGTAGAGGGAAGGGCTAAAAGAGTGATGGGCATTAAGGAGGTACTTGTGATGAGCATTCGGTGTTAAATGTAAGTAGAATCACTAGATTCTACGACTGATACTAATGCTACACTATTTGTTAACGAATTTGAAATTAAATAAAATCTTGGAGGAAAAAATAAACTTAGTTTTCATCTTTTAAAAACTGATGTTTCTTCTAAAGCTAAAATTATAGAATCTCAAGTAAGTATCCTTCTGTATTCCACTTTTGAAATTTGAGGACTTTGAAGAATTAAAATGGATATCTTCTGTCTATTTGGTGTGCTTTAGATCTCTATGGTAATTTAGAAGCATTACACCAATGTGCAATAACAGATTTAACACAGATTAATGTAAATTTAGTTTCTTAAATGTATGTCTGGTACTTTATGTGTGTTTGTTTATATTACTTTGTCCTATTTTCCACAACGTTTATGTATTAATCTATATAACTGAACTCATTTATTAATGGGCGCTAACATACGAGTTTCTAATGCTGGCCTGATACTGCATGATCTGGAATTTTTTTTTTTTATATGATGCACTTTTACTTTGTCTCTTCTGCTTTTAACAGCTATGTATTTTTCCCTTAAGCAGTTCACAGCTCTACACTGTTGTATAATGCTTTTGCTGCTTTGTATGATTGTGCTACTCCAAGTGTTGTGTGACCGTAGTGGCACTTGTATTATTCTCCACTGGTCAGTGACTATGCAGTGTCACCAATATCAACTTGTTTGCCATTCTCATATATTGCATTTTCCTAAGTATTTTGCTTTTTCTCTTAGTTTCATCTTGAGTAAATGTAAATTATACTTACCTATCCAATTTCAGCTTTTCTTAAAGCTTCCTGATTCATCATTTCGTATTCTGCTCACTAATCTTTTTTCTTAGCATTTGGCATCCTCAGACAAGCTGTTTATAGGTAATTGCTCATGTGAGGTGAACTGTAATGAGAACAACATCCCCACTCTAGCAGAGGAAGAAGACCAAAGTGAAACTCCACCTCCCACTGGAAATCATTGACTCACCCTCTACCAAATTGTAAGTCTGTATTTTACTCAGTTACATGCTCTTTTTCTCCCTTATTGCTTTGTAGTATATTAGTATAGGATACGCACAAAACTCGCTGTTGGAACTTTTTTACCACCTAATATTTGCAGAATATAAACAATAATAATACCAATAACCAGTGTTACTAAGCAGTTTTTAGGCATTGGACACTTTCCTGAAGGCTTCAGATATTTTACATAACCTAATATAATTTAACTCTAAAGTACCAATTTCTGAATATGTCATTGTCACCATTTTGCACAGCTGGTAAGTTGTAGAGTGAAAATTTAAACATAAGTATCTGACCTCAAAACCTAAGCAATTTTAACCACCATAATATATGATCTTTTTTAAAAAGTACAATTAAGACAATGTGCTCGTGATGCTGACACAACCATTTGAAAAATCCAGACCAGATTGTTCATTATTATTGAGATAAAAAACAATAAACTGATCAAATTACATTATTTTCCACTTAAATAAGTTTGTAGGGCTAACAAAATGTGAAAATTAGTTGTCATAAATACATTTTCTTTCTCTCCTTTCACATCATTGAGTCTTTCTCTTTCCTCTTTTTCTTTAAATTTCTAATTTATCCTTTTGCCTAGTACAAAGATTTGAGAGAGAGGGCCCACAAGCCAGGGTCAGGGGGCAGAGCAAGTGGGAGGAGCAGAGGCAGAGAATCTCAAGCAGACTTCACAAAGTGGGCAGCCCAACACGGGGCTCGATCTCACAACCCTGACATCATGACCTGAGCTGAAATCAAGAGTCAGATACTTAGACTGAGTCACCCAGGCACCCTATCCTTTTGTCTAGTTTAAACATTAATTTCTTTGAAAGTACACACATATACACATACACAAATGTTAATCAGAAAGGAAATTGGATTGGTTACACACACACATAAATTATTTTTATAAATTAGATTATTTTCAGCTTTTTAAAATTTAGGAATAATAATGAAAGCAAAAACTTTGAATTTATGGAGAATCTTACCAATCTGTGTTCCATGAGCTGATTCAATGTAGTGAAAACTTTGTAGATGACCCAGCATCTGACGTGTAAGTATCTGATGCCCTTATCATGTGCTGTCACCTTACCTCTGATTCCAGCTACAGCAGAATTGAACAGGTCTAGGCACACCCATAGTGTTCTACCAGAAGCTTGATCTGTATATTTCTCTATTCTATCCTGGAGCTTTCTCTTGACGCCAGGGGACCTTACTTAGCCCTTATGCCAACGAAGCCTGGAAGAGCGAGGGAGTTACTGCCACCTGCAGCAGCCCTCAACTAACGGGAAACAGGATATTGTGAATAAAGGCACCAGCCTGACATCCTTCAGATGAGCAGTTTTGAGGCACATTCTACAGAGTTCCTCAGAGAATCCCCAGTAGAATTGATCCTTGGTTGCCCAGATCATTAATGAACTCAATAGCATTATTGGTTTTTCTTTCCCTGTCTCATTCCCCATGTCTCCTCACTCCGCTTTCAGGGATTCACCTCGCAAAGAAATTACAGCCAAGTTCACTCTCTTCTTGGACAACCTGACCTAAGACAGGAATTTAGAATTGAATGTTCAGGTAATTTAAATAATTCAATGTTCTTTTGAACCCTTCATTTTAATTTAAAAATTTTAGTGATATTGTTTGAAAATCTTTTTAGCCCTATGTCTGTATTGCATAGTGACGTGATTAATCTGTTTCAGGGAGATGGTTTATTTTGGTATACCTGAAATGTACATGTGCCTCAAAACTGTATTTAAAAGTAAAAAAAATTTAAATCATTAGAAAAACATTTTTTTACATACATTTACCCTCTCTAAATATGCATAGTTCACTTGTTAATATCCAATGATAAAGGAAGGGATGTGTTTCTTCAACTTGATGTTTTATTCGCAGGTTGTTTTATTTTCCAGGAATTCTGTTTTATAGGACTATATTAAGGAAGTGTTGACATCTGTCAGTATAGGTTTCATTTACTGTTTTCTTGCTTTCCTCTTCTTTTTTTTCTTTCTTTATATTTTTCTTCCTTTTTTTCTCTTTTCTTTCTTTTCTTTCTTTCTTTCTTTCCTTCCTTCCTTCCTTCTTTCTTTCTTTCCTTCTTTTCTTTCTTTCTTTCTTTTCTTTCTTTCTGCCTTCCTTTTTCAGGTAAAAAAAAACCAGTGTGTTCAGGAAATTCTCCAAGTGGTTAGCAGTGGATTTGCAGTATCTCAGCTGCCTTTCTCTCATTCAATGAATAGAGTGTTACAAGTGCAGCTGCTCAAGCCTTTTCTCCAAGGTGCTGATCTAGTTAAGTTCTTAGTAAGGAAGGAAACTGCTTTTAAAATTCAGAAAAGGAATAAACAGGTTTATTTATTTTTGTTTATTCTAAGCCTCCTCAAAACCTGAATCTATGAATGTCTGGCATTAAATGACCTTTTGTGGTGAAAACCAACTGTCTGGCGACATGCATTTATTTAAAAATTCATAAACATCAGAGTGGTAGGAAGAAAAAGTAAAACCTGTGGATTTGGATTATCTCAGAAATGTGTTGTAAAGCTTTATGCAAATAACCAAGGCTCCTTTCTGGAGTCAGTTCTTCAGATGCGTGTGTGCATGCACGCAGGCAGTGTTGTCTGCTTCCTTAAAGTGCTTTTGTTAACACCATAATTTTAAATTAAGTTTTTCAGAAAGCTGTTCCTGCTACATTTTGGCATCTAAGATTAGGTCAGTGACCATAAATCTCATTTATGTACTTAATGCAAAGGAGATACTGCTGTCTTGGGAATCATGTGAGCCAGATCCCTGACTTTGCCCCTCTTACAAGATATTGACATACAAAACAAAATGCTCCCATTTTGTTTTGCATCTTTCTTCATTTAAAACTTTAAATAAAGAATGTTTATGCAGGGTTCTTTTTCATTCATAAAAATGGAAATCACCCTTAGTGTCTGCATGAGTAGGCTTATATTCTTGTTCACGAATTCACATGATAGATTGGCCCATAAAATCTTTATATTTGGCTTGTGCAGCTGAGTTCATGGCTGAATACAGAATGATAAAGAAGCTTTAGCATTTTGTGGAAAGAAAAGAAATCATGCCTTCTAGATGGCCCTTAAGCTAGCTTTTAACTGCCTGGAAATCAGCTAGAAATGTATAATCAAACTTGCCATTAAAGATATAGTGTTTAGTGTAAATCTGTAAATTAATGCAAAGAGATTCTTTAACATTTATTTGGACTTCATTATATTTTCATGGAAGTCTGCCAATCCAAATATTTTTCTCTTTTTTTTTCTTTTTTTACATTTCTATCCATCAGAAGTTAAAATAGAAATGATGCATTGTGTCACTGGCCAATCCAGCAGACTATTTCTTTCAACACATTACTGTGTATTTACTGTTTTAGCTATCTTGTTTTTAATTTCTGGCAAAATAGTCAGTTTTTGATCCTGGGTAGAAAAGCTCAGTGCTCACATTTCCTGTGGGGTTTTGGCCTTTTTGTGAAAAGGTAGAGGAGAGCTAAATGAATTATGATGCTGTCATCTAAAGAAACCACAGTGTATTTCTTTGCCAAATTTTAGCAAGAACTGAGCTGATCATCTGCTAGTGTAGACCTTTCCTTGAACCCTACTAGCAGTTCACTCAGGCTTCTGCCTGTTGTCGTTCATACTGTGAGAATGTGGCCCACAGAAGTCCTTTTAACCTTCCTTTTCCAAGGTTAATTGATCTAATAACCCCCAAAGAAGATAAATTTTGCCAGAGGAATTTAGAAGTCTAAATTTAAGAATTTAGAATTTCAAACTGAAAAAAAAAAAAAAAAAAAGAATTTCAAACTGAGCTTAAGCAATAGTAAAATTAAGACTGAGTTTTTTCTTAATGTTTATTACTTTCTTGAAAGCTGACCCCCCTCCTATCCTTCACAACTCTATTTCCCTGTATTTTATAGAATGACAGATATTGCCAGATAGCATTGGTGTGTTATAATCTGAGAAGTCAATACTTTCTGGATTGCTAGTGTACACTGTAATCACTTGATACTGTAGTTTCTCATGCTTCAGTGCTCCTCAATAACCATTAATTTATACTGTTTCTAATATCTTTTACTGACTCCTGAGGATGTATCTGTGCTTGCACTACTGGCATTATGTTCTTACCTATTTGGAATAAATCTAAATATTAAGGATTGTGATCTATGAGGATTCTTCAGTTTAATTTTGTAGCATTAGTTGTAAATAATTTTTCAGGACTTTGATTTATCTTCCTTGATAAAATAATTTTAAGTCTTCTTTTCCTCTTATCACCTATTTCTTTAAGTACCTTTTCTTCTTTTGGCCAGCTACATCCTAGGACTCCTTCCTTTCATAACATTTATTCAGCAAACACTTTTTAGTACCTATTGTGGTTCCTAAATGGGGTGTCTGTCCAATCGGATGGGAGCCCCAACTGTGGGGCAACAATCAGGTGGAAGCCAGTGCCCCCCTCCCAGGTGAAAGAATTCACCTGAGGCTGAAAAAAGAAGATGGAAGTTTATTGAATACACCTCAAGAGAGTGGGCAGGAAGGCAGAGGAGAGGTTGTCTGCAATGACGCAGCGAGTGGGGGCTGTTTTTAACGGGGGAAGGTTAGGAGGTATGCGATGTAGGGACTTCTCCCTTTTCTGTTAATTGTGCCTAGTTGTAAGTAGTCCATTTGTCAATTAGGGCCTATGGGGATTTGGAGGAGGGTCACCTGATGAGCCTGTCTGTATTCAGTCAGGTAATCACTGTGGCCCTTTTCATTCCATCACTCAAGCCTGCCTGCCTAAAAACAGCATCTACACCTATCCTGTGCCAAGCACTGTGCTAGATGCTAGGTGTACCACAGAGAACTTATTGTCTGCCCTCACAGGATTTAGAGTCTGGTGAGGATAGTACCTATAATTATACAAATAGATATGAGAAACAGAGAGACAGAGAGCGAGGAACGCACCTGACCTAGATTTTGGGGGGATTCGGGTGTCTGGGAGTTACCAGGTGAAGCTGGGAGAAAGGAGGAGACAAATGCTGCCTGTTAAAGGTAATACATAGCCTTGTGAGATCTACAAGCAAGAGAGAGAGTGTTATGCCACAGGGGGCCAGAAAACAGTGGCAGAAAATTATGAATATAAGTCAACCTACCAGCATGTAGTGAGTGTGTATTTTGTGTGGCATTACTATGTTATGTCACTGAGGTGCAAAGACAGATAGGGAATAGGTCCTGCCCTCAAAGAACTTACAATCTACTGGTAACAGTGTGTATTCAATTTGTATTAAAGGATTAAGATGAAGACTTTTTTGTTTCTTGTTTTTGGTTTTCAGAAAAAAAAAATGAGCATTTTAAACTATATAAGGAATACTTTTATTCCATGAAAAGTGTTCCAGCTGCCTTGCTTGACTTACCTACATAAAAGGCAGCTGCTTGAAAACTGTCCTGGGTATGTTTCTGCCCAGATATGGCAGGCTCTGTATTTGCACAATCAGGAAATAAATCATTAGGGATACCTGGGTAGCACAGCAGTTGAGCACCTGCCTTCGGCCCAGGGTGTGATACTAGAGTCCTGGGGATCGAGTCCCACATCAGGCTCTTTGCAGGGAGCCTGCTTCTCCCTCTGCCTATGTCTCTGCCTCTCTCTCTGTCTTTCATGAATAAATAAATAAAATCTTAAAAAAAAAAAAAAAAAAAAGAAGTCATTAGCAGTTTTTCACAGTGTTTTCCTAACTTTATCCTAGTGAGTTTGCGTTTTGATAATTCTTGTTATGTGAAGATAAATAAACTAACCAGAGCAGGCTTTTAAGTCTAGAAGGGTTTAATAAACAAGGTACAGTCACAGTACCATGCCCTTATAACTAGGAGGGTCCAGAAAAGTTATTTGGTCAGGAGGCGGGCAGATAACTAAGGAGTAAAATGGGCCAGTATAAGGTGGCAAGTTTCAATGTTTATTGGGGCAAAGTAGAGAGTTAAATTGCAGAGTTCAGTCTAAGGTTATTCAAAACTACTCTGTTCATTGAATAAAAGGTAGACTCAAGACACCCAAATCAATTTACTTGTCCCTTACATAGATGAGGAAACTGAGGCCTGAGAAGTTGGAGACTTCTCAGCAAGTTACCATCAGGGATGGGACTGGAGCACATTACCACCTGACTTCCAGTTCAGAGACTCTAAACATGGCTTAAAGAACCTTCCCTGGAGATTTTAGTGAGGACTTTTTGGATAGTAAGATTATATTTGATTTTGGAAGGTCAATTTTAGAAGGCTTTTACAAAGTAGCTAGATTATAACTGCTCAGCAAGAACTAAAATATATAATGCTTCAAAAACTTGGAACATCTTAAATTGCAGTACAAAGTAGGGCACCCTGGGTGGCTCAGCGGTTTAGCTCTGCCTTTAGCCCAGGGTGTGATCCTGGAGACCGGGGATGGAGTCCCATGTCAGGCTCCCTCCATGGAGGTCTGCCTCTCTCTGTGTGTCTCTGCCTCTCTCTGTGTGTCTCTCATGAGTAAATAAATAAAATTTTTATTAAAAAAAAAAAAAAAAAAAAGCAAATGGGTAGGGTAACTAGTGTAAGTTCCAAAAGACAAAATGTAAGTAAGACAGCTTCCTTTTGCGGAAACTTCAGACAGTGTTATAGGCCTTTGCACTTGCAGTTTAGTCTGCCTGGAACCTTCTTCTCCCAGAGATCCACATGACTTACTTTGTGCCGGGGAGCATGTCACCTGCTTAGGAAGGCCTGCCTTGGCTGCCCTATCTATGAATGCCACAAACCTACTCTGACACTAGTCTACGATATGTCCTTGTTATATATGTCTCATTAACACTTATCCTTACCTATGGTGGGATGTATTTTACTTCCACTTTGCTTATACCCTGTTTCCCAGCTAGAATGTGGGTCCTTGGTGCCACAGAGTAGGGTGAAGAGGGAGTGGTCACGATTCAAACACACCAAAGGTACTCAGTAAATACTTACTGAGTACTACATGAAACATGAGTATTTTCTTCACTTCTGAGATCACTGTGCTAATTTTAAAAGTAACTAGAAGTAAAATGTGATTTAAAAATTACGTATGTAATTTAGTATTTCCATATACTAGTAATTCCATATACAGAATTTTCAGAGACCAGTTAGCTTTGATAGATGATTCGATTTTATAATTGGCAAATAGGAATAGGTTTTTTTTATAGTTCCTGCTTCCAATAATAAGGATAAAATGTTTAAGCTATTAGATATCTGAGTTAAATACCTAAAGCTTACTGTTTATCACACCTTTAAGCATTCATATGAAAAAAATTCAATGTTGGAGAAGGGTACACAATAAAAAGTAAAGTACTATAGGTTTACACATGTTCAGTCTTAAATGATGCTGACCACGTTTGAAGTACTAGTGTCAGTTTCCACTTCTACCAGCAGTGTACAGTGTATTGTTTTCACTCCACATTCTTGCCAACACTTTGTAGTGTTGGGTCTTCCAATTTTGTACATTCTACTGGTATGTTGTGGTATCTCCGTGCAGGTTTAATTTCCATTTCTCTAATTATTTGTGAGATTGAGTACATTTTTATATATATACTGGCTATTTTGGTTATCTCTTTTATGAAATGCCTGTTTAAGTGTCTTATCTATTTTTGTACTGGACCAACTATCCTTTTTATTGATTTATAAGAGTCCTTTATATATTCTAAATATGACCCTTTGTTAAATATGTCTATTGCATATACCTTCTCCCATTCCATAGCTTGCCTTTTTGCTCTCTTAATGGTATCTTTTTTGGAACAGAATTTGTTCATTTAGTGTAGGGCAATTTCTCACTTTCTCCTTTATGGTTGATGTGTTCAATGTCATATTTAAGAGCACATTTTCAAGCCCAAAGCTATGAAGAAATGTTATCTTCTAGAAGCTTTATCATTTACCTTTCACATTTAAATTTTTAAAAAGATTTTATTTATTTGAGAGACAGACAGACAGACCAAGGAGTAAGGAGAGACAGAAGGAGAGAAAGAGAGAAGCAGACTTCCTGCTGAACATGAAGCCCGATGCGAGGCTCGGTCCTAGGACCAATCCTAGGACCCAGATATCATGACCACAGCAGAAGGCAGATGCTTAACCGACTGAGCCACCCACGCACCCCTACCCTTTACATTTAGATCTACAGTCTCCCCAATATTGATTTCTGTGTATAGAGTGAGGTGAGGTTCAGATTTTATCTTTTCCATAATCATATACAATTGAACCATCATCATTGACTGAAAGGAAAATTCTTTCTCCAGTAGTCTATACTGTTATCTTTTTTTCAAAATTAACTATTTATATAACTGTGCCCCAAATTGTTGCTGTGTTTTTTTGGTTGATTTGTCGATTTTTGCCCTAGTACTGCACCATCTGAATTATAAGCAGCTTTTAAGTATGTCTTGATTGCCTCCAGCTTTGTTTTTCAAAATTATCATGGCAATTCTTAGCCCTTAGTATTTCCATGAAAATTTTAGAATCAATGTGTCATTTTTCAACCAAAATAATTCTGGAATTTAGGTCAGAAATACATTAAATATATAAACTAGGTAGGAGAGAATGGAGATTTCTGCAATACTGAGACTTCTGATTTATGAATATGGTATATACCTTATATTAACATTTTCTTTAAAATGAGTGCATTATCTGGGGGGTTTCATCAATATATAAAGCATGTAGCATGACATTTATAAACCAAATATTAGAGTCAGTGGTGGTAAACTGGGAAGGATTAACTCTGACTGGCTGGCTAGTAATATAATTACAGATGATAGAACAATTCCATCAGTAGCTTCCTCTCAAGGCAGCTGGATCTGCCATATAAAGCCAGACTAGTCACAAGTATATTGATTTAACTCTGATGGAGAGATTCTCAAAGGAGGATTTCATGCCCAAGATGTAGGCTATGGGTGGCCTCACAAGAGCAGGAGTACTTGAATCCAGATAAGTGGCCTACATGAATAGGCCTTGGTGCATGGCCAGAGCACATAAAATCAGTATACTCAGAACCAGGACAGAAATGATTATCACTTGGACCAAGGAGTTATACTGCAAGTAGCAATGATCAGGAATCTAGAAGCTTATCCATATACATAACTGGTAACCAAGAATAACCAAAAATTTGAGAAAGCCAACATAGGCACAGAAGGCAGGCATAGTTTTCAACACAGAAATAATTCACCTGTTTGGGAAGATGAGTTATTATGAGAAGCAGAATAAAACTAATTATTACCATTATTAGCATCCAATAAATTAGAGAAGATACAGCTGACTTAACAAAAAGGGCTACTGTTGTAACAGTGAATCAGTTATAAAGTTAAACAAATCCAAACCTTGGTACTGGGATGAAGAGTATAAAGAACTGATCTAAACATCAGTTTAATAATAAGTCAATCGGAGAAGGACAAACATTGTATGTTCTCATTCATTTGGGGAATATAAATAATAGTGAAAGGGAATAGAAGGGAAGGGAGAAGAAATGTGTGGGAAATCTCAGAAAGGGAGAAAGAACATAAAGACCCCTAACTCTGGGAAATGAACTAGGGGTGGTGGAAGGGGAGGAGGGCAGGGGTTGAGGGTGAATTGGTGATGGGCACTGAGGGGGGGGCACTTGACGGGATGAGCACTGGGTGTTATTCTGTATGTTGGTAAATTGAACACCAATAAAAAATAAATTTATTATAAAAAAATAAATATCAGTTTAAGGAGCTGGAAGCTGAAGCCAAGGAATTTTTACACAACCCAGTTCAAAATTGTAGAGATGGAAAAGTACAGAAACTTGTATGTGGTAATCTTTATTTTTCTTCTTGTGGTTTGCAGGTTCCTCAGCTCATGTGATTGTGTTTATATGCTCAGCCTTTGAGAAACAGGGCATAGGAAATGTTTGAAATCATAAAGGCACTTCCAAAAAGTATGGGGAATAACAGAAATAACAAAGTGAGAAGGCACAGTGAGAGGAGGCAGTGGTTTTGTATTTAACGAGCACATGCACTTATTTTTATGCTATTATCATCCTAGTTTTATTGGATTTGAGGAAAAGTAGGTGTCTATCTTTACTTCCCATTCTTCTATAGTTAGCAGTTTCTATTTTTAGGTCTTTTGGAAGATGACATGCCTTTATGCGGTACATTTGTCTCTACTGATTTAGCATCTTCAGATACTCCCTACTGACCCCTCCCCTCCCTAAAAGAATGAGGAATTTAGCTAAATTTTAGTTAATATTTACTACGTTCCAGGCACTCTGTTAACTCATTTGTCCTCACAATAACCCTATGAGTTAGGTGCTATTGTCTTCCCCAATTTACAGATGATGAAAATGAGGTATCTAATAGTTTAATTAGGCCAAATTTACACAAGTAGTCAGTTGCTGGGATAAACATAAGTACACTGGCTCTTATGCTTCTGCTTTTAACTTCTATGTTATATGGCCTCTCCATTGGTTAGTGATATACCTACCTTATAAGTCTGTTATTGAAGGATCATGTAAGAAAAATAAAGATATTCCCCAAGCTACTTAGCTATGAAATTTTAAGTGAGAAATTTAGGTGTAGAAATTTGTCATATGTTGTCAAATAAATTATTTCCAGTGGAATCCTAATGACAGTGTTTTCTCAGTGCTGAAGGAAAGCAAGTAGTGGATGGATTCTGGTGCTGCATTTATTTTTTAATTAGTGGCTGAAAATAATTTCTCAGTGTTGTTGAAGCAATTTAATGATGGAATAACTTAAGAGCATTAATCCTACCTCTAAATAAATTCACCTTGAGCAAGCAATACATAAAAATGAAATTATACCACTTAAGATAAACAATAGGCTTTTTTTAGAAATTTATTTTTTATTGGTGTTCAATTTGCTAACATATAGAATAACACCCAGTGCTCATCCCATCAAGTGCCCCCCTCAGTGCCCGTCACCCAGTCA
The DNA here is from genome assembly GCF_011100685.1 of Canis lupus familiaris. Lineage (NCBI taxonomy): Eukaryota > Metazoa > Chordata > Mammalia > Carnivora > Canidae > Canis > Canis lupus. Next base: position 3,247,605 of record NC_049251.1, on the reverse strand, counting down.
CCCCCACCCCCGCCCACGTCCCCCTCCACCACCTCTAGTTCGTTTCTCAGAGTTAGGAGTCTCTCATGTTCTGTCTCCCTTTCTGATATTTCCCACTCATTTTTTTCCTTTCCCCTTTATTCTGTTTCACTATTTTTTATATTCCCCAAATGAATGAGACCATATAATGTTTGTCCTCTGGTTGACTTATTTCACTCAGCATAATACCCTCCAGTTCCATCCATGTCGAAGCAAATGGTGGGTATTTGTCATTTCTAATGGCTGAGGAATATTCCATTGTATACATAAACCACATCTTCTTTATCCATTCATCTTTCGATGGACACCGAGGCTCCTTCCACAGTTTGGCTATTGTGGACATTGCTGCTAGAAACAACGGGGTGCAGGTGTCCCGGTGTTTCATTGCATTGGTATCTTTGGGGTAAATCCCCAGCAGTGCAATTGCTGGGTCGTAGGGCAGATCTGTCTATTTTTAACTCTTTGAGGAACCTCCACACAGTTCTCCAGAGTGGCTGCACCAGTTCACATTCCCACCAACAGTGCAGGAGGGTTCCCAACAATAGGCTTTTGTTAAAGTGTCTAAATGTGGCAGTAACTAAAGAGGTCAGCTGGCAACTGCACTGTTTTGGAAAACTACAGACTTTAGGAACAAAGTGATGCTGACACAGTCACCTCTGCTGTTCAGATTTAAAAGTTTGATGGCAACCTGTGTTCACTCCGTAAACAAAAATATACCAAGGGAAAAAAAAAAACAAACAAAATGTTTTCCCTTTCCTTCCCCAAATGGCACCTTTTCTTGGCTGTTATCCCACAAATATGTTCATTGAAACAAAACCAAAAAAAAAAAAAAAAAAGTTCAAAGCTAGACATAGCACCAAAGGCTCTAAAAGGAAGATGATTCAAAAATGTTCATAAGAAAATTACATGTCTAAAGCACATTATATCTCAATAACATTAATCCTTAGATAGAATGCTTTTTAAATACCATATTCAGAATTGGACCTTTTTAAAAATCCAAGTTAATTACTTTATGTCTGCACTATATAACATTTGAGAAAAGACAGTTTAAAATTTTTCTCAAACTCACCCATGAGCATTATCTTCATTATTTTTCCTTTATTCTTTCATGTGTTTAAATAACATATTTGAGTGAAAAATTTTAAAATTCAATGAAAACCCAGGTGTTTCCAAAAACATTGATAAATTCATTCAGAAAGCTACTTGGATTCCTGAAATCAAGTATTTGTAACCTGAGATTTACAGGATGTTCAGAAACATACAATATAGTTCAAAATACAAGAACAAGTTTAAAATTTAATAATTTCCTTCCAGTCAAGGATATGGCCTAGAATATAATATAAAAAACTGGGATATATGCAAGAAAAATTGGGGGCCCTAACTTTCAGTCAAACAATAGAAATAGGTGGTAGAGGAGAAATCATTTTATAAAATAGAAGAGAACTGTCCTTATTTTTAAAAAAGTCATGATCAATTCAGACTAAAACTCCCAACCAAAACTACTTATGTGATGCTACCCAGGTTATAGTCTCTCACTCCATGGAAAAAGAGAAATGAAGTTATATAGAAAGGATGGTGAGGTAAAATGTTTAAAAATACAGATGACATGACCAAAACTTATTAGAAGATGGTGACTGTGCAAAGTGAGAAGCAGAAAGAAATGTCTCTGTCTAGGGTCACCCATTCATGAATGAAATGATATTGGAAGGATCACTTTAGGGAAATCCATACAATTGTTTTTTTTTCTTTCTTACCTTTTTGTTAAAGTATTAACACACAGGAAAGAGTAAGAATCAAATATGCAGATAAGTGAATTTTCATAAAGTACTCATACCTGTGTCGTTGTTACACAGATTAGGAAATAAAACATTCCCAAGATTATAAACACCCTCCTCTCGGCTTCATGCCTTTTCCAGTCACTGCTCCTACCCCCTTCCTGATATTAACCATCATTCTCACAATTAATACCATAGGTACTTGGAATTGCATGTATTTGAACTCTACATAAATGAAAATATTGTGTTTATTCTTGTGTATTGTACCTGATTTCTTTCATTTCATTTTTCTAACTATTATGATTATAAAATTCATCCATGCAGTCATAAAGATAGCTTGGCTTCTTCTTTTCCTTTAACCTTTTTTCTGAAGAGTATTCCATTATATTGGTATACTATACTTTATCCATTTAAAGATGGACATTTGGAAATTTTATGGTTATTAAAAATAATTGTGCTATGAACACTTTTACACAGAGCTTTTCTTCAAGTGTATATGCCTTTTTTTTAGTAGAATTGCTGGGTTTTCTGAAGTGCTTAAAGCAATTTGCATTCCTACCAGCAGTTTATTAGAGTTCCATTTGCTTCATGGCCTCACCAACACTGACAATATTGTCAGTCTTTTTAATATTTGCCATCTTAGTGAGTTGGAATCGCCTTATATTCTTAATTGGTAGTTCACTCATAACTTGCTTTTTAGACATTTGGAAATCCTCTTTTGTAAAGTGTTTAGTCTCTTGTGCATTCTTTTTTTTTAAGATTTTATTTATTTATTGAGACAGAGAGAGAGAGAGAGGCAGAGACACAGGCACAGGGAGAAGCAGGCATCATACAGAGACCCCGATCACGCCCCGGGCTGCAGGCGGCGCTAAACCGCTGTGCCACCGGGGCTGCCCTCTTATGCATTCTTAATTTTTTTTTTTTTTTAATTCATAGAGACAGAGAGAGAGAGGCAGAGACACAGGCAGAGGGAGAAGCAGGCTCCATGCAGGGAGCCAGACGTGGGACTCAATCCAGGGTCTCCCGGATCATGCCCTGGGCCGCAGGCGGCGCCAAACCACTGCGCCACCGGGGCTGCCCCCTCTTGTGCATTCTTTTACAGGATTATCTGTCATACTTTTTCAGTGATCAGTATTTTGTTTGTTTGTTTGTTTTACTATTTTAGATGTAAGCCCTTTGTTAGACACATGTGTTGCAGTATCATCTTCTATACTGTGGCCTCACTTTTCACTCATTTAAGGATGTCTTTATCTTTTTTTTTTTTTTTGGTCTTTTAAGGTTAATGCTTTTTGTGTTTCATTTAAGAAAAATATTTTCTTATCTCAAGATCATGAAGACCATGTAATTTTCCCAAAGCTGTATTGTATCTTCCATATTCCAAATATGGACTATGAACATTTGTTAAATTACTGTGTAAATGTTGAACCGATTTATATGCCTACAAAAATGTGCATGAGTGTTCCAACTTTTTTGCATGCTTGCCAAAACTTGCACAAACTATTAATATCTTTTACTAATATGGTAAGTAAGGTATAGGTTTCTATTACTATTCAAATTTTTGAGATACCTTAGGACATACAAGAATGATAAAGCATATTTTTTTTTAAGTATCCATAACACATTTTTTGAGAGAGAGAGCTAACAAGCTGGGGGCGGGGGGACAGAGAGAGAGAGAGAGAGAGAGAGAGACTCTGAAGCAGGCTCCATGCCCAATAGGAACCCAATGGCAGGCTCCATCTCACCACCCTGAGATCATGACCTGAGCAAGAATTTGAGCAACCCAGGTGCCTCACACTTATTTTTCTAATATAAAGTAGTTGAGGGACACCTGGGTGGCTCTGGTTGAGCATCTGCCTTCAGCTCAGGGCGTGATCCCAGGGTCCTGGGATGGAGTCCTGCATGGGGCTCCCCTCAGGGAACCTGCTTCTTCTGCCTGTGTCTCTGCCTCTCTCTGTGTGTCTCTCATGAATAAATAAACAAAACCTTTAAAAAATATATGTATATATTTAAATATTTAAAAAATATATATATAAAGTAGTTGAAATAGAATTTTCTGAACTCAAGAGACAAAGCACCTTAAGAGTTTTAGTTAATTGTCTCTTGTGTATAAAGTTAATGTGAGAACAGATTTTAACAAAGTTGCTGGCAAGGTAAATTTTCACAAGTAGCTGTCTCAAATCATTTGGGGGATAAGCGGCTTGTGTACATGTGCATGACTGAATAAAATTTTTTCTTATAAATCAATTTCTCTGATAAAAATTATGTTTCTGGGGGCACCTGGGTGGCTCAGCTTGGTTAAGTGGCTGACTCTTGATTTTACCTCAGGACATGATCTCAGGGTCCTGAGATCAAGCCTGGTGTGGGGCTCCACACTCAACAGGGAGTCTCCTTAAGGATTCTCTCTCTCAAAAATAAATAAATAAATCTCTTTTAAAAACTATTGTTTTTAGATAGAAATCCTTAAAAACTCTTGCCATTAAAGTGTTATGAACCTAGATAGTCCAATGGGATAATGAGAAGAATAATCTCCAAAGAATTAAAGAGCAATAAAGTGCATCGTGACACGACCAGAGTATCATTCTTTGGCATACTTACCCACTATAGACTTGCTCAGAGAAAAAGGAGATTGCCACAGTAACAGATGGCTTTCATCTTCTGGAAAACTGTGTATAATATTGGACCTATCAGCCCATCTTTAATCTACTAGTGTGTTGGGGGAGCTGCACATCATCAAGATACCTAGTATTCTTAGCATGGTAGTACAAGAACATCAGTATCCCTAGACCATCCGGAGTAGAAGCAGCTGCATCCCAAGTGTTAATACGCAAGCAAACCAGGCAGGTGTTGTCAGCAAATGGTTGAGGAAACTTTTATCACCTGTTCCTCTTCCTCAGGGAATAACTTTGGGGTGGGAACTCCAAATCCTAAAACATTTTGTATAGCATGAGTTGTAATTTAAGATCTCCAGCTGTCAGACATTATTGAAAACACAGATATGAGTGAGGAAAGTCTCAAATTCTCTGTGTTACTTCCAATCTAGGAGAAACTGGAGAAGGATTCTGACACAGGAGCTTCATATCCCTTGCTTTACAGTGGTATCCTCTGACTCCTAGGTGCAAGTGTCGTTGAGTATCATATTTTTTATTATTTTTTATTTTATTTTTTAAAGAGAGAGAGAGAGGCAGAGACATAGGCAGAGGGAGAAGCAGGCTCCATGCAGGGAGCCCGAGGTGGGACTCGATCCCAGGTCTCCAGGATCAGGCCCTAGGCCGAAGGCTGCACTAAACCACTGAGCCACCCGGGCTGCCCGTTGAGTATCATATTTAACAAAGGATCACCAAACAGAAAGAAATGGCAAGAGCTCATCTAGGCCAAATCTCTACTCTTGGGCAGAATCCTACTTGAACTTGGAAAAATAGTAGGCAGTCTTTGAAAGATATAAAGCATGAAAGTCAAAAATCTTTCCAGTAGTCAAATATTTCATAATTCTTGCAATAAGAAGCTTCTGTAAATGGGATTTTTAAAATTTTTGGCCAAATATTAAATTCTTGCTTAGAGTTTTCTCCTTTAACTTTTATTTTTGGTTTATTTTTAAGCATTAACTTGAATGTCAAAGTATAAAATTTTAGGATAGTTTAAATTCATTTTCTTAGTTCTTTAACAAAGACTATCACAAATGAATGTTGAATAAGAGAATGGGTATCCCTGGGTGGCACAGCAGTTTGATGCCTGCCTTTGGCCTGGGGCGCAATCCTGGAGACCCGGGATCGAATCCCACGTCGGGCTCCCGGTGCATGGAGTCTGCTTCTCCCTCTGCCTGTGTCTCTGCCTCTCTCTCTCTCTCTCTCTGTGACTATCATAAATAAAAAAATAAAAAAATAAAAAATTTTAAAAAATTAAAAAAAAGAATAAGAGAATATAATGGCCCCCCAAAGAAATGGGTCTGACCAGAAAGAATGGCTGTTTTCTAGCATAAGAAATAAATTGTTATTTTTACTTATTTTTTAATGTGTAAGAATGAACTAATATTGATTTAGAAACAGCTTAGTATCCTCAAACAGAACTCTTTGTAAGTTATTATCTCATTTTCTATTTTCTTTTATTCAGCATATAGTATATATTAAATCCTATTCCTCTTATCTGCTTTATTGATAATTATGGTATCTTCAGGTATCTTCTTGGCATTCTTTGTATCTAATTTTCAGTATCTCACCCTGAAGGAGAGATACTGTCCCTCAAGTTCCTTAACAACTGAGTTCCATAAAGTCAAATGCCATCCCAGGATTAAGTTCATCCCAAGAATATTACTTCCCTTTTCTGTTTTATTAGTAATGTCCAGTCTCATCAGATCTGGTTCTGGTTTCTTGCTTCTTTATCACATTAAATCCTTTTGGTTTATTGTTTCCATGATGATTTGTCTCATTATTGTCTATAGCTTTGGAGATGGTAAGGGATAACAATAAATGTAAACAATTGACAATCTTTAAGAAAATGGTATTTATCTTAATTTTCTAGTATTTATAATCTACCATCTAAGGTGGATTTAACTGCAAAGTGTTCAAATCTCAGATCTAGGGTAGAGAGCATTACAAGCAATTTCAGAGGTCAAAAATAAGCTCAACTTTTTTTTTTTCTCTCTACTTGTTTTAATTGAAATATGGTAATGATTTCTTTCCTTATTCTGGCTATTGTTTGCTAAGGTATGAGGTATTAAAATCATTGAGATTACTCATTGGAAGTATGCTAAAATAGGGGTGCATGGCTAAATGCATTAAGCATTCTACTTGATTTTGGCTCAGGTCATAATCTAGGGTGGTGAGATTGAGCCCCATCTACTTAAGATTCTCCCTCTCCCTCTATCCCTTCCCCCACTTACATGCTCTCTCTCTCTCTCTCTTGCTCTCTCTCTCAAATAAATAAATAAAATCTTTTTGTAAAAAGTATGCTAAAATAAAAAACCAGTATTTTTTCATAATGTAACATTTAAAAATGCTAATTCATTTATCTAATCTTATTAATATAAAGTTTATAAGGAAAAATTTGGCAAATTAGAGTCAATTGATTTTCTAAAATCTAAAGTTTAAAGTCACACTTTAATTTTTATAAAAAAGCCAAATCATGATAGCTTTAAAGATCAATAATACCAAACTCAATAAATTAAAGCTCTTAGACTGAAGCCAGCTGACTGCCATTTTGATACCACCCACAAGCTGAGAATGACTTTTACAAAAGACCCTTTGTAGGGCACCTGGGTGGCTCAGTCAGTTAAGTGTCCAGCTCTTGGTTTTGGCTCAGTTCATGATCTCATGGGTCACGAGATAGAACCCTGCATCGGACTCTGCAATGGGCATGGAACCTGCTTGTGATTCTCTCTCCCTCTCCCTCTGCTCCGCAATGCACTTGTGCATATGTGCACGCCCACTCTCTCTATCTATATATATATATCTGTATCTCAAATAAATAATCTTTTTAAAAAAACAACCTTTTGCAACCATTTTGATATCAAGAAGAGTTACTTAACCCTTGTTAAGTAAATGTCCTAAAAGAAAAAAAAAAGAATTCCATTCTTCTCATTTGTAGACATATATTTTTTAATGTTCCAGTTATTATTATTGTATTTTGAATGTTGTTAATAAAGCAATTTGTTGCCTACATTTTGTTAGATTTTCTATAATTTTTTATGTTTTCTATAAATGTCTTAATTTTTGCCTCTTGTCCCGCAAAGCTTAAAATACTTACTCTCTAGTCCTTACAGAAAAAATTTGCCAACCCCTACATTATATCATCACCAAATGCTACAATCACACTAATCCATTATTAGAAATATATACAATATATTTAGAATATATTTTGTATGAAGTCAACTCAAAATATCACTAGTAATTTTCTTAGCAAGAATATTTAATTATAATTTTCCTAAACTCATGAATATATCTTTTCTCTGCAGCTACTATTAAATCTAGGGGAATAGAATTGAAAGATAATCATTTTGACCCATCTATCTGAAAAGCATGAAAAATTTCTCAGGTGTTAACTCAGCTTATGTGACTACATTCAAGCTCTGCCTGCCTGCAAGGTAGGTGGTAACTATTACTGTCATGTGAATAGAAAGTTGCTTGAAAGCCTGATACCAGGCACTTTCCTGGTGATTTCATTTAAATTCTCACTCTAGGTTCATGCAGTGCTATATAGAAAACTCTGGCTCTGAACCCTGCTTTTTATTATGTTCTCTCCCATTGGTAGAGTAGTTGTGTTGTTTTTCAACTATGTGAAAAGTGTCTTTAATATTTACGTGCCTTTCATATTTCCTAACATGGATTGTAATCGCACGATTCTTTTATATCCCTATCTTACACAGCTACTCCTACTATTCTTTAACAACCATTGTCAATAATCTGCACAACACAGACATGTATTCATGGTAAGACTTGAGAAGTAAAGGGATTCTGGAGTATAAGCAGAGGAAAATTAATACACAAGAGTGATATTAGCAGTGAGGTTCAAGAAGAAATCTTTATGGAGCTAGTACACCCTCTCTCTTTCTCTCTCATCTCATCTCTATACCTTCAATCTATGTTCATTTTCAAATAGTCTAATTTATCCTATTCTCCTTATCCTTAAAATAAATGGTTCAGATGTAACTACTTAAGACTAACCAAGGAATTTACTAATATTTAATTATCGTTTCCAATTATTTTGAAATGCTTAATATTTAAAAAAAGGAAAAAAATGAAAGAATTTTGATTGTATAATATAAAATGCTTAAAATAGTTTGACAGAAAAGTTGATGTTATAGAAAGTTATCTAGAAATTGATATTCATTTAATTTTTATGCAGAACATTCTACTAGGAAGATACATTTTTTGAAAGAAAGATTTTTAACAGGTTTAGAAATCTAACTCTTTAAGAATTAGATAATATAGTTTTACAAAACAACCCAAGGCCCATCACAAGTTAATAAGCAGAAAATTATTTACCACTGAGAAGGTGTTTTAATACTTAGTAGGCATGAGATAAAGGAATGATCAGAGTATTGTAGCGTTAGCAAGGGAAATTGGTACTTTCTTCAGGAACATCTGCTTTGCTCTCGGCCCATTTTAGGTGGCACAGTGAGCAATATTCAGCCATGAGCAGGCTACCATTTGCCCTCAGAACCAGTGGACAGTGACCCAGGAAATGAGAAGCTCTATAACCATTAGGCAGATGAGATAAGAAGTGCTCATCCAGTGCTTTTTGATTAGGGGCTCAAGTACCTGACACCTGTCAACCATTCCATTCTGTAGGCAACACTAAGATTACAACTTCTCACACAGACCTCAGCAGCTCTGAAACCCAGGATTATTTCTAGTTACTTCCCCAACTGACCGGCTAGGTCCACCTTTTACTTTATATTATTTCCAGTCTGTTTTCCTGTTTGTCCTGTTTTCCATCTTTTCCTTCCAAGTTCTAATGAATTTCAAGGAATTTTTTTAAATCTTTGGCACTTTTACAGATTACACTCTATATTGTAGAAACCTCCCCAATTAAAAAAAAGAAAGAAAGAAACCTCCCCAATTACATGACTCCCTTCATACTAGGAAGGAATTGTCAAAAAGGTAGGAGAAGACCAAGTTCAAGTAGTACCATAGAATTCTAGGGAAGGTACCCTCAGAGAGAGAGGGTTCAGTAGTGTTCATTGCTGCAGATGAAGACTAAGAAAAGAAAGAACATAGGCTTTGACTTATGAAGGCTTCAGCATTGTTTTTTCATCCTTTCCCCATTTCTGACAAATTTTCCTGATTCTTCTCTATCTTTAGCATTAGGGCTCTTTCCACTCCCCATTGAGAGAATCGCCACTATCCCACTATCTTAAGACAAGCCTGAAGAAGTAGGATCATGGAGCTCCAAGGAAGACTTCCTCAAGAGTGAGTGTTTGGCATTATCAACGTTCATTGCTATAGGGCTTAGGAATTAATGAGAGGGCTGTAAAGAATGGGAGGGAGGTAAAACTGAGGAGATATTTTGGGGATAGGGAATATTTATCATCTGTTGTAGGAGAAAAAAAGAACCCACAAGAGAAATATTGCAGATACAAAAGAGGGGAAAAGTTGGGGAATGGGATAGTACACTTATGCTGAAGCAGGATTGGAAAAGCAGAGTCTGAATGAATTTACTAAAACATTAGTGGAGCATTGGAGTTAAGACAGATGGCTCTCATTTTAGTAAACTAGGAAGCGTTATCAGATTACATTTGTTTAATTGCTCATATAATTCAACTGAGTTGACATAGAAATTTATATACTGGTTCAAGAGAGCTGACTGAACATTTTGACAGCTTTGTCTTTCCTCCCTACAAGAATTCTACTGAACTGACAGAAGAAATGTAAAAAAATAATAAATCCATAGCAACTACAAAAAGCAGGGAAGGGTGCTATCAGAAGTGCAGATTTCTGGGAAATATTAAATAAGTAGGATAAGACTGATGGCATATCCCAACAAAGTTGAACCTACATCTCCATAGAAATGGAAAAGATCTTCCAAAACAAAAGGAGCCAATAAATAAACCCAAGAGTAAAGGCTATAAGGAACTGAGAGGAATAGGCTATGTCTGGTTGGCCAGTTAATCTCCAGCACCCTGCTTTCAAAGTATCTGACTCCACTCGTACAGGACAAAGCCACAAACTTGGAATTATAAATATGATATGGGAGAGTCCCAAAGGAGATTTTAATGAAATAGGGTCTCCTCTGATTCATGGGCCCTCCCCAAAATAAGAAAATGTGTCCACCCAAAAGGCATGCTATATACACAAGCCAACCCAGCAGTTGGTCAGCACCATGTAATCATCTTTGCTGTCAGAGCCAGGAGAACATCGTCACTTAAAATACACTCCAGGTAACAATATTCCATAATCAAGATCTTTACATGTAAATACGAAGAGATAACCAAGAACCAAAATTCAAGAATAATCGACACAAACACAAAAGAGGCAATGAACTCCACAAATGTGGTCTACTTTTCTGAGTATGTGTAGAAACTATGGTGCCAGAAGGAATACTTTTCTCAATAGATCACCTTGCCCATCAGAGGGACACAAAGATTAGTGATGGTCTCTCTCTCATCCTAATGAAATCCTATATGTTCAGAGTATTTCTCATTGGGCACCTACTAGCATTGGATCATATGGTCAGGCTGTTATGATTAGTAGACATGCTTAAGGTTTTCTTATTTTTGTGGCAATTGACTAAATATGTGAAGTAAGTTGATGGGTTGGCTCTTTTTTAATAACAAAATTTTTTATTTTTTTAAAAGATTTTATTTTTTCACAAGAGACACACAGAGAGAGAGAGAGAGAGAGAGGCAGAGACACAGGCAGAGAGAGAAGCAGGCTTCCCATGGGGAGCCCAGTGTGGGCTTGATCCTGGAATCCCAGGATCATGCCCTGATCCAAAGGCAGATGCTCAACCACTGAGCCACCCAGGTGTCCCAATAACAAAGTTTTTAACTCAACTATAATATTTATCGTATTAGTGATCCCAGGTATGGAGAGTGACATCTTTAAAAGGGGGAACCTGATTTATAGGCATAAACAAAAAAAGCAATTTTATATTATCTCATCTACAAAAAGTTAATCAAAAGATATACTACATGGATTTTTTGGTAATTAACTGAAAATAAATGTAAATTTATTTTACAGCACAATTTTAAATGTTTAAAAATGATTCCTGGATCAGTTTCTGCAGTGGAAAACTTCCAATGGTTCTTATTTGTTGCAGTCTTAGTTTAGGATATGAAACAAAGATGTTTGTTAATTTTTGCTTATTGATTTCTAGCTTAATTAAGTAGTGATCAAAGAATGTATTCTAGATGATTTAGTGTCTTGCAATTTGTTGAGACTTATTTTATGGCCCACATAATCCATTTTGGTTATGGTTCATTTGCATTTATAAAGAATGTGACTTCTATTATTGTTGGGTGCAGTGTTGTATATATGCCAAATTAAGAGAGGTTTATTAAAAATATTCTTTAGATCTTCTACATCTTTGATTTTTTTCCTTTCCTTTCTTCACCAATAATTGAGGGAGGTGGTTGTATGGATTTGCCTTCTTACATTTGGTCAATTTTTGCTTTAGATATTTGAAAATATGTGAAAGCAAATTTATAATTGTTTTATCTCTCTGATAGATTACCTTTTATCATATAACCATTTTTAAAGTAGAAAGGTGCACCAGTTTTTCAGGTTAGAGTTACATTGGTATATGTTTTTCCATCCTTTTATTCCCAATCTTTAACCTTATATTTAAAGAATATCAATTATAAATAGCATCTGATTGTATTTTTTTATCTAGTTTGAAAATATTTGCTTACAACTAGAGTAACCTCTTTTAATGTAATTAGTCATGTATCTGTGTTTATAATTATCTGTTTTCTGCTCTTTTCATTAGTTTCATGTTCCTCTTTTTCGTTCTATACATTATTTAAGGTTAAACAGACTTCTTTCCTTATTTTACACCCCCACCCTTATTGGTTTATTAATTACACATTCTTTTATGATGCTGAGTACATATCCTAAAGAATACACTCTCTAGCCTTAACTTATTGCAACCTAATATAATTCCATACATTTAAGACTTCTTGACCTACCTAGGACCTTAGAATATTTTACATTCATGTGTCACCATCCTCTGTGTTACTGTTATCAAACATTGTATTGCTGCATTTATTTTATTCCCCAGAATCCATCATAATTACTGTTTTGTACATTCAGTATTCATTTATATTGACCCAGTTTTACTATTTCTGTTGAACATCTATACCTCCATTTGGAATCATTTAACATTTGCCAGCAGATCTAACCTTTATATGCATTTTAGTGAGGATATGTTGGTGATAATTTCACTTGCTATTTTATCTGTCTGCTAATGTCTTTATTTTACCTTCACTTTGGGAGAGTATATTTGGTGGGTATAAAATCTAGGATGACAGTTGTCTTTCAGCAACCTGAAAACGTCACTCCATTACCTGTCTTTTATTATTTGCATTTACAAGTTGACTACCATTCTTATTTCTGTACCTTTGAAAGTAAGGTATATTTTTTCTGTTTGGTTATTCTCAAAATTTATTTTTTCTTTTTTCTATAGTTTTTAGCATTTTACATGATATGTCTTCCTTTGCCTTGATGTATTTTATTTTGGAAATTCTTTGTCCTTATTTTATTCAGTTGTTTCCTGTCCTATTATTTTCTCCCTCCCCCCAGTCTGGGACACAAATTAAATATACTTTTTGTACCATTATCATATGGTAGCTACAAACTTTAGTATTTCCATACATTTTTTTACCCAAGTTTCAACCCAAATACTTTCTGGTATTTCTTCCAGATCACTTATCCTCTCTTCAGCTTCCAATATTCTATCTAACCCACCAATCTTGTTCTTACTTCCAGTTATTATATTTTATTAGTCTTCAAATTTCTATATGATTTTTTAAACAAATTCTACCAGTCTAGAATCTATAAATTCTTCATGTCATTTGTTTTTTCAAACCTATTCATCGTAGCTCTTTTTTTTTTCCAATCTGATAATTCCAATAAATGGTTCATCTATTGATCTGATGTTTTTTTTTCCTGTCTTGTTTTGTGTTGTATGTGTTTGTGTGTGTGTTATTAATGCCAAATATTATGTTTGCTAAACTGTAGTAAATTTGGATAATGTCACCTTTCCCTGTGAATTTCATTGGACATTAGAGTGTTGGCAGATTACTTTATTCTAGTGCTAGGAGTCAACCGCAGATTTGGTGATTGCTCAATCTATCTCCCTTTGTCTCTGCTTTGCTATTGTGGATACCTAGGTTTTTAATTGAGATCCTGGGTTGTTTTCTTTTTTTAAGATTTTATTTATTTATTTTATCTGAGAGAGTGAGAGCACACATGCCTGTGTGCAGGGGCGGGATAGAGGGGAAAGGAGAGGGGTGAGCCGACTCCATGCTGAGGTGGGGTGGGTCCAACTTTAGGACCCTGAGATTATGACCTGAGCCAAAATCAAGAGTTGGATACCTAACTGACTAAGCCACCTAGGCACCTGGAGATCCTGGGGTTTTTAATTAGGGGGATCCTTCTAAGATTACCCTTTAGAAGTTTCCAAATTCTATTTTTTTTTTCTCCATGGAACTGTGTGACTGTGGAAAACCTTGCTTAGTCCTTCAGTGGCTCTTTTTTTTTTTTTTTTTTTATAAATTTTTATTTATTTATGATAGTCACACACAGATAGAGAGAGAGAGGCAGAGACACAGGCAGAGGGAGAATCAGGCTCCATGCACCGGGAGCCCGACGTGGGATTCGATCCCGGGTCTCCAGGATCGCGCCCTGGGCCAAAGGCAGGCACCAAACCACTGCGCCACCCAGGGATCCCCCTTCAGTGGCTCTTTATTCTTCAGTTCATTTATCTTTTGGAAATGCATGATTTATTGTTTGCCTTAAATTTTATAAAATAATTACATGTATCATAAAGTATATACTTTTAGATTATAGCAACTTCCCTTATTCAGCATTTAAAAAGAAAAGCTTCTTCACATAGTCTGTTTTCCCTGGAACCCAAGTAAAGTTTGTTTGTTTGTTTTTCTTCTTTTTCATTTTCTTAACTTGGTCTCAGAGTTTGTATCATTAAGGTAGTTATTCATGTTTGGAATAGACATAAGATTATAGAATTTAGCACTGGAAGGAACCTACGACATCATCTTCTGTTGGCTAACCTCCCACACAGTGCAGAAATGCTTCCTGCAGCATCCTTGGCATATGCTCATCCGGTCTCAGTTTGGATATCTTCAGCAAAGGAGCTCATCATTTCCTGAAACAATCCATTCTGTTGGACAACTCTATTTTAAAAATCCTTATGTTGAGCTAAAATATGCCTCTTTGTAACTTATACTCATTTACTCATTGTTTCAAGTTTTCCTTCTGGAGTAAGTCAAAACAAGAGAACATTTTAGATAGTACTTAAAGCAGATCTAAATGCCATTCCTGTCTTTTTTATTTTTAATTAAAATTTTTTGCTTTCTTGTCCCAAACATTGAACATAAATTGCTAAGCTTAGATAATAATCAGAAGTCCATCTACTTGGTAATGATTAAAAATATCTTCACATTATACAAATCCCTCTGGCATTTTGAAGATAAAAATCCTTTTTTTAATTACCTTGAATCATATTTTTTAATAAAAAAAAGGAGTAAGAAAACCATCATCTATTTTCAAAGATGACACTACATTACCACTTGTGGGAATATAGAGAAAACCAGTCTTCAGTTATAGAGATGTGGTTGAAATCTGGTAGTGTGCATTTTTTGTTTTCTTTTTATATGGGTAGATTGCCTTTAAAACCTGTTGTTTTTGAATTAATAATAATGGCAATAATCTTACAGTACCTAATACTTATTGTGCATTAGCAATGTATAATTCATTTATCTTGTCTCTACTTTAAACTGAGTTCTCTGCTCAATATAAACTGTAACCCCCCATAGCATAATTTACAATCCAAACAGGGCACTTTAAGTCAAAGGAGATGCTGTCAGTAATACACAGACACAACAGGTGTAAACTGGAAGTGTCCAGGCAGAGCAGGATTTATAGTCACTCTTCTTAAAGCTAAATTCCAGGTTACTCTTTCTTGGTCAGAAATTTGTATTTGTATATGTGCCTCATTGTTGCAAATAGCTCTGAAAGGCATTTTTTTAAAGGTTAGTATGTTCTCTCCTGCTCATAATTTAAGATCCCACTTAAATCCCACTCTCTCCTTCACTTTCATGACTGCACAATGTAGTTTTTTAGGCAAAATTTGGTACTTTTTTCATAACTTGTCAAAAAATGAAAAAAAAAAAATCCACTGTCCTTGTCCAGCCCTTCTTCAGCTAAAATGAGGAAAGCCGTAGGGCTTGGAAGGCTAGACTACTATCCTCAGGCAGTCCCTTATCAGCCCTTATCCCAAGATCTGAGAAGAGGTGGAGAAGAGGTGGAGTTTGAAGAGTCTGAGCTGTTGTGTTTATAATTCCCATATTTCCAGGCCTAATTAAAAGACAGAGCATAGGAAATGCTCTGCTTCCAAGTTATTTTGCAAAAAATAATGCCCTTTTTATAAAACTAATCCTATGATTCCTAAAGAATACCTATCCTCATTCTAAGCCCATCTTCATTCTCAACCCTGACTGAACAATCAAGTGGGGCCGATGCCTGAGTTTCACTTGGATTTAATTGATCTGAGATGGAGCCTGAGTTTGAGGACCTACATATATATAGGGTTTCTAGGCTACATGGGGTAAAGGGGTGAATAGTATTTTTCCTGGCCTAATATCTGTGATTGCAAGTTCTGGCATATGTAAAGTACATGTAAGAGGATCACATAGACTACAGATCTTCATACCCCCAGATCAAGGAATCACTTTGAAACTTCTGGTTAATTCTAAAGGAAACTTTCAGAATTCTGACAGTATATCGAGGGTGGAGGTGATTCTTAATTTCCCCTCCCCAAGAAAAATATATGCTTTTAACCTCAGCCTGACAGAAATCACTTTGATTAAGATCTTCTGATCATAAAATAAAGAACTTGATAAGTTTCTGCAGTATTGCATACTCTAGAAATTGGATCAAAGCAGAGATTAGGCAAGCTTTGGGAAAAGTCAGGTCTATCTTCCTTTTATTTGTAGAAGAGGAAAACAAGGGATAGAAGTACTTGTTTCCCTTGTTCTTGCCTTTTTACTCTTTCAAAGGGGTTTAAGGTAGTTACCGTTTATTCTGTCTCTAAGGAGGCAAGTTTCACACAACTAATTTTCATTAGGAGTAATATTAGATAATCATCATGCAAAAGTGCCTCCTCTTTTTATGCTGTCTTTTCTAATTTATGCATTGCTAGAGTGAGACTCTGTGTCTGACTCTAGAATGCGTTGAGGGAAATATTTTCCTAGCTTAGAATCCAGTACTCCTTTTTCTTTATGGCTTTACATCAACATGTCCTCTGCTCTATTTTTAAAAATCTATATACAATTTTCTTTCCTGAGTAAATTAAATCTAAAAAGTCAGCTGTCAAATCATGATTTTGACCATTGACTAGATATTTGTGATTCTGCCTACTATAATGAAGTGAATCTCACGTGAGCCAAGCAACTCAGCTCTCCTACCAAACACTGATCCATAACCCTGCCAGAGGCCATACTGCAGTCAAACTTCAGTTTGGAGAGTTAATAGTTTCCTCACGCTCCTCCCTCTGTCAAGTATATTTAGCTGAGCTTGTGCATATGACTTCAGTTCATAAAAAGCTTACAAGTGCAGCTGGAATGCTTAGCATTTGATTGTTACATAAATAAGTATTTGAGAACATATGTAAACTTGACAGTGTTAGTACCAGATGTTCCAGTAACACAATAATGTAACTTCGAATGTCCGTTCTCACTTTTGGCTTGTTTATTTTGGCAGTATCTCTTTATCTGCTAAGTTTCAGATAAGCACATATTAACTCTGTCCATAGTGTGGATCCTCTTATTGTTGCATTCAAGTTGCATTTATTATATTTAGTGTATAGAAGTACAAATATCAAAGACATTAATACACAAAGTCATTTTTTTATGTCTTCATAAAATACAAATATTCAACTCCTAAATGTTTGTGGTATATAAAAAATAAAGAAATCTCTAGGCGTCTGTATATATTCTCATCTTTATGGGAGTTGCCCTTCCAATTATGGATTGTCCAAGTATTTTCTTTCTCTCTCTGATGACCAGGCACTTAAATTAAGACTTTAAACTAAGCGTTTGTCAGGCTTCCCCTACCCCCTCACAATAGCGGACCATATCTTGTATGATAGAAGCTATTAGCATTCTAAAGCACAATTTTTTTTTGTTTCTTTGTGGCTTTATTTTGCAGTTACTTCAAACTTACAGAAACTGACGGGAATAAGAATAATCATGGAATATTCCTGTATCTTCTACCCAGATTTACCTGTTGTTGACATTTTGCCCTATTTCCTTTATCAGATGAGTATGCTCACTTGCTCTTTCTCCCTCTATTTGCATAGGTGTATGTGTGTGCATACAAAACATATTTATTATGTATTTATATATGTGTGTAGGTGTGTGCACACGTGTTGTTTTGAGCCTTTAAAAGTTAGTCGCATGACCTTTTACACCCTTCAGTGTATATTTTTTTCTAAGAATAAGAATACTGTCTTGCAAACAAGTAAATTTTAAATTGATATGTTTTTCTGATCTTCCATCTGCATTCTGCCTTGCATGGGCTTTGACTGATAAAAGACTTTGTCTCAGTTAGGGGCAGTCCTATGTGAGGTGTGAATTTCCATCGGTGATCCTCTGAAAATGGTTCTCAGAGATGTGAATCCAGGACCTCCTATACTGGTTGCCTCTGATCATGAGGGAAGGAGTGGAGCAGCATTCAGATAAGAATTAGTGTAGTAAGGAATAGTAGGAAAAGGGGAATAAAAGGCAAGTGGGTAAATGATTACTAATTTTTAGAGTGGTCCTAGGAATTATGCTTTCGGTTGGCATAATGGATGCATGACTCTCTTTCTGGAAGGAAGAGAGTCAACTGAGTTCACTGTTTGAATTGCTTCCCTTGGTGGGAAGTGTGTTTTATTTATATGCAATATTATAAAAAAATATTTTAGAAACACACTGTATTATAAACTTTAAGCTCACCTCTAAAAATACAAGAAAATGAAAAAATGTGCATGAAGTTAAGTAAGAGGAGATCTAATTAGCATTCTTACAGAATGAGCTGTAGATTTACTTGAGACTTACTAGGGGAAAAATACCAGAGCACCAGACTAGCACATCAATCATTTGAAATTGCCTGACAGTCTTGAAGAGGATATCCTGGCTGCAGAAAGCACATAGCTGTCTTAAGGCTAGAGGCCCAGGTCAGGACATAGTAAGAACAAAAGATGAGCACTTTTGAGAGGAACCAGCTGGCTTAAGGTGATCCAAAGTGCACAGATGTTAAGGGCTCACTGTTCCAATAATACCATTACCTAACACAAGAATAACAGAATAACCATTAAAAAAATTATGAAACTTGATTTACCAGGTTGACCCTTGAGATCTGACAAATGTGTTTCTTTTCCATCATGCTAATTTTCTATTTTTATCTTAATGTTATTTTTATATGTGTATTCTTGAAAAATAAAATATACTGAATCTTTCTTAGAAATATGTATAGAATCCTGTTCATGTGAGATCTTTAGTGGTTTTTTAAATGCATCTAAGCACAATATCCAAGAATCTATAATTTTCTCCGTGTCTGCATCAAAATTCCTCAAACTCTAACACTGGTGGTTCTGTGGCAAATAGAGAGATGTTAGATCTCAAGCCAATTATACAGCTTCTGGTGTGGCGTTTGAATGTAAAAAGGAGTAATCTAAAACTTAAGAGCCAATGTGTTTTGAATCATGGGAATAATCAGGAACTGGAAACAATGGTGGTTTGGAAAATGTTAATTTTGTCGTTGCTGAGTGTGTTATAGTCTAAAGTCATGAAAAATGGTTCTACATTCTTAAGACTGTGGTCATTCCTTTTCTATTCAATTATATTGAATACTTTGTGAGTATAAGGAATGTCACTGATCATTATTACATACCCTAGAGAAGCATCACTGCATACCCATTAAAAATATTTAAAATGAAGCACCAACCACATATACTAGAATCAACAGCATACAGCTTGACTCAGAGGTAGCCAAGTTTATTTATTTAACAAGTATTATTAAGTACTCAGTAAAAGCCTTGAGCATATCTCTGTAGCATTACTGACTGCAAAGGTTGGCCATGGAAAAATTCCTTGTTGCATGCACCATACCGTACAAACCTCCCTATTTACTCTTATATGAAGATGTGGAAACAGGAAGATTAAAAGTGTTCCTCTGTAACTAGTTGTTTCTATTTTCAATTCTAGGACATAGTAACTGTATAAATAAGCAGAATTTCAAATTTTATTATCAAACTCTAAGTACGTCATCATTTGCTATTTGTATTCAGAGAATGTGAGAGTGACACCATCTAATTGAGCTGCAGCTTGCTTCTTTTTTTTATACCATCAGAATAGCTTCATGATGATGAACTTTGACGAATGGCTTAAACTTACTCACTTTTTTCTTTTCAAGTTAGTGTCACTTCAAAAATAAAAATAAAAATAGGCACTCTTATTGGAACTTTAGGAGTAATACTGGGTATAAACAGGCTTAGAATATACTTAACTATAGTAATCCTTCCTGACACACATAGAGATGAATTGATAACTGGATTTGGCATTTCAAATATTTTCTACCCAAAGCAAGGGCTTTAAGGTGTTTTCTTGGTATTAGAGAGTTTAGAAATGAAAAAGGTACCATTTATTATTTTCTCTTTCTGTCAGCCTAGGACTTCTCTTTGCAATCATGTTTGTAATACTGGGCCTATCAGTTCTTAAATGTTTTACCTGTTGAAGAATGTTCCATCAGAGGATGTGCTAAAATCTTCGATTATATGTACCCAAGGTTTTGACTGAATGTCTGATACAGTCAGATAAGGTAATTTATTGGAAGAGGACCTTGGACTTGGAATCAGAAGTAATGAGTTCTAGTCTGGAATCTACAAGATAATTCATATGTGATCTTGAACAAATCACTTAGTGTCTCTTAATTCTCTATTTCCTCATGTGAGATGTGAGACATTTCAGCCAGCCTGTAATATTCCTCCAGTGCAAAACACATTCCATCAGTTAAGCATCAAATAAATAAGTCAATTAATCATGTTAACCACAACAACTGATCAGCCAAAATATTTAAGGTATTTATAGTAAGACTATGAACAGTCTGAAAACTGAATTGTCAGGGCACCTGGATGGCTAGTTAATTAAGCCTCCAACTCTTGATGTCTGTTCAGGTCATGATTTAGGGTCCTGAGTTCGGGTCCCATGTTGGGCTTTGCACTCAGGGAGGAATCAGCTTCTCTCCCTTTCCCTATGCCCCTCCCCTCGTTCTCATATGCCTTCTCTCTCTCTCTCTCTCTCTCTAAAAATAAATAAAATGAAAAAAAATGTTTCTAAATAAATAAAATGTTTTGTTTAAAAAACAAGAAAAGAAAACTACATTATTTTCTGGGTATTAGTACTACTTTGCCAAGTAATGGTAATTAAAAAGATCTTTCTCTCAAATATAGTAGTAGTATACGATTTTGCTACAATATTATCTTCTGGATTATAACCATGGCTTACCTATTGCTAGGGCCATAGGTTATAAATGAAAAAAAAAATTAACTTTCACAATCCTACTTTCTCATGCGATTCAAGGAAGAAAATAACTGTCCTCCTTTTAAAAAAAAAAAGACAGCTATATCCCCATTCCTCCAAGAAGGAGAATATCCAAATGAAAAATAAGTAGTCATTTACCTGTTTTTAAATTGAGAGCTCACTAATTTGAATAATTTTTCTTTACAAAACAGAATATTTTACTATGTCAAGAGAGTATTTCTCATTGTAAAGGTATAGCCTCACAATTTACTTATAATGAAAAAAGCACTGGACTTTAACTCAAGAGACCTGGCTTCAAGAATGTATTCTATCGGGGATCCCTGGGTGGCGCAGCGGTTTGGCGCCTGCCTTTGGCCCAGGGCGCGATCCTGGAGACCCGGGATCGAATCCCACGTCGGGCTCCCGGTGCATGGAGCCTGCTTCTCCCTCTGCCTGTGTCTCTGCCTCTCTCTCTCTCTCTATGTGACTATCATAAATAAATAAAATTAAAAAAAAAAAAAAAAAAAAAAAAAAGAATGTATTCTATCACCTATTATGTAGATATAATTGGGATAATTCCTTTAACATCTCTGACCCTCAGTTTCCTTATTTTTTAACAAGGTAGTAGCAGTAATCATTGTCTTGGAGCTGTTGTCTGGATGAAATGAAATAATGAATGTGACTCATAAAGGCTAGTATATATTATTACCACTAACTCTCACAAAAGTATTCTAAAATATATTTAATAAACTGTATTATTTCAATCTGAATACATACAAATAACATCATATAGCTATAGAAAGTATTATAAAATTCAAATATTAAAGGTGGAAGTCAGGAAAGGGAATGGAACCAACATTTCTTGAGTATCCCACCATAACATCAGGAAAACCCAAGCAATAGCTTTATTTTTTCCCTTCTACATAATATACTTTCTAACTCCTGTAAGGGATAGGGCTTCATTCACCATGTTATCCCTGCCATAAGAGAAGGGAACTCTGTATCTTTCTGAGTGCTATAAATTGTGGGACAAAGAAGAGTTACTCAAATATGGAGGAACCCTGGATTTTCCTCCACCACCTCCCTCCTGTACTATTTCCCCAAATTTTATTTTCTAAATATGTAAACCATTCATAAATATTTGGTTTACAAGGCTAGTGGCTGTAGCTTTACAGTAAGCGATGAGCTGATTCGTGTTTGAGTAGGCTGCTAATCCAGTTTGAATCCAGGTTGATGTTTAGCTGAAATGCCATGAGAAAAAAAAATGAAAAAAGAAAAACCTTCTTCTTTATGAATATGAGATAATTAGTTCTCAAAAATCATTGCAGCCCCAATCCAAGAAGGGGCCACAAGGTTTAATTGTGGGCGTGCTATTTACAGATTAATTAGGACATTTAACTTCATTTTTTATACCACAGAATTAATCCCATAAAAATTAGTGATCTCGAAGGAGTCAGTTGTCAACTCTGACAGGATCTCTTTGCCATAATCTATTAAAATGCTGCTTTTATCTTGTCTTGCCTGTGTCATATTTTATGGATTTTTTCATAAACACTGCCTATACTTCATAAATGTCTCAATTTTCTAGTCTATTAACATTACTTCAAAAGCAATTGATAAAAGAGTAGGGCATGCATGAAATAATACACCAATAATGTGAAGTGCTGGAGGCAAGAACAGTGGGTAGGATCTGCACAGCTTGTGAGCTGAAACAATGAAAGGATGTTTTATCTACGACAACAAAGAAACAAATGATCATTTTTGATAGTAGAAAAAAGATTGTTAGTAATTGGACAGATGAAAAATGGGTTACACAGAAAATACAGCATATTTTGTAAATGAAACTGAAATGAGAAAATAAACATCCCTAAGTATATATTTACATTATGGAGAACCTTTTCCCTTTGGTTTCTAAAGATATGGTATTCAGCTCGATTTAACTTAGACATACTAGTTTTATTCTATACTTAAACAGTATTTCCTTTGTATGCATATAATTAACAAACCTATTAATATATGCATTTTTTGTATTAACTACATCAAATGTTGGAATTGGTGTTTTCAGTCTTTATAATTTTGATTTTTGAAATCAGTTTAATTTTTCTTTTAATGTATAAGTGATATGTCTTTACACCTTTTAAGCTTTTAAAGTGCTAATATACGACCTGGGTTGATATAATGAAGTGAGAATCTTATCTGAATTCGTACCACAAATTTAGTTCACAGGTATGTAAACAAATTGAATTTTCAAAACTTAATTAGTTATTATGCTTGTAAATCAACTAAATGAAAAACAAAGAAGATCATCAGATAGATGCAGAATTCCTGACTTCCATTTTATGCTTCATGTTTTACCACCTGATTTAGCTAAATGAAACCAGATTTGGCTCTAGATTTTCATTTTTAAGATATCAGGCCATATAAAATGAGTGACCATAGGTCTCAATATTGCCTAAGAAATCCTGATGTTTACCTGTAATAATCAGTAATTCCTTTCATCCCCAGAAATGTATTGGCATGGATGATAAAGTATATGATTATCTATATGGTCAAATGAATATTGGAAGGGATATCTTAGTAATACATTTAACTGTAAGCTTCTTGAAACCTACATAGTATTATTTGAAATAATTAATATGATTACTTTTAAATTCAGAAAAGTTCTTGGTTCTTGATTCCTATTCTTTTTTTTAAATTGGAAACAAGATCATTTTGTTGTTGTTCAAGTCAAGAAATAATCTTGAATAACTTCTTTATGATCATTCAATTCTAACCCTTGGCAAGTGGATGATTTTTTTCATACCCTGAGAAATGGTGATAGAATGGGTTGTTGAATTGTACCGATGGTACTCTATGAAGCAGGTAGTATAGTTGAATAAAGTACAAGACCCAGCAAAATGATATTATATGTTCCTGTGACCTTACAGAGGCATAAGAGACAATTACCAAGGAGATTCTTTGTCCTCAAATGTTGCAAAAAGTGTTTGAGAGCCTCAGTCCTCGGTACTAACCTAAGAAAACAGTCACCAGAATTACTGAGTAATATACAGACTTACCATGTGTGGTAAAAGACAGTAAAACACCATAATAGTTTATTAACCAGACCTGACTTCCACCCATCTCCTCAATGCATTTCTCCTTTAGTCTTTCCCATCACAGGAAACATCATAAATATTCAACCAGTTTTTGAAGGCAGAAACCTAGAGGTTTCCATGTTTCCATACATATGACCTCAATCACCACCTACGTATATACAAATGACTCATAAATTTATATAATTGGTCAAAATTATTTCTCAGAGCACCAGAATTTTATATCTAGCTGCCATTTGGTCATCATAATAGTGTCATCATTCATAATAGTGTCAAGAGAAATCAAAGTTAGGATGCCCAAATAACAAATGATGATTTGTCCGTAAATGTTGGCCTCTTCCAGTGTCCCTAAGTCAGTAGTAATGCCTAATCAGAAAACCTTGATGACATCCTTCAAATATCCCTTTCCCAGATCCTCATTTTTTATATCCAAGTGTGATTAGGACATCAAGTGATCTTTTTCCTAAGCATCTCTGGAATCCATTCTCTTCTCATCATGTCTGCCCCCATTATCTTAGTACAAGCACCTAATCACTCACCCAACCTGTTCTAGCAGCTTCCTCCCTGGTCTACGTATCAACTCTCACTCTCTAGCCAGATGATATTTTTTTAAAGTGCATATTTGAACATGTTGACCTCTTTATTCCTTTTCTGTCACTAATCTTTTCACTAGATTGTACTTTCAGCTCTGATTCATTCACTCAATTACATTCTAGGAGCTGAACAAATGGCCCTGATCTTGTAGAGTTTATATTTTATTGGAGAAGCATGCACTAAATTTATAAACTAATAGAATAATTTCAGATTCCACTAATAGGAGAAAAATAAATTAGGACACAGACATGGAGAATAAATTAGGACAGGTATTCACTTTTAGATTAGAGAGTCAGAGAAGTCTTTCCCCCAAAGATTAGCTTGTGAAGATCTGCAGAAAGAGTCAGGAAGGAGTTAGGGTGGGTGGCAGTATAGTGACTGAGAAAGAAAATAGAGATAAGGCTGGAGAGGTAGGAGATGATGATAGCAGATAAAGAAGAGGGAATAATTTGTCACATTCTGGAAGTAGAGCTGTAAGAATTTGCTAATAGTTGATAAAAGAAAGGTAGGAGTTAAGGATGACACAGACAAAAGACACATGAAAATATGCTCAACATCACTCATCATCAAGTAAATGCCAATCAAAACCACAACAAAATAGCAACTTACAACAGTTAGAATAACTACAATCAAAATCACAAGAAATAACAAGTGTTGGAAAGGATGTTGAGAAAAAGGAACCTGTGCTCTGTTTTGGGGAATCTTAATTAGTATAGTCACTAATTAACTTTTTACAGTATGGAGGTTCCTCAAAAAATCAAAAACAGAAATACCATATGATCCAATGACTCTACTCTTGGGTATTTACTCAAAGAGAAGGAAACAAGAATTCAAAAAGATATATACACCCCTATGTTTCTTGGAGCATTATTTATAATAGCAAAGACAGGGGAGAAACCTAAGTGTCTATGAGTAGAAGAATGGATAAGGAAAATATGGTGTACACACGCACACACACACGAGAGAATATTACAAAGCCATAAAAAGGGTGAGATTGTGGCATTTGAGACAACATGGATGGACCTAAAGAGTATTATGCTATCTAAAATAAATCAGGCTGAGAAAGACACATACCATGATTCCATTCACAAGTAGAATAAAAAAAAGCAAACTACAAATGAATAAAACAAACAAAATGTTTAATCAGATTTATAAATATAGAGAACAAACTGATGGTTGTCAAAGGGGAAGGGGTGGGTAGATGGAATGAAAAAGTCACGAGAATAAGAGGAACGGTTAAGGAATACAGTCAGTGATATTGTAGTAGCAATGGAATGGGACAGATGGTAGCTACACCTGTAGTAAATATAGCATAATGTATAAACTTGTCAAATCACTAAGTTGTACACCTGAAACTAATGTAACGTTGTGTGTCAACTATACTCAAATAAAGAGGGAAAACACATGGTGCCTAGATATTTAGCTTGACTATCAAATGAATGGTAGTCCTATAAATTATGGTGAGGAAGAATAGAGAAGAAGCAGATTTAATGGGGATGGGAGAAAATCCAGTTTACCTTTTGGCTGGGGCAGGTTAAATTTATCATATCTGGTAGACATCCAAAAGGCTCTATCAAGTGGATACATGATTATATAAGTGTGGAGCTCAAGAGAGAGGTGTAAAATTGAAATCCATAGCATATCATGGGGATCAAAATCTAAGAACCGAATAAAGTCACCTATAGAGAAGTGGAGAGGGATCAAGTCCTGTAGCACTCTTAATAAGATCAGTTAATCTCCTTTGTGGATCTCTATGTGTTAGATATAAAAAGAAAGCCAAGAAAGAATGGTATCTTAGAAGTGAATAAAATTAAAGAATGAGGGAATGGGAAAAATATAATGAAAACTTAGGTAGTGGTATAAATGCTGCTCTGAATAGAATGAGGACAGAGAACTGATCTCTGGATTTGACAAAGTGGGGCTTGTTGAGAACTGAGATAAGACTGGATTCAACAGATGGATAGGGATAAATGCTTGATAGTTATGGTGAAAGGGCAAGTGGGAAAAAGAGTGGATATGGACCACACTTTCCCAGGGTTTTGCTACACAGAGGAACAGAAATAGAAAAGTTGCAAACTGGCATCGAGAGAGTATTGTTTTTAAGATTGAAATTACTACAGCATATTTTTATGTTAATAGGTATAATCCAAATGAAAGGATAAAACTGAACGCGTAGGAGAGCAGAACAGTACTTCCAAATCCAAGTCTTTGTGTCAGCAAGATGGGTGAGCACTTTAAGTGGGGTAGTTTACCCTTAAATGGGAGCAGAAATGATTCTATTGTGATCTAAGTGCAGTATATGGTCTCAACTATTTGTAGATTTGGTATTGGAAAAATGAAATAAGCCAGATCATCGGTTTGGAGAAGATGAGGTACAAATTAATTGTCAGTAGAATGGGAAAGTTAAATTACTAGGGAAATATAGTAGGATTGGGCAGCATTAAAAGTCTGCTTGGAATTTATGATCAAAAATTCAGTGTGATATCTGCACAGTTCTCTTTCCTCCAGTAACATTGAGCAGCTTAGATGGTAGTACAAAGTAGTTGGAAAGTTTGTATAGCTTTTGGGATTTTGACAAAAATAAAATACAACAGAGTAGCAAAGGGCAAAGAAGTTAAGGGAATGATTAAAGTTAGAGCTCCAAATCTGAGCCAGACAAGGAGAGATATGAGCACATTAAGGGGGAAGGAGGGTATAGTAGAAAATGGTGGCATCAGTGATTTGGAACTCTAAATGAGGTTAAAAGTTTTTAGAGAAAGGAGATTGGAACAAATGGGCTCTAAAAGTAGGAGGTAGTAGCAAATGGGATGTTTAAAATCAGGATTTGGGGAGTAATGTAGTTATTGATGAAGAAAAGGTGGTCAGTATTTGTCATACTTTTTGGACTGGACATAATAAATAATACGATTTTCAGAACAACTTTGTATGCCCATACATATATGATGTGTGACTGAAGGAAACTTTCATAAGACAATGTTTACCTTAATGTAATAAGCTGATATTTAAAAATCTATGTTACTTAAAAGAAAAAAACCTGGTTATAACTCATTAAATCAAATAAAAACTCAACGATTTTTATGATTACTAATGAACCCAAACCTGCAGCTTGAAAGCACAGCTCTAAAGACCATGGGAATAGGGAAAGGGTTGTTGGAAATGCAAAACTCATACACCCGAGAGCCCACAGGGTCAGATGGATTATCTATCTAGATGTGGAAGCAGTCAAGGATGAAAGGAATAATGGCACAGTGGAAGACAGAGAAATAGATGCTCACTTAGTCCATGAATGAGTGCCATGCAAGGTGATAGGTGCTCGACCATACTGTGTAGGTGCTCAACCATACTGTGTACCCCGTGGACTGGTGGTGATTTGTGTTTCTAAGAGGCCATGCATGTGTTTTAAGGAACTAGAGAGGATGCACCAGCCCCTGGTCCTAGAATATGGGGTGGGAAAGGAGAAAAGAACCTGGTTTTGAAGACCTCAGAGAAAGATATAGACTTGGAATACATGCTGATTTCACTGTGAGCAAAAAAACATGAAGAGAAAGTTGAGAGAAGAGTTTTGTGCATATAGGGAATTTTGTTGCTGTGGGATTGTTTTAAGTTTGGGCCTTCCATAGGGCCCAGGGAAAGTCTTTGGGAGATCAGAGAAGGATGGGACATGAGATCAAATGAAAATGACTGAGGAGGGTTGGACTAAGATTAACATGGATCTCATTAGTCATGATGGTAATATAAGGAAAGGGGAGTGGTCAGTCCATATGAGCCTTCTTCACAGTGTGGTTTCTTAGATAGTTTATAGAGGTGAGATGGTGTTTCAGCTGAGGTAGAGCAACTTCATGGACATGACCTGGCTAATCTTGAGGAGGCAACACTGTGAACCTAGAGTTAGAAAGCAAAGAACTATGTAAAGACTATTTTAGTTGCTAATTACCAGAGGAGTGTAAGATAAAAATCTTGGGGGACAACAAAACTCTGGAGGCCACTTCAAAGACAACTCCTGGAAAAACCTAGTCCTGACTAAGGAAATATAGCTGTTATAGTTCTGTAAGTGTCTGAGGGAGCAGAGTACACCTGGGGAAGTAGAGGTGCTTTGCAAGTCGCGTGGGGAAGGATGATGAGAGAAAAGAGGATAGAAGATAACATTGGGACATTCTGAAGCAGGGAAGCACTTGACCGTAGCTGAGGTAGATTCAGGTACTAGGGAATTTAGGGGAGTGTAGCCATGCCTCAGAGAGTTATTTGGGAAAAGCAGAATTAGTCACAGTTGGAGCAGACAACTAGCTGGGATGTGAGTCTGTCTTCCAACCGAGTAGGACTTGGAGTCTGGAGGTTGGAATGTCAAAGGTTTTATGGGAACTGTGTTCTTTCCTTGTGCTACCAAGTGTCACCCAAAACAAATATCATAAGTCAGGTCATCTAGGACAAAAGTTTTAACAAAGTTGAAGACTCACATCTAGGGAAGAATTCATTCTGTTTCCATTCTATTTTTGTGCCAGTCAGGAGCACCCTTACATTCCTTTCAGACCCACCCCCTCTGTGCATTTACAGTGCATACTCGTCATTTGTCTTGTTAAAATCTGCTTGTAAGAAGTAATTTTTTTTTCTTTACTGGATCATCATTCAATAGCAGAGGAGGACACCTCTGAGCAATCACTAAGTTCCATCTTTCTGTCACAAAGGAATTCAGTGACTCAGCTCTTGCAACTGCTGCATTAACTCCTTCAGGCCAAGAGGCCACTGACCAATGTTTTGGAGAAAGTAACTTACTAAATGGTGACCCCGTGGACAAAAAAGCTTAACATACATAAAAGAGAGAAACCGAGATCCCATTTCTCCTCTTCAGAGTCTTGGAAACAATTAGAATTAATTATGTGTTTTTGTATGGAAGTGATAATATGAATTTCAGTGGCATATAGGAAAAGGAGATAAGCCTATTTTTCCAGGGAAATAGTTCCGGTTTAGGTCCATTATAGCTACACAAATGTCATTATGAGGTATGAGAAGAAAATAACTAAATTATTCATGTTATAATTTTATTTGTATTCTATTCTTTATTTTTCCTGTAAAATGTCCCTATTTGTTATTAAAACTAGCATGTTTTGTAAAGAGATTTATGTTAATTACACAGAAGGATGCCTTAGTCAGAACAGCAAATTCTGTAGTGAATTTCAGGGTTTTCTAATGTGTGATCTCTATAGTGTAGAATATTTCTTACTAATGGTTCATGCCATCTATATATCTAGTGATCTTTGAACCCCCTGTTCATTATTATGGTTATAGCTGTACCCAAATGGCAACATATTATTAAAATATGAGACACTGATTGAAGAAACTAGGTATAATTATGCCTGTAAAGAGAAACAAACCTAAGAGTTTTTAGAAGACAAAATAATACCTTTAAAATGTTATACTCAAAGTAAACACATTATGACATGACAAATGCCGGGCTTTCAAACAAAGAGGAAGAGAGATGGAACACAGTATCAAAGGCCATCTTAAAAAAAAAAGTTCCTCACTTCAAACTGTACTTTTTTTT
The DNA here is from genome assembly GCF_011100685.1 of Canis lupus familiaris. NCBI lineage: Eukaryota > Metazoa > Chordata > Mammalia > Carnivora > Canidae > Canis > Canis lupus. The sequence goes on along the minus strand of NC_049251.1, from coordinate 3,217,353 downwards.
TTTTTTAAATAGGAAGTTTCTGGGAATTTCCTTTTAATAGATTTGGAATTTTTTTATTATCCAAATGAATAAATATAAAATCATTTTATTTCAGCAAACTCTGAAGTCCTACCAATGGATAGTGTCATAGCTAACTTTGTACAAACTTCTAACCCCGTGGATCTGTTTCTGTGTCATGAACAGGAGCCTGAAAAAATAATAAAAACTAGCCCCTGTCACCAGCTAAACCAGTTCCATAATCATAATAGTCCTAAAAGGTCAGGGGGACATATAGATCTCAGCTGATCTTATATCAAGATGCAGAAATATCGTGTCTCACAACACAGACTCAGACTTGGAAGGCTGATCTAAGCTAGATGTCTCACAGACTGACCTAAGTTGATCATTGGTCTACTGAACTTCTCTCAAGAAGGTTGTATGTTTATTATTGGTTAGGACCAGTAGACAATTTACATTAGAATATTTTTAATGTAATAATAGCTCCACACTGCCAGGTGTTTATAAAGTGTGTTTACTTTGGATACAATGATAAGGAATATGATTTTTAGCATAGTGACCTTTTTTTTTTCCTAAATATATTTTTTATCAAAAAATAATTTATTGATGAAAATGTATTTTGAGATTGCATGAACTTTTAGATGTTTGTACTGGTAATTCTTTTTAAACTCATACTCCATTTAGGACTTAGTTCTTTTTTTTTAACATTTTTAAAAATATTTTATTTATTTATTCATGAGAGAGAGAGAGAGGCAGAGACACAGGCAGAGAAAGAAGCAGGCTCCATGCAGGGAGCCTGACATGGGACTCTATCCCGGGTCTCCAGGATCAGGCCCTGGGCTGAAGGTGGCGCTAAACCACTGAGCCACCCGGGCTGCCCAAAGACTTAGTTCTGAAAGCTTTCCTGAGAAAGGAAAAAACTGCTTATGTGAGGAGGCAAGAAAACTGGTAATTAATCAAGCATTAGGAGAAGGAGTAGCTATCACCAAGGCAAGGAAAAAGAAAAAAAAAAAAAGAAGAAGAAAGAGCAAAGAAAATTGAACAAAATCTGAAAAAAATACAACAGTGGTATGTAAGATAGGAAATAAAGAAGTGAAAATAAAGAAGTGAAAATTTTTCACTTCTCAGAAGTGAAGGAAAAATCAGACACAGAAAAATAATGTATGTATCATCGGAAGTTACTACTCTGACAACATGATCCCCATTAAGCTCTACCCAAACACCTTTCTGCATATCTCCCTGGTCATTCGTAAACAGACAAAACTGATCTATCTGCCTTAAGCCCTAAAGTATCACAACATCAGGTTTTGTAGCTGAGATGCCAGAAATAAATCCTGGAAAAATGGGAGGGAGTGCAAATATAAATTATAAGAAAACATGCCATTTCTCTTCTATTAAGTCAGTTTTCCCTTCATAAGAATATCATATCCAAATAAGCAGAAAATAAGAAAGAACCAAAAAATTAACAAATTACACGGTTGATACACAAAAGCATTTTAAGAGTTTGATACTGGGAAGTTTCATCATAACATAAAAATCTATACACTGAGCTGTGTTAGACTATCATATTTCTTTATTGTTTACCTGGACTGCTACTTAGTAATTAACACATCTTCCTACACATTGATGATTATCCAGTTTTAGACGTGTAGGTTTTTATTTTAAATTACTGCCAAACTGTAAAGACCAGAAAAGTGTCAGTGAAGTGACTTTCTGTAATGCCCCTGCTTTCACTTCTTTAAAGATTAGGTTAATTTTCTGCTGTTAATTTTCTGGGTTTTGGAGCCCAGGTAAGTAACTTCATTTATAGCCTGTGAGTAACAGACATGATGGACATTGTTCTTCTCAGACAAATTTTACTTGTGTTAGGAACTTTTAATGTTAACTACATGAGAGTGGAATAAGTTTATTTCTTTTGCCTCCTAAAACCCATTGTAATTAATTAATTGAGATTACAGGCTCCATAAATAAATAAATAAATAAATAAATAAATAAATAAATAAATAAAATTGTATCACATAAACCCAAAGTGAATAAAAGCCCTAACCTATGGCATGCACAAAGGGTGGACATGGGAAGTGGTAGAGAGAGGGACGGAAGTGGATAATTATTTGTAGCAATGCTTTTACTGTTGTTTGAATGAGACAGACTAACAGTGGCAGCAGTCATTTTGCTGAATCAAAGTCCATGTTAGTCGCATTATACACTGCCACAAAAGGTTGTTAAGGCTGGTATTAGCATGTACCACTGAGGACATTGGAAGGACTCGATCTGTCACACTAAATCGCCTTCTTGCCCTCAACCATTGAAGTCTCCAGCTCCTCTGACATGTTCTTTCATTAATGGCCTGGCCTTGACAACTGATCCTAATTGCCTCTGAACCGCACTTCATGTATTATTGGTGTCTGCCTGCCCTGGTTCATGTCAACAAGCCACAGCACGCACAGGGTGTGCCCAGTGCCTTTGCTGAAGCCATGCTCACATTGTCGTATTCCTCTGAGGGGCTTGGGTCTTACTGGGAGTAAAGTAGAAAGCTAAAGATCTTCCTGCATCTTCCTAGTAATACCTTAATGTCTATTTGTGCTGTGTATTTAGGAAGATTATATAAGGATTCTCTGAAACACTAAACCAATCATGCGATATTCCATTAAGGCACAGATATAATAAATGCTGACTGAAATTTTAGTAACTAGTAAAATGCCTGTTTATTGTAAAGTCCTTTTTCAACTTTAGATAGTACAGGTTACATTCCTTCTTCCTTGACCCCGGGTAACAATTTCAATTTGACGTATGATCGTGACCAAAAAACAAAACAAAACAAAAAAGATCTATGATATTATGTAGTTCCCAGGTAGAAGTACACATCAGACCAGAATTCCCCAAAAGTAAATTATTGGAGGTGTGAAGAGGCTATTTTATTCCTAACACCTATCAACAGATTTACCTTTACTGCATTTTCTACTAGTTAAAATAATCAATTTTAATGTATTACATCTATTTAAAAATCTTCATTTTGTTCTGATATTTCAGAAGACATGCATAAAGGAGAAAACACTTTAGATATGTTTTCATCTACTATTCTATAAGAAGAGCAATTTGTTTACAACAAAATATTTTAAAATCTAAAACATAATGTTAGAAATGCTCAAGATATTTACCACTTTTTTCTTTTCAGAAGTGTCTCTGAGATTTAAAATTTACCTCATTCCTGTGACAATTTTTTACAAGCACATCTCCAAACAACAATACAAGGTTCTTTCAATCTTTTCATCCTTTTTTATTTATTGAAGGCAGTTTTCTGGTGAGCCTTTTAAGCATGCAAATTCTACACATGATCATAAAAAATAAATCATAGTAGCTCTTCGGTGCTAGGTATCATTTAGCCTAATCTAGACAGTGACATTTGGGCCACTAACAGCATAATCATGGTTATTGCTACAAATTGCTCCATGTTTGAGTTTTAATGTTATAAGTAAATTATGCCACCGGATAAAATATATGTTTCTTTGGGAATTAAACATGTTTATTTCAGCAATGTGGCCATGGACTAGCACGTAGACTTTAGGCTTCTTTCATGTAGTCATACTGCCACCTTCTGAAGCTCGGAGGGATTATATCCTCAAGGTTAGCTCTCTCGTCTTAGAGTTCTCAGGTGGCCATTTGCAGTGATCCAGTAGCAAAAAAACTTCCAATCACAAAAGCATTCAAGTCTGTCTGGTTGTTATCATATAAATGATCAATTTGATTTTCACCCTTCATTTTAAATAGCAAAAAAATGAACATAGCTCTCCAACAGTGAGTAGAAATACAGTTTCCTCTTTTCATTTCACCACCAAATGCCTTTTATTTTTCCAGATTTGAGAACCATCTTGATCAGTGATGTGTAGTTTCCTGTCAGACAGCTCAGCTGATGTGAAGTTAATTCTGGTATGGAAGTTACAAGAGCAGTTTGTCTGGCAGCAGTGGGGCAGTGGTGGCCGCAGCTGGGATTGTGAGAAGGGGATGGCAAATGTTGTTTTCCTATCATTCAATCAGACAGTATGCCCTTCAGCAGAACAGCGAGCCTTCCTGATTCTCCAGAATTAGTGAGATTAGCATGAAGCACATAATGCAGGATGATGGAATTTGTCATAATTTGCATTGTCCTGGAAAAATGTGGGTTGATAGAGCGACACATCTTGGAGCATGTCATGTCCCATGGGCAGGTCACAGAGGAGGCTTGGCAGAAATAATTTTGTGATATGTGCATGAGTTGCAAATGCTTCGTAAACGATTTGTCAAAATAAAATAAAATAAAATAATAAAATAAAATAAAATAAAATAAAATAATAAAATAAAATAAAATAAAATAAAATAAAATAAAATAAAATAAAATAAAATAAAATAAAATAAATTGGAAGAGGTTAGAAAGATAGAGAAAGTAGGATCTTTGCACAAGCATTTCAAAGAATTGGATATGCCATTCTCGAGAATCACATTTTCAGGGAGCAAATGAAAATACATAGAATGAATGACTTCAATCTCCTTTTGGTTTTAGATTCCCAAAGCCTTACTGCTAAGTCTTTCCTTTTATCGTGGTCTAAAAGTCAAATCTTGGAAAATATATGTGTGCTTCGGGAAAGTTTGTTTATGGAAGCCCCTTGCAGAAATGATCAAATACAGCTACATTAGGATAGGTTTTCTGAGAGATTGCTTCTGACCTTGATAATGTTCCCAAACTGCAGATAGGAAAGGATAATCAGCATGTACTTGACAAAACAAACATGACAGTGTTACTTATCTGCAGCAGCAATTCTGGAAATGGGCATGTAGAATTCAGACAGGCAAGGAGAGCATACTTAGTTAGCATAACATTGCACAAATGAAAGGTCCAATGTTGGGAATTGTCCATGGTTTATTTATGGAGCACCTGACAGTCATGCTGCTTTGATATTTAGGAATTTCTTCTACCCAAGAACATTATATATAACGAGTGTTTGCAGGTTATGTTATTTATCATTTCAATATCTGCTTCTACTTCACAAAGACATTTTGCAATGTCTCCTTTATTTTTCTCTCTATACATTTCAAACAAAAGATTAATGCTGGCAGTTCAGTAACATTGATCTTTTATGACAGTTGAACATTTGTGGGTTGAGGGTCTAATAAGAAAAAAAATTAAGGAATTCAAGGAAAATGAAAAAAATCACTTGTGAGGATCAGGGTTATAATAAGAATGCTTCTTCTTACTACAGTGTTAGATAGAGAGAATACTCATTTTCTCAGATGGTTATAATTGTAGAGTTAGGTTTTATGAAAACTAAAATTACCTTAGGGCACAGCTCAACATGAATAAATCTTTCAACACCCAGTATCTGGAAACATGATACACATGAAACTAATAATGCCCTACAATTACAAGAAGATCAAGAAGAACTGTGTGAAGTTTTAAAAAAAGTATTATTTATTGAGTTCTATAACATGAAAGTGACTCCAAATAATTGTTAGTTCAGAGCATTTTAAATCATTTGTTGTTTGTAAAATAATGGCCCTCTATATAAACTTCATATGTTTTATAACTTGCCCTCCTGTCTGTATTCTTCAGAACTGATTGCTTTCAAACAAACTGTTTTACTAATCAGAGATAATAACTGCTTTATGGTGCCAATTGTCAAAAGTAGGTTTTTTATGAACATTATTTCCCTAATACATCATCTCTTGACTCATAAAAAGATTGTTTTAATGAACTCTGTTTGCTGGGTTGTAACATTTCTGCCAAATTTCAGCACTGTGGCTATTAAGTAGATATCCTGTACAGTATTTGTTGCATGAAGAGTTGGGATTGAAGACTCCATTTTTATCATCTATGTCACAGTTTAACTATTTTTTTCCATTGTTTTATTTTTGATGGACACTACTGTGGGGGGAAAGAAGGCACCTGTTGCTTCTGTGAAATTTCTTTCCTTGCAGGAAATGTGCCTGCAGTGCCAGTTCCTAGTTTGTGTTGGTTATAATCTTTTTAGCATTTTCCCCTAAATGGCAAAGCCAAAGTACTCCTAGATGATCTTCAGGGGAGAAACCAACCCACAACCATTTGTTAGCTCCCCTTGTAGCAAATACGATGAATGATGAAAGTTTTTTCAAATAAGTATACATCTCAGCACCCATCTCCCAAATATTTTAATGAAAGAAGCATTTAAATTGTATTTTTCATACAAAGTTTTCTAAATGAAATAAAAAGAATAATGTAGATAGATCCATTTTCGCAGTGTCTTTAAACTTTATCATTCTGTTACTCTATCTAGTGACCTCTAACCTAGCCATGCTAGCTTAACTCTTGATGTCTTATGGACTGTTTATTCAGTCATTTGTTTACTCAGTCAGTATGTATTCCTACCGTTTATGGTACTTCTTCTGTGTCCTATGAGGTATACTGTGTGAGACTTTATTTCCCAGAGGGATAGAGAGTGAAGTGAGCAGAGAAGGCCCAATCAGCGAATTTAATCAAGAGGTATTTATTGGGCAAAGCACCTCATCCAGAGTTAATGGCATTGCCACTCAGTGAATAAGCCTCAGAAAATGAAGAGGTAGCTAAAGGAATTAGCTTATTAACATGCTATCATCACATCTGGACTGAATTCAGTTCTTAGTGCTTGCCTGGAAAACTCATTACATAATCAAAGTACCAGTTCTTTGTCCACCTAGTTTGTGAAGCAACCCCAATCACCAGTTTATTTGAGAATAAAATAATATGTTTTGCCCAGTACAGGTGACTTAAGGAAGCAAACTCTACTTGTTTTCCTTTCTGCTTCACTAACCTGTCTTCTTTATTTTAAACATAATGTCTTAAAGATTATTAATGGTGTTTTAGATTTTTTTTTAAATTTTGCCCAAATTTTAATAGCTCTTATTTACTCTATCATTTTAGAATTGTTCCTTAGTATTCTCTATGGTGGGCAAGTAGTCTTAAGAAAGAAAATCAAAGAAAATGTTGGCTAAGTCAGCCAAGATTGTCATGGAGCCAATATATCTTAAGAAAGAATGTACTATAGGGGTGCCTGGGTGGTTCAGTCAGTTAAGTGTGGATTCTTGGTTTCATCTTGATCTGGTCAGGATTTCAGGGTCATGAAACTGAGCCCTGAGATGGACTCTGCACTCAGCATGGAATCTGTTTCAGACTCTTTCCCTCTGCTCTACCCACCCTTTCTCAAAATAAAAAAATATATTTTTTAAAGGAAGAATGTACCATAGAGATTTTTTTTTTTTTTTTTTAGATATTTCAGGGTGGACAGATAACTTCCTTGAGTAAATGTGTGTTAGGTAAACAACTATCCACAGGATTTAATGCCAAATATTTATTTCTAAACATAAAGGAAATAGATTAAGTCACTAATTAATATTTTAATTAATTTTAATTTAAAAGCTATAATTTTAAAGAAAATATTCAGTTACTAATAAATTCTTTGAAAAGTTGTTGGTAATGGAGAATAACTAAAAATAAAGCAAAGAATAAAATATACTTATTTCAAATACAGTTTTCTTTTCTCCCACCAGGGTAGATGTCTCTAATACATCTCAGTGTTGGAAGTTCACTCATGAATTTTTCTTTCATATTTGTCGTAGGTCTGCTTCTTTTAATACAAAAGTCATTGTACTTGCTTCTGGCTCAAACTTGCCATATAAGTCCTAAAGTCCTTTTTCCAGGACTGTGGGGGAAAGAATGTATCCTTCATCCATTCCTTTCTAACCTCACTATTACCCCCCCCCCAAAAAAAATAAGGGTCCATTGACTATTATAAAATAATTTATATACTATATGTATAATTTATATTAGAAAACAGCTGTGATAAGTGATAAGATAAATAAAACAATGAGTTCTCTCTTTTTTTCCTCTTCATTAATTTTTAAACCACCATTTTTATTGCCCAGAAAATTTTTGCAGTCAATTAGTCTATGATGTAGACAAGGCTCCTTAGAGAATTTCAAGATAAGAATTTATCTGAATGGTGGGATCCTTGGGTTGCTCAGTGGTTTAGAGCCTGCCTTTGGCCCAAGGCACGATCCTGGAGTCCCAGGATTGAGTCCTGTGTTGGAAGCATGTGGAGAAGCATGGAGCCTGCTTCTCCCTCTGCCTGTGTCTCTGCCTCTTTCTCTATGTCTATCATGAATAAATAAATAAAATCTTAAAAAAAAAAAAAGAATTTATCTAAATGATAGTCATTTTAACTTAGCCCATAAAAAGCACTACTTCATTTCCTTCACACATATGGTAATTTTATTCCTCATAGATGATACAAAGGATTTTTTTGAATGTATTATATGGGAGATATATTAATTGTAAATATGAGGTATAATCATACTGTGCACTTACTAGCGTGGGATGTCATCAAACTCTCAAAGTTTCTGTAAGTGTGTGGCAGTTAATGAATGAGAATAGTTGACAAAAGGAAAAAGGCCACTAGTCTGATTCTGGAAGATGATCAAATCACACTTAAAATGGAAAGCTTTCCTGTTGACAGAACAGATCTGTGTCCAGAAAAGAAATGGTGTTTCTATGTCCTGTTGGCTTCTTGGAACTGGATTAAAACTAATGGATTTTAAAATTTATGCTTGATGAAAGAATAAAACATCTGAAATTATCACAGCAAAGAGATAGAGAGCCAAAAGAATCACTAATGTAACTCTTAGGGAACCGGTTCTCTCCATCAATTTATGTTGCTATGGCATATATCTCATATATGGGATGTATGGGATGTTAACTGCTTTCCAGGGCATTTGGGAGTTGTCTAAAACCATGTGTCTACTATCTGCCCAAAGAATCTTAAAGGTAAACCATCTTTCTTGCTAGAAATGATGGCTATTGTTTTTATTTTAGGGTAAAAGTGTTTTGGTGTCGATGATGGGATTCTGTGGGATCTTTCCCAGAGTTAGAGTGGATGGATCACACAAGTAATGAGTCATTAGGAGCACCAGGAGAACTGGGGAGAGCTGGTAATAGGAAGACACAAAGCTTGCCTCTGGGTCACCTGGGTGGCTCAGTTGGTTAAGCTTCTGACTCTTTATTTGGGCTCAGTTCATGACATCATGGGTCATGAGATTGAACCCCATCTCAGTCTGCACTCACCTGGTAATCTGCTTGAAGATACTCTTCCTCTGCCCTTCTCTCTCAAATAAATAATCTCAAAAAAAAGCGGGGGGCGGGGGAGAACATCTGGGTGGCTCAGTGGTTGAGTGCCTGCCTTTGGCCCAGGACATGATCCTGCAGTCCTGGGTTCAAGTCCTGCATCAGGCTTCCCACAGGGAGCCTGCTTCTCCCCCTGCCTGTGTCTCTCATGAATAAATAAATCTTAAAAAAAAAAGCTTGCTTCTGGCCAGAAAGTGGACCTAATGTTGTTGAGTTCCAGGAAAAGATGATATTCACTTCCAAGGCCATATGACTACTATGCGACAACACCCAAAATGTAAATGAGAATAATAAGGAAAGATGAAGGAAACTGGCTCCACAGAATAATGAGACCATTCTTAAACACAAGTACATTCAGACCTAAAAACAACAACAACAACAACAACAAAACCGTTCATGGGCCAGAGACAAAGACCTAGAGACTGTCTGTTCCTCATGCTAAACGATGCATTCTTTATTTAATCCTCACAGCCATCCTCTTAGATGACTGTTATTATCCCCATTTTCAAGTATGGAAACTGAGGTTCAGAGAGATTATGTAACTTGTCCAGAAGCACACAGCTAGTACCTGGTGGAATAGGATATGAACTTTAGTTCTACCTGACTATAAACTATGTTCTTTTCATACATTATTTTTTTAAGTTTGGGAAAGAAGGAATCCAGTAAAAAAAGTAAAGACTAAGCTCCTTTAAAACCTATGTGCAGAAACTGAATCATGCCTTAGGAGTAAGAAAAGCAAATAAAGATCTGGAATACCAGTCTTTTTATGAGGAGAAAACAGAAAAATCAAGACTTGTCTTGGAAAAGCAAGGATTAATAAGAGGAGTTGAATATTATTATACTCTTGAATATTGTTATGTTGTCTAAATCATGAAGCATCTTCATGAGAATATTATTAACTGAAGACAGTATTAAAGAGAATGAATTTAAGTGAAAACAAACAAACTAGCACACAATGAAAAACCAATTTGTGCATGTGAGAATATCTTGACCAGAGGGTATTGAAAGGCTGACATAGGCTACCTGAGAGATCCACTATAGATGTCTTTGTGGCACATTTTTCCTTAAGCTGTATTGGCTCCATGTGATTCTTTACTTAGAATGTTTGCCTGACACATACAAAATAATCAATAAATGTTTTAGGAATGAATAAATGACTGAATAAATGAGCACTTTTCTTAACCAGCCTGGGAATTCATGAATGCCTCCCTAAAAGAGATGACACCTGAACAGTGGGCCAATTTTTTTGGAAAGAAGAATGGATATTGAGAGGTCATGACTTTGTTAAAAGCCATAGAAAAGAAAATGAGTTGCCTGCCTTCCAGCAGCCTGCTCGGGTCAAAAGGTATGTCTCCTCTGGGTCGTTTTAAGTGACACTTAAAAAATGAATTATTGGCACATGCTTTCTCAATTAAAAAAATTATTTGGGGTCAAAATATGTCTTGGTGCATATTTAAATTGAAGCATTTAAGTAATAGTTTTCAGGCAATGTCTTTCTTGGTCTTTAGCTTTATAAGCTATTTAGGGAAATATACCTAATAATTTTGTTTTAGAATGGGTTGATTAAAGTTTCAAAAGGAGACAGTGATGAAATTTACCCTGGAGATCTCCTATAAACAAGAGTTTGCTTGAGGGAGCAAGACTTTAGATACCTTTTTGATTTTTACAGGACAGTTCACTCAGAATTGTAAATGAAGTGGTGCTAAAGGACAGATAGGCAATTATATGTCTATTTTAATATTACATTTAAAGAAGCTTTTATCAGTAGAAGGCATAGAATCATCTGTTTAACAAAGACCTAGAAGAGGCAACAAATTTGCTGTAATATCTGAGAGAATTTGAACTTTTAAAAACTGATTCTATGCAATGATAATTATGGATAACACTGAGGGAATTCATAGGAGTTGCATCCTCACTGAACATAAGAAAAGGGAGAAAAATATTTTTTTTTACCTTTTCTATTTAACAATGCTTTAGATTTATTAAATCAGCCAGATATTTAAATTTGAAATTTGTATCTTTAATATGTTTAAGACACATCAGCAAACGGTTTTCTGAAACTATGAAAACCTAATACAGAATAATCCAGTTTCACATGTGGATTATTACACTTGAGCCTGAATGTGTACTGTTGTGACACGCACAGCACACCCAACTCTATGCCGTAGTCTCAGTTATCAGAGCATTCTCTCTTTCCACCTTTTCAAAGTCTAGCCATTTTTAAGTTCCAGCTTAAATCCTATCTCCTCCATGAAACTTTCATCCCAGCCATGAACTACAAATGACTTTTGTCTACACTAACATTCAATATCAGCCAGACTTTGGCTATCAATTACAGAAACCTACTTAAGCAAATAGTAGGAAATTTATGATGATGACATTGCACTGTCTCCTAGAACCTCAAGGTAGGAATTGGTGAACCCTCAGAACGTTACTAGAACTAGACCCAATACTAAAATCAGAACAACAATGACAACAAAAGTTTCTGTCATCTCCTCAGGCCACCATAACAAAATACCAGGGACTGGGTAGCTTAAACAACAGAAAGTTCTGTTCTGGAAGCCAGGAAGTCAAGATCTTTGTGTCAGCCCTTTCGGTTTCTGGTGAGATCTCCCTTCCTGCCTTGCAGCCAGCTGCCTTGTGCCTGTGTCCTCATATGACCTCCCCTCCATGCATGTACACGAAAGAGCAATCTCTCTCTCTTCTTCTTTTTGGCAAGGCCATCAATCCTATCAGACAAGGACTCCACCTTTATGGTCTCATTTAACCTTAATTACCTGCTAAAAGCCTTAATTCCAAATACAATCCAATGGGGGTTAAGGCTTCAACATATGAATTTGAGGAGAATACAAGTCAGTCTATAGCGTCATACTTCCTAGATACCGGGCCTTAGTGTAAGCACTTTTACATATAGTAAGTCATTTAATGCACACAGGATCCTAAAAAGTACAATTTTATCATAGAAGAGGAAAAGAAAGCAGAAAAAGGTTAAGAAACGTGCCCAAGGTCACATAGCTTATCAGATGCCAAGTTTAGACACAGCTTTCTGGCTGTGGAATCCATGGCATTGAACACTGAGTTAAACTGTTCTTCTGGAAGCCAGCAGGACTCCCTCTGTCATCTCTGCTTCTGTGTCAGTGTTTGCTCTATTTTGCAGCACAGCTTTCTCTGCTTCTTCAGTCCACATAGAGGAATATGGCCAGCCCTCAACCCCAAAGTTTCTGGTTACAATTCTTTCAGTTCCCCATCCTATATACCCTAGAAAGAGAATTCTCCTACCAATGTGGGTCAGCTTTGTCCTGCATAGTACTTAACAGTATAAATTAAAGGAGTGGAAAAATGGACACTATTACTCTAATTGTTTATACTTTGAATATGACTATAAATTGCCAAAACGAATGATCATACACTCTTTGCATTCACTCATCTTGTTTTACTGGTGTTCTCTCTGAAATGGCACCTTGATCCAGATGCTTTTCTGTGAAGCAAGTTTAATTGTTGAGTGTTTTTATCAGATGTTTGTTTTATCTTTGTGCCTAAGGAAATACTTGCAAAGGATATGTTTTTTTCTGGCTTTACTTCAAGTTGTGAAAAGAAAGGTATCCAATTGGAAAAAGAAAAACCAGGAAGAATGAGTAATGCTTATCTGTTTGTTTGGTTTTGGTTGATTGGTTTGTTTTAACTTCATGGACCCGCATTTTAATCCCTCTCTTCCTACGGGAACTGTCTGTGCTTTGGGTAGCATGGCAGCTTTGTGGGAACAGGGTTAGTCTCATAATGTGAAGAAGTTTGGCTGGACTAACCCTTTTATACAGAAGCCTTATGTTTGGCTGCCAGTGACTTCATAGGCATGTTCATACCTTGTCTTAACTTAAACTCCTCTCTATCTGATTAGACCAACTAAAGAACAAGATATTTATAGGTAGATCATCTTGGCTTCAACTCCTACTTCTGCCATTTTACAAGTGACAGGACCTTTGGCCAGTTACTAACTTCTCTGAGTCTGTTTACTCAGATATAAAATGAAAATGATCTTTATGTCATAAAACAGCTATGAAAATGTATTTAGGTGTCTTGTCTGTTAGAAGCTCAACAATATTGTCTTTGTTTACCAGTCTCTTTATTAGAGAATATGACCAGGGCATCCCAGGTGGCTCAGCAGCTTAGCACTGACTTCAGCCCAGGTCGTGATCCTGGAGACCCTGGATCAAGTCCCACATTGGGGTCCTTACGTGGAGCCTGCTTCTCCTTCTGCTAGTGTCTCTGCCTCTCTCTCTGCATCTCTCTGTGTCTCTCATGGATAAATAAATAAAAATCTTAAAAAAAAAAAAAGAAAATATGACCATAATAAAAATATGTGGTAGGCTGGATCCTTCTAGGCAGTTGCCATTCCCTGCATAAGCAAGAGCAGCTTGAAGGAACATTTAGTACCTCAGGATATCAAAGGGTATTGGAGAAATAGCTTAGACCTTTCCTGGATGGCCTTAAAAAAATAAAATGGATAAAACTTCCACTATTGTAGACCAAATGTATTTCTATATAAGCCCAAAATCTTATATAGAAATAAGTATCGAAACATAGTTGTAACTGTATTACCAACATCCTAGGACTTGAGGTAAAACTTGGGAAGGCTGGAAAAAAATTTGTGACACAGGCTGCATTACTTCCATCTGATATTTGGGACCTGAAGCCCTGATGTCTCTGTTCATCTTTGAAATGTTCTTACCTTTAACTTACTATACAAATAATAAAATAGCTAACAAGATAAGCAGAACTGGATGCATTCTGTTCACAATATTGTTTCTCTGAAAATAACTTCCCACTGCAACATAGCATACTGAGGATTATAGCAAGTGCATTTCCATTGTTTCTTTTTATTTCATATTTCTTATTTTCCTTGTTGATGCCAATGAATATTGTTCTTTTGGTTGCTATCAGACAGCAGTCCCAATGCTGTGGATTGCATCTTGCCTTTCAGTCAACATTCTAAAGAGTATAGAAGCTTAGCCTTAACAATGTAAAAAAACAAAAATACAGAAAATGAGGTCCTGAAATTTACTGAAACAAGTTTATCCTTACTGACCAAAATTACTAATAAGTCTAAACATCTCATTGTGTTCAGAGTTCAGAGCTTGCATATGTTTTCTCTATTTCTATAGTTTCAGGCAGACCCTACAATCAGATTTTTTCTTCTAGGAACAATCAATATCTAATAATTGGGAGAGTTCATAAGACAGCAATGCAAGGCGTGGGGGAGGAAAGGCTATAAGTCATAAGGAATTAAAGCCATTTAATTTAGAAAACAATGGCTTCAAAAACAATTCATCATCTTCACACATACGAAAGGAATTTATATAGATGGTCCTCATTAGGTGCTCTCTACTTGTATAGGTAACTCAGAATGAATCTAAGTAACGGCAAAGAAATCAGGGACTAAAATCGAGGAGTTACTTTAAATGCTCCATCCGTATAATTATTTGCTCAGAGATTTATATAATCAAAAAGGTAGTTTTTGTGTTGAACACATACATCTTAACATGTCTTTTAAGGACTCTTATTTTTTAAGTAATCTCCACACCCAATCTAGGGCTTGAACTTACATTCCTGAGATCAAGAGTCACATGCTTATTGAGCCAGCCAGGGGGCCCATCTTGACATTGTTTTACATGTAACCTATTTGGTTTTCTTTATTGAATCATCTCTTTT